>NC_086173.1:8750000-10000000 GCF_023053635.1 Elgaria multicarinata webbii
GGAAAAATGGCTGGAATGTAAGGGAGTAAAGAAATAATCACACAGCACACTTCAGTGCACCGTGTACAACCATTCAATTGGCACCAACACACTTCAAAACACCAAAGAGTGTTTGCACAGTCCCGTCACCATAATTTCTTAGCCCCCTTCATTGAAAAGGACAGCGGTATAAAAAGCTGCTCATTGCTTTTGAGGTTTGTAATCTCTCGGAGCAACAGAAATGGCTACCAGCATGATTTTGGTAAAGGAGAGGGGGAAGTGGAAGGAACCAAAAGAAGGTTCTTTTCACCAAAGTGGGCCTCCCACATATCTGGAGCTGTTTGAAATGAGAAAGTCCATTGAAAGTTAGAGGAGATCCTTTAACCAGAGTGCGCCTTGTATCAGGTTAGCAATGTACAAGCCCTCCTTCTGCGCACACGTACATGTGTACACATAGCCAATTACCATAACGATGGTCATTTTGTTAGTAATTATCATAAGCTGCACAAATAAAAACAATCAGCAATCACCCCCCCCCCCCAAATCAGAACCTGGTGAGGCCACCAAAGCAGAAATTAGGAATGATGGAGAAATTTGAGATGGACTAAAAGGAGTTCAGATTTCTAAGAATCTGACCTGCGGAATCTGCAGCTGACAGGCCTCATGGAGTCAGCAGAATTCCAGATTTTATTTTATTTTACTTCCCCAAAATTTACACAAATCCATTTGCAGAAAAATATGCATGAGACATATGCCATGCTGGAAAATATACGTGGGAAAAGAAGAATGGAATGGGGGACAGTACGCTAAATGTTTTATACTAACAAATTATGTAAATTATTGAAAACTTTCTCATGGAATTATTTGCTATTTTTCCACATAATGGGGGGAAATCCAATCCCTCTGTGAACTGATGTCGGAACAAATGAGGCATTGCACAGTCCATGAAATGCACACAGGGTGGATTTCACAAAACCCACACGACCCTAGCAGAAATATAAAGCTCCATCACACAGGGGATTGACATGCTCCCTACCTTCGTGTTTTCGTTCCTCAGTTACTTCCTCTTTTCAAAAGAGGAAGTACACAACGGGCACGAGGCCCATTGAGTCCGCTGTTCTAATGGCACTGCTTCTCCTGCACACAGCAGGAGAGAGCAGCAATTCCAAGTTTAAAAATACATCGGACTTAAAGACGGGCTTTTTTGTCGTGCAAGGAAGGCCAGAAGGGGCAGAAGGCATGTGGGAGGCAGACGATGTCAGGTGAGGGACTTGAGCAAACTCCGTGAGTGCCCAGTAACGCGCATGCAATAAAACGCTCATCAGATGGAGCTTATAGTCCCTATGCAAAAGCCCCTTCTAACAACCCGAGCGACCTTTCCTTCTTCCTAAAGGCCAGGAAAGATCGCTAAGGGTGCTTCCAGACAGAGGGCTACCGATGAGAAGGCGGTGCAGCACTTCTCTCCTTCCCTCCTTAATGGAGTTTCTGTGATAAGGCAAAAGATGGAAGAAGGGGTGGGAAAATACAGGGCTAGTTATGAGTGGAAGATCATTTTGGACCCCCTGTAAAATCCTGTGAATGAGGCAGGACGATAAAAACCTGTCTGGAAGCACCCACAGACAAGCCTCCTCCTTCACAACCTCTAGCTATGAAGGCTGCCAGGGAGGTCTTAACTTCTCATCAAAAGAAAACACTGAGTGGGGCCCTGCGCCAGGGTATAGTGCAGGCTTCCCCAACCTAACGCCCTCCAGATGGGTTGGACTGCACCTCCCATCATTCCCAGCCATTGGCCATGCTAGCTGGGGATTACAGGAGTTGTAGTCCAACCCGTCTGGAGGGCGAGAGAACGGGGAAAGCTGCTGTAGCATGTAGATTGGTGTTCTCAAAGCAAGGCAGAAGCCCGTGGCAAAACTGAGCGAAGTTGGTGGGTTACCTGCGGTCCTGAGGATCTGAGCTGCAGAAGGTGACGCTGCTGACAGGATAATGGCGCCGGAAGAACAGCCTGCGGGGGGAAGGAAATCCTCCTGAATCTAGAAGGGAGGAACCTGCAAAAGCCCCTCTGGGGCTCCCCTGGAACAGATGCCCAGTAGCAGGAAGAGAGAGGATCAGGGAAGAACAAAGCATATCAAGATGGCCAGAGAAGACGGCAGTGTGTGAGCAGGGACTGGAAGGTGGTGGGGCTTGGCTGGAACTATGGCAGGTACAAGGGGAGGGGATCGTGGTGCCCCTGGAGCAGAGGCCGGCAAACTCACTTCCTCTGGTTGTCTGTGAGCGTGATGCCCTGGGCCGACACCTTGAAGTGCACGATGCAAGCAGAAGCGCGGGGAGTGGTGCTCAGGGTGCTGGTGGCTGCCTTGGCCACAGCCTGCGGGCCCGTCAGGGACTCCGTTTCCACAGAGCTCAGGTAAAGCACGCTGCAGGCTATAATTTGGGGAGAGAGAGAGAGAGATCATTCACAAAGGGGCTACCATCACTTTCCATCAAGTTGAACAAGACAATTTTCTTTTATTTGAAACAATTTACCAATACGCCTAAACATCACCTGGCCAAACTTTGTTGCTTAAGAGCCGAAAAAAGATGGGGGGTTGGGCTTTTTCCTGCTCTGAAAGACTGGCCCATTTTCTCTCTCATTTCCTTCCTTTCACTGAAGTGAGTAAAAAATTAGAGATCAGTTCGACTCACAGGATGCTAATGAACATGACCATTCAACAAACTGGATTTTGAATGTGGTACCATCTTTATAAGAGTGAACAAATTTCTCTCCCTTGTTATTATAATTCCTTGACTCATTCTGAGCTAAGGAAGGTATTTACGGAATTACATTTCTGGACTGTGCCGTCTTCGTATTTGGATGGGAGGCTTGCAAATATTTCCATATTTCGCCATCTTTGTGGCTACATGAATAGAGGACTTCTGCGTTGAGCAGGGGGTTGGACTTGATGGCCTTATAGGCCCCTTCCAACTTTACAATTCTATGATATGAAGCATTCTTCTGAGACATATGCCGCTCTCAGGCTGTGGAACTCCCTGTCATGGGAAGTTAGGTTCTCTCCGTCCTTTGCTGATCTTCGCTGTCAGGCAGAGACCATTTTATTCAAGCAGGCCTTTGGCATGTAAATGGATCTCTGTTGGGTTGGATGCTGTTTTTTATTCTGTTGTTGTATTTCTAATTGTGTTTTAATGCAGTTGTTTTATTATTGTTTTAATCATGTTTTATTTATGATTGTAAGCTGCATGAGTGCCATTTTTCTTGGTAGAAAGGAAGGGTACAAACCCAATAGATAAAAATAAACCTAGGTTTGAGCTAAATACAAGAGCCCAAATATTCTGCCATATAAACTACTTGTAGATATGGATCCTTATGTAAGCAATCAAATAGCTTTAGTCACAGCGGCTGCTAAAAATATTACAGCAAAGATCCTAAAAAAAGGTGTTGTTGCAATTCACAAGATGAATTGATCTGATTTTGTTCAATCTCTTTTTTATTTTCTCCTATGTCTGCCTCTTTCCTCATAAAATGGTAAGAACCTATGATTATATGCAATAAAATTAATTGGCTGATTGACAAGGTATCCTCTCAAGTGTTTTGACAACTAACGCTATATTCAGATTTCCGTTATTCTCAAATGTCACAAAGAAAAATAAGCTTCTAGCCTTCATGGCAGCAGAAATACGCTTGGAAATGTATTTGCAGAGTAGCTGAGCAACACATCCAGCAGTCCGGGGATTAGGCCTTAGCACTCCACGTTGATCTTTGCCCGTCCACCTGAGACTATCAGAAGGGGAAGAATGGCAGGAAGCAAGGGGATGTCTATACGGGTTCTTTACCCTGACCTAAATGGGCAGATTCGCGTTTCATGACACATGACACAGCTGTCCATTTGCCGCAGCGTTGGGTTTTTAATGCGATAATGCGCATATTCGTACTTGCGATTTACTGCGACTTTTGGATCAAGGTCCGAGTTTGCACCGCATTATAGTTATGTGTCTTTGGGGGAGTTAAATCACATTTTGACATGTGGGCGGAGTTTTGAGGACAGGACAAAGTGATTGGCCAATTTCCCACCTTCCCACCTATTGCGTCCTCCTCTGGCTCCCTCGTTCCTTCCTGCTGTGTTCAGTTTAAATTATATGCTTCTTGACCTGACCGCCTCTCCACCCGCGCCCTGCGCTTCTCCTGACTTTGGGAAACCTTTCTTTTTGGAGGGTTGTCCTTTGCAACACGCTGCTTTCCCCCCTCTCACATCCTCCTCTGTTGCATCGTATGTGCTTATGTGCGCATTAATAACTGCACTACAAAAAAATTGAGGAGATAAATCGCTGTTGCTGCTGTAGCGTGACGCTCTTTGCCTAGATTTGAATCTATGAAAATTTGGAGGAGCAATGGGGGCCAAGTGGCATAGTCCGTTTACATGAAAGGATTTAGCTTGTCTTGAATCTGGATTAGCCTTGGCTCAGGGAGTTCAAATTCTGGGGCGTATATTATAGATCAAATTAAGAAAATTAATAGTAATCACACAAATTAGCAGTACCATGCCTATTTACAGCTATTTCCCTAAACTGTGGCCTGCCTAAAGAATGTGTCAAACCCACTGAGCCCTACCAATCATATTCCTACTAGTCAGTGTCCTCCCATTTAATATGCCTTCCTTTCCTTACCTGCTCCCTGCTTCAGCAGATCAGCAGCAGTGCTCATGTTCGTGGGAACAGCCAGCTCTATGCTCTCCTCCACGAGATCTGAAAAGGGAAAAGCAAAGAAAAGACAACCGTTTCTCACATCCACACAACAAGCATCACACAGTGGTTTGAGGGTGGGTGGGGCCTGCATGCAGGAAAACCCAGCTTGAAATCCTCACTCAGCTGTGAAACTCATTGGGATCTCTCATCCCAAGCCATAGTGTAGTTGTTAGGTTAAAATAAGGCCCTGGGCCTCTTTAGAGGAAGGTGGGTTGCAGATGTAAGGAATCCATCACTCCATCATTTATTGTTATAGTCAACGGCCAGCATGTAAAAATAAATACAAGCAACCAGCGAGTCTTTCCGGTGTTGAAAGGACTGTGCATAAATTATCTCATTGTAATTCTTACAACAATCCTGTAAGATAGGTCCATATCCTGTAAGATAGCTCCAGTAATCTAACCTCCAAGTTTGATTACTACAATGCACTCTACGTGGGGCTGCCTTTGAAGACGGTTCAGAAGCTGCAGCTTGTGCAAAATGCGGCAGCCAGATTAATAACAAGGATCAAGAGGTTTGAACATATAAGAGTGACACTGCTGCCAGTATTTTTCTGAGCCTGATTTAAGGTGCTGGTTTTAACCTATAAAGCCTTACACAGCTTGGGACCACAATACCTGACAGAACACCTCTCCCTATATGAACCTACCCGTACACTATGCTCAACATCTAAGGTCCTCCTCCGGGTGCCTACTTTGGGGGAAGCTCAAAGGATGGCAAAAAGGGAGGGGGCCTTTTCAGAAGTCCCCCCACCCCACAATTATGGAATGATCTCCCCGACGAGGCCCACCTGGCACCAATATTGTTATCTTTTCAGCTCCAGGTCAAGACTTTTCTTTTCTCCCAAGGATTTAACAGCATATGCGGAGTTTTTTAATTGACCCCAGATCTATATTTAGGCCTGGCTGAGAGTTCACAGTTGTTTAAAATATATATTGTCCTTGTATGTTGTCTGTTTTTATGCTTTTATGGTTTTAAATTTTGTATATCAATTTTCAATGTTCAATGTTTCAATCTTTGTAAACTGCCCAGAGAGCTTCGGCTATGGGGTAGTATATAAATGACGATAATAATAATAATAATAATAATAATAATAATAATAATAATAGCAGCACACACATACCTTTCTGCTTTAATGTTAGAGATTTAGGCAAAGCTTCCATCCAAGACATTATTTCAAGACTTACAACCCAGCTGCATTCCACCCACCCACCTCCATCCTCTTCAGATCTCAGGGCTTTGGCAACTTACCTTTGCTCGGGATGAGGAGACGGCAAGGCAATGAGATGGGGGTGATGGAATGCTGGGATACCAGGGCTGGCAGGCTGCCTGCGGAAGGGGGGAAAGAGGCACAGCTATGGGGCAAGGTACCACCTCCAAGGTACTCCCTGCTCAAAATATCTTCATAAGAATAGCCATTCTGGATCAGACCAAGGGTCTATCTAATCCAGTATTCTGTTCACACAGTGGCCAACCAGATACCCACAATGTGAAACCCACAAGTAGGACATGCATGCCCCCCCAGCAACTGGTGTACTTAGGCTTACTGCCTCTGATACTGATCGCATATAGCAAACAGGACTAATGGCCATTGGTAGCCTTCTCCTCCAGGAATTTCTCCAAAGACTTCCAAAGTGGTGGCCGTCACCATATCTTGTGGTGGCAAATTCCATTGTTCAACTATGTGCTGTGTGAAGAAGTCCTTCCTTGTATCTGGTCCTGAATCAACCACCAATCACCTTCATGGGATGACCCCACTGGGTTCTAGTATCCCGGGAGAGGGAGAAAAATGTCTCCCTAGCCACTGTCTCCGCATTGTGCATAATTCTGTACACCTCAATCACGTCTCCCCTTACCCAGCTCTTTTCTAAGCTAAAAGCTCCCTTCCCGGCCTTCCTAACCTTCTCCCCCATCCTTCTCCACAACACAGCACCCTCCACCACCTCCTCCTTCTCCCTCAATCCATCCTAGCAGAGAGACGCCATTTTTTCAATAGGGAAGATGGCCCTTCTTCACCATCCCAGCCGCTCACCAAAATGGGGCTCATTGTTACAGCCCTTGATCTTCACCCCCTTGGGTCCCGTCTCAACCAGGAAGTGGCGCACCAGCTGTTCAGCAGGATCTCCTGGGACAGGCAGAAGGACAGAAATCAGTGCCGTGCGCTAATCCTTTTAGACTGAGAGTAGGGAGGGTCTTATTGGGGATCTTTGTCAGCCACCCTGTGGGACCTCTTGGCTAAAAACTGAGATAAAACTTTTTTTAAAAAAATATATCTTGGCCACCTTTCAGGGCAGAAAGGCAGCGTACAACAATAAAACACACAAAACCGACATGATATCAAGAATTTAAAAAAACATAGCAAAAACGGTAAGAACACAATTCCCCCACCACCCACCCCGAAATAACAACCAGCAACAAAACCAGCTATATGAAACAGCAACAAGAACAGCAATAGCAGCAATCCTATCAGAAGAAGGCCAAGGTAAAGTAATATGCTCTCAGGGCCTTCTTAAAAGCCCACAATGTTGGAGCATAGCGGATTTCCAATTATTATTATTATTATTATTATTATTATTTATTTATTTATTTATTTATATAGCACCATCAATGTACATGGTGCTGTACAGAGTAAAACAGTAAATAGCAAGACTCTGCCGCATAGGCTTACAATCTAATAAAATCATAGTAAAACAATAAGGAGGGGAAGAGAATGCCAACAGGCACAGGGTAGGGTAAGCAGGCACAGGGTAGGGTAAAACTAACAGTATAAAGTCCACACAACATCAAGTTTTAAAAGCTTTAGGAAAAAGAAAAGTTTTTAGTTGAGCTTTAAAAGCTGCGATTGAACTTGTAGTTCTCAAATGTTCTGGAAGAGCGTTCCAGGCGTAAGGGGCAGCAGAAGAAAATGGACGGAGCCGAGCAAGGGAAGTAGAGACCCTTGGGCAGGCGAGAAACATGGCATCAGAGGAGCGAAGAGCACGAGCGGGGCAATAGTGTGAGATGAGAGAGGAGAGATAGGAAGGAGCTAGACCGTGAAAAGCTTTGAAGGTTAACAGGAGAAGTTTATAGTGGATTCTGAAGTGAATTGGAAGCCAATGAAGAGATTTCAGAAGCGGAGTAACATGGTCGGAGCGGCGAACCAAGAAGATGATCTTTGCGGCAGAGTGGTGAACAGAAACCAACGGACTGATGTGAGAAGAAGGAAGGCCAGAGAGAAGAAGGTTGCAGTAGTCCAACCGTGAAATAACCAGTGCATGAACAAGCGTCTTGGCAGAAGAGACAGACAAAAATGATCGAATCCTGGCAATATTATACAGGAAAAATCGATGGCAACTTGTTCCAAAGGTGTGGGGCCACTGCAAAGAAGGCCCTCTTATGGGTGGTCACCCACCTAACTGCTCACACAGGTGGGCAAATGAGAAGGGCTTCTCTTGCTGATCTTAAAGTACCGGGGTAAAACTGCTTTCATTATAATTCGTTAATTCCCGAGTGAGACCATTCATCCATCTCACCCAGTACTGGCATCAGCAACCCAGGGCCTCAGGCAGAGGTCCTTCCTTTCCAGGCCCTGCTCCCTATGACCCTTTTCCACTGGAGGTGGTGGGGAATGAAACTGGGACTTCTACACACGCAAAACCTTTGTTCTCCACTGAGCAAACGTCTCTCCTCTGCTTCTGCACCCCTGATATGTATGGGTGGCTCTTTTTTTTTTTTTTTACCTTTGGTGGAGTGGTTGATGCTGTTGGGTGGAGGTGTGGCCACTTTCAGAGCCAGGCCATAGGCCCCCTGGAAGGAGTTGCTGTCTCGGATGAGGAAGGTGCCGGGCTCCTTGTCCTTTAGGAGGGAAATGGCTGCTCAAGGGGAAGAGAAGCAAAAGACATCAGTGAGCATGTTCTGTAGGCAGAAACCCCTCCTGCCAGGGCATGATTAGCCATTAAAGTAAATGATTCTTCAGAGTAGGGCCCAATACCGAGTGGGCCCTGTGGAATTTCTGACTGTGAATAAGACGTCCACTGTATTCCTAACGTATTCATCCACCCAGCATTGGGAGGCTAGCAGGGAAGGGGGACAAAGGAGGCAATCAGCACATCCTCACTGGCAGGGGAGGAGATAAATTAAGTTTTGCCGATGAAAATCTGGAGCAGCCCAAGACTATACGTGGACTGGGGCCACCCGCTTGGTATGCTCTGCTCTAGAAAAGGACGGACATAGATTCCGCAGGGCAGGACGTGAGGACCGTATGTTCAGAGTCAGCTCATCAGAGCTTCCCCAAGGGTGTGGAACCTCTTTCAGCCCACGGGCCAAATTCAATTTTGGAGACGCTCTTGGGGGCTGCATTCAAGGGGGGCAGAGTGGAGGCAAAGGAGGCGGGGTCAAAGGCAAAGAGGTGGGGCCACAATATCCAGAATACCAGCCTATTTTAGCTTAAAGCTCTTATTAGCAGTAATTTGCCTTAGGAGAGGCATTTCAACCTTTTAGGAAAAAACTGCACAACAAACGTGGTGGGACTGTGAATGTATTTTTGAAGATCTATCCACCATAATGGAAACAACAGTAATAAAAACACTGGAATTGGCATTACTTAATAAATCTGATGGCCAGAACCAAACTATATTACATAAAAATCAGATTGAATATCTCTTCATAACAGCACGTATCCTAATAGCTAAATGTTGGAAGGAAGGAAAAGGATTAAATATACAGAAGTGGTACGGTATGGTATGGGAAATAGCGCTCTCAGGGAAACTTACTCAACATTTAGCAATATTAGCAGCACAAAAGAAAAAAGATGGCTTTGCTACAGAGTGGTCGTGTTTTATTACACACACAAACAAAATAACAGCGCCAATACAGGTTCCGACTGCCTTTAACAGCTTATGGTTACAATAGTTTTTCTGGAGAAAATAAAATAACATAAATAATAATATTTTTTTAAAAAAGCAGCCTTGATTTGGGATCTATCCTCCCATTAATTATCCTTTAAAACTGCCTAATAACCAATATTAAATCATTTGTACTGTGTGTTTATAATGTGGGACTGTGTAGCATTTTCTTTCTTGTTTAAAAAAGAAAGCATATGCGATTTATAATTCTTTGCATGTATGGTTCTGTTTTATGTTAATATTTAAGTTTTATATTTGCAAATAAAATAACACTCCAAAACCACACACCAGGAAACCAACAAATGACTGGCCAGATTTGGACTTCAGGCAGGCCGGTTTTGGCCCATGGGCCTGAGGTTTAACTAAGCCCTAAATCCCAGCCCAGCCCAGCAAAAGTGTTTGTGAAAGGTTACCTTGCTCCCGGGACAAATGAGGCTTGTACCAGAACTTCGACGTGTCTTGGACAAACTTGACACTAGCCTGGCTCTCTTGCTGTGCATCTGGAAGCAAGCAAGAGAGAAATGTTAGTTTTCTCTCCAAAAGGCAGGCAGGCAAGCCGGCAAGCTAAAGTGCTTGGGATGTCTAAAAAGAGGCAACATTAATCACAATACAGAGTCTATTTGCAGTGCTTATTTCTGTATTTCTTTATTTTATTACATTTATATCCCACTTTTTTCCTCTCTAAGTAACCCAAGTTGGCATACATAATCATAGAATAGTAGAGTCGGAAGGGGCCTATAAGGCCATCGAGTCCAACCCCCTCCTCAATGCAGGAATCCCACCTTAAAGGAATCCACCGCCTCCTCTCCATTTTGTCCTCACAACAACAACCCTGTGAGGTAGGTTGCGCTGAGTCTGTGACTGGCCCAGAGTCACCTAGGGAACTTCGTGGACGAGTGGGGACTAGAACCCAGAAATCCCGACTCTCAGTCCAACACTCTAGCCACTACACCACACTGTTTGTACAGTGTTCAAAGTGTACTTTATTCTGTGTGATCTTTACCATAATCCCGCAAAGGAGGCTGATAGCCTAATGGTGAAGGTTCGTAGCTTGGTAGAATATCTGTACAAAATTCCAGGTTCACTCTTCTGATTAAAAAGATTTCAAGGTACAGAGCCATGGGCTGTTTTAGGGTTGTGGGTGGTTTTTTAACCATGCCAACAACCGATTCTCGCCAGATTCGGATGACACGATAAGCCACATCCTGGAACTTAAATAAGCCACAGTGGACTGCAGTGATTATGTGAACTAGGTCTATGCATGGTGCTGGCTGGGGCATGATGGGAGCTGCAGGCCAACACATCTGGAGAGCGCCAGGTCAGGGAAAGTTGGAGCATCTGTTTATTTAATCTGCAGCATTTATAGAGGCGGCCCAATCACACTGTTCTCTGGGAGGCTCACAAACACTAAGTAGCAAAATGCAATATTATAAATCAACAAAGTACAGCATTAAAAAAACATGTCAGCAGAGACAGAAATATAACCCTGTTTCACAATAAGGCTAAAAATACACAACATGTATACAGTGGATTACAATTCAAAACTTTAAAACCTTAGATTTTAATTGTCCTGAAAGAATTTTTAAAAAACACCTCTCTTCCCCAGGGCTGAAATGACCATAATGAAGGCACAGGACAGCCTCTCTGGAGAGGGTATTCTACAACCAGGGTGCCACCACTGAAAAGGTACACTCCTAAACAGTCCCTTGTCTCACCTCATTTGGGGGAAGATCATTTGAAGATGATCTTAGGGTCCGGGCAGGTATGTATGGCAGGAGACAACCCTTCAGATAGTCTGGCCCCAAGCCATTAAGAGCGTTAAAGTTCAAAAACAGCACTTTGGCAAGTGCGGTCTGTTTAAATTTGAAAAAATCTGGAGTTGTGTTGCTGCTACTGGCAGCAGGATTATTATCCCACATCACATGATGCTGGGCTAAGTCCCAGGGCTGAAAGCTAGAGCTGAGCCCCACTGAACAACTGGATCAAACTGAGGCCTGCTTCTCCTTTGCAGAGGCACTATTTGAGATCAAGGTCTGGATTATTCATTCAGGAAAATCATGGGGTAGAGTCCTCCTCAGATAAATCCAGGCAGAGATCATTTGACTGAATTTGTTTTTCTACACAGGAAACCAGCTTGTCAGGGAGACAGAGACTGGCTTCAGACAACACGATAACCCCCTAGATAAACAACTGTCAAGTTGATTATTACCCCACCGTTGACTATCGTGTTGTCTGAATGCAGCCGGATTCTTAGCTGCATGTCCATGTTTTCCACGTAGGATGGTTTTGTTTTGATTTATCAGGCAGGAGCCTTCAAATTAAACAATCCACCCCCTATCTGAATTCTGAACTGGCACGATCCAAGGAAAGAGAGCTGTACCACCTCCATGTCCAGTGTGTACATCATTTGGGGGAACATTCAGGGCAACTGCAGATCAATTAAAGGCTGTAGCCCCAGACACTCAGGTCCTCTGGGAAGAATCTACTTCAGCCTGCCAAAATCAGGCTGGCAAGTATTACCCAGAGGACCTTCTCTTCTGCTGCTCCCAGACTGTGGAATGGCCTGCCGGAGGAGACTCGTCAACTTAACAGTCTTTTAGCATTTAAAAAAGCTATAAAGACTGATCTCTTCCGGCAGGCCTATCCAGTGGAATTTTAGGATGCTTTTAGGATGTTTTAAGAATGTATACGATGTTTTTAATCCAGTTTTATGTATTTTATACTTATTGTTGTCCATGCCTCGATCCAAACGGAGAGGCGGGTAAGAAATAAAATTATTATTATTATTATTATTATTATTATTATTATTATTATTACTGGGTGGGCACTTAGGGGGCAGGATGAAAAAGGAAACCATGGAGCCAAAATCCAAAAACAGAGCTGTTACCTGGGCCAGGTGTGCTGCCATCGGGGACTCCAGGGGCAAAGGTGACGTGGTGAGCAGAGCCAGGGCTACGGCCAGGCGGAGAACTCCTCTCCCAGTTTCTGGTCGTCTGTAGGTGGTGTTTCTCAGGCAGCGGAGGCTGCTGTGGCTCGCAGAGTCGATTGCGGCCGGAGGGGCTGCCCTCTAGCCCTGTGTAGTAGGCCGTGGCAATGGGGAAGGCTGGGGTCGGCGAGCCCTGCATGTCGGCAAAGCCATAGCCAAGAGCCGGCGACTGGACGCTGACTGAGCACGGCCCAAGAGAAGGGCTGCTGTTGGGGTAGCGCAGAAGGGTGCTCGCTTCGGGTTCAGCCCTCTCGCCGTGCGGGCGGCCATTATAGACCGCCAAGGTCTGAGGCGAGGCTGGGGCACTGGACACAGTCCTGCAGCCAGGCGTGGGCTGGCCGTGGCAGGGAATGCCTGAACTGCTCCTCTGGGCTTGTCTCTCCATGACAAGGCCTAGCTGGTGCCCCAAGGCATCTTCAGTGGGCAACTCACAGGAGAGCGCTGTGGCACGGGGGCTAGTTCTCTGGGAACCATTCTGCTGTGGTTGGCCCTCTGGGAAGACCCCATGTTTGGCTGTGGGTGAGGGGCTGAGGTGCGGCGGGCTGGAGGTGCAGTGGGCGCGGGAGCAGGGCTGTGGTGACTGGAGGCCGAGCCTCGGGGGTGTCCCGTTAGCTTGCGGCCTGAAGGTGGGGAGATGGGTGAAGGCCTGCATCGGGGAGAGAATCTGCGTGGTACTACTGGACGAAGCCATCTTCTCCGGGCCTCTTTTCCAGCCGGGAGATGCCAGCTCCTCGGGGCTTGACTGGAGCATGTTTTCTGGGGTGTTGGAGGCCTTGTTGCTGTGTTTGCGGGTTCCAGGGCTGTGAAGTAGCAAGCATGCAGTTAGTAAATCTTGACAAGATCCACAGGAAAAACATGCAATTCGAACATAGGAACCTGATTTATATTGAGTGAGTCCATTGGTCCATCCAGCCCAATATTGACGACACTGACTGGCAGCAATGGCTCTCCAGAGATTCAGGCAGGTGTTTTTTCCTGCCTTACCTGGATATGCCGGGGATTGAACCTGGAACCTCCTGCATGCAAAGCAGGGGCTCTGCTACGGAGCTATGGCCCTTTTCCTAAAGGATGTCCTAAAACACAAGCATTCAAATCTGGGGGAAAACCCACATCCAAACGTAACTAACAATCACAGAAAGCTATTATTTGAGTTCTGTACTCTCCTCAAGATGGCTCAAATAAAAATCACTCCTACACACACACACACACACAAAACAGCCTTGCAAAAGATGTGAACAAAATGTATTAGCCCACAAAATTGTTTTATTAGCCCAGCTAACCAAAAATTCCAGCTTTCCTTGCCACGTTTCCTGGAGGCAGTTATTGTCACAAGGAAGCAGAAGCTTACAAGTTTGAGAGAGAGAGAGAGAGAGAGAGAGAGAGAGAGAGAGAGAGAGATTAGCTAAGCAGACAAAGATTAGTTAGAGATATAAAGATTAGAAAGATAAAGATTAGATAGATAATGATTAGATAGAGAGGAAGGGATAGATACCCAGAGAGAGAGAGAGAGAGAAAGATTAGATAGAGAGACAAAGATTAGATAATGATTAGATAGAAAGAGATAGATACCCAGAGAGAGAGAGACAAAGATTAGATAGAGAGACAAAGATTAGATAACGATTAGATAGAAAGAGATAGATACCCAGAGAGAGACACACAAAGATTAGATAGAGAGACAAAGATTAGATAACGATTAGATAGAAAGAGATAGATACCCAGAGAGAGAGAGAGAAAGATTAGATAGAGAGACAAAGATTAGATAACGATTAGATAGAAAGGGATAGATACCCAGAGAGAGAGAGAGAGAAAGATTAGATAGAGAGACAAAGATTAGATAACGATTAGATAGAAAGAGATAGATACCCAGAGAGAGACACACAAAGATTAGATAGAGAGACAAAGATTAGATAACGATTAGATAGAAAGAGATAGATACCCAGAGAGAGAGAGAGAAAGATTAGATAGAGAGACAAAGATTAGATAACGATTAGATAGAAAGGGATAGATACCCAGAGAGAGAGAGAGAGAAAGATTAGATAGAGAGACAAAGATTAGATAACGATTAGATAGAAAGAGATAGATACCCAGAGAGAGAGAGAGAGAAAGATTAGATAGAGAGACAAAGATTAGATAACGATTAGATAGAAAGAGATAGATACCCAGAGAGAGAGAGAGACAAAGATTAGATAGAGAGACAAAGATTAGATAACGATTAGATAGAAAGAGATAGATACCCAGAGAGAGAGAGAGAAAGATTAGATAGAGAGACAAAGATTAGATAACGATTAGATAGAAAGAGATAGATACCCAGAGAGAGAGAGAGAGAAAGATTAGATAGAGAGACAAAGATTAGATAACGATTAGATAGAAAGAGATAGATACCCAGAGAGAGAGAGAGAGAGAAAGATTAGATAGAGAGACAAAGATTAGATAACGATTAGATAGAAAGAGATAGATACCCAGAGAGAGAGAGAGAGAAAGATTAGATAGAGAGACAAAGATTAGATAACGATTAGATAGAAAGAGATAGATACCCAGAGAGAGAGAGAGAGAGAAAGATTAGATAGAGAGACAAAGATTAGATAACGATTAGATAGAAAGAGATAGATACCCAGAGAGAGAGAGAGAGAAAGATTAGATAGAGAGACAAAGATTAGATAACGATTAGATAGAAAGAGATAGATACCCAGAGAGAGAGAGACAAAGATTAGATAGAGAGAGAAAAAAGATTTGATAGAGAGATAGAGACAGACAGGTACAGAGGATGAGAGAGAAGTGAAAACAACAACCAGGAAGGCTCATGCACCCACCTGTCACTGCTGAATACTGGGCTGCTGGTGTGCATTGGCAGGGGACAGCCAGACGTGTCTTTACTGGGGGCTCGCACCTCCTGCCGATGTTGCTGCATGGAGCCGGGAGCATCTTGCCAGGACGAGGCCTCCCGGCAGTCTTGCAGCTCTATAGAAGGGGAAGGAAAAAGGAAAGGGAGAGGAAACACACAGGATCAGCCAGAGCAGAGCCAAGCCAATGAAACCACGCTCACGTGTTCACATGGAACTTCTCCCAGATTTCGGGACCTTGGGCAACAGAACTTCAAAGGAACACTTTCATCGGATCCCTACTGCAGCTGGCCTCATGGCAGCAACTGCATGGAGCTCCTTTGGGCTCATCTAATAGCGTGGTGTAGTGGTTAGAGTGTCAGGACTGGGGGGTGGGGGGACCACAAACCACCTTGCAGAAAATGTCCTAGGTTCAGAAAACATGCTAACCCACAATCCAACAAACAACACAGAGTTCAACAACAACCCACACTCAGTCACTGGGTTCGCACGACACTATTAGCCACTATTTGTTTTTCTGATTTAGCCAGGATAGTTTATCGTGCCTGTGAGCAGCTTTTCCCCAAACAGGGTGGTTTATTTAGCCAAACTAAGCCACCCTAATATGCCATGGTCTCAGGGACGTTTATTTTAACCATCAAGTCTGACTGTATCATCTAGCAGTTTATTTTAACCATTTTGGCTTATTGTGTCATCTGGGGAGCAAAGCGGGTTGGGTGGGGTGATAGCGGTTGAGGGGCTGGGAAGCAGGCAAGGACTGATGCTGGGGGGAGATCAGCAGTGATGAGGCAGACACAGAAGAAGACACCGCCTTCGCAAGCAGCTGGCCAATCGGAGAGAGGAACGTGACGTGGCTGCCACGCAAGAGTCGGTGGGGAATGGTATCCAGCCCAAAGGAAGCTGGGATATCATCCTAACTTGGTGGGAAGACTACAGAGGGAAGAGGGGCAAGCGGGGGAAAAACCCTGCCTGATTGTGTGAGAGATCAGAGTAGCTTACTTTTCAAATAAGCTACTGTGAGTAGCTTATAAATCACCATGGCTTAAAGTGACACGCGAACCTGCCCACTGTGGGTTAGTGTGTTGTGCGAATCCAGTCACTAAGTTGTGTTGTTTAGGGGCTGGTTGTTGGGTTAACTGATGGGTTGTTTAGCCCCTAAACAACTTAGCGGTCCAGGTTTGGACGTCACGTTTCACAATCTACGAAGGAGCCGATCGTGGGTTGTGGAGTAAAAGTGGAAGAGGCAAGTGCACTTGCAGGCAGCTCACCCACTCTCTCCCGCTCGTGCACAAACCAGGTCATAGCTAAGAACAGAGGGTCTCCCTCATTCCTGAGAGGCCGGGGACTTAATCTGGGGTTTTTTCTGCATGCAAAGCATGTACTCTGCCACTAGGCTAGCCTTCTCCAAGAGGACGCCTCCAGATGAATTGGACTACAACTCCCATCATTGCCAGACAGCCGACCCACGGTGGCGGTGATGGGAGTTGTAGTCCAATGTGTCTGGGGAAGGCTGAACTGAGCTCTGTCCCCTGTCCACCCACCGGGGCCTAAGGCTTCTGCTCTCCCAGTCCTGCATTTTTCCTAGCACAATAAACTCTATTCCTGGTTCTTCTCTGGACCCACGACCGTTGGGCATGAAATCCTTGAAAAAGGGGGCTCTTTGGATGCTGCTCCCTTGCCTGGAATACCTCCTTCTGTCACCACCTTAGAAATTCAGCACTCTCTACGCCAGTGACTTACCGCGTGGCCTTTCCATGGGCACTGGCAATAGGTATCCGTCACTGCTCTCAGGCGGCTCATATCCATGCTTCCTGGTTGGTGGATACAGTGGGCTGGTTGGTGAAATGGAGCCCGAGTGGGGAGACCCCGAGTATCCTGAGACGTAAGGGGAAATGCAGGGCTTGATGGGGGCTCTGCCATAGGCATATGATGGCACTGGAGGGTAGGCCGGGCCATAGCGTGGGTAAGGAAATGCCTCAGGGTTCTCTTCCGTTACCTTTGACCTCTGGTGGGCTGGGTAACCATGGCCTAGGTGCGCAGCCACCATCTTGGGCTCAAAGTTAAATGTTTGGTGTTGCCCATGGGGCATGTGGTGGTGCTCATAGGAGGCTGGCATTAGAAGAGGGACGGGCTGCCCACCCCGGTGGAGGGGATGATGAAGCCTTGTGTTCTCCATCCCCCACAGATCCGGTTCCCGGTCCAGTCGTAGGCTGTAGAAGGAAGCTGTGGGCAGCCTGGCCTCTTCACGGGCTACCTCTTGGCAATCTTGGCAGGGGCATAAAAAAGTGGGTGGGTCCTCCAAGATCAGTAGCTCTTCATGTTCTCGCCGGCTGGGACTGTGAGGGGGCAGGGGCGGCTCATGGCTGAAGGGGTAGGAGTGGGGCTGTAGACCCTCAGAAAGGGAGCGAAACACCCGCCGTTTCTCCTCATAGCCCTCAGGATGTGTGTGGGAGTGCCCACCATTATAGACCGTCTGTTGTCGCTCCAAAGTGCCATCTGGACGATAATAGGCCACATTGTGCAGCCTCTCAGGGCTGTGGGAGCGGTAACCGAGGCGACAGGAACAATGGCGGGCCAGGCCTGAGCGCTGGGTTTGGTAGGAAAAGGGGGTTGCTGGCTGATCTAGGTCTGAAAGCTCGTCTTCCAAAATGGCTGTTTCTCTCTCCTTAGTGGCAGAGGGAGAAAGCGAATGAGAAGAATTCCCTTCGCTCAACTGACGAGGCTGGACGCCAAAGCCACCCAGGAGCCTGTCCAGTTCTTCCTTCTCCGCAGCAGTGGGCTGCGGCCTAGATGGCGGTGTGTTGTCGTCAGCTTTCTCGGTCAGCATAGAGGAGTGTCCCGAGTCGCTGCTGATGGACAGGAGGCGCCCGCCTTGCTGCGGAGGGGACTCAGGGCTGCCTGGGCTGCCATTGGCAGAGGAGAAACTACCCAGTTCGCCTTTCTTCTTGATTCTGGCATAGAGGCTTCCATCAAGGGGCCCCCGGGTGTGCAAGACATCTGCAAAGGAGAAATGGGGACACTGCTCAGGAGAGACATGAGGAAAACAGAGCAGTATGTGTGGCTAGAATCTCCCCACTGGGCAGACAATACACACACAAACTTGTACCCATGTGCTTGGAACATCTGCACCAAAGAGCATATGCTTTAGTGTAAGGATGGTTAATTTCTACAGTCTTCACAGCCAGTGGACCTGGGGACAGAAATATCTCCTATCACAGGGGTAGCCAGAAGGTAGATCCCAAGATGTTTTGGACTTCAACTCCCAGAAGCCCCTTCCAGCATAGGCAATATTCAGGAAAGTTGGGAAGTGAAGTCCAAAATATCGGCCCATCTCCTTTTTGCCCACCCCTGTTCTACCACATAAACCAACTCCCTCGAGAGCAATCACTCCATAATAAACTTGGCACCACCTAGCTCAAAAAAGCATGGCTTGGGGAGTTCAATATATTGTGACGATTGGCTAGTATTCCAATCACTGGAGAAAATTTTAATCTGATTTTTTTAAAGAAAAGATTGATTGATTTATTGAGGCAAAAAACGCCGAGCAAATTAATAAACATACATAGAATAATAGAATAGTAGAGTTGGAAGGGGCCTATAAAGCCATCGAGTCCAACCCCCTGCTCATCTTTAAAACAATACCCGCCCCCCAAGGACAGGACTGTGATGTTTCTTGTGAATAATGATGTGCTGTTGCGATATAATCCTGCTCAGTACAAGAGGAACCGCAAGTTCAGACATTTGGTGCATGGGCTAAGTAAGTTACACAGCCAGGCTCCCACTCTGGTGGAGAACCGGTTTTGAGTGCTGTTAAAACCCTTGTGTCTGTTTTCACCCCATCGCTGGAGAGAGATGAAGGTGGCTTGGAAGAGGGATTGTTCATGTACGGTCATATTCCACTGCCAGTCCAGGTCTGGGCCCAGTTCAAAGTGCTGGCATTAACATTCAAAGCCCTAAACAACTTGGGGCCAGGCTACCTGAAGGAACGCCTCCTCCCATAGGTACCTGCCCGGACCCTAAGGTCATCCTCAGGGGTCCTTCTCCAAGAGCCTCTGCCAAAGGAAGTGAGGCAGGTGGCTACCAGGAGGAGAGCCTTCTCTGCTGTGGCACCCCAGCTGCGGAATGAGCTCCCTAGAGAGGTTTGCCTATGTTATAGTCTTTCTGACGCCTGGTGAAGACCTTTTCATTTTTCCGGTATTTTAACGGTTTACCATCTTAGACTTTTTAACTTTGTTGTTTTAAATCTGTATTTTAAATCTGTATGAATCTCCGCGTTGCTGCTCAGTTTTATCCCAGTTGTGCTTTTATAGTGTACTTTTTCTATTGTGGTTTGTGTTATACCTTGAATTGTACTTGATGGTTTTAATTTTTGTAAACTGCCCAGAGAGCTTCAGCTATTGGCAATATAGAAATGCAATAAATAAATAAATAAATAAATAAATAAATAAATAAATAAATAAAGTTACTGTAATTGTTTAAACACCCACCCACCCACACCCTGCAAAGCCTGTTTGACCAGAAGCAATAATGGGACAAATAAATGTGTATGTATATCATAGGCAGTGATGCCTCTCTGTAACACCATTTTCAACTTTCTTAAAGACTATTGCTTTTAATGAACATGCTGAAATTTACTCAGGTTTAGTCCAGCAGAGTACAATAGGCTACAGGTGCAAGGCTATGGGTGCATTTTCTTCCATCCAACCATCCATTCACGTCTAGAAGGAATTCCATATATATACTCCGAGGGAGTGCCTACTCTGAGGGAAGCTCAGATGGCAACAAGGGAGAGGGCCTCTTCAGTGGTGGCCCCCACAATTATGGAACAATCTCCCCGACGAGGCTCGCCTGGCGCCCACATTGTTATCTTTTCGGCGCCAGGTCAAGACTTTTCTCTTCTCCCAGGCAGTTAACAACATAAGCTGAGTTTGTTTTTTAAACTCTGACCATGTCACTCCACTTCTGAAATCTCTTCATTGGCTTCCAACTCACTCCAGAATCCAATATAAACTTCTCCTGCTGACCTTCAAAGCTCTTCACGGTCTAGCTCCTGCCTATCTCTCCTCTCTCATCTCACACTATCGCCCCGCTCGTGCTCTCCGCTCCTCTGATGCCATGCTTCTCGCCTGCCCAAGGACCTCCACTTCCCTTACTCGGCTTCGTCCTTTTTCTTCTGCTGCCCCTTACGCCTGGAACGCTCTTCCAGAACACTTGAGAACTACCAACTCAATCACTGCTTTTAAAACTCAGCTAAAAACTTTTCTTTTCCCTATAGCCTTCAAATATTGAGTTTGTTCTGACTCTATACTGTTTAGCTTCACCCTACCCGGTGCCTGTTTACACTTCCCTGTGCCTGTTCGCATTCTCCTTCCCTCTTTATTGTTTACTACAACTTATTAGATTGTAAGCCTACGCGGCAGGGTCCTGCTATTTATTGTGTTATCTGTACAGCACCATGTACATTGATGGTACTATATAAATAAATAAATAAATAATAATAATAATAATAATAATAATAATAATAATAATAAAAACTGACCCCAGAATAATTATTTTAAATGGATATTGTTGTTTTTATGCTTTTGATGGTTTTAAATTTTTGTATTTTTGTTTGGAATGTTCACTATTTTTAACTTTTGTAAACCGCCCAGAGAGCTTTGGCTATGGGGCGGAATATAAATGTAATAAATAAAAAAATATAAATATGGATGGAAGAAAATAGATATACACACACATAGATCTGGCAGACCATTCCTCCTCCACACATTAATCTAAGTTGGCTTTATGCTCCATCTCGAACATTTATGACACATTTTCCTCTGCGAAAACCACATTCCAGAAGACAGACCCCATCCTCCAAACATTAGCTCTTGCCAGGAAGGGGGAGGGAGTTTTACTTCATCCTGTTGGGAGTTTTTCTGGTATCTGACGCAGACATGCCACAACGATTAAATTGCCATTTGATGACTCCCTCTGGTATTTTATTTATTTTAGTTCTTAACGGGTTTACTTTAAGTGGACTTTAGGAGGAAACTGTAATCAGGAGACACTGAGCAAAAGCCAGCTGTTGGGATTGCAGCTCCTGGGAGCAAAAAAGTTGCTGTGGCCCAGATATATGTGTGTGCGTGTGTGTGTGTGTGTGTGTGTGTGCATGCGTGCAGGGTGGGGGTAGGAGGAAGGGGGTATTTGAGATCCCCCACCACCCTAGGCTGACCAACATCATGTCTTCCAGGGTGCCTCTGTTGAGTTGGGATATGTCAATTGAACTGTAGCACAGGGCAGACCTGGAACGAGCACCAAAGCAGAAATCTGCCTAAAGCTGCAACCCTCTGACCTGGAGACCCTCCAGATGTTTTGGAATACATTTCCCAGCGTTCCTGACCATTGGCCATGCTAACTGGGGCTAGTGGGAGTTGAAGACCATATCACGCCAGTCCTTCTACAACTTCATTGGCTGCCAGTCCAGGTCCAGGCCCGATTCAAAATGCTGGTACTAACATTCAAAGCCCTAAACGGCTTGGGGTCAGATTATTTGAAGGGACGCCTCCTCCCATATGTGCCTGCCCAGACCTTAAGATCATCCACAGGGGTCCTTCTCCACGAGCCCCTGCCAAAGGAAGTGAGGCAGGTGGCTACTAGGAGGAGGGCTTTCTCATCTCTGGCACCCCGGCTGTGGAATGAGCTCCCTGGAGAGGTTCGCCTGGCGCCTGCACTGTATTCCTCCCATGGCCAGCTGAAGACCTTTTTATTTTCTCAGTATTTTAACACTTAATTTAACTTAAATTTAAACTTTGCTGTTTTAATTCCATATTTTGACCTATATCAATTTTTGCTGTGTGGTTTTAATCCTGGTTGTGCTTTTTATATTGTATTTTGTATTCGTGTTTTTAAATCGTTGGGTTGTTTTTATGCTTTTCTTGGTTTTAATTTTTGTGAACCGGCCAGAGAGCTTTGGCTATTGGGCGGTATGAAAATGCAATAAATAAATAAATAAATAAATAAATAAATAAAATAAGTCCAAAACATCCGGAGAGTACCAGATTTGGAGAACACTTGCCTAAAGCAATGCCGTCAAAACAAAATGCAACCTCAACCCTGACCAGCTTTAGATATAAGCAGATTGTATGTCTGGCTTGTGCTTAACACCACATTCTGCGTCAAGATAACCCAAACTCTGCACAAAGAAAAGCTCAGGTTCTGCAACTTCCAAGGGTCTTGCTATTTACTGTGTATAATCTGTACAGCACCATGTACATTGATGGTGCTATATAAATAAATAATAATAATAATAATAAATGCAGGCCCATGTATTTAATTTGCATACTATGCTTCTCCTGCTCATACAAAGGGATGAGGTAAGTGTTGCAAGCTCTAACTAGTGAAAAAGAGGGAGAAACGAATTCTCAGGGTGCTGAACTTTTTATTGTAGATTGTAAAGTCCGACGCGTTTTGGCCTGTACCTTTTTTAGGCCTTCTTCAGGGGTGTTGTAGGGAGACGTCTGCAAAGATCTTATCAACAAAATCAGAGAATTTTTTGTTGTTGATACGAAGATCTTTGCAGACATCTTCCTACAACCCCCCTGAAGAAGGCCTTAAAAAGGTACAGGCCGAAACGTGTCGGGCTTTACAATCTACAGTAAAAAGTTCAGCATCCTGAGAATTCGTTTCTCCCTTCTTTTCACTTCATTGGATGCTTTTCTCTCCCGGCTTTTGCAAGCTCTAACTAGTAAAAGAAGGTTTCGCTAGACAACGGCCACAAACTAGTTTCAAGCCAATCTTTGCAACCTTGAGAAACTGAGCTTCTCAGGATGCTGGATTCTGCACCCAATACTATTCCCAACCCCCTTCACTGTACTTGTGCAAAATCATGGAACACACACGTAGCAGTTCGGGTCCAAGAGCTACGAAGGGACTGTGGCCATGTCTCACTGGGCCCAAGCCCTACATACCTTCCAGGCTGTCCTCATGGTGCAGGTTGAAGTTCTCGTAGGAGTCCCAGCGCACTATAGGATCAGAGATACTGTAATCTACTGCAACAGCAGCGTTGTTCCTGTAAGTCTCCCGGCCTGTGGGAAGAGCCAGAGAACATCAGCATCAAAAGGAATGAGACCCCTGGACTATTACCCTGGACTGAAGAACATACTTCTCTTCCACACACCAAAAAAGGAAATTGGTGGCTGCATATCACCCAAATTCTGGGAAGATTATGCATGTATTTATTTAATGATATAAACCCAGGCTGTCCTGTAGGCTCACTGAGGCCAGTGTTGGGGGTTATTATTATTTTTAATTTATTATTGCATTTATATCCCGCCTTTTTTTCTCCAAGGAACCCAAGGCAGTGTACATAATCCTCCTCCTCTCCGTTTCATCCTCACAACAACAACCCTGTGAGGTAGATGGGCTGAGAGTCTGTGACTGGCCCAAAGTCACCCAATGAGCTTCCATGGCTGAGTGGGGACTAGAAACTGGATCTCCCAACTCCTAGTCCAACTGGGCAGTTGCAAAAAGCCCCAGCCCTCGGGAGGGACCACTGCTTCTCCTGCCGCAGACCCAAAATGTCAGCTTCTCTCAGTGCTCCAGCCCAGATGGCTGGCAATGGTTGACACCTGCCAATTTAATTCCCCCACAATGCCTCTGGGGCCCTGACCTAGCGTCACTCCAGAACAACGCTACGTCAGCACCTCGGAGGCATTCCAGGGGAATTAAAATGACAGGGGTCAGCAGCAATGCTAGCCAGCTAGACCTGCTCCCTCCCCCCCCCCCCCGTTGCTGCTATGCCCACTACCACCAAGAAGAAGAAGAACCGAGGGGACAGGAGCAGGCAGAAGTAACATCGGGGCCTGCTCCTGCTGGACTCTTCCCCCCCCCACAGGGCAAACTGCCATCTTGGCCCTGTGGGGAAGAAGAAGGACCGAGGGGACAGGAGCAGGCAGAAGTAACATCGGGGCCTGCTCCTGCTGGACTCTCTCTCTCTCTCTCTCTCTCTCTCTCTCTCTCTCTCTCTCTCTCTCTCTCTCTCTCTTTCTTTCTCTCTCCTTCCTCCCTCCCTCCTTGACTCCTTTTCCTTGTGTGTCATGTCTTTATTAGATTGTAAGCCTGAGGGCAGGGACTGTCTTTTTTTCCTAAGTGTAAGCCGCTCTGAGAGCCTTTTTTGGCTGAGGAGCGGGGTATAAGCATGATAAATAAATAAATAAATAAATAATGCCAAGGAGCCCATCTGTTGTTGCTGCTGCTGTTGCTACTCAGGCGATCATTGGGGTGGGGTGGGGGTTGCTGAACACTCCCCCAAAATTGGTACAAGTCCTGAGGTTCACATGTGGCTTACAACATTTTAAAACATCACGATCTACAATTTTAAAAGCAGATTCCGAAGTTTTGGTCGCATGTTCGTATGACCAACAGAACCGAACCGGGAGCTATGTAGATGAAGAGATGGGGCTATGCAGATAGATATAGGCCTGAGCCCTCATCCAAATGGTGCACGCTTTTGCTTCCTCCTATGTAAGGGAATGGTTGCTAATCACGCCTATGGGGAACAATAAAATCCTGCCTTTGGGGAACAATGATGAGGGCAGGGCAAAATTTGTGTATTTATTTATTTATTTATTTTATAAAATAAAATAAAAACACTGCACAAGCTCTCTCTCCACTCACGTCCACCACACATACATCTTTTATTTTACATATCACCTCTACATATGAATACTTTGGAAACCCTGGGTTATCTAAACCTTCTCCTCATCTCTCATTCTCTTACTGTCAATGATGTTACACTTACTCCAGTCAAGGAAGCTCGTAGTCTTGGCTTTATATTTGATTCCTCGCTCTCCTTTATTCCTCATATTGAGGCAGTAGCTAAATCCTGTCGTTTTTTCCTGTATAATATTGCCAGGATTCGACCATCTCTGTCTGTCTCTTCTGCCAAGACTCTTGTTCATGCATTGGTTATTTCTCGGTTGGACTACTGCAACCTTCTTCTCACTGGCCTTCCTTCTTCTCACATCAGTCCGTTGGTTTCTGTTCATCACTCTGCTGCTAAGACCATCTTCTTGGCTCGCCGCTCTGACCATGTCACTCCACTTCTGAAATCTCTTCATTGGCTTCCAATTCACTTCAGAATCCAATATAAACTTCTCCTGTTGACCTACAAAGCTTTTCACTGTCTAGCTCCTTCCTATCTCTCCTCTCTCATCTCACACTATTGCCCCGCTCGTGCTCTTCGCTCCTCTGATGCCATGTTTCTCGCCTGCCCAAGGGTCTCCACTTCCCTTGCTCGGCTTCGTCCATTTTCTTCTGCTGCCCCTTACGCCTGGAACACTCTTCCAGAACATTTGAGAACTACAAGTTCAACCGCAGCTTTTAAAGCTCAGCTAAAAACTTTTCTTTTTCCTAAAGCTTTTAAAACTTGATTTTGTTCTGACTTTATACTGTTAGTTTTACCCCACCCAGTGCCTGTTTACCCTACCCTGTGCCTGTTTGCATTCTCTTCCCCTCCTTATTGTTTTATTATGATTTTATTAGAATGTAAGCCTATGCGGCAGGGTCTTGCTATTTACTGTTTTACTCTGTACAGCACCATGTACATTGATGGTGCTATATAAATAAATAAATAATAATAATAATAAATCATACTCACGGTTTTTGGCTACTTGGTTGTTGTTGGTTTTGTTTGTTTGTTTTTGCATATTAGTGATTTTTAATTATTATAAAGTCAAGTTGCCTTAATGGCGTTTTAGAAAGGTGGTATAGAAATTTTCCAGAAATAAATAAAGGTTTTTGTGCTGGTCTATCCTCTTTCTACCTCCTGTCTCCCTCCCTGCCTGCCCACCTACACCCCCCCCCCCAGAGAGGCCATGGCAGGATCTACACTACTACTTTAAAGCGCTTTAAAGTGCTTTATAACAGTTTTGACAACTGTCGGGGCCCAGGACACACCGCATGTACAGTTTTCAAAACGTTTTCAAAGTGCTTTAAAGCGCTTTAAAAGCAGTAGCGTAGATCCCCCCGTGGCATTTCAAAGCTAAGCAGCTGAGGCCTTCACCAGTGCCTGGATGAAAGAGCACTGGGAGCCGTTCTGAGTTTCCTCACTGGAAAATGCCACAATTTCAAAGGAAGTTTCCCCAGAGAACTCCCTTTTAAGTTAAAGAATCTCAGATCTCATTGCCCCGGAGGAAGATGTTAGTCAAAACGAGGGTTTTTATAGTTTTCGTTCCACAGGAAAAAAGCTTTCAGTCCATGCTCAGGTTGCGGTTCTGCTTCTTTTCTTGTGGTTTTCATTTTCTTAATGCTACCCCCACCCTACTCTTTGGGTTTGTTCGTTTGTTTTGCAATCAAGGGATATATGTGGCCTTGACTATGGCAGTGAATGGAAGCCTAGAAGGCTTAAGGCAGGAGGAAAGGCTTTGATCCAATCAGCAGACAATGTCCTCCTTGCTCCCCCTCTTCACCACTGCCAATGTTCGCAGGGCCTAGGGGATTTTATTGGTCTGGAGTGCAAGGAGAAGGATTACCTCAGGTGAGCTAGAACACACACACACACACACACACACACACGAAAAAATGTGCCAGGGCACCTTAAGATGCTTCCCAACATCGCACAATTTATCTGGCATGTGAACTGACCTCACCCAATCCAAACACAGCTCACCAGCCACCTCTTGTGGGCAATTGATGCTCAACAAATCACCTTTTTCTATGGAAATGAAGGCAGCATACATGGGTTTTGGCCCGGGCAGCCGCCCATCCAAGCACTTGACCAGCTCAAAACCGGCTTAGCTTCAGTGAGGTTGCTTCATCTAAGGATGTCTGTCACTGTGAAATCCGGCCATTTTGGGCCTCAACAGACTCCTGCTGAACACTCCACTTGGCTCGCATTTACAGGCTGAGTCACGCAGCTTTTCCTGAAATCTGGGAACGCTTCCATTTTTTTTAATGTGCAAAAATAAATTTGCGCAAATTATGCAAATTTCGGCTAAAATTGTCATACGTTATGCAAATTTCTTTTTATGCCCATAATAAAAAAGGGAAAATCCATGCAGTGGCCCGACTCATCGCAGGGCGAGTCAGGCCAGCTTGTGGGGAGACAAGCTGAAGTCCGGAGGGGGCTGAAACCCCGGACAGACTCCTCCACCATCCCTAGTTACATCATAGGCCTTCAGGCCACACCCTGAGACCTGACCTCTTGGAGACAAGGGGAAATTGTTCACGGGGCTGCATCCACCTCCCTCCAACTCAGCCTTCACCCACCTTTAATTTTCTCTGGGCTGGAAGAGAAGACAAATTCCACACTTGCTTCGAAGGGGAACCGTTCGTCTGGGGAGGGAAAGGAGAGGAAAATCAGATTCCTATAAGGCAAAGTGATTACCAGGGCTGGCCCTAAGACATTTTGCCAGCTGAGGTGAAGCACAAAATGGTGCCTTACCCCATTTCTGATGAGATTGTTTCTTCACCACTGGTGATGGAACAGCATCCTCCGTTGAACCTGATGGCAGCAGGCTAACTTAGGGCAGGCCATGAGGCACACAGCTTTCTCCTCCAGCTCCTTGCTGCCACCTCCCAGTATCTGCTGCATTAGGTGACTGCTTCACTCTGCCTAATGGTAGGGCTGGCCCTTGTGGTCACCTACCTCACAGGCCATATATTCATTTACTTCAGTTTAGCAGCTATGGAGTCCCAAAAGGGCCAAATTCAGCTTGTTTGCAAGCTAAACCTTGTCTCTTGCAATGAGTAGGTATTTGAGGTGGCGCCACTCCCTTTGCTTCTGTTCCTTTGTTTCCAGAACTGGGGCCTCCCCGCTCACCTCTCCAGGCTTCATCCAGCTCATCTTTGCTAAGCCAGAGTTGGGTGCTGTGGATGGTGCAAGTGTGGAACTGGGCCCGGAACACAACATCCCTCTCGCCTCCCTGGAGCTGCTTATGGTAGCATTTCACCTGCAAGGGAGGAAGGAAGAAGAGGGGACAATTTTCCCAGCTGGCATGAACGTTTTTGCCATTCCCCCATTCCCAACACACATGATCCAAACGGAGAGGCGGGTAAGAAAGAAATTGATGATGATGATGATGATGATAAGGGCATGGAGCAAGAAGTACCTGCCAATCCATGAATGCACGTACACATGTACACTCCCCCCACAGCGCACACATACACACCGAATTTCTGGCTCAATGGAGCCCAACGATTTTATGCACATTCAGATGGCCTGGAGCTCTCCTAGGACCCAGTAACAACGATTTTATATGTCATTTAAAAACAAGCGATATGGAATTTACGGTAAACTTACTTTGTGCAACTAAACTGGAAGAGAGCTAAGGGTGCAATCCCATGCACGTTTAGACGGGGGGGGGGGAGGGGAGCCCTAAACCCCCCAGCATGCCCTAGCCAGGAGTTGTAGGACTTTTTCCTCTCTAAATATATATCCCAGGTCTGAAAGTTTACCTGGGAGTAAGCCCCATGACTTCTGCATAGATCTCCATAGGGCTGAACTTTTGAACTCCTAGTATTTTTAGCTACTTCAACGTGTGGCAAAAAAGAAGAAAAAAATAATGAAATACTGAAATACTTAATTAAATAATGAAATACTTAATTACTGAAATAATGAACTGGCGAATTATAAATGACAGTTGTTAAAGAGTGTTGAAAACGTCCAGAGGGAGAGGCAGCACAACCCATATGTGCACATATTTCCCCTCTTCCACTCCTGCCTTGTCATCTCTGGTCAAACAGGTTTCGTATGATAATGTCACGTCATGCGTTCCTATAATGCTGCAATGGGAAGGGCCGTGACTCGGTGGTAGGCCACACGTTTTGCCTGCAGAAGGTCCCAGGTTCGATCCCAGGCATCTCCAGGTAGGGCTAGAAAAAACTCCTGCCTGAAACTCTGGAGAGCCCATTGCTGCCAGCCAGTGTCAGCAATACTGGGCTAGATGGGTCTGGCTCAGTGTAAGGCAGCTTCCAAGGTTCCTACGTGTTCTCAGGAAGAGGGAAGGAAACAAATATGGGGTGGCATCAGCTCCATATTTTTCAAAACCTCTTGGGTCCTCAGCTGCTGGCAGCACTCACCATGACGTCCCCCTTCAAAAGCAAGGCTGGCTCCAGAGAGATGCAGAGCTTCTGAGCCCCGCCGGCGCCATGGAGGCTGCTGCAAGATACAGAGCAACAGAAGCAGAGCTGGGATCAAAGTCACCAGGAGACTGGTCCCTATCCCAGAAGAGCCCAGAGGCTTTTGCCCTAGAGAGCACCAGGTCACACTTACTAGATCCCAGAGGTGTAGACCAGCTGCATGGACTGGTAGATCTTCAGGAAAGGTTGATAACCTAGGAGAGGAAAGGTGGGTTATACAGCACAGGCTAGGAGACCACCCTTTTCTATGGTGGAAGGTCAGGACGTCCCCGGCCCCGACAAGGAAGGATGCAGGTGGATACAGGGAAATTCCACCATGGGAAGTGGGAAACAATGTAGGGTGCAAATTCATCATAGGCAACACATTTGCGAAACAAAGGGTGGGCATGTGCATCAATTCTCAAAAAGAACATGGCTGCACTTATCTAAAGGTACATGTACCCATGGCTGTGATGTCACAGATTCTCAGTTCTGGGCCCAGCACCAAATTTCACACATAGACCGTATGGAATGCACAAATACACAATGGCTGTAGATGTGTCAAATTTGCATCATGTCCAGCTTACCTGCATAAACCAGAGAGCTCACTCTACAACCCCCTAGCGCATAGATTTCTGGTGCATACTCTGAGATTGTTTGGAACCTGGTTCTGCCATAAGGAACACAGGTACAGCGACTTGTGTTGGCATTGGGAATACTCCTGGAATTGTGACATATACAGGGGCTGCCTATTTATCTAGAGCAAGGATGGGGAGCCTCAGACCCACGGTGCTACCCCATCCAGCCCAGCAGCTTCTTTCTCTGGCCCCACCCCCTCTGCCACAGAGGGCAAAGCTCTCATCTCTGATTAGCAGCTGATGGGAGATAAATGCTATCCCTTCCATAGCATTGAAAAAGGCTCCCTTTCTCAGTGCGTAGCAGAGAAAAGCACTGATAACTGATCACTTGCTGATCAGCAATAAAAGCTTTCCCTGTGGGGAAGGGAGAGGGGGAGAAAGCTTCTGAGTGATTCAGTCCTGCTTCCTTCTGAGCCTTGTCCTTCAGTGGGTTTCCCTGCTTACTTCTGAATAGCCAGGCAAAAGCATTCCTGCTTACTTGTGAGTAGACAAGATATTCAAGCTTACTTTTGAACAGACATGCTTCCTACTATAAACTGGTAACAATGGAACTGGGGATGGGGTTGGATTTTTTCAAACCCCATGCCATGTTTGCCTTTGGTCCTGTCCACTAGAGGAATGCGGCCCCCGAGAGCTTCTTTGAAATGGAATCTGGCCCTTAGGCCAAAAAAGTTTCCACACCTCTGATGCAGAACTTGCCTTGCAGACGTGCTGATGCTTTCTCATATGTGTGCATGTCCTAGCCCAGGATTCGAGGCAGTAAGCCTGTGTGCCCCAGTTGCTGGGGAACATGGGTGGGAGGGTGCTGTTGCACCATGTCCTGCTTGTTCATCCCTGGCCGATGGCTGGCTGGCCACTGTGTGAACAGAGTGCTGGACTAGATAGACCCTTGGTCTGATCCAGCAGGGATCTTCTTATGTTCTTAAGATCATAATAGCCCTGCTAGTGACGACAGCATCCTATTTTCAACAGCAGAGAGCACGCTGCCTCTGAAAAACTTTGAACTTTTTTCGTCCTGGTGGAAACTCTGGATAGCCAGTGCCAATCAGTTATCAACAATCCTGTTCTGATTTGATATAAGGTCACTTCCTATATTCTTACGTCCAACTCATATTAAGAGCCATCCAAGCTGGTGGCCATCACCACCATCTCGTGATACTGAATTGCACATGTTCCTTCTTGGTTCTATGAAGAATTATTTCCTTTTATCTGTACCGAATTGGCTGTCAATCAATGCCACTGATGCGATGTTATGAGAGATGGAGGAAAATCTCTCCCCTATTCACTCTCTCTGTGCGATCCTAAATTTTCTAAACATCCACCAGGGCTATTTTCCAGATATCATTTTTCAGCCCTCTGGCACTTACCTCCTCCAGCCTCAAAGGTGGGGATGGCTGGAAGCAAGACATGATGCAGAAAAAGGGTATTGCTGTTCATCTTGATTGAGCCAGAGAGGAGCCCGCTGAAATAATGGATGTACCTGTCCATAGAGAAAAGAGAGAGAGGTCAACCACAAGCTCTTAGGGCAGAGGTGATCAACATGTGCCTTCAAGTTCCATCACCTCTAACCATTGGCTGATGGGAGTTGTAAGTTAAAGATTGGATTACTGCAACACGCTCTATGTGGGGCTGCCCTTGAAGCTGCTCCGGAAGCTGGAGCTAGTGCAGAACACTGCAGCTCGGTTGTTGTCTGGAGCTACCCCTTTCCAGCATGTAACTCCTCTGCTGAGGGAACTGCACTGGCTGCCTATTTGCTACTGGGCCAGGTTGAAGGTTCTTGTACTTGTGTACAAAGCCCTAAACAACTTGGGACCAGGATACCTGAGAGAGCGCCTTCTCCCCTACCAACCTGCCCGGCCACTGAGGTCATCTGAGCGCATGCTCCTGGTGGTTCCACATAGACTCATCCTCTGATTGGAGTTCACCAGGGGAAGAGTCTTCAATGTGGTAGCCCCCCTCCCACGGAATTCCCTACCTCTGGAGGTCAGGCAGGCGTCAACTTTGTACTCCTTCCGGCGCCTCCTAAAAACCTCATTATTCCAGGAAGCCTTTCCTTAATGACCAGCCACGGTTCACTATACATTTTGCTTCTTTTAAAATCTATTTTAAAGTGTTTTATACTGTTTTTATTTTATTTTATCTTGTACACCGCTCTGAAATTATCAATGGGGTGTAGTAGATAAATATTGCAAATAAATAAATAAATAAATAAAAAATCTAGAGGGGCCACAAGTGTCCTGTTCCTGTCTTAGGGGCATCCATAGGTCACATGAGAAATAATTTGGGCCAGGAGGAAGCTAATCGCCTTGACACCTACCTCCTTTACCACCCCTTAGCCTCTAGTTTCTTAATAGAAACACTCAAACTCACATCCCTCACGAACTCCCAACACTCTTATATACACCTTTCCCCCCGTATTACATCATAAACCACACCCACTCAGTTCTAACATTCCATACTTACCAGATATATTAATCCAGACGTATATAATATAATCAATTGTGGGGTAACGCCACCGCCCCTCCCACCCGACCTCTACAATAGCCCTGCTACGTTGCCCTTCCCACAAACCTCAGAGCTTATTTCCACATGTCAGCCATTTTGAAATAGTCACAGTTAGCCAGTAGAAGTACAGAAGGAAATGAAAGTACGAGTCTCACCTCTTCTGGGAAGGTTGCAGGGCAGCAGCCACCTTGTCCTCGCAGAACTTGCGCATGGTCAGTGTGCTGAGGGCCTGGTCCGCACTAAAGAGAAAAGAAAGTACAGAGGCGTGTGTGAGGGCGTGCGCATGCTCGGACCCTGAGGTGTTCTTTTGTGTGAGACAGCGAATACAAAAGCTACGCTATATCTGGATTCTATGCACAGAGACTGGGCTTAAAGAAGGCAATTCTGGAGAAAGGAGGAAAACGAGATCATGGGGTGGGCGGGAAAGAGAGAGAGAGAGAGGGAGAGAGAGAGAGAGAGAGAGAATGAACTGCATGTGAGGGAGAATGGAGAATTATGCTGAACACACAATGGCAGCCTCCCACCCCTATGTTTCACCTGCCCAGTACCTTGCAGAGATTTTGCTGTAGTACATGTAGGCTGCAACGATTACGCCCATCTTGCCCTTGTTGCCCTGGCACAAAGAAAGAGCGAGTGAGAGAGAACATGTTAAACAATGGAGATAGGACCATATAACATCAACAGGGCTGTCAACCCAAAGGGATGAAAAGTTTTGCCATCACCTAGGAGCCAACTTGGAGGCAGGGCCATCACACCAGCCATGTTTGCCCACTGGGCAAATGGGCAATGTCGTTATTAGTCACAAGCCCTGAGCTGCTGCACCTAGGTCACCTTTGTCATGGGACCTTCCAGGCTGGCAGTTTTGGGGCAGAGCTCATGACCTTCAGAAACCAGGAGCCCTCTCCCCACTTAGCTGCTGGTTTCTCTGCTGTCTTGCTGCCACACTGTCTCTGCCATCTACAGCCACCTCCCCTAAACTTCCATCTACAATGGGCAGGAAGAAGGGGGCATATCGCCCTTCACCTTGCAGTGAAGCACAACCACATGCTGTGGGTCTGAGTTTAGCCAGGTCTCCATGGCTTTGCAGATGGAGCAGATCTTGTCCAGCGGTGGGGCATGCAGGTCTGGCCAGCCAAAATCTTGCACCTGTGTCAGGGAGCAGAGAGAAGTATCAGAGTGAAGGACCTGCATCCACATACATATAACAGACACAAGTTAGAGGGGACCAGAGTCAAGAGATTCTGGGATTCTTTACCAACAAAACAGGGGTGTTCAACCTCTTTCAGCCCTCGGACCAAATCCCATTTCAGAAAAGCTGCCAGGAGCCGCATTCTGGTGCTGGGCGGGGCCAAAGCCAAAAGGGGGCGGGGCCATAAAATACCAGCATAGTTTAGCTTAAAGCTCAAAACTTTCCCTGCCAGTCTCAAGCCTTATTAGGAGAGGCATTTCAAACTTTTAGAATGAGAAAAAAACTGCACGAAAGCCAGAAAACCACCAAAAGATCAGTGGTTGGGGAAACACGGAGGGTGGGACTGGGACCCCAGGAGGTCCAGATTTGGACCCTGGGCCTGAGATTCTGCACCCTTGCTATGGACGATCCCCACACTTTGCTGCCCAAAGCTCAAAGTTCATTACTGGGATATGCTATGCAAATCAAACAAAGCTGTATGTGTAGGTGTTCTCGGGGGAGGTAGGGCAAAAAAAATGTAAAAATGTATGTTTGTTGTTCCAATTTTTCCCCTCCCACTGACAGTGGAAATCATGGCCATGCATGACAAAAAAGCCCTTTACAAGTGCCACAGAGTAAGTATAGTCTAGTAATGTCAGAGGAATCCATTTTGGGGTGGATCTCAGTGAGTTTTGCCAGTTCACATCCCCCCCCCAACACCAGCTCACGGATCCCTGAGCTGTCTTGAGTCATCGTGCACTGAGTTGGGCAAGCCCACAGTTTCCTACTCTCTTTTGTGTGCAAATCCTGATTTGCGCAATCTGCGGCTGTAAATATTTGCGGACATCTTGATTTGCACAAAATTGCAGCCATTAAGTAGCGCAATTATCACAAAAATTGGAGGCGTAAATTATTCCCTACACCTGCATTTTTACACAAACTGAGCTATTTATGGCTGTGATTTTGCACAAATCGTGATTTCCATAAATGTTCCCAGCTGCGAATTTGCGCAAATTGCAATTCGTGTACAAAAAAGAGAGAAAAAGATGCAAGCTTTTGCCACATTCCTGTGGACCATCTGGTGGCTCACCCCGTATGGATGCTAGGGTCAGGCAACTGGCAGGAGTCTGACGACCAAAGCATAAAAAGGACTCGGGGGAGTTCGCCCATTCCTAGTTTACATAAAACTGAAAACCAGAGCGAGAGGGGTTGTGTGCTAATTCCACAGCAACACATAAGTGACATTATCCAAATCATAGATTATTGTGCAAGACCAGCCTCATGAAAGAGGCGGGGTCAGTTGCCAAGGGAAGTTTCAGTTCCTCCCTGATTCAGTCCCAGGATGTCTCTTGATTGGGCCTGGAATTAGACTGTCAAGTGTTGTGTTCATTGCCTGTTCTGTGGATCAACAGGGCAGCTACCATCCATGTTTGTACCTAGCACCTGAGATTATGGTGCGTTGTGGACTCACAGATGCCTGTTTCTCTCCTTTCCTTTCATTCTGCTCAGAGTGACAGTGACCATCCCACAAGGATGTACAAACTGTCTCTGTGCTGGCAGCTTGCATCTCTTCAAAATGGAGGAAAGGCTCAGACTTTATCTCAGCTTGGACATCGGGCTTAATTACACAAGGCTTTTATTTACCTTAGAGAGCCTCGTGTGGCGCAGAGCGGTAAAGCAGCAGTTTCTGCAGCTGAAACTCTCCCCATGGCCTGAGTTCAATCCCAGCGGAAGCTGGCTTCAGGCAGCGGGGTTGAGTAGACTCAGCCTTCCATCCTCCCAAGGTCGGTAAAATGAGTACCCAGTTAGCTGGGGGAAAGGTAATAACGGCCGGGGAAGGCAACAGCAAACCACCCCGCTATAAGGCCTGCCAAGAAAACGTCAGCGAAAGCTGGTGTCCCTCCAAGAGTCAGTAATGACTCAGTGCTTGCATGAGAGGTTCCTTTCCTTTATTTACCTTACATCCGGGAACATATAGGCAGTTGTTTTGTAAACTTCCACCAGGAGAACATTTAAGAACCATGCATACAGCTTGCTTCAATCTAGACCATACTTCCCCAACCTGGTGTTTTCCAAATACGTTAGACCACAACTTCCAGCATCCCCTAGCTGTCTGGAAGATGTTGTGGTCTAACACATTTGGAAACCATGAGGTCGGCAGAGGCTGGTCTAGACAAACTCTCAGGTCAATATAAGCACTTTACCCACAGTCCTTCTCCCCCTCACCTTGGGATTCAATCTGATGATGTCATGTCGTTTCTCTGACAGGTTGAGGAGCTGTTGATACAAAGAGACATCATCACATTGGCCTCCATGCCTCGCAATGACCCTCGGCTGGGGTTGCCAACCAGCCTGCATTTTACTTGACCAACCAATCCTCTCTCAGCTAATCAGGATGATCTGAAGGCCTAGTAAATTCCAGATTTCATCCTGCCATCTACAACCATTCCAGCTTTTATTCCTCTATCCCAGAGCAGCTTCCTACACCACCTTGCCACATCCCTGCAATGACACACGTGCATCAGTCATCTCTGCTTCCTGTCCCTTTACAAAGTCACATTCGAAACGTAGCCATCTCTTCAGCTCGCCCACAAGATGTACAATCTGTCTCTGCCCTGGCAGCTTGCACCTCTTCAAAATCGAGGAAAGGCTCATGCTGTATCTCAGCTCAGACATTGGAATTAATTACACGAGGCTTTAATCGCATGCTCTTGATTAGTCACTCATGGACATTTGCAGGTCCTTTACACGACTTCATCAACCTCCAGGGCATCTGCACTTTTTGAGCTTTATCTTGCTTTCAAAAAGATTGGGGAAAACCCAATAAGAAGACTTCAAAACACAATTCTTTCCTGTGAAATTCCGGAGTTGCGTTACAACCACATCACCATCTAGTGGCTATAAAATGAAACATATAGATAGGTATTTCCCAAATCAAAGCACGTGTCCACCTGTGTAAGGCAGCCAATCTCATTTCCGCAAAGAATCTGAAAACAGAAGCCCCGGTAAGGATGCAGGCTTTTAGTCTCGTGTGGTGAAGCCCACTGATGTTGAGGAACAGGACGCACAGGGAACATAAGCATACAGTTGACATATCAAGGCGACGCTCAAAAACCTCTCTCCATCTCCTTGAGGAGCCAGGCATATACCTCACACACCCATTTAAACCCACTTAGAAAATGAGGAATTCTGATTTTAAGCACCCACCCTGCAATTGTCCTCACATTTATTTATTTATTTTCAACATTTTCTATGTCCATCAAGCTGGTGCACAGCAATTTAAAACAATCAAACTGTAACGCAATGAAAATAAGAACATTCAGACCCGTAAACATTATAACAGCTAGATAGTTTAAAAGGCTAAATTTAAAAGATGTGCCTTCACACCCTTTCTAAAAGTCTAGAGAATGGGGACCAATCGTAGTTCGAGAGAGAGCGCATTCCACCATTTGGGAGCAACCCAGGATCTGATGCGTTGGCTCCTCACCATCTCTGACTTTCCTGGGCCTCCTTACCATGTACTTGTCCTCATGCTTGGATTTTAGCATCTGGGCCACCTCCCGGAGGTTGCCACGGTAACGCTGCTCCTCCAAGACAGGGGGGAAGAAGACAGAGATGATGCGCTCAGTGATGTAGATGAGGTCAAAATCATATTTGCGTTCCATTACGTGATCCAGGCTGAAGCTTCTAAAAGGAAGAAAGGAACACGCTTTGAGGAAGCCAGGTCCCTACATATCACTCAGCAGAAGGCGCCCAAGAGCATATCAAGGTCATTTTAAAAAGTTCAAAAGTTTTAAAAGTTAAAGGTTTAAAGTTAATGGGGAAAAAAGGATTTTTTTTTAAGGTGCAACTGCAGAGTTTCAGATCTGATTAGTTTTGCAGTGTTTGCGCACAACTGCACAATTTGCTAGGGACACATTTTAGTTGTGAGACAATGCGCAAACAAGGCCATTGGTCCATGCCACAGGAATCATTACTGTTCTTGACGAAAGACAATTCACCATGAAGAGTAATAGATATGAACTTGGCTGAGTTGTGCCCTCTCTCTCTCTCTCTCACACACACACACACAATTCTAGGCCTTTCACCTAATGCCAGACCCTTACCTGGGTAATGTGTTTCGTTGCTTTGCTGTATTGAGGGACTTTGTGGAGCCCTGAAAAATAAATACAAGGAAGCGAGAGAAGTCAGCACGTAGCAAAAAAGCCATCAGAAACTAATGCTCCTTTAGAAAACTGAGAAGCAGATTTCTTTTTGCTGGTCTCTCTAAAGCAAGGAAAGGGAACATGCGGCTCTCTAGATGTTGCTGGCCTGAAATGCCCATCACCCTTGACTATTAGCCATGCTGCCTGGGGCTGATGGGAGTTGTAGTCCAACAACATCTGGTGCCCACATGTTCCCCACCTCTGCTGCCCACTCATAACAAGCAGCATTGTAAGAATTCCAAACAGGAGAACACAAAACACCAATTGTCAGAAGCAAGTTGGAGAGTGTACTTAAACATTTGCATCTCAGATTTGTTTTAATTCTTGCAAATAACAGAGATCGAAGGGTCACCAGTTTCTCTCTTTCTAATCGGATGTTGTGGCCTCTTGCCCACCAAGACTTATGACATGATAAGTGAGTCAGTCTTTAATACGCCAAAAGGCTCTTTGTCCCTTTTTAAATATAAATTGGTAAACATATTCATAGCTTTCCCTAAAGCCTACAATTTCCTCTCCCTATTCGCTGACTCTTTTGCAGGGCTCAGTCTCCCCTTGAGGATACTTGTGGTGCCTTTCAGAACAAACTGTTTACAAGCAAACCATTCAGGTCAAGCAGATGGGAAGACAGCATGCACGCAAACTGTGCTAGAATCATAGAGTTGGAAGGGGCCGTAAAGGTCATTTAGTCCAACCCCTGATCAGTGCAGGGTCTGCAGTGCTTGTCACCAGGCAACATCAATCCAGCGCCCTCTGCCCAGTATTTTGGAAGCTCCTTCTCCGAGCCAAAAGCCTCTAAATAACGTTTTTCAGCAGACTTCAAATTCAGGTCATGTGTTTATGTTTCAGGGGCTTTGAGAAGCTACCGGACAAAGGAACTCTATTCTGCTACAGCAAAACACAGAGGTGGGGGCATATAGAGCTTTTCTACATGAGTCATTCCCTACTCATTATTGTTTACAGGCTCTCTAGTCGATAATGTGACCCTCCAGTTTTGTTTCTATTTTTAAACAGAAGTTTTACTGTGTGTTTTTAAAGCAGGGAAAATGTGGTGTTTGTGAAAGTGAAAGAAAACGCCTTTTCCACTCATGTATTTGCGCTATTCCACTACACCACAGTGCCACCTAGAGGTTATGTAGCAGAAAAGCAGGAAAGAAAACGCTCTTCGTGTTCTGCTTGGATCTCAGTTCCGTACCGAAACTGAAAGTAGATACAGAGGACTAACAGCCTCGTTTAGAAAAGCTCATAGTCTAATCAAGGAGCATGTTGAAGGATGTCATCAAAACCTGGTTAGCATAGTCGCTGAGAGACTGAGAGAGACCCAAACTACACCGAGAGAGACAAATTACATTATTCATATGTCTTATTTCAGTGTGTTTTAACTGTCCACTTATATTTTGAAGGAACAAACTTCCATGCAGAGTCCCAATCTATTTATTTATTATTTATTTATTTATCATACTTATACCCCGCTCCTCAGCCAAAAAAGGCTCTCGGAGCGGCTTACACTTAGGGAAAAAAAGACAGTCCCTGCCCTCAGGCTTACAGTCTAATAAAGACATGACACACAAGGAAAAGGAGTCAAGGAGGGAGGGAGGGAGGAGAGAGAAAGAGAGAGAGAGAGAGTCCAACAAGAGCAGGTCCTGATGTTACTTCTGCCTGCTCCTCTCCCCTCGGTCCTTCTTCTTCCCCACAGGGCCAAGATGGCAGTTTGCCCTGTGGGGGGGGGAAGAGTCCAGCAGGAGCAGGCCCCGATGTTACTTCTGCCTGCTCCTGTCCCCTCGGTCCTTCTTCTTCCCCACAGGGCCAAGATGGCAGTTTGCCCTGTGTGGGGGGGGAAGAGTCCAGCAGGAGCAGGCCCCGATGTTACTTCTGCCAAATCACCCAGCAACTACTATTGACCTCTGAAGGTATTTCTTACTGAAAACAGTACCTTTGGAGGCAAACAGCCGTTGGGGGTGATGTTTGGTAGGAACCGCCCAGAGAGCTTCAGCTATGGGCGATATAGAAATGAAATGAATAAATAAATAAATAAATAAATAAATAATAAAATAACTGGCATGGGCCCCCAATCCAAACTGAAAGCATGTTCTGAATCAGGGGCCCTCATTGATGATTTTTCCATTAAAATGAAAGTGGCTAAATTACACATGCTTTCTTTTCTTTTCTTTTTTGCAGCACAAGTAATGTAACATGAAGCTTGCCCCTAAACTATGAATCAGGAACCCCTCCTGGTTTGAATCTTGACTTGGCCGTTAACTCACTAGTTGGGCTTTAGGCAAGCAACATACCTTCTCAGCCTCAGGTTCCCACCTGCAGTAGAAGGCCAATAATACCTACTTCACAGGGTTGTTGTAAGTGGTACAACAAGGTAATATATTCAAAGTGCTTTGAACACTTTAATCCTATGCAAGTTTAGACAGAAAGAGGTCTTAGAAAACCCCCCCCCCCCACTCCAGAACAATATTAGATTTGGGTCAGAAAATAGATCTCCAGATGTTTTGGGGCTTCAGCTCCTAGCATTCCTGACCTTCGGCCATGCTGTCAGAGGCTTCTTTGAGTCGAAGTCCAGAACATCTGGAGATCTACCTCCTGTCCACTCCTGATCTGGGGGCATCTAGGAAAAAGGAATGGCAGCCAGAAGGAGGAAGCTGTGAAGTCAACTCTTCTGCCACAGATGCAAAGAGAGAGAGAAAAAGCATCAAACTGAAGCAAAATCTGACTTGAGTCATGAAACAAATGGGTCAAAAAACGAACAAGGCCTTTAAGTACAAAAATGAATGTAATTACAAAAAGGAAAAAAAAATCTTTGCACACCCCTACTGGTTATGTGTCAGCATGGGAGCACGAGACACAATTTTTTTGTCTTTTGCAAATCAAATTTCAGACCAAGGAGCCCCACAGGCAAGGTTAAAAAGAGTAGGATAAAATGCAGCCTTACCAAATGTTCAATGCGCCGGACCGGGGCTGTATTCCGCCTCTTGACATGTGGAAAAAATAGAGCAAAGGAGAAGTGTATTTATTTAAGTTTTTTTTAAAAATACAAAGAACCTTACTTTCAAAACTACTGATCGTGCGGTACAGTTTCTTTCCATAAGAAACCAGTCGTGGGAATGTAGCCAGCTACCACGGGGGGGCTGCAGCAGGGTTATGTAAACTGTTCAGCAACGGTTTGAACCTCAAGCCAGGGTTGAAGGATTGGTATGCAATGGCAAAAGTTTTACAATGTTCTTCTACTAGGGACACACCGTTAAAGCAGCCTGTGATTAAAACAACACACCTGCAATAAACAGACATATTCCCCACTTCCCACCCCACAAATGCAAGCAAGGTAAAGTTACATACAAAGAGCTCCCCAAAGGGTTTGAGCAAAATCCTACGAAACATTCCCTTTGTGCTCCTCTTTGTTGGAGGATTGCAACACCCATCAACCCCAGCTAGCACAGCCAATGTTGAGGGATGATGGGAGTTGCAGTTCAGCCACATCTGGAGGGCCACATATTCCACAGTTGTGCCTTAGCCATGTCCTATGGTAGCCTCTGCAGGATCAAACAACGCTGGACATTTGCGGTGCCTTGTATAATATCTTTATTTGCATATGTACACGATGGACTGGTATTATGGGGAAAGATGCAAAGGGAAGCAAACAGGCAGGCAGATGCACAGGAACGGTGCCCTTAAAAGCCCTAAGCCTCCACTTCAGGCATCAAATGTAAGTGGGGTGGAAAATGCACCCTTGTGGGGGAGAATACTGTGGCAATTAAGCTTGATAACCTGAAACAACCTGTTGAATCAAAAACGAACATCACTTTTTAACAATGTCTATTGAATTTTCTGGTCGATTTCCATGAACTGGGCAGTATTATATGTGGTGAACACAGACATATTATTTCAATTGTTTGTGTATGGGAATTCTCAGACACTTGATAGCTCTCCCTTGGGGGGAGCTGTCATGAACCCCTCCTCCAGATCCATGTGTTCTCTGTGATGTCAACTTCCTTTATTGACCCCAGATTCAAGGGCAGCCAAGAGCCCTGTCCAGGCGTTCACGTGAAGGCCAGCCACGCCTTGCCCCATCCCTTGGGAGCGCTGGCCCTGTTCCCCTCAGACTTTGCAGTATTGATTCGGCAAGGTCTGAAAAGGAATTTTACTTGCGTTCACTTGAACACGAGAACTTGCCGCACCATCTCGGACTCTGCCTTATCAGCAGAGAGTTCTACTCACGTTCAAGCGTAGAACCTCCTTTCAAACCGATTCAACATGATCTGAGCTCTGAACTGCGGGGGCGGGGCCAGCAGGGCCAGAAGCATAGGGGCGGAGCCAGCATGCACGGCCCTAACCCTCTACCCACTTTAAGCCCTTGTGCATTCAAATGAACGCCCGAACAGTAAAAAGAAGGGCAGGGCAGCAACGCTTTCTTGCAGAGAAAGCTGGAGAGACTCTTATCTGTCCTTTGGCTTCTTGGCATTTCTGCAAAACATTCCTGTATGGTCAGCGCTTGTCGAAGACATCCTTGGGCCCACATTGGGTGGGGCTGAACGCTTTCTTCTTGCTAACGGATTAGTTGCAGTTCCCTGCTTGACCCCACAGAACAAACAGGCAAATTGTATTTCAGCAAGAAGGGAATGTAAAGGTATCCTCTTAAGTTACATTACTAACATTTATTTCATTCCCTTTTCAAGGGGTTAAAATAAACATCTGATGCTGATGCTGCTCTTGTTATTATTTTAAGATATGTTGGGTTGGCTCTAGAAATGGTCTTCAGCATTCAGAAGGCTACCATTTGCAGAACAGGGCTTCCCACGTCTTCTCCTTTCTGCTGAAGTTGCCCTGCATGTCCTCCAAATCTGCTCCGGAGGGCTGGGGGACCCTCTGGAGGAGATATGGGGGTGCATTTATACTCTGCCACATGACCAAGTCGGGGTCCTCAGATTGGCAAAAAATCACATTGGTAAAAGAGAGAATGAAACCCAAGAAAAACATTTGTGAAGATCAACAGAGTAGTTTATAGAACCATGAAGATTTATCATGTACAAAGTAAATCACGCAGCAGTGGAAAAGGTTTTAAATAAAAAGGATCAGTTGAAAGCAACCATATCCCTCCTTCATTCCCTAACATCTCCTAAAATGAAAACATCTTAATCAGTTTTTGGAAAGAGGAAACCAGCCTGATGGACTTCCTTGGGTAGAGTACCAGAGGGAGGGTGCCAGGATGGAGAAGGCCCTGCACCTTGTCCTCACCATTCTAATCACATCTAAGAAAGGTATTGAAAACTTCTACTTCATCTAGTTCTGGGGAAGACAAGAAATAGAACTGGTATCATCCGCATACTGATGACACCTCAACCCAATTTGCCAAACAACATCTCCCAGCAATTTTAGCCCGGTCAGTTCAAGACATGTAGCTGCTTGATGCGAAGAACAAGATGGCACCCCCTTCCCATTCCAGCTACAGAACATGATTGGACTGGCAGATGAATCTTACTTCAGCACTGGTGATGGGACAGCAGCATCTACTACACCTGAAGGCAGCAGGCTACTTTAGGGTCCCCAGGGAAAACTGCAAACTCCTCCATCACCTTGCTGCCACCTACCATCCTGTGCCACTTAAGTGACTGTTTCACTCTCCCTAGTGGTAGGGCCAGTCTTGGATTTAACAAAGACGTTGGAAAGTATGGGGGACATGACTGAACCTCAAATAAAAATTCCAAAGGGTAGAGATAGAGCAGCATAAGGGGACAGGGGTGGAAAAAGTTCCAGTTCACATCAAAAAGGCTGCAGCAAAAGCATCCATAGATGCTCACAGGAACTAAGGCTCCCATGAAGCCACTTGACCCTGGATGCACTCGCAAGAGAGTCAGTTTCCACATCTGTTACGGCCTGTGTGGAACATGCCCGGAATTGCTGTCTGTGTCCCAGAAGTCTCTTCCAGGCTAGCACAGAGGGCTCAATGGGTAACCATGATCTTACAGTAGCTGCAGAGGCCTCTATAGCAGCCATTTACAGGAAACCCAGTTGGTGGGTCCTCCAGTGTTTTGGACTACAATTCCCATAATCCTTGACAATCAGATATGCTTGCCAAGGCTTATGGAAGTTGTAGCTCAAAAGCTCTGGAGGACACTAGGTTGGGGAAAGTTGCCCTACAAACTCCAGCACGTACCCAGTTACAAATTCCATCAGTGCCCCGAGTTCAGCAGAAAGATCAGCCTCCAAAAATCCAGTGTACCTGTTTGCATTCTCTTCCCCTCCTTATTGTTTTACTATGATTTTATTAGATTGTAAGCCTATGCGGCAGGGTCTTGCTATTTACTGTTTTACTCTGTACAGCACCATGTACATTGATGGTGCTATATAAATAATAATAATAATAATAATAATAATAATAATAATAATAATAATTCCCTAGAATTCTCTTGGGCAGATTCATTAATCTCTGCCCTAGAGTAGCCTAGACAGTTAGGATTTAGATGATTTTAATGCTTTGTCAAAAGCAACGACCATAATAATCTCACAAAAAGGAAAAAAATGGATAAAGCAATCTCTCTTATCGGGCAAACCCCCCCCCCCAACTCTACACAAAAGACAAATAAGGTGGAACCTTTTACTGGATTATTTGGGTAACAAAAAGCAAGCTTTTGGCTTATACAGAACTCCTCATCACTCAGAATGGGAAGCAGCTCATTTGCAGGGTACAGAAGATGCAATCAAATACATGTACTGAGCAGTGCAGCCTCTACGAAAGGGCACTTACTGTGTTTTGTACATATGTCCAATCGTCCCCCCAGGACTGAACTCAGAGGAAACTGGTTCTGAAGGTTTGGGACAGAAACTGGCAGTGCATTGCACAGGCTTACTGCAAGCTTATAAAATCACAATATCACCTCTCACTCCTATCCCAGATAGCAGTTTTATCAACTCTTTAAAAACTGAGTGATAAAACAACAACTATTAAATATTATTAAGAAAATAATAACAGTTAAACAATAAGTTGATGATATTAATTTCACAACAACAACACAAATGAACGTTAAATTGGATAAATTTGCAAACTGTTTTTGTTTTTTAAGCCTGAAACATTGGAGGAGGGGTGGTGGTGCAAGACAGAAGACTCAATCAATGTTTCCTTTGCTGAGATGTATGCCTGCCAAAAGTTTTTGCAAAGTTTTTAGGGAGGGCAGGATCACTCTACAGAAGGAAAAAAAAATACCCGTGGCGAATCTTCTTTTTAATAAGATGCATCAGTATGCAGCCAAAGTTGGTTACATGTTTAATTGCGTCCCTGTGACACACACCACGCACACTCACTAAGCAGATAAAAAAGGGAGGCACAAGAGATGGAAAAAGAATATAGAAAAGGCACAGAATGTACGGCGGATGGGTGCAGATCAGCACTTACCAGTTCAGGTGGAGGGAGGGGCTGACAGGATGATGGTACCTAGAAACAAGAAGAAATGGAGAAGGGTGAGTCCAATTGCACATCAGCTTTGAGGCCTCCCACTCCGTCAGCATCCCCACGCACAGACCTTTGCAATGCCATCCCCAATCGGTCCTCCCTCTCCCCATACTACGACTTGTGGGGAAGGGAAAATGACTCCTGCGTAGTCCCTCGGATTGCCTCTCTGAGAGGCAAGATTGGGCTCTTTTTCCCATCGGTGTGTTTGCTTTGGCTTCGACCGGGCCCTTCCAACGATGGCACGCACATAGGCTGCAATTCATCGTAGCTGGGAGGTGGCACGGCCAATGCATGGCTGGGGGTGGGGCGCTATATATAGAGAAACATAAACAGGCTGCACCCCACCCAAGAGTGAAGCACAGTGAGGCTATTCAGCCCAGTTCTCTCCTACCTCACCTGGCTAAAATGCCTCTGCATCCCTGGGTGACCCATGAGAGTGAAGGGAGATTCCAACCGCGGTCTCCTTTTTCCCTCCACAATTCTGGGGTAGCAAACAACAGGGAATCCACTCCCTCCCTCAACAGCCCGGTCTAATAACTTAGAATACCTCCTCACCATGGCTTTAGGCTGCCTTTCCTGCCTCCCCCCCGCCCACCACCCCGGCTTGTGTGTTATTGTTAGCGAAGATCTGAGTCAGAATTTATTAACTCTGACTCATTTCCATCCAACTGCTATTCATTTGCTGGCTATCTTCGTCACAGCTACATAACACGCACACACAAATAAACAAATAGGCAGGTATGCATGCACGTATAAACATCAATTCGGACTAAGAATAACATGCGGCTCAGGGTGAACCTAAACAGTACACACAAACATGTGTAATAAATCCTGGATGTTTGTGGTGCTTTCATTAGGGAAAAGCCATTTCAGGAGTTCATGATTTGGAGCAGAGATGCATCAATATATCAGGATGCTTGACACAGGGGCGACAACTAGACATTTTGGCTTACAACTCCCATCAGCCCTAGCCAGCACAACATGGTGAGGGATCATGGGAGTTGTAGTCCAAAGCATCTGGAGGTCATGAGTTGCCAACTCCTGGCGACTCATCCCCCCTACTGAGTCCCTTCCACAAACATTGCTCCCTCTTCCCTCATGGAGTTCCAGACGGCATGAAAAACCAAAACCTGGACTTGAAATAGGATGTCACATTCTTTAAAAGTTCTAAGCAGAGTATTCGTGAACTCAGTGAATGTGTCTACTGAGTGATTCGTTTGCTTCCTAATAAGAACACCAAACACAGAGAGAGGTGTGAAAAAGACCAATTTCCGTAAATAGGAAGATTCTGTTTCTTCCTCCATTTTATGTAAAATGTACACTCAAACAGAAGACAGGGGAGGCTTTATTAAATGCCTTGAGGACAGATAGAGTGATGTGTGTTCGGATTACTAAACCTGCTATAATTAAGTCTGCTTTAAAGCTAGACGTGCTATTGAACCTAAAAGAAATTTATATGGATTTTGCCATTCCCGTTTATTCAATTTAATTTTCACAACAGCTTTTTATGAATTTGTCTGCCAGGCAGATTTGAACCAATTCAAACAGTTTTCAAAAATATTGAATTGTATCCAATGTTACTCCTACCTAGAATAGACCCATTGAAATGAATGGGACTTAAGTTAGACTAACATTGGATACCATCCAGTATTTCCTGATGTTATAAATACGAGAATGTTGAACTCCATATGTGGGAAATACAATATTTGAATACTTAAGTTTCTAGCCCTCTTTGTTTATGAAGTTATGTTTGTGCAACACACAGGCTGTGTGAAGGAGGCAGAGCCTCTGTGCCCTGCAAAGTGATGGGTCATAATCTTTGTAAACCACCCAGAGAACCTCAGATGATGATGACAATGATAAAGATGATGATGATGATGATGATGATAGTAATAGTAATAATAATAATCTCCTCTATGTTAATCTTTCTTTCCTTCACTACAACATTCTTTGCTGAGTTTCACACTACTTCTGCAAAGATTCAAAGACCAGATTCAGAACAGACGATCCAAATAGGCTTATGAGAGTCATCATCGCTGATTACTTGTTGACTTACAAGTTTTAGGACAAGCACAAAAACAGGTGGTGGCAAAATTTCCTTTTTTCCACCCTACATGCAATTAAGAATCACATTTGCCTTTTGTTCCACAGCACACCATTATCAACTCATGGGTATCAAAGTAAATCTTTAGGATCAGACCGGATCAGACAAGGGTACAGCACTTCAGGTCCATGGGTCAAATCCAGCTAAGTATCTGTTGAAGACCAAAACCAGCCCTGTGCAGACAACTGTAATGAGGTATTGGGGAGCAAGGGGACGGTGGGTGGGGAGAGGTTGAACTTCTAGGTATATGGACCCGTTAAGGGAAATGCAAGGGGTCAGTATCACAGGTAAAATTGGCGGAAGCTATGCAGAGCATTGGAGCTAGGCTGGGCATGGACAAAGTCATATGCTCCAGCTGTTGCAATTTAGCAGGGAGAGACCTGAAGTTTTTGTGCCTGTCCCACGTAAATGGCAGTCCCTCTTTTATGCTACTGAAGAGGAATTGTGTTAGTTTGAGCTAGTACAGTTCTTATTTATTTATTTATTTATTCCATTTTAACTTTCCTTTCAGCTTAAAGTACACGCGTACATACACACCGACCCTGGCAACTAATAACATAAAACCATTTTTCTTTAAAAGCACATTAAAAGGAAGGGGGGAATCAAAATCTCTTGAAAAACAACACACACACACACAAATATTCCATTAACCCTCATTGTCCAGTAGAATAATAATAAAAAAGGCCTGGTTCTGCAAAATTAAAATAAATGTAGCCAAGAAAATCTCATCAGCAGAGAAAAGGTCCAGCTGCTGCTCCCTGAGGAGCTAATTTCTCAAAATCATGCAACTCTGAGCAGTGCTTCATTAGTCTATCTGCATTGGATGAGTACTCATATGGGTGTGTTAGTGTGTGTGATACTCTGTGAGGTACGATGCACTAGGGCTATACCAATTTCTTTTTTGTAAAATGTTTGACTCCCCACCGCTCAAAAGGGGGGGGGGTGATTGAGGGTCAAAATGTTTCTTCCAAAAAGTTTTATTATAATGTTTCTACGTTTTTTTTAATATTTGCACTTGTTGTTTCTCCTCTCTGCCACTGCTCTGGACCCAACATCCCTCCCTTGCCTACTGTCTTCCTTCTTTGCATGATCCTAGCCAGTCAGGGATCCTGTAATAAATATGCTGACATCATGGTGTCACACAGTCAAGAACAGAATGAAGCATTGTCCTCGTTTTGCGTGGGTATCAGGGAGAGACACAGTTCCACCCCTAAAACCATCAACATGGAGGGGTGCTTTTCCTGAGGAATGGGAAAGTTAATGAATTGCACCCTTCCATTTTTGCTCAGTGCTGCCACTAATCAGTTTTCAGACCCCTCCTCTTGGTCTGAGCAGGTGATAGATGCAACTTGGAGCTCCATCGCACTGGGGGTTAACACGCTCCCTACCTTCGCTTCTCTGCCCGTGTTTTCATTCCTCAGTTACTTCCTCTTTCAAAAGAGGAAGTACCCAACAAGGCCCATTGAGTCCGCTGTTCTAATGGCGTGGCTTCTCCTGCACACAGCAGGAGAGAGCAGCGATTCCGAGTTTAAAAAATACATCGGACTTAATGAGGGTTTTTCTTGTTGTGCAAGGAAAGCCAGAAGGGGTGCGGGAGGCAGACGACGTCATGTGAGGGACCTGAGCAAACTCCGTGAGTGCCCATTAATGAGCGTGCAATAAAACGCTCGTCGGATGGAGCTTTTGATTCTAGTGCACATGGATTTAAATGCTCCAAATCTGGAACCTTCCAGATGTTTTAGACTACAACTCCCAGCATTCCTGACCACTGGCCATCGAGAGGGCACCTGTTTAGGGAAGGCTGGCATACATATTAACATAAAATGCCAGCGCATTGCTGCTGCCCTTTCATGACTCTCCGTATCTGTCTATCCATACAATGTCTTTAAGCTAAAACTATTCTGGGCCAAGTTCAACCACTTTAAATAGGGCCAGCTCATGACATTTTGCAGCCTGAGGCAAACACAAGATGGCACCCCCTCCCATTCCATGTACAAACGAAAACTGGATTGACAGTTAATCTTCCACACTGCTGATAGAACAACATCCTCCCCTACTCCTGAGGGCATCAGGCTATCTTAGGGAGTGCAAAACTGGTCATCTGGCATACAAGCTCTCTCCTCTAACCCCATGCTGTGGTTTCCTAGCATCTGCCTAAGGCAACTGCCTCACCCTGCCTAATGATAGGGCCAGTCCTGACTTTAAACTCTTCCAGCAGGCCTACCCAGTCCCAGGTGATTTTTAACATGCCAATTGTTATTTTAATATTGTATCAGTTTTATATATTTTTAATCAGTTTTATGCATTTTGTGCTGATTTTGTATTTAATGTTGTTTCCCGCCTCAATCCAGAGGGAGACGTGGATAAGAAATATATATTCTATTCTCTATTCTATTAAACATACTATTAAACTTTCTTGTGGTGTGTGTGTGTTTGTTTAACTAACTGTTATGATTAATTTATTAACACACCTTATTTCAGACACCACTGCCATTCAGGCTATTTCAGTTTAAATGAACAGTAAACGCAGAAGAGTCTTCAGCAATCCCATCCCGGGTTGTGAGAACAGGCAGCGATTCTCGACTGCGATGCGAAGTGTGACAAGTATACAAGACAAGCGTCCCCTTATGCATGTCTGTGAAATGTTGGGAGTGCCAGCATGGCAAGGCTTCTTTCTTTCTCTCTCTTTGTAATATATTTTCCCAATGGCTCTATGTTTTATCATGCCTGGAAAGCGGCAAAGTTGAATGAAAGAATGTGGTTTTGCTGGGGTTTCAGAAAGCAGAGAGGAAGTGCAGCTCCCCAACACTCACTTTTGCTGGGCAGGACTGGTGTCAAGGGTCAGCATGGTTGGGCATGTGCTGAGGGCCCAAACCCCGGGGGCCCACTGACAATAGCCCCCTGGACCTGCCCCTCCTCTTCACCCTTGTAAACTGCCCCCCCCATCTATACGACAACAGGATTGCTCTTCATTGAATATAAACCCGAATTTTCATTGATTCAAATCTAGGCAAAGAGCGTCACACTGCAGCAGCAACAGCGATTTATCTCCTGAATTTTTTTGTATAGTTATTAATGCGCACATATGATGCTATGGAGTATAGATGAGCGAAGCTATACATTTTATCTGCGGAGCTCCGAGGTGGGGGGAGGAACGAGGCAGCAGAGGAGGATGCCGGGGGGGGGGGGGGAAGCAGCACGTTGCAAAGGCCAACCATCCAAAAAGAAAACATCTCTCAAAGGCAGGAGAAGCGCAGGGTGCGGGTGGAGACGTGGTCAGCTCAAGAGAGAGCAGCCTCTGCTCGGGAGTCCTACACAGGAGAGAGAGAGAGAGAAAACAGAGGCTATCCCTAGCCCTGAACACGTCTCCTCCCTCTGGCTGCCTGTTCCCCCCTCTTTGTTTTAACATTATAAGCTTTATCTGCGGAGCTCCACAGAATCATAGAATTCAAAATGAAAACTGCGCGAAGGAACGAGGGAGCCAGAGGAGGACATGATAGGTGGGAAATCGGCCAATCACGCTGTCCTGCCCTCAAAGCTCCGCCCACATGTCGAAATGCAATTTAACTCCCCCAAAAGGCACATAGCCATAACGCGGTGCAAACTCGGACGTTGATCCAAAAGTCGCGGTAAATCGCAACGACGAATATGCGCATTATCACGTTAAAAACCCTCGCTGCGGCAAACGGACGGCTGCGTCACGCGTCCTGAAACGCGAATCTGCGCGTTTAGGTCTGGGTAAGGAACCCATATAGACATCTTCCTGTTTGTTCACCTGCCTCTCGCTCTGGCCCAGACAACGGTGGAGGTGACAAGGAGCAGCAGCCACTGCGTGCTTGTTCATTGGCAGCAATGAGGAGCAAGAGGAGCAGCTGGCGACAGTGGTGGTGAGGAGGGACCCCACTGAGGGTGTCTTGCCCAAGAGCCCTCCAAAACCTAGAGCCGGCACTGATGCTGGGTAAGGAAGGAGAGAGCGGTGGAAACAAGAAGGCCGGAGTGCAAATTGGCAGGTCACAAGCCCTCGCCAAAACCAACTATCAACACATTTCAAATTACACGGTGCAGGAGTGAGGATACAATTAGGGAAGCAGGCCCTGTCAAAAGAGATGCCTGCTAGGCTGTGGCACAGGGTGTGTCTTTCTTACCCCATTCTCTAATTAAAAAACAACAGCCAAATAGTGGAGTGGGTGCCTTCTTTTCTAAAGCCCTAGAGCAGCCTTTCTCAACCTGAGGCGCTCCAGATGTGTTGGACTACAACTCCCAGAATGCCCCAGCCAGCTGGCTGGGGCATTCTGGGAGATGCAGTCCAACACATCTGGAGCGCCCCAGGTTAAGAAAGGCTGCCCTAGAGGGACAGTTTAAACTGCCCGATTATGACTATTACCCACAAGGCGCCTAATGAGGATTTTCAAATTATTGGGCCCTTTATCCTGCCAGCTCTTGCCTTTGAATGACTGCCTTTTCTAGCAGAGGGAAGGTGCCCACCCTTTCTCTCTGTCTGTCTAGAGCAGGCTGTCAAATCTCTTTCAGCCTAAGGGCCAAATTCTATTTCACAGAAGCTTCTGAGGGCCGCGTTCCGGGTGGGGGCCAAAGGGGCAGGGCCAAAATGCTACAAATACCAGCCAGTGTGGTGTAGTGGTTAGACTGTTGGACTGGGAGTTAGGAGATCCGGGTTCTAGTCCCCACTCAGCCATAGAAGCCCCCCCCCCCAGGTGACTTTGGGCCAGTCACAGACGCTCAGCCCAACCTACCTCAAAGGGTTGTTGTTGTGAGGATAAAACGGAGAGGAGGAGGGTTATGTACGCCACCTTGGGTTCTTTAAACAGGAAAAAAAGGCAGGATATAAATGTAATAAATAAATAAATAAATAAATAAATAAATAAATAAATAAAATTTTAGTTTGAAACTGTAATGGCCACTAACTGAGCCTTAGGAGAGGACCTTTTAGAAGAGGAAGAAGACAGGAGGGATGTTACACTAGTAAGATCGTGAGGAACAGTTGGGTTTTTCGCCAATCTTGCCGGGTGGTTCTGTAGCTCTCTCTGACAAGCCACTCAGCCAGGTTCAGATGACAAGACAAGCCACGCTGAGAGCAAGCGACACTACGCCAAGTCACTACACCAGCTTCGCATGACACAAGACACAGTGAAAAAATATGGCTCGCAACCCACGGTGGTTTTTCATGTGGTGTGAACTGCATCAAACACCTGCCGGGCTAATTTATACGGCTGAAGATGATACACCCTCTCTGCGGTTCCAGGGTCAGGTTGCATTCAAAATGGAATCTGAGTTGAGTATTGTGGTCCTGCCATTTCCAGATCCTGATCCCAGAAATTATATGAACCCCTGATATGGATTTTCACTTTCTTTTCTCTGCATTCTCATGAAATGTTCATAATTTTGTGGCCAAACCATTCTTCTGAGATTCTAATCTTTTCCCGCCAAACCATCTTCTTTCTTATTAGAGAAACAGACATGTATATGGAAAGCAGCTGCTTCTGCAGTTTGAACACAACAAAAACCATGATGTGCTGCAAGCATCCATCTTTGCAACTGAGGCCAGCCAGTGAACATCAAAACAGCCTCAAATTGATAGACCCTGAAACTATGCTGATGCATGTGGGTTGATTGTCTCTGAGGACATGGTCGTCCGCCAATGTGGTTACTTAAGTTCACATTCACATGCAAGTAGCAATAATGCACATCACACTTTCAATTTGCAATTATTGTTTGTTTTACCTTACCAACAACCCTGTGAGGAAGGTCACTACCCCATCCACATTGCCTCTTCCTTCTTAAGCTAGTAATGACCTCCCTCCCTCTTTCCTATGGGTAGGGATACCCATAGATTCCTACCTATGGGTAGGGATACCCTTAGATTCCTACCTATGGGTAGGAATCTATTGCTTCCAGCATTGGAAAGCAGGTAAATTACGACTGAGGAATTGTAAATGGCCCACAACCTGTTCCTCTCTGTTTTTCTAAAATTATTCTTTATGCTATTTTTGATGGGAAGTGATGAGGGAAAAATGAAAAGAATTAATATATTTTATGACATGAATTAGTTCAAGGAAAGCTATAATAGCTAAAACAGCAATGAATCCTGTGGTACCTTAAAGACTAACAGATTTATTGTTGCATAAGCTTTTGCAATCTAGAGTCCGCTTCATCAGATGGAAATGTTATCCTCAGTTGGCAGGTTTATGTATACATGGGCGCAGAGAGGGGGGAATTGTAAAAACTGGGTTCAAATGGTCATGAAATGCTAGAAATACGATCTGTGACAATTAAGCGAAAGCTTAAATGTAAGCATAAACAATGATTTACGACAGCATGTACATGTTCACTGCGCTTATTTTGCATACCTATAAGACTCAGACTAAATTGTCACAGGCTGCATTTTCATGACCATTTGAACCCATTGGGCAGTATCCAATGTGACTCTAACGCTAATGTAAATTATGTTCCAGGGAATCCTGTTGCGACAGCTAATGCTATTGACAGTGTGACATAGGTCCCTTATGCAAGTAACTAACATTAGCGCTAGTGTTACATTGGATACTGCCCACCGTTTACAGTTCCCCTTCCCTTCCATAACCCTGAATATTTTATTTATTTATTGCATTTTTATACCGCCCAATAGCCGAAGCTCTCTAAAACTGATTTCGGTCCTTGGATTGAAAGAGGTTTGACAACCCTGTTTTAAAGTAGTTCGTTTTTATTTCCAGTCACAACTGATTAAGACAGAAAGGAGCAGGCAGGGAAGGCTGTTACAAACATTTTGCAGGCTAATGACTATGGCGGACCTATTTCCAACGCTGCATGTATACAACTGCAGCCTTGGGACTGCAGTTCCAAAGGCACGGGCAGTGTTTTCCGAATGATTAGGGCACTGGAATTAAGATAGCTGACCACACAGCTGAAAAGAGCTCAGGGCAATTGACTTATGGCCTCCAGATATAAAACTCCCATCAGCCCCAGCCAGCATAGTCAATGGTGGGGGAAGCTGGGAATTGCAGTCCAACAACATCTGGGGGGCAACACATTCCCTCCTCCTCCTATTATTTATTTATTTATTTATTTATTTATTGCATTTTTATACCGCCCAATAGCCAAAGCTACCTAATAAATTTATTACCCGCCTCTCCCTCTGGATCAAGGTGGGGAACAACACCAAACACAATATAATACACAACATTAGCTAAAAGAGCAAATAAAACCAATACGATATTAAAGTAATAATCACGGCATCTTAAAATTCTTAGACCTGCCGGAAGAGACTAGTCTTTACAACTGTCTTAAACTCCGAGAGAGCTTTAAGCTGACGAATCTCCTCTGGCAGGCCGTTCCACAGTCTGGGGGTGGCAGAAGAAAAGGTCCTCTGGGTAACAGTTGCCAGCCTAGTTGTGGCTGACTGGAGTAAACCCTTCTGTATACTTATCCTCAATCTTTTCCTCTTTCCCACAAAGGCGCAAGAGTCTTCTGTTCTGTGGTTCGCCTAAGACCCCTTTACTGGGTCAGACCACTGGTACATCTAGGCCACTACTGCCAACACTGACTGGCAGCAGCTCTCCAGGGTTTCAGGGAGGATTCTTTCCCAGCCCTATCTGGAGATGCTGGGGATTGAACCTGGGACTTCCTGCATGCCAAGCAAGGGCTGTATCCCTGAGCTACACACTCTCCCCCCTTGCATATTTCAAGTCATCTCATCTCCACCCCATATTACACATGCGCTCATACACAGAACCCCCACCCTCAATATACTCCTGCAGCTGTGGGAAAAATTTGGGATGCGCAGTGTGTGTATCACAAATGGTGCTCTGGAGGAAGCTTATTGCTGCCTCCTCCTCCTCCTCCTCCTCCTCCTCCTCCTCCCAGCCCCCCTGCTTCATCCGTCCAGCAAGCCCTGGCCTGGGAAAACATCTGGACCAGCCCATGGGACAAGAGAGGAGGTCGCCAGGATATGGGAAACTTTAGGAGAACGCAAAACGTCTGCATAGCTTAATCGGCCAACTATGCAGCTCGTGGGCCCCACCGCCTGATTGGCTGGGCTGCTTCTTAAAGCAAAGGAAAAGCATCACTGCTTTATGGCATGTTGCATCTGCAAAGTGCCGGGGCAGGCAATTCCTCGGAGTGCAAAGGGGGCTTGCGATTCCCCTCCTTCCACACGCCACAGATGGAGGCAGGGTAGCCCTGAGCCAGAAGGAAACGTGTCCGGGTCAGCACTCGTCCATCCGGAGCCACGTTGATCCCAACCCCTCTCGTCTCCTCTTCGGAGGGATTTCCGTACGCAGAAGAATGAGGTGCGAGAGCAGACTGCGCCATTCCAAGCTGCAGACATTTTTGAATACTTAAATTCAGGTCATTTAAAAGACTCAATGGGCCCCGTTCACACAACACGCTAAACCATGCTGCTTAACCACAAAATGGTTAACCTTAATGCATTCCATTAACCATTTTGTGGTTAAGCAGCATGGTTTAGCGTGTTGTCTGAACGGCGCCAATGTAAAGGTCTGTGATTGACCTTTAAATTCCTAAACCAGGGGTGCACAACCTTTTCGGCCCTGAGGGCCACATCCAGTATTTGATGGGGGGGGGGGGCATGCAGGCGCATGTGTGCACATACACGTGCTGCCACTAGCAAGGGATGTGATTTCTCCACTGCCATTATCCAAGTGGTGAAATTTTTCAGCCAGGCTGAACTGCTCAGTAGCACTTTCAAACAGCATCCCAAATGGCAAGCCGCTGCATGTCTACTCAGAAGTAAGCAGCACTGAATAACTCAGTAGCGTCCTCCCCGGGACCTGCTTCCCCCTCGACTTACCAGAGAAAAGCTCTTACCTCCATTCAACTGCTGATCAGAAAAAGCAGCTTTCCCCTGCCAGCAGAGGTGGTGGAGCAGTAGAGAGAAATGGGTGGGTGGATCAGCTGGGCAGCATGAGGGTGATCCTGGACTTGTGGGCTGCAACAGCAGCAGCCAAGGCCCACATGCAGCCCATAGGTTGTGCACCCCTGCCCTAAACATTTTGGGACCCAGTTATTTAAAGGGCTACCAGCTTTCATACCAACCTGCCTGGATCTTCAGATTGGCTTCAGAGGCCCTGCTCACAGACCCGCTGTCAAGTTCCATCAGACTGGGGGGTACAGGATTCAGAGCCTTTCCAGTGGTAGCCCTGCAGCTTTGGGACTCCTACCCAAAAGATGTGTGTATGGCTCCATCTATCTAGTTTGCAAAGGGTTTTTTAAAAATCTATTTCTTTTAGGTTGCATTCTATTAAAACTGCTGTGAGATGGGTTTTAAGTAGCTTTTGTCATTACAGTGTTTATTTGTACTTTTAAAACCTTTTATGGTTATGATAATCTTTTGCAAGCCATGTTTGTGAGGGAAAGGGGGATTTGCCCTGAAATATGGCATATAATTATTTTAAGTTTAATTAGGGTGACCATATGAAAAGGAGGACAGGGCTCCTGTATCTTTAACAGTTGTATTGAAAAGGGAATTTCTGCAGGTGTCATTTGTATATATGGTGAAATTCCTCTTCATCACAACAGTTAAAGCTGCAGGTGCCCTGCCCTCTTCTAAATCTGGTCACTCTAGTATAGCTCCTGCAGCTTTAACTGTTGTGATGAAGAGGAAATTTCACCAGGTTCTCCATATGTACAAATGACACCTGCTGAAATTCCCTTTTCTATGCAACTGTTAAAGATATAGGAGGCCAGTCCTCCTTTTCATATGGTCACCCTAAGTTTAATTAAACAGCAACCTTGTCCTGCAAGTAGAAAATTAGCACAGCAAGGAGAGGTCTGAGCTAGATCCTGTCTCCCTTATGTGCTAGTTTTCTACTAGTAGGGAGTTTTGTTTGGTTACACAGGGAAACATTAAAAAAATGTTTAAAAAAAACCCCACACACACTCCCAGCCCAGAGGCTTAAGCTGGTTGTTAGAGACAGAATGCTGGATGGGGTGGAGCTTGGGGGCTGTCTTCACGGCGTCAGGCTAGTGCCTCTCCACCACCAAATCCCAGTGCGTGGCAGTTGCAACTTGTCCTAATGAGGGGAGGCAGTGTGGGCTTTCCAACGGCCATTAGGCCTGCTGCGCCAGCCCCTTCCCCCAGCTTCCGGTGACCAATAGGTCGCCTGCCACCTGGGAAAACTCCCTAGAATGGCTCCGAGTGAGGAGAGACCAGTGGAAGAGCTGGACTGACCTTGCTCTGGCTGGAAAAGTTGGGGTAAGTCCCCAACTTTTAAGCCACGCCTCTTTGCCTCAGGGTCGCTTCGAATTGGCAGCTGCTCCATATAACTGACATGGTGCTGATTCGGAGCCACCCTAGGGCAAGGGTGACGTCAAGACAGCCCCCTATGAGGCACTTCCTATGTACTGGCAGAGCAAAGCAGTTCCAGGTGACTTGTGGAAGCAAGCCAATCTACATACTACAAAAGGTGACAGAGTCACTAGGCCACATGGCTTAGGGAAGAGAGAAAATCCACCCCACTACAGTGATCAGTCAGGCTTTGTGAGGAAAGGCCATTTCCCAAATCACCTCAAAAGGATTTGTACTGGGCGCAACACCACAATGTTTGGTGTTCTGACTCTTGAGTTTGCTGCTATCCCTGATCCATCCCATGGATGGCCTCAAATCAGTCAAAGGCCAAGGAAGGAAAGAGAGAGAGAGAGAGAGAGTGATTTAAAGAGATTGTGAAGAGGAGACTGCAGCACAAATCATTTTGGACAAGTCAGGCAAGAGGTACATCATCTGACATAGGGGAACTTTGGGTAGTTTAGGGCTGTTCACACATAACAGTGACGTCTCATGGGTTAATTAGCCCACATTTTGCCAGGACGTGGGCAATGTGCAAACCGCTTCCATTTCCTGTAAGCAATCTCCGACTGTTGCGACTGGAGATTGGTAGTACAAATCTGGACCGATGGGTTCTTTAGGGGCTAAACAACTCAGCGGTTAACCCCAAAACAAACCATAGGTTAAGCACTGGGTTGTTTAGCCCCTAAACAGCCCTGTGGTCAGGGTTCACATGTCACACTGCCAAACCTCAAATTGTGCGAACTGGAGTTTGTTTACAGAAACCAGAAATGGCTTTCAAGCAGCGCATGTCCCCGCAAATTGTGGGTTAAAAACCTTCATGGTTTGGTTCTGTGATGTGCAAACTGGGTGTGTGTGTGTGTGTGTGTGTGTGTGTGTGTGTGTGAGAGAGAGAGAGAGAGAGAGAGAGAGAGAGAGAGAGAGAGAGAGAGAGAGAGAGGGGGGCGAGGCTAGTGCTCCCTAACTTAAATTCTACAGGCAAATATATTTATTTGCTTTTTTAAAAAGAAATTTTATTTATTTATTTTAAACATTAAAAGCGCCTTGGAAACTATTTTATTGAAATCCTGCCTTTCCATAAAACAAAGGCAGTTAATAAACAAACAAATAAAATCTCATTTAAAGCAACTACAGCAATAACACCGCCCAACTCACAACCCTATACTTTTTATTAGAGCAAGGAGGAAGCTAACAACAAAGAAACCCTCAGCAACAAACCGGAAATTAAACACACACGGTGTTAAACAAATATTATTCACTAAAAGCTCAGGATAATGAAACAGTATTCCTCACAGGAACATAGGAAGCAGCCTTCTGCTGAGTCAGAACATGAGTCCATTTAATCCAGTATTGTTAACAACACTGACTAGCAGCAACGACTCTCCTGGGTTTCGGGCAGAAGCTCCACCTGGAGATGTCAGGGATTGAACCTGGGACCTTCTGCATTCAAAGCAGGTGCTCTACCACTGAGCTATGGCCCCTTCCTCACTGCATGCCTAAAAGTTAATAAAAGAAGGCGCCAGGTTCAAGTGTCTCGAGGAGGGCATTCTACTACCGCAGCACCACAACTCAAAAGGTCCTGTCTACAATCACCACCCACCTAACTTCTGAAAGTGGGAGCACTTGGAGAAGGACATCTGATGATGATCTTAGCAAACATGCAGGGTTCATATGGAAGCATGCAGGCCTTCAGACACCCTGGTCACAAGCCATTACAGGTCAAACTGTACACGCAATGTACATTGTCATTGTAAGCTGCTCTGAACTTTAGAAATACAAATATAAGAACTGCCTTGCAGAAAAAAACCAAAGTTCTGATCCCAAGACATCTCAACCGTGGTGAGATGTCTTGGGAAGCCACACACAGGAACGTTAAGGTGATGGCCTGCTTTGTTTATTCATCCCCAGAATCTGGGTCAAGCATGATGATGTGGGTAGTCCAGGTCTGGGGAGAACCCAGGTTCAAATCCCTGCTCAGCCACAAAGGTCACTGGGATACTTTGGGCCAGACACTGTTTCAGCCGAAGCTACTTCACAAGGCTGTTATGAGGATGAAATGGAGGCAGGGGAGTGGGAGGACCATGTATGCCACCTTAATCTCCTTGAAGGAAAGGCAGGATACAAATGTAATAAATGAATAAGAAGAAGAACATAAGAGCAACCCTACTGGATCAAATCAAAGGTCCATCTAGTCCAGCACTCTGTTCCCACAATGGTCAACCAGCTGTTGACCCGGGAACAACAAAGTAGGACATGGTGGTGCAACAGCACCCTCCCACCCATGTTCCCCAGCAACTGGTACACACAGGCTTACTGCCTCTGATTCTGGAAGTAGCACGTAGCCATCAGGGCTAGTAGCCATCGATAGCTTTCTCCTCCAGGAATTCATCCAACTAGGGTGACCATATGAAAAGGAGGACAGGGCTCCTGTATCTTTTAACAGTTGTATTGAAAAGGGAATTTCAGCAGGTGTCATTTGTATATATGGGAAACCTGGTGGAATTTCCTCTTCATCACAACAGTTAAAGCTGCAGGTGCCCTGTCCTCTTTTGAATCTGGTCACTCTAGTATAGCTCCTGCGGCTTTAACTGTTGTGATGAAGAGGGAATTTCCACAGGTTCCCCATACATACAAATGGCATCTGCTGAAATTCCCTTTTCAATACAACTATTAAAGGTACAGGAGCCCTGTCCTCCTTTTCATATGGTCACCCTATCCAATCCCCCTTTAAAGCCATCCAAATTGGTGGCCATCGCTATATCTTGCGCAGTGAATTCCATTGTTTAATAATGGTGGTGGTGGTCCTACTTGTGGAGGGGCTATCACGATTCAGCAAATCTATCTATCCATTATATATACAATAATAAATGATGAATAAAAGCAGCTCCTCCTTTGTTTGTCCCTCTTCATTGCCCAGTTTGCACTGGCTGGCCTTCCTCCCAGGGCTTGCTGCCCCCTTGTGGAGAGGGGAGAACGCACACACACACACACCCCCGCTAGAACAGTGGTTCTCAACCTTCCTAATGCCGCGACCCTTTAATACAGTTCCTCATGTTGTGGTGACCCCCAACCATAAAATTATTTTCGTTCTTCTCTACACGATCCATTGTCATGAGATGGTTTGCTAATGAAAATAATACATAACAATAGCTTTAATAATACAAAAGATGATACATGACATAGTTCAGTCAATACAGTTTCCTAAGACCATCGGAAATATGTGTTTTCCGATGGTCTTAGGCGACCCCTGTGAAAGGGTCATTCGACCCCCAAAGGGGTCCCGACCCACAGGTTGAGAACCGCTGCGCTAGAACATAGGAACATAGAAAGCTGCCCTTTGGACCATCTAGCGTGGTCAACACTGACCAGCAACGGCTTTCCAGAGTTTCAGGCAGCGCTCTTTCCTAGCCCTACCTGGAGATCCCAGGGATTGAACCAGTCACTTTCTGCATGCAAAGCAGCTACTCTACCATTGAGCTACTACAGTCCCTTCCTAAAGCTCAGGGTACAGACCCTCCTTAAAAAGCACCACCCTCTCCCTACCCACCTGTTGGAAGATGCCAGTCCTACGCCTGTCCAGCTGCAGTTCTTCTTCTATCTGCCCACAATCCAGAGAGCACTCTTATGATGGACAGGGGTGTTTTCTCTCTCCTTCCATCAGGGAGCCTCTCAGAAGAGGCAATAGCAACAACGTCAAGGCAGCTGGCAGTACTAGCTGTCCCACAGATGGAGACTCAACCTACTTGCTCCCCGGCCCTCCTGCCCACGTCTCCGCTGCATCCCCCACCCCCGTGTTCTCCCTGAACCTATATCTTCTTTCCTGAGAGCAGAGCTGTGTTTGCAGAAACGGCCAGTGATCCCGCGATTAAAAAGAAAGGGGGGGGGGAAAACGTGCCCCCAGAACAAGAACAACAGCAGCCTGGAGTTAAGTGGCTGCTTCTCCAGCTGCAGCCTTTGGCCCAGCTCCAAGGCAAACTCCGCTCCGTAATTACACAACTTAGAAGAGCGGCCCCATGCGGGCTTAAAGGGCCAGAGGTCCGGATCTCACCAGAGTCCAGGACCCAGCTCCTGGGATCATCCTTGAATCAAGCTGCATGGGGATGACACGTTTCGACCAAACCTGTTGGTGAACAGTCATCCATAGGAACCATTCCCCCCCACAAAATCCGTCCTTTTAATCATTCTTTTTTGTATTCCCAGGATGTTGGAACCTTGGCCTGCAAAGCAGGCAGATGAAGGCTCAGTTTCCTTCCTGTTTCCCGTTTACACTATAGGGAATGGCACTCTGGATCCCAATTGATTCCCTCCCTGGGAAGCAATTCAAGGGCGATATGTGCTTTTAAAACTCTTGGGTGTCAGCCATCTGCTTTGGGTGATGGGAGGGGGTTGCGTAGAGGGAGACAGGTGAAGGCGGAGTGAAGAATTACAGCTTCCTGGCCAACCTATGAGCCTGGCTGAAAATCCAGGGAGGAGACAGGCAGTGACAATAAAGAGAGAAGACAAAGGGGCAGATGAGCAGTCTGAGAATGAACACTGGATGCTGTAGCGCAGCCTTCCCCAACCGGGTGCCCTCCAGATGTTTTGGTCTTTCAAATCCCATCAGCCTCAGCCAGGATGTCCCAAGGTCAGGAATTTACTTCACAGCTGCCTCCCAGTGGTCACCACTTCTTTTTCCTAGATGCCCCAGATCAGATGTGGGCAGGAGGTCCGTGTCTCCCAGGAGCCCCTGCTAACATGGCCAATGGTCATGTGATTATGTAACCCAAACTCTCTCACTTGCAATCACTGACTCTTATTTGCCTGCTGCCTCAGTTTGCCTGTGTGTGAAATGGGTTTCCTCGTCTCCCATCTCCCTTTAATTTAAATGTTGAAGTGGCCTTGTCTATAAATGCCTTTCTCTGTGGTGTGACATACCCTTGGATAAATTGGGTTTTTTAAAAGACACTTTAAAAAGCCTGCTCTTTATTGGTTCTGGGAACATGCTATGCTGCAATTATGTAACTCAAACTCACTCTCCCACTTATTGACTCTTATTTGCCTGCTGCCTCAGTTTGCCTGTGTGTGAAATGGGCTTCTTCCTTTCCCACCTCCCTTCGCTTTCAATAAGTGGGCTCCGCTACAAACAGCTTTCTCTGTGTTAATTTTTGGAGAGGTTTCTGAGAGGGGGTGATCCCCTTGGCTCTGCCTCCAGTGACACGACTTCCCACCCCACCAATTAGGGTTAGGTAACTGAGGTTTAGGGTGGGAGAACTCATAACTGCATCACACTTAAAACTCCTGATGCCAAAATTTATTCTTGGCAGTTCTCCAAACTATACTTTGGAACCAGCAGCCAGAGCCAGCTAGAACACCCTTGGAAGAATTAATCTGTTTATTCCATGGATCTCTTCCTTTTTTCCTCAGGAGAATAGGCCAGGAAAAATTGAGAGGGGGAGGAAATAATTAATTTGTACCTTCTCCGGGTCTTCCTTTTTTCTCCTCAGAGAATTAGGACAGGAATGGGGCAGGTGGGGATAATTTACTTACAGTGCAAGCCTATGAATGTTTACTCATAAATTAATCCCACCATATTCAATATCTCTTATTTCTTTTATTCCATATTACAAAGGCAATGGATTGCGATTAAAAAAAACACCCAGCTTCATCAGGAGCTTCGTCTTCAAAAACTTCATCTTTTGGATCTTTAGACTGCTACTTCACATACATTGGGTTTCCTAGGTGTACAGGGCCCAGGTGTCTCCATTTGCTCTTACTTTCCTTACACTAAGAGTCTACCTTCCTGGTTCTGTCTGTACTGGTTGAAAAGTAACTGTTTTCTAAAGAAAGTGTTCCGTCTGTTTAACCTGTACATCAAGAAAATGCTTGTGTAGTGACTCTACCTTGTTTGAAAGCATTTCACCTTACACTGATTTGAATTTGGCTAATATATGCTATATTTTTTAAAAAACTAAACTAATCAATATATTATTTATTTCAAAATATATGGTTAGGATGGCAGTTTTTATGTGAGATATACTGTTATTTTTCTTTCAGAGATCTTAATGTGGGACGCAGCCCACCCCAGGCTTGCCTAGGGAGAAAGGGAAAAGAGAGTGAACGCCTCTGTTTTGCAGCCGGCGTGGCGGGGCACACCAAGCAGGGTATGTCTCTTTATTAGCATTTTGGTGCTTTTGAAACATTTCAATTCACCGTTAAAAGGACTCTTCTTAAACGGTATTAATACATGTGTGGATTGAGGAAGGTCTTGTTGGCAGCACGGCTCCGGACAACTCGGGCTGATGGAGCGCCTCTCTCAGCATGACCCTACCCATAGGGTGACCATATGAAAAGGAGGACAGGGCTCCTGTATCTTTAACAGTTGCATAGAAAAGGAAATTTCAGCAGGTGTCATTTGTATATATGGGGAACCTGGTGAAATTTCCTCTTCATCACAACAGTTAAAGCTGCAGGAGCTATACTAGAGTGACTAGATTTAAAAGAGGGCAGGGCACCTGTAGCTTCAACTGTTGTGATGAAGAGGAAACTTCACCAGGTTCCCCATATATAAAAATGACGCCTGCTGAAATTTCCTTTTCTATGTAACTGTTAAAGATACAGGAGCCCTGTCCTCCTTTTCATATGGTCACCCTACCTTCCCAAATATACTACACTCATCATCTAAGACCCTCCTCAGAATGCCTCCTCCTAGCAGACGTTTGCAAAAAATTGAGATTTTTTTTTTTAAAAAAAATTAAGTTAGGATACCGCTGTGACTGACCTGCTTTTTAAGCACATCTTGCAGCAGCATTTTGGCCCCGCTGGACGCTCCTTGGCGTGGGGCTTGCCGCCACCGCCGCCGTTAACCCCTCCCCCTCCCTCCCTGACCCCATTGGACTCCCAGGGGACACTGGGCATGAGTTTGTGGAACCAAGGGGGCGGTTACCTGAAAAAGTTTGGGAACTACTGATTTAGCAGTAGCAGAAGATGGATCTTTGGCTTTTAAAGTCTCTACTCGAGAACACCTGCATGTTCCCAGACTTTTTAAAATATATTGTCTGAATCAAATCACCAAGTACTCTGGTTCACATTTTGATGCATGCATCTTTCTCCCAATAGCTATTATACCATAGTTGGGGTATAGAGTAAACAAAACTGCTGTTCCTGCCCTTAAGACTTTTGGGGTGCAATCCTATGCATGTTTAGACAGACAAGCCTACAACGTCCAGCATACCCCAGCCAGGCATGGGAATTGTAGGACTTTTTTCTGGCTGAACGTGCATAGGATTGCACCTTTAAATGATCGTTCTTATGAAGTGCGTTGCTGCCAGAGGCAGAGTGTGTGGAATCCACCATCCGACTAAAAGAAAAAAAATGTCAAGCAAGTCTCTGTTTCTGAAATGTGCCACTAAATTACCACCATGGTATTATGCCTAGTCGTTGGCCATTTGGCAGGCAAGCTGGAGAGTGAGCATGGCCAGTCTTCACACTCACTGATCGTACAAACAGTACATCGGGAAATGCTGCATCATGTCATGGAGGGGAGAAACAGGGGAGGGGAAATCTTCCCAAACATAAGCTCTTCCCTTAAGCTTTGATCTTTGGCTCTCTAATCTGCAGGAACATCAGTGCCAAACAAAATGCCAGCTGGTCCCTTGAGGAATCTGGATTTGACTCTTTGTGCTCATGAACAGGATTATGCCGCATGAGGGTGGCTCACGGAGAATCCTGTTGGATTTTCTAAATCTGTCTGCTCTGTCTTGATTCCAGTGCCATTGCCTTCTGTGCTCTAGCGGCCCTTCATACAACAGTCAGCAGCCTTCGATTTCGGAGGCGAGTGACTATCCAGATATGAATGAGTGAGGACCTGATCAGTCACCAAGACAGGTGACATATAACTGCAGGGGATGGTCAGAAGACGCATGATAGAGAAACGTTGCTGAAGCTAAAATAGATGGGAGATTACATGGAACCCTCTTAATCCTGTCTACTGAGAACTGCATGCCCACCCCAAACTAGAAAAATGGCATTAAATAAATTGCCCTAAGGGTCCAACTGAACGCTGGAAAGTCTCTAATTCAAGTGTCCTCTCTGCCACAAGCTGAGGCAGATAGTTGCCACATCCGCCTGCAACGATCTCTCAGGCCTGTCGTAAAAATCCTGAAACATTTTGAATTCTTAAAAACGCTATTCTTTCTATTATTACCGTTTAATCAAGTTCTCATGTTCTCTAAAACACACAAAACACCCCGTCACCGAAGCTCAAACTGAATCATAAGTAAAAAAATAGAAAACTTCTGTTTTAATAGAGTACTGGACATTCTGCATCTCATGGCTTCCTACCATCCACAGCTATGGGCCTGTCCACAGGGCACAAGGTCCCGCTATGTTCAAACGCAACCGCGCAGCCCCCAGCGAGACCTCTTTGGATCACGCCATCTGACCCTTACCTCTTGGCCCGAGCTTTTTCCCATGAGCTGCAGCTGCCCCAGTTCCTATCACCCCCTAAGTGAAGGATGTCATAGAATCATAGAATAGCAGAGTTGGAAGGGGCCTACAAGGCCATCGAGTCCAACCCCCTGCTCAATGCAGGAATCCACCCTACAGCATCCCCGACAGATGCTTGTCCAGCTGCCTCTTGAAGGCCTCTAGTGTGGGAGAGGCCACAACCTCCCTAGGGAACTGGTTCCATTGTTGTACTGCTGTGGCCCCTCATGCCCCGGTGTGATCGGTGCCTTGTGCTGCGCCACAGTTCTCTCCCAGAACTCAAGAATTGAGCCAGAGCCTTCGCACAGATCTCTGCTTTTTCTCAGCAGGTCCCCTCGCTCTGGCAGCCCCAATAGGCCTGGCAACAAATTATGTGCAGGAAAGTCCCAACAGGAAAGCGCCACGCCACATGACCCCTTCATCTGTCTCCTGCCATGACCCGTTTCCCAGTTCCTTCTCCTCTCCAGGCTCAGGGACAGTCCAGGGCTCCAAAAAACCCGAAGAAGATTGCAGCTTAATAACAGGCTACATACTGTGCATAGACAGATATACGTTTGTGCACTGTTTATGTGCCTGTGTACCCATGCCAGCTCCAGGTTTTGAGGACTCTTTATTATTTTATTTTATTTTATTTATTACATTTTTATACTGCCCATCAGCTGAAGCAGTGTACAATTAAAAACCATAAAATACAAGTATAAATTTAAAACATTTAAAGTTTAAAAGGCAATATAAAACCAGCTACATTAAAGGCCAGGGAAAGCCTGTGTAAAAAGGTATGGTCCTTAGGAGATGTTTAAAAGATATTATGTTTTCCGCCTCCTGAACCGCCCAGGGGCAACACATCCTCAGTGTGGCCGCTCCTTCAGTCTAGCTTTACACCGCCGCGACCTCCTCTTTCTCTTCGCTGCTACCACTTGCTTATTTGACAGGCAGAGAGCCAGGGAACAAGTGGGCCTTGGCATCTGCTGCTGCTCCTTCTCACCATCGCCTGAGGGGGGGGGGTGCCTTCACAGCGCCAAGTTGGTGCAACTTCCCTCAATCCCCGCCCCGTGGTTTTCCTTTCCTGTGGCGTCGGGTAATCCCGACACAGAGGAAGGAGGGTGGGGTTTCCAGCAGCCATCTGGGTACCGCCCTCTTCCTGGTGGAAGGCGACCAATCGCTGGTCGCCTTCCATCAGGGATTGGTCGCCTTCCACCAGGAAGAGGGACCAATCCAGGGACTGCACCTGGATTGGTCCCAGCGTGATGTCAGACAGTGGAAGAGCCACACTGACCTCACTCCCATTGAAAAAGTCGGGTTAAGTTCCCGACTTTTTCAATGCGCAGCTTCATGGGACAGCCCCATGGTGGCTGTGAATCTACGGCCACGTCATATAACTGATGCCGCGCAGTTCTGCAGCCACTGCAGGGCTTTCCCCACATATCGACAGCCCCTGGGCCAAAGTGAGAGGCAGGTGAACGATCAGGCTATAACAGTGAAGAGGAGGAGTATGTTCCCAAACATACTCGCCCCTGATGCTCTGTGTGTACATATAAAGGTTGCTGCACCCAGTGCCTTCAGATTATGTGCTGGTCCCAGAGGAATCACGTCCTGGGAGTTCCAACCAATGGGCCCCTGCTGAGGTGTGGGCCCTTAGCAAGCGTCCAACCATGCCTACCCTTGACTGGCTCTATGTATACATATAACATTTGCTGCATCACATATGGAACCCAGTTGTTACCAAATAATGACCCAGTACCATAGGGCTATAAAATTTGGCCTGGGCTCTGCTTAGTTCTTGTAAATTGTAAAAAATAATAATCAAGAACCATGCTTCCCTCTTTCAGGTTTTGATACTTGAAGTGTATCCCCCCCGCAAAGCAGTTAAGTGTATTTATTTATTGCATTTTTATACCGCCCAATAGCTGAAGCTCCCTGAGTGGTTCACAAAAATGTTTCCAGAATGCTCAGACTGCTGAAACTTTGCACATCTCCTGCTTCCAGGTTTAAAATGGGGCATTTTAACGTTTCACAGTCAAAATGCAGAATACGAAGTTGACCTCATCACGGCGGCATGCACACTCCAGCACAGAACTCACAGACCCACACACGGAACGGAATGCTGGGCTGTGGGAGTTCGGCTGCTCCTTCCCACACTTGGAACGAGCCTTTGCGGCAGGGTTGATTCATAACAGCCACAAGGAACATGTAGCAAAGCCCACTGAATGTAAGCAGAATTTCATATTCAATGTAATGGCCCCGGTTCGCACCATCATGGCAGGAGAAATAAACCACCGTGCATGCCGGTCACACACCGGGGGGGGGGGGATTTATTTATTTAAAACATTTGTATCCTGCCCTATATCACTAGGATCTCAGGGTGGCGTACAGATAAAATCGTACAATATAAAACAATAAATATACACAGCTAAAAACAAATTAAACCATGAATCAAGCTAAAACCAGTTTATAATTTAAAAGCAGTAAAAACAATTAAAACCGTTAAAACAATGTGCAAACTTGGTGAATTTAACCATTAAGGGCTTTGTTAAAAAGCCATGTTTTCACTTGGCGCCGGAATAAAATCAGCGTTGGCGCCAGTCGGGCCTCCAAGGGGAGAGCATTCCACAGTCAGGGTGCCGCAACAGAGAAAGCCCTGTCCCATAATTACCCTCGCCAGAGCAGCTTGCCATGTTGTGCGAACCAGGCAAGGGTGGCTTGATGCTGTGGTTAACAAGCCAGGGAGCTTTTTTAGGGTTCTGAGATGGCTTGTTAACCATGACAACAAGTCACCCTTGCCAAGCAATTTGTGGAACATGGCAAGTTCCACAAATTGCTGTTGCAAATACTGTTGTTTTATACTTTGAATGTTTTTAATTTTTGTGAACCGCCCAGAGAGCTCCGGCTATTGGGCGCTATAGAAATGTAATAATAAATAAATAAATAAATAAATAAGCCGTGCCAATGAAGATAATTATGTAAATCCCACAGCACATGTGGTGGAGGAAAATAAGCCACCGTGGCTAATATCCTCTTTGGTAATGATCCGAACCAGGTCAGTATACAAACTGTCTCTCCCTCCAATTCTTGTTCCCACCAATGGTCTCTGTGCTCTTACCTTGGCTTCACATTTCTTATGGCTTGCCACTTTGCACACTGCAAGAAAAAGGGAAGAGATATTCCAGATCTTACCTTTGAAATCTTCAAGGTAAACTTTCTGCTACGTTTTCATGCAAAGTATAGCATTGTTAATTGGGCAACAGTAAAGCGCACTGAAGTGCACTGTGGGATTATTTGTTTCAAACACTGGAACTATGGTTTCCTTTCATTTTGCTGTATGGAACATGCTCGTCAGTGAGAGGCTGGGAGAACCTGTGGCACTCTAGTTGTTGGACCCCCAACTCCCAGCATCCCTGACCATAGGCTGGGGCTGATGGAAGATGGAGTCCAACATCATCTGCAGCATCACAGCTTCCCCATGCCTGCATTAATGAAACCGCATTCCTCTTGGGAATCAATAAAACAGGGATGAGGGACATCAGGTTCAAGGACCAAAGCCAGCCCTCCTGGGCTCCTGCCCTCTTCTCCTGACCCCCCCCCCTTCTCCCGAACCACTGATCATATGGTGGCTTCCTGGCTTTTGTTCAACGTTCCTCCTAATCTGAAAAGTTGAAACAACTTTCCTAAGGCTTAGATAGTGACAGTAAGCGTTTCAAGCTACAACATCCTGGGTCTGGAGGTGTATGTATTCCCACCTTCCCTTTGGCCTTCGGCACTCTCCACCACTGCAGTGCAGCCCCTGAGAGCTTCTCTGAAATGGAATCTGGCCCTTGGGCTGAAAGAGGTTTGCCACCTCAATATTAAGACGATGAAGTGGCCAACCAGTTGCTGACCAGGGACTAACGAAGCAGGACACGGTGCAACAGCACTCTCCCACCCATGTTTCCCAGCCACTAGTATATTCAGGCTTACTGCCTCGGATACTGGAGGTAGCACATAACCACTAGGGCTAGTAGCCATTGATAGCCTTCTCCTCCAGGAATTTATCCAGCCCCCTTTTAAAGCCATCCAAATTGTCAGCCATCCCTACATCTTGTGGTAGTGAGTTCCATCATTTAACTATGCGCTGTGTGAAGACGTCCTTCCTTTTATTTGTCCTGAATCTCCCACCAATCAGCTTCATGGGAGGACCCCGGGAAGGTTACAACAACTGGGACTGTTTAACTTGGAAAAAAGGAGGCTAAGGGGAGACATGATAGAGGTGTACAAAATTATGCATGGTGGGGAGAATGTGGACAGGGAGACATTTTTCTCCCTCTCTCAAAATACTAGAACCCAGGGTCAGAGTTGTAGTGATGGCCACCAATTTGGACGGCTTTAAAAGGGGGTTGTGTTGTTGTACCATGTCCTGCTTTGTTGGTCCCTGGTCGACTGCTGGTTGGCCACTGTGTGAACAGAGCGCTGGACTAGATGGACCCTTGGCAAAAAGGAGGAACCTGGGAACTATAGACCAGTCAGTCTGACATCCATCCCTGGGAAAATTCTGGAGCAGATTATAAAGAAGTCAATCTGTAAACACCTTGAAATCAATGCAGTGATTACTAGAAGCCAACATGGATTTGTCAGGAACAAGTCCTGTCGGACAAATTTGATCTCATTTTTTTGATAAGGTAACCTTCCTTGTGGACTGTGGGAATGCTGTGGACGTCATATATCTTGACTTCAGCAAAACTTTTGACAAAGTGCCCCATGATATTCTGATAAACAAACTAGCTAAAAGTGGGCTAGATGGAACAACTATTAGGTGGATTCACAGTTGGCTACAGAATCGGACTCAAAGAGTACTTATCAATGGAACCTTCTCAAACTGGGGAGAGGCAACGAGTGGGGTACCGCAGGGCTCAGTCCTGGGCCCAGTGCTCTTCAACATTTTTATTAATGATTTGGACGAGGAGGTGCAGGGAACGCTGATCAAATTTGCAGATGACACAAAATTGGGTGGGATAGCTAATACCCTGGAAGACAGAAACAAACTTCAAAGTGATCTTGATAGGCTGGAGTGCTGGGCTGAAAACAACAGGATGAAATTTAATAGGGATAAATGCCAAGTTCTACATTTAGGAAATAGAAACCAAATGCACAGTTACAAATGGGGGATAATTGGCTCAGCAATACTACAAACAAGAAGGATCTTGGAATTGTTGTAGACTGCAAGCTGAATATGAGCCAACAGTGGGATATGGCTGCAAGAAAGGCAAATGCTATTTTGGGCTGCATTAATAGAAGTATAGCTTCCAAATCACGTGAGGTACTGGTTCCTCTCTATTCGGCCCTGGTTAGGCCTCATCTAGAGTATTGCGTCCAGTTCTGGGCTCCACAATTCAAGCAGGATGCAGACAAGCTGGAGCGTGTTCAGAGGAGGGCAACCAGGATGATCGGGGGTCTGGAAACAAAGCCCTATGAAGAGAGACTGAAAGAACTGGGCATGTTTAGCCTGGAGAAGAGAAGATTGAGGGGAGACATGATAGCACTCTTCAAATACTTAAAAGGTTGTCACACAGAGGAGGGCCAGGATCTCTTCTCGATCCTCCCAGAGTGCAGGACACGGAATAACGAGCTCAAGTTAAAGGAAGCCAGATTCCAGCTGGACATCAGGAAAAACTTCCTGACTGTTAGAGCAGTACGACAATGGAATCAGTTACCTAGGGAGGTTGTGGGCTCTCCCACACTAGAGGCCTTCAAGAGGCAGCTGGACAACCATCTGTCAGGGATGCTTTAGGGTGGATTCCTGCATTGAGCAGGCGGTTGGACTCGATGGCCTTGTAGGCCCCTTCCAACTCTGCTATTCTATGATTCTAGGGATCTTCTTACGTTCTTATGTACTTAACTGTTGGGAGGGCCTGGGCAACAGCTCTACGTCCGCTCGCCTTTATGCTACTCCTCTGTGAAAAACCAGAAAGACAGTGGGAGAATGCTTACCTTTACAGACAAGCCCTTGGGCCTCGATGGATTCCTTGCACACCACACATGCCTTTTTCTTCTTCTTAAACACTTTCTCTTTGAAGCTGTGAGGCTCAGATACCTTCCCAGGCTGAAAAGACAAACAAAGGGCAAGAATTTGCAACGGCACGTCCGTTGAAATGGATACGCATCCCATGGACCTATGTTTATTTATTTTATTTCTTTATTAACATTTCTACACCAGCTTATTTGCTAAAATGCCATCAAGACGGTGATGTGGAGCCATCAGGAGTAAGCTTGTCAATCGAACAGCTATGCTGGTGTTGTAGGTACTGGACTGTGGCAATATTACAAAGCGACAGGCACAAGGTCAGCAGTGGGCAGTGTCTGTTCATCCATCAGGATACATCAGTGAAGGCCCCTGGCTCGGCTTAATTTGTATTTTGTAGCGCCCAATCCTATGCAGAGTTGGGGCATCTAATTTACAATGGACATAAGCTAGCCTAACTCTGCATAGAATCAGGTGGTTTGTTATTTACACTTAGCACCATCAGTATGCTATTTTCACAGCCACAGCAGATGCCAAACCTTTCCTTGTTTTTAATTTGATGGGTTATTCAGTCCATTAGTACTTTTTGTATTAATGTTGTTCCCCGCCTCGATCCAGAGGGAGAGGCGGGTAAGATATATATATATTTCCTTACTTTCTTTAGCATTAAGATACCATACCATGTATTTTGTAAACTGGGAATGGATGTTCCTGTATATCTATATCTAAAGAAATAGAAACCTCAGTTTGATGCAGTTAGAGACCTCAAAAGGAACCTCAGTTTGATGCAGTTAGAGCCTTGAACTGGGACAGAGGGGCTACCTGTACAAGGGGAAAGCCCTGCATGGGCTGTGGATCTGTGCTGCGTCAGGGATTTGGGCTCCTGGGCCAACCTGGAGGATGGTGTCTGGTGGAAGCTGACCACCTTCCTCCAGGAAGAAGGCAGGGATGGCTCCAGTATCCGGATGGCTGCCCAGGAACCTCGCTCTCTCTCCTTGGTGTCGGGACTACCCGCTGCCACCCTGGAAGAGGGAAAGCTTGGGGTTTAAGAGGGAGGTGGCGCCAAACTGGCGCCATTAAGACAACCCCTGGGACTCAGGAAATCCAGACTCTAGTCCCCACTCGGCCATAAAACTTAATGGGTGACTTTGGGGCAGTCAATGACTCTCAGCCTAACCTACAGGACAATGGACATCAGGAAAAACTTCCTGACTGTAAGAGCAGTACGACAATGGAAAAATGACCTAGGGAGGTCATGGGCTCTCCCACACTAGAGGCCTTCAAGAGGCAGCTGGACAACCATCTGTCAGGGATGCTTTGGGGTGGATTCCTGCATTGAGCAGGAGGTTGGACTCAATAGCCTTATAGGCCCCTTCCAACTCTACTCTTCTATGATTCTATGCCATCGTATAAATCCATGGCCAGGCTCTATTTAGAATAATGTATATCACCCTTATCTTGGAAAGGAATGGATAATGAAAAGGTCCACAAAACAGCAGCTAAGGGTGCAATCTTATTATTATTATTATTATTATTATTATTAATAATAATAATAATAATAATTTCTTACCCGCCTCTCCCTTTGGATCATGGCAGGGAACAACATTAAATACAAAAAGTGCTAGTGGACTGAATAACCTATCAAATTAAAAACAAGGAAAGGTTTGGCATCTGCTGTGGCTGTGAAAATAGCATACTGATGGAGCTAAAAAAAATCCCTATTACTCCTAGAATTCCCCCCCTGCTTCCTGGTGAATGCTGGGAGCTGTAGGATTGTGCAGTAAAGCTGCTATCCTACACACACTTAGATGGTAAGCGGATCCTTTTGACAATCAATGGGATTTACTTCCAAGTAAGCATGGATTGTACTGCACAAGGATAAATGAGATAGAACATCTGCCTTATGAGGACAGACCTTTAAGCTTGTTAAAGGTTGCTACATTTGAGTTTAGACAAGACAGACAACTAAAGGAAGACACAGAGGAGGAAAAAATCTCTGTATTTACTGCCACTACACAAGTCATGATTTATACATGTTTATATTGCTTATAGTGCTACACATCCGATGAAAGTGACCGACAATAAAACCAGGAAAGGCAAAAGGAAGCATTGCATCACACAACATAGAATTAACTTGTGGGATTCAACACAACAACATGTGGCAATAGAGATAGTTTAAATTATTTTTAAAGGAAAAAAAGGAAAGAAAAGCAGGATTAGACAAATTCATTGAACATCCCAACCTGGCGCTCTCCAGAAGTGTGGAACCACAACTTCCATAATCCCCAGCCAAATTGCCCAGTGGGTGCGCTGGCTGTGGTTAATGGGAGTTATACTCCTATACATCAGGCAGGAGCCAGGTTGGGGAAAGCCATCATAGAGGAAAGTTTTACCAATAGCTATTCATTGTGGTCATTAAATAAAACCTACACATTTAAACAACAGGGCACAACTTTCACGTTTTGCTTATGTTCTTTATAAAAGCATCTTTACTTGCCTTGTTGATAGAAGGTACAGTTTAGAGGGGTGTTACCTAAGGATTATATGATTAACTGCACATATTTCAGCTAATCAATTAAACTGCACCCCAGTAAAACATGCAGCAAAACGCTTATTTTGTTTTTCAACAATTTCACACAATTTCTCTTCAGAAGAGGCATTTTCTTATGTTTTGTGTGTGCATTTGTGCATGTATATGAGAAAGAAGAATGAACTCCCCATTTTAAGATGGTTTAAGATACGTTTTTAATAATTACATTATTATCGCTATTATTATTATTGTTTCATCAACACCTTCCTAAAAAAAAAAAAAGACTCTAGGTGATTTACAACAGAATTAAAACACACAAAATTTAGAACAGTGGGAAAAACTCACTAAAACACAACTGCCCCATAAAAAACCAAACCATCAGTGACAACCCTAAACAACTTGATTGATGCATTAAATAGCCCATTATATGCCAGCAGCACATTATTTTTCAATTAATTTTTTAAGAATAGGAACTTTTTAATAACAAACACCCCAACAGAACTTGTTGCCTAAGTAAGCAATGGACCTATTTATTTGAAATATTTATTTAATCTCTATCCAATTGAAGATTAATTCTTGCAGCTCTACACTAGGTAGATCATGAACTGACCCAACAAGGTGTCGTGGATTTCCGAGGCACCAAAGGTAATTCTTAGATAAATTAAAACACATTTGGATATGCATTTGTGTGAATGTCTAATACCCAGAGACTTGAAAAAACACAAAATCGGTCCACTCGTTTGGGGAGGAACAAAAGACTAAGGGGGAACATTTGTGTGATGTATACAGAACTGTGCAGAACATTCCTCTGTAAAATGCAGGCCTAGCATTCAACCCTCTATAGACAGCAAGAATGTGCGTGCTAAGGGTTCATTAGATAAATCTCCCTGGAATGGTGGGTGTCAGGTCAACGTTCAGTGTTCTGTTGGAAGGAGCGATGTATCTTCCAAATGAACATATCATCCCAAGAAGAAAAAAAGACTGCTATTTTCATCCCCAAATAAGAGTGGTGTAGGGCGTGAGAGGAAATATATACTTTCAACTTTATCTTAAGCAAACATTGAGTACAGACAGATAGGGTTAGTCTGGAATTTGCAGCTTAAAAGGGTTGGCAACCCTATGCAGAACTTTAGGTGTCTTGTGTCTGGGACAGGGCCTTCTCCATCGTGGTACTGCAACTGTGGAATTACTTTCCCAGAGAGGTCGCCCATGTGTGGTGTTTTCTGCTGAAAATGGCACTTTGGTGTGAGGTTTCCCTCTCACCTCCATATTATCTCATTTAAAGCTTCATCCCACGTACCGGTTTCCCTTGAATATCCCCAACAGCGTAAAGCTGTTGTTGTTGTTCTTGCTGCTGCTGCTAGCTAAATCACACCCCGGGTGGCAGCGCTCCTAACATCCTTTGCATACCAGGAAAAGGGTTTAAGGGGGGGAAATGTAAAAAATCATAAAAAACCAACGGATGACCCAATCTGATTCAAATTTGGTATGCTTAAAGCTCTCCTTAATATTTATTACTGTGCCAATTTTGATGTCTTTATCTTGAAAACGTACGCAGATGTAAGCATTTGTTTAATTTGAAGTTTAAACATATCAAATCCTCCTCCTGCGCCCCCAGTGGCCGCTCGGAAAACAACAAATGATTCGCTCCTAAACAGGTAGCAAAATAGGTCGCTTCTTTTGGATTTATAGCACAATTAAAGCAGGATGCATGGGAGTACTTCACAGACAAAGCAGATTATAAACTGGAAAACCTCAGAGTCCTTTGCACGCAATTCGCAGTGATTGCACAGTATAACCCTGGTGTGATGAAGCTATTAGTTTACCCAATGTGCAGTACCTAAAACACATTACAATGCGATTTTCCCAATAGAGGCATTGAGAAACATGCACGGTAATGATGCCAGAACTTGCGGTAAGTTAAACTAGATAGTAGCAGCAGTATCCCCAGGTTCTTTGTAGCATGTAGCTTTGTCCTTAGAAGGCAAGTTAAGAATTCTTGCCATTTCAGCTAGCTTCCAGTGGCATTTGATTTTTATTATTACATTTTTAAAACACCCAAATAACTGTGTTTTTTTTATTACTGCTTTTTAAAAAAACCCTGCTTCTGCTGCTATTATTTTGGTGGAGTCTAAACTTTGTCAAGATGGTTTTAAGCACTTTTTTTATTAGACTGCTTCACAGCAAATTGCTTTGAGTTGCCTCTGGCAGAAAAGTGACATGGAAATGTTGACAATGAAGACAAACAAACATTGGGGATGAAAGGAAATTCTCCCCAAGTCAGTTTGGCCGTGACGCAATATGTTTTGTTTTTTGAACCCAGCTCTTCTGAAAGCTGCTTTCTGCAATATACGTGACCTATCTATTTGTGGCATATATTGTGACCTGAATTGCATGGTTTGCTTTTTATATTGGGGTCTGCTTGTGGATGGCCAGTTTGGCTTCATGGCAAGGGCCCTTTGGTTGTTTTGCAACTCTAATTCTTATGAATGAGTATGTCGTCATCTCAATACACTAATAAGAGCCACTTAAACAAGTTCACGTTATATATTCTGGATTAATTATTCTGTATAACACTACCACCAACTCTGGGTCCTTAGCCACTCGTTTGAATCTCCATACTACACATCAGTATGTATTGAAAGCGGGCTTTTGGAATCACTGCTTTCCCATTCTTTAATCAACACAAATGTCATTTAAGAAAATGACTCTTAATCTGAAGAGTATCTAATGCACACTTGGCAATTTGAATGTGCTCTAAGTCTGTTTCAAGGAAAGTTGGAGCGTGTTCAGAGGAGGGCAACCAGGCTGATCAGGGGTCTGGAAACAAAGCCCTATGAAGAGAGACTGAAAGAACTGGGCATGTTTAGCCTGGAGAAGAGAAGATTGAGGGGAGACATGAGAGCACTCTTCAAATACTTAAAAGGTTGTCACACAGAGGAGGGCCAGGATCTCTTCTCGATCCTCCCAGAGTGCAGGACATGGAATAATGGGCTGAAGTTACAGGAAGTCAGATTCCGGCTGGATATCAGGAAAAACTTCCTGACTGTTAGAGCAGTGCGACGGTGGAATCAGTTACCTAGGGAGGTTGTGGGCTCTCCCACACTAGAGGCATTCAAGAGGCAGCTGGACAACCATCTGTCAGGGATGCTTTAGGGTGGATTCCTGCATTGAGCAGGGGGTTGGACTCAATGGCCTTATAGGCCGTTCCAACTGTACTATTCTATGATTCTATGGTATAATTTATGCAGATGATCCCAATCTAGTTGTGCTTAATGTATTGCTGTTTTTAATTATTTTGCATAATCGATTTTGCTCCATGCTGATTCCTTCTGAAGTTGAGTAACAATTGCAGATACTCATAAACATGTTTTTACTTTAATGATGACATTTACAAATAATTATCCTCAAGTATAAGTATTTCCTTGACCCAAACACATAAATGTAACTAGGGCTGACCCTGCCGTTAGGCAGAGTGAGGCGGTCACCTCTGGCAGCAGATGTTAGGAGGTGGCAATGGAGAAAGCTATGGAACACACAGCCTGCTGTCTTCAGGTGCGGTGATGGACACTGTCCCATTGCCAGCATTGAAAGAAATATTCAGTTGCCAGCCCATTTGGCTTTTGTACATGGAATGGAACAGGCGCCATCTTGTTCTTTGCCTCAGGCAGCAAAATGTCTTGGGCCATCCCTGAGCACAACTCTATAAAAGATTGACTTTAAAATCCTCTGCATGCTTATTAAATTTTAAATTATATACTGTTTTAACTTGGTTCATGGTTTAATTTGTTTTTAGCTGTGTATATTTATTGTTTTGTACTGTATGCTTTTATTTGTATGCCGCCCTGAGATCCTAATGATATAGGGCGGGATACAAATGTTATAAATGAATGAATAAATAAATAAATATTCAAAACAAGTCCCACTGATTGAGTGGGGCATCCCAGAGTGCAGGACACGGAATAATGGGCTCAAGTTACAGGAAGCCAAATTCCAGTTGGACATCAGAAAAAACTTCCTGACTGTTAGAGCAGTACGACTATGGGACAACTAGGGAGGTTGTCGGCTCTCCCACGCTAGAGGCATTCAAGAGGCAGCTGGACAACCATCTGTCAGGGATACTTTAGGGTGGATTCCTGCATTGAGCAGGGGGTTGGACTTGATGACCTCTTCCAACTCTACTATTCTATGATTCTACGTAAGCATGCTTAAGATAGCACCCTCATTACATGATTGGTAGTTAAAACATGTGCTTTGTTGTTCTAATAATTAACAAACAATTGCCACTTTTCACTGAAACAATAATAAATCTGCAATCTGTTAATCCTAGTCAGAGGCATGATGCAAACGTTTCACTACTGATCATTGGAAAGAGCATACAGGGGTGTAAGGCGGGTGAGCATCCATTCAGTCGCCATCACAAGACAATTTGGTGTTAATAATTTCTGCAGACTTTATAACAACCCCGAAGAAGGCCTAAAAAAACAAGTGGCCAAAACATGTCAGGCTTTTGCATAATAATAATAAATTTGTTTTTTACCCGCTTCTCCGTTTGGATCGAGGCAGGGAACAACAATAAGTATAAAATACATAAAACTGAATTAAAAACATAGTATACATTATTAAAACATCCTAAAAACATCCTAAAATTCCACTTTATAGGCCTTCTGGATATATACATTATTAAAACATCCTAAAAAACATCCTAAAATTCCACTTTATAGGCCTTCTGGATATATACATTATTAAAACATCCTAAAAAACATCCTAAAATTCCACTTTATAGGCCTTCTGGATATATACATTATTAAAACATCCTAAAAAACATCCTAAAATTCCACTTTATAGGCCTTCTGGATATATACATTATTAAAACATCCTAAAAACATCCTAAAATTCCACTTTATAGGCCTTCTGGATATATACATTATTAAAACATCCTAAAAAACATCCTAAAATTCCACTTTATAGGCCTTCTGGATATATACATTATTAAAACATCCTAAAAAACATCCTAAAATTCCACTTTATAGGCCTTCTGGATATATACATTATTAAAACATCCTAAAAAACATCCTAAAATTCCACTTTATAGGCCTTCTGGAATAGATCAGTCTTTACAGCTTTCTTAAATGCCTAATAAAATTTTCCTATAACATCCTGAGACTTCTCTCCCTTTTTGTAGAAATAGTATACAACAACCGCTCTGGTTTTGGAGAACGAAACATTGCCCACATGGTTTCGAGCATATCTTTGCAACCAAGATGACTAGAAACTTGAATGAGGATGGGAAGTAAAAGATTTCACTAATCTTTCAGAGAGACAAGTACCTGTGTATCCAATATCACACTGGGCAGTTCATTTGCACTTTTTCAGAAACACGTTCTGATGTTCAAATGTTCTTTGAAAGTTACAAAGTTTATTTTGGAAAATCTCCACCCCCCAAAAAAGGAAAAGATCGGAGCTAACTAATATGTCTATCTTCATAGAACATGTGAAAATAGAAATTTATTGGCAAGAGATGGAATTTCTGTTGAACTTTGGAGCTTTATGTAAGTATTAGTAATGCAGCCTACATTAAAAAAAAAGGAAAAGTGAAATATTCCCAAATCCCCATTACATATACAACTGACATAGAGTTTTGATGTAGCCCAAATCGCCCAGCTGACAGATTTAACAAATGACCTTTCCTAACTCTCTCCCCCATCTCAGTCCCTTTCCTGGATGCTGAGGGCAAAAAGCTTGGATTACCCAGAAATGGAACAGCTGTCCCGCCGGAAAGAGAGATACATTCCAACTATGCAAAAATGGGGCTGGGGGGCTGGGAGAGCATGGAATGTAGTTACATATTACCAACCAAGTCTCCCTCCCCTCCTACATATCTCCATTCTATTCAGAGGGAGAAGTGTGTGTGCATATGGGGCGGTGGAGGAGACTGCATTACGGAATACCAGATGCCCAAGCCATTTTTAAAGAGGCACGTGAATGTGCGAAAAGGCCTACCCAGCAAGCTCAACTACACTGATTGGGGACTGTACTCCCATAAGCCCTGATCCTAGCCCTCCCCTGGAATTCCCCCCGGCTCCTAGGTTGCCTTGAAGCTCATGCTGTTTGCAGCAACAATATATGGGGTTTTGGAATACTGAAAGATTATTTTGAGCCCTTCTGACATTTCATGGAAGGAAAGAGGGGCATGTTTGTAAGGAACACCCGCTCAATGCTCACACCAGGATCACTTTGCGAGCCACACCTAGGGCTGACCGTATTACACCAAGGGAAGTAATATGCTCAAAGAAAGATCAGTCAGAAAGATAACGAATGTAATCGAGAATTTTTTGTCTAGGGGATGTATATATAGGGCATGAGGTCTGCAATGCGCTCTACATAGGGCTACCTGTGTGTAGGGTGACCATATGACCGGATTCGCCCGGATTTGTCCGGGTTTTTGATGGCAAATTCGGGAGGGGGAGGGGAAATCCGGATTTCCCCCCCCCAAAGAGAAGCTCTAATGGGAATTAACAAAAATGCTTATAACTCCGTCATTTTTTAAGATAAAGACATGAAACTTGGCACAATGGTGGCTCTTAGGAAGGGCTTTAGTCATCCCAAATTTGAAACAGATCTGTTCATCCATTGATTTTTTAGGAATTTTTTAAAAATTGAGGTTTTAAATTTTTTTTTTAAATTGTCATGTTTAAAGATAAAGAGATGAAACTTTGCACCATGAAAGGATTTAGGTAGAGCTTTAGCCACACTAAATTTGAAACAGATCCATTCATCCATTGATTTTTTAGGAATTTTTTAAAAATTGGCGTTTTAAAATTATTATTTTTAAAATCGTCATTTTTAAAGTTAAAGAGATGAAACTTTGTACCATGATAGTATTTAGGTAGAGCTTTAGCCACACCAAATTTGAAACAGATCTGTTCATCCATTGATTTTTTAGGGATTTTTTAAAAATTGAGGTTTTAAAATTATTATTTTTAAAATCATCATTTTTAAAGATAAAGAGATGAAACTTTGTTCCATGATAGGATTTACGTAGAGCTTTAGCCACACCAAATTTGAAACAGATCCATTCATCCATTGATTTTTTAGGAATTTTTTAAAAATTGAGGTTTTAAAATTATTATTTTTAAAATCGTCATTTTTAAAGTTAAAGAGATGAAACTTTGTACCATGATGGTATTTAGGTAGAGCTTTAGCCACACCAAATTTGAAACAGATCTGTTCATCCATTGATTTTTTAGGTTTTTTTTAAAAAAAATGAGGTTTTAAAATTATTATTTTTAAAACTGTCATTTTTAAAGATAAAGAACTGAAAGTTGGCACCATGAAAGCTTTTAGGTAGAGCTTTAGCCATACCAAATTTGAAACAGATCTGGGGGCAGTTGAAAACCCTGTTAACAACAACAGCAGCTTGCAATGAGTGAAGATACAGTCAGAAAAGATATTTGAGGGAAGGGGAGAATGTAACACACAGAGTATAGCAAAAGCTTCAAAGTACAGCAAAACCTACAAAAGTAGGAGTGAGTGAAGTTAATTTCAGATACCTTGAATCACTCACTTGTTCTTTATTTCAGTGATTTTAACATTAAGATGTTATGTAGAACAGATTTGTCTTAAATGGGTGCTGTAAAATCAGACATGTGACCAAGGCTATGTTCGGGTGGGCACGCCCCCTTGGGGGCGACCATGTTGTCCTCCTTTTTGGTTTCCAAAATATGGTCACCCTACCTGTGTGCCTAGTCCGGAAATTTCAACTAGTTCAAAATATGGCAGCCAGGCTGGTCACCGGTGCACCTAGAGGTGACCATACATTACACCAGTTTTAAAATCTTTTCACTGGCTGCCAATTAGTTTCCGGGTGAAGTATAAAGTGTTGGTTATCACCTTTAAAGCCCTACATGGTTTGGGTCCAGGCTACCTGCGGGATCGCCTTTCCCCGTACAATCCGCCCCGCACACTCAGGTCCTTTGGGAAGAGTTTACTCCAGTCAACAAAAACAAGGCTGACCACCATGACCTTTTCTTCTGCCACTCCCAGATTGTGGAATAGCCTGACGGGAGAGATTCGTCAACTTAACAGTCTTCCGGAATTTAAGAAAGCCGTAAAGACTGATCTCTTCTGGCAGGCCTACCCAGTTGAATTTTAAGATGCCTTTTAATAATGTGCTGCTTTTAATAATGTATTAGTTTTATATGTTTTAACCAGTTATATGTATTTTATGGTGTTTGCATTTTTGTCATACCCTGCCTCCAGCCAGAGGGAGAGGCGGGTAACAAATAAATATATCATCATCATCATCGTCATCATCATCATCACATTTTGCTGCCGTTCATTCATTTACTCCCTGCAATTGCCTGTTATCCACTGTTTAAAAAGCCAAGAGCTTTGTGTGTGTTAAAGACAGGCTGTAATCCTGTAATGAAGCTGGGGGCTGAAACAACTCCCCTGAAGCCCCATGGAGCTCTTTAGCTTAGAAAAATGGTGAGCAAAGAGAGACATGGTGGAAGTGGAGGCTATAGAGAAGGTGGATTGAGAGAGGTTGCCCGACTCCAGCATGTGGGAGGGGCGAGCCGCCAGATGGTTCGTGGGTGCCCGGTGAGAGCTTGCATTTTTTTTTTTGGTCCATGAGCCACGATTTGTGCAAAATAATGGCTAGGAATACTTACATAAATAGGGATTTGCGCAGAATAACGGCTGTAAGTAGTGCAATTTGTGTAAAACTGCAGGCGTAAAGGACCAGTTATGAAAATTGCACTATTTACAGCTGCAATTTTGCACAAATCCCAATTTCTGTAAGTATTCCCAGCTGCTCTCCCGGTTTGCACAAGTAAAAAAACGCAAGATTGCTCAACTTGGCATATGTGCTGAATTGACCCAGCTCAGGGATCTGCAAGCTGGCGTCCAGGGGGCCTGAACTGACGAAAACTTGCCAAGTTGCACACCCAAACTGGATTCCTCAGATAATCCTCAGATATCCCTACTTAAACTAAGATTTGCCACCACAAGATGTAGTGCTGACCACCAATTTGAACAGTTTTCAAAGGGAATTAGATACATTCATAGAGCAGAGGTGAAGGTAGATAGGATATACTCATAGATGTCTGAAAAACTGGCAGTAGATGAGGAAGAGTATCTAACTCCTAATTGCTTAAAAATAGCAACAACTCAGAAGATCCCACACACACCCCTTAGGTTGAGGGGGGGGGGGAACTTGTGAGAAAACCAGAAGTGGATTTTTGTGTGCAAGCATTTGTAAGCTTGGTTATGGTACTGATCACAAATTCCTGGGCTGAGCATGGGCTCAGAGACAGCTTGCTCCTTAGTGTAGGTAGGTCAACCTGTCTGTGCCACTGTTTTGAACCTGGGCTTGGGTAGGTGGGCCTCAGGCTTGCAGGAGATCCTGCAAGACTGGAGTTTGCCCATCCCAGTCATAGACGATGGCTATCAATGGCCAATAGTCATGATGGCTGCATACTACTTCCCGGACCAGAGGCACTGTGCTTCTGAATGCCAGTTACTGGCAGAGGGCTGATGTCCTCATGTCCTGCCTGGGAGTTCCTGGAGGCATCTGATTGGCTACTGTACTGTGGGAAACAGGACTGGCCAAAAATATTTTGCAGCCTGAGGCAAAAAAAACAAAATGGTGCCCTTTTCCATTCCATGTACAAAAACTGACTGGAATCTTTCTTCACCACCAGTGATGGGACAATGTCCTCCACAACACCTAAAGGCATCAAATTACCTTAGGGGGCACAGGGCAGGCCTCATGGCACACAGTTCTCTCCCCCAACACCTTGCTGCTCCCTCCCAGCATCTGCTGCCTGAGTCAACTGACTCCTTCTGCCTAACGGTAGGGCCGCCCCGGTGGGAAACAATGTTGGACCAGATTGACCATTGGTCTGATGCAGCCAGGCACATGTTCTTATCTACTGTTCAAATGGCAGGCTGTGCATGGCATGGCACCTTAATAATGTTCATGCACATGCATTTACATGGGTGTGTAGCATAGGAGAGACAAAGATGCATCTATTTCCCCAATGGACCATGCTCCCAGCTTATATAGACATGGGGCATTCCCAAAAGGCAAAAATGGGACCAGCAGTTTATTTTTTAATTATTTTAAAACACTTTTATCCAACCTGTCCTCAAAAAGAGTCTCTGTGGGCTTACGAATCAATAAAAAAATAAAAACAATCTCATATTAACGGAGGGTTGCATCCAAAGCTAGGTTGACATGAGTCCTATTCATTTCAATGAGCCTACTCTAACTACGGAACACATTGGGTACACTTAGAAAAATGAGCATTTCAGTGTTTCGAGGCACACAGCTCTTAGCACTACGAATCAAAAGCCAGTGTCCAAGTCTTCTGTCTTTCCCCTCCTTAATGGGTTGTGGGGTTTTTTTGGCCCTGTACGCCCAGCCCTGGTTAATGAGGCCTGAAAGAACAGGAAAAGGTAAGCTGCCCAAAAGGCATGCCGGCTCAAGGAAGAAGGAGGCTTCCTGGGACATGTAGTCCTTTTCTTGGGAGGAAAGGAAAGAGAGTCTGAAGGAGGCTCTGTCTGAAAGCATGTGTACATAAGCCCTACTGAATGGGCCATTCACACTGGGCCCGGCCTGGCAGCCCTCACTATAAATAGCCATGAATCGTGTGCTTTGTTGCAAGGGTTCTTACTGTGCAAACAAGTTATCTGTTTAAAAGGGCAAGAAGCAGGAGCCTCTGGCCCAGGCAAAGAGGCCGAAGGGGAGGGGGGTGGTCAGCAGCCCAGCAAGAGGTGACTTCTGGAGCTCAGAGGGGGAAAGGCATGATTTCCAGGTGGGCCTCTTTATCTCTCTTCTGTAAGGGCCAAAACAGACATTACTTATATCTGTGCCTAGGAGCTATGTCTCTTTCTCTCCCTCCCCTCACCCACCATTTTTATTCTAGAGTAGGGTCAGGACTGCCAATTCGAATCTTAAAAGTCCCCACTGCTTGAGGAGTAATCCAGATCAGGGTGCCAATCCAGATGAGGGTCCCTGCATGTACTCTAGAGTGAATATGAAAAAAAGACATAGCTTCTAGACACAGATTTAAACTTGTGTCTATTTTATTCCTAAGCAGGGAAACACATAGAGCTGAACAGAAAAGTGTCCCGCCTGTGTTGAAATCAACAGGATGATCCGAGAGTCACAAGATATCGGCAGGGGTTGCTGTCAGATACTTCTCTGGTCCTTGTAAATCCCGTCAATGAGCACGTACAACCTTAGGGCTTAATTCCCCTCCTTTACACACACACACACACACACATACACACACTAATTCACCAAGAGTGACCATGTATGAATCATCCAAAAAGAGTAAATGCATCATCCAAAAAAAAGAGGACATCCATTTGCAACTACTACAACAACAATAATAGCATGCACTATTTTATATGTCTAGATGCAAATTCAGAGATATTATTATAATTTAAATAGAAATATAGTGCATCTCACCATAGTGGGGCAGACTGAACAAAGGACCCATGTGCCTTGTTCAGCCTGCTGTCCAGGGGTTAAAAGTTGGTGGGCAATTTCAAGGCCCGTCTCTCCCTGTGGATGGTTCTTTTTATCATCAAACCAAACTTGGCCTAGACAGCTCTTCAAACAGAGGATGCCTTCAAACACAGGACAGTCCTTTGGCAGCCCTTCAAATAGAGGACTGACCTCTGTTTAAACAAAAAAAGGACACATGGACACAGTAGATTCACCCCAGCAAAGCTGATATTAGTCATTTCTTCCCCAGTCCTGAGCATCTCCAGGCATGAACCAAATTGTCAAAATTAATCCCCCGAGGAAGTAATGGTGAGTAGCAAGTAAGGGGGTGGATTTTCAGAAGAGACACAGCAGCCAGGACAAGGATTAAGTATCCTTCCTTCCCCCCCCAATCTTATCTCCCCCCTCCGTAAATGCCCCCTCTTCCCCCACATTTATATTGCCTCAGAAAACATCTGTTTTGAAAAAACGCCCACCTGCCAAGGTAACCTATAGCTCCACTCTTAGGACCAAACAGACATTACTTTAAATTTGTGTCCAACAACTATTCCTTTTAATTCGTTTTTTTTTTTACTCTTGAGTAGGCACAGCCCCCCCCCCCAAGACCAGATCTTAATCCACCCCCATGCTAGGATTCCATTCCAGATCAGGATCCCTGTACTTAGTCTAGAGTAAAAAAGAAAGACGTAGTTCCTAGACACAAATTTAAGCTAATTTGTTTTAGCCCACGTTTGTGGAAAACTCAAGATAGAGACCACTGACTCTTTCGCCTCTTCCCAAACATGGGCATCCTCTTGTTAAGCAATTCAGCAATTTACCTCAATGCACCACCAAAGGCCTCCTTCTCTTTTTGGTATTGGATAGTAATAGAGACTCTGTCAGAGTTCTTTCCTTATTCTCCTCGGTTTCTCAATCAATGCTTGCCTGGCGCACATAAGAGCCAACCCTGAACAAGCCCTCGCGCTATTCAAGTAGGCAGGGCAGCGGACGCTTGGTCAGCGTTGGCCGGTGTGTTGAAAATCTCTTTGCCAGTGTGTTGGCTCACATGAGAGAAAGTAGCTAAGGGGGCATAATATAAGAATGTCTTTGGGGTCAAGGGGCTTCACTGTCAGGGTGGCGGCGGATGTGGAGGCCTTGGTGGCCGTGTTGGAGCCCACATCCTCCAGTTCCTCAGGGCTGTTCTTCAGCAAATTTTCCAATTGCACAAATGCCCAGTCAGACACCCCCACCCCCCCGGTCCCCGTCCAAGCCAAACACATTATTTCTCTTTCACGACTGGAAAGATTATCACCAATACTAGTAGCACATTAAACTTAAAGACAGATTGACAGGGCCATACGCATACCCAGGAAGGATGACCGACCAAGAGAAGTACACTACTGGTTGTCACCGATACAGCCCCCAATTGAAACTACTGCAACGGATCGTCAGTGAACTCCAACCCATCATCAGCGCAGACACTTCTCTCTCACAAGCCTTGGGAGGCAGACAAGTCCTGGCCTACAGACAACCTCCCAACCTGAAGCGGATGCTAACCAGCAATAGCACACAGGACAGACATACAGACAGAGGGACCAGACCATGCAATAGACCCAAGTGCCAACTCTGCCCTCATGTCTATTCAGGCAACACTGTCACAGGACCCAACAAGGGCTCTTTCACCTGCATCCTTATATAATTTGTGGTACATGCCATCCCTGACTTTGTCTATTGTTAAGTTCTTAATAAACACATACATGTAACACATGTCTTACTTTTTTCAACTACACATTATCAGATTTCCAACTGCACATTTTGTGTCCCAACTGCACACACACGCACACCCCTGCAGTTCTCCTCTCTAATATATGGCTTTAGATGAAGCCCCCTGCTGCCCCTTCAGAGGTGTGTCATAGATACTAAGCAGAGAGTTCTCAAAATAGGTGAGCCCCATGGAAGTATGAGTGGAGTTCAGGACAGCATGTATGGTTCTTCCACCCCCATTTTACCCTCATAACAACCCTATGAGGAAGGTCAGGCCGAGAGATTGTGACCGGCCCAAAGTCTCCCAGTGAGCTTCAGGGCTGAGCGGGGATTCGAACCTGGATCTCCTTGGTCTTCATCCAATACTCTAACCACTATGCCACATTCCTCCTTGTTGCCTTCCCAGTCTAGTTTTTACATTTGCCACCTAGCCCAATCAAGGCATAATATGGTTACCATATTGCAGTCAGCTACATAACTGCCACCTTCATTAAAAGCTGCTAAGCCATACATTCCCTGAAACGTATCACATGAACCAGACCCTAACAGTTGCAACTCCGCCTTTTTAAAATAAAGCTTTTCGGCACCACACACACATGGTGGTGGAGTACCTACTAGCTCCTGGATTTTGTACACACAATTGCTATCATGGTTTAAAATTTGCACTTTCATCTGTAGTGTAGAATGCATTGGAAGCATGGGCTTCTGGGAAAATCCACCCTTTAATGACCCTGTGTCATAACTCACCATCAGCATGACTGAACTGCAACTACCCCATGTACAGGAGAGATGGGGAAAATGTGGCCCTCTGGATATTATAAGACCGCGACTCTGAGCATCCCTCGCTACCTGCTAAGCTGGCTAGGGCTGAAGGGTTTTGCAGTCCAACAACATCTGTGTGGTATAGTGGTTAGAATGTTGGACTGGGACTCAGGAGACCCGGGTTCTAGTCCTCCCTCGGTCAGGAAGCTGACTTGGTGACTTCGGGCGAGTCACTGACTCCCAGCCTAATCAACCTCACAGGGTTGTTGTGAGGATAAAATGGAGAGGAGGACTGTGCAAGCCATCTTGGGTCCCTTGCAAGAGGAAAAAAGTGGGATATAAATATAATAATACATAAATCAAGAGGGCCACCCGTTTCCTGCTAGTGATGTAAAGGGATGTTGAGCGTGCCCACCTAAGTGCATGTATGACCGTGCAAAGGAGGGGTTTATGACACTGGACGAGCCTGGCCTTTACTATCTCCACTGGTCTAAAACAAGGAATCTACTAGAAATGGAGAAAGGCCTTAGCTAAACCTACCTTTTGTTCTGGGGGGTGGGGAGGAGGGGAAACCTCACATTGCGATTAACGCGAACTCTCGCCCTTGTTTACATGTAAGACGCGACGACCTCAGGAAGAGAGGCATCGCGCCCGCCATTTTTTAATTTTCTTAAAGGAGATGGAGCGCACAAACGCTCATGCGCAGAGGTAGGTTTCTTTTTAAAAAAAAGTCATTTCCCTGCTCCCCCCACCCTACCCCCGATGAGCTCTGTGCGTGGCTCCCGGTTCTGCGTGAGTAATCGCGCGGAGCTGGCTCAAGCCGTGGCAACGGGCCACACCTTCCACAGTCTCGGGCTCAGCCCAGGACTGCGGAAAAAGCAGGCCCAAAGTGTAGGGCTGTATCCCGGGGCTAGGGAGGGATGATCCCTCCGTGATCCCGGGATCCCTTGTGCATCATCTGGATGCACAGGGACGATCCTGGGGTTCGCCCTAGGATAAAGTCTCGTCTAGCTAAGGCCAAAGAAAGAGGAAGGAAGGAAGGAAGGAAGGAAAGAAAGAATATAACAAAGAAAGAAAGAATAGTTATTATTACATTTATGTCCGGCCAGTTATATCCAATGTTAGTTTAGCTTGCCCCATTTATTTCAATGGGTCTAAGACTAATATGGGATAAAAGCCAAATAAATAAATAAATAAATAAATAAATAAATAAATAAATAAATGCATAAAACACACATATAGCAATGTAGGAAGCTGCCTTATACTGCATCAGACCCTTGGGACCATGTAGCCTGGTATTGTCGACAATGAGTGGCAGCAATGACTCTACAAGGTTTCAAGCAGGAATTTTTCCAGCCCTACCTGGGGAAGCCGGGAATTGAACCTGGGACCTTCTGCATGCAAAGCAGATGCTCTACCACCAAGCTATGTCTCCTCCCCCCATACATGTACACATAAATACACACAACACACACAGGCAAAAGACACAGAGGCCAAACTAGGTACCCCTGCAACGGCAGGTGCAGATTATTATTATTATTATTATTATTATTATTATTATTATTATTATTATTATTATTATTTATATAGCACCATCAATGTACATGGTGATTCCTAGCATCTCTTACCAGCATCCTGAAATGTGCAGCAGCGTGGGAAAGAAATCATCGGCTTCGATGGCAGGCTGACCCTGGCCACAGCCTCTCCCAGTGGGTGAAGAGATTAACCAAAGCAAGGAACTGGCTGGGCAGTGGCTCTTTCGTTCTCAGAGCCCACGAGGAGCTGTGACATTGAATCCCTTCCCTCCCTCCTTCTGACTGAGTCCAGAACAACATGTTTACTCACTGACTCGGTCACACTGCTGCGCAATGACTGCCCGCTATTGTGCACCGGTCGAGACACTGTCCTCAGCTACACAACAACCGCCCCGTCATGTGAAGGGCTGCATTTACACTGCAATCCACACCAACCTAAATAGTCTGAATAAGTTATGTAAATCACGAGGATAACCGACATATATTTGTTTGTTTTGTAACGTTCCATTTAAGCTTCCAAGATCCTGGAATGGGGCTAGGATCAGGAGGACAGCATTATTTATTAGTTATTTAAAGCATGTGTGCCCCACCCTTTGGCCCAAAAAGATTCCCAGAATGGCTTACTGAGGTTATTTATTTTATTGCATTTATTGCATTTCTATACCACCCAATAGCCAGAGCTCTGGGCAGTTCACAACAATATGAAGTATGACAGACCCAGTCCTCGGGCTTAACATCTAAAAGACGTGACACACAAGGAGAAAAGGAAGGGGAGGGAAGAGAAGAAATGCAAGCCCACACACCCATTGTTAAAGGTGTAGCTGTTGTCTTAACCAGCTGTAGCGGAAATAGTTCAGGTAGCCTGACAAAATGGCTGCAGTGATGTGACAGATTTGGATCCTGTTCAGACAACACACTAAGCCATGGTTAGGCCACTAACCCTTTTGCAGCAAATGGTAAGTGAGTGCATTTAAACTATGGTTATATACGCAATGCTTAACCACCGTGGCTTAGCATGTTGTCTGAACAGGGTCTTGGGAGAGCCAAAGTCTGTTAGCCTCTCAGCACAGGCAAGGAGATAGCCCCTTTTGCCCTCTGCTGTGTAGCCTGATGGAACGACTGACACTGGGTGACAACTAAGGGTAGGGAATGGTATGGATTAAGAAAGAGCATGGAGAATGGTACAGAGGTTGGACATTAAGGGACGGAACTCCCTCAATGATACAGCACATGCTTCATGCCCAGAAGGACCAATCCCAGGTAGCTCAGGCCCTTTTCTGGGTGCCTTGCCAAAGGATGTGAGGCAAGTGACTACTAAAGAGAGGGCCTTAACAGTGGTGGCACCCCAACTTTGGCATGCCCTCCTCAGAGAGGCTCACCTGGTGCCTACACCTGACACCAGGTGAAAACCTTTTCATTTCCCCGGGCTTTTTAGTCCTACAGTTTTAAAAATCTTTGCCCTGCTTCTAGCTGTTACCCTGTTGTTGTTTTACTTTGTCTGTCTTGGGTTTTAAATGTAAGTTTTTTATACTATGGTTTTCGGTTTTGTTTTGTGAACTGCCCAGAGAGAGCTTCATCTATTTGGGGGAAGGGTATCAAAATATAATTCATTCATAAAATAATCAGTACATAAACAAATAAACAAATCTCCAATTGAAAACAATGTCGCAGTAGCAGTGCTGGGAAGCTTACACCAAGCAGGATAAAACACTTTAGAAACGTTTTGAAAAACTGTATATGGAGTGTGTCCTGGGCCCCAACAGTTGTCAAAACTGTTATAAACCATTTTAAAGCAGTAGTGTAGATCCTGCCCTTGTCTGCCTCAGACCCTGGAGAGCTGTTTCCAATCAGACCACATGGTACAGGTCTAAATGGACCAATGGCTTGAGCCTGGAGAAGGAAACTTCATATAGTCACATAAGTGCAGAAATGAAGGAACAGAAGATATCTGCTCAGCCTCTCCTTAACCATCTGAAGATTATGTCCAGATTCCTTTGTCGCCAGAGCGTTGGAGTGGAGCCAGAGTTCACAGGGCCAAACCACCTGTTTTTTTTTTTTAATTTAGCAGGGATGTTGACGTCATCCCACCTCAAACTTCCCAGTTCCTTCTGAGTTTAGCTGAGATCCTCACAGTTGCTGGGGGTGTGGAAATGGGTTTTCCCAGCCATAATGTTTTGTTGCCAGCAATCCCTGTTGTAATATGAACTCTGTGTGTGTGTGTGTGTGTGTGTGAGTGAGTGAGAGAGAGAGAGAGTCCTGAACGAGGAATTAAGACCCATTAGCTTTATAAAAGACCTGTTCCTGATGGAGATGAAAGCTGCTAGAACAAATTTGCTGACTTTGAATTAAAATATTTCTCCCTGGTGCTGGGAAAAGAAACTCCTGGAAAGCCTGTAGCTGGTGGTCAGATGTTTCGGGACATGTTGTATCCCTCTCTTTCCCTTGCTCATGCAATCTCTCCAGCTGTCCAGCCAAAGTCCAACATGCTAACCACTACACTGCCCTTTGCCAGGTCACTATTCTATAACTGTCAGCTGATATGCTATCTACTACTGCTTTTTTTGGGGGGGGTTGTATCTCTCTCTCTCTCTCTCTCTCTCTCTCTCTCTCTCTCTCTCTCTCTCTCACACACACACACACACACACACACACACACACACACACACACACACGGCTAATGGGTCTTAATTGCTATTCAAGACCAAGGCACCCCAAAATACAAGGACATGCTCCTAGGAAAATTCACTTCTCTACCCCAGCTACTGTGAGGATGCAGCTAAGTTCAGAGGAACAGGGAAATCTGGAGTGAGTGGCAGATGATGTCAGTGCCTCTGCTAATAAAAAAAGGTGCCATTCCCAAAAACCCTGACACCAGTAGGGCACTGGTCACTTCTCAAGGCAGCCCTCCCAAAAACCAAGTTATTAGCCAACGCCATAGATCCTCCAGCGTGTACCCGATACTATGTGCTATCTGTGACAATCTATGGCTAATCTATGGGCAACCTCAGTAGATATCTCTGACCTCTTGAATTGCAGGCGAGCTGCACAAGGGATGGGAGGTTCCCGTGCAGCTGAACACAGTGTTCCACAACTCAGGAAATCAAAATGGAATTGGTCAGCGCTTAAGAATAGCAGGCTGGGCTTGGGAGGGCAGACTTAAAAATAGGACCTGTCAAGATAAAAACTGTCCCTTATATGGCTGACAGTTTAAGAATACAACAAAACTCTCCCAATTTCATTGTACCTAGCAGATCAGTTTGCAGACAGTGCCCCCCCCCCCACCACTGCATAGCTGATTCTAGCAAAAAGGAAAACTAATCCGGTCAGTTTCCTTTTCCTGCTTTAGGATCAGTATCATTTCCTGCTTCTCACCCACCCACCTCTTTCCCCTGGTTTGGGTTTCCCAGCACTGCTTGGAATGAGTTGGTAAGCATGTGGGAAAATCTTAAGGAACCTGGACATTTTCTCCTTTTTTTTTTTTTTTTTTTTTTTAACTAGTAAACCCTGTGTATCAAAATTGCCAGTTAAGTAAAACCCCGTGTTTTGCACATAAAGCCTAAATCAAGGGGTTGGGCATCTTTCTGAGAGCGTGTCACTTTAATTACATCCCTGGGAACAACACAATTGTTTGGTGACAACCATCCCAGCACGACCAGCAGAGAGATCTGCGAAAAGATTCTACAGTCTCAAAAGCACACAAGCCAAGAGGTAATAAGTACAGCTGCCAACCTCTGCAGCCATCCCTATTCATGTCCGTCCCCCCCTAAAAAATGAGTCACTACATATTTAGGAGTAAATCACATTGAACTCAGTGTGCTTAGTGTTGCAGCCCGATCCTAGACGTGTTTACATGAAAGTGTCATAGAATCATAGAATAGCAGAGTTGGAAGGGGCCTACAAGGCCATCGAGTCCAACCCCCTGCTCAATGCAGGAATCCACCCTAAAGCATCCCTGACAGATGCTTGTCCAGCTGCCTCTTGAATGCCTCTAGTGTGGGAGAGCCCACAACCTCCCTAGGTAACTGATTCCACTGTCGTACTGCTCTAACAGTCAGGGAGTTTTTCCTGATGTCCAGCTGGAATGTGGCTTCCTTTAACTTGAGCCCGTTATTCCGTGTCCTGCACTCTAGCCTGCTAAGCGTTCATAGGAGGGCAGTCTCATTCCATTACTCACATAGTAAAAGCCTCCCACATATCCCTGATTAACTGGTAAAGCAAACAACAAGTAAAAATTCCAGGACCTGGGTCTCTTGAAAGGTCTGCCATGCAGATGCAACAGCTCCATCCTTCCTGTCCCAGATCTTAAAGAAGGATTTCCCTTCTGGTTCCTATCCAAAGTCAGCAGATAAAGTGTGAAATGTCCACAATTCATTCTAGGAGAAATGGGTATTTTCTCCTAAACTGATCCGTCATGCTTCACATATTATACTTTTTAAGGCTACACCTAAAAATGCAAATGACAGGCAGTATCCAATGCTGACGCTACATTAGTGTGACTCATTGTTAGCGCAATGGGAAGCAAGTGAAAAGTATGGAAACACTAATTTCTGGAGAGGGAAGGTCTGCAAAGCTTGCAAAACGGAGCTGACCTGTCGTGTTCTGGAAACAAGCATTTTCTGCTCATTTCCGGGGTTATTTAAAGATGCCTATTCCTATTGTGCTAGCAGTAGGTCCTGTGGGTACAATGGAATTAGTGGAGGCACAGCAACAGTACTGGATACTGCGTTATCATACATGTGTGTACCATCACTGTAGAGTTGCGCTCTGTCAATAAGAAAAAAGATAAAAGAGTTGATGGAAAAACACGAGAGGGTTATTAGTGGAAGACAACGACATCTGGACCCCCAATAAAATTCTGTGAATGAGGCAGGGTTAGGGTATAATTATTACTATTATTATTATTATTATTGCACCATAAAAGTTTCTTCTGGAAGCACTCTCAGAATGTTTAAAAGACAGACACGCATCATCTCCAAGTGCAAACCTGACCGCCTGAAATCCATCACAGAACTTATATTCTGGGGTTTGTTTACATATAGACATTCACTCCATATTCCTACACTTCACCCTATTTAACGACTTGCAAGTGAATATGTGGATTAGTCCACTAAAAAGCAATGAATCTGTGGCGATATGTTTTGCCTGGAGTAGAGAAGATTAAAGGGAGATACAATCGTGGTCTTCAAGAAATAGCTGAAGGGCTGCCAAGCAGAAGATGGAGCAGCGTTGTTCTCTGATGCTCCAGAGGGCAGGATTAGAACCAATGAGTGGAAATGGCAGGGAAGCAGATTTTGGCTAAACGTTAGGAGAAATGTCCCAACAGAAATGGCCCTGCACTATAGAGCCAGCATTGAGCAGTGGGTTGGGCTGGATGATCTCTCAGGTCCCTTTCATCTCTACGATTCTGTGACTCAGCATTCCACCTGCAGTATTTGGCTTGTGATGGTGCCTTCGGCACACGCAAGCCATCACTTAACATTGCAACCATCGAGTGATGTGAACATACATATGTGATAGAGTTGGTTTTGTATCACTTCACAGCACTTTGATTCAAATGCGGAATGCTTTTCAGCTGATGTCAGTTTCCCAGGACCATGAGCGGAGGTGCATGGCATCAAGGGATGCAATGCTGAGTAATGGACACCGCACAGGTATTGTGGACCAGTTTTAAGGTTGGAAAACACTAAGACGTTGCCTTTTAACGGGGCTTTTAAGCTTTGGATTTTGAATAGTTACCTGTGTCAATTTCACTTCAGCCAAGATTTACATGCAACTGACAAGCATTTCATCATTCAAAACTTCCTCACTTTTTATTTTATTTTATTAAACACACCCATTTCTTAAAATACATGTCAGGAAATGGCTCAAACAGGCTGTCCTGGCATCAGGCCAACCAGCTTTCACCCATCTGGGGTCTGAAGACTTGTGTCAATAAAAAGCAAATGTCAAAATTAGTTCTCAGGCTTCGGAGCATGAAAGCATGAACCATCAGGCAAAACCCTCCTCGGCCTCTAAAAAAATCTTTTCTAAAATAAAATAAAAAAAGATTCTTGTAGCACCAGGGAAAAATAAAACGAACGTCTTTATTTTTAGATTTGGGGGTGGGGGAGGAGAGATCATAATAGTTCCTGATGGACCGGAAGCGCAGCCTGTTAGCTGCAGAAAAACAAACAAAACCAAAAATATTCCTTTGCAATAAACAGCAGCTTTGAGGGGGGGGGGGGGTGTCACCGGAAGGGGGATTTTCAGTAAGAAACTAGTGTAAAGCTCTGATCCAGATTGAGAACATATTGCAGGCTCATAGCTGCTTTTTCTTCAAAATAAAAAGTGTCTAGTTAAGCTAGATAAGCCATTAAAGAAAAGCGCACCTTTTAAAAAGCACAAGATGTAGTCTGGCCCTAGCATATTTGCTTCGGCCTGAGCAACTGCAGCCTATAAGCAATTTCATCAGATGCATAAAATGACCTGGAAATTCAGGTATCTAAAGAAGCACGCTGCAGTTCACAACAATTTATGCCAGAACAAATGTGTTAGCCTTCAGGGTGCCACAAGACTCTTTGTTGGCTTTGCTGCAATAGACTAATGGCTAATACCCTTCTGGAAACTGGAAATTCAGACATTTTTGACAGCTTTCCAGAAAACCACATCTCCCTTTTTCTCTTTCCCCCCTCACACCTCCATCCCTCAGTCGCCTTCGAGCACCTACCCTGTGGCTAACTGGTACCCGGGTACTCTCTCTTCTTCCAAGTGCTCTCAGTAGGGTCTCCACTGCATTTCGGGGCTTCATGGTTGCAGAGGTAATGGCTGCCCATTAATCCAACTTCTGCTTTGGAATCCCGGTCAGGCCAGACGCCGTGCTGATGTTGCTGAAGACATAGCTCCACGCACAGGTGAGAGAAGCCTGCCTTCTCCCCAGTGCTGACGGCTGTGGCGGAACCACTCTAGCTGGCTTCCTCAAGCAGCTCAGCCCTTGGAGTGCGTGAGACAGGACGATGCGGAGCTGGAAACAATGAGGCTAGCTTGTGAGATCGGGGGGCAGGCAGGCAGCTGCCGTTTCCTGAGACACAATAGCTCCTTCCTTTTGCAGGGCACAGAGGTAATGGAAAAGGATGCATCGGGAAGGAGGGACAGCCGGGCTTGGAGACCAGGGCCTGGCAGAGAAACCAAGGGGCCCAGGTCTCAAAGTTTAGGGCCATGCGTCATCAGCAGGTCTGGAAGCCAGGGATGAGGAAGAGTTTGGCAGCTCCTGTGTTGCAAATAGATTCCATGGGTGTACACATGGAATGAGCCAGTAGAGCAGACCGTACCACTTTAGACTTCAGGGAGGTGACCACATCTTTGGATAATCATGCACACACACACACATAGAGGGTGTAGAAAACTAGCCCACCAGGAAGATGGCTCTGCTAGAACCTTGCTTCCTAGTGTGCCTTTTTTTTTTTTACTTGCAAGGAGGCTTTTAGTTTTTGCCTTAAAAACAACAACATAAAAATGCAGGGATTTGAACCCAAGTCTCATTGATCTCAAGCTGCCAGTTCATTGGCTGCCAGTCCAGGTCCGGGCCCAATTCAAAGTGCTGGTATTGACATTTAAAGCCCTAAACGGTTTGGGGCCAGGTTATCTGAAGGAACGCCTCCTCCCATATGTACCTACCCGGACCTTAAGATCATCTACAGGGGGCCTTCTCCGTGAGCCCCTGCCAAAGGAAGTGAGGCAGGTGGCTACTAGGAGGAGGGCTTTCTCCGCTGTGGCACCCCGGTTGTGGAACGAGCTCCCCAGAGAGGTCCGCTTGGCGCCTACACTGTACTGCTTTCGTCGCCAGCTGAAGACCTTTTTATTCACTCAGTATTTTAACACTTAATTTTAACTTAAATTTAAATTTTATTGTTTTAACTCTGTATTTTAATCCTATATCAACTTTGCTGTGTGGTTTTATCCTGGTTGCGCTTTTTATACTGTATTTCGTAATTGTGTTTTAAACTGTTGGGTGTTTTACTGTGGTTTTAATTTTTGTGAACCGCCCAGAGAGCTTCGGCTATTGGGCGGTATAAAAATGTAATAAATAAATAAATAAATAAATAAAAATAAGCCCAACACTCTACCCAGTATACTAGACTGACTCTTTGGGTGAAATGGATGGGACCATCCCTCCAGACCTCTGCAGGAAGTGCAGGTTCCTGATCAGCAGCTGGCTTTGAGGGAGGGACAATTTTGAGAATAGGCTGGCAACGTATTGAACCAGGGTACCTCCACTCTTCCCAAATGGCAATCCCTGTTGCTACAGCAACACTTCTTTCTACTGGATTGGCAACTGAGGGGCTGGCTGACATGATTCAGAAGGCCAGATTTGGCCCTGGGGCTTCCACTTGCCAATGCTATGCTGAGCTCGTAGTCTTGGCTTTATATTTGATTCCTCGCTCTCCTTTATTCCTCATATCGAGGCAGTAGCTAAATCCTGTCGTTTCTTCCTGTATAATATTGCCAGGATTCGACCATTTCTGTCTGTCTCTTCTGCCAAGACTCTCGTTCACGCACTGGTTATCTCTCGGTTGGACTACTGCAACCTTCTTCTCTCTGGCCTTCTTTCGTCTCACATCAGTCCGCTGATCTCTGTCCACCACTCTGCCGCTAAGATCATCTTCTTGGCCCGCCGCTCTGACCATGTCACTCCACTTCTGAAATCTCTTCATTGGCTTCCAATTCACTCCAGAATCCAATATAAACTTCTCCTGTTGACCTTCAAAGCTTTTCACGGCCTAGCTCCTGCCTAGCTCTCCTCTCTCATCTCACACTATTGCCCCGCTCGTGCTCTCCGCTCCTCTGATGCCATGCTTCTCGCCTGCCCAAGGGCCTCTACTTCCCTTCCTCGGCTTCGTCCTTTTTCTTCTGCTGCCCCTTACGCCTGGAACGCTCTTCCAGAACACTTGAGAACTACAAACTCAATCACAGCTTTTAAAACTCAGCTAAAAACTTTTCTTTTCCCTATAGCTTTTAAATATTGAGTTTGTTCTGACCCTAAACTGTCAGCTTCACCCTACCCGGTGCCTGTTTACACTTCCCTGTGCCTGTTTGCATTCTCTTTCCCTCCTTATTGTTTACTACAACTTTATTAGATTGTAAGCCTACGCGGCAGGGTCTTGCTATTTACTGTGTAATCTGTACAGCACCATGTACATTGATGGTGCTATATAAATAAATAAATAATAATAATAATAATAATAATAATAATAATAATAATAATAATAATATGCTTGTACACCATTAAAGCATTCTGCCTTAGGCATCTGAGAATAGCTAAATAGTACCATATGGTGACCATATACTACAAAGAGGGGTACATTCTTCCCTATCCAGTACAATGGTCCCCTGGGAAAGGCAAGAATTCCTTTCTCCTACTTCCTTCCAAGGCAGAAGAAGCCTGTTCCTTTAAAAAGAAGGAGGAGGAGGAGGCACCTCCTAGTTTGCCGTTTCCATGCTTCCAAAGGTTCTTTGCAGGCCTGTTTCTAAAGAAGAACAGGCAGTGGGCGGGTGTTGACGTGAGTCAGACCAGAGCTGGCTGGAAGAAGCCAGGCTTCTGCTGCTGAACTGGGTCAAATGGATGCAGCCAGTATGGGATGGATTTCATGGTCACTGTTCAATGGAGGGAGGTCTTGCCTGCACCCATGGCATGCACAACCTTGTAACTTAGAAGCATGGGGCCAGACCATGGGGACTGTGTAACCAGTGGCAGTAAACTGGCACTATCACAGTTTGCAACAGTGTGGTTCCAACCCTAACCGCTGCCTTGTCTTTCCAAGTTTCCTATGACACACACACACACACACACACACAAATTTGTAAAGAAGCTATTAAGTTCTGGAATATTAGTTGGAGCCAACCATGGAAAACAGCCAGCAAAGAAAGAAAGGGGTGGTGGTGGGAGAAGAACCAGAATTATGATCTTCCATCCCAAATTCCAGCATGACGCAGCTTATAGAAACATATCTAAATTTAACCTTGCCTGAAGTCCTATGCCGGGACTGCGGCAAAATAACGAGTATCTTCCATGTTTCCCCAAAGACCGTTACATGCTGCCCTTGGCCTAGCCTTTGCCAAAACGTAGCTGGGGCTGTGTTTATTCAGCGATTCCCATCAACAAGGGCAGAAGTTAATACTGGCCCCATGATTCAGCATCTTGTCTCTCTAAGATTTCATTATTTTTATTTATATTTTTAAATCACAGTTTGAGCTCCCATGAAAATGCGTGGACAAAGTTTGCTGAAATGCAGGAAGCCGCTAAAGGCTCAAGCAGAGAATTTCAAGTAATCAGGAAGAAGTGTTTTAATCCCCTGTACAGCTCCTTGCTTAGCGGGGACAGAAAAAACCATGCATTATAAGTACATATGGATATTCGCTTAACTATATAATGCATATAGGTTGCAGCATTGAGGTTTCCTTAAATTGGCACTGTCCTAAACATAATCACAGGTATCTAATCAGAAGTATCCTGCTTATTACGACTAATCATAATATTTTGATTTCAAGTACATTTATTAACTTTGCCACTCCCCCCTCTGCTGTAGGTATGTTATTATATGGTGATGACCACTGATAGGGAAGAAATAAAATTCATTCCTAGCACAAATAGATTAGGAGACACAATTACTCCCTTCTGATAATGGCCCCCGTCAGGGTGAGAATCAAAGGTCAGCCTACCTGCATAACCCCGCTCCTTTAGCTGCAAAATTCCACCCCTGGTTTTGTTTATTGGCAACTTTCGGAACCAACTTTTTAAATTTATTGGGAGAGAGATACAACAAGAAGAATAAATTGGTGCCTCCTTATGACTCAAATGGGACTGATAAGCAACCATTGCATTTTTTTAAAAAAGGAAAAACAAAAGTGAAATTTGAGTGGCTTGGGTTTTCCAGTATATAGCTGGGGCAAGAAGGAAATAATATAGCTTCCTAGGGGAATTGAATATTCCCTTCTAATCTTGCAAGCCAAGACGGGCGGTACAACTCATCACTTGCAGCACTGTTTTGAAAATGAGACAGAAGGCCATTATACAACAAATATGCACTATTATTTGATCGGTTGATTAGAGATGGAAGATGTGCCTTCTTAAGCAATGTATTCTCCTAGGACTAGATATGTTTTTTTAATGTTTTTAAATTTCGTATACTTTGAATGTTTACTGTTTTTAACTTTTGTAAACCGCCCAGAGAGCTTCGGCTATGGGGCGGTATATAAATGTAACAAACAAACAAATAAATAAATAAATAAATAAATATCCCACTCAGTGTTGAGCAGAAACTGGAGACACATGCAGTTCCTTGCCATGAATGGGATAAGAGCACATGGTTACGGACGGACTTAGGGGTGCGCAAGTTAGCCCTTTGTCCTGGGCACCAAGCTTCAGAGAATGCGGAGCTGTTTAGTGTATAGGGTGCAATCCTATGCATGTTTAGACAGATGCAACACCCAGCATCCCCCAATCAGGATTTTCTGTCAAAACATGCATCGATTTGCATCTTAAGTGTCTTCAAACAGTTTTTCAAGTTCAACATGTCATTTGGGTACTAGCTACAGAAATTAACTTTCATCAGTTGGCTTTCAAGAATCTTTCTTGTTGGTTGTCCAGTTCACTGTCGTTTGCTCTGGCAACTTGTGGTCCTCCAGTTGTTTCGGTGTACAATTCCCATCAGCCCTAGCCAGCAGAGCCTATATGATGGATGATGGGAGTTGTAGTAAAAAAAAAAGTACTGTAAATATTAAAAGCAAGCAAGCAGTAAGCTGACTTATGGGACCCCAGAGGAACTAGCCTAGGGCCAGCCTTGCACATGGTTTATCATGGGAGTTGCTCTACTCTTTTCCCTGCCCACCACTTCAGTATTTCTATATTGCCCTGACTCATTTGCCTGCCATTACTGCCTACCCATGGTCAACAAGCAACCAGCCTAGAGTGTTGCAAACTCATTGGCATATGAATCTCACCTTTCTGATCTCTGGTACTTAGGGATCATGTACTTCTTATTTATAGTGCTGAAAGCTAATGAAAGCAGTCTTGTAAATAAGGACATAAAAGTTAAAAGCCTGCTTTTTTGTTTTCTTCCCCCCCCCCCCCAGCCTGCTGGTGGTTGGCAGAGGAGAGACAGAGAGTTGCATCTCTATGCTGGGTCCAGAGGAAGGGTGGAGTGCTCCAGCCCTCCTCTAGCCTGCTGGAACTCCTGATTGGCTAGGGCTACCTGGGTAGTGCTTAAAATACAAGGCTGAATTTAAAGATGCCTCTGCCCAGCACTTCTGCCTTCTCTTCCAATAGGTCTCATACAAAGATGTGCAACTAGAAATGCAGGAAGCCTTGTGGGAAAGATAGGATTCATCTCTCCTGTGAGATAACCCTGCAATTGATCTTAATGGTTGTATGAACAGGGGGCAAGAATGGGTGGAAAGCCCACAACCACTCAGTGCACATACACACAACATGCTAGCCCACCATGGGTTATCGTGTTGTCTGAATGCAGTGCATTTTCCACAGGGTGGCTTGTTAACCTTGCAGTGTGGTTTATTTTTTCTCAAACAAGCAACCTTGAGGTCCATGGTTTGTTGTGGGTTATTCAGAGTGGTTAACAAGCCACACTGCATGGTTACTGAGCAACCCTGCGGAAAAAGCTCTGCATTCAGAAAACACGATAACCCATGATTCAACAACAAGCCACACTGGTTGGGGTAGCATGTTGTGTGAACCCAGCCAGTGAGACCTGTTTCATGCCTTTTAACTATGAGCTTCTAAAGGTCCTTACCACGTGATAGACAGAAAACAGTGTATACCCAGTTATACTTCTGAAGCAACCCACACCGTGAGCAACGTTTCAGGAATGCTCTACATTATTTTAAAAGACCCTTTCATTAGTAGCTTAAAGGTGGCAAGAGGGGAAGATGCCCCACGCCTGTCAGTACCATGCAAATGCTCCAGCCTATCAGTGGTTGGAAACTAATGCTCCATTCATGTCCATGCATAGGTGTGCCATTCATCTCCATGTAGCAGCATCAGAACGCTTTTGCTCACTGCTGCAGGGATAGCATAGATACAAAGACCAGGCTATTCTTAGCTTTAGGGAGACTCTAAGAGGATTCCCCTCCCCCTTGGCCTATGTACCGCATTCCCAAGATCACCCCACTTTTTAGTGGAACAATTGTCATCCCCTATCAGGCTAGGCAGACAACCATCTGCCTGGTCACCTGTGGCCAGTGAAAATCTACTCCGGGTAACAAGGCAAAGGAGACACTCAGTCTGCCTATGCAGTAGCTAAACCCCCCCCCCCCGCAGCATTTTGAGCATCGCAGGATCCCATATCTCACATGCGCCATCTCAGTCGTCCTTTCCGTCACCCACCAATTTCTAACAGTTACAGATCCTCTCACCCTTAGTACCTTCTCATGTTCTTAACAGGTGGGATGGTTTGTTTGTTTGTTTGTTTTGGGGAAAAAAGAAAAAAGAATTGAACAACTTTGTGGAGGACAATAGGTCTACCGAAAGCTGTTAGCCATAATCACCAAATAGAGCCTCCATGTTCAGAGGCAGTATGCCTCCGCACATCAGCTGCTGGGGTCAAACAACAAGGGAGGGCTGTCACCTTCCTGTCCTGCTGATGAGCTTCCTGAATGTAGCTAGCTGACCACTGTTGGAAACAGCAGACTAGGCCAGCATTCCCCAAGCTGGTGCCCTCCAGATATTTGGGGCTACAATTCCCGGGATTCCTGACCGCCGGCCATGCTGGCTGGGGGGATGACGGGAGTTGAGGTCTAAAACATCTGGAGGGCATCAAGTCAGAGAAGGCTGGACTTGATGGTCTGGTCCAGCAGGGCTGTTCTTAACCACTGATTTCTGCAGATGAAACCTGAAATGAAGCGCTAACACCCTGCAGAAACATGTAGAGCATCTTGAAGAAAATAAATTACAATTCTTTAGTCAGCCTTCAAAAGTCACACCTTGCACGTTGTCGAGACTGAAGCCAAAAGCACCGCTTCACCTCGCCACTGAGCACCCCCACAGTTGAGACATCCTATCATAATCCCTGTCTGCAGAACTATACCACATCCCTTACATTGCCCGTTTCCATCTTAAACCTGTACAGCCCATCCGCCTGCTCCTTTGGTGTTTTTTTTAAAATCCTCCTCTCTCTCTCCAGCCTAAAAAAAGAAGGATTAAGGCTTTCTCTCCCAATGGAGCTATTTGCAAGTAGTCTGTAACTTCCCTCCCTAACTGGGACACACCACCTGTCCCTAATACACCACAAGGGGTCAAAAAAGGTGGGGGGAGGTGGGGAGAAAAGACCCAAACTCCGTTCACCGCCTACCTTCATGATCCCGAATTTCTTGGAACTCCAAGCCTGGATTTGGGGCTGGCATCTCAGCTCCCAGTGTAGCTTGTCTCCATCTAAATGCCCCCCTTGCCTTCTTCTGACTGGCAGAAAGGAGCTGCAAACGGCCCTGCTGCAGAAAACCTGGGTGTCTCTGATGCCTGACTTCTTGAGCCTGAACAAGAAACACACCCTCCTTTTCTCTCCCCTCCCCTTCCTTCCTTCCTCTTTTTTCTTCCCTCCCTCCCTGAGAATTTTCCCAGCCCCTTTCCCCTACCCTCCTAAGGCAGGGAATGGCCTCCAAACTGCATTTCCTGCTGAAAGTCTGAAACCTCCCTGGGAGGCAAAGTAATGGGATAACAGCATGCCTCAGCTTGGAACTCCTGCCCCCTCGCCCTTGAATCAGGGATGCCCACCTGACAGCCTACGAGCTGCGTCCAATCTGGCGCAAGGTCTGGGTGCTTGAGACTGCAAACAAAAGAAATTAAACTGAAAACATTTGGATGAGCCCTGCTGAAATCTCAGAAGGTGTAAGAGGGGTGTGTGTGTGTGTGTGTGTGTGTGTGTGTGTATAAGAAAGCAAGCAGGATTTTGGTAGCTCTGAGGAAAAGCCTTAGCAGCCCACATTGCCCGTGATTAGCAAAAGCAAAATAGATTGTCCAAAACAAGCCAAGAAGTACAATGTTGGACAATCTCTGCAGGTTGAAATATTTTGCTCTCTCGGCAGTTGGGGTGGCCTAGCGGGCAGGAGCACATTGAGCCTACAGGACCCTTGCCAGATGACAATGATTCCGCCCTGAACTTTCATGGCCAACGGTATTAGGGTTGCCAACTTTTGAATCAGACCCTATGAGCTGTGCCTTTACCAGCTGTTGGATCTGCAGACAATCAGCAGACAACCAGGCTTTGGACTCTAAAAACTTTTTTCATTGGCCTGTTCTTGAAGATCTCATTCTTGCAGATCAAGTATCCCTTCAAACCACAAGACTGGGCCAGGCTTCTTCTTTTTTCTTTTTTTTGGGGGGGGGGCATTGCCAACCCTGTGGGCATGAAAGAGAAGGTGGCAGTGCCAGGGACGTCAACACACACAGCTCAATTGGGACACTATTTTGATGCAAGAAGCAAGACCCACCCAACTTGCCAGGGTAGGAAATAGGCTATGGAACAACCAAACTGGAAGCAATTAACAGGGGATATGGGAAGGAGGGGGGAAATTATCAACAGTCTTCCCCACTTCAGTCACTTTGTCTGATCCCTGAAAAGCACAATCAAATTTGCATAATTCAGCAGCCCACTTGAAGCAATTGCCCTTAGAAACACTTCCGTATAAATACGTTGTATTTTAAGAGTCTTCTAAATATGTCCCCATCAGTTACTAACCCCCACTCCTAGAAAATGTACTAGTCCACCTATAAAGATGGTGCCTGTGCATCTTTATAGTAATCATTTGTGGCACACTGATAGCCCTGAAGGAGAAAAGAAGAAGAGAGAACCCAACTTGCATCCTTGTCGGGTTGCCTGGAGGACATTTTTACTCGCCACAGGCAACCCGGCAAGATGGCTGATTACAAGCCTGCATGAAGTACAGGCACAGGTCAGCTGAGGTTCACAAGGTGACTTGTCTGCGAGGACAGAAGCCCACAATAACCACTAGATTGCCCACAACCAAGAAGGGACAAAGAGTTGACTTCAGATCACCTGATTGTCAGGGAACAGAAAGAATACCAAGGGGATCTGGGCTCCCTCCGCTACGCTGAGACGTTGCATCATCTTGGCACGCCTTGTGTGTTATTGCTATTAATCATTTGTATTGCACTTTCTATGTGCCAAGGGATGAATTGTATAGTCCAGCCTTCCCCAAACTGGTGCCCTCCAGATGTTTTGGACTACAACTCACAGGATTCTTGACAATTAACTCTGTTGGCTTGGGGGTGATGGGAGTCAAAGTCCAAAACATCTGGAGAGCACCAGTTTAGGGGCGGCTGGTGTAGTCATTCTCACCAGTTGCTCTTGTAAGATGCAAAAACCAAGTCATGGCAGAACTGGCAACCGTAATGGAGAGCTGAGGCCAAGACTAGGGGCCCTTCCACATGCCGTACTGAAGGCACATGCATGCGCCCCAAGTACGACCCCAAAACGATAGTGTGTACTACAGCCAGACGAGACGGAGGAGGAGGCGGCTGGGGAATCCGGGCGTGTCCTTGCCGCCGCCTCCTCCTCCCCGCCGGCCTCTTGCTGCCGGGGTAAGAGCGACCCGGGTCGGAGAGCTCGGCTTCCGCCTCCGTGTGGAAGGGCCCCAAATTTGTCTAAGGCTGCCGAAGGAAATTTCATGACTAGGCAGCTATTTGAACCCAAACACAAATCCAGCTTCACGCCACGAGATAAGAGGACTGTATTATCGCCAAATACAGCTGTTGTGAATGGCCAGCCTGCTTATCTCACACGCATTACCGCTTCAGTTGAATTGTCAGACTGTAATCTCGCTCGACATCCACATGCATGTATACCAGCCACTGAGGATAACATTTCACACATCTGGCAAAGTGAACTCTAAGGGTAGTATCTAAAGGAGTCCCAGTGCTAGCACTAATGACATCATGCTCGCGCAAAGCAATGCTTGTGCAACATAACTAGCACAATGCGGGAAAAGTGGCAATTTGCCCCCCAAATCCAGTAGAATTTTAGGATACTTTTAATATGCTTTTAGGATGTTTTTACGATATTTTTAACAGTGTACGCTTTGTTTTTAATCAGTATTTTGTGCTTTTTATACTTGTAGTTCCCCGCCTCGATCCAATTGGAGAGGCGGGTAAGAAATAAATAAATAAATAAATAATAATAATAATAATTAAAATTCAGTGAGGCAGTGACAAAAAAGGGCTGATTTTTCTTCTTCAAAAGGGCTCAGCAAGACTTGCTACTGAATAAACCCGTCGGGGAAAGGGCTGCATCTCTGCCTTAAGGACCCAAAGTAATAAATAATGAGGTGGCACAGGGGGTACATGTCAATTTTAAAAAATGGATTCTTATAAGGTTCAGATGGGGTGAAGTATCCAGACAGCATAACTGGAATACTTCTTGCCCCAAGCCCCACATTTTGTATTTTTATAAATAAATACATTTATACCCCCCACTTTCCTTCCAAAACTGGGGCTTAGGACAGCTAACAACACAGGTTAGAAACAAAATCATTAAAGCATCATGTAAAAAATGTATCCATAAAAACACAACTAAAAGCACATCAGTAAAAGAAATAAACAGCAGATCAGCTTATATGCCAAATGTCTGCTTAAATAAAGACATCTTTCCTTGCTGGTGGAAAGACAACAGAGAGGAGGCCAACCTAGTTTCCCTCAGTAGAGAGTTCCAGAGTCTGGGAGCAGCCACCAAAAAGGCCCTTTCATGTCCCCACTAGACTCGACCAGATGGTTTAATAGACCCAATCAGGATTACTGTATTCTGCTTTTTTGCACCGGCATGGAGGATGTTTCTCCCTCCCATGATGAGCAGAAAAATTCACCAGGCAACTGAAAGCAGCCTCCCTGTGGTAGTCTATGTAACATGCAAGCCAGCTGTGAGTGACGCTCTAGTTAAGAAAGGAACAGTAACCGTTCTTGGTCCAATAAGAATTTTCACAAAATTGAAAGGCCACCACGCTAAAGAGTAGGGATGTGGAACAACAACAACAGTAGATTAATTTCTTATCTGCCTCTCCCTTTGGATTGAGGCAGGGAACAACATAAGTACAACAATACAATATAAATCAAATAATAAAATCAATTAAAAGAGCATATAAAACCAATACAATGCTCGGCTTCGTCCATTTTCTTCTGCTGCCCCTTACGCCTGGAACGCTCTTCCAGAACATTTGAGAACTACAAGTTCAACCGCAGCTTTTAAAGCTCAGCTAAAAACTTTTCTTTTTCCTAAAGCTTTTAAAACTTGATTTTGTTCTGACTTTATACTGTTAGTTTTACCCTACCCAGTGCCTGTTTACCCTACCCTGTGCCTGTTTGCATTCTCTTCCCCTCCTTATGGTTTTATTATGATTTTATTAGAATGTAAGCCTATGCGGCAGGGTCTTGCTATTTACTGTTTTACTCTGTACAGCACCATGTACATTGATGGTGCTATATAAATTAATAATAATAATAATAATAATAATGATGAAGACATCTTAAAATTCTTGGTTTAAAATTCATCTGGGTAAGCCTGCCGGAAGAGGCTAGTCTTTATAGCTTTAAGTCACACAGGAGGCCCCCATCTGGCTTCTGTCATTATCTCTGATCCGAAATAGGAGATAGGGGATTTCCCTTCTTCCCCTCCCACGCTAAAAATGAGGCTTTTTAAAAGCCTGCATTTTTAAAGCCTAATTCCAGTGGGGGCCCCAGATAATCACCAGAGGACAGAGCCTTACCGGGGCCTGTCTACACACAGTCGTCGGGGCGCCCTGAAGGCGCTTCAGGGAGCCCCAAAACTCCTAGTGTAGACACCTCAGAAGAGACGGAGGAGGAGGAGGCTGGGGAATCCGGGCGTGTCCTTGCCGCCGCCGCTGCCTCCCCGCCGGCCTCCTGCTGCCGGGGTAAGAGCGACCCGGGTCGGAGTGCTCGGCTTCCACTTCTGCCGAGCTCTCCGACCCGGGTCGCTCTTATCCCGGCAGCAGGAGGCCGTCGGGGAGTTGGGCTCGGCGGCAAGGAGTCACCAGCGAAGCCGCCGAGCCCTGGGAACTTTTCGCCGGTGCTGGCGCCTCTTCCTCCGTCTCTTTTGAGGTGTCTACACTAGGAGTTTCGGGGCGCCCTGAAGCGCCTTCAGGGCGCCCCGACGACTGTGTGTAGACAGGCCCATGCATATTTGATCACATCCTGTATTTGGCTAACTTGATTGATCTTTAGTTCATGGGGATTTCTCTCTTGTGTACTCAGACTTTATTTTGCGAATGAACAAGTCCTTTCCCATTCACAGACTGTATTGAATTTGCCACCTCCCTGCTTGATACCCACCCGTCATTACTTCCCCAGCATGCAACTGGTTGTGTGCTGCTGGTGCTGTGCCTACCATGACTCCCAAGTGGCCTTTCAATTCCCAGTAGCTCCCAGCCCAGCCTCCTGTCCCAAGCAAAGGAAATGCTGGTAGCACTCAGGAAACCCACGCCCTTTCCCTCCCCAAGGGGCTCAGCCTCCCTCCTTCCTGCATCCTCAGCTCAGAACTTTCCAGCTTAACCAGGAAGCCCAAAAGCTGTGTACTGCCAGGAAGGAGGAGGAGACTGAGCCATAATTCTTGGTAACAGCTATCCGTCATTGCAAGGCTCAAGAGCCGAACACCTCTGTCCTTGCTTGTTCTGTTGCTGTATCACTTCCACAGACCAGCGTATGTATGCGTGGGAATCTTATACTAGCTCATGTTTTGCCTTTGGTGGCACTAGAGATTTATTTGTGCCAGGACTCAGCTACAGAATCACTACTAGTTTCAGCACCAGGGCTCAGCCCCCCAATACAGGAATGGACAAGAATGCTGCATGCTTTTTTTGGTGTCGCTAACTACAGAGATTACTGATTCATCAGAGTTTAGGCAGTAGAGCTTCCAGGTAGACTTCAGACCCAATCTCTCCCAGTCTTCTTCCCCTCCCATTTTAAAGTATTTTTTACTCACTGGTAGTATAGTCAACTGACCAGATAACAAGCCTAGCCTGCTCCTGTGCCTTTAACAGTGATCTCCAGAAACCATTAGCAGGTGGGGCAGAAACCATTAGCCCGACTATAAACAGGATTTCCCACTTTAAGAACGACTCGGGTTTATGCTGCTGTTCCTCTTGCTTAAAAATAATCCCCACCAACTAAAACAGATGACAAAATTCATTTAAGCGATTTTAATGGTGTGATATTGGCTTTTAATCTGCTTTGTATGTAAATATAGTGAATAAATTTTAAAAACGTTCCACTGTTAATAAAGAAATGGGTGAAAGGGCTGGTTAGAAAAAAAAAATTACAGGGGCTCCTTCACACATGTTCATAGTAAGGGTTATAAATGAAATCCTGTACCAAGAAATGTCAGACATTGCAAGCTGCTTAGATTCAGTAATGTAGGCATTACTTTGCATAATTTAGTCTGCTTCCTGAGTCATGGGGAGATGCAATAAACTACACATGTTATTCTCTGGCCCCTGGAAACTCTCTCTGCTCTTGAATTCAGAGATTTCTCCAGACATTGACCACATCCCCATAAAGCCTATTTTTGTGGCCATAAGGGCTAGCAACTTTGTAAAACACAAACAAACTCAATTCTTAGGATGCCAAGTTCTTCTCCCAATATCAAATTGTGGTGAGTGTGTGTTTTGAGCAAGAATGGAATTGCAAGGGAAAACAAGTTCTCATCCTATTTATTTACCATACATGGATCACAGCAAAATCCACGTTTCTGCTCTGTTTTCCTAGGTGAAGAGTGGGGTACAATATTGTTAGGTTTCGTTTTGTATTTTATAGAAAGAATACTGCCCTTTTTCATAACCTCCTCTCTCAGTAAAAACTGTATAGAACTGTGTTAAGGGCCAGTTAATCTCGATGAACTGCTAGCACTGGCATGGCCAAAGTTGCCTGCAGGAAAAGGCAGAGGATCCCCTCACATTTTTGCTGCTAAGGAGTGTGTGTGTGTGTGTGTGTGTGTACAATTTTCACAGTTTTTGAGATTCTCCAAACACCTCAAAGTTCGTCTCGCCTTGTTTTCTGCGTTCGATTGTGCGCTTTCTTTCCCATTTCGTTTGAATGGGGAAAGTGTGCATTTTGAATGGGAAAAACTGCACATTTTTAAAAGAGTCCAACCAAATGTGATTTTGGCCTCATAGAAGAAAGTGCAATATATATTAGTGTGTCTTTTTCAAGCACAAACGTGGGTTTGGGAATTTGCAAACATTTTCAGAGAACATGAGCTTGTGCTCACGTTTGCGTTGGAGGTTGAGAATGGGACATGTTCACATGATTTATGAACATTGACAACATTCTTGCACATTCCTAACAGAGAGAGACTCTTGGATCTCTCTGTGTGTAAGTCTGAGTGTGCCACCTTCTGGCTAGGCACCAAACTGCAACTGGAAATAAATGAAATTCGCAAAACGTTGTTTCCATACTAGCTGTTTTCTCTGGAATGACCATCATTTGCTCAGCTTAGTTGTCCCAGCTGTGTGCACAAAGTAGATCTCCAGATACTTTGGGCTTCTACACCCAGCATTCCTGACTATTGGCAGTGCTGCCAGAGTAGGGTGACCATATGAAAAGGAGGACAGAGCTCCTGTATCTTTAACAGTTGCATAGAAAAGGGAATTTCAGCAGGTGTCATTTGTATATATGGAGAACCTGGTGAAATTCCCTCTTCATCACAACAGTTAAAGCTGCAGGAGCTATACTAGAGTGACCAGATTTAAAACATGGCAGGGCACCTACAGCTTTAACTGTTGTGAAGAAGAGGAAATTTCACCAGATTCTCCCTATATACAAATTACACCTGCTGAAATTCCCTTTTCAATACAACTGTTAAAGATACAGGAGCCCTGTCCTCCTTTTCATATGGTCAGCCTATGCCAGAGCCTTCTGGGAGTTGAGGTTCAAACGTCTGGAGATTTACCTTCTCCTCACTTCTTGCTTTGCCCCAAAGCTGGAGTATTGCCTTAAAAAAAGAATTATCTTATTTTGCTTTTGTCCTAAGCTTGAACAGAGAGTGGGAAATGTGTGTGTGTGTGTGTGTGTGTGAGAGAGAGAGAGAGAGAGAGAGAGAGAATTGTCCCTATTTATTTTCCCACTCTTGACGCACTGTAAGAACATAAAGCCCTTTTTGCTCATCATCACAAATTGGGAGTAAAAACCTCAGTATCCCACATACAGCAGCCAACCACAATGGGCACTTAACATTCCTATCAGGGTTAGTATTACAGTTTAGTAATTGCCAAAAACTGTTCCAGGCATTATTTCTTATCCACAGATCTGAAGGTTTAAGACCCTAGGCAATGTCAATCTTTTTATTTCCTTGTTTTTGCTCAGCTAGAGCCCGCAAATGACCCCAGCATTGGGGGGGGACGGGGGACTTAACAACGCAGCACAACGCAATAGCTATTTTGTGTTGGTGCAGCAGCAAAGATAAGGATGCATGAACTGTTCAGTTACTTTTTCTATTATCATCAAGAGTCTGAGCTGAAGGGAAAAAGTATGTGAATATGGTATGGGGGGGGGGTGGTATGAGAAACCCCACAGGAATTGACACTAGTGTTCATTACAGATCCCAAATAGCATTTTGTACATTTCAACCCCTCTACAATAAAAATTATTTCTTATTACAGTTTTATATTTTTTTAAACGTTAAATCTGAGTCACTGGCAAATACCTCTCTCTCTCTCTCTCTCTCTCTCTCTTTAAAAATATGACTATTGGATCAGTGACCACTTCTTGCAAGTGTAGGAGAGTTATGGTCTATTGGCAGTATATCGGAAAATTGGGATGTGAAGTAGCCTTTAAGTCAGGGACGGTCAACTTGTGGCCCTCCAGATGTTGTTGGACAGCAGTGCCCAGGATCCCCAACCTTTGGCTATATTGCCTAGGGCTGATGGGAGTTGCAGTCCAACAACATCTGCAGTTGCCTGCCCTTGCTTTATCAGCTCTTCCTGTATTTGCCCTATCACTGCTTTTTAGAGTGGGTCAAGAATATTCTCTGAAAAAGGAAAGAAGCGTGTTCTATATATCTATGCATCTGTATCAGTGAAGCCTAAACATCAGCAAGAGACAGCCCAACACAGACATTCTCTCTCTCTCTCTCTCTCTGGGCATAGCTAGACGAGGGCTTGGTGGAGGGCAACGAACTCACAATTTTATGATGGCGAGATCGTCGCCCTCGTCTACACGCAGCGCGCAACATCGCAGCCACCATTTTTGATTTTTTTTTAAAGGAAAAGGAGTGCACAAGTAGGGATGTGCTCCGCTTCTAAGCGGACCGGCGAATTAGAAGCGGAGCGGGGTGCTTCGCCTCCCCTTAAGGCGGAGGCAAAGAGGATTGGGGGGCCAGCGGAGCGTGGTGAAGAGGATCAAGGTGAAGGCGGATCCTTCGCCTCGATCCGGAGCTCCGCCGGAAAGATAAGTGGGGTTTACCGGGCCCTGCCGCTGTCGCTGTCGCCCATGCGGTGACAGCAGCAGGGCCCGGTAACCCCCCCCTCTCCCTTACCTGCCTCCGTCTGCGGTCCCTCGGCTTCTTCAATTGAGCCCGTGGTTCAACCAGGAAGTCTGGGCCGCACTTGCGGCCCAGACTTCCTGGCTGAACCGCGGGCTCAATTGAAGAAGCCGACGGACCGCGGACGAAGGCAGGTAAGGCCCCCCTCCGCCTTGGTCCCTTACCGGGCTCTGCTGCCGTCGCCGCACTGGCGGCGACGGCGGCAGGGCCCAGTAACCCCCCCCCGCCCTCCTCTCCCGACCTTACCTGGCACCACTCCCCTCCACTGCGGAGCTCCGATTCGGAGCCGAAGCTCCGCGGCGAAGAGGAGTGGAGTATGGGCAGAGCAGCACGGAGCGGAGCGGGCCGATCCGAAATTTTCAGATCGGCCCGCGGGGGGTCCGTGCACACCCCTATGCACAAGCGCTCAAGTGAAATTGTTAGGGTTAGGGTTGGGGAGGCTCGGCTTCCTGGGCAGGAACCTAGCTGGGATAGAGCCTAGCCGGGTCAGACAGACTGAGTGGGACATCAGGACCACTTCCCTGCTGTCTTTCAGTAGCTGGCATCTGAGAGTTAGGGTTAAGCTTCAGGTTACATTTACAGCTTCATCACACCAGCGTTATACTGTGCAATCACTGTGAATTGCATGCAAAGGACTCTGAAGTTTTCCACCTTATAATCTGCTTTGATTATGAAGTACTCCCATGCATCCTGCCTTAATTGTGCAATAAAGCAAAAAGATTCGCCGTATTTAGCCCCTACATTTTGAGCGTATCTTCCGAGCCACCGCTGGGGCACAGGAGCAGGATTTTAAACAAATGCTTACATCTGTGTAAGCTTTAAAGATAAAGACACCAAAACTGGCATACTAATAGATATTAGGGAGAGCTTTAAGCATACCAAATTTGAATTGAATTGGATCATCCATTGATTTTTTAATGATTTTTTTACATTTCCCCCCCTTCAGTTCACTTCCTGGTATTCAAAGGATCGGTAGCAAAAACAACAACAACCGCAAAGCTTAGTGCTACGGGGATAAGCCGAGGGAAGCAGGTACGTGGGATGAAGCTCTTAGGGTTGGGGAGGCCTGGCTCCCCAGGAAGAAAATGGCACATCGGAAGAGCCAAGCCAGGTCAGACAAACTGTGTGGGCCACAAGAAGAGCTTGCCTATTCCCCTTTTCATGACAGGGGAGATTTTTCCAGTGGCACATGTGGATTAGGGTTATAGTAAAGGTTAGGGTTTGGGCTGGGGAGTCCCAGCTCCCCATGCAGGAACCGGGGCCTGGGTAGAGCCTAGCTGGGCCAGTCAGCCCCAGTGGGCCACCAGGATGGCTTGCCGACTGACTTTTAGTTGCTGGAGGGAGGTTTCAGTGCCACATTTGAATTACTGTGTACAGTTTTTGGCGCTCCATTTCAGAAAGATTCCTTTTGCAAGAAAGAAGATCGAGGTGGAAAAAACGCCGAAAAAAGGAAACCAGAATGATCAAGGTGCTTCTTCCCTAAGAGGAAGAACTCCTTCCCTAAGAGGAAAAGCTAGAGGTCGTAGCTTTTTAATTTCGAAACCCCCACCCCCACCCCAGCTAAGCAGACTGTGATTGCAGTTTATAAAATTATGAATATTGTGAAGAAAGTGGACAGAGATCATATTTTCTCAGTCTGCTGTAGCAGACGAATTCAAGGTCAGCCAAGGAAATCAATTACATTATATTCAGCACATACAAAAATAGAAAGTAATTTTTCATAAAACGCTGCCCCAACATCTGTCACTCTCTGGGTGGTGATTTGGCAAGTGGGGAGTGGGGAGTGGACTTTCGGCCCAAGATCACCTTGCTGTACCACCAGGCCAATTTTAGAGAATCTTCTACGGTTCAGATGCAGCCCTTGAGCCAACAAAGGCTGCATGTTCTGCAGCTACTGACTAAGGCAGTATCTAAACATTGCTGCATTCGTGGGTGATTCCTATATAACCCCTGCTGTGAGACGAAAAACGGTAAAGCTAGATAGCAGGAGGAAGCACAGGCAATCCAGCTCAGAAAAGCCTATTTTAGACTTCTTCATCCAGATCTGGACCCGATTCAAAGTGCTGGTATTGACATTCAAAGCCCTAAACGGTTTGGGGCCAGGTTATTTGAAGGAATGCCTCCTCCCATATGTACCTGCCTGGACATTAAGATCATCTACAGGGATCCTTCTCCGTGAGCCCCTACCAAAAGAAGTAAGGCAGGTGGCTACTAGGAGGAGGGCTTTCTCCGCTGTGGCACCCCGGTTGTGGAATGAGCTCCCCAGAGAGGTCCGCCAGGCGCCTACACTGTACTGCTTTCGTCGCCAGCTGAAGACCTTTTTATTCTCTCAGTATTTTAACACTTAATTTTAACTTAAGTTTAAATTTTACTGTTTAAATTCTATATTTTAATCCTATATCAATTTCTGCTGTGTGGTTTTATCCTGGTTGTGCTTTTTATATTGTATTTTGTATTTGGGTTTTTAGATTATTGGTTGTTTTATCGTGTTCCTTATGGTTTTAATTTTTGTGAACCGCCCAGAGAGCTTTGGCTATTGGGCGGTATAAAAATGTAATAAAATAAATAAATAAAATAAATAAAAATACATTTTCAAATATATCACAGTGAAGGGTTCATTAGGGTGCAGCGGATAATTGGCTCTGTGTCCTGAGGCAACATTTTAGGTCTGGTAGACCACAAAAGTTGGAGGGGACACACACAAAATAAACCCTGCAACCCTGAAGCATGTCTAAACCTGATATAGCTCAGTTGTGGGCAAACTTCAGGCTTGTGGAATCTACTTTGTTTTTGTTTTTACTAGAACCTTGAGACTCATTGACCATATGCTTAGAATAAAAAAATTCTAAGCCCCGGAATTTGTTGTGAACACCAGACCTGAAATTGATCCTTCTGGAAGCTATCTACAAGGCGCCGTTTTCACTGCTGATCCCCTCAAAATCCCACAGCATCCCAGTTGTGAAGCTACAACCACTGTGATACATGGGCAGGATTGAACATGGAATATCCTGCCCTGAAACTTCATCGGATCGGTTACATGGTCGTAATGCTCAGCAAATAGTGACTAACAATGAAGCTCTGAAAGCATTTTCTGTGGCTGCTGCTCAACTCCGTAGCAGTGAAAGGATGCCTTCGCGCACCTACGGAGCTACGAAACAGCGGGCGCCCACCTCGCTCAGCTGTGCTTCTTCATAGTTGCGAAGCTTCGAATCAACAGGCTTCCCCTCCCCTCACTCCCGTGCTCATAAAGTGAAATGGAGGAGTTACTTCTGAGTTACTTCTGGATGCAAACATGCTCCCTCGCACCCCTCTCTCTCTGCCTGACAGAGCAATTGCAGTATACTACTAAACATCAGACCCGTGGCTGCTCTTGCATTTCATAGGGTGACCATATGGAATGGAAGCCAGGGCTCCTGTATCTTTAGCAGTTGTGATGAAGAGGGAATTTCAGCAGGTGTCCTTTTTATGCAGGCAGCACCTGGTGAAACTCCCTCTCCAGCACAACAGTTAAAGCTGCAGGAGCCCTGCCCTCCTGACCAGATACAAAAGAGGGCACTGCTCCTGTATCTTTAACTGTTGTGACGAAGAGGGAATTTCACCAGATGCTGCATGCATACAAAGGACACCTGCTGAAATTCACTTTGTTATTCAACTGTTAAAGATACAGGAACCCTGTCCTCCTTTTCATATGGTCACCCTAGCATTTTGTTTCCTTCTCTAACTGTAGCTGCAGCCCAGAGAGGGGGCAGTGAAGGATGAGAGAAAGAGGGCAAGAGAGAGGTGTTTAGAAACACCAATCCTTTGCATATCCCATCTCAGTTCTCCCATCTCTGTTTCAGAGTAAGCATGATTACCCAGTGCTCAATGGAGGCAGAGATTGAGCCCACCTTCCCAATACAGCAGTCTTTAACGAAAAAGGGCTGACAAAGGAATTCTCTAGACCCCTCTGTTCCTGCAGGCAATGACTTACTTCTGGGTAGGCTTGCTTAGACCTCTGCTCCCCCCATACCCACACCCCATGTGATTTCTCTTCCATCAATCAGTGCCCAAAGTATGCGCACCATCCTAAGCCGCATGCACAGAGAACTATGGCAATGGCGGAGCAAATTTAAAATATGCAGTAAAACCGGACTGAGAAAATGGGCAGCTTCAGGATGGATACCACGATGTGGCTGCAAACTGGCTGCTGCATCATATAAACAAAGGTGCACAACTTCGCAGCCATGAAGGAGTAAATATCCCGTGTAGACATGCCCCTGGTAACTTCTGGCATTGTTCAATTCAGCACTATAAGTTGTGGTAGGGTTGCCACCCCTCCAGGATTGACCTGGAGTCTGCAGGAATCAGCAGCAATCTCCAGGAGATAATTGAAAGCAATCCTGGAGATTTTAATATTTTGGTACTAGGTAAAATAGTGTGTGTGTGTGTGTGTGTGTGTGTGTGTGTGTGTGTGTTAAACCTCCAAGAATATCCTCAGCCAGAGTTTCCCGTCCTGATTTGGGAGGGGGAAGTCATTTTGTTGGTGCCACTGTTAAACAATTGGGAGTCAGAAAACCTTGCCAATCTACTGCAAATCACCCAGAGGTCTACCATGACATCCAGGACTAACCTGGATTAAGCGAGCTGAAAGTTGGCTTGAGAGAAGCTTCCTTCCCCATGGCTGTACCCACATATCCCTTTTGTTCCATTGTCAAAGAGGCTTTGCAGGTTTCAGAAACACAGTGCAAACAATTGTAAGCCCTGATGACTAGAGGCGAAAGAGGGATAAGCGTAGACATCAGGAGCAGCAATTCCTCTTTCAAGCTGTCTTCAACTCCTTGAAAATACCTTCACATCCACTGCAGCCAAGAAAGCTTCCCTTCCCAGATAGCAGTTCTGCAACCAACGGGCTGCAGCCTTTGATCAAGTAGCTGGGAAAGGCTCTAATAAGCTGCAGATCTGATCACAAGAAAGCATCCTAGTATGCTCCTACATGCAGCAGGTTGGCATGCATACTCGTGAGGCAGAAGGAGTCAAGGGACCCTACAAAGCCTGCACTGACTTTAAGGCCTGAGCTAGACCTACCGGTCTAGCGGGACGGAGGGGTGAAGATCTCGTGATATTTTTATCGTGAGATCTCCACCACTGTTCACACGCAACGCGAGATGACCTCAAATGGATAGGTGTCGTGCCCACCATTAAGGGTTTTTTTTTCTTAAAGGAGAAGATGCGCACTAGCGCTGGTGCGCAAAAGGTAAGATAAATATATATATATATATATATATATATATATATATATATATATATATTCCCCGCTTCCCCCCACCCCACCCCTGATGGGCACAGTGCTCCTGAGGAGCTCTGCGCCCCGTGCACGGGTCCCAGCTCCTCGTGACAAACTGTGGCACCCGGCCAAACATTCTGTGGTCTCGTGCTCAGCCTGGGACAATGGAAAAACCGGACTCAAAGGGTAGAGCAAGATCCTGGGGCAAGGGAGGGATCATCCCTCCCTGATCCCCTGTGCGTCATGTGAACACACAGGAGCGATCCTGGGGATCGCCCCGTCTAGCTAAGGCCTCTGTGTTCCTGTTAATTCTTGTTTTATCCCCACTGTTTGTTTGTTTTTCCTTTGGGGTGGGAAACACATTTCATATCTAAATTTCAGAGTGCTCTTATAGCCATCTGTCCGTATTTCCTTTCTTTCTTTACCTTCCTTTAAGGGACAGCATGGATTAAAATTACACAAGAAAGCTTCACTTTAATCTGCAGTTAATTCATTCATCCCGCCAATCTGTCAACCCTACAACCTGAACATATATGCCATTGACAGGATAGGCCCCAGTGGTGTGATGGCAAATGTTGAAATGCAAGTGCTCATCATGACAGTCCCGATAGCCATGCCCCGCCCCGCTAAGGAAAGACAAAAAAATGCAGGCAGCTGAGTTGATCCGCCTATTTGTCTCTCACTGTGTATTGCTGGAAAAAAATCCATGGATTGCAGCTAAGCTCAGAGGGAAGCCTGATAGGGGTGACAGTCGATGCTAATCAAGCAGTCCCGGTGTTTCCACCCTATGAGTCCTGGTCCCATTACCCCACCACTGGTAGCCCCAGATCTCCAATTCATCCTCTTATTTATTTATTTATTACATTTTTATACCGCCCAATAGCCGAAGCTCTCTGGGCGGTTCACAAAAACTAAAATCATGAAGAGCGTAAAAACAATCGACAATCTAAAAACACAAATACAAAATACAATGTGAAAAGCACAACTGGGATAAAACCACACAGCAAAAATTGATATAGGTTAAAATATGGAATTAAAACAGCAAAGTTTAAATTTAAGTTAATAGGTGTTAAATAGTTCCACCTCCCTCTCCTAAGCCAGGGTTTTACGGGTGCAGTCAGAATAGTATCCTCTTGCCAGGAGATGCACAGCCAGGAAAAGAACACTCCAGCAGAGTAAGTCTTTGCTGTTTTAATGCATGTGCCTGGCTTGTCATCACAGCGCACACTCAGCACGCTCATGTGTAGGAGGAGAAGGGGGCACTGCTTTTAGGGGGGATGCTTGATCAACATTTCCCACAAGACGCATAACACTTTCCCCTTCTGGGGCGGGGGGAGAAAGCCCTCCAAACTTAAGATACTAAAGGTCATTGGAACAAGTTTTATGAGCTCAAAATAATTACCAATGCAATTCACACTACAGGTCAACTGCTAAGCATATCCTACCCTTTTCTAGTACCCTTTACTTGGCAGGCCAAACCACATGCAACATGGGAATCAATGCAAGATCTGATCTCCCAAAATATGGATCTTTTTTGCAATAACTTGAAAGATGGCTGCAATTTTCTTGCTGCAGGCCATTCCTGTGACCGGCCCATCACTTCTTAATATTTGTTTGTTTATTGCATTTCTATACCACCCAATGGCCAAAGCTCTCTGGATGGTATCACAGGGCTTTTCTACACAAAGCATACCATTCTTCTGCTTTGTAGGCTATTGGCCTTGGTTTTAGATCCTACAAATTGTTACCATCATCAAGAAACATTGGGCTTTTCAGCATGAGGCATTTATTGTGTGCTTGTCATTCCCTATTCATGCTTGTTTACTGGTTCTTTAGACAACCCTCCGGTATTGCTTCTGTATCTAAGGAGCACTTTCCACGAGGTTTTTCAGAGCAGAGAAAATATTAATTGTGAAAATGAAAGAAAGCACAATTTCCTCTTATGTATTTCTGCTATACCACAGTGCCACCTAGAGGTTATCTAGCAGAGAAGCAGGATAGGAAATGCTTCTTGTGTGGTGCTCAGGTCTCAATTCTGCAGCAAGACTGAAAGTAGATACAGCGGATTAACAGCAGATTAACAGGGTCACGTAGAAAAGTTCTCCCTCTTCATAGAATCATAGAATAGCAGAGTTGGAAGGGGCCTACAAGGCCATCGAGTCCAAACCCCTGCTCAATGCAGGAATCCACCCTAAAGCATCCCTGACAGATGCTTGTCCAGCTGCTCTCTTCACCAAAAGAAACCCAACGTGCCTAGCAGTGCTCCCTCTGGGACTTCTTACCAAGCTACAACAGCAGCTTTGGGGGATGATTTCAATTAGGACAACAGCAGATGAGGATGAGGGGGTTTGGAACTGTGCCCACTTGAATACAGGAACCACCTCTTAAAATCAAAATGTTACGTCGTGTGGTTTGTATGAATCACCTTTTATAAACAGTTCCCCAGAACTGTCTTGTGGGAGACTCTTGTTCATTGTCCTAATAATTTATATATTTACAATATTTGTATACTGCTCCACATCTAAACAGATTCTGGAGCAGTGAACAACAAGAGATAAAAAGCACAAAAGATAAAAAATGAAACATATTAAAATTAATCTTTAAAAAACACACAGAGTGCCAATAAAACAAAGCTGGTCAACCAAGGAAGCCTTCCTGGAAAAGAGCTGTTTTCAGGAGGCATCGAAAACAGCGCTGGATTAGTGCCTGCCTGACCTCCAGAGGTGGGGAGTTCCAGAGGATGGGAGCCACCACACTGAAGGCTCTTCTCCTGGTGGACTCTAGTCGGGCCATAGTTCCATGAAGAACCACCAGGAAGGTGCCCTCTGATGCCCTCAGAGATTGGTCAGGTTGGAGGCCTCTGGAGGCTTTGGACATCAACTCCATCAGCTCCAGCCAGCATGACCATTGGTCAAGAATGCTGGGGATTGTACTCCCAAACATCTGAACGGCGCCAGAACATCTGATTTGGTTTTGCAAAACCAGTGAGCCAGGCTCCTCATGTGCAATTAAGTGCAGCCTCTGCCTTCCCCCTCCCTCTTTTCTCTCTTTTCCTTCCCCATTAAAATGTCTGGAAAAGAAATAAGTGACCGCATCAAACCCGTTATGAACCTTTGTCAGCTTGGGGGGTCCTGGAATCACAGTAGGCTGATGGAGAGACATCTATCCAAGGCAGCTGGAGGTTGCCAGTGTAGCCCCCTCCTCTTCCCCACCAAGCCTGCAAATCTCACAGGAACAACCAGAGGTTAACACTCCATTCACCCAAAGAGCCATGTTAACCCTTCAGCCACCGCAGCACACACCCGCTCTACATTGTGTGCCTTTAGTCCAAAACCTTGTTTCGAAGGATTAAGACTAGAGCTGCAAGGGTGATCAATCCATTTAAGTGTATTTTTTAAATCCCCCCAATTACCCCCTAAGGATTAACTGGTGAGATTAACAAGCAGAGACTGCTGAGGGTCTTCAGCTTTTGAAGTCTCCTGCCCCAGCCACACAAAGCCGCACAGACACCACCCCGGAGAACAAATTTGAAGATGGGTTGTCTTTCTACTCTGTAATGAAAGCAAGGCAACTGTGTGCCTTAAAGCCCCCAAAGAAAAAGTTGTAAACTGGGGTGGGCAACTTGTGGCCCTCTAGATTTGAATTTTGGGGGGGCCTACAATTCTCATCATCCCTCACCATTAGCATTATTATTATTATTATTATTATTATTATTATTATTATTATTATTAATTTATATAGCACCATCAATGTACATGGTGCTGTACAGAGTAAAACAGTAAATAGCAAGACTCTGCCGCATAGGCTTACAATCTAATAAAATCATAGTAAAACAATAAGGAGGGGAAGAGAATGCCAACAGGCACAGGGTAGGGTAAGCAGGCACAGGGTAGGGTAAAACTAACAGTATAAAGTCTGCACAACATCAAGTTTGAAAAGTTTTTAGTTGAGCTTTAAAAGCTGCGGTTGAACTTGTAGTTCTCAAATGTTCTGGAAGAGCGTTCCAGGCGTAAGGGGCAGCAGAAGAAAATGGACGGAGCCGAGCAAGGGAAGTAGAGGCCCTTGGGCAGGCGAGAAACATGGCATCAGAGGAGCGAAGAGCACGAGCGGGGCGATAGTGTGAGATGAGAGAGGAGAGATAGGAAGGAGCTAGACCGTGAAAAGCTTTGAAGGTTAACAGGAGAAGTTTATATTGGATTCTGAAGTGAATTGGAAGCCAATGAAGAGATTTCAGAAGCGGAGTAACATGGTCAGAGCGGCGAGCCAAGAAGATGATCTTTGCGGCAGAGTGGTGAACAGAAACCAACGGACTGATGTGAGAAGAAGGAAGGCCAGAGAGAAGAAGGTTGCAGTAGTCCAACCGTGAAATAACCAGCGCATGAACAAGCGTCTTGGCGGAAGAGACAGACAAAAATGATTGAATCCTGGCAATATTATACAGGAAAAAACGACAGGATTTAGCTACTGCCTCAATATGAGGAATAAAGGAGAGCGAGGAGTCAGATATAAAGCCAAGGCAGCTTTCCTTTCCCCACAGGGATTTTAGTATGGGGAGACACACATCTAAATCTGTGCGGAGGGAAAGCCACTGGGGGAGGAGGGGTGTAATTTGGCATGGGGGAAAGGCAGGGGGAAAGTTGAGCGCCCCTCTGCTGCTTCACTACTATGAAACGAGCCCTCCTGTAGCACAAAAAAAGGAGCACCAGGCTACAGTTACACAGATCTACATGTAGTTTATCATTTGGTCCAGATAATACATTGCTAGAAGATCCCTCAACCACAGGACAATCAAAACTGACACTGCCCAAATCAGTGCCAATCAACAGAGGCACCAGAAGCAGAATTGGGGAGAGGAGAAAGGAGGCAAAGTCCTGTTACGTTCCTGCACCCCAGTCCTGGGAGGGCAGGGCTTTAGCGCTGGCTCAGACACCTTTGTTTCCTAGAAGGAGAGCGCTGGAAGCTTGTGGTCTTTCTTTTACGAAGCTTTATTTAAACTCTGTTCAGGATCAAGACCTACAACAATCCGACTCTCGACTTTCACTCAGCTGCCCAGCAGATCTTCCTCTGCAAGACAAAAGCTGCTCTCCTTTTGTCTCAGTTTCTTCATTCCCTCCTACCCACTCAGGCCTTGTAGAACAAAAAAGGATGCCCATGTAGGAATTACAGTGTGTGTGTGTGTGTGTTTGGGGGGGTGGGAATGTTCAATCTCTTTTAATCATAGACACCAAGGGGCCCCTGGAAGTAATTCAGACTGACTCCAAACACATTACAGTAGATTCTAAAAGGGACAATTTTTGTCTTGCATATTAGATCTGTCCAAACACAAATCTGTATATTTCATATTAATACTCCAATCCTATTGTTAGGTTGATAGTTTGCTAATAATGCAGGATGGTTGGATGCTGTTTCATCGATGGGAGCTAATGACAGGAAGTGCTCGCATAGATGGGATTCTCTGTTCCGTCTTTGTAATGAGATGCTCATCAAAGCCTGGAGAAGGCGACACCCCTTCAGCTAAGAGGAGAAGGCAGGGAAACAATTTGGAGCCAATTTGAAGTGGGAAGGGATCAAGCAGTCGCTAGCAGAGAGTTTGGAACTGCAACTTGACTAAAGCATCCCTGGGGGTAACAGTTGTTCTCTTTAGGGATCTGATGCGGAAAGAGGGTACTTGCTCTGTTTTATATGATTTTAAATACAAGAAATATTACCATGACACCACAAGTCTCCAGTGCTCTGTCATCCAAGGGACACTGGGTCTTACAAAGTTCTCTCTGGGACTTCTCACTATTTAGGGAAGCAGGTGAGCACGTAAGAATGGTCCTAGAAGTGAGATAGCATTTTCTCAAAGAGAAACTGCAAACTGATTGATGCTGCTCCAAGCAGAAACCACAGCACCCCAACTGCAAATGCAGGACTTTAAAGTAAAACAGAAGGAGAGCCGTAGGGGGTGTCTTTACCCCCTTGGCTGCGCAGCAGTGCTGCATTGTTTATATGATGCAGCCGCCGACTCACAGCCACATCGGGCTTCTACCTCTGAAACTGCGCTTTTTCGTGGTGTCCTTTTACCACGATTTTTTTAGTTGCTCTGAGGTCACCACATTGTTTCCCAGTCTGTTGGTGGTGGCCTCGGTTTGGGTTGAGTCGATGGGTGTTGTTGGGGGCTGATGCAAGTCCCAGGACAAGTCCAGGTAAGCGTGGGAAGACAAGGCAGAGGGTGGGCTTGACGAGCTGAAATTTATTTATTTATTGCATTTTTATACCACCCAATAGCCAAAGCTCCCAGGGCGGTTCACAAGAATGGCTGCTGGTGCTGCAGTTTTTCTGGCTGGATTGCCTGCGCTCCCTCCTGCCATCCGACTTTATCATTCCCACTTCACAGCAGCGATGCTGCAGGGCTTCGAGGAGAACCCAGATACAAAGTAGCGGCTTATAGACACCCCTTAGAGAGCAAGTTGGAGAAGCTTGGAAGCCTCCCAAATACGACATCTGGCATCTTCAAGCAAGGAGGGGACAAGAACTTTTCTTCATGTAGAACTACGTGGGGTCTCAGCTGACCCAAAAGCTCACTTGGGGATGGGGTGGGAGGGCTGAGTGGCTTTTGGTTTTGGACCGTGAAGTTCCGCACTCGGTGGCTGAGGCTTGAGATGTTGTGTTTGTCAAGGGGGATGAATGAAAAGACTGGAGGAGGAGACCCAGGAATTGGAAAGCTGCTGCAAGTGAAAATGCAGGAGCTGAAGCAACGTGAAATGGAACCCCATCCTGGAAGCAAAGGGTGCCAGAAGGAGACCAGCTGGAAGCCTAGAGCTGTAAGTGAGGAAACACGCCCTGCATGCACCCCATGATGGCTTTAGCTGGTGGGATCAGGATCTTACATCTGGCAAACCCTAGCGTGGGAGCAACCCAGAAATCTGTGAGTGATGGAGACAAAACTGAGAAGGGCGCCTGACAGTCCCAGTGTAAACAATTGGGATGATGGTTGTAAACCGCCCAGAGAGCTTTGGCTGTGGGGCGGTATATAAATGTAATAAAATGAATGAATAAATAAATGGAGGGGAAGAGGAATTATTGTCAGCCAGCTTGGCAGGGTGGGGGCGACCACAATGGTTCTCCAGAATTTACCCCCTGCTTAGGGATAAGCAGATGAGTCAGTTTCCACGCGTCAGAGTCAGTTTCGCATGGGTTCATTCATAAATCTATTCCATCCTGTTTCCACATTCATCTCTCTGTGTGTGTGTTTAAATCTGCATGAAAATTTCACTTTAAAAATCTATGTGTGGACATATTTTCTCACAAAATACTCATACCTAAATGTGTTCTCTCTCTAAGTACACATTTCTAAATGTTTTTTTTTTAATTAAATAAAGGATTTTGGTGTGGGTTTTTTTGAGCTGAGAACTGCATTGCAAAATTTGGAGAAGTGCAATAACCAAATGATAACCTTGGATTGCCTTCTACATAGAACAAACAAGCCATTCTCTTTGTCAAAGAATAAATGGACATTAAAAACTGCAATGTGCAAAAACCAGTGGGGGGACATTTCAGCCTCCCTTAAAGTGGCTGTCGTGAAGCAAAGAAACCTCAAAAGAGAGACTAGAGTGAAAGACTGCTGAGTTACAATTCATCAAGAGGTTTAATTCTATCTCCTGTGGATTGAATTGGGATAAAGGTGTATGTGTGTGTGTGTGTGTGTGTTTGTGTATATATATATATATATATATATATATATATATATATATATAATGTGTTACTTTGTTTATTCAATGGCAGTATGTGTATGTTATCTGCAGAAATCGTTTTGTGAATGGCCACTATTAATAAGGTAATTGTTACCGTCTGTAGTTTCTGCATTTCATTTCCCCCTGACCTTGCTATTCTTTCCCCTACCCCCAACCACGGGCTGGATCCATGGGCTGGAAGGATACCATTGGTGAAACGGTACACCTGCATCTGCTTCTTCTGCCTGCAGCCCCTGACAGCCTCCAAATCTTCTCTGGAGAGTCTCCCAACCTTCAGGAGCAGATTTGGAGTGTGCACAAGAGGATTGCAGGGGGGAGGAGAGAATGAAGTCCCATTCCATCAGTGGTATCTTACTGCTGGCACAATAAAGATGATGGATCCAAGCCCGTGTGTGTGTGTGTGTGTGTGTGTGTGTGTGTGTGTGTATACCTGCAACTCAGGATAACACCTCATATATCTGATGAAGTATCCAGTGGAATTTTAGGATGGTTTTAGGATGGTTTTTTTTAACAGTGTATACTATGTTTTTAATCAGTATTTTATGTATTTGATGCTTGCTGTTGTTCCCCACCCTGATCCAATCGGAGAGGCAGGTAAGAAATAGATGATGATGTGGACTCTAGTCCACAAAAGCTTATGGCATAATAAATTTGTTAGTTTTTTAATGTGCCACAGGACCCGTTGCCACCTTAGGCAAAATATTTTTTCTTTTGGGAATGCACCTCCCATGGTTCAAAATCTTCAGAAAAGGAGGGCAGGGCTCCTGTATCTTTAATAGTTGCATAGAAAAGAGAATTTGAGCAGCTGCCATTTGTATGTATGCAACATCTGGTGAAATTCCTTCTTCGTCACAACAGTTAAAGTTGCAGGAGCCCTGCCCTCTTTTTTATCTGGTCAAAGAACAGGAGCCCTGTCCTTCTTTTCATATGGGCGCCCTACATTCTGTATCCTTGCCCTATCATGTAAATAAAACTCATTTCACCTCACAAACTGCCTTCATAATGGAGGACTGGAGAGGAAGGAAATTCTAGAAGGAAATTCTAACTTGTATTTGCGAGCAGCAAGAAAGGAAGTCTGTCTTGAACAAGTGTATACAGGAGATTGGGAGAAGTGTATAAAAGACTAAACTGTCTTTTGTTTTGCTAATGATGAATACTGCATGTAATGGCTTGAAAGGGGAATTGTTTTGTTTAGACAAAAGGGGAGAAAAGGTGATTGGTTTGGGGACACTGATTGCAGTGACTTGAAGTGCTTGGCTGGAAAAGAAGAAATGCCTTGGTAAACAACTAACCATGAATCACTAGGCACCTTTTATTTAGTTATCTTTGTTAGCCTAGTTTATCTATTTTTCCAGGAAGAGATAGAAACGTTATGGTGAATGTCTCTTGGTACACCAGATGATCATTTTGGGAAGGAGGTATTATTATTATTATTATTATTTATTTATATAGCACCATCAATGTACATGGTGCTGTACAGAGTAAAACAGTAAATAGCAAGACCCTGCCGCATAGGCTTACAATTATCATCTTCTAGGCAACTGGGAGGGTGAGTGGCATGCTAAGGATGATCCCAGAATCCCCATTGTAATCTCTGATTGGTGATCAGAGATAACAACAGCCCCCCCCTTCTATATGATAACGGGGTTGCTTCTCATTGAATATAAACCCGAATTTTCATAAATTCGAATCTACGCAAAGAGCGTCACACTGCGGCATCAACAGCTATTTATCTCCTTTTTTTGTAGTGCAGTTATTAATACACACATATGCGCACACGATGCTATGGAGTAGAGACGAGCGAAGCTATAAAGACAGCAAAGGGATGCGAGAGGGGGACTGAACACGTCTCCTCCCTCTTGCTGCCCATTCCCCCTTCTTTGTTTTAATTTTAAAGCTCCATCAACATGAAAACGGCGGGAAGGAAAGAGGCAGCCAGAGGATGCCAGAGGAGGGAAGGAGGGAAATGGGCCAATCACTTTGTCCTGCCCTCAAAGTTACACCCACATGTCAAAATGCGATTTAACTCCCCCAAGGACACATAACTCTAATGCGGTGCAAACTCGGACGTTGATCCAAAAGTCGTGGTAAATCGCAACTACGAATATGCGCATTATCGTGTTAAAAACCCAGCGCTGAGGCGAATGGGCGGCTGCGTCATGCGTCCTGAAACGCGAATCTGCGCATTTATGTCAGGGTAAAGAAGCCATATAGACATGCCCCCAATGATGTTTTTGGGAAGGAGGTGTTGAGGATGATTGGAACTATCATGTTTTAGGCAATTGGGAAGGTGAGTGGCGTGCTAAGGGCGATCCCAGAATCCCCATCGTAATCTCAGGTAGCAAAATTTCTTGTGCTGACCCTGGGTAAGAAGGGCTGAGTTCCGTGGCCACAGATATATTACCTCCAAAATGGTCTGTGGACCCTGGTGCTTTTCATTTAGAAAACATGCTCCGTATGACTCCTAGGGCTTAATTACACAAGGCTTTCACTCATGGAAGTTTGAGGGTCCTTTACATGACATTGTCAACCTCCATGGCCTTTCCCATGCTTGAGCTTTATCTTGCTTTCGAAAAGTTTGGGTCCATCGCCATCTAGTGGCTGTAAAATGAAACATATAGAAAGGTATTTCCTGAATCAAAGCTTGTGTCTGCCTGTGTAAAGGAGCTGATTTTATTCCTGTAAAGAATCCGGAAGCAGAAACCCTAGTAAGGATGCAGTATTTTAGCCTTATATGAAGGAGACACTGCCATTGACTGAGAGAGACACCTCATGGCAAGGGCAGGCAAATCCTGCCTTTGATTCACTCGTTCCCAGTCAAGGGCTACAATCCAAGCCATACAAATCACATTTTTTCCTTCTCTGCAGAAGGGAATTGCGGTTGGATGCCTGGGGAGGTTTTCCAATTGCTCCTGACTGAATCCCTAGAACAAACAAGGCCTCAGGATTTCTGCTCCCATCTTTTCCTTTTCCACTGCAGTCAAATGAGACTGGAAAAATGAATCCAGCCACTCAGGGCCCTGGGAGATTCCCTTAGAATCAGAACTGGCACACACAAACCCTCTCCATTAGCCCTTCAGTTTGGCTGCGTTACTCCTAATCATCTTAAAATCAGGAGCCAAGGCCTAAAATAAATCATGTGTTCAGCTTTAAAATCAGATGGTTTGGAACAGCAAGAAGAGCCTAATTTGGCTTCCCGGGATGCTGAAGATTAACTTTTCTGAGATTTCCATTACTGTAAGTATAGAAGAAGTACCCTGCTAGAACAGATCAATGGCCCATTGAATCCAACATCCTGTTTCCCATCATGGCCAACAAGGTTCCACTGGGAAGGCTTCAACTCCTTGAAAATACCTTCACATCAGCTGCAGCCAAGAAAGCTTCTCTTCCCAGACAGCAGTTCTGCAACCAACGGGCTGCAGCCTTTGATCAAGTAGCTGGGAAAGGCTCTAATAAGCTGCAGATCTGTTCATGAGAAAGCATCCTAGTCTGTTCCTTCATGCAGCAGGGTGGCATGCATACTCATGAGGCAGAGGGCGTCAAGGGACCCTACAAAGCCTGCATTGACTTTAAGTATCCCTGTTAATTCCTTTCTTGTTTTATCCCTCTGGCTTTTTTCTTTGGGGTGGGAGACACATTTCATATCTAAACTTCAGAGTCCTCTTATATTCATCTGTCCCCATTTCTTTTTTAACCTTCCTTTAAGGGACAGCATGGATTAAAATTACACAAGAAAGCTTCACTTCAATCTGCAGTTAATTCATTCATTCTGCCAATCCGTCAACCCTATAACTTGAACATATATGCCATTGACAGGATAGGCCCCAGTGGTGTGATGGCAAATGTTGAAATGCAAGCGCTCATCATGACAGTCCCAGTAGCTCTCCCCCTCCAGGAAGTCCACAAGCAGGATATGAGGGCAACAGCCCTCTCTTGCTGTCATTCTCCAGTAAATGGTATTCCAAACTTTATCCTCCGTGAATTTGTCCAATCCTCTTTTAAAACCATCTAAGTTGGTGGCTATGTCCTGTGGTCGTGAATTCTATGTTATAGAGAAAGTATTTCCTTTTTGTCTGTTCTGGATCTTCTACCAATCAGCTTAATTGGATGACACCAGGTTCTAGTTTTTAGGTAAGAAGTTGCTTAACTTACGTCAGACTTATGCATGACACGGGGCTGCTGCTGAAAATGGCATCCCTGTGTAGTGAAACTCACCCACTGTGCTGATACCATGTTGCATTTACCTCTACATGGCTGGTTGCTATTGGAAAGAACAAGGAAATGCACAAGAAGTTGATATTATGGCAGGGGCAGAGTAAATGATCCTGAGGACCCTGTTCAGAAGACACAGTATGCCACAGTGGTTAAGCATTTTGAACTAAACATTATGGCTTACTGTGTCATGTGAACCATGACTTAGCATGTCATGTGAACCATTCACAGAATGATAGAATAGTAGAGTTGGAAGGGGCCTATAAACGAGTCCAACCTCCTACTCAGTGCAGGAATCCACCTTAAAGCATCCCTGCCAGATGGTTGTCCAGCTGCCTCTTGAATGCCTCTGGTGTGGGAGAGCCCATGACCTCCCTAGGTAACTGGTTCCATTGTCGTACTTCTCTTACAGTCAGGAAGTTTTTCCTGATGTCCAGCTAGAATCTGGCTTCCTGTAACTTGAGCCCGTTATTCCGTGTCCTGCACTCTGGGATGACAGAAAAGAGATCCTGGCCCTCCTCTGTGTGACAACCTTTCAAGTATTTGAAGAGTGCTCTCATGTCTCCCCTCAATCGTCTCTTCTCCAGGCTAAACATGCCTAGTTCTTTCAGTCTCTCCTCATACGGCTTTGTTTCCAGACCCCTGATCATCCTCGTTGCCCTCCTCTGAACATGCTCCGGCTTGCCTGCATCCTTCTTGAAGTGTGGTGCCCAGAACTGGACGCAGTACTCTAGATGAGGTCTAATCAGAGCCGAATAGAGAGGAACCTCACACGATTTGGAAGCTATAATTCTATTAATGCAGCCCAAAATAGCATTTGCTTTTTTTGCAGCCACATCACACTGTTGGCTCATACATCATTCCTAACCATGGTGGCTAATAGTTTAAACTATTAACAACAGTTTAAACACGCTCACTAACCATTTACTGCAGAGGGGTTAGCGGCCTAACTATGGCCTAGTATGTTGTCTGAAAAGGCACAATGTGTCATGATGGAGAGGGAAGAACTTGGCACGGCAATGCCATTTTCAATGGTAGTCTCATAAGGAGCATAATGTGTAGTTCTGCTCATAGTAGCACTAGAATGCTGCGCATTCGGAGCACATATAATTCACTGCTAATATTTTTTTCAGGAATATGTCCAAAGAGCCCACTTGGGCTTTCTTCCAGGAAAATGTGCTCAGGATTACAGCCTAAAAGTTCCGAATTCTGCTGCAAAAGAAAGCCACACCTCTGGTGCCATAAACCCTACATTCTTGCTAAAATATTCGGAGTACTTTGTTCAGGTTGCAACATTTTTACAATATGGCTGTATTCAGATGGTCATATCTTGGCCTAACCACTATAGAGGCTAATTACTACTCACTAAAAGCTCCATCCGACAAGCATTTTATTGCACGTTTGTTACTGGGCAACTCACGGAATTTGCTCAGATCCCTCACATGATGTCATCTGCCTCCTGTGCACCTTCCACCCCTTCTGGCCTTCCCTGTGCAACATCAACAACAAACCCTAATTAAAAGCTCCATCACACCGGAGGTTAACACGCTCCCTACTTTCACTTCTCTACCCGTGTTTTCGTTCCTCAGTTACTTCCTCTTTCAAAAGAGGAAGTAAGTACACAACGAACCCATTGAGTCCGCTGTTCTAATGGTGCTGCTTTAGAGTAGGGTGACCAACTGTCAGGATTTTCCCGGATTTGTCCTAGTTTTTGTTCTTTCCATGGTGTCAGGGGGGATTTTCAATAATTTTCAATAATGTCCTGGAATGACACACCTTCCCCTTTAAGGCTGCCATTAGCATGGCAGGAGGGAATGACATCCTTTCTTGAGGCACATCATTCCCCCACCCTGAGCTCCAATTGAGGTCTTAAAGGGGAAAGTGGGTCATTCATGGACATTATAGAAAAGGCCCCAATTGGAGTGGATGGTGGTGATGCAGAATGAAATCCTTTCCCCTCCTCCACTCCAATTGGGTTCTTTAAGGTGGCGGGGGAATAACATACTTTCTGCAGGACTCAGAAAGCTGCTTCCCCACACACACACTAGGTGTCCTCTTTTTTGGTTTCCCAAATATGGTCACCCTACTTTAGAGCAAGAATTCTGAGATTAAAACATTGTACTAAAAGCTCCATCCGACAAGCATTTTATTGCATGCTCATTACTGGTCCCTCACATGACGTTGTCTACCTCCCATGCGTCTTCCTTGCACCACAAGAAAATCCCCAGAAAGTCCAAAATATTTTTAAAACTGGAAGTTGCTACTCTCTCCTGCTGTGTGCAGGAGAAGCAGCGTGATTAGAATGTCTGGCTGAATGGGCCTCGTGAACGTTGTTTTGAAACAGGAAGTAACTGAGCAAGGAAACCAGGAGTGGCGAAGCGATAGTAGGGAGCGTGTTTTCCCACATGTGATGGCGCCCATTATGTCTTTCCTTTCTTACAATGCATGGCTGGCTGGCGAATGCTGGGGGTTCTAGGACTTTTTTTTTCTTTGTCTGAACATGCATAGATTGCGCCCTTAATGGATTTTCTGCCTTGGAAGAAGTGGTAGGGGGAAAGCACAGGAGGGTCATGAGTTGAAGACAATGTCGTCTGTAAAGGACTCCCTGTAAGATTTCATGAATGTGGCAGAGTGATGGCTCCATAAAAGCCTCTCCTGGAAGCCAATGCCTATTTCAGGGGTGCTCCCACATAGAAAGCTTCATCCCACGTACCTGCTTCCCTCGGATTATCCCCGTAGCACTAAGCTTTCACGGTTGTTGTTTTTGCTACCGGGCGGCAGCGATCCTTTGCATACCAGGAAGTGAGTTTAAGGGGGAAATGTAAAAAAATCATTAAAAAATCAACGGATGACCCAATTCAATTCAAATTTGGTGTGTTTAAAGCTCTCCCTAATATCTATTAGTGTGCCAATTTTGGTGTCTTTATCTTTAAAGCTTACGCAGATGTAAGCATTTGTTTAAAATCTTGCTCCTGCACCCCAGCGGCGGCTCGGAAGATACGCTCAAAAAGTAGGGGCTAAATACGGCGAATCTTTTTGCTTTATTGCACAATTAAGGCAGGATGCATGGGAGTACTTCACAATCAAAGCAGATTATAAGGTGGAAAACTTCAGAGTCCTTTGCATGCAATTCGCAGTGATTGCACAGTATAACGCTGGTGTAATAAAGCTCTCAGAGGTTAGGTGGGTAGCTGCCAGCGATGGGGAATGTTGTGTTCTTACAACTGTGGTGCAACCTCCAGAAGCTATCTTGCCTGGCACCTAAATTGATTTATCTTAGATGGCAGGGGAACACTGTGCTGTGTACTAGAGCCACTGGCAGGGTTTTTTTTGAGGGTTTGATAGGGTGACAATATGGAAGGGAGGACAGGGCTCTTTATCTTTAACAGTTGTATTGAAAAGGGAATTTCAGCAGGTGTCCTTTGTATGCCGGCAGCACCTGGTGAAATGCTCTCTTCACCACAACAGTTCAAGCTGTAGGAGCCTGAGTTGGAAGCTTTCAAACTGTTCGATGGGGCAAGGTGTTGAAGGGGCCCTAAAGGTGATGACCAACAATTTAAAATCTTGTTATATGTTGTTGTTGTTTTTAAAAAAATGGAGAATACTTAAAACAAATAAAACAAATCAATTCACTCAAGATTAAAACACACCAAAAGCTTGGCAGAATAAAAATGTCTTGAACACCTGCCTAAAAGAGATTAGAGGAGGGGCATCATGAATAATCATGTCTAGGATTGCACTGCTAATAAATAAATAAATAAGTAAATATTGCAAAGTAAATGAACACTAGGAGAAGATACTCTTAGAATGTGGAATTTGGGGTGAGAATGGGAGGCTTTACGAGCTGACAGAACCACCTGTCTGTTCATCTGTGAAATGTTGGAGGTTATGTAATTGGCTTATAGGAGTTTCCCCCAAGTGTGGATTACAAGGTCTGAGATTGCCAGAAAGAGGGAGCTGGGTTCCCCATTCCTGTGTGCCATGGCCCCAATTATTCTACACTTGGGCTGGGTAGGAGCAGCGAGAAGACACAGCACAGAGGTGAGTGTGTGTGTTTGCGTAGAGGATCTGGGTGGATGAGAAGACGCAATGCAGAGAATGTAGGAGCTGTGCATATATACAATGAGGCTTGCCATCAGGACATCTGGAAACCTATGTTGGGGATGCACACACAGAGTATTTCATAATATTTGAAAGGTACTAAAAGCCAGGACATCCCAGTGGTTATCAATTGGGTTTAGGATCTGACAGATCCCTATTCGGTTGCCCTTTTTGCCATAAGCAGCCTGGGACATTACAGGAGGAAAAGAAGAGCCCAAGGGTCCATCTCGTCCAGCATTCTGTTCATACAGTGGCCAACTAGATACCCCAAGGGGAAACTTACAAGCAGGACATGAGTGCAACAGTGCACCCTCCTACCCATGTTCCCCAGCAACTGATGTACATAGGCGTACTGCCTGTGATACAGGGTATAGCATATAGTCATCAGGACTAGTAACCATTGATAGCCTTCTCCTCCACTGTCCGTCTCAATTGCCCATTTGTAAAATGGGGGTCATCATGAGCATAGAGGAGTTTTGAACGGACAAACACAACTGTACAACATAAATGATAAATTGGACCTTGTAGCACTTTTAACACATTGGCTCCTTACAAGTTGTATGTTTGTTCTTGGGGCAAACCACTGAGGTGAACCAAGAATAACAATTCCAGGCTCACATGCTAGTATAGAAGCAACCCTGATCTCTGGTTAAAGGATTTTCATACTGAACCTGGAAGTCCCTGGTTCAAATTTAATGTCATGAGCTCACCAGATAGCCTTAGGCTGGCAACTCTTTCTGGGTTATATCCAGTGCTGGTCTAACTAACTTATAGTAGACCAGTTTCAATGGGTCTTTTATTAGTAGTACTAGGGTGACCATATGAAAAGGAGGACAGGGCTCCTGTATCTTTAACTGTAGCATAGAAAAGGGAATTTCAGCAGGTGCCATTTGTATATACGGAGAACCTGGTGAAATTCCCCTCTTCATCACAACAGTTAAAGGTGCAGGAGCTATACTAGAGTGTCCAAATTTAAAAGAGGGCAGGGCACCTGCAGGTTTAACTGTTGTGATGAAGAGGAAATTTCACCAGGTTCCCCATATATACAAATGACACGGGCTGAAATTCCCTTTTCCGTACAACTGTTAAAGATACAGGAGCCCTGTCCTCCTTTTCATATGGTCACCCTAAGTAGTACTAACATTGTATACAATATAATACCAGCACCTAGTAACATTGGGTTAGTAATGGCTTGCTTTACCAAGACTGCTATAGGATTATTTATTTATTATTAACATTTATATACACTGCCTGATTTGCTAAAAAGCCATCAAGCCAGTGTACAACAATCTAAAATGATAAAATCTTAACACAGGAAAAACAAGAACACCTTTTTAAAAAGTAAAACTTTTAAACAACTACATCATTTAAAAGGCTTAATATAAAGATAGGTCTTTGCAGCCTTTCTAAAAGGCAAAAGAGTGGGGGGGGCAATCGTAGTTCTAGAGAAAGCGTGTTTCATAGTTTGGGAGCAACACAGGAGAAGGCCCTGTGACGCGTGCCCGACACATGGGCCTCCGCAGGTAATTGTGTCTTCAAGAGGGTCTCTCCTGCAGATCTTAGCATCCAGGCAGGATTTCTGGGATAATGCATGTGAAGTGCTTTGAAAACTCAAAATGCACTAGGTAAATGTTAGATATCACCCTTTAAAAGCTAGAGCAGTGCCTCTATCCTGGCACTGCTTCTGCCTGGCATGCAGGCATCCTTAAACAGTTGCTTTGGGAGCAGTGACATCTAGGATCTCTTGACCAGGGTCAGTCCCTATTTTCTGGTTTGTGTCCCTGGTTCTTTTTTTCCTTTTCATTAAATAGTGTGGGTTGCTCCGAATGGTGTTTTCGCTGTTGTATGGTCCACATAGAATATTAATGCATGTGCATGAAGATGGAAAACCAATGCTGACATCTTGGTCCTTATTTGGTACAGAGGAGGCTCTTCAGAGGCAGCCCGGCACCAAATAAATTTAGGTCTAGGATCTTAGTCTAGTCACTCTTGCCAACTTCGTGCACACAGAAGACCATAGTCCAGATGAGCTATAAACAGGGCTGCAGATATTGTGATCACATAACACAGGTGCAGAAACTGCAGAGAGTGTGGTGTAGCGGTTAGAGTGTTGGACAGGGACTTGTGAGAACTGGGTTCTGATCCCCACTCAGCCATAAAGCTCACTGGGTGGCTTTGTGCCAGTCACGGACTCTCAGCCTGGCCTACCTCACAGGGTTGCTGTGAGGATAAAAAGGAAGAGGACGAGGAGAACCATGCAAACCCCCTTGGGTTCCTTATAAGGAGGAAAAAGGGCAGGGTGTAAATGTAACAATTTAAAAAATAATGAATGAATGTATTTGCCAGAGTCCCTTGTGACAAATGGAGGGGCATGGTTATTATTTTTACAAACCCTGCACCCCTTCATCCCCACAAGCCAGCGAGGGAACTTCTCCCATGAAGGATAGTTACCTCCACCACCACCCCACACACCAACTTGCTCAATATCCCCCAAAATATCTAGAGCAGGCAATTCTGACCAAGGCTTTCATTCCAGATTGTACACTTTTGCCGTCCTTTCCTGGGCTGTTTCGCTCCCTCTTCCCGGGCCCTCTTTCTCTACAAGCCCCGCCCTCTTTTCCCTCCTTTCTCTTCCTCTGTGCTCGTTGGCTCCATCCAATTCAGAGGACGTTCCTTGCATTTTTTGAGGTTAAAACCTGATTTGAGGGGATTTTTTTTGGCCAGAGCAAGGGCAGCAAGCCGGGCATGAGCACAGCTTGGCAGGATTGGCTCAAAGAAAAAATGCGCGCACACAACAACAAACCCACAGGCGCCTGATCCATAGGAGTAAGCAATAGAAGGAGTCTCTGGAGGGGCTGACTGACAGGGAAAAGGGAGGGAGAGGTTTTGGGTTTTTTTTAAAGAGCATGACTGGAGGAATAAGAGTCCCTGTAGCTACTGGAGAGTTGTAATAGTATAAGACTAGAAAGCAGATCCAAAAATTCATTCCAAAAGAGGCTGCAGCAACAACCCTAAAGGGGAAGCGGCTTTCAGAAGGACAATTTGGAACTGAGAATTGAGTTACGCACTCCTTCTCTTTCCCCTGTCCTCACATCTCTGCTCTAAATCGTCATCTCCTGAAGCAGTTTTGACAAAGGGGGTCTGGGCCCTCTTAAAGCTCCATCACAGCAGGGGTTAACACGCTCCCTACCGTCGCTTCTCCGCCCGTGTTTTCGTTCCTCAGTTACTTCCTCTTTCAAGAAGAGGAAGTACACAATGAGCACGAGGCCCATTGAGTCCACTGTTCTATTGGCGCTGCTTCTCCTGCACACAGCAGGAAAGAGCAGCAATCCCGAGTTTAAAGAACACTTCGGACTTAAAGAGGGCTTTTTTTGTCGTGCAAGGAAGGTCACAAGGGTCGGAAGGGGCACGGGAGGCAGACGACGTCATGGGTTGGAGCCTAATAGCTTCACAATGCTTTCTGAGCGGTAGTGTTAAAAGGCCTCTGTCTGGAAGCACTCACAGCCTTAGTAAATGTCCTCCATGTAGAAGAAGGTACATGTGGGAGAAGCCTTTGAGTATTCTGGTCTTTACCAGAATACTTGAGTACCCCAAGGGCTTTACTGATCAAAGCCAGCACTTTTAATTGTGCCTGGAAACCAAGTGGTAGCCAGCAATTAACTTTCAGCACCACCAAACGTCCTCCATCACCACCACAATGGGTGCCTGCTAATAGTCAGGTAGATGTGATTATGCAACTGAATGCATAATGCATTGCAGTAGCCCAGGGATGAGCATCTTGTGGCCCTCCAGATGTTTTAGCCTACAATTCCCATCATCCCTCACCTATTGGCTATGTTGATTAGGGCTGATGGGACTTATAGCCAAAATATTGGGAGGACCACAAGTGGCCCACACCTGCAGTTGTCCAACCCAGGTGTTCCCAAGGCATGGATGACTTGGCAGGTTCGTATTTTTCTAGCAGAGGTTGCAGGAGACATACCAAGTAGTGGATTGCTATGGCTTGGAGCCATGGATGCCATGGGCATTTAGGAGTAAAGCTTGACTAAAAAAGAAAAAAACCTCTAAACTGTGAACCTCATCCTTAATAAGCAAGACTGAAGTCTCATCCAGAACAGGTCTCCTTGATCAAACAACAGCAAGCACTTCAACATTACGCTTCAGATTATTAGTTCTCATCCAGCCCATGACTGATTAGAGGGACCTTGTTCAGGAGATCCACTGCAACATTTGGATTAAATGTAAAGGAGAACAGAAGGTCACCAGCATGCTGATAATGACACCTTGCCCCAAATCCCTGGATGACCTCATCCAGTGATTCCATGTAGATGTAAAATGGCATGGACTCCATGGCAGACATAGCAGAAGAGCCATGAGTTGGAGTAATAGCTCCCCATCACTATATACTAAAATTGTCCATCCAGGTAAGAACAGAACCACTGAATCCATTTGCATCCAAGTCCCATCATAGACTAGCAAAGGTGTCCTTGATCCATGATTGTGAAAGCCACAAAAGAGGTCCAAGAGAATGAACATTCTCTCTGTTCTCCTAGTTGAACAGAGAACAGAACAACCACTAGAATCACTAGAACAACCAAGACTATTTCAGTCCCCAAACTAGACTGGAAACCAGATTGAAATGGGTCTATATCATCAAAGAATGTCTGGAGTTGTGCTTCCGCTCACCAACCATTTTAACACCTTGCCCAAAGAAGGGAAGATCGACAACCAGCAGGTAGCTGGAAAAATAGTATGAATTCCATGACTAACCTACTCTGGCTTCTGAAACAGGGTGTGCTTATTAAAAAAATTAAAAGCATCATGATCAGTTAAACACACTAAGCCATGGTTAGGTCGCTAACTCCTTTGCAACAAATGGTTAGCGAGCGTGTTTAAACTGTGGTTAAGTAGCCTTGGACTGCAAGAAGATCAAACCAGTCCATACTCCAGGAAATAAAGCCAGACTGCTCACTTGAGGGAATGGTATGAAAGGCAAAACTGAAGTACTTTGGCCACATAATGAGAAGACAGGATACCCTGGAGAAGAGGCTGATGCTAGGGAAAGTGGAAGGCAAAAGGAAGAGGGGCCGACCAAGGGCAAGATGGATGGATGATATTCTGGAGGTGACAGACTTGACCTTGGGGGAGCTGGGGGTGGCGACAGCCGACAGAAAGCTCTGGCGTGGGCTGGTCCATGAAGTCAGGAAGAGTTGGAAACGACTGAATGAATAAACAACAACAACAAAGTAGCCAACATGGTTACTGGAGGATCATGACATTGTCTAAAGAACTCATAAACAACTGTAAGGAATCAGTAGTGCACAACAAATTGTGTAGAAAAGCTTGTAATCCAAGCCCCTGCTCAGTGCAGGAATCTCGCAACTACAGCCTGACTGACAGATGCTGTCCAGCCTCTGCTTAAATATCTCTTGTGCAGGGGAGCCCACCACTTCCCAAGGCAGTCTGTCCCACTGTCAAACAGCTATTGCTATTAGGAAATTTCCCCTAATATTTAGCCAAAATCTGCTTCCTTGCAATTTCCACCCATTAGTTCTAGTGTGGCCTTCTGCAGCAATTGAACAAACAAACAAGAAACCTGTTCCATCTTCTATACGACAGCCCTTCAAATATTTGAAGACAGCCCCTTCCTGTTTCAACCGTTTTCATAGGACTTGATTTCCAGATCCCTCACCAGATGGGTTGCCCTTTGCTGGACATGCTCCAGTTTGTCAACATAGTGTGGTGCCCAGAACTGGACACAGTGTTCCAGATGCAGTCTGACCAGCACAGAACGGAGTCCCTCTTTTGCCTTTGGGGGTGCCTTCTTAACAAACTCTCAGCATGCGTATAGATTAGGGTGACCATATGAAAAGGAGGACAGGGCTCCTGTATCTTTAACAGTTGTACTGAAAAGGGAATTTCAGCCCGTGTCATTTGTATATATGGGGAACCTGGTGAAATTTCCTCTTCATCACAACAGTTAAAGCTGCAGGTGCCCTGCCCTCTTTTAAATTTGGACACTCTAGTATAGCTCCTGCACCTTTAACTGTTGTGATGAAGAGGGGAATTTCACCAGGTTCTCCGTATATACAAATGGCACCTGCTGAAATTCCCTTTTCTATGCTACAGTTAAAGATACAGGAGCCCTGTCCTCCTTTTCATATGGTCACCCTAGTATAGATGTTCTACAGCAGGGATGCAGGACCTACAGCCCATGGGCCTAATTCAGCTGCAGACGTTCCGCATCCAGCCCGCTGAGCCTCCTTGGGTTCCTCCAGGGGGCAGAGCTTGGATGAACTCCCCTTGGAGGAAACCCCGCTGTTATCTCTGATACCTAATAACAGTGGAATGCACACAGCAGGGGACTCAGCTGATGTTGGGAGGAGCATGTGCTTTCCCCAGTTTTGGCCAAGTACTTTTGCTCAGTGCATAGGGCACCATGGGAAGGCCGCATGAAGCCAGGGACTTGGCCAGTGCCAGAAGGAGTGATCCTCCTGGTGCTGGATGAGTTCATTTCTCCATGCTGAGAGAGGCATAGAACTCCGTGCCTCTCTAGGGATGGAGAAAGACAACATGGGTGGGGGTGATGTTAATGGGTGTGGCCATGGTATCAGTGGGCGTGGCCATGTGCATTAACATCATCTGACCCAGGGAAGGCAATTCAGCCCCCCACCCAGATATGGTTCTGCACCCCTGTATTAGAGTGTGTGTGTGTGTGTTTTCAACACAATCCTAGCATGTTTACTCAGTAGCAAGCTCCACTGGTTTCAAGGAGACTGACTCTCACACAAGTAAGCACATGAGAGTGCAGGCTTCGGCTTAAGCCCGCTTTGCTGAGCCTCTAGAGGTGAACATCTGAGTGGCGGCGGATGTACCTCCGCTCTAGAGCACATGCATGTAAACACACGCACATCCACGCAAACGCCAGTGTGCCGTTTCCCGCCAGCCCATCGCCCCGCCCGGAACTGCTGAATGTGTTTTCAGTTGCAGCTATTCTAACAGAAGCCAAATCATAGCCAGCGAGAGATTCAGGCATTCTACGAAAGACCCTTCAAAACTACTGAGTGCTTCAGAAGGAGGAGGACAAGACAAATATAAACGTAAAGCAAGCAGAGGTCATGGAGTGAGTAGTGCTGGGTGTTACAAATATGTAACCGCCCCTACTTTCATCTGAGTGAAGCTTTGGAGAGGATGGGTTCTGTCCACGTTTCTAGCTGGAGACACTCCTTGCACAAACACACACACACACACACACTTGATTCACACCCCTTGCTGTCCCCAATGCCGCAAACAGCTGGAGCCCTGTGGCTGAATCATTTTCATCATATGACGCAGCCAGTAATTCCACGCTTGCCTGTGCGGAGAGAAAAGAATAAAAAGACAGAGAAAGAGACAGCTTTAGGTAACACACCTTAGTCAACTGCATTCTTGTGGTGCCTCTTGGGCTCCCTTTCCCCTGGGGGGCAGAGCAGCAGTCGGTCCCCCAACAATCGGACCCTCCTGTCCAGCCCATACGATCCCCTCTCTGCTTTCTAACTCTTGCTCTGGCAAGTTGTGGCTAATTTTCCCTCTCTCTCCTCTTCTCAGGATCTTTGGAACTGCCTTGCCTTGCAAACTCCTCCTCCCTGTCCCACTCTTCCCCCCCTTCCCGCTCTCCATCTCTCTCTCTCTCTCTCTCTCTCTCTCTCTCTCTCACACACACACACACACACACAGTGCCTTAATAATATTTAGCTCAGTGCCAGAGCAAACTCAGTCATGCCAGAGGAAGCAGTGTAAGCTTACAAAACCAGGCCTGTAAACAGGTGGCAAAGCAAACCCCTGAGATGTAGGTAGATTGATGTGTGTGTGTGTGTGTGTGCGAGTGTGCGCGCACAAGAAGGTCATAAACTTTTCAGGGAATAACGTGGAGGAGAGGGAGACGCAGAGGGAGATGACATATTATTGGAAATGGGGAGGATGCCTTGTCAGAATGCATAGGCTCCAAAGAGCGTAACAGGATAATTGGAAACATATTACCCCTGGAAAATCCCTCCAGAGCAGCTTTGGAGTAACAAAGAGACATGTGTACCGTTCAGCCAGATCTGTATCCTGTTTCCTTCCTGTTTTCAGTGCTGTGGGTCAGCAGCTTCAGGGCCTGTACCTCAAGAGGGGGAGGGGAAAACAGAGAGGCTTGATTTCCTCTTGCTAAGCAAGAATATGAATATGTATACATCCACACGCACACGTGTAAGTAAAATGATAGGCTAGGTAAACTTTTATGCTAAGCCTTATATAGGCGGGCAAGTTAGGAACCTCTGGGGCAGCAATTCCATGCATATGTACCTGAGAGTAAGTCCCATTGGACACAGAGGGACTTACTTCCGTGCAAATGGGCATTGGATTCTTCTGCGTGGCTCTTTTTTGTAAGCGACTCGCTTTGGTTACGAATCCTAGGAACTGCCACCCTCATCAGGAAACCTAGGGCTTTCCTACACAAGGCATTTAGCGGGTGCTTGTCATTTCCTACTCACACTAGTTTAAGGGTTCTTCAAATGGCATCATGGTCCACCAGTTTTGCTTCTGTGTCTAAGGAGCCCTTTTGGTGAGTTTTTATTAGAGCAGAGAAAATGCAGCATTTAATTGTGAAAGTGAGAGAAAACATGATTTCCTCTTGTGTATTTGCACTATTCTGCTATACCACAGTGACACCTAGAGGTTATGTAGCAAAAAAGCAGGAAAGGAAAAACTTCTCTTGTACTGCTCGGATCTCAATTCTGCAATGAAACTGAAAGTAGATGCAGCCAATTAACAGCCTTGCATAGAAAAGCTCTCAACAGAAAAAGGATAAAGATCCTTCCCCTCCCTCTCCCTCCACACCTGTACAATCAACTCCAGCCTTCCCTAACTTGGCACCCTCCAGATGTGTTGGACTACAACACCTATCTGACTGGGGATGAAGGGAGTTCTAGTCCAGTACATCTAAAGGTTGCCAGGTTGGGGGAAGGCTGCAATAAAAAATTAAAAGAAAAATACTTCCAAGTTGTGTAATCAAAATGAGATTTGAACACAGGATTCTCTGGCATTTATAGTTCTCATACTACATCAAGTTGCTCCAGCACCATTTAGATTCTTTCTAGCAGAAACTGACAGATCAAGAACGGAGCATAAGGATGCTTCTGGACAAGGCTTTTCTGGCACCCTCTGCCTGCCTCACCCACTGACATTACCTCAGGGCTGGGGGTTCCAGATGATGTTGTCTTGTCCTCATGACCCTCCCATGTTTGCTTCCTACGTCTTCCACCTTTCCCCTTAACACAGAACATTAAGGAGAATAAGTCGGAACAGCTGTACAATGCCTTCGAATCGCTAGGAGGCCTCTTGACAGAAGCGCCCTCAGAAAACCTGGCGTTGAATGGCTTGTCAGACCCCAGTACTGCTGACTTGAACCAACAGTTTATTTATTGGTCGGACAGAGCCAGCTGGTGGACAACCCTACCTGGGGGTGGTGGTGTCTATATGAGGTCACATTGGCGCCTCAAGCCCTCGCTATCCCGCACTTACACTCCTGCTGGGTTGCCCCATCGGCAAGGAATGAACACAGGGTTTGAAACCATAATGGGGGGGGGGAAGGAACCCCCCCCATTCCATTCTTCGCCACACTGCGCCCTCCATTTTTTCCCCATTGAAGCTTCTCACCCACCATTTCTTGCTGACGACAAAGGACCTGTGGAGCCATTCCAGCGTCCATGTGGCAAACTGGCCTGCCCCTCTGCCTGTCCGGTAAGGGCAACCAATCAGGGGTCGCTATTGGCTGGGACACGCCTCTGACACAGCACAGCAGATGCCATCGTCACCTCGCTGCAAGAAGAAAAAGTTGGGGTAAGTCTACAACTTTTAAAAATCCCAGCTTCAGGCCAAAGCCCTGTCATGGCTCCACAATGGCTCCTGTATCATGTAATTTATTTATTTTATTTGTTTAAAGCATTTTTATAGCGCCACCTCACCATTTCTGATATTGTGGCGCTTTACAATCACATATAAAACAATTTCATTAAAAACCCTCAACCCACATTAAGACAATGTAAATGACCTAACACCACCACGGAGGCAGCCTGGGGCTTTCCCCTTGTCATGACCACCCCCTGGAGTAGATGTCCCTCCTCTGTTTCTCACTCCTGACTCTACTCCCCCATCTGTGATTTGTGCTTTTCCTGATCACGATAAACCTAAGTAAGTGCTGTAACAAAATGTTGCAGTGTAGAGTGCTTCTGTTCAGGGTTCCAGACCTTTTTCAGGGTACAACATTATTATTATTATTATTATTATTATTATTAATAATAATAATAATAATAAAATAATAATAATAATAATAATAATAATAATAATAATAATAATAATAATAATAATAATAATATCATTTGTATACCACCTGATAGCCAAAGCTCTCTGGGTTGTTTACAACAATTGATAAAAATACAAAATACAGAATAATAAAAACAGTCTAAAAATGTTAACATAGAAACATATAAAACAATGTAAACAGCTAAAAACAATATTTTTCCTACCTGTTCTTAAAGAGCAGACATAGTTGCCTCATAATATATCATTAAATGTCTGGGAGTACATTCTATCCCTTATTATTATTATTATTATTATTATTATTATTATTATTAATTAATTGCATTTCCATCCTGCCTTTTTTCTTCCAAGGAACCCATGGGCTAGAAATTAATCAATTCATTAACTAAATTTGGGCTCCTGCAAGGCCATGGTATCTATCCAAAGAGGAAGGTGTCAGCTGCATCTCTGCATGATTCACAGCTCTTTGGCCATACCTCCTCCCAATCAGTCTCCTCTACGGTAGGAGGCAAAAAATAATTCTGACATGTCGCTGCATTGGATCATTCTAATTCTCTGAATGCAGAGACAGAGCACAATTAGCTACCATTAGAGGAGGATGCCCCAGAAACTCATGCAGAAACTCAGAGAATATACTCCTCAGTGGGCTGGTAGAGCTCAGCTACTGAACAAGATAACTTCGAATGTAAGAGCACAATGTGCCTCCAATTTTAATTCAGGAAGAGTGTGTGAGCTCCTTCATATGAAGCATACGCAGTGCGATCAAGATCGGTTTCTCACGGAAATTTCCCGGTCCTTTTCATGATGTCGTCATCCTCGGGTGCTTCTCCCAGTGTTTTTGAAGTTTATTCCGCTGAGATTTAACTCACTGAAAATCCTGTAACAAATATACTCCGTAATGAAAGAGCTGGTGTATTTCCTGGGTCATTGCAGCGCCATCTGTTGGCTGTTTAAATGGAACATATAGATCTTCCTCCCTACGGGAACCCCCCTAAATAAAGGTGGGGGAGTAAAGAGGGAAGCACGTTTATTGCACCCATTGTAATCCCAGAATGGCTGTGCAAAAACAAAGCCCACTAACGGAGTAGTTTTTTCCTCTCTCCTTAATGTAGAAATGCTCTGTGCGTTGTGAGCTGTTGGAAATTTGGAGTGCACCATTAAACAATCCGGCTTAACTCCTACTGTAAATCATGGGTTAAGCAAGGGTTGCTTAATCTTGTTTGGGGGTTGTACAAACAAGATGGGGGGTGCATGCACTCAGTACACGCTGCAGCTCATCATGGGTTAAATAGTCATGGGTTAAACAGACCACAGTGAGTCAGCAGTATCTATCTATCTATGATGGTAGTAGTAAGTGGGCGTCACCGGAGATCGCCTCAATTCGGCAGGAGCTAATCCTACATTAAGACATCATATACACGAACATATCCTTCCGGTCCTCCCACCATTTCCCTAGCAATAGGGGAGGCTGATATTAATTACCATGACAAACAATGGCATCCCCGTGCTCGCAAGTGACAAATTCTCCCTATTGGCAGGGAGGAAGCAGCAGCAGCCCACAGCAGAGAGTGCAGCTGTTCCAGGGCTGAGCGTTCTGACTGGGGAGCTGAAATGCAGAGCTACAACTATTGGCAACAAGCGCTGCCAAACGTTGTTGCTCAGGATGCGTCCAGGTGGCCCAGGTTTAGAGGATCAGATGTGCTGTCTTCTTGCAGAGGGGGGAAAGTGCCTGCACTTCCCCAGGAAGCTTCCCTCCGAGAACAGATTTAGGGATGGACGATTGCCTGGAATAGCGGGAGGAACTAGAGCTGTCCAGTCATGGGGCCCTGGATTCCTGCTCCAACATCCTACCCTGATGACACCACTGCAGCTATCCGTACTGCAGCAGAACTTACTGTTCATAAGAAACAAACCCGATCAAACAGTTCATTTTTACTTGTAAAGCTGTCAATGTTGACCTGTGTGCTCAGTGTCTTAACATTTGGATTCTATTCTATTCTATTTTTTTTAAGGCACGGGGTGGGTGGGTGGGAATCACTACATCAAATTGCCAATATCCGCTGGATAATGGAGAAAGCCAGGGAGTTCCAGAAAAACATCTATTTCTGTTTTATCGACTATTCTAAAGCCTTTGACTGTGTGGATCATAACAAACTGTGGCAAGTTCTTGGTGGTATGGGGATACCAAGTCATCTTGTCTGCCTCCTGAGGAATCTGTATAACGAACAAGTAGCAACGGTAAGAACAGACCACGGAACAACGGACTGGTTTAAGATTGGGAAAGGAGTACGGCAGGGTTGTATACTCTCACCTTATCTATTCAACTTGTATGCAGAACACATCATGCGACGTGCTGGGCTTGACGAATCCAAGGCTGGAGTTAAAATTGCAGGAAGAAACATTAACAATCTCAGATATGCAGATGACACCACTTTGATGGCTGAAAGCGAGGAGGAGCTGAGGAGCCTTATGACAAAGGTGAAAGAAGAAAGTGCAAAAGCCGGGTTGCAGTTAAACCTCAAAAAAACCAAGATTATGGCAACCAGCTTGATTGATAACTGGCAAATAGAGGGAGAAAACATGGAGGCAGTGACAGACTTTGCATTTCTGGGCGCAAAGATTACTGCAGACGCTGACTGCAGCCAGGAAATCAGAAGACGTTTACTTCTTGGGAGGAGAGCAATGACAAAGCTTGATAAAATAGTTAAGAGCAGAGACACCACACTGACAACAAAGGTCCGCATAGTTAAAGCAATGGTATTCCCCGTAGTAACCTATGGCTGCGAGAGCTGGACCATAAGGAAAGCTGAGCGAAGGAAGATAGATGCTTTTGAACTGTGGTGTTGGAGGAAAATCCTGAGAGTGCCTTGGACTGCAAGAAGATCAAACCAGTCCATACTCCAGGAACTAAAGCCAGACTGCTCACTTGAGGGAATGGTATGAAAGGCAAAACTGAAGTACTTTGGCCACATAATGAGAAGACAGGATACCCTGGAGAAGAGGCTGATGCTAGGGAAAGTGGAAGGCAAAAGGAAGAGGGGCCAACCAAGGGCAAGATAATGGAGGATATTCTGGAGGTGACAGACTTGACCTTGGGGGAGCTAGGGGTGGCGACAGCCGACAGAAAGCTCTGGCGTGGGCTGGTGCATGAAGTCACGAAGAGTCGGAAACGACTGAACGAATAAACAACAACAAACAAACAGTATGCATGTGGGTGATTGTGAATAGATCCACATAGCATGCAGATTTCTTAACTTATTTGACAGGGACTGATGTATAAGAAGATCCCTGCTGGATCAGACCAAGGGTCCATCTAGTCCAGCACTCTGTTCACACAGTGGACAAACAGCTATCAGCCAGGAACCCATAAGCAGGACATGAATGCAATAGTACTCTCCCCCACCCATGTTCCCCAGCAACTGGTGTATATGGGCCTAGTGCCTCTGATACTGGAGGTAGCACATAGCCACCAGGATTAGCCATTGATAGTCTTCTCTTCTAGGAGTTTATCCAACCCCCTTTTGAAGCCATCCAAATTGGTGGCCATCACTGCGTCTCGTGCTAGCGAATTCCATAGTTTAACTAGGTGCTGTGTGAAGAAGTCCTTCCTTTTATCTGTCCTGAATCTCCCACCAATTAACTTCATGGGATGACCCCCAGGTTCTAATATGATGAGAGAGGGAGAAAAATGACTCTACTTCTTCTATCATGCGTGCAAATAGCCTGCAAATGACTTTTTAAAAAAGAGAGAGATTTAAAGTTGAACAAATAGAGGAGGCGGGGTGCCAAAGACCAGGGCCAGTTCCAGGTCTGGGCAAAGTGCCAACTGCCCTGGCAGGTTTACCTGGCAGCAGTGGTGACTGGTAGAAGCAGCAGCTGGTGCTAAGGGTTATCATTTTAATTTTCCACAATGCCCGAGAACAACACTACATCAGAGGCATTGCAGTAAATCAAAATGGCATCTTACACTCAGCTGCCTGGTGCTGCTCAGACAGGAGGACCTAGTGCAGGCATGAGGTGTGGCCCTGCCAAAATGATGGGCCATTGCCAGCTGCCCACGGTGCCTGGTGTTAACTCCTGACATCCCTGCCTGGGTACCATTCGATCGGGGACTGGCCCTGCTAACCACATTCTGGATTGTGAGCAACAGAACAGGAAAATGCCTATGCAATCATATTTATTTGTAAATTTATCAGTCACCTTTCACCTCAAGAGGTCAGTTCATTCATTCATTACATTTCTATACCATCCTGTTGCAGCTAAAACTTGCATCTAATTTTAAAAAAAATTGTTTTAAAAAAGATTTAAAATAATATGAAAACTTTATAATAGCAGCAACCACCGCAACTAAGAGCAGGAGAGAATCTTAAAAACAGAATGCAGAGCGAAGAGAATTAAAAACACACACACCACACACTGAGTGAAAAGCCATTATAGAACAAAAAGGGTTTAAAAGCCCTCCTAAAACTGAACAAAGAAAGGGCCGGCCCAACTTCTTTTGGGAAAAGGTTCTACAGACAGAGTACTGCCACAGATAAGACACTATCCCATGTTTCTACCAACTTAACCTCTCCTGGAGGAGGGACACGCAAAAAGACAACCAAAGAAGATCTTATGTGATGGACAGGTTCATATTAAAGCAGTGAACATAAAATAGAATGGCATTAAAAACAAGTATAAAAATAACAATAAAACCAACACAATACAATTAATGAGGAAGAAAAACGCAGGCCATAGCTAGACTGGGCGATATCCCAGGGCGATCCCCGGGATTGTCCCTGTGCGTTCACATGACACACAGGGGATCCCAGGATCAGGGAGGGATGATCCCTCCCTTGCCCCGGGATCTCACCCTGCCTTTTGAGCCCGCTTTTTTCATGGTTTTGGGCTGATCCTGAGACCGCAGAACACATGTGGGTGTCGCGGTTTGTCCTGGCTCCTTGTGGTTAATTGCGAGGAGTCGGGACCCATTGGGAGTGAAGTGGGGGAGCGGGAAAAAGTGTAAAAAATAATAAAAAAAACTTACCTTTTGTGCGCTCTGCCCCTTTAAGAAAAAAACCAAAATGGCGGCTGTGACGTCCTCTCCCTCCGAGGGTCGTCGCGTGCCGTGTGTAAACAGAGGGGGAGATCTCGTGATAAAAATATCGCGAGATCTTCACCCCTATGGCTGAGTCAACACTTTGGGGAAAGTCTCTATAAGAGAAGAGTTTTAAGATAGGGTGACCATATTTTGGAAACCAAAAAGGAGGACGACATGGTCGCCCCCAAGAGGGCGTGTCCAGTACCAAGGGGGCGTGCCCACCCGAACATAGCCTTGGTCACATGTCTGATTTTACAGCACACATTTAAGACAAATCTGTTCTACATAACATCTTAATGTTAAAATCACTGAAATAAAGAACAAGTGAGAGATTCAATATATCTGAAATTAACTTCACTCACTCCTACTTTTGTAGGTTTTGCTGTACTTTGAAGCTTTTGCTATACTCTGTGTGTTACATTCTCCCCTTCCCTCAAATATCTTTTCTGACTGTATCTTCACTCATTGCAAGCTGCTGTTGTTGTTAACAGGGTCTGCTACTGGCCCCAGATCTGTTTCAAATTTGGTATGGCTAAAGCTCTACCTAAAAGCTATCATGGTGCCAACTTTCAGCTCTTTATCTTTAAAAATGAAAGTTTTAAAAATAATAATTTTAAAACCTCATTTTTTAAAAAAATCCTAAAAAATCATTGGATGAACGGATCTGTTTCAAATTTGGTGTGGCTAAAGCTCTACCTAAATCCTTTCATGGTGCAAAGTTTCATCTCTTTATCTTTAAAAATGACGATTTAAAAATAATAATTTTAAAACCTCAATTTTAAAAAAATTCCTAAAAATCAATGGATGAACGGATCTGTTTCAAATTTGGTATGACTAAAGCCCTTCCTAAGAGCTATCATTGTGCCAAGTTTCATGTCTTTACCTTAAAAAATGACAGAGTTATAAGCATTTTTGTTAATTCCTATTAGAGCTGCTCTTTGAAAAAAAAAATCCGGATTTCCTCTCCCCCTCCCGGATTTGCCATCAAAAACCCGGACATATGGTCACTCTATTTAAGAAAATGTCTGAACTGGGGAGTGGGGGGGCGGAGCGGAGATGCCTAATATAAATTGGTCAAGGTGTTCCAGAGGGCGGATGCTGGAACACTAAATGCTCTACTACAAATGCTCCTGAGGCAAACCTCCAGAACATGTGGCGCCTTCAAAATAAAGTATTCTCTCTAATTGCACTCCAAAAATGAAACAGAAGGCCACAAGGATTGCATCCAGTTTATACATTTTTATAGATTTAAAAAAAAACAATAATTCTATGACAGATTTTAAAATGCGAAACATTTTGGTATTACCAGTTTCAGTCACATATAAAACTACAGTATCACTTATAAGCTGAGCTAGAACCAAACAGGAATAGGCCAAACCTCATTGAGTGTGTGTGTATGTGTTTACATTTTTTAAAAAAGCTGTAGGATTTTAAATGTTAGAATTTTGAATTTTTAAAAATCAATAAAAATGTATAAACTGGATGAGCTACTTGTAGTCGTTTCATTCCTGGAGTGCCGTTGTATCATGCACATCGCCTGCATATCAGTTGATTCCCTCGAAGGACCGCAGAGATTGGGCGTAAGGAATGAGGCGGTTCATATGGAGGAGGAGGTCTTTCGGATAGGAATAGGCAGCCGCCTTCTGAAAGCCATCCTTCATACAGCAAAAAGGGAGAGGTGTTTAGGGTTGCCAAGTCCAGAGATGGGAAGGTTCTTGTGTCTGTGAAGCACTACACAAACGGGAAAACTCAGTTTCTCCCATCACTGCAGTTCTCTAATAGGGGGGAAAAAGTCCTTGTAACTATTGAAGGTACAGATGCCTGCTCAGGATCAGGCGCTCTAGCTGCCCTATCTGGCACAAATGGAGACAAGCCGGATAAAGAGATGTGGTCGGAGAGGCGTCACTGAGTTGCAGCACCAAAAGCATTAAGTGCCGGTCAGATCAGGTGCCAAGGAGAGATGAAGGAGTGCTTCAGAGGATTAACCACCCACACATCCCATAATACAGGAAGGGTGGAGCTGTAAGGCAGCTATGAAAAAGGACACGTTTTCTCTATCGTACGGCTAGTCAACCTGATGCTCTCTGGATGCTTTGGACTACAACTCCCATGATCCCCAACCATGGACCATGCTGCTTGGGGCTCATGGGAGTTAGACCAAAGGGCACCCAAGCCATAAATTTATTTATTTTATTTATTTATTTATTTATTTTATTTATTACATTTTTATACCGCCCAATAGCCGAAGCTCTCTGGGTGGTTCACAAAAATAAAGCATCTTTGGTACCCTATTCCATTTTGAACACTTTATTTTTTTAAAAAAAATTGCATTGATAGCCTGTTTCGCAAGTCTCACACAAGATCTACATCCATGATTTATCCCTGTGATATAAGACAAAAGTCAAATATACGGGCAACCAACAGGAGATAGTGGGCTTAGAGGGCATCACTCTGGGGCTATCCACTCAACAGCTGAAACAAATAGCACAAGCAGTTCATCTTCACTTGCGAAGCTAGTAACACCAACCCGTGTGGCCACTGATGCATTAACATCTGTTTTTGTGCATGGAACTCAGGTCTGAGCCATAGGCAGCAGTGAAAGAGGATCCAGGAGTGGAGCCAGGAGTCAGCATTAGGGTGACCATATGAAAAGGAGGACAGGGCTTCTGTATCTTTAACAGTTGTATTGAAAAGGGGATTTCAGCAGGTGTCATTTGTAGGCATGCAGTACCTGGTGAAATTCCCTCTTCATCACAGCAGTTAAAGCTGCAGGTGCCCAGCCCTCTTTTAAATCTGGTCACTCTAGTATAGCTCCGATAGTATAGGGACAGGAGACATGCAGGAGGTTGACATCGTCGTCAAAAGGCCCTGCAAACTTCCGTGAGTAGCCAGTCACGAGCATGCCTTATTCCGCTTGTGTGAAGCGCCCCTGTATGTTAGGAAGCCCAAACCATAGTCTGAGTTCTTAGCCATCGTTAGTACAAACTATGATTTGGCATGATGCCTGAAATGATCTTGTTTATATGTTACTGAAAATGAGCCTTGAGTTAAGAGAGCCATCTGTTCCTCTAGAAGACTGTTTCCCCCCAGCTCCCGGATTCAATTTTGTAACTAACTGTCGGCTCTGGAGGACATATCTGAGACCAGCTTCCACCCAGCATCCACATAATATGGGAAATTGCCCAGATGAAACGGATATTGAAAACCAGCAGAATCGCTTCCCAATCAGATTATTAGAATTAGACGTCTGCCAGGCGGAGAGGGTCTGGCCAGTAAGGATACAAACTATTACCAAGTCCCAGGCTTTCATCTGTTTATTGTCATTGCAAGAGGAGAGGGATAGGCAGGGGAGGGAGCATTTGCCTTCATAGCTTAGCCACAAAGAAGGGAAAACAAGGCAACGAATACGATTCAGAATCACCGAACCAATCCGAACACCGCTGCCATGATGAGGCAGGAAGGGAAGGGAAGGGAAGGGACCCATGGAGTGGGGTCTCAAGTTCAAGATCGTCCAGAGTTCATCCTTAAAAATAGCCTGTTTCTGGTGTACTGTTTATAAAGGCTGTTGCAGAACATTCTGGTTGCATAGTTCTCAGCACATATTTCTAGATCTGTCCCAAAGAGTCCCGTGGCTTTTTGCCCTGTCCTCTTCATTAACACAGTCGCATCTGGAGTCCTGTGATTGTGCTTCACGCAGCACGGCTGGAATAGCAAATTGCTTCACAACAGGCGAGGGCAGCCAAACTTCGCTCGACTTGATGGCGGTTTGTTTATCAGCGGCTTTTTAAAAACACACACGCTTGATCCATCCCAACATTCTGGGAAATTTCAGGAAATATTCCAAACCGGTTCAAAACTTTAGGCCAAACCTTACACCAGGGGTGAATAACTTGTGGGTCTGCAGCTGTTTTGGCCTACAACTTCCATCAGCCCTAGCTAGCATACCTAATGGTGAGGGCTGATTTAGGGTGATCATAGGGTGACCATATGAAAAGGGAGGACAGGGCTCCTGTATCTTTAGCAGTTGTATAGAAAAGGGAATTTCAGCAGGTGTCATTTGTAGGCATGCAGCACCTGGTGAAATTCCCTCTTCATCACAACAGTTAAAGCTGCAGAAGGCCTGCCCTCTTTTGTATCTGGTCACTCTAGTATAGCTCCTGCAACTTTAACTGCCCCGTCTCAAACATGGAATTTTTCGCAGGGTCCAGACAATGAAGTTTGCCTTTTGTAACCCTCTTGGTTTTGCCCACCCCTTCTGTCTTTTTTCCTATCACAAAAGAAATAGCACTAAGGAAGAAAAGACAGAATCCTTGCAAAATGCCTTTTTAAGGGTAGCACTAGGAACGCTCCCTCTGGAATTGCCCTCAGGTTCTCTTCCCTTGATGTGGAGTCTGAGAGCAGCTCTTCGATTAAAGTTGCCTTTTTGTTTTCCAGCCAATATCCGTAGCTCTCCCTTCACCAACAGCATTTGTCTCCACGCTATGAAAACCATGATTAGCATGACGCTGCAAGTAAAGTGACAAGAGCAGGCTGTTTTCTGGTCAGTTGGCAACCCTATCTCCATCATGTCAGCAGCTGCCCATATTCAAAACAACACACACACACACTTTTTTTAAAAAAAAAAAATTGTTGAATGATTTATAGCCAAAAGTGGTGAATCCAGCTAGTTCAAAGCAACTCTCTTGAATCTGAGGCCTTTTTGTGTGTCCTGAAACAAATTTTTACCATCTTGTCTGCCAGGGCTTCCTGTACACCTTGTCCCAGTACCTCATATTTGCTGTATAAAACTGCCATTTGTCAGTCTGGTTCAGTCCCTGACCACCCCACCCCACCGCACAGCCATAACTGTAGTTTTCCTTAGTACAGTAAGGGAGAACTAGGTCTGAGGAAAATGGCCAACTACACACCAGGGCCTCAGCAGAGTTTGCAGCGAGTGGGAAACTTGCTGGCTCCCTCACACGCTGCAGGGGAGGCCACAGAGCAGGCTCCGTGGCTCCTTCTCCACTTGAGCCCCAGTGGGGGAAACAACCCTGTGGTCCCAATTTTCCATCCCAGGCCTTGTCTCTCCCCCTCCGCCGCTCCATCCCTTATCACCAGCCACAGAACTACACGGTGCAGTGCAGAGTTTCCTGCGGGGAAGGAAGGAAGGAAGGATTAGTCTGTGTTGTGGCTCTGAAGTGTTGCTCTCTGATTCAGCACCCAGGGAGCGGTGACCTTGGACCCCACCCCACCTCACCTCATTCTGCCCTCCACCCCTTTACACACGCCCACACATCTCAGGGCTTTCTTCCACATGGCGTCAATGTGAACCGAAGCTTGCCAGAGTTGAGTCCTGGGAAATGCGAAGTGTGATATGAAGAACACACATTTGTCTTGGTTATTGTCCAGTGCTGTGAGTGGAAGAAGCACTTTTGGAGTCTTCTTGCTTTCCTCCAGCTTTAGCCCTACCCATTAATACCACTCTCCTTCCATCTTTGCACATGCAAAGAAATACGTACGTATGTATTTATGGATCCCAACATAATGGACACATAATGGACAACTCACTGATGCCTCTGTCATAACACCTTCAGCTTGTTCAACATCCTCTGTCTCTAGTGCTCTTAGAGTTGTGTTATTGTTTCTTAATTGGTGGTTTTTGAATGTTGTTCCAGGGAACACTGGGGTTCCTCAGAGGTATGACGGGGGTTTTCAATGAGAAGATCAGTAATGTTGGATCAAGCTTCATGTTTTCCCTGGAATTCATAGCTGCAGGGGAACACTAGAGGCACTGTCAGGTCATGCAGGCAGGGTCACTGTGAGACCAAAGGCTGCCATCAAGGGGCGGCACAGTCGGGCATTTGCAAAGGGCCCACATCATAGCAGGAACCCACTGACAAGAGCTCTATGGACTTGCTCCTCCTCTTCACCATTGCAACCTGCTTGTTCACCTGTCTCTTGCTCTGGCCCAGACAGCAGTGGTGCTGAGGAGTAATAGCAGATGCCACTGCCTACTTGCTCACAGGCTCACTGCCTGTCAAATAAGCAAGTGGTAGCAGTGATGAGAGAGAGAGAGGAGGAGGAGGTGCAATAGCAGCTGGTGATGGTGGGAAGGCAGGTTCACTGAGGGAGGGAGCCCAAGAGGGTGCCTTGTCCAAGGGTCCTCAAAAACCTGGAGCTGGCAATGGTGAGCCCCAACAAAGTGGGCAGTGTCCTGTGTGAACCAAGGACACATCCTACAAGAACCCCCAGAATCCTTTGCAATGCATAGTGGTTCCATCCAGAGCAGTTGTGCAACTGGTTCCTCAGCAGGCAAGCTGATGTGGTAAAGATTCCTGGAAGATGGAGGGTTTGAAACTCATTGGTATAAAGCAGGTGTGGGCAACTTGTGGCTCTCTGGATGTTTAGGCCTACAGGGTAATGTCTGACAGCACTGTGGTGTGGGGAGATCTGGGTTTTGGTGACTTTCAGCCAGTCACTGACTCTCAGCCTAACCTACACCACAGGGTTGTTGTGAGGATAAAATGGAGAGGCCGAGAAGGAACATGTATGCCATCTTGTGCTCCTTGGAGGGGGGAAAAGGTGGGATATAAATGTGATAATAACGTATCTGGTATACAGGTTAAGAGTTGGTGACCATTCATTCATTTAGAGCTTAATAGGTTGAGCAGGAATTTGATGGGTGCAGAAGCAAGGAGGCCGAAGCAAGCTCTGCTACATCTTGGCACATTTCCCTGCCTTAGCCCATCCCAGTTCTGCCATCAATCTGCGGGGTGGTCCTTTCACCAAGCTGTTCTTTCACCTTCAGAAGCAGCTGGGTGAATTCATTCCTCCTGTACCTGGCCTATTCCCTCCCCCCACTGCCAGCCAAGGCAGAGGGGAAAGGCTGGGCTCTCCCTTCCCATTAGCATTTTCGCCCTGAGTGTGGATTTGCAACGTCAATGGAAAATTCATTTGACCTGATTAATTTCCAGGACGACGCTTTGTATTAGTCTAACAACATCCCCCAATGCCATTGTGCCAACTCCCCAGGGCCGAGGGGTTTGGCAGGTAGCTGTAAAGCAGTAAGTGCATAGGAATCCCGGCCCTGAGCCCATTAATACTGCCAGAAGAGAGGTGGAAGGAGGGATCACTGGAAGGGAAGCAGAGATGAGGAGTGCTGGGCTGTTGAGCCTGGGCAGATGATGAGAGACTCCGGATAGCAAGGAAGTGATGAACTGGCCATGCATCTAATAATATGTGAATAATAATAATAATAATAATAATAATAATAATAATAATAATAATATATTTCTTACTTGCCTCTCCGATTGGATCGAGGTGGGGAACAACGTCAATCATAAAATACATAAAATACTGATTAAAAACATAGCATACACTGTTAAAAACATCCTAAAAGCATCCTAAAATTCTACTGGATAGGCCTGCCGGTCCGGAAGAGAACAGTCTTGATAGCTTTCTTAAATGCTAAAAGACTGTCAAGCTGATGAGTCTCCTCCGGCAGGCCATTCCACAGCTTGGGAGCAGCAGAAGAGAAGGTACTCTGGATAACAGTTATTATTATTATTATTATTATTATTATTATTATTATTATTATTATTATTTATATAGCACCATCAATGTACATGGTGCTGTACAGAGTAAAACAGTAAATAGCAAGACCCTGCCGCATAGGCTTACAATCTAATAAAATCCTAGTAAAACAATAAGGAGGGGAAGAGAATGCAAACAGGTACAGGGTAGGGTAAGCAGGCACAGGGTAGGGAAAAACTAACAGTAGAAAGTAACAGTAGAAGTCCGCACAACATCAAGTTTTAAAAGCTTTAGGAAAAAGAAAAGTTTTTAGTTGAGCTTTAAAAGCTGCGATTGAACTTGTAGTTCTCAAATGTTCTGGAAGAGCGTTCCAGGCGTAAGGGGCAGCAGACGAAAATGGACGAAGCCGAGCAAGGGAAGTAGAGGCCCTTGGGCAGGCGAGAAACATGGCATCAGAGGAGCGAAGAGCACGAGCGGGGCAATAGTGTGAGATGAGAGAGGAGAGATAGGAAGGAGCTAGACCGTGAAAAGCTTTGAAGGTTGTCAGCCTAGTCTTTGCTGACTGAAGTAGATTCTTCCCAGAGGACCTGAGTGTGCGGGGCGGATTGTACGGGAGAAGGCGATCCCGCAGGTAGCCTGGACCCAAACCATGTAGGGCTTTAAAGGTAATAACCAATACTTTATACTTCACCCAGAAACTAATTGGCAGCTAGTGAAGAGATTTTAAGACTGGTGTAATGTGGTCACCCCTAGGTGTAGCAGTGACCAGCCTGGCTGCCATATTTTGAACTACTGTATTTCTTCGATTGTAAGATGCCATCGATTGTAAGATGCACACTAATTTCAGTACCACCAACAGAAAAAAAAACCCCTAAGACACACCCGTGATTCTAAGACGCACCCCATTTTTAGAGATGTTTATATGGGAAAAATCGTGCCTCTTAGAATCGAAGAAATAGGGTAGTTGAAGTTTCCGGACTAGACACAAAGATAGCCCTATGTAGAATGCATTGTGATTATATAGCGCTTTTCCTAAGTGTGCTTCACGTCCTGAATTTCAATAATCCTTACAATAACCCTTTAAGGTAAGCCAGTGTTCACTTTATATTACATTTCACAAGATCACAGAATTCTTAAGGTTGCTCAGTGTTCATAGCCAAAGTAATCTTAAGGGTCTTTTCAGCTCATATTGCAGTGATGCATTCATCCCTCAGTGACCTTCACCTCCTCTCTCTCTCTCTCTCTCTCCCTCTTTTTATTTTTTTATTTTTTTTATTTTCTACAATACTTAAACATACACAATAACAATTAAAAAACAACAACACACTACATAAATGTTGAATAAATGTTGAATACATAATATCTTATCTGAGTAACATAATCAAACTTAACATACAAGTGCACCCCCCACCTCGGGATCTCATTCCTGATTCCAAAATCTCATACTGTCTTCTGCTGGCGGTTTCCCACTTCCCTTAGAAAACACAAATATTAGGAACTGTTTCCAAATTCCTTCAAAATCATTTGTTTTAGCTATACCTCTTCTCCATTTAATATTACATGTCAATTTATCATTAATAGCTATATCCCATACTTCTTTATACCATTCTTCAATAGAATATTCCCCTTGAATCTTCCAGTTCCTAGCTACAATCAATCTTGCTGCAGTCAGCAAATTCGTTATCAATTCCTTGATTTCTTTTTTACATTTTAAATCTTCAAATAGTAACAGTAATGCAACTTTTGGTGTTCGTTCTATCTTCATTTCCACAATTTCTTCAATCTCCAAAAACACCATCTTCCAAAATTTTTGAACATAGTTGCATTCCCACCACATATGTAAATACGTTCCTTTTCCCCCACATCCTCTCCAACAGTTTGCTGATTGCTGATTATTTATCTTGTTTAATCTAACCGGAGTTAGGTACCACCTCCATATAATTTTAAAATAATTCTCTTTTATTCTTACTGACATATTTCTCAATGCCCTTTGTTTCCATAGTCCCTCCCAGCCCTGTTGTCCTATTTGTACATTCAAATCTGTCTCCCAAACCATTTTACCTGAAGTATCCATCAACCCTTTCTCCACCAATATTCTATATATTTCACTCATCAACCCTTTTGACGCTGTTCTTTTCCCCCTGTCGTTTTCTTTCTTAACTATTAATTCCTCAAACTTCGTCAATTCTCTACAATCTCCGTTGTCTCTTACCCACTTTTTAGTCCACTGTTCTAATTGCCAATAATTTAACCAAGTTAATTTTTTATCTTTAAGGACCTCTTCCATATCCTCTCTTGTATTCATTCCTCTTAACCATTCCCTTAATTTCATTTTATTTTTTTCTATTAAAACTTTACTTAATCTACTCTTTAATTCCTCCGGGAATTTTTTTAACATTATTACCGGTGACAAAGGGGAGCTGCTCGGAAATTTGCTCCAAATTTCCCAGTGAAACCTTAAGAGCGGGTTACCTTTTTTCCTTCCCTGAAAAATACATTTTCCAGATTGATCTCTGTATTACTTGTAATTTTATCCTCCATCCAATCTAATTCTCTTATTCCTATAATTGCCTCCACAATGTGTCTTAATCTGTTAGCTACATAATATAGTTTAATATTTGGGAGACCCAATCCTCCCTTTTTTTGACTTAAATACCATTTACTTTTATTTACCCTCGCTTTCTTATCTCCATTACAATAATTATTTATAATACTTTGCCAACTTTTTATCTCTAATTCTGAAATTTTTATTGGTAGCATCCTAAACACAAAATTGATCTTTGCTAAAATCTTCATTTTTATTAATGCTATTCTTCCAAACCAGGATAAATTTATTCTTTTATATTTTTCCAATTTTACTAAAATCTCTTTTTTTAAAGTATTAAAATTCTCTTTCTCTAAGCGCTCTAAATTCTGTGTAATTTTTATTCCCAAATATCTAATCTGTTCCTTAACTCTCATTTCTCTTCCCTTTTCTTCCCAGTCCTTCTCTTCCTTTTTAGTATAATTAAATAACATCATTTGTGATTTGGACCAATTTATTCTTAACCCAGTAATATCCTCAAATTCTCTCAATTGCTGTTTAATTCTCCCCATCTTTTCTATTGGATTCTTAATGGTTAGCAGAGTATCATCTGCAAACATATTCAGTTTTATTTTTTTCATACTACCTATTCCTTCGATCTCCTCATCTTCTCTTATTGCATTCGCCAATAATTCCATTACCATTACAAACAGGACCGGCGAGAGTGGACATCCTTGCCTTGTCCCTCTGGCTAGTCGTATCTTATCTGTCACACCATCATTCACTACCACTACAGCTGTATTTTGAGAGTACAACTGTTCTATTATAGCTTTAAATTTATTTCCAAATCCCATTTTATTTAGAACCATCTTTAGAGCTTGCCAGCTCACAGTCAAAAGCCTTGAAGATATCCAATGCCAGAATTCCCGCTTTAACCTTAGACTTTTCTATCACCTGTATTGCATTTAAAACTCTTCCCACTAAATTGTGCATTTGTCTACCTGCTACAAATCCACATTGCTCTTCCCCTATATATTCACCTATAAATTTATTCAACCGCCTTGCTAAAATAGTTGAGAAAATTTTAGCATCTTGGTTTATTAATGAAATAGGTCTGTATGAATCTGGGACAGTCAAATCTTTATCTGGTTTTGGTATTAAAATTATTAATGAATGTTCCCATGATTCTGGTGTCCTTTCTCCTTCCAATATGGAGTTGTACAGCTTCAATAATTTCGGTACTAAGAAAGTTTTAAAAACCTTATAATATTCTGATCCTAAACCATCTACCCCAGGTGATTTACCCACTTTCAAATTCTCAATTACTTCTTCTATTTCTCTTTGAGTTATTACCTTCTCCATTAACTCTTTATGTTCTATTTTTATTCTCTTCTTTATATACTTTTCTATATAAACTTCCAGCTTCTTTTTTTGAGTGTCCTTCCCCTTATACAATTCTTGATAAAAATCTTGATTTTTTTGTATCTTACCCTTCATTATATGACAATAATTCCCTTGTTTATCTTTTAACATTCCTATCCCGTTCCTGGCTTTTTCCTTTTGTGTGAGTTTGGCAAGCAATCTAGAATTTCTATTGCTATTTTCAAAGTACTCCCTTTTCATATATATTAAATTTTTCTGAACTTCCTCTAAATTTAAATTTTCTAATTGCTTTTTCTTCGCTTGTATTTCTATTAATTTATATTTATTTTTAAATTGCCAATAATCTTTCTACAATTTCTTAATCTCTTCCTCCAACTTTTCCTGCTCTACTATTTGTTGCCTCCTTAAATTACACATTTCTCTAATACATATCCCTCTTGCTACTGCCTTCATGGTATCCCAAACTACTGCCCTTGTCGTTCCTCCCTTCTCATTAATTTCCCAAGTCTCTGACATTTCTCTTTGCATTTTTTCTACCACTTTATTGTACTTCAAAAGTTTTATATTTAATTTCCACCTAAACGCTTCTTTATAATTCTTTCTAACTGTGAACTCTAAACTTAGCAATGCATGGTTTGTTACCTTTATTACCACCATTTCCATTTTACATACCTTACTTGCAAACTCTTTTGAAACAAATATATAATCTATCCTAGAGTATGTGTGATGAACTGAGGAGTAGTAAGAAAAGCCAGGGTTCACCCCACTGAGTAAACGCCAACAATCCACATAATCTTTTTCTTTTACTAATTTATTTAATATAGTAATATTATTTCTCTTTTCCGCATTAGTGGGGTTTGACCTATCCAATCTATTATCCATTACCATGTTAAAATCCCCAGCTAAAATAAGATACCCCTCCCTAAACTCCTCTATTTCTTTAAATAATTCCATATAAAACTCTCTATGTCTCTCATTGGGGGCATAGACATTAACTAATGTATATGCTTCACTTTCAATTTGTCCCTTTATCATAAGATATTATTATTATTATTATTATTATTAATTTATATAGCACCATCAATGTACATGGTGCTGTACAGAGTAAAACAGTAAATAGCAAGACTCTGCCACATAGGCTTACAATCTAATAAAATCATAGTAAAACAATAAGGAGGGGAAGAGAATGCAAACAGGCACAGGGTAGGGTAACCAGGCACAGGGTAGGGTAAAACTAACAGTATAAAGTCTGCACAACATCAAGTTTTAAAAGCTTTAGGAAAAAGAAAAGTTTTTAGTTGAGCTTAAAAGCTGCGATTGAACTTGTATCTACTATTATCAGCCTTTTTTATAGTTTTTAATATAAATCCACTTTTTTTAAAATCAAAATAGCCACTCCATTTTGTTGTTGTTGTCCCCAGTGACTTTTCATAGTAAACTGACCATTTTGTGCATATTTCATTTACGCCATCAAATTTTTGGTGTGTTTCTTGCAACATAATGATGTCAGATCTTTCTCTATTTAACATTTGTTTTATTCTCCTCCTTTTCACGACTGCCCCCAGACCTTTAACATTGAGCGTTGATACTTTAATTTTTTTATCCATATTTACTCTTTTGATACTCCCTCCGATCCCGTGTGCTCTGCAACTCATAAACACATACAACAAAAAACACAATCCCTAAACCACCCTTCAACTCCCTCCCTCCCACCCTATTGAACCCCCCACCCCCCCACCTCTTCCCCCCCAAATCCCCGTAAGTCTACCACTCCGGCCATTATCTACCTTAAGGGGGGGGGAGGCGGAGCTCCACCTGAGCGGCAAGATCTCTATATTTACCAACTTTTATGCATTATTATCTCATAAACTATTCAACAATTTATCCCATCCCAGATGCCCCAGCTTCAGCTCCATTCCCAACTTCAGCTTCAAGACCTGCTTCCTTAGATAAACCCAGACTCTTCAGCAACTCCTTGCCCTGATCCAAAGAGGTTACTTTGTATTGCCTCCCACCGTGTGAAAACCTTAAAAAAACAGGATAGCCCCACGCATATTTTATTGCGCTCCTTGTTAACGTTTCAGTTATTTGCTTAACGCTGCGTCTCCATTGGAGTGTTTGCTGACAAAGATCGTTGAATATTTGCACTGCTTTGCCTTTATATTTTATCATAGTCATAGACCTCAATTTCTTCATCACTTGCTCCTTTTTGTAGTAACTGCCAAATTTCACAAGGATGTCTTTGATTGCTCCTCTGTAATTTGCTTCTCCCACTCTATGGATCCTTTCCAGGTCACAGTCTTTTATATCCAGATCAGGCATCATATCATTAAACCACTTCAGAATTATTTTTCTCAAATCCTCTGCTGGTTATTCAATAAAGTGTTTAATTCGTACGTTGGATCTTCGGTCCTGATCCTGCAACTGGATCAGCTTTTATTCTTGATCTTGGAACTTCACATCACAACTTTTTTCAAAGACATCCTGCCTTTTCTCCAATGATTTTACTTCAACATCCAGCATCTTTATAGCTCTGTCATTTTGGGCAATCTTGTCAGCTAGCACCCCCATCCGCTTATCTGCCTTCTTGGAATGTTCATCCATCTTCTTTATCAGGGTTGCATTACTATCCAGTATCAGTCTCTTAAGTTCCTCCATTGAAGTTGGCTCCATGCCAGCTTTCTCAGCCATCTTGACAAATCCGTTTTCGCTCTCGGTTCCACTCTCACTCCCACTACTTTGTGTAACTTCTTCTGTGGTTATTTTCTCAAGACGGGCCAGATTATGATTAGAGGGACGTAATCGCTGCCAAGTCACTTTTCCAGGAGGTTTTTTTTTATTTTCTAACGTTCGGCATAGATCGATTTTTAACTATTGCTTAATGTCCCGATTAGCATTCAACACCGTCTCTTTTTCTATGCATATAAAACACTTCCTCCTTCGATGCTTTTTAAAGGGTGAATTTACTGCCAATTAGTCCTTCTTTCCAGATAAGGAGTGCAGTTCAAAATGATTTATCAGACTAGGAGACGAGAGAGCTCCAGCATTCACAAAACCAGTTTCGTTTTCACGCTCTCCCCTCTGTTCCGTCTGACTGATTTACAACCCGAGCACCGGGCTAATTTCCTCACTCCTTATACTGATTGTACTTCCAAAAATATCATTTTCATCCTCTCTTAAAAGTCATAGTCACTTCCATTCATTTTCATTAGAGACCCATGCCTTATTAAATGAGATAATTAAATTCTCAGATCCCCGCGTACGGGAGTCTCTCACAAAGAAGTCTTACCCATCATGGCGTCCAGCTCCGCCCCCCCTCTCTCTCATCATCAGGATGTCGCAAATGCTGTGCCCGGTGGCGCAGCTGCATTGACGCTCCTTTCAACCATCTACATCGGAAGGAGCGCAGTCGTGGGCTTTCCCACTGTCGTGGCACCCACCCACACAAGTACTAATGCCACCAGTCCAGGGGTGCCTGGGAGCATCGGCACCCCTTATTCGAAGGGTAGATTTCTTTTTGAAAAAAATGGGAATGGGTGTGTTGTTTTTAAAAGCTGTAAATGCAAAAAAATGCATTTACAGCTAAGCAGGGGGGGGAACAAAGGGGGTAGGAACGGGGTGCTCCCTTCCTACTGGGATTTCCATCCCCCTTTATTTCTTTTCTTTTTCCTTAACAAGGCTCCGCAGAGGCGCGGAGCCTTGCTCCAAGCTAAAAAAAGTCGGGGTAAATCCCCGACTTTTTTAGAGTGGGGCTTTGGGGCTTTGTTCCTGGATTGCGTCAGAGTGGCGGCTGCATCATGTAGATCACCTGCTGCCACACCGAAGCCATCCAGGCGCAAAGCGCCCGTGTGGACGAGCCCTCTCTGTCTCTCTCTGGAGTGCCAGCTAGTGGCTCCCAAAAGTCATGGTGCTCCAGAGTGCTGGTCCTGTCCCGGCACTGGAGCCAACACTGTTGAGGCCCTGGTGGGGGGGGGGGCTTGGTCAAAACAATGGGCCTTCTCCCCACCATTGTCACCAGCTCCTCATCCTCTTGTTTCTCCTTGTTTCTTATCATTGCTTCTGCTTGCTTGTTTGACAGGCAGAGAGACAGAGAACAAGCAGGCCGTGGCCCCTCCTCCTTCTCGCCACCAACATTGTCTGGGCCAGAGCAAGAGGCAGGTGAACAAGCAGGTTGCAAGGGTGAAGAGGAGGGGGCAGGTCCAAGGGGCTCTTGTCAATGGGCCCCTGGGGTTTGGGCCCTCCGCACATGCCCAACCATGTCTACCCTTGACGCTGGCCCTGGTGCTCAGTGCTCCTTATCATGTTCCTCCTGTCAAGCTCCTTCCTGCCTGCTCTACACTCCCTCCTAGTGTATGGTAAACTGAAATGTCTTAAATCTTTCTTTCTTTCTTTCATAGGTGGCAGTCCAGCTTTATTCATCATATTGGAGCAGTAATGGGAAAAGATGCATTTGCTGAAATTCTCCCTTGTGTACCATGAAAGTTATAGCTGTGTAAATGGAAGCTAAAGGAACCTTGTGAAATACAAAGTTGCCCATTTCAATATACTCGGGATTCCCCTCAAATTCATACTCATGTGCAGAGCAGATGAGTGGATTTAAAAGGTTATAAAGAAAACCTTACATTTTTAAAATATATACATATAGAACCTTCCCTCCACCCCACCCCTCATCTTCCTTCCTTAATCTTTAAAGGTTAAAACATCCTTATATTTTAATGTCACTCACAGGATCAATAAAACATTATAATGCAGAGCTTTCCCGTACGTCTATGGGCTTTCAGAATTTACCACCGATGTTAGTTTTGAACTCCTCAAATCCACATGAGACAGAGAGACAATCTCCTGAAAACTACTTCCCAAAAAAACTAATTAAAAATATATTGCCATTTGTAAAACGATAAGCGGCAATGATTTTCATTCGTGTCATATCCATTTAGTATGTTGCAAATCTCCTATGGTCTGGTATGGTTATTTTGTTTTTAAATTTCAAACTGCCTCATCTTACTAAATTCAAGGAAGCTGACAGAAATAGAAGATTGTAAAAATAATTGTAAGTAAGACTAATACATAAAATCAGTTACCCCATTGAATACACCCATCATAAGACTCCTTGGTAAGTATTCACTACTTTTTTTTAATTTTATTTTACAGGACGTGACAGATTTGGGATTAACTGTGTCTAGCAGCAGTAATGCCCAAACTTGCAAATAAGTCCACAATAGTTACTAGCTCACCAAAATGTGTATCTGCCTGCCTGCCTGTTTCATTAACAGCCTAACCCTATCCTATGCAGTCTTAACATATCTCAGAGTAAGCTCACTGAACTCAGCGAGACTGGTGCCTGATAATTACACATAGGATTGGGCTGCACAGCTACAGTCCTATGGATTCTTACTTGAGGGTGGGTCAGATTGAACTCACTTCTGAGTAAACATGTGTAAGACCAGGCATGCAAAAAGAAGGAAGGGTGGGGGAATTCCAAACTTTCGTCAGGCTGACTTCCTGCAGGCAATGGGTTGCCCGCTTCTGAACTAGATATAGAAGCGAAGGGCATGTTTCTGGGAGAGTATGCATAGTGACTGGAGAGTGTGCATATTCCCCGAGGGAATACAAAATGTAGTCAAGGTGTGCACGATCCCTAAGGTTTGTTGGAGATCATGCATATTTTCTGGAGAATGTTATTAAGATATGCACATTCTCTGAGTCCTGTTGAACAGTGTGTGTGTGTGTATGTATATATATATATATATATATACACATACATACATACACACCCAGAATAGCTGTTTTTATAAGAATGTTGTTTTTATGTTTTATGTTTTTAAACTTTGTATATTTGTTTTTAATGTTTACTGTTTTTAACTTTTGTAAACCACCCAAAAAGCTTCGGCTATGGGGCCGTATATAAATGCAATAAATCAATAAATTGACTGGGAAATATGCATAATTCCCTCTTCATGCACATTGCCCCTAACACGCACACAATCTCTCTCTCTATATATATATCCCCTGAGTTAACTTTTAGGCATTTGGGGGAGGCATCAGAACCCTGAAGAAAAATGACTCCAGCACCTTATACTGAATAGAAGGCTTTGACAAGGCACAGTGAAGCTGTTAGGGCAAAACTTTGGGGCAGACATCAAAGGCTCCATTTGGCTGAATAGGCAGGAGGAACTCCAAATGCAGCAAACCTGGTTACAATAGTGCACTAAGTGAAGCAACACACACATTAACATCTAAAGCCTTGCGTGTGTGTAAGAACATTGGGCCTGTTCAGAAGGCACCTTAAACCCTGCTGGTTAAAGCTTTTGATTAAGCAGCAGGGTTTAAGCTGTCTTGTGCGATGCATTTGCTAAACCCTGCTCACTCACTAACTACAGTTGGACCATCTACAGCAGGGTTAGCAGCTATAATCATGGCTTAAAGTGTTGTGTGTGACAGCGTGGCTTGTGGTTAGTGCTAACCCCAGAGAACCACAGTTTCGCTAACCACAGAGCCTGAAGTGTCGTCTGAACAAAGCCATTAACAAAGCAATCTGAGGAGGATGTGGGAAGGAAGAATCCAAGGCAACAGAGGAACCACCAAATCCAATGCCTAAGAAAGAATCTAGAGCCTGAAATTGCTTTTTTGCCTTCTCCCTCCCCGTCCCCTTTCCTTTTATGTCATGTCTTTTATGAATAAATAAATCCCTGCTGGGCTTCACTGGCAGAGCAGAAGATAGTGGAGGGACAGCTGGCGGGAGATTAAATACGCTGGTGCCAGGGCTGGTGTACTTTTCCCCGTGTTCTAAGGATGCGTTGGGGCGACAAGTGGGCTTTGGATCTGGTGAATCCAGTGTCCCCTGGCCTGACCCCCATCCCACCCCCTGGCACCCCCCTCTTTTTGCACAACAGACAAGCATCACCAAAAGGGACAAAATAGGGACAGTGATTTTCCAGAAACAGAGACCAATATGGGTGCTATGTTGATGGATGCTGCTATGGAACTACATAGCCAAAAGAGCAGACTTTAGATGGGAATAACAACAACAGAAAATCCCAAACAGGGAGACTCCCTCCCCCTAAGTATAAAGATCCCATTTTCTGTACCCATTACTCCATCCATGAAGAAATGAAAGCTAAGCAAAAGAGGATTGGAAGTGTGTTCGTTGGGGTGTTGTTTCTAAAAGCATGCGCAAAGGACAGAGGTATAGAAACAAGCACACAGGCAGGCCGTTACTCACAAAGGGACGTCAGCCCAACCCCTGAAAGTTCAAAGCTAGCTCTCCTTGCACAGCCTCTGCCAGGCAAAAATAAATAAAAATGCTCTGATCCTCCACACCCTGGCATTGTGTGTGTGTATGTGGTTTGTACTGCAGGTATTTGGAACAATGGCTGCTCATTAAACTCCCATTGACTCCCATCAAGGAGCAAGCTCTGCCAAGCCTAGGGAAAGAGGCTGTCCCTCTAATTGCGTAACACACCAGCATGACTCTCAACAACACAGTAAAAACCTTCACCCCTGCTGGCTCAACCTTGCTTTCCATGAGCCAGAATAAATAAGAGAGACGGCCCTGATGTGGAAGATGTTAAAGTGGTGTGTGTGTCGTAATGGTGGGGTAGCGCTAAGGACAGCTTGGGGTTCCAGTGACCTTTGCTGCCCAGGATGTGGTACATACCATAAAGGAAATTCAGCTCTCTTGGTTGTCATAATCGTCTTTGCCCCATCCTAGCAAGGGGATCATAGTACATGCTTTGCATATAGAAGTTCCCGGTTTTGATCCCTGGCATTGCCTGTTAAAAAGGGTTGGGTTGTAGGTGATATGAAAGACCATTGCCCGAGGCCAGCTGCTGGTTCGAGGAGGTTTCCTACTCCCAGGTTAGAAGGTCTGACTAGAGGGCTGCCTACGCTTGGGGAAAGCCTTACAGTGGCTGTGGATCTGTGCCCCATTGGTTAGACGACGCAGGCGCAGATTCACAGCCACTGCGGGGCTTAGCAGAGATGCGGCATTTTGAAAAAGCGGGGTATTTACTATTCACCCTGACTTTTGCAAAAGGAGCAACATCAACACGGCACTTCCACCGTGTAACGTTGCTCCATAACCAACCCGGGGGCGGAGCCTGGTGGAAGGTGACCAGCGATTGGTTGCCTTCCACCAGGATGGCCACCCAGAAACCCCACACTCCCTCCTCGGCATCGAGATTACCTGACACTGCCCCGGAAGAGGGAAAGCGCGGGGTTGAGAAAGGAGGCAGCACCAAGCCGGCATTGTGAAGACAGCCCCTAGAACTGGGGTGACCTGAGTTTAAATCCTGACTCAGCCTCAAAACTCACTGGGTGACCTTGAGCCAGTCATTGGGCAGGTTCACATGTCATAATAAGCCATGCTGATGATAAACCATGGTGGGTTCACACTCCAACTCATATTCTCCCCGACAGACAATCACCCACTCCATGGCTTGTTCCCCCCACCCCAGTCCTCCTGCCGACCCCAGCATGTATCTCTGGTGCCTTTGAGGCAGAACCCCTTGTTGCCTTGGCCCCTACATCAGCTCCCTTTCTGCAATTTTTTATTTTTATTTATTTATATACCACTCCCCATCGAAAATTTCGGAGTGGTGTACAAGATAAAATAAAATAAAAACAGAATAAAACACTTTAAAATAGATTTTTAAAAGAAACAAAATGTACAGCGATCATTAAAGGAAAGGCTTCCTGAAATTGGTCTGCTGGGATTACAAAGGGAAACCCCCATTTGGGTTGTCAAATGGATTTAATTTTCAGAGCCCTTATAACATGTTTGTCCTCTTTTTTGCGGGTGAAACTTTGCTGTTGCACCAGAGCACCTCTTTAATATTTAGCCCAGCAGACTGATATCCATCTCTTGTCAATGCCCTTGTCAATTCCATCCATTCATGAGGTCTTGCCTTGTGAGCGAACACCCTTTTTTAAAAAAGGCTGCTTCGTGTTACATGGAAGTAGGACCACAATCTGCAAAGCACCTTCTTCCCTCCAGCTGCCAGCCAGCTGCTTTTGGCTCTTACCCGCTTATCAGATCATAAACAAACAAATATTCCAAGCCTTTATGAACGTGGAAATGCGTTCCCCAGTTTTTAACTTTTTTTATTTATTTTACTTTTAGGGACTTTCACTGTTGTGCAGGTCTGCCTCTCTGATATTTAGCGAAGCATCTCTGTATTCCCCTCTTCCATTTCGGTGCTTCCTTTGCTAGCTGGCATCCATCCATTCATCCTTTCTAGGCTGTTTCACGTTACACTGAAGTAAATCCCTCCACTCCCAAAGCACCTTCTTTTGCAGCAGCAGCATCCAGTCAGTTTTGGCTGGTCTGCTTCCCTTGGTTGCCAGCTGTCACATCTAGATGTGGGTTACAGAGCAGTGAGCAGGATCAGCAAACACATACAAATGTCAAGGCAAAGCAGTAACATGGAGGAGGAGGAATCCTGAAGCTGAAAAGAAAACCAGATGTTTTGGACTACAACTCTGCAGAGACCACCAGTGAGGGAGGAAGCAGCAGCCGGGCACCTCTCCATCATGCCTGGGTCCAGCTCCAGCTGAGAGCCCCTCCCTGCTGCTGCCAACTGTCTCTGCAGAGACCACCAGCGAGGGAGGAAGCAGCAGCCAGGCACCTCTCCATCGTGCCTGGATCCAGCTCCAGCTGAGAGCCCCCTCCCTCCTGCTACCAACTGTCTCTGCAGAGGCCACCAGTGAGGGAGGAAGCAGCAGCCAGGCACCTCTCCACCGTGCCTTGGTCCAGCTCCAGCTGAGAGCCCCCTCCCTCCTGCTACCAACTGTCTCTGCAGAGGCCACCAGTGAGGGAGGAAGCAGCAGCCAGGCACCTCTCCACCGTGCCTGGGTCCAGCTCCAGCTGAGAGCCCCCTCCCTCCTGCTGTCACCTGTAACTGCTGAACTTTCCAACTAAGATTGTAGTGCCTGAATTTGCTTTCCTTTCCCCCCCCTCCTCCCTCCCAATCCCCTTTCCTTTTGTGTCATGTCTTTTAGATTGTAAGCCTGTGGGCAGGGACTGTCAAGAAATACTTTTGTAAGCCGCCATGAGAGCCTTTTTTGGCTGAATGGCGGCATAAAAATCCTTAAATAAATAAATAAATAAAAAATAAATAAATGAGAGAGAATGGCAGTTGAACTAAACCCAGCGGTAACTGTTCTGAAAAGGAGCCACGAAAAGTGTGGGGTGGGGGTGGGGGTGGGGGAATGGACCAATAATTCCCATTTCTGAAATTCATCAGGACTTGGATAAGTATCAATTGGGGGTGGGAGAGAACATTGTCAAGTGTTGGTTCAAGGCCTAATGGCATTAGTAGGATATTGCCAAATGGGAGATATTGCTCTTCCCAACTCCTTCATGCTCCTTTTCAGAGCACTCTTTCTCTCTCATTTTCTTTTTTGATGATGATGATGATTACATTTGTATACCGCCCCATAGCCAAAGCTCCCTGGGTGGTTTACAAAAGATTAAAAACAATATACAAAATTTTAAAAACATACAACATACACAGAAACATATATAAAAAACCAATTGTAAACAACTATAAAAAAACAGATCCACGATCAATGAAGCTTGTCGCATATTGCTAAATGCTTGGGAAAAGAGAAAAGTCTTGACCTGGCACGGAAAAGATAGCAATGTTCGCACCAGGTGGGCCCTGCTGTGGGGCAGCCTTTGAAGACGGTTCGGACACTGCAGCTTGTGCAAAATGTAGCAGCCAGATTGATAACTGGAACCAGAAGTTTCAAACATTTAACACCAATTCTGGCCCGCTTGCATTGGCTGCCTATACTTTTCCGAGCCCAATTCAAGGTGCTGGTTTTAACCTATAAAGCCTTGCATGGCTTGGGACCGCAATACCTGATGGAACGCCTCAGCCGACATGAACCTACCCATACACTGCGCTCAACATCCAAGGTTCTCCTCCGAGTGCCTACTCTGAGGGAAGCTTGGAGGATGGCAACAAGGGAGAGGGCCTTTTCAGTGGTGGCCCCCCAATTATGGAATGATCTCCCCGATGGGGCTCGCCTAGCGCCAACATTGCTATCTTTCCAGCGCCAGGTCAAGACCTTTCTCTTCTCCCAGGCATTTAACAGCATTTAACAACATATGCTAAGTTTGTTTGTTTTTTAATGGACCCCAGAACTGTTGTTGTTTAAATGGATACTGTTGTTTTATACTGTTGTTTTAATATTTTTGATGGTTTTAAATTTTTTATACTTTTTAATGTTCACTGTTTTAAACTTTTGTAAACCACCCAAAGAGCTTCGGCTATGGGGTGGTATATAAATTTAATAAATAAATAAATAAATAAATAATTGGTGGGCCACCACTGAGAAGGCCTTTTCCCTTGGTGCTTCTGAATTGCGCAAATCGGTTAGTACTTTCTCTTCGTAGGATTCCGACCCATCTTGTGTCCTTTGCAAGAGTGCACAGATTAGCCTCTGCACCATCTCGTCTCGTTAATTTTCTAGTACATTACCTGACAGCTGTAAACATAGAAGGAAACTATCTGATAAGGGAGACAATACATAGCAGAAAGCCGTCTCTGCACCCTTGTGTACTTGTAAAAGACCGGGGAATTATGACCCCATTTATGTACTCCTGAAGCAATACTATTATTATTATTGGGTGGTGACCGAGTGACGGCCCTTCCAAAATGCCATTTCAGCATTGATACAGAGGCAGTCACTGGTGAGGAAGGCTGGAGGCAGCACTGGCGAGATTGTGAGGAGTAGCATGGGCTGTTTTGCCACCCTTGCTAAGCAGCTCAGTAGCCCCTTGGGACAAGCTATGGTGCTGGGTTTGGACGTTGTGACAAGGCGCCCTGAGAACAAGCTGTCCACAACAACCCTTCTACAAGCCCTGGGTTCTCAAGGTGGCTTGCTGGCAAAAAACAATCCACACCGAGTTGCTCGTAGTGACTTTGGATGTCATGGTAAGCCACACTGGCACTAACAAGGTTCTTAACCCACTGTGGCATATTGTGATGTGTGAACCCAGTCATTCTCTTTCGGCATAACGGACCTACCTCACACAGTTGTGAGGGTAAAATGTGCACGTGTTGGGGAGACCCATGCAAGCTGCCTTCCTCGGAGGAGTGGGATATAAATCCCATCAGACAATCCATTGATCAAAGCCATCGAGCCCTATGAGGAGAGACTGAAAGAACTGGGCATGTTTAGCCTGGAAAAGAGAAGATTGAGGGGAGACATGATAGCACTCTTCAAATACTTGAAAGGTTGTCACACAGAGGAGGGTCAGGATTTCTTCCTGATCCTCCCAGAGTGCAGGACATGAAATAATGGGCTCAAGGGACAGGAAGCCAGATTCCGGCTGGACATCAGGAAAAACTTCCTGACTGTTCGAGCAGTACGACAATGACCTAGGGAGGGCGTGGCTCTCCAGTGGCTCTCCCATGCTAGAGGCATTCAAGAAGCAGCTGGACAGCCATCTGTCACATATGCTTTAAGGTGGATTCCTGCGTTGAGCAGGGGGGTTGAACTTGATGGCCTTATAGGCCCCTTCCAACTTGACTATTCTATGATTCTATAATAAAATTTGCAATTCTGTATTTGAGTGACCAAACTTGCCTTTATTTCTAAAAGGGAAGAGTTGCATCTTGCTGCGTTTGGTTGACCTTTGTTTCACACAGACACCCTGAGCATTGCCCATGCTGGCTGGGGCTGATGGGAGTTGTGGTCCAGTTGCCTACCCTTGTACTAGCTGGACCGTGGCCTGACCCTGGAGGGCTCACAGATTAAGATCCCCTCCCGACTTTGCAGCATTTCCCCCTAGGGTGGGCATGGCAGACACTGAGACATCCCCTAACCTTTACAACGATGTTTTCGATCAGTTTTTGAAACCACCGGCCTGGTAAATTAGAAAAAGAAATGTTGCAGCCTCCTTTTTGGAAGTGGTTTCAGCTGTAGGGTGAGTGGGTGGGATGGGGGCGGAGGGAGAAAGACTTTTCAGCCTTTGAAAGGGTCTTCAAGGAGAGAGATCTGGTACTGATTACTGCTGAGCAAGGGTGAAGGAAGTATGCGTGACTCAGCTTGGGGCGGTGGCGAGGCGGGAGAGAAACAGAACTCCGTCCCACTGGCTGGTCTGATCACTGGGGCAAGAAGGGGCTGAAGTTTGCAAAGCAAGATGCTTCCTGATGGAAGCTGTGCCTCTCTGTCCTTGCAATTGGCAGGTTCACGGGCAAACATATAGCTAAATACTGGGGGTCCAGGGAACAAAACAGGATGAGGCTATGGCCCTTGTATGATGCTTGGGGGCTTCTCTTTGAGACATAATTGGTCCGCCACAGCGGGAAATAGGAGACCGGACTGGATGGATTTTTGATGTGAGACATTTCTTCATGAGGCTTTTGTCCCACACCTTTACCGAGGCTTCTGTTTCCAGATTCTTTGTGAGATTAAGATGTGCTCTTTTTTACATGTGTCCCCCTCCCCCCAGAGGGGTTTCTTTCTCTGCCTTTCTACAAGTGTCATTATGAAACCACTAAATGGAACTGTGGAATTCTGTGAGACTCTCATTCCGCCATTTCTAAATAATACCACACTTTCCTCCTTAGGGGAAAAAAATCCATGATAAGGGTTGCAAAGCATGGGAGAGGCCGTGGACGATGACTATGCTGAGTAAAGGACGCACATATGCACAATAAAAGCCCCATGTAGAAAAGCTCCCAATCCAACAGGGCTGCTCTTGCGTTGTCATACCCTTGTTTCTTATGACATCACATCCTTAAGAATGTGCCATTTTCATGCCTTAGTATAGCCTTCCCCAACCTAGTACCCTCCAGGGAGCTGTAATCTTGTATTAAGCAGCCTCTGCTGGGAGTTGTAGTCTTACATTAAGTCTGCAACTCCCAGCATCCACCAGCGGGCCATGCCTGATGTAGTGTCATTTGGGGGCATTGTAAGAAACAAAAATAGCATGGGGGAAAATACATTTTAATTTCCCACAGTGCCCCAGAGCAAGACTGTGTTGGGGGATTATGGGAAATTTAAAATGGAGGCTTGTAAACTCCTACTTCTGTCACTAAGGAAGTCTGCGGCTAGGGATGTCAGAGAACTCCGCAATGGAATCAAATGAGTTTGTATTTTTTTACCGATGTCACAGCAGACTGGCTTTTCCCCAGTCTGTCAGGCAAAACTTTCTAGCTTTCCAGAATTTTGCACGAATTTAGTAATAGAAAAACATGATCATTTTTTTTTAAAAAAAGCCAAAAATGTACACTTTCTCCACTGGCTAAAGCATGAAAATGTGCATTTTGGGGGATTTGCACATTTTTGCAAGCACAAATTTCTCTGTGGTGGTGCTGTGACTTTGGAATGCCCCCCATGGGAGGCATAAACACTGTTTTTTTTTCAGCACCGGGCATTTTAAAAGGAAGTTGAATAAAAAGATGAAAAGGAATTTTATTCTTGTATATGACATCGGCAGCGAGACTACTATATACACAGAAATGGATATGCAATAATACCTATGACGGATGAATGGCTAGTGAAGATGTTGGAATTGGCAAAGATGGCAAAACTTACAGCAATAATCAGAGAAAAGTCTACATCTATGTTTGGAACTGAATGGAAACCTCTTATAGACTTTTTGCAGGATCTAGAAAACATTTGTTTACCTGTGGATTCAATGAAAAAGAAAATTTTAAGACTGGAGAAAGAGGGGAACTTGGAATTTTGTAACTATAGAGCAAAGGAAAATATTTTTGCAATAGAGAAAATGGAAGTCCATCTTAATTTTGTATGTTTTCTTTGTGGTTTTTTGTTTTTTACTCTTCTTTTGTATTGTATGTTTGTTAATTTGTAATAATAAAAAATTAAAATAAAAAAGGAAGTTTTCAAACTGTGCAATGTATAAACTATAATGGGTATCTTTTTAGCGGGTTGAAGCAGCTTTAATTTTGACGGTCTGGTTTTAGGTAGGTTTTTTTAATTGTATTTCGTTGTTATTGTGTTGTAATTGCATTGTTTTAAGGCTATTTTTTATTGTATTGTTTTAAAGTTATTTTATGTATACTACCCTGAAATCCTTTGGGGGATGAAGTCTCATTTGTACATTTCTAAAATAAGTAAACAACTAAATAACGTAATGTTAAGGGAAATCTCAGTGCATGCTTATTCCCACTCTTGGGGAGGATTTCACTGTCCATAGGTGAGCAGAGAAAAGAGACATCCAGACTGCGTGGGTCCTTGCTGCTGTGATGGATATAGAACAGGGGTGTTGAACCTCTTTCAGCCGAATAGCCAAATTCCATTTCAGAAAAGCTCTCGGGGGGGGGGGGGGGCACATTCCAGTGGTGGGTAGTGCCAAGGGCCAAATACCAAAACTACCAGTATATTTTAGTGTAAAGCTCTAATTGCCAGTAACTAAGCTTTAGGGGAGGAATTTCAACCTTTTCAAATGGAGGAAAAACTGCACAAAGCTGGAGAACTATCAAATAATAAATGGTTGGGGTGGGGGGAGAAAGGGAGTGAGGCCAGGGGAGGTGTGTGTGGCCATCTGGGGAAACCTAAATTGAGATCCTGGGCCTGCATCCTTGGTACGGAGCGCCGGAATGTATCCTCCTGCCTCGTGAGCTTTCAAGGTAGGAGGTCTTCAGCTGTGCTTCCTGCACATGCCTTGGGAATCCCTGCTTTACAAGGCCAATGCGATTCAATCTGGACACAACCCTAGACTTCACACGGAACATGAATCAAGCAGGGAAGGTGGTGGTGGTTACAGGTAGAGCCAATGTCACATCAATGCCTTTCTTTAGCAGCTGTGCATAGGGAGGACAAGATACAATGAAAAGGGCACTGTGTTCTGCTGCTTATAAACTGTCTTGATCCCCCTTTTTTTAGCAGAGGGGAGGGAAACTGGAATTGGCTAAGGCGTTGCATCAACAGTCCAAGCCCAGGGATGCAGGCACAGAGACGCAATTGTGCAAGCAGAGAAAGAGATAATTTTGAGTTCTTTGGAAATATATGGAAAATAACCCAGGCCCGATTGCTCTCCACCCTCCTTTCAAATAAACAAACAACCCTGTTGCTTCTAATCCCACCAGAGGGCTGGGAAGACAGAACTTGAAAACTTGACATTCCCAGCTCTCTGTGCGTTTAACCATTGAGTCAGAGCCATGGTTGGCAACTAGATGTTAGCTGGAGGGGCCACATTTGCAACAGAAGGGCCAAGACAATTGGCTCCATCCACACACTCCCACACAAGCCAGGACCCAGGGCGGAACTATGCATTATTTTGGTGGTGCACTGGCGCATATCCTCACAGCTGTACTTGAGATTATGTGAAGGGCAGGAGGCATGCTTAACCTGCAGCAGTGCTTTGCTTCCTGGCAAATGTCCACCCGCCAAGCCATTTTTCTCCAGCAGTCATTTGCAGACGGGTTAAACTCCCCTTCCCACCCCCAGGTTTCGCCTGGTAAAGCGCTGCATTGGCCTTATTAGGAAAATACAGCCATATGTGTAATATGTAGCTCTGCCCCAGGGAGTGAAGAGGTTTTTACACCTCCCTATCCCATCTCCTTTCTTTCCAGCGTTTCCCCCTCCTTTCTGTCCTTCAGCTCCCATCATCTCCAGCTAGCATGGTAAGTGAAGCATTATGGAAATGTTAAGGATAATTTTGCATTACTAGATTTAAAAGGGACCAACAGGTTATTGAATTGAACACTTCTGCTGCCACAGCAGAAAGGTGCTGAGAGAACAAATGACTCAAACAGACTCATGTGAGACAAGCTACCCGCTCCAGGAGATGGTAGGCAAAGGTCATTAGAAACCAGCTTCGTTGGAAGATGTGTTCAGGTATCATTGCATGTACAATCATTCTTTTCCTGGCAGTTTGCCAACTGGTTTCCAAAGTTTTACACACAAACACATGATGGGCAAATGCACGGAATTAGTAGCCAGTTATGCAGCACAATTTCTTCTTAAGTATTGAGCTAAATCATAGCCTCTCTTGGTCGAATCGAGCTCAGAGAAATCTTCGTAGGAAGCGAGATGAAGGGCAGATTTTGTGTACCATTAAAGCAGTTTTCCCCAACTTGGCACCCTCTACGTGTTTAACTACAACTCCCACCGGCCCCCACCAGCATGGCCAATGGCCAGGAATGGCTAGTTGTCACTCAAAACATCTGGAGATGTCGGGTTGCATTCAGAGTGGAAGATAGATCTGACCCACAGTAACTCCCCAGGATCTTCTCTTGTGCAAGGCCCCATTGAAATAAAGACAAACTGTGCAACAAGAGCACAATAGCATTCCTGAGCTGGTTACATTTGGCGAAGTTTGGATGGTTTATTTCTGAAAGCTTCAAGGGGTGAAGAATGCAGAGCCCACATCACTCCATCAGATTTGCATCATGGCTTTTACACCCCTGTGTCAAGTCAAAAAACAGCTTTGGATAAACCAGTCCAACTGTACAGCAGGTACAGCACTATCATTCAATTTTTCTGGCTATTCCTTGCAGGTTGCAACGCACTTTGATATTTCATAATGCCAAGTCAACATGCACATGAGTGCCCATAGTTTTAGCTTTAGAGGTCTGCTTCAGTTTTTATGAACTTGAGGCATCAATAAGCCGGGAACTAGCTGAGACTGGATCCTGATCCTTTTAAGGTATCCATCTCAGATGGCACTGAAAAAATAAGCTATACCTGCAGAGTTGGGAATTAAGTTTTCACCACATCTAAGGCTACTTGTGATCCTATGATGAAAGTCACATACCCCTAAGCTGGTCTGTGTTCTGCATATGGATAATTTAAATTATGCAAGAGTAATGCAGCTTCTTGAAAAATGTTTACTTGAAAAATGCATGTTTTAATTATGGGTTGTGGTTTGGGGACATTTTAGGAATTTGTCTATAGGAACCTGAACTTGGGGTTTCCAGTGATCATTTGGAGCAGTGGTTTCCACTTCTAAAAGCGCCCATGTGCTAGACTCGCCAGAGACCCTGACTGGGAAATCTTGCTGCCTAACCTTAGATGCGGGTGGGTTGATGCTTACTCTTGGGTGAGGACAAAGCTCAGCCCTGCACATTCCACGACATTATTTCAGCCATGTCTCCTCCACATAGCGACTACGAAAGACCAATCCCGTATTTTTCATCTGTCATTCCCTCTACTCACCTGCTGCCATCAGTCAAATCCTTGTCCCCAAAAGTCTTAAAAGCCATTAAAAAAACAAGCACAATTTTGGAAGGATTATCTGAACAGAAAGTGTTTAATCTGCAGTTTATTCTGGATGCAGGCATTAACCTTCAAAGCAGAATATAGAAGCCTGTATGTCAATGAGCCACTTAATTGCAAGCTTGGAGACCCACTGCTGCTGCTCAAAAAGCAGGTTTGACTCAAGAAAACTGCTTCCGGGAGCCATTACAAAGCAGAATGTTAGCCCACCATCTCCCTCTTGTGGAATGAAAACAGAATCTCAACAGTATAAATCAAGCTGACATATAGCAAGCCACTTACTTACAGCAGACAAAATAAAAGTGTGTTTTTGCAGGGCCCAGAAAGGTAGTTTACAAAACTTCCTGGTTACAGGGTATTCTTTTTGGATGGGCTTGTCCACCACAAAACCTATGAGAACTGCAGTATTCTGGATTTTCTAAGTTGTATATTTGACTCTCACAGGGTTCGGGCTAGCTCATGCAGCTCTATCGTAATCCTATGTGAACACTGCACACTGTTAAGTTCATTTCCATACCACCTTTCTGTCAAGGTACCCGAGGCAGTTTAAAATACTTAAATACTGAAAACAAAAGGTTACCCAAGCCCCCCCGAAAACAAACGCAAGTATACAGTTTGCTCGGGCCAATTGAAGGTCTTTTCAGGAAGGAAGATACACCAAACCTTCCTTGCGGCTACTTGTTACAGGGGAAGATTTCTCAGCCAACATTACCAACCCTTGTCCAGAGAAACCTTTCTTAATATTTTTGATGAGATATCACTAGCCAACAGCAAAACAAGAGGTTTCCAGCAAAGCACTCCCAAGCTGCTTAAACCTGGTGGCACAGGAGCTACCAGGCAGGAAGGGGGCTCTGAGGCAAAAACCTCAAGGCCCAAACAGGAAGTGGGATAATCCATGACTGTTTAAAAATGTACATGACACCTGATAGAAGTAGGGATGTTAAGTCCAAAGCCCACCCACCCACAACACAAATATGATCCATGAAGAACTAAAACAGCCTTCCTTGACCCTGGTGCTCTCTGGACATGTTGGGACTATAATTCCCATCATCCTCCAGTCAGCATGGCCACTGGGGGAGGAAAGTTGACCTGTTTATTCGACTTGGATCCTACCCTTCTGCCTAGAAAAATGGCATTCAAGGCGGCTTACAATCACAAAAACTTGATTAAAACAATAAACAAATGTAGAAAAACACAACAGAATAGAAATTGCATCAACCCACAGACCCACTTACATGGAAGCCCCCCCATTCCAATTGCAGCTAAGATCCTCACAGTTTGTTTCCACCAACCAAGGAACCGGTGTGACTCACCCAGGACAGTTTTTAATTATCTGGGCTTTGTAATTTATTTTAATGGAGGATTGACAGCTACCTGCTATGCCAGCCTGCTTTTTAGAACATCTTGCCTGATGAAGAGATCTGAAGATTCCCCCAAAGCTTGCACATTTTAAAATGATTTTTGAATGGGCCTATTAAAGGAATTACACAATGTGGCTTTTAGAGTTTTAAAGCAATGGCTTTCTGACTTTGTACTTTCATGCAACCCTTTCTTTACCAACTTATTTGCACAAGGTTCTAAGGCATATCCTGGGATGTGCATAGAGTTCTAAGGCATACCCTGGGAGAGCCAGTGTAGTGTAGTGGCTAAAGTGTCAGACTGGGAGTCAGGAGATCCGGGTTCTAGTTCCCCCACTTGGCCATGGAAACCCACTGGGTGACTTTGGGCCAGTCACAGACTCCCAGCCCAACTCACCTCACAGGGTGGTTGTTGTGAGGATAAAACGGAGAGGATTATGTATGCCGCCTTGGGTCCCTTAAGGAGGAAAAAAGGCAGGATATAAATGCAATAATAAAATAAATAAATGTGCAGAGACTTTATCCAGGGTACCAGCCGCCATCATCATCTGAACCCAGAATACACCTAACACCCCCTAGTAAGGGATGGCTGGCAATGCTAAGCAAGCTGTCTTTCAGTGAAGCTCTCCCACCGTGACTCACCTTCGCACTGTGGAACCCCAGAACATAGCTTAAGCACCACTGCTTTAAAGAGAACAGCATCTGCAGAACCCTGTACGGATGAAAGGAAGGGAATCATCCATGCAGGGTTGAGGAGGACAACCCTCCATGTATAGTCCATGTCTTGTTACAAAAGAGATACCTTTTGCAAAGGACCTTTTGGCATTGAAGCATTATTTTAAAGATTAGTTTTATTTGGAGTAAAACAAAAAAACCAAAGGGGGGGGGAGAGGAAGGGGAATTTTACATAATAAAAGACATCTCCCAGGAAGTCCACACAGATTACAAATCATTTTCATAGAAGTTATTTTGTACAAATTTTACATGTCTTCAGAATGTGTAAAATGCACCTCAATCCACTCATGAACCTGTCCTGACAGCAGAGAAAGAGAGAGAAAGAGAAATATGCAAGGGGGGGGAGGGAGGAGGAAAAATGCTTCTGGGGTATGCAAATTAGCAGTTTACCTCAAATATAGCCACCACCCCCTGCGTTTCTTAGACTCAAAGCAACATTGCATTTCAAACCCATCTCTGCTCCCAGCAGGGTCTCCAGCCATCGTCTATATCCTGCCCATGGGGACATGTCAATGCTCTCTCGATTTCAAAGGACTGACTTAAACTGTAGCTAAAAGTTACTGAAATAAGATACCAACCACTGCAGACACCGAATCCCAAATTTGATCCAGCTGGGCTTTGTTTTAAGAACAAAACCATACTGTTCTCTTCCCCAAACTACGTAAAATGCGACAGCTCCTTGGTGAGTATATGCACACCTTGTAAAGCTAGCTCACTCCTTCTAGCCAGATACTCTACATTCTCCGCATAACCATGTTTTTGAGAGTTAGCTACTGACATCTTGGCCTAGTTCAATTCCACTGTGCTGCGATTCCAACTTCCCCTCCCCATTCACTCTAGAAATAAAAACAAACAAGGCCGCAAGGACAACAAATGGAAAGGCTTTTTGTCTCAGAATCTAGCTCCTAATAGTGCCATGTGGTGGTGGGTATTATATTCAAAAGAAAAACTGTTTGTGGGGGCGGGCGCTAGAAGTCAACCCTTTACATAAGGACTGAAGAACTTTTGCCAGCCATGTTGTCCGCCCACTTGCTCAAGCTAGAGGAAAGAAGATGAAGATTCACATGATGCCACAGTGAAAGATGCTCAGCTAGACCTTCAATGACTCTTGCTACTTTTAAACAGTGCCCAAGGTTAAAAAGGGTGTGATTTAAATTTGTGATAGTGTTTGTGGCGGTAACTCAGTGATTAAAAGGAGCCAGAAGAGGAAGGGATAGAAAAAACTCCAAGGGAAGTTTCTAGTCTCCAGAAACTACTCTCAATTATTGGTTTTCATAAATGCAATGGATCCTTCATATATTGTGCCCCCCACCTTGCAGGGAGACTACCGAAAACCGATTCCATATGGTGGAGCCTATGACACATAAAAGGCTACTTTGAGTGGTTCGACCGAATGGCATACTCCCCACGCCACGATTGCACAGGCCTAGCAAACACTGGTGTGGAGTCTTTGCCCCATTCAATCGAACTATGTGGAAAGCGGCTTTCTACACAGGAGCAATTGTCAGCGGTCTGCATGTTGGGAGAGGATGCGAGGCACAACACAGGAATCAGCTCTGAGGCTTCCAGGAAGAGGGAACCCTTGGGAGCAAAGCTCCACCACTCAGCCTTAGTGCTGCCTGGGGGCTTCCCACATCTGTTGGATTTCTGAGACGGCTGGACGTTTTGTGGGAACCCACTCACCACACTCCAACAAAAGGGCAAAGCTTGCGTCTAAACTCAGGGGTTACTTGTTGTGCCAAGATGTAACTCTCTACTTTGAAAGCCATCTCATCCCTTTCTCTGGCCATCAAAACAAGACTGCTCTCCTTCCCCACTGCCCTAATGCTTTCAAGATTATTTCAGGTTACATTGCAGAAGTCGACCAAGAAGGCAAAACAGGGAAACAGACACGTCTTAGCTGTCCAAGTCCCCAATGCACTCACTCACACCCACCTGGCTTGCTAAAGCACTAACTTCGTCTCTTAACGGGAAGGACCTGGGGCTCTGGATGTGATCGGAAGCGGTGTGGAATCACACTCGAGACACACAATGGGCCTATTCCTCTTTTTGTTTAAAGACGCCTGCCATTTTCTCTCTTGCTACACTTGTTTGCAGGGATTTCTCCAGTTAGTTCAATACTTTAAAGGCTGCAGCAGCATGCAAGAGAAACTGTATCACTTTTTTTTCCCATATTTTTAAAGAAAGGTTTAAGAAAGGTCTCTCCAAGGAGATGTTGACTTGTAGGCTTTTATTTTTCTGTCTTGTCTGAATAAAGGTTTGGTTTTGCTCTCTGAATGTTCCTGGGTGGCAACCGGTTAGGAGATGACATGGAGGGGCTGGAGAATTTAGTCAGCATACTCATCTCCCTCGGCTTCATCATCACCATCCACCGACAAAGCAGCATACTTGCTAGCACAGCTAAATTTCTGTAAGGGAGAAAAGCCGGGGAGGGGGGTGTTAAACGGCACTCAAAACCAGACATTAAAACACTAGAGGCTATTTGAGGGACGTTTTCCAGATAGGGCAAGCAGACATCATGTGCTACTGTGATTGCTTCCGACCTTATGTAGAAGATGGGGGATGACAGAAAGACTAGCTCTTGTTTTTTAAGCACCCCTCACAGATAAAATGCTAGTTGGTTTTCATAAATGCAATGGATTTATGAAATCTGGCCCGCTTGCATTGGCTGCCTATATGTTTCCGAGCCCAATTCAAGGTGCTGGTCTTAACCTATAAAGCCCTACATGGCTTGGGACCACAATACCTGATGGAACGCCTCTCCCGACATAAACCTACCCGTACACTGCGCTCAACATCTAAGGTCCTCCTCCGAGTGCCTACTCCAAGGGAAGCTCGGAGGATGGCAACAAGGGAGAGGGCCTTTTCAGTGGTGGCCCCCCGACTGTGGAATGATCTCCCCGATGAGGCTCGCCTGGCGCCAACATTGTTATCTTTTCGGCGCCAGGTCAAGACTTTTCTCTTCTCCCAGGCATTTTTAACAGCATTTTAACAGCATTTAACAACGTTAAGTTTGTTTTTAATGGACCCCACAATTGTTGTTTTAAATGGATACTGTTGTTTTTATACTGTTTTTATGTGTGTGTGTGGTTTTAAATTGTATACTTTTAATGTTTACTATTTTTAAATGTTGTAAACCGCCCAGAGAGCTTCGGCTGTGGGGCGGTATATAAATGTAATTAAATAAATAAATAAATAGTGTGGTATAGCGGATGGAACGGTGGGCTTGGGACTAGGGAAACCTTGGCTTGAATTTCCAATTCAGTCATGGAGCTCTCACTGCGTGACCCTTGGCCTCCATCACTGCTCCTTAGGGGCTGCTATGAAGGAAAAAATAGACGCCCTCTTTTTAAGAGGTGGGCTATAGAAGTGATAGACAAAGACAAAGGCCTCGTAGCTGGGATCCCTCGTGTATGAACAGATCTATGCAAGGAAATACCTAGTTCTCCTGGTTCTGGCCCTTGTTCTGCATGTGGCAGCGTTTTTACTTCTTTTTTTACTAATCTCTCCCTCTTAAGAGTAACTGATTATAATCTGGGAGTCACTGAGCATAATTATGAGAAGTGGCATATAAATAAATCGAGTATTATCTGCTCTCTCAAAGTACAGGAAGCTTGAGCGCATTAAGCCTGCTTACTTAAAGTATTGGCCCAATACGGCTTCCCTGGTCTTGAGGGGTCTTCCCCATCCCTGCTATCCAAGATCCTTTTAATTGGAAATGCCAAAGACTGAACCAAGAACTTTCTGTCTACAAAGCATCTAGTCGACCACTGAGGACGAACAGAATCTTTGCAATGAAGTTGTAGAAGGGTTTAGCTCCTTTGTTTCCAGCTCAGGATTCAGAAAACTGATACTTGGCTCCCCGGTGTCCCTAGGTAACATAATCTTACAGCCATGTGTGATATCAGAAGAACTTCCTCCATCACTTGGTGAAGCCTACATCCCCTTCAGGGCCAAGCAGGTCCTGGATAGAAGGAGCAGGTGGCTGTTCCCATCCTTACTGACAGAAGCAGCCACTGGAACCAGCTCCATGGGTACCAGGACTGTAAGAGCTACCAAGAGCCAGTGTGGTGTAGTGGCTAAAGTGTTGGACTGCGAGTCAGGAGATCCGGGTTCTAGTCCCCACTCGTCCATGGAAGCCGACTGGGTGACTTTGGGCCAGTCACAGATTTCTCAGCCCATCCTACCTCACAGGGTGGTTGTTGTGAGGATAAAATGGAGAGGAGGATTACATATGCCACCTCGGGTTCCTTGGAGGAAAAAAGGCGGGATATAAATGCAATAATAAAATAAATAAAATATAAATAAGGGTAAGGTAAGCCAGTCCCAGAAGTGGCATTATAAAGCATGTTGCATGGCTTCTGATCGGTTTTATCTCCAACTTAGATAACTAATTGAAGTGAAGTCCAAGTGACTGGGAATTGAGTCCCAATATGCTCCAGCTCATTTAACCACAGAGAACCACCTAATTCCCTGTGCATTTCACACAGCAGCCTAAAAAGCAGTCGATTCAGTGCTTACAGGGGTAGGGTTCTCTTCGAATGTCTTTGGCTCAGATGCAGATCTTGAGTCATACTCCTGGCTTTCTTTTCTGAAAAGGAAAACCGCTACCATGTTAACACAGTAACCTGCACATGAGGTTCACACATAGAAACACCGAGTCATTAGAACCATTTCTCTTTAATCCCAAACCACAATGTCAGGCAATCTCCACACCACCCCTAAGGAGAGCAATCTGGGCAACCCATGACCCTGTATGTCACAGACAGAAAAATGCTGCACTGCCTGATGGTGCTAGCAGTCAGGTGCGCAAGGCTTCATCAGCTCAGAATGGCTGCCCGGCACACCCATCACCACATCCAGCAGCAGAGAAGCTGTTGAGCAACACTGATTGGTCTGTTTGAATTTCAGCATCTGCTCCGCCTCTTTTAGGTTTTTCACCCTCCAGTTTGCAGTTTGAAGTTTGCAGAGCAGCTGCTATTAAGCTCAGCAGAGAAGCTGTTGAGCAACATTGATTGGTCTGTTTGAATTTCAGCATCTGCTCCGCCTCTTTTAGGTTTTTCACCCTGCAGTTTGAAGTTTGCAGAGCAGCTGCTATTAAGCTCAGCAGAGAAGCTGTTGAGCAACATTGATTGGTCTGTTTGAATTTCAGCATCTGCTCCGCCTCTTTTAGGTTTTTCACCCTGCAGTTTGCAGTTTGAAGAGCAGCTGCTATTAAGCTCAGCAGAGAAGCTGTTGAGCAACATTGATTGGTCTGTTTGAATTTCAGCATCTGCTCCGCCTCTTTTAGGTTTTTCACCCTGCAGTTTGCAGTTTGAAGAGCAGCTGCTATTAAGCTCAGCAGAGAAGCTGTTGAGCAACATTGATTGGTCTGTTTGAATTTCAGCATCTGCTCCGCCTCTTTTAGGTTTTTCACCCTGCAGTTTGCAGTTTGAAGAGCAGCTGCTATTAAGCTCAGCAGAGAAGCTGTTGAGCAACATTGATTGGTCTGTTTGAATTTCAGCATCTGCTCCGCCTCTTTTAGGTTTTTCACCCTGCAGTTTGCAGTTTGAAGAGCAGCTGCTATTAAGCTCAGCAGAGAAGCTGTTGAGCAACATTGATTGGTCTGTTTGAATTTCAGCATCTGCTCCGCCTCTTTTAGGTTTTTCACCCTGCAGTTTGCAGTTTGAAGAGCAGCTGCTATTAAGCTCAGCAGAGAAGCTGTTGAGCAACATTGATTGGTCTGTTTGAATTTCAGCATCTGCTCCGCCTCTTTTAGGTTTTTCAGCCTCCAGTTTGACCTTCATGACCTTGGATTTTGTGGCTCTGTCTATAACTGGTTTGCCTCCTATCTAGCGGGTCGCTCTTTCAGCGTGTTGGCTAATGGCAGCTCGTCTTCTTCTTTTCCCCTTTCAGTAGGGGTTCCGCAAGGCTCGGTGCTTGGCCCGTTGTTGTTTTCCTTATACATGTTGCCCTTGGGCAATCTTATTCAATCTCATGGCCTCCAATATCATCTGTATGCCGATGATACACAATTATATCTTTCATCTCCGGATCTTTCTCCTGATGTTCACGATCGTATCTCGGCATGTCTTTCAGATATCTCAGCTTGGTTGCTTCATCGTCGTTTGAAACTTAATATGGCAAAGACTGAATTGCTTGTTTTTCCTCCTAAACCTTCTCCTCATCTCTCATTCTCTCTTACTGTCAATGATGTTACGCTTACTCCAGTCAAGGAAGCTCGCAGTCTTGGCTTTATATTTGATTCCTCGCTCTCCTTTATTCCTCATATCGAGACAGTAGCTAAATCCTGTCGTTTTTTTCCTGTATAATATTGCCAGGATTCGATCATTTTTGTCTGTCTCTTCTGCCAAGACGCTTGTTCATGCGCTGGTTATTTCTCGGTTGGACTACTGCAACCTTCTTCTCACTGGCCTTCCTTATTCTCACATCAGTCCGTTGGTTTCTGTTCACCACTCTGCTGCTAAGATCATCTTCTTGGCTCGCCGCTCTGACCATGTCACTCCACTTCTGAAATCTCTTCATTGGCTTCCAATATAAACTTTTCCTGTTGACCTACAAAGCTTTTCACGGTCTAGCTCCTTCCTATCTCTCCTCTCTCATCTCACACTATTGCCCCGCTCGTGCTCTTCGCTCCTCTGATGCCATGTTTCTCGCCTGCCCAAGGGCCTCTACTTCCCTTGCTCGGCTTCGTCCATTTTCATCTGCTGCCCCGTACGTCTGGAACGCTCTTCCAGAACATTTGAGAACTACAAGTTCAACCGCAGCTTTTAAAGCTCAACTAAAAACTTTTCTTTTTCCTAAAGCTTTTAAAACTTGATGTTGTGCAGACTTCTACTGTTACTTTCTACTGTTAGTTTTACCCTACCCTGTGCCTGCTTACCCTACCCTGTACCTGTTTGCATTCTCTTCCCCTCCTTATTGTTTTACTATGATTTTGTTAGATTGTAAGCCTATGCGGCAGGGTCTTGCTATTTACTGTTTTACTCTGTACAGCACCATATACATTGATGGTGCTATATAAATAAATAAATAAATAAATAAATAATAATAATAATCCATAGCTGCCCATCTCAGGGCACAAAAGTTCTGGCTAAGGGCCAGACAGCTAGTCACCATCATCAAGAGAGATGAAGGTTAATGAAACCATACATACCCTAGTAACAAATCTAAAGATAGAGCAAGAGGCGAGTGAAGACAACTATACCTATCTGAGTCTTGCCAATGGTCTCTGCTGCCTCCATCTCCTGGAGCACGGCCAGTGCTCTCACTTCGGCCTTTTGGAACACTCTCCTGTCCCCCGTCAGGTCTGTTTTCATCTCCTGAAAAAGGTTGAAATAAACCTCCTATTAATCCAGCTTGAAAGAATTTCTGTCCAAAGGAGCTTGAAGCTGAAGGTGGCGAATTTCCCCATCTGCATTCGCGTAGGAGAGGGCCGCTAATAAGAGACCCGGTTAATCCACCTGGGTTATCTAGCATTTACTAACAAGCTAATAGAATCACAAAATCATCGAATAGCAGAGTTGGAAGGGGCCTATAAGGCCATCAAGTCCAACCCCCTGCTCAATGCAGGAACCTACTTTAAAGCATCCGTGACAGATGGTTGTCCAGCTGCCTATTTAAGACCTAATTAGTTCCATTGTCGTACTGCTCAAACAGTCAGGATGTTTTTCCTGATGTCCAGCCAGAATCTGGCTTTCTGTCACTTGAGCCCATTATTCCGTGTCCTGCACTCTGGGAGGATCGAGAAGAGATCCTGGCCCTCCTCTGTGTGACAACCTCTCAAGTATTTGAAGAGTGCTATCACGTCTCCCCTCAATCTTCTCTTCTCCAGGCTAAACATGCCCAGTTCTTTCAGTCTCTCCTCATAGGGCTCGATGGCTTTGATCAATGGATTGATCATTTATATCCCACTTCTCCTCCAAGGAAGGCAAGCTTGCATGGTTCTCCCCAACACATGCACTTTTTACCCTCACAATAACTGTGTGAGGTAGGTCTGTTAGGCTGAGGTTCATACATCACAATATGCCACAGTGGGTTAAGAACCTTGTTAGTGCCAGTGTGGCTTACCATGACATGTGAACTCAACACGACCAATTCAGTGTGGATTGTTTTTTGCCAGCAAGCCACCTTGAGAACCCAGGGCTTGTAGAAGGGTTGTTGTGGACAGCTTGTTCTCAGGGTGCCTCTTCATGACGTCCAAACCCAGCACCCTAAATAACTGGGCCCATTGTCATACTGCTGTAACAGTCAGGAAGTTCACACACTAAGTTTCATTCCTGTGAAATTGATTTCTGCTTTGGATGGGGTACCAGTCTTAGTATTGGTGTTCAGCTTGCCTACTCCTCATTTTTTTTTCTTTTAGAGAAAAATCTGAAATGTGGGAAGTGTTGCAGATTTCCTTACTTCAAAAACAAGAGAGCTTCTAAAAATGATCAATTTCCAAATTACAGGTCTCTCCCCCCAAAAATCAGGTGTTGTTTGTTTCTGTATTACCCCTTTATGAAATTGAAGTCCAACTATACTCGGTCACTTACTTTACTTATCAACTTGGGAATGATCACAGAAATTTTTTGTGGCAACCTACATTGTCACTGCCTACAGTGAGAAGAGATTAAGGCTGGAATACTACAAATACTTACCTCAGAGTAAGTCCCACTGAAGAGAGCGGGTCTTACTTCTGAGTAAACTTGCATAGGATGGTGGTGCAAGTTTCTATTTTCTCAGGCAATGTAGTTAGGGCTACACCATGCCATTTCCAGTCAACCCATTATATCTGATATAAACATAAGAGGGTCTCCTGCTAGTGAGATTGAAAACAACACCAAGGGAGGTACAGGTTGAGAACTAAACATGTGGAATCTTACTGAGACAGACAGAAGTTCCTCAAATGGGTTGGATTTAGGATTTCAATTCACTAAACTCCCAAGAGAATACTGCTGCCCTCTCCTGGTAAGCAAAAAAACCAATCTGAAGAACTACACTTGCAGAAATAAGCCGCAACTCTGTGAACTGTTTGCTTCCCTTGGCCTCTCAGTGAACACTGAGGAGAAATTTGGCCTTTTCCTTACAAAACTCTGTCACCATAAAAGCCCCTTCAAGCACTGTGCATTTCCTAAAAAGGAACACATTTCCAACAAAGAGAAACAAAGCCTGCACGTGGTACTGGCATGCACGTTAATCAAATCCAGAGTTTAAACCCAGGGCCATCTCTCCGCCGCACTGGATGTTGCATGCAAGTTTCCGCACTCTAGCCTCACCTTTCCTTGGGGTGTTCTTGGGGGCCACTCCATCTTCTGATGGTAGGGATGGTATAGCCTGGCTGCCACTGTAAGAGAGCACATATGAAATAGTAGAGTTGACACTTTCTAAATATGTACACACTGGATATTCTGAGGAAGTTGCTGTCGCTTTGCTACATTAGAGGTAAGCTGAAGGTCTCATGCCCCTAGAGAAGTGATCATTTAGCCCTTTAAAGTCTGCAGTTAGAGGGCAAATAGGTAAAAATAGAAAACATGCAAACCCACCCACGCACCCACCCCCACTGTGCCGCAATAAACTTGTGATGAGTAAACCTGACTTAAGAGGCAAAACCAATATCATACGAACATCAGGATGATCTTTCTTAGAGTAGGGATCTTCATAAGAGAGCCTTCATTCGTCCATGCTTTACATAAGAACTGGCTGGGTCACACTGAAGGCCTATCTAGTCCAGCATTCTACTCACACAGTGGCCAACCAGCTGCCTGTGGGAAGCTCACACACGGGACAACAGTGCAACAGCACCCTCCCACCAATGTTCCCCAGCAACTGGTATTGTGAATCTGTTTAATACTCTTTTAAAGCCAGCCAAATTGGTGGCCATTATTACATCTTGTGGTAGCAAATTGCATAATTTAATTATGCACGGTGTGAAGAAGCCTTTCCTTTCATCTGTCATGAATCTCCCACCAAACAGCTTCATGAGATGACTTCACTGAGTTTTAGTATTATGAGAGGGAGAAAAATGTCTCATCATCCACTTTCTCTACACTATGTATCATTTTACTTGCTTTTTTTTTTTTAAAGCTAAATAGTTCCAGACTTTGTAACCTTATCTTAAAGGAGAGTTGCTCCAGCCCCTCGATCATTTTAGTTGCCATTTTCCAACTCCACAATATCCTTTCTTCGATGTGGTGACCACAGCTGTACACAGTATTCTAAGTGTGGTCGCACCGTAGATTTGTATAAAGGCAGTAAGATACTGGCAGTTTTATTCTCAATTCCTTTTCTAATAATCCATAACATGGAGTTTGCCTTCTTTACAGCAGCTGCACCCTGGGTGGACATTATCATCAAGATGTCCACCACAATCCCAAGATCTCTTTCTTGGTCGGTCACTGCTAACTCAGATCCCATCAGTATTCCAAGTGTGGTCACATCTTAGATTTGTATAATATCGGTAGTTTTCTTTCCAATTCCTTTAAATTCAGCCAGGAAGCTTAGGTGTTATTTTCATGAATGCTGTAGGTGCCAGATTGCAGAGCGGCACTTTCTCTACAGCAGACGTGGAGAGCCTATGGCCCTCCAGAAGTTCCCGAGTTACTTCTCTCATCACTGTCCAAGAACATCTGGAAGGCCACAGGTTCCCCACACCAGCTCTACAGTATTCTTGTTCGGAAACTGCTATCAATATTTTTGTCTGGATGCAATGACGCGGGGAGAAACATCTGCAAGCTGGTTTGAGAAGAGTCTTGGTAAGCAGACTTCAAAATCACAAGTTCAAGACACTTGAATCAAAGCTTATTTGCATTCTGCACCTGCTCCCAAGCATTCGGCAATCCCATTCTCAAAATATTATTTCAGCAACCATGATCACCAAAAGCTCTGGATTCCCCCTCCCCCCCCCGCAAAATATTACTTGGGATTTGCAGGATTCTATCAAACCTTAATATAATAATAAAATCACTGCATGCCCCATCTGCCAGAGACCCTCACCTTGTAGGGGAATGCTGGTCTGAGTCGGAGCTCTGTGAGCGTGCCGGGTGCGAGTTGCTGCGTTTCACCCAGGCATTTTCTTTTGGCGGAGGAGCTGGCATCACTTTCAGGGGAAGCTTCTCTTCCCTGGGAGTCTTGGAGGTGGGAGATATGCCTTCATCCTCCTTGCCGATGCTTTCATTTTCCAATGATTTCTCACTTTCCCTCCTTCGTGTGGCTAGAAGGGCAAAGCACAATTCAATGTGGGAAAGAGGCTTAGTTTCCCCACAAGGTCACATTTTTCTTGATCCATGTTTTACCACCACCATATCACCCAGCAAGTTTACACATTCTAGCATATGATCACAGAAGCAGCCCAAATGGGTGTTTAATAAACCGCAAATTTATTAGACAATGGCAATCCCAGTCTGGAGACATTCTGTTTAATTTTGATGTCAGCTTTTGGGGTCTTTTTGGCAACTGCACAATGGAAATAATGTAACTGTTTGATGCTACTATTTGAAGGTACTTGAGGTGTCTTCAAGCAGCGGTACCCAAGCTGACAAACTCCCCTCCCTGGTGGGGATAGAGATTGCTGAGTGGAGGGTTAGCGACTCCAATTTTTGGGTTGGCGAGCACAAAAATTGTGGATGCTCTAACAATCTCTTACAGACTCCACAAAAATTTGTCCACAACAGGAAGTTTGCATTAACTTGTAAACAGAAACCAATTATCAGCAGCTTATTCTTTAAACATCCCTGCCAATCAGCTGTTTAGAACCCAAAAAAACAGAGCTGTTGGTAGGTTATGGACAGCCCCCATTATGTAGCATTATGAATCCCCCATATTGCCAAATCTGTATAGACTTGCCTTGTGAGTGAATTGAACTTTGCCCATTAGAAATGTATGCAATAGCTCTGGCTCTAATCGAGGTAAGTAACAGGGCTTTTCGGAAACAGGCAGATTCACCTCAGGGCCGAGAGAATGGTACCTCGATTCCAACTTACTTCTTCCTGTTGGGCCTGTCCCCACAGAAGGGGTTGTACTGCCAGTCTGTGAGGACTCGCTCCCTGTCCGCGACCGCTCCTGATTATCTTCACTGCGCCAGCTGGGGTGTCTAGAGAATGTACAGAGAAGCAAGATTTACTGCATTATAAGTATGGGTCAGTGGACAAACCAAGCATGCATGGCTCCACAAAAAGCCATAGTTAATTCAAAGGTAGTCAACTGCTCAGAATTTGTCATCAGTCGCTCTGTTCCTAAAGAGGCCAATAGCCCAAATGAGCCTTTTATGTAACAGAGTGGAGGATAGGCAGGTTACATCCCACAAGATCTCAGGTTAAACCTGCCTGGGGCTTAGCCTTTTGATTTTGATCTAACAGCTCAATGGATGATCAGGGAGTCCCTGATGTTGCAGTGCTACAGAAAATAAGTAGAAATAGACCTGATGGGGAAACAACAGGGAGGCACTCTTAAGATTTTACAAATGGGAAATGCCAAATTTCAAAGAGAGAGCCTTTCAGAGGAAACTTCACAAAGGAACTGTCTTTGGAAGGGGAGTATCAGATCCTATTGCCCAAGAGAAAGACCTTACAACAGAGCTATGGCCTTTCTCACAGACCACATATTTTGAACCCTGAAGGCTAGGTTTAATCCCAGATATCCTAAAGAGAAAAGATTTCAGATACTGGGGATGGGCAAAGATAAAGCCCCCCCCCCCCAAAAAAAAAGATAGACCATGTGGGCCATCTAGTAGAGCAGTGATTCAATGCAGCAGGTGCATATGCTCTGTTTGAAATAAAGCACAGATGGGATAAACAGGGGAGGGCAACGCTAGATGTTTCGGCCTACAATACCCATTTACCCTAACTGGCATAACCAATGGTATGGGATGATGGGAGTTGTGGGCCAAAACATCTGGAGAATCACAAGTTCCCCACTCTTGGGATAGGGAATGCTATTACCTGCTCTTGAAAAGCAGTTACCATTGCACATGTATTGAATAAAACAGACACTTTTGCTGCAGAGTGCTTGCAAATAATGTGACTGGTTTGCAGCTATCTGGCAGTAGGTTAGCTTGCCTGCTTGACACAAGGTAGCAATACTGTTCGGAACACAATACAAAACAGTTTACACATGCACGATGTTGGCTTTGCATTCTCAGGGCTTACATAAGTGGTTACAAAATGACCTGGTTTGCATGTATCAGCAAACTATATCTTAATTAACTACTGTTTGTTGAATTGTGGGTTGTCATTATGTTCGAACCTGGAACTATGGGTTAACTATGGGTTGTACAACCCAGGATGAGAACCCATTGTTTCATGTTGGCTTGTGAACTGAGAGTTGTCTTACCATGGGTTGTCTTTACATGCAACCCAGAATCATGTATGGTTCATAGGTTATTTTGCCAAGATACAGAGGCAGTAAGCAAGAGCAGTAAAAAAACCCAGCCTCTTAGATGCCAATACTGCAATGCCACAGAGGCAGTTTGGATGCAGATAGGGAGCAGGTGAAAGAGGAAGGAAACCAATAACCCAGGAACAGATAAAACAAACCATGGTTTCTTCGATTGTTCACCAGGCAAACCCTGGTTTAAACCATAGGTTAGCATTCCATGTGAACCAGGCCAATGTGCTCTTTAACATTTACCACTTCTTAACATATAGCTGTTGTTTTAATACAAGCTAACAGAATGGCATAGTGCTCTTTTCTTTAGGATGAGCAGACTCTGGAGGAGCTCCGCAAAATTTGATGAGCTGTAGGCATATCTCTGGCACCTTTTGCAAGATCAGCAACTTTTGCAAGATCAGTTTGGCGCATAGCATGCCGAGTTAGGTCCTCTGCTGCATTTTCTGCGTGCCAGATCTTCGCCTGCCACTCACCGCTCCCGGGGTCGTCGTTCTAGCCTTGGCTTATCATCTTCCAGTTGGCGCTGCAGCTTCTCTTGCTCCTTCTGTAGCCTCTCTTCTACTTCACGCTCCCTTGCAGCGGTGTCCACAGGCTTGGCTCCGCCAAAGATGGAGGCTGCACGGCTAGACTGGGTAGCAGGAGCTACAGAAGTATCTTCATCCTTGGGTGTGCTCCGGGGCTTCAGATTCAATTTTGGCCTCTGAGTGGGACCTAGGAGGAAAAGGGCAGAAGGTCCGAGAAAGTGAACAGTGCCGAAAGAACAAAACCAAAAAAACAACTAAGCAATTGTTCTCCAGGTTAGGAAAAGGTAACAGCAAGGGACTTAATGGACATTCATGAGGTTTGCTTATCTAGATAAGTAGGGGGGATTATAGGCTGAATGATATATGTCATTTAGGCCACTTAGGGGATCACAATAACTTGCACGAGTCAGAACAAGAACCAAAGGCCAAACGGGGCTAATGAATCATTAGACAAACCTCCCTATAAAGATGGATTTCCCATTTCTTGAACGACTACTTCAGATATTGACTTTAATCATGTGCTTTGATGGGTCTGGCAGGGTACTGTACTGGGACTAGAAGGGGGGAAAGAGCCAGAGGGAAGGATTGCTATGGCCTAGGGTTAAATTCATGATGGCTTCTCTATGTTTGGACAGGACAAGAAGTAAGAGACAAACAATTTGCAGCAACACAACACACACAACAACAGCAAAGCAAACAAATCCTTTTCTCTTGCTACTGAGCAAACGTTGGACCTACCTCTCTCATCCCGCCGGTTGTCATCCCTGGAATAGTCATCCCGCGAGCTGCTCCACCTATCCATCCGATCATCCCGCCTCTCATAACGGTCCTCATAGCGGTCACCACCACCCCTGTAATCATCGTCCCGACGGTATCCACTGCCAAAGGCTCTTCTGCCACTGCCACTGCCACTGCCTGACCTCGAGTCGAAACCTGCAGGGGAGGGAAGTTATAGTAGCTCTCTTGCACAACAGGAAGACAGCTATGTCTGAAGACGAACAGAACCAAGACTCTTGGGGCACTTCTGAGGACTAAGAAATTTATTTAAGGTTCCACAAAGCCCTGCTGTTTTCCCTCTGCAGAATGTCTTGAAGGCAGCACCCCAGGGTGCTCTCAGAGGAGTCAAACAGAGAGAAGGCATCAGGGCATATAGCAAAAAAGAAGAGTAGCTAAGAAAACATTTTCCCCAAAGGCATGTTCACATCCAGTCAGCATAGGCACAAAGTACCTGACGGAGCAGCAGCCAAACAGACTGGGCAGAAGTGATAGTTCAAGGTTTCAGGAAGATTTCATGTACCGTTTACAAGACACTGCATAAAACTCTATATAGGCATCTCACGAAAATTCCTACCACTTCAGTTCAAAACCTTGCGGAAAGCAGGGCTTAATGAACACAGCCAGAAAGTGCTTACTAGCGGGGACTCAAGTCATGCCTGACAGTATGTAGACCACACTCCAATCACTAGGTCACTCAAGGCTGGAGAAAAACAATGGCACCACCACCACAAGAAACCAGAAAAGATTCATTGACTAGAAAGGCCCCCAAAATAATCTAATCTCATCTTTTATGAACCCCATAACCAACATAATAGCAAATATTCTCTAGGTGACATGACAGGATGTTGCAGGCAGAGAGGAACAAGCAAGATGCACCATGCAGGAGGTGTCTAAAGACAGGGTTAACACAATTTCTCTCTAACCTGTAGAGCCATGACTGATCTTGAAACATGGAAGCAAAACTTGTTTGTTAGGCTCCTGAGAGAACAAATTGTCTGTACTTGCTCTCGACACACAATATCCTAACTCCAATTATGTACCCCTTCAAGGGAGAAATGCCTTCCAGGCTCCAATGATTTATACCTAAAATGGACGGCACTCCAATAATTTCACAACAGCAACAACAAGAAGGGAACATGGACAACAGCTTGTAACATAAGCAATTGTTAAAATTGAGAGGCTCTATTTAATCCCCAGACCCACAACAAAGTCTGTGACCCACAGTACCTCCTCTATCATAATCTCTACGGTCATCGTAACGATCCCTGCCCCCAAAACGGTCCATCTCTCTTCGGGGGGCATCACGGTACCGATCCGAATCATAGCGATCACGGTCACGATACCCTAGGTGGAAAAAGATAAAGAGTGGGTACAAGATAGATATGGAGTGATGGCTTTCTTCAGCTTGGGAAGCGCGAGAGAGGCAGGCTTTATTTATTTATTGAATTTTTATTCTGCCCAATAGCTGAAGCTTCCTGGGCAGTTCACAAAAATTAAAACCATTCAAAATATAAAACAAACAGTATAAAAACATGATATAAAACACAATGTAAAAGCACAACCAGGATAAAATCAGCAACAGTGCAGAAATACAAATTTAAAACAGCAAATTTAAATTTATAGACTGTTAAAATGCTGAGAGAATAAAAAGGCGTGTGAAAGAATATAGCATAGCTGCCAGGCGAATCTCCTTAGGGAGCTCATTCCACAGCCGGGGGGCCACAGCAGAAAAGGCCCTCCTCCCCGTAGCCACCTGCCTTACTTCCTTTGGCAGGGGCTCACGGAAAAGGACCCCTGAGGATGACTTTAGGGTCTAGGCAGGTACATATGAGAGGAGGTATTCTTTCAGATAGCCTGGCCCCAAGCTACTTAGGGCTTTAAATGTTAATACCAGCACTTTGAATTGGGCCCGGACTGGCAGCCAGTGAAGTTGGAAAAGGACTGGCATGGTGTGGTCTCATTGGCCAGTCCCTGTTAGTAAACATGCTGCCCTGTTTTGTACCAGTAGAAGTTTCCGGACCATTTTCAAAGGCAGCCCTATGTATAACGCATTGCAGCAATCCAAACGAGAGGTTATGAGAGCATGGATCACTGTAGCTAGGCTATCTCTCTCTCCAGATAAGGGCACAATTGGTATATCAGCCTAAGCTGATAAAAGGTGCTCTTTGCCACTGAGTTCACCTGTGCCTCAAGTGACAGTTCTGGATCCAAGAGCACCCCCAAACTATGAACCCAATCCTTTAGGGGGAGTGCAACCCTGTCCAGAACAGGGTGAACAACACCTAGTCGTACAGGCAAACCACCTGCTAACAGTACCTCCGTCTTGTCTGGATTGAGTCTCAGTTTGAGTCCCAGCTCATGGCTGATGCTCTGACAATAGTCTATAGTAGACTAAATAGTCCATAGTAGACTAAATAGTCCACCGTTGACTATTGCGTTGTCTGTCAGGAAAATCCCATGCCATAATTGGTTATTTTCTGGAAAAAACCAACGCAAATCAACAGAGTTGTTTTCCTGCACAACTGTTGATTATTGTGTCGTGTGGCGGGCTCCATTAATTATTTCCCATGCCTAAAGAGTAGCAAGGCAAGAGTGGCAGAAACTCCGGCTGCTCTTGCCCAGTGGGGCTATACAGGCAGGGGAAATAATCCCATCCGGGAAGCGCTTGGGAACCCGCTGATCATGCCATCCCTTGGGGGGGCACCAGCAATCGCGGCACCCCATGTGTTCCCAGGGATGTGCACATCCCTTGCCCCCACCAGGGAGGGAAAGTGCTGGTGACTGGGGATGCTAGGAACTGCTGCCACTTTTTGAGAGTGGCAGGAGCTCCTATTGTCCCCCCGTTGCCAGCCACCCCCACTTTGCAATGAATGCAATCTGCTGCCATGCTGAGGGCGGGGGGACACTCACACAGAGTCAGCATCTCTCTCTGCTCTTAGGGTTGGGCTGCTAAGACTGTTGTGCTACCTCATTAGAATGGCATTGCATTTAGCTCAAAATAGGAACAGAAATCATGCAGGATTTGGAACTGCAACTTGACTGAATTTCCAGAACCAAAGCAGTTTGGCTGGCTGAAGTGTAAGGCACGTACACGTTAAGTGACTGCCCCAAATCCTACACGGTGTCTCTAGCATTGATGGGACCTTAATTAATGGATAGTTCCTACTACAAGAGAACAACACCCTGTATGCTTCCCCCATAATGATTAGCTGTCAATGGCCTAGTACAGCCTTGGTACCCTCCAGATGTTTGGACAACTTCCAGCATTCCTGACCGGCGGCCATGCTAGCTGATTCTGCTGGGTGATAAAAATCCAAAATATGTGGAGGGCAGATCTAGTATCTGATCTTGAACCTCTTTCAGCCTGAGAGATTAATTCAATTCTGGAGAAGCTCTTGTAGGCTGCATTCCAGTAGTGGGCAGATCCAAAGGTAAAACGGGGGGGGGGGGGGAGACAAAGGGTGCAGGCAAAATATCAGCATATTTTAGCTCGAAGCTCTTACTACCATTGACTGTCTTAGAAGAAGCATTTCAACCTTGTAGAATTGGTGGTGGGGCACAAAGCTGGGAAATCAAACGATCAGTAGTTGGGAGAAAGGGGGTGGAGCTCTCTTGAGAGCCACAGAGGGCCAGAACGGGACCCCAGGAAGGACGAATTGGGCCTGCAGGCCAGAGGCTCTGCACCCCTGGTGTACAGGAAGCACACAAAGGTAAGGTGCTTTTGTCAGAACTAAAGTTTTATTTTCGCAAAACTGATGTTAACAGATCATAATCCCGTAATGTGCTTGCCTACGGGTCAGGGAGATAGGGCAGGAGACCATTGCATCCCAAGTATTTTAGAGTATGTAGGAAATTAGGGAAAAGATGTGGGAAAACACAGCATTTCAGGCTGTGGCCATGAACACTGCAGGCAAACTGGTCACGAACTCACTGTCTCCAAAACTATCCTCGCTCCTGCGGGGAGGGTAGTCATCAAAGCTATCCGTAGCAGGACGAGCCCTCCAGTCTGATTCAAATCTCTCCGTATCCCGGTTTCGATCACGGTCTCTTCCGAAAGAGCGATCATCCCTGTCTGCAGAAGAGGGGGAAAATGATCCAGTGATTAAATAGCACAGCCATGGGTTCACACATTTCGAAAGCTGTGAATCAGAGAATGCTGATGCACCATTCAAAAAGTGAAATGTGCTGCTTAGTTCCCCAGGAAAGAATTCCTTTGGCCAGGTGCCTCCTTCAATCTAAAACATTTGTGATGGAAGGGACAACGGAGGCCGGAGCTATTAATTTCTATGGCAAAGTGACATCAACCCCGCATGGCATTTTTATGGCAAGGTTAACACAATGTGTATATAAGAGGTGGCAGACTGCTGGCTCAACATGCGCTTTGGCAAGTGTGCAGCCCACAGCATCTCCACTCTCAGGTTGGACAGGTGTTTCTAAGAGAATGGTGGCCTCTTTCTAAAGGGAGAGGGAGGCAGAGATCCATGGGGTGGGGGCACTTGCAAGCAGCACCAGACAAGATCTGTTTGGAACCAGGGCAGAGAAGGGTGGAGTACTGCTGCAAAAAGGAGAGGTCAACTCTGGCGGCGGAGCACTAACATGCTACATCAAAGGATTTGGTTGAAAGGTTATATGCATAAGCCCAAATTTTTATGAAGATGATGATTCTAAGCAGGCATGAAAAACACTTGTCCCTCTATTTCCATAGAAGTTTCTCCTGTTCTACCCCATGGTGTGTCTCAGAAATCCAGTTTCCAAACCGCTCCAGCTTATGTGCACATTTACTCCATCCCCACCACACACCACTATGGAACCATTTCCCCTTCTCCTTTATCATTGGTTTGCGCATCAAGTCTTCTGTCCTGGAAACTGCAGTCCTAACTGTGCATTATCCAGCACCCCTGCAAGGAGCGCTGCTGAAATTGACAAGGTCAAGTCAGTAGAAACGCCACTCCTTTCATCTTTATTCTGAAGTGACTTGCTGGCAGGTGAGAGGAAAGCTGTTTATTTTGCTGCTTCATTTTGCAGCCATTGTACATAAATTTAGCTGGTACAAGATGACCTCTACTTACTGAACCGTAGTTCTTACCTTTATCCTGAGCTTGATCAGCAACATCCACTCGTATTCTCCTGTTCCCTAGGGACTGAACATACAATAGAATATTAGCTTATTTTAGGTCCAAAGAAGAAGAGGTGCCCAGCAAGTCTGAGGTCATCTTGGATGCCCCAATAGCTTTAAAACACTTTTTTAAAAACTGTGCTTATTGAAAGACCTGCATAAATGCTTTGCATGCTTTGCAAATTCCCACCTACCGCATTTTGTCCCTCATGTTCCTGACTGAAATTATAGGCCTTCATTTGCACAGATGTACTGAGGATCAACACAGGAATTAAATGTATGTAAGAATAATGTTAATCATGTGTTTTCTCTAATGGGAGGGTCAAAAGTTGTAATTATCTGTTTGTGTTAACTCGATTTGGACTTGAGACATGGTCCATTTCAAACCAAAGATAGTGCATGCATTTTAGAACTTTCAGTATTACCCCCAATGTAGGGAGCCAGTTTCTTGGTACACATTAATTTGCATTTTTGTTCTTAGCTAAAGGCTGAATAGTCTTTCCTCTGGCAAGAATGTATTTATGGCACAAGTAAACCCACCAGAATGGAAATAATATTGCACAGGATCTAGACAGTATTTGAAACTGGCATAGCTTTAACCCACATAGACTCCACTGACAATTTACCACACTTACTATTCTGCTCCTATTTCAGCTTTGTTCCATACAACATTTTTTGCTGGTGAGGTAGGAAAATTGTTTGGAGCTTTCATAGGGCAGAAACCAGTGCTGCGTCAGTGGATTTTGGCTCATGTGCTGCGAGTTTCTCCTCCACCTCTACAGCTCCCCCCACCCCGAATATTTGCTCTCCCAACTCTCCAGAGAAGGTTTTGAAAAGTGCAGGGGACTGTGGGGGGGGGGATTATTTCCCTCCCCAGTTTCACTGACAAACGTAGTTCTGTCAAGAGCACAACTTTACTGGATTTCACCCATAGGCGACACAACCAACAGGACTGATAGGTATTCTGCCTAAGAAATCACCAGACCTTGGACATATATCTAGCTAGCAAGGGGTATATTTTTTCACTCTTCCACTATTTCTTTATTACATTTTTATACTGCCCCAATAGCCGAAGATCTCTGGGTGGTTCACAAAAATTAAAACCACGAAGAGCATAATCTAAAAACACAAATACAAAATACAATATAAAAAGCACAACCAGAATAAAACCACACAGCAAAAATTGATATATTTATTTATAAAGCGCCATCAATTTTCATGGCGCTGTACAGAATAAAACAAAACAAGACAATCTGCCATATGGCTTACAATCTAAAATCACTGTAACAGACAGGGGAGGAGGGGAAAAACCAATAGGGGTAGGGGACATTAAAACTAAATATAGACTAGTATGACCCCGCTACGGTTAAAAAGCTTTCGAGAAAAGAAATGTTTTCAAGTGAGATTTAAAAACAGAAATTGACGTCGTGGTCCGCAAATGCACTGGAAGAGAATGCCAGGCATTGGGGGCAGCGAGCGAGAACGGGCGAAGATGAGCGAGAGGTGTGGAAACTCTCGGGCAGGTGAGAGACACGGTGTTACTGGAGCGGAGGGCAGGAGCAGGGCAACGAAGTGAAAGAAGGGACGAAAGGTAGGGAGGAGCCAGATTATGACAGGCTTTAAAAGTAAGAAACAGCAGCTTGTATTGGATTCTATAAGAGATAGGAAGCCAGAGGGGGGATTTTAAAAGTGGGGTGACATGATCAAAACGACGAGCCAAGAAAATAATCCTAGCTGCCGAATGATAAATGGAGACCAGTGGAGACAATTGAGAAGAGGGAAGACCGGTCAACAAAAGGTTAAAATACGGAATTAAAACAAGGTTTAAATTTAAGTTAAATTAAGTGTTTAAGCGTAAAGGCTTTCAAAACAATTGTCCAGACTTTAGCTGCAGGATCACTGGACAAGCAACTGAGATCATCAGAGTAACCTACATCAGCCTTCCCCAAACGGAAGTTTAAGTCCTCAGCATCTGGAAGGCACTGTGTTGGGGAATATTAACCCCATATAAACTAGGTACAGCAGAGTACACCACCCGTGACCACCATTTTGCTTGAGGAATGCAATATGATCTCTCTGGCTTGTATGAGAAAATTGCATCCAAGTTCTTGACCCATGCCACTCGAGACCTAAGCCACCCCAATCAGGATGGGGTAGTCTATTTCTATCCTTGTGTATGTCAACAAATTACCCTGAAGAAAAGGAAAAACAGAAAACTATTTCTAAGACCTGGCTAATTTAATCTGCCTTTGCTTCAGTCTGTTGCTGTGTCATTTCCTCCACATAACTAGCAATACTGTTGGGAGGGAGGCGGAAGGACCCAGACAAACATACATGAGGAAAAATTGCCAAGTGAACTCAAGGTTAGAGACTGAGGTTAACAGGTGGGTCCTAGGTTTTAACAAGATTTAAAGTTACTATTCTAAGCACCTGCATCTAATTTGAACTTTCAAATATCCAGTTTTCTTCTCCTTTTGGCTTATTATTTTTCATTCAGAATCAGTGTCATTTTCCATTTTACTGCAACCAACATCTCATTAGCCAATTTGAAACGTTAAAATAAAACTTTGACAGCTTAAAAGGTAGTCAATTTTGAAAGTATACCAAGTAACTTTGGAAGAAATTAGGATTTACTTAGCATTGCTATAACAATACCCATTTTGCAGAAATAAAGACACCAGAACACTTCAGAAGCATTCTCTAAAAGACATTTTCCCCCAGCAATGATTCCAACCAAAGTTTGCATAATTCCAAACCCATATATTGGAATCTTCAATGCAACTTGCAAAACATCCTGACTCACTGAGCTTTGCACAAAACAGGGATTCTGTCCTCAAGTTTGCAACTTTACAGCACCAAGAAAAGAACATGTCTAGAGAGTAATGGTAACGTGTTAAAAATTTTACTGTGACAATTGAAATCTTGCAACTTCTGTAAAGGGTCAACCCCTTGAATGCTATCTTTCAACTCTATTATACTTTATGATCTAACAGCACTTTATGATCTAAGAAACTGGAGGGGGTTCGCTGGAGGGGGTTCAGAGGAGGGCAACAATGATGATCAGGGGTCTGATAACAAAGCCCTATGAGGAGAGACTGAAAGAACTGGGCATGTTTAGCCTTGAGGAGAGAAGACTGAGGGGAGACATGATAGCACTCGTCAAATATTTGAAAGGCTGTCACACAGGGGAGGACCAGGATCTCTTCTCAATCATCCCAGAGTGAAAGACACAGAATAATGGGCTCAAGTTAAAGGAAACCAAGACATCAGGAAAAACTTCCTGACTGTTAAGAGCAGTACAATGGAACAAGTTACCTAGGGAGGTGATGGGCTCTCCCACACTAGAGGCATTCAAGAGGCAGCTAGACAGCCATCTGTCAGGTATGCTTTAAGTTGGATTCCTGCATTGAGCGGGGGGGGGGGGGTTGTACTTGATGGCCTTATAGCCCTCTTCCAACTTTATTATTCTACCATTCTATGCTTATGAAATACATGTACCTTCATAGGCGTTTGATTAAGTCATCACTGGAACATCTACAGGTGCCTGTATTTCCAGTGTCTAACCAAAGTAAAGCTATCCTAATATGGAAAGTTCTTACACTCTCTCCCTTTACCATTACTGCACCACACCCACACGGCTCACTAAATGGTGTTTAATACTACTGCATAGTATGCTCAGGTGGGCACCATCCCCCATCTCTCAGAAGACAAATGGCAAACCCTGGACCTCAGCTGAAACAAGTTTTCCTTTTTAACGTAAGTTTAACAGAACGAACCGAAAACAAATCAAGAAATATTTTTTTTAAAAAAGAACAAAAATTACATGGAAAGGAAGGTCATTTTTTTCATCAAATACCCCTTAGCTGAAACATAAAGCTCCAACAAAAATTCATTACATGGGACACAGTAACATCAGTTATAATTATCCTAGAACAAAGAATAGGTATTTAATCATATACGGATGGTTACACAAAGAACGCAGGCTGACTTTTAAATCATGCATGGAACCTAGCAGTTTGCAAGTGAAGAACACGGTTGGACGGCCTGCGTAACTTGCCTTCATCTTCCAATTATTTTAGAAAGCTACTGTAAGTTTCATATTATAGTGAGGGATTTGTACTGGATCCTGTTATAGGACAACCTCAGAAGTCATTTCTACGCAAAACCACCCACTACTTCAGGTGTGGTGTATCTGAGGCCCTCCAGAAGTTACTGGTCTACAACTGCCATCAGCCCTAACCACTGGCCATGCTGGCTGGGGCTAATGGGAGTTGGAATTGATCATCATCTGGAGGGTCCCAGGATCTCCACCCATGGACTACTTCCGAGTTTTGCTTTTTCGAATGTTCTTTAAGTCTGAGAGGCTGGGGAAATCAAGCCACAACGGGAGGGTTCGCACCACTGACTACATTTCTCGGCAGGTTCCAACTCACCTCTTCGTTGAGGCTCAAAGCACTGAGCAAGGAGTCTAGGTCTTCGAACTCAGCATATCCAAATCCTTTCAACCTGTCTGGATTACTAGGCTCCCGTGGCAAACGAACAGCACTTATCTGCAATTGAGAGGGAGAGGAAAAGATTGTTTGTAACCATCTTTCTACAAGACCTGCAATGGTAGCTACCAGCTGCCGCATTTCACGTTACCACTGAAAGCAAAAGCCACCACAGCATTTATTTAAAAGAGGTTTATACTGCTCTTCAACGAAAGCTCTCAAGGTGGTTTGAATAGGACGGCCAGAGTAGGGGGCGGTCTTTATAACACACAAAGAAGTTCCATAATTTTCAAGGAATCCAAGTTTGGCATAACACCCTGTTTTATTTATTTGCTTTTTAAATTTGAATCCTGTCTTTACACCAATGGTGCTCAAAGCAGTTAACAGCAAAATACAAAAAACATACAAACTAACTTTCACTGATTAGTGATAGCAGACAGATTAAGTCACTTGGAAGGAGAAAGGCGGCAGCAGATGGAGGTGCTAGACCTTCACTCCTTAAGTCATATGCAAAGTTTATGCTCCACTTCAAAGTTCTCTTTGATTCTGTACTTGCATCGCTAATTGCAGTGTCTGCTTCACTTAGAAGCAGGCAGAAAAACACTGAGGAAAGCATTTTATAGCACAATCGTATGTGTGTCTTTTCAGAAGTAAGTTCTTCTGAATTCATTCGGGCTTATTGCTAGTTGTATGTGTATGGCATTGCTGCCGTAACCACTCTGATTCCAAGTACAACAGCCTGTTTAAAGGCTGTTAAGGGCACATATTCCAGATAATGGTTTTAATGATTGACTAGACAGAGAACGCTCCCTCAAACCGGTTAACTTACCAGCATGACTAATCCTAATGTACAGAAGTCCTGGTGGTGCCTTAAGACCAGTGCTATGAAAGCTGTATGCTCATCTTTTTCTTTCTAGGCCTTGAAACACCACTGATGATGGCTGAACATGAAGGAAAAACTCATAGTGTTTCTTTGTGGAAAATCCTAAACTTGAGAGAGGAGCACTAAGAATAGGCACCAAGCTGTGTGGGAGACCATCACTCAGTACACGAAACATGCTTTGGAGGCAGCTTAGAAGTGATTAATGTTTGCTGTAGAAGCCCCTCACATATTATAGCCATCTATCCACTCCTGCCACCACACTTTCATGCAGCAATTCCTAACAGGCAGAACTAAGGCATTAATAGAAAATAACAGGTGATAAAAGGACACAAAAGGTACGCAATGGCATTTCAACCACCAGGAACGATCTGCTGTGATCAAGCAAAGCATGCTGCCTTATGAGCAACAGACCCAATGACATCAAGCTGTCTTCTCTCTTCTGACCTTCCAAACCTACACTTTCCTTCTGTTCAAGAATAATTTCCCATTACTTCCTCTGGACCTTTCCCCACCAGGCCTAGAAATTAAGTGGCCCCAATATTGTTGCTTCAAATGGTTTGATAAATAGCTAATTGTGCTCCCTTTTAGAGAAAACTTCTCAGTCAATGTTCTGCTCAACGAGGGCAAAACTGTCACCTAGGAAGGCCATTTTAGAGTAATTCATTTAATATGTTTGCCGTAGAAATTAACGAATACCTTTGGTTCTACTACAAAAGGAAGTGGGGATTCCTTATTTCTTTGCTGCTTTCATCTCTTGTGGACAATTTCCTGTCCTCAAACAGATCCCCAGTGGCTCTGATGCCTGCTGAGAATGCAAAAGCAATGGAAGCGTTGATCATCAAGAATCCAAAAGTCTTCATGCTATGCTTCCATGCATCCTTGGGAAAACAACTAGGCTAATAGTACTATTTTTCTCAAGTTATATCCTCGATTCCAACAAGGTTGCGGTTGGCCAGTTATACAAAGTGATTCTTGCTTCTCACTTTGCCTAGAAGGAAGGGGTTCACAGCAGATCTTTCTGGTGAGGGAATGAAGAGTGAGCTTCCCTAGTGGGCTGACCAGCTGCTGCGCTTTCGGCTCCATTCAAATGTGGAAGGTGCTTAACATAGTCACACAAAGGCCTGTCCATAATTGCACACCCAGTGTAAATTTGGCTGTTATTTTAATATGTATTAGTTTTATATGTTTTTAATCAGTTTTATGTATTTTTGTATTCAATGTAGTTCCCCGCCTCGATCCAGAGGGAGAGGCAGGTAAGAAATAAATATATTATTATAATAAACAAGGCCCCTGCTGCTCCATCTACTTGGTTAGGACCTGTGCCAAGCAACTCTCCAAGGAGAAAGCTGCTACTGGGTGTTTTTACTGTTAGACTTGTTACTCTTCTTTCAAGGAGTTCAGTGGTGGCTTTAGTTTAACACCCCTTTAAGATAGGCTAGTTCAAGGGATAATAATTTCTAGTGGTTACCCAATAAGTTGGGATTTTAAAAACCCAATAACTTAATTTCTATGAAACTTGAACAGCATTAAGGGCACAATCCTATGCATGTTTAGACAGAAAAAAAGTTCTACAACTCCCAACATTTCCTAGTCAGCCATGGTGGCTGGGGTACGCTGGGAGTTGTAAGATTCTTTTCTGTCTAAACTTGCATAGGATTACATCCTAAGTGACAAATTTGCATATAATAAGAATGATAGATGATCTGCTTATCTGCATTTTTTGTGGCTGTAAGATATTGGGCAAGCAAAGATACTGGACAAGAAAGACGTTGGTATGTCTAAAATGATTTAGAAGGTGACCTGCCACTAATAAATCTCTACTTACATTGCACATTCACACTGCTATGATAGGTAGTGGAATGCCATGCTATACCAAATGTGCGTTTTAGCTTGACTAATGGCTAGCAGCGTTCTGACAAGGAAGAGTTTTCTTCAGTTTTTGAACACTGCAGGGTAATTGTTCATCCTGAAAATGATTCAAGATAGGTGTCACAGCACTGAAGATCCATGATCCTTTCCTTAAATTTAGATGACATTTCTTTACATGTCAAGTACATTTTCATCACACAAGTTATATTTTCTTTTGAGTTCAGAGCTATGTGCAGCATTTCAAAACAAGGGATCTGTCCACTGGGAATTGTGATCAGCCTTTCAGCATGCTGAATGACTAAAGCTGCAATTCCTAAACAATGTGCCACAAGAGAATGGCTACAGTGCTGTGAAAATAACAGTTCACGTGAGTCCAGCTGCCTAGAGAGAAGGCTGCCTATTGCATTTCTTCATGATGCACTGCTTTGGCCTTGCCCTGCAACCCTCCAATCCAATTCTGCTAGGAGTGGATCATTCTGCCTTAAGTATGATCGGATTACTCACTCTGGAAGCACACATACAACAATTTCTCTATCTCAGAGAGCACCATGCCCAGAGTAGTTTGGCTCCTTGGAGGGCAGATCATTTTTACTCTTACATATTCGGGGGCAAGAGTGGTGTACCTCCAATTTTAAGCTTTTAAAAATTGTGCTTCTCATAGCAGAAGTTTGGGGACAACTTCTAGCAAATCATAAGATCACTCAGCAAACTGTATGAAATTTCCATGATTCTAAGTGTGGCTTCTTCCTTTGGATAACCAAAAGTAGAAACTTATCATTTATAATCCAGAGGTTTACTTAGCAGAGCTGAGATAGTCTGCTTTTGAAGAGCTAGAAACAAGAGTCCAGGTCATTTTTCTCATTTTATAAAGCGCTCTTGGCAGTCACACCTTTGTGTCAAAACACTCAAAAGTGCAATAGTGAAAACACTCTTATTTCACAGAAGTGGCCTGGGAATTCTACAAACAACTATGGAAACTCTTTCAAGGATTTGTAAGAGAAGCATCTTCGCCAGAACTGACATACGGGGAATTTCTCTGTCATTACATTTTCACCCAGCTTAAAATAATGCTGTTACTCAAGAGGACACATGGTCATCATCCCCTCACCCCCAACTCAAAGGATGGCCCAAATTCCCAGGATCCTAGTCAATGCTTTCCACCTGGCTCCATATGGCACTAATAAAAGGTGGACATATCACATGAAGAAAAAACTTAAGCTACCCTTTAAATACTCACATTAAGTCCTCTGAAGAAGTCCTTGATAGACTCTTCCGTTACATCATAGGGCAAGTTTCCCAGGAAGGCAGTGTAGGGGGGTGACTTTGGGAGACGGCTTCTGTCAATATTGGGCTCCCGAGCTGCCCGAGGTGCAGTGGGCAGGATGGAACGGTCAATCGGAGGGGCTCGGTACACATCGTCATCGTTGCTATGCCAGGTGGTTGAAACTAAGAAGAACATTTTGCACATTAGGAAACCATTCAGTGTTTACAACCAACAACAGATATTACACAGCCTGTGTTTGACCTGTGAAAAGCACAGCAATTATGGGAGATTTATAGGGACTGAAGGGTCACCTTCCAAGAGCAGCAGCTCCAGTATAGATGGTTCAATATGGGATTCTTTTTGCATGCAAACTGAACCTATTCAACTGCCATGCCGCATTAGAAGTAATTTTCCTCCACATACCTTCTCGTCACAAAACAGAACACTGCACAAAAAGATAACAAGTCCAAAGTTGGCTGCAGACCATCCTTTCAACAAGAATGCACGAAAAAAATGGCTGTTGCTACAAAGATAAAAAGTGATGAGCTGCCATGAGGGCAGGTCCTCACTATGAATACTTGCAATGACTACTGAAGAGCGCATGGTGCAAATTCCGTAGCTGAGGGCTGTTGTGGACCCTCAGACACTTTGGGAGGAGAAGGGGGTGAAATGGTGGTCCCACCATGGTTCTATGGAGGCATTTTGAATGAACCATCTCCTCCATGGGAGGGGGGAAGAGATGCATATACTGCAGCAGTACTTTTTCTTTCTTTTGCAGCCGCACAAAACTAAGCATAGAGCCCTCACGACCACAGAAATGCCAACTTATAAGTATGTCCATATGTGTGAAGCCAAGCATGAGCCCTGCCTGCTCATGGGAATAAGCCCACAAAAGTTACCAGCCTGCAAACTTTTTTAGTAGCCTGCTGGAAGCTGGCAGAGGAGGGACTGGGAACACCATCCCTCCAGCAGCCACTGCATTTCAGAGTTGGGAATGGAGGAGGGGGCTTCCCTCCTCTCACAGCCAAATTGTTTTCTATGCTGAATGCAGAGGAGGGTTGGAACATCTCTCCTCCCCCAGTCTATTCACTTGCCTGTCACCGATGGCTCCCAAATGAGTGCTTAAATGCAAGGCTGTCCTAAGGAAACTGCACAGGTACAGGGAAGGAGGGAATTAAAAAGTAATATTTGCAGCCAGGCTTGGCAGCAAATGACCATTTCTACTAGCCACTAGGAATATATTAAAAGTGCTACTGAATACAGGCAGAATGTCTCTTTCGAATGAGGAAATGCAGCCTTCTCTCCTCCAACAAAACAACCAGTCCCACAGCACAGACAGAAAGGGCTTGTAAGACAAATGGCAAGGTTTTTCCTCACCCAAAATTTCCTTCTTTTTAGAAATTAAATACCCCCAATTCCCATATATATACGTACACAATTAAGCATGCAGTTTCCCACTCCACAAAACCAGTCCTTGCTTCTCCTAACTCCTGTGCAGAAATGCTTTGAAAATGCTTTCCCCCATAACTCGACAACTCCCTTGCTTTGGGCAGGCTCTATTCTTTGCACTCACTCCTAGGTCAGGCTTAATCTGTGCCTGAGCAAAGTCTAACAGGCATTTGCTTTTGAGACTAGGACATAAGACGAAAAAACAATGTTTCCTTCCACAGAAATTGCCTGCAGGTTTTCTTTCTTTCCTTGCAGCACCCCTTTTTCTCCCCGCCCTTTAAATCTGCCCCAGGCAAGGATTGGGAGGCAGAAGGGGGTGCACAGAAGCAATTTCTCATTTTTCTGGGGAAATGGATCCGACCATGCTGAGGTGTGGATCCAGGGAGATCAGCAGAAGATGGCGGGCAGGAAAAGAGTTTTTAAGAAGGCACATCTAGCTCTTTTTACATTTAGTCAATCAGAAGACTGCAGGGTGGAGAGGCGTGGCAGGATTCAGTGGCGGAGGCTGGACTGGAAACCTAATTTACCAGCTCAATAGGGGAAATATCATTTTTTTTAAAGAAAGTAAAATAACCCAACTGTTTCTTGACAGAATTAAATTTATAGTCACTATGGTGACTGTAATTCCGGACTCTCCTGATCTAACACACTGAATAAAGAAGCTTGCCTTTCCACATGTAAAACGGCAGGAGATGGAAGGGAACCACACACAATTCACTCCAGAATCCAATATAAACTTCTCCTGTTGACCTTCAAAGCTTTTCACGGTCTAGCTCCTGCCTATCTCTCCTCTCTCATCTCACACTATTCCCCCGCTCATGCTCTCTGCTCCTCTGATGCCATGCTTCTCGCCTGCCCAAGGACCTCCACTTCCCTTACTCGGCTTCGTCCTTTTTCTTCTGCTGCCCCTTACGCCTGGAACGCTCTTCCAGAACACTTGAGAACTACCAACTCAATCACAGCTTTTAAAACTCAGCTAAAACCTTTTCTTTTCCCTATAGCTTTTAAATACTGAGTTTGTTCTGACTCTATACTGTTAGCTTCACCCTACCCGGTGCCTGTTTACACTTCCCTGTGCCTGTTTGCATTCTCTTTCCCTCCTTATTGTTTACTACAACTTTATTAGATTGTAAGCCTATGCGGCAGGGTCTTGCTATTTACTGTGTATAATCTGTACAGCACCATGTACATTGATGGTGCTATATAAATAAATAATAATAATAATAATAATAATAATAATAATAATAATAATGGAGGAAGCATTTATTGTAGCAAATTATTAATATTTATAAGCCTATTACCAACAGCAGGGATAACAGCCATCCACTTCCCATTTCAGAAATTACCGACCCTTGTTAATTAAAAGTTTGGAAACTTGGGTGTGCTGGATTATGGGATGTGTCTTCAGACAGAGCCTTCGCCTTCAAGGAAGTTATCCTGCTTTTAACCTGGTTTGCAGCAACTCTTGGATTACAATATCATATGAACCATTAAAACATTAATCTGATTCATACAGTTAGACGGTTAAAACAAGTTAAAACGTTAAAACTAGACAAGAGTTTTATAAACAATAAACAACTCTTGGATTGTTTAACTCAAGAACCATGGGGATGAGTGGAGCAGGCAAGCTTGCTGTTCCTGCTCTTAATTGACAATGCAGGAACAACGCCTGTATTCTGTGTCGCTTAACCCATAAACAACCCAGAGTTTTTGGGTTCATATTATTATTATTATTATTAATTGAATTTTTATACCGGCCAATAGCCGAAGCTCCCTGTGGGGTTCACAAAAACTATCACCAAACAACTCAGGAATGGGTGTTCCTGGGTTAACTGAAAGCAGAAATGATGAGTGTGCAGTTAAACAACCCGGGAATTGCTGCCATGAAGTGCAAACAAAACCTTAGCGTACATGTGAGAATCAGGGTGGTTATTATTATTATTTATTTATTTATTTATTTATTTATATAGCACCATCAATGTACATGGTGCCGTACAGAGTAAAACAGTAAATAGCAAGACTCTGCCGCATAGGCTTACAATCTAATAAAATCCTAGTAAAACAATAAGGAGGGGAAGAGAATGCAAACAGGCACAGGGTAGGGTAAGCAGGCACAGGGTAGGGTAAAACTAACAGTATAAAGTCTGCACAACATCAAGTTATGCTTATTGTGCTAGCTTCCAACATGGTCAGTGCTGGGGAGGAAGACAGGACCTTATCTCTGCAGTTGTGCCATCTTTAGAAGAGCTCCAGGCACCTCCAAAGCTCAGTATGACATCAGAGAGAAGACAACAGAGAAATGTCCTTTTGGTTGGCAATCAAGGCTAAAGATTCGTGTTTATGTGGTAGCTCTTGGTATCTATACCGCTTTGTTTCCTCTTATAAAATAACTGCTTATTCAGAATCTGCCATCAAAAACCCAGGAAAGAAGCCAAGAGGAATAAACGACTAGTTTTTTCCAATCCTGAAAATCTCAAATATTAACCTTTTTCTTTTTGGCATACAAAAAGCATTCAGCAGAAGCAAAGCAGTTTCCATCTTACCATCTCCTTCCAGGTCGTCTGTCTCATCTGCCCAGCTGACTGGTTTTGGGACAAAGGTGGTACCACCACCGCCATCCTCTGCTAAAAAGTCCGTCAGAGTCAGGGTCTTCCCCTTCTTGTTCTTCTTCTTAGCTGTAGAAAACAGGAGAAAGGTGACTTAACAGCCTTTTCAATGTAACGCTTCACTTGAGGGGCTGGAAACTGAGCTGCTGATGTACGTGTTGAATGGGATGTCACAACGCTGACCAGTTTAACTCTTCTAACCAGAATAGAAGCTATTCAAGTATGCAGACATATTAGGATAATATCTTGAACCTGAGCCAATTCATAACAAAGTGTGAGAGTTCAAAATGGTTGTGGTCTTGTTCTGTTCAGCTAAGTCTTGTCCAACTAACTGTTTAAACTAACTGTGTTTAAACTGTCTAACTTGGCCCAAGCCTCTGGGCCAGAGGGAGTGAGTTGCAGTAATTAGAATTCAAGATACTGCACGGATCAACTGAGGGTTTCAGTGCTAATGAAAAACTTTAAAACCTAGTTCTCCAACCTAAATGGTTGAAAAGGAAGGAAAGGAACCTCTTGTGCAAGCACCTGAGTCATTGCTGACTCCCAGAGGGACGCCTGCTTTCGCTGACATTTTCTTGGCAGACTTTGTAACGGGGTGGTTTGCCATTGCCTTCCCCAGTCGCAGTTACCTTTCCCCCAGCTTGCTGGGTACTCATTTTACCGACCTCGGAAGGATGGAAGGCTGAGTGGACCTGAGCCAGCTGCCTGAGAACCAGCTTCTGCTGGGATCGAACTCAGGCCGTGGGGAGAGTTTCGGCTGCAGTAACTGCCGCTTACCACTCTGCGCCACACGAGGCTCTGCCTAAATGGTTGAAACATACATTAAATGCAGTACTAATCAAACCTGGTTGTGGCAGAAAAGTCTAATACAGTAGTTTTACCATGCACTTTCATGAGTGAATTTAAGAAATCTTAACGTCTCAGAGTGGATTAACACATTGATTGGTGATGAGGAAGAGTCTTGTTTAGGAAACTTTTACCTATCATTCTTACAAGATAAGTACTTTTTCTTAATGTGCTGCACATGGCAAAATCCCAATTTTACAATGTTCTGAAGACCAAATGAAAGCAAAAAAATAAAATAAAATTGCATAATGCTGTTTGGCTTTACTGTGACAAAAGGGAATGTGAAAATTAAACCCATTCTGAATCTTTGCAAAAAATCTTAAGCCCAGCTAAAGTAGTCTACAAACACTACCCAACTAAAGTAGTCTACAAACACCACAGATAATGTGCTATCCAAGAAACAAATGAATTCTTTATTCTTGGAACTTGCTCTTTATCTTAAGTATTGAACAGACAGACTGGGAGGGTATTTGCTATCAGCTTTCAGAATTCAAAGGCGTTTTTTTCTCTCTGAACTAGCCTACTCTAATAATAATAATAATAATAATAATAATAATAATAATAATAATTTTATTTATTTATTACCCGCCTCTCTCTCTGGATCAAGGCAGGGAACAATATTGAATACAAAAATATTATGAAGTACATAAAACTGATTAAAACATATAAAACTAATACACTATTAAAATAACATCTTAAAATTCGACTGGATAGGCCTCCTGGAAGACATCAGTCTTATGTTCATAATGGCTGGAGGTGCTGGGACTTTGTCCAACACATCTAGAAAGCACCAACCTGGGGAAGGCTTGTCTTGACACGGGGAGGAATAGATATACTCCAAAGTCATTGGCCCCCTATAATGCTACTAGAAATATGCAAAATTATGCTTGTAAGCATGAGAAGGTGCTCTAGAGAGAAGAAAGAGGGATTCTGGATTGCTGCATACTATTGAGACCACAGAAATGTCTCTGGGGGACATCCTTTCCAATGCGAAAAGAGCAGACAGCACTTCCTTCTTCTCATTTGCATGGCTTTTTTAGAAGAGCAATGTGCTCTCTGTTCCTAAAACTCACAAACGTTCCTTTAAGACAGGTGATGAACTGGGCTGCAGTGGGAGTGAGCTGTCCTTGGCTGGAGATGAAATAGAAAACTCATTTTGAGAGAGCAGCGAGGAGTTAAAACTAGAGCTCAACAGCAAGGATTTTATTTTGATTTGTACCCTATCTTTCTACCAAGAAAACTGGCACTCAAGGCAGCTTATGATCATAAAACTTGATTAAAGCAAGAACAAAACAAACACATTAAAACACAATTAAAAAGATACTTGAATAAAAAGAAGTCTGACTGCCAGCAGAAGGACAGCACAGAGGGCCGAACCTAGCTTCCCTGGGCAGGGAGTTCAACAGCCTAGGAGTGGCTACTCAAAAGGCTGTCTTTCATGTCACCACCAAATGCACTACTGAAGGCAGTGGTCTTCTCTACAGGCCTTTCCCAAAGATCTTAAGACTTGGGTAGACTCATTTGGGTGAAGGAGGTTTTTCAGAGAGCCTGATCCCGAGTCATATAGCGCTTTAATAACAAGCACTTTAAAATCTGTCTGGAAACAGACCAGTAGCCAGTGAAGCTGTTGTAACAAGGGAGTCACCGCTCACTAGTCTGGTCACAGCATTCTGGACCAACTTAAGTTTCTGAATAGTTTTCGAAGACAGCCCCAGCCTCTCCAAAGTCAAAATGAGGCTCTGGAAAAGGTCATGGACTCTTCATAATTAAGAAATGCACTTGCCAATGGCAAGTACATTTGGGAACCCCTGCTTATGAGCAGGAACTACAGATTGATGGAAACATATCATGTTTACAAGATGCAGTCTTTTCAGCAACTCTCCTTTCCACAGATGCCAGAGAGCTCACTGAACGGGATTAATTACACATATTTCTACAAGATAATCGTAGTCCTGCTTATCCCACATTACAGGAATACAAGGTATTCAAACTGACCAGTAGCTTTCAAGAGAAAAAAAAGTCCTACCAGCAAAGATTATTTTTGTCTGTCTCAGGCTTGCAATTTTTTAAGACACCAAAAAGGTGAGTGTATTTTGTACCACTGCTTAGCTAGGGCGACAGGGCTTGATAATGGATGGCTTCTGTACTAATCATTTTTCATTTCTGAACGACTGTTCAGTTCTCACTTCACTTATCCTAACAACTTACAAGATAGTGAGGCAAGTCACTAGCACAATGCCAGCTGTTTCACAAATCACACAAATGGAAAACTCTGGTTTGTCACCAACTGTTCACTTGATAGGGAGCTGCAGCCAATCCTGGCTCCCAGACAAACAAGCCTGAACAATATAAGAGTTTTCAAACATCTAGCTGTGACATCCATCACACATTAAGTATACGGCTAAAAACATGATGCATGAAGATACCTCAAGGTTCAGGCAGGGGAATGATTTGAACTTGGGGTGTTCAATATTCTATTTATTACACTGCCCATGTCCTGATCAATAACAGCAGTTCTCCAGTGGTATCTTTTGGATCACCTGCCTTTATGTAATTCTGGTTTTACCTCCACTCCATACAGATCCATACGGAGAACTGAGACAGCCTTGAAGACTTACTTCTTTACTCTTGCCTTCCCATGATTATGTTTCATTGGACTGTTCTGAGTCATAGCTGCAACAGCATTATAGGCTTTGTATTATGCTGGTGTTTGCTGTTCTAATGAATGTCTACTTTTTTATTACGGTCTAATCAATTCATTATTTATTATATGAATGTTACTGTTGTATGCTACCTGGGAAAGGCTCCTGCCCTGAAAGACAGTCTAGAATTATTATAAATAAATAAACCTTTAGAGCAATCCTATGGCTCCTAGATGGCATCTGAGGGACCACAGGATGCTGGAGATCCCACCCACCCCTCAGCTGTAGACAATGCTACAATGTCAGGAGGGGGTTGGAGAATTGGAGAAGGGTTTCCCACCCATCACAGCCACTGCGGAAAACTCTGTGGCAGCTTCCTGTCTCTTCCTCTTCGGCTGGTCCACCAACTATGGCCTATAGCTCAGCCATGGTGGTACAGGCATTGGTAACCTCAAGACTGGATTGCTGCAATGCGGTCTATGTGGGGCTGCCCTTAAAGCTGCTCTGGAAGCTGGAGCTAGTGCATAATGCTGCAGCTTGGCTATTGTCTGGAGATACCCCTTTCCAGCATGTAAATCCTCTGCTGAGGGAATTGCACAGGCTGCCTATTCACTACCGGGCCAGGTTTAAGGTTCTTGTACTTGTGTACAAAGCCCTAAACAACTTGGGACCAGGATACCTGAGAGAGCACCTTCTCCCCTACCAACTTGCCCGGCCACTGAGGTCATCCGAGGGCATGCTCCTGGTGGTTCCACATAGACCCATCCTGACTGGAGTCCACCAGCATGGTAGCCCCCCTCCTATGGAATTCCCTGCTTCTGGAGGTCAGGCAGGCACCAACTTTGTATTCCTTTCGGTGCCTCCTGAAAACATCATTATTCCAGGAAACCTTTCCTTAATGACCAGACACGGTTTACTGTACATTTTGCTTCTTTTAAAATCTATTTTAAAGTGTTTTATACTGTTTTTATTTTATCTTGTATACCACTCTGAAATTTTCAATGGGGAGCAGTATATAAATATTGTAAATAGTCAACAGTAGAAACAATGTTATTTTATCAGCTACTATTATACTCAATGTAGACAAGAGTAACTTTGCAGCACCCTTAATTAATCCATTTCAGCGTCCTTCACCTTTTAAAATATTTACATGCAACGTTTATAGCGATTAAAAATACAACTATGTCATTTTTTAAAATGCAGCATAATTTTTTTTCATGATTTAGCATGCTACCTATCCTCACTCATATGCATGCCAAATTCCGTTCTGAACATCCACTTGCTACTCACATCCTTCCATCTTGTCAATAACTGACTTCCCCCCACTCCCACCAACATTTTGCTCTGGAGCAAAACAAGCATTACGTCTCAGAAAGCGTTTGAATGCATTAGGACAAGCAGTGCTAAGACTGCCTTTATGGTTGCATTACCCATATGGGCACTGTGTACACACAATGAGCAGAATTGCTGCAGTTCAACAAGCTGGGTATTTCCACTGCAATTACCAACAGTGATGGGTGAAGACACAACATTAAACCATTAACAATCCACTGCTAATAGGATGGCTCAGTATACAACACCTTCAGCAGTGTTTCAGGATGTCTGCAGATTCAGTTAGGGCTGTATCTTGTCCCCTCCCATACTGGCAACCACACAATTCCACTCTCTATGAGAAGGGCATGGCATAAGTCCAGTTTGTGAAGTGGACTCGCAATGCTATGCAGCACTTAAATGTTTTTGAGCCGTTGCTCTTAATTCGATTTACTTACTTTCTTCTGCAACCTGCATAGTAATTGGCCAATCCCTGACCAAAGATAAACGGCATGGTTTTAAACTATATGCTCCCTCCCCTCTCTTATTAAGAGTGCAAGTCCTACAGTAAAGTTACAGGGTCATTTTATTTGCCTCCACATTGTGATAATTTCAATTATGTCATCACATTATGACTTCATGGCAAGGTTGTCAGAAGATAGAAAAGGTACCTTCAAGTATAAGCTGCTTTGCCCTTTTACAACTGTAGGAATCACAGTTTCATCGTCTTTATACTTTCTAGGTATAGGGCTCCCCAAGCATGCACTTAATTCCAAGTAGTCAGAGGAGACAGATATCCTGATAAAACACACAGATTTGTGAGTGGAATCCATAATGTAAATGCTCCCAATGAAAAGGGGAGAAGTTGCCAGAGAATAAAGGTGTGTATGAGTTAAGGCTTCAGTTTTAATCACTGTCATCCAGTTATCACAAACAGAAGGAAAGACTTCTTTCTGAGTCCCTGGAAAACTACTACCAGTAAGATTAAGCACTGAGCTAGGACTATTGGTGTCCAGCATGACAGATTTTACATCCTGTATATTGTACTGAAATATTATGTTCAAAGTTCACATAATTTTAGTACATCCTTACAACGACATTATAAGGGATCCTATGCTGCTAGGGTAGGGGGGAAGCAGAGGATGAAAATTATTAGCTTGCTTAAGGCCACCTAACGAGTTCATGGCAGTGCAATATTTGAACTAGATCATTCCGGTTCATAGCTCAGTCTTAGCCACTATGGTACACAAGCATCAACTGTGTAGACTAGGGCTCATCTTTGTAGCACCAAAAGAAAACAGGACTTTTGAACTCCTGCCAAAAGTCTCCAACATATGTAACTCCACACTATGGCTGGGATAAAAATAGTCCAAACATAGCTGCAGTCCTGGGATCACACTGAACTGGTTCCCAGGACACGGCTTAATTTACTCATGGGGCTGTCACATCATGCCCCCATGGGTAAATGCTTCCACGATACATGGAAGCATGTGCAAACCCAGGCAGCAGGAGCTGCTTGAGGATAAGACAACCTTCAAGTAATTCATGGCTTGTTTTAGGGTTATTTACGGCTAGTCTACCCTTCGAACAACTCATGCCACCTGGGTTCGCATGATACAACAAGCCATGGTAAGCCAGATGCCCACAGGTGTTATGCAAAAATGGCATCTGCCCAGCACAATATAACAGCTCCCATGGGTAAATTAATCCACAATGGGCTGTCATGTCATGCAAACCAGCTCACTGTCTTCATAAAAGCATGCACTCAAAGCTCTTTTGGGATTGAAACCCAAATGGGTGATATAAAAGGGATCACATTGATGATCCCAACATGACACTGTTAATAACTTATCTTTCTCTAAGTCTTTATTCTTTCAAAGCCATTGGCTGCATTCGTACAACACAATAATCAGTGGTGGGTTAATAGTCAACTCCACAGTTGATTAACTAGGGGGTATTCCCCACATGACATTATAATCAACTGGGGTGTGGATTAAGGCCAGCATTGAGTTGACTATTAGTCAACGGTGTGTTTGATTTACACACACACACACCCCTCTCACCTCCACTCAGCTCTCCTGCTGAAATTCCATCCGCCACTGCAAGTTCTGCCAGCTGAACTAGAGCAGCAGCTGCCACTTTGGTCGCTCTTGCCAGGGGACTCTGTGGTCACCAAAATTAACCAACTGTTTGTGACAAAATAGTCAACAGTGGCTGGCACACGACGCAATAGCCACCTGTTGTTCAAATGATCAACTATGCACAGCGTTGGCTATTTCGGCAAAAAAACCAACCAAGGAGTGAAAATGTCCTGACAGACACAATAACCAACCATTGACTATTTAATCCACTGTTGGTTAACTTGTCATCCGAACCCAGTCATTAATTAACCAACTATATGTGGAGATGCATGCCATGTACAAGCCACTTCCGTTTTCTGAAAAGAAAAAAAAACCCACACAAACCAATTCGTGTGAAACAATGGGAACTTTAGGGTCTAAATAACCCAGCAGTTACCCCAACAACAAATCATGGGTTAATCTCTAGGTTGTTTAACCCCTAAATCTATCACTCTTGGTTCACATGTCTTGCTGCCAACCTCTGATCATTCCAATTTGAGGTTGTTTACAAAAACTAGAAGCAGCTTGCAGGCAATGCGAGCCCCTGCAAATTATGAGTTAAGCAATTTGCTGCTTTAGTTAATACTTTTTATTTACAACCCATCTTATAGTAAATATTGCACACCTTCTGGTTTGTGACCTTTTTCCTTCACAATTCATATGACTGATGCTGCAAACTATCTAGAATTTTATTAATCTGACAAGTAAAGACAACAACTATTCTGTTAGGTAACTTGCACCCGAAATTTGAAAAGCCAATTTCCATATTCTCTCAGGCTCAAAACAGGAGCTGTAAGATCTTCTCCTGATTCTACCACTTCTGCCCTGTCAGATTATGCTTAGCTCTGCCTTGGCTTCACCTTCCTACAGTTGAACCTGGGGGCCATTATTTTTGAAGTTAAGAAACTAAATTAAGATTTAGACTCTGAACATAATGGAAATACAGTTAATAGAAAGACTGCAGCAACAACAACCCCCCATCTCCAAGATGTCTGGCAGCTTCCCTAAACTGCTGTAGTCTACAAGCACCAAATAATAAAACATTAGGGTCCATCCATTCGGAAAGGTCGAAATTCAGGCTGCCAAGGGCACATACATATAGTATTATGACTTCAGTTTAGGAATATATAAAAACCTTGTCAGCAGTAACAACCTACCAACAATAATGTTGTTGGTAGGTTGCCACTCTGTACAGCACCATGTACACTGATGGTGCTATATTAATAATAATAATAATAATAATAATAATAATAATAATAATAGAAAATGAACCTTGCTGCATTTCTAATGTAAGCTGTATCCTTCTACATAATCCAGACATGCTTCATGTATAGATATTTCCACCCATCATTTGTCCCCATGACACTGCTAAGAATCACTGTCTAGTATCGCTTTCTCAGTGACAGCAAATGCAGTACTAACTAGCAGGCACTTGACTAAAAAACCTGCAAGCTCAGTTTGCATCAAATGGCTGACAACTCCTAGGCAGAGCAAATGGTATGAAGCAAGTCTTACTGCAAAGACCCAAGCCCTGCTTATACATTACCAACCCTGTCAAAGCTCAAGAAGAATACTGAGTAATCCACGTGGATGAAAACAGCTCTTCTTGTTGGTGCAGAATATCCATAAACTGACACTAGTTCCTGCTCAAAGCTCAGACCCAGGCTTTGCCCACAAGATTCCATCATGTCTGTACCAACCAAGCCTACAAGGTTTCTTTTCCTCACATCTCCCATTCTTAAGAACTAGGTCAGAAATTAGACCCAAAAGCTACTGTGTCAACAATAGACACCATTTCTGTAACTTAGCTGAGGCAGCAGCACAGCCCCATAGCAACTGCTGATGAAATACAACTCACTCGTCCTATCACAGTACAGCTTTGTGGAACTGTTTATCAAGTGTATCACCTGAGGCACAAGATACATGTTTATTCTTGGAAGTAAACGTTTATATTGGAGTTAGGCATAGGAAAACCAGGTTCTACTTAGCTATAAAGCTCATCAAGGATGTTTGGGGTCACTTGCCACCTCTTGCATGCTTTTTGGACGCTAACAGATATATAACCCACTTTATACAAGGGCCTGAACATAGATCCAAATAAAAGTTGCACTGAATGCCATATGATAAAACAAGAATGTCTCCCTTTTTTAAAAAAGGAGAAAAATAAAACTGCTCTCTTATCATTTTAGAGTGCAAAGCTTGCTAAAATCACTGTCTCATATGACAATACTGCACTGATGCTATGAAAAATAAATGCAATCACAAGTTTAGGCTCTGCTGCCTTTTCTCTTTGAAAGCACAGGAGGGGAGCACAACCCACTGAGGCTGGACTATAAGCAAGAAGCTCAAGTTCTGCAAATATGAGTTTCAACACTCTGCAACAATGCTTTTTAAAAAATCTAAACCCAACCGCCATAAGCAAAGCACAAAAAAGAAGACTCAACCTTTCTTTCCTATACCATAGTTGCTTAAAAAGCCCAGTCCGCTTTAAACTCAGCATACCCAAAGGGTTTAGGATTGTGCTCCTTGATGTATTTGCCAAGGTTTATCCTACCCTTAGGAGTCAAACAGCAGAGTGCCTTCTCCATCCCCCGCCAAAGGCTAGCCCTTATGATAGGGAGATTTATAAGTAGCGTTTCCGGCAGCAAGTGTTTCAACAAAGTAAACTGCAGAATCAAAATGGAATTAGGTTTAGTTTACTGCAGCATTGAAGAGATGCCCTGTTAAGAAGATACTCAAGGATGTACTACTCCCTCTTTGCACCCTAGTATTTATAGTGTAATGCTATTTGGTGCAGCTTGGTGCATTTCTACAGCATAGGAAAATCAGCTTTCATATTAAACCATGGGGGATTGGGGGAATCATGCCTGGCAGAGATTGACCCCCAATATTCAAAAAGACAGACACAAGGAACATCCTTTTACTCAGAAATCCCTCATATCTTGATTTATATAGGAAGATCCTGCAATGCTCCTCCCTCCCCACGCATTTCTCTGCACCATATTACAGATTAAAAACACATCAAATCCTCTTAGCCATCCTGAAGAAGGTCAAAAGGAAAACATGAAATACTAAAATCCTTCTCACCTTGAGCAGTCTTCGCGTCTCCTTCTGCAGCAATGAAGAAGATTCCAAGGAACGAAGAAACAGGAAAGTTGGAGGAAGGCAAGCAGAAGACATTCCATGCCTCCCGCAAAGGAAGCAAACAAGCAACTGGGTTACAAATGGTGCAATGTGGGGGAAGTAACATCAACATGTCATAAGAGCCTGTACATTTCTCCTGTCTCACTTAGGAGAGCCTACAGCTTCAAAGCTATTCCTCTTATAAAGTTGAGAGATGGGAAGGAGAAGATGACATCTTAGGTGGGAAGAGGGGCTGTACTGACTACATTCAAGATAGTGCAGAGGCAGAGCAACTTGGGGGGGCAACAGCCATTTGGGGAAAGGAACAAAGCTCAATATGGTATTTTTAACATGATGGAACATGCTGGCAGCACTATCTTTAAAAGCAAAACAAACTGATTTCTAATATAAGATGATCAACCTTATAAAAGGGTGGGACACTTATCAATATTTCTCAGAATTTCCACATAAAACAAACCCTTTCCACACTAACTTTTCTACTAAGGAACTCTTACACAGGATGTTGGGGCATGTCCTAGGGCACCGATGTCCAGTGTTTGTATTGCTAGGAGCTTATTCTACTTCCCAAACACTAATCCAGAGGGGCTAAAACAGTCCCACACTCTGAAGAACAGCTGGAATTTATAGCAATGTTTGCCATAAGCTAGAAGCATAGGCTTCACAGGTTTGGAGCCATGAATTCCAACGGTTGGATAGAAGAACGGAGTGCTTCCGTAAAGGTTTCCCAGGAGGCAGATTGGCAAGTAGCCCTTTGCCTTTCCAGAATGTGCTGGAGACAGAAACACATCATTTATAGAAAGATCACATGCCAAAGGGTAAACGTGCCTTTGCTTCTTATCTTTGCAAATTAAACTAAATACAATTTTTAACAACTATAATGATTTAAAATTTGTTAGGAAGCTGCCTTAGGATCTTGATTTGGTCTGGAGGCTAGCAGTCTGCTGTTCTGGCCAGATGTTTGGCTTCATTGTCGCCCCATCTGACTGGAGAATGCACCCTAAAAATATACTCAGCACTTCTCCCAGTACTGTGCAGATTTGGGGAAGATCAGTGGATGTGGGCAAACTGCCTTTACATGAAACTTGACAGTCCTTACTGATCTCCTCATTGAGAAATCCCAAATAAACTTCCTGAAAGACAGTTTGAAAAATACCAGCGTAGAGCTAGCAGGGAGCAACATGTTTACATTGAAGGGAAGAGCTGCACCTTGTGAAATGCACAAACAGCAATCCTGCTAACGGGTAATGTAGGAAATGAGATGTCTTACAGAATTACAGCAATCATCCATCCAAGAACTGACAATTTAGTCTGGAAGCATCTCTTGGGCAGATGTATTTCCCGTTATCCAATACACTAACTGGAGGTGCTATGAAATAACCTCAGAGCTTGGCAGAATATCTAAATAGAAATAAATTAACTCTCAAAAAATAAGGGAAGGGCACACATGACCCAATACCAGCAGCTTCTGCACAGATGGCAATGTGCTACATGCCAGTCAAAATGGGGAAGTAATGTACACAGAAGAGAGATCCCATTTGATATGATTAGTAGCCTACAGGCCCAATCATCATGCTCAATTGCCCATGTCCCTTCTGGCAAGGACAATGCTATATAAGCGGCACAAGTCAGACCATAACTGTTTCACTACTTCTCATGTAAGATTTGGTGAGCATATCTTATATGAGAAATAAGATGCTAATCACAGCACATTAGGGAATAAAGTACTGAGAAAGAACTACAAAGTGGGCCTCGTCTACATATGCAGGAAATGAAATGGCAAAATGGATTGAATAACTCCAGGTTGCAGGTGAGGCATACAATTTTTTAATGTTCCCCAGCGGTAAAAAGAATTCCATGCAACTAAGACTCTAACACATTAGGAAGAGCGGTTTTAGTCCAGCCTGCTTCATGCTATGCTGGTTTCCTAAGTGTAGAGAGATTCTTCATAAAAAGGTGACTAACAAAAAAAGCTCCCCCACTGCAGTCTCACATGGTGCAGTCTGTTCGACCATCTCATTCTGCTGCATATGTAGACTGGGCCACAGCCTCTTCAAGATCCTGATGTTAGTGTACGGAGAGCCCTGAGAAACAGAGTAGCAAAAAGATCCCCCAACACACACTAAACATGCTCCACCCAACATGGCAAGTGTTATAAAGATAACAGAAGAGTCAGAAGGCACACATATTTCAACTCCAGGAAGAACATGGATAGAAGGCCATCTTGGGACAGTGTGCTATTCAGAGAAGCCAGATGGCAGAGAGGTGGAGAAGCAAGAGGACAATCACATTATGCAAACAAGAAAAGGGTCATTATTAATTACAGGGTATAGACTAAGCACATGCAAAGGGCACTCCTGAGTATAGGGAAAGACTGCCACTTTCCCACATTACCGAGAGAGAATAGCGTTCATAGCATTTCACGTACATTGTTTTAGCAATTCTTACAACAACCCTCTAAGGTGAGCCGTTTTTCTTTCCTCCCCACGATGACGAATTTGCTGAGGGTGGGCGGGCAGTGGCCAGAAGAGCAATACATTGCCCAGGGTCACCTAGTGAACTCGGGGCCCAGTAGAGATTTGATCCAAGGGCTTCCCGATTAGCTCTATTAATTCCTTCTCGGAGTGGGCGGGGCGGGGAAGGAGCGAGGGGACGGCTGGCAAAAAAACGAACGGGTAAGAAGTGAACCCACTCCGTGCCACCTTTCGCAGGAGGGGCGGGCCAGGACGCACGGATCCCACTCGACGTGCTCCACCCAAGCCAGGCTCCGCCACACCACGCCCCTAAGTCCAGACTGCGGAGAGTCAGCAAGAAGCGGCACCCACGTGGGTGCCGCCCAGGTTCTTCCCCTCCCCACCTCACCCGTGCCCTACCGCGCGCCACCGCGCTTGCGCACTGGAACGCAGTGGAAGGTTCCATCTGCCGCCGCCCCGTTCTTCTCCCCCCCCCACCCAGACGAACTGCTTCCGCAAACCCCCCCCCCCACATTCCGCGGCGGGAGGCGCGCACCGAACCTAGAACAGCGAAGGCCGCTGCCGCGTTCGAAACCACGGTGTGCGCCTCCTCAGGTTTAGCCGGCGAGGGAGGCGCGGCAGTGGCTGCTGAAGGGAAGCAGCCGCCTTCCTACAGGCGCCCTGTCCGCTTCCCGGCGTTGGAATAAGGTCAAGCCGGACGCGGCAGGCCTGTCTGGAGGCCGAGGCCCATGCCCCGCCGAGCACCACTCACCTGAGGCCGCCATGTTGGGAAGAGGGAGAGAAGGCAAAAGGCCCGGATGCAGCCGTCACGTGATTATAGCGAAAGAGGCGCCTCCTTCTGAGGGGAGCGGATGCAAAAAAAAAAAAAAAAAAAAAAGAAAAGAAAAAAAAGTAGGGAGGGAACGCGAGAAAAAAGAAAGGAAGAGAAGCCGACTGGGCGGGTTGGCTCTGTGGTTTACAGACACAAGAACGCGAGAGAGCGTCAGCGCGCGGGGGGGAAGTATTGAGGGAGGTCGGGAAAGAAAGCGGGGTTTGATCCCCGGGTAACAGTGTCTCGCGTTGCAAGGCTGGAAAAGGAAAGAGCCTGCTCCTTGAGACATGTTTTCTTCACTTGTACGTACCCCGCCTTTCGAGTAGACGATATTGAGCTGGAATGTATAAGGCAGCTTCATAGGTTCACACGTTTGTTCGGGTTGTTTTATATCCACGTACGGAGCGGCAAGAACGTGGTGGTGGACTGGGCCACGGCAGGAGGAGTCATCAGAATTTTTTTTTAATGGGCTTCCAATCCCCATGTTAAAAACACAACGGCCCCGTTCAGACAACACGCTAAACCATGCTGCTTAACCACAAAATGGTTAATGGAATGCATGCATATCCTGCAAGTAGAAAGCTAGCACAGAAGCTGGGCAAAAACCTTTCTCCTTCGTGTACTGTTTTTTTCTGGCGTCAAGGATGTTAACTCTGCCTACCCCCACCATGTTGAAATGGTACAGTTCATTCTACTACCTCCAGGCCCTACCGCTTAATTCTCATGAATTTGTAGATCAAGCCTAAGGAGATCAACAGTCTTCAGGTACATTTAAGGTTGACACATTTAGGGTGCAATCCTATGCATTTTTTTTTGACAGAAAAAAGTCCTACAACTCACAGCATTCCCCACCCAGCACAGCTGGGGAATAGTGGTAGCTTAGGGTGACCATATGAAAAGGAAGACAGGGCTCCTGTATCTTTAACAGTTGTATTGAAAAGGGAATTTCAGCAGGTGTCATTAGTGTATATGGGGAACCTGGTGAAATTTCCTCTTCATCACAACAGTTAAAGCTGCAGGTGCCCTGCCCTCTTTTAAATCTGGTCACTCTAGTATAGCTCCTGCAGATTTAACTGTTGTGTTGAAGAGGGTATTTCACTAGGTGCTGCATGCATACAAATAACACCTGCTGAAATTCCCTTTTCTATGCAACTATTAAAGATACAGGAGCCCTGTCCTCCTTTTCATATGGTCACCCTACGGTAGCTGTAGGACTTTTTTCTGTCAAAAAATGCATTGGATTGCACCTTAAATGTAATTAACCTTTAACATACCTTTCTATCTAAACATGCATAGGATTGCGCCTGCAATCTGGCATAAACTTTTGCATCTGCTTCATCAAATGCATGAACAATTACTTCTAGTTGTCTGTTGGTGTACTGTTTGGTGTCATGGTGGAAGTATTCCTTGAATTGTAGATAGTGGGGGGAAAGTCTCTAGGTCACCACAGAAAGTTATTGAAATATGTGGATTCAGTGGGGTAGGCGGACAGGGCCTGTGAAAGAACAGACTCAGCGCCTGGCTCAGTGTGTGGCTAGATGAATTCACAATGTTGCTAGATGGATTCAGAGTGTCCCTGATTTGGTTGATTGAGGCATGCAGTAGTTTGGCTGGTTTGGTTTCCTCCTTTTTCTTTAGAGAGGTAAACTCTGTGTAATAGGTTACTTGCTTTGTCTTGGAAAATTTCTGTCAGATGTTGGGCTACATGGGAGGTGGGTGTTTTTTTAATGTGGGTTTCCAGATCTAAGCTATGAAGTGCTCTCTAGTCTAGGAAAACTTACATCATGAGTTTTCATAGACTGTAGCTTACTGCAATAATAATTTTGTTAGCCTTTAAGGTGCCACAAGGTTCTGTGTATTTGATGCAGCAGATTTAGCATGGCTCCCCTCTGGAAGCCTATGCAAGGTTGCTAACCGTCGAAATCAAATGTTCTGTTATGTGGATGGGATTTTCTGGGTCTGGCAGAGCAGAGCACAAAAACTTACTATTCACCCAAAGGGTACATCATTTAAAAAGTGCTTAAAAGGGGGAATTTGTGGTCTTTCTCTTTCTGGCAACCTGGACCAAAAGCAAAACAACAACAACCCACAAGTGAAAACATGAACCAAGAGCTTTATCACACCAGCATTATAATATGCAGTCACTGCAAATTGCGTGCAAAGAACTCTGAAGTTTTCCATCTTATAATCTGCTTTTATCGTGAAGCACTCTGAAGTTTCCCAATTTATAATCTGCTTTGACTGTGAAGTACTCCCATGCATCCTGCTTTAATTGTGCTACAAAGGGCAAAGAATCGAGCTATTTTGCTAGTAGTTTTCGAGCGAATCATTTGTTGTTTTCTGAGCGGCCACTGGGGGCGCAAGGAGCAGGATTTGATATGTTTAAAGAAAATTAAACAAATGCTTACATCTGCGTAAGCCTTAATGATAAAGACATCAAAATTGGCGCAGTAATAGATATTAAGGAGAGCTTTAAGCATACCAAATTTGAATCAGGTTGGGTCATCTGTTGATTTTTTAAATTATTGTTTTACATTTCCCCCTTAAACCCTTTGCAAAGGCTCTTAGGAGTGCTGCTGCCCAGGGTGTGATTTAGCAACAACAGCAACAACAATGCCAGCTTAGCGCTGTAGGGGATAATTCGAGGGAAACAGGTATGTGGGATGAAGCTACAAGTTACCTTTCACCACTTCTAATCAATTAGAAACACTAGGCCTAGTCTAGGCTATTCCATACCCTCACACTCTCTCAAATGGAAATATTGATGCTTGTAATCCTATTATCACAGCAAGGATCTCTGCTGGGGAGACACACATACACACACACACACACACACTTTGCCCATGACTTATGGCTCTTCTCTCTGCCTGCTGTATGATAAACTGACCACATCAGGATACTTTTTAAAAACAGCAACAAAAGCCTGCCAAAATAAAACCTGTAGATTTACACTGAAATTTGTTGTTTCTATGAATAGCTGCCATAACATGTACTATACATATAGACAGTTGCTAGTCTGGCTCCAGAGTTCAGTGGACCTTGGGCAAAGTCACCTCTGGTGGGCCCCCTCTTACATTGATGGGCAATGGGAACAGCACTCTAAGGGTGGTTGGGAACTGCCACTTAAATTTCCCCCAATGCTGTGGCACACCTGAAACAGTGTCACTCAGGGTCATTGTGGGAATTAAAATCAAGATTCATAGGTCTTGCTGCCCTGTATGCAGGACCTGGGGCAAAACTAAAAAGTTCCAAGGCACTGCCTCTCAAGCCTTAGGAGCCAAGACCTGACAACCTTAGTGAGAGGGGATGAAAAGGGAATTGAGCACTTGCATTTCACATCTATTTATGTGATTTATTGTTATTATTATTATTATTATTATTATTTACAATTATATACCACTCCATAGCTGAAGCTCTCTGGGCGGTATACAATGATTAAAAACATTGAACTTTTAAAAACGAATATACAAAATTTAAAACCATAAAAAGCATAAAAACATACAAGCAGAGAATACCCCTCTGTGTTTTCTCCCCTACTAGATATTTCATTTATAGAGACTAAGCTTTTCCCCAAAAGGCAGTACAAGGACAATATTTTAACCTTGACAGGTAACAGAAAATAGGGACTGTCCCTGGTGAAAATTGGCTTAAATCCAATGTTGTGTGAGAGGCCTGCTTGCTCAACAGGACTTCCCTGACCTCTCCTCTGTCATGCAGCTTCCCTCTCCCAAATTTGCTCTGGAGGGTCCCCCAATCCTCCAGGCCAGATTTGGGAGACATGCAGGGGGCTGCAGGAGGGAGGGGAAATCAGTTGCACCCGTGGTTCTGAGGCAGTCCTATACAACAGGAGTAGGTAACTTGTGGCCCTCCAGATGTTTTCACCATCATCCCTCATCATTGGCTATGTTGGCTAGACCTGGAAGTTGTAGGCCAAAGCATCTGGAAGGCCAGAAGTTGCCCACCTCTGCTATAGGATATAAAACAAGCAGGTAAAAAAACAGATCAAAGGCAGAGCCATCCTCTACTTACATTATGCTGGGACTAGAGATATACGGTGCCACTGCTTTGGAGAAACAGCTGCCAAATCGAATGTATGCCCAGCCTAAGAGCAGAAGGGAAAAACACACAACCAGAAAATACTAAAATAATAGATGCACCCCTGGAAACACAGGCACAACCCATTAATCAGGGACTGTGCACACAATGACACCCACAGTTTTGGAACAGAGTTTACGTACTAAAAAGTGCAAAAGTTAGCACAAATGACCACTCCAACTCTCACTGCAAGTCAACAACTAAAGGTTCATGCTCTCAGAAGAGTCCTTTGATTGGAGGTGAGCAACATATACTCCCAAGAAGCTTTGTTCTTAAGGAAATCCTTATCCACGTGGAAGATCTACAAACAGTGGATAGTTTTCATAGAAAACTGAAAGTCATTGAGAGAAACCTTGTTGTTAGAAATGGTGGATGGGCAGAGGGTGGCAGAAGTTTTTTGTTTTGGACAAAGAGGAACCAACAAGATGGTACCAGCTAAAGATTCAACTTAAGTTAGTGTTCTTGTTTTGATGCTGTTTTCTTGTTGTTTTAATTGTAAGCTGCTTCAGACAGCTATTGGCTGGAGAGCTGGGGTGCATACGGAGCAGAGACGAGGGAAGCTATACATTTTATATGCAGAGCTCCACAGATTCATATCACAGGCAAACTGGGAAGGGGGGGAGGAACAAGGCAGCAGAGGAGGATGCGAGAGGCGGACTGAACACATTTCCTTCCTCTAGCTGCCCGTTTCTCCCTCTTTGATTTAAAAAGCTCTCTCTGTGGAGCTGCGTTTTCCAATCTCTTTGCATTCAGGGCTCCTTCTAAAGTTGATCTACCATTCAAGTCAGGGGAGCACATAAGGATATGATTTGGGGCTAAGAATTCAATCATGGCATAAGCAAAGTGCTTGAACACCCTCCGCAGAATCAGAGACTTCAAACTAAAAACAGCACGAAGGAACAAGGCAGCCGATAGGTGGGAAAGTGGCCAATCACATTGTCCTGCCCTCAAAGCTCCGCCCACATGTCAAAATGCGATTTAAGACCCCCCCAAGGACACGTAATTATGATGCGGTGCAAACTCGGACGTTGATCTAAAAGTCGTGGTAAATCGTGAATGCAAAGATGCGCATTATCGCGTTAAAAACCCGGCGGCTGTGTCATGTGTCCTGAAACGCGAATATGCGCATTTAGGTCAGGGTAAACAAGCCATATAGACAAGCCCCAAGACAGTCGCTTGCCACAGGCTTACAATCTGAAAGGACACAATGCACCAGGAGGAAGGAATAGAGAATGAAGAGAGAAGGGGGAGGGAGTAATTATTTTAGCAGGACTGATGGAATAATAATAATAATAATAATAATAATAATAATAATAATAATAATAATAATAATGCATTTATTTCTCACCCGCCTCTCCATCCTGATCGAGGCGGGGAACAACAAGTATGACATAAAATATTAATCAAAACACAATATACATTGTTAAAACTTCCTAAAAGCATCCTAAAATTCCACTGGGTAGGCCTGCTGGAAGAGATCAGTCTTTATAGCTTTCTTAAATGCTAAAAGACGGTTAAGTTGATGAATCTCCTCCGGCAGGCTATTCCACAGTCTGGGAGCAGCAGAGGAAAAGGTCCTCTGAGTAATACCTTTCAGCCTAGTTTTGGCTGGCTGAAGGAAGTTCTTCCCAGAGGACCTGAGTGTGTGGGGCGGATTGTACGGGAGAAGGTGATCCCTCAGGTAGCCCGGACCCAAACCATGTAGGGCTTTAAAGGTGATAACCAACACTTTATACTTTGCCCGGAAACTAATCGGCAGCCAGTGAAAAGATTTTAAAAGTGGTGTAATGTGGTCACCCCTAGGTGTAGCGGTGACCAGCCTGGCTGCCATATTTTGAACTACTTGAAGTTTCCGGACTAGGCACACAGGTAGCCCTATGTAGAGCGCATTGCAGAAGTCGAGCCTTGAAGTTCCCAGCGCATGCACTACCGCCTTTAGGTCTTCTGACTCCAGGAAGGGGCACAGCTGGCGTTATCAGCCAAAGCTGATAGTAGGTACTCCTGGCCGTCACATCTATCTGGGCTGTCATTGGAGTGACGGATCCAGAAGCACCCCCAAGCTGTGAACACACCTCTAAACCCAGGTTACAGCCTTTGCCAGCAAGCACCTCTGTCTTGTCTGGATTCAGCTTCAGTTTGTTTTTCGTCATCCAGCCCATTACTGCCTCTAAGCATTCATTCAGAGGAGACACACTATCCTTAGCTGACGCTGTTGTCGAAGGCATAGGGAAATATATTTGGGTGTCATCAGCATACTGATAGCAGTATGCTCACCCTCTCTTCTACAGTGCATTACATTTTTCTTTCACAGGCACCTGTACTATTTATTTATTACATTTTTATACTGCCCAATAGCTGAGGCTCTCTGGGCAGTTCACAATTAAAGCCATAAAATACAACACAACAAGACACAATATAAAACTTTAAAAGTTTAGAACGACATAAAACCAAAGTTACAGTCCAGGGAAAGCCTGTGTGAAAAAATTGTGTTTTCAGGAGGTGTTTAAAAGGTGATTATCCTCCTCCTGAAGCTTACGAGGGAGGGTTTTCCAGAGGGTGGGTGCGTGGGTGCCGCTATAGAGAAGACCTGCCATTGAGGTTCTTCATGGTGACATTCTGTTCATTTTGGAATGACCAGCAAGGCCTCCTCTGAAGATCTTACATATCACCTGGGTATGTATAAGGGAAAGTATGTACCATCCTGCTAGAAAGGTGAGCAGGTATCTTTAGTTGAACTGTGATGAGGGTTATACTTGCCCATTTCAGTCTGTTCTAAACTTTTGCTAGGATACAGAACTTGTTCTGACACCAGGGTAATTCTTACATATGCCTAGGGCAACGTGATACAACTCAATGAATATTTAAAGTAAGTATGGTTTCTTGTTTAGCAGGAGCAATAGTTGAAAGTCGTTAGTATAAAAACAAGACCCCTGGGTGAGATTTTGGAATGTTCAGCTTCTTGGTATCAGTAGGAAGTGAGGAAGAGTTTTTTTATTCGCCTTGGTGTTTGTTGGTTTGTAATACCTCCTCCTCCTCCTCCTCCTCCTCCTCCTCCTCCTCCTCCTCCTCCTCCTCCTCCTCCTCCTCCTCCTCCTCCTCTTCTTCTTCTTCTTCTTCTTCTTCTTCTTCTTCTTCTTCTTCTTCTTCTTCTTGGCCACTGGTTCTATTGTATAGTGTTTGTTTTAGCCTAATTTATATTTGCTTTGTACTTTTAGTATTGTAAACTGTTGGATATGTTAGACATGACAATTCATATCATCCATCTATCTATCTATCTATCTATCTATCTATCCATCCATCCATCTATCTACGAACTTCATTTTTTACCATCCAAAAACTACCTGAACTTCATTTCTGCTACTTGGGTTTCACAATGATATATGTCTAAGATGAGAGGGATCTGTGTGGTTGTCTACTGACTTTTAAATCCACCCTTCTGCAATACCTGGTGCATGAAGGAGATTAAGAGCTTTATCACACCAGCGCTATACTGTGCAATCATTGCGAATTGCATGCAAAGGACTCTGAAGTTTTCCACCTTATAAACTGCTTTGATTGTGAAGTACTTCCATGCATCCTGCCTTAATTGTGCAATAAAGCAAAAAGATTCGCTGTATTTAGCCCTTACATTTTGAGCGTATCTTCTGAGCCGCCGCTGGGGCACAGGAGCAGGATTTTAAAGAAATGCTTACATCTGCGTAAGCTTTAAAGATAAAGACACCAAAAGTGGCACAGTAATAGGGGATAATCCGAGGGAAGCAGGTACGTAGGATGAAGCTTTGTCAGATTACTTATGGCAGATGTGCTTTGCAGTTTGCACATACTTAGAGTCACTCTTTTTATTATTTGGAGGATATTCGGACATGAATTTCATCTACGTAGGTCTCTAGCAAGTGGTACTTCTGCTTTTTATTTTTGAATTAGATGTCTTTTGGATTGTTTCAAAGTAACTAAACTTGCTGGCTTTTGTATGATAAAACAATATGGACTCTTTAAGCTCCATCCCACATTCTTGCTTCCCTCGGATTATCCCCGTAGTGCTAAACTTTCACGGTTGCTGTTGTTTTTGCTACTGGGCGACAGCTATCCTTTGCATACCAGGAAGTGAGTTTAAGGGGGGAAATGTAAAAAATCATTAAAAATCAATGGATGACCCAATTCAATTCAAATTTGGAATGCTTAAAGCTCTCCCTAATATCTATTACTGTGCCAATTTTGGTGTCTTTAGCTTTAAAGCTTATTATTATTATTATTATTATTATTATTTCTGCAGATATAAGCATTTCTTTAAAATCCTGCTCCTGTACCCCAGTGGCGGCTCAAAAGATACGCTCAAAATGTAGAGGCTAAATATGGCGAATCTCCTCAACCCTGTACTTTTTCTTTCTCAGGGCAGCATCAGGTAATCCTGAGGCTGAGGAGGGAGCGTGGGGTTTCTGGGCAGCCATCCGGGTCCCAGAGCCGTTCCTGCCTTCTTCCTGGTGGAAGGTAACCAATCGCTGGTGGAAGGTAACCAATCGCTCTGCCCCTGCGTTGGCCCTGGATTATCTACGGAGCGACCTTACATGGTGGAAGCGCTCATGTCGTCTAACTGATGTGGTGCAGCTCCACAGTGACCACAGGTTTTTCCCCATGTCTAGACAACCCCTAGGTGTCAAAAAGAGAAGCTCAACAAGCATGCATCTTTGCTGTTGATTTGGTGATTCCAGGCCAGATGGGGGCCTCTTTTAAGCTATCGAGCATCGTGGCTCTTCTCAGTCAAGTGTACTCAGCTGGCTTGAGCATATCTAGAGCAGCATTCCTTAACCTGGACCCCTCCAGATGCATTGGACTGCAATTCCCAACCAGCAATGGCCATGTTGACTGGGAATGCTGGGAACTGCAGTCCAACACATTGGGAGAGGGCCAGGTTAAGAAGGTGCTGGGCTGGAGAAGGCGGCTTTATAATGCTGCTGCTAAGGGACCCAGCAGCTGGTCAAAGTTCTGATATAACGATGTTTGTCTACTGTGGGCAACGTGTCATTTTGACATTGGCAAACAATAAGAACACTTGGCTCCTTAGACTCTGGGCTGGCACACGAAAACCATCAGGAAGTATCCCTCAATGTCTGCAGCATATGCATAAGCTGAGAAAGCAGAGTGCCAGCCATGATCTAGCCACCAAAGATTACAGCTGTGAACATCTGCAGCAGGTCCTGCAGGCTGGAGCTTGACTTGTGAAGCTGCTTGGCTGTTCAAATGAAGCGAGAGGTGTTTGGAAGGCTAAACATTTCCTACTGTGTCGCTCAGGAAGTATCGATATTGCCATACATCAAGGGTGTTTGAGGTAACAATGGCCTGGTTTGCATGTCATGAGAAGCCACCATGGGTGAACACCTTTGCAGGGTTCCTTGTCATGGCGGTGGCCATTTTTAATATTTGGGGCATTCTGTATCTTCTTGTTACATGTGAAGGGTGGGTTGTTGGGCTGGTTGATAAGCCATACAGAACTTATGGTATGTTTTAGGGTTGCAGGCGGCTTATCAACCACCCCACAACCCACTCTCGCCAGGTTTGCATGTAACAAGAAGCTATGGCATGCCCCTGGTTCCTCCCTGAATATTCAAAATGGTGTTGGCAGCCTCCAGATGGAACCTGCAGGGAAATTCACCCCCAGTGGCTTGTTGTAACTTGTGAACCTGGCCACTGTCATGACCAAGGAAGGATTTGTCATTGGTTTAAATTAGGGGTGGGCAACTTGTGGTCCTCCAGATGTTTGTCCCACAAATCCCATCATGCCTCACTATTAGAGAGCTTCAGCTACTGGGCGGTATAGAAATGAATGAATAAATAAATCTATGCTGATTAGGATTGATGGGAGCTTTACGCCAAAATGTCTGGAGGGCCTGGTTTAACTGGTACAAAATCTGACTTGGGGGTCAACAGATGCATAATACAGTCCTGTAAATTTATGTCATCATTTATAGAGTTTCCTTCCATGGGAGCATTTATGTAGACTTTAAAAAATTGGCATGGCAAACAACAGCCAGGCTGCCCTCTTATTAAGACAAATTTGAGGAGGATAGATCTATCAGTGGCTAGTGGGCTAGATTGAACATTGGTCTGATGACCTAGGAGGCCTCTTCTTTGTCACAACGTTGCCGCTCTAGAGCATTCATGTATCCCATGGTCATTCATGAGAACACGTTGGAGTGGCAAAGAGATCCACCTGGAACAAAGCTTTTCTCTCCCCCACCTTGCAATGGCCACATTCAGACAACACTTTCTCCGCTGTGGCACCCCGGTTGTGGAATGAGCTCCCCAGAGAGGTCCGCCTGGCGCCTACACTGTACTCCTTTCGTCGCCAGCTGAAGACCTTTTTATTCACTCAGTATTTTAACACTTAATTTTAACTTAAATTTAAATTATACTGTTTTAACTCTGTATTTTAACCTTATATCAATTTTGCTGCGTGGTTTTATCCTGGTTGTGCTTTTTATATTGTATTTTGTATTTGTATTTTTAACTTGTTGGTTGTTTTATGATGATTTTAATTTTTGTGAACCGCCCAGAGAGCTTCAGCTATTGGGCGGTATAAAAATGTAATAAATAAATAAAAATAAATAAAAAAACACGCTAAACCATAACCATTTTTGTGGTTAAGCAGCATGGTTTAGCGTGTTGTCTGAACGGGGCCTCTATTGTGTCGGGCAGAATATTGTGCTAGTATTCCTGAACGTGGTCTGGCAATACTGTTTACCACTAAGATGAGATTCCAGGTTGTAGTTTTTAAACTGGGGAATGGCTGCTATTTATTTATTTATTATATTTATATCCCACCTTTTGTCCTCCAAGGAACCCAAGGTGATGTACATAATCGTCCTGGCTGGCTCTTGATCAGGTGTGGGGGAACCCATGGCCCTCTAGAAGTTGTTGGGACTGCAAATCCCATCAGCTCTGGACAGCATAGGGCACATCTATACATCCGCTTTACAGCGATGTAACTGCAGATTCCCACAATTGGTCATACAACGCAGCTGTCCATTCGCCGCAGCGGTGGCTTTTACCCGCGATAATGCGCATATTTGCATTCGCTATTTACCGCAACCTTTAGATTAACGTCCGACTTTGCATCGCATTATGCTTATGTATCCGTGAGGGAGTTAACTTGCATTTTGACATGTGGGCATAGCTTTGATCTGATTGGCCAATTTCCTGCCTCCCCACCTATCAGCTGCCTTGTTCCTTCCTGCCATTTTCACTTTGAATTTGACACACACTCATGCTTCATCTGCCCGCCTCCCACATGAGTTGCTTACCCATCTTTTTTTTAAAAAAGTGCCTGAACTCTCCCCATACCCTTGAGGAGAATGAAAGCAGTAAGTGGGCAGGAGGAAGGGGTGATTGCTCGCTCCTGGAGGGGAAATGGCTTCTCCCCTCTCCTCCCCACTCCGCTTCTCGTTCCTATGTAAGTGCATAAACGAGCCCTCACAAGTCTCACCACAGACCTATGAGCTCCGCTCCGCGCCTTTCCCTCCCCGCTTTTTTTGTTTCCACTCCCTCTCCTTTCACCAATATAAATATGCGGATCTCCGCATATAGAATTTATTGTTTTGCTCATCCCTCCTCCATGGCGGATGTGCGAATGTGCGCAGCATCAAATACACTAAATATATATGTAAATCGCTGTTGCCTCTGCACTGTGACTCTCGTTTACTAATTTGAATCAGTTAAAAATCAGCTTAAAATTTAATGAGAACTAATCCAGGTGTCGTATAGATGAGGGCATAGACAATAATGAGGGGAAACGGGAGTTGCGCTCCAGCAACGTCTGGAGGGCCAGACATGTCCCTCCCTTCTTATGAGGATGAAAGTGTTCTCTCAACGGTGGGCTTGTCTAGATCTGAAATGGCTGCTGTAGCTTGAGTTTCATTTGACGCTAGAGGGCAGCAACATGCTGTTTCTTTTGTCTGAAGTTAGTCTTTCATCAGTTTTGCAGTGTGGAATTAGATTTGCACTTTCTCCGCCCCCCCTTCTACATTCAGACTTCTCCTCTTTGGACATTGCGCGTGGTTGGTTATTTATCAAGCAAATGGACCTTATATGCAGAGATCTGCTTGTGTTAGTTCACAAGCTGTCTGACTCAGGGCTAGTGTCAGCCAGCCTCCCCCCCCCCCCGCCCCGGAGTCTAGGCTAAGAAGTTTGAATGGGTTGCGCTGTGTGTGGCAAAACAAATGGAGTACAGACAGCTTCAGGTTGTAAATGCTGGGCTTCCCTTCTGGAATGTGCCTCTCCTTTGGGAATAGATGTCTGCTTTGTTCATTCAGGCTTACTTCATTCTACTTTCGGTGGGTTACAATTTTAACCTGACATTATACAGTTTATTGTAGTCATACAATCCAGCCCAAATAATAATAATAAAAAAATGTTTAAACCTTTTTATTTGGGCTTTTCTAAATTGTTTATGGCTGTAAACTACCCCTGGGGCATCTGCTACTTAGGTGGAATATACATTTAATTAATAAATAAACACTTTTAAACAAATGCAGAGGCTCACAAGAGACTGGGAAATTGCTTTAATTATGACCGGCATATCTTTGTCAACAACCCCACACATCCGATTAGCGTAAACTCTACAGGTTTATATCCTGCTCTAAAGATTGGCGCGCTGCTCTCCAGCTGGTGTGATAGGGGATGATATTTTCCAGCATGCCAGATGTAGGGAATATAAGATGCTGTGGCAGTAATGGTGGATAGAGAACCAATAGAGCACGGTGACACAGAAAGCCCATGTAGATCAAAATGTAAATGCAAACTAGGACTTGTCTATACGGCTTGTTTACCCTGACCTAAATGCGCATATTCGCGTTTTAGGGCACATGATGCAGCTGTCCTTTCGCCATAGCACCGGGTTTTTAACGCGATAATGCACATTCGCATTCGCGATTTACTGCGACTTTTGGATCACATCCGAGTTTGCACCATGTTATGGTTATGTGTTGTTGGGGGAGTTAAATTGCATTTTGATATGCGGGCGTAACTTTTAGGGCAGGACAAATGATTGGCTGATTTCCCACCTTCCCACTTATCGCGTCCTCTGGCTGCCTCTTTCCTTCCCGCCATTTTCATGTTGAATTAAGATGGAGCTTTTACAATGAAGATAAAGAGTGGGGAATGGGCAGCAAGAGACAGGAGACACGTTGTCCCCTCCTCGCATCCTCCTCTGTTGCCTTGCTTTTCCTCTTCTATGAATGTGCGGAGCTCCGCAGATAAAATTTATAGCTTGCGTTGTCTATAATCCATAGCTTTTTATCTGCGAATGTGCATATATGTGCATTAATAACTGCACTATAAAAAAATTCAGGAGATAAATCGCCGTTGCTGCTGCAGTGTGACGTTTATTGGCTAGATTTGAATCAACTAAAATTTGAGTTAAAATTAAAAGAGAAGCAATCCTGCTGTTGTATAGACGAGGGCCTGATCTTCCTTACAAACATATTACGAGCTCTGCTGGATCAGACCAAGGTCCATCTAGTCTGCCATTCTGTTCACACAGTGGACAAGCAACTACCTGTGAGAAGCCCACAAGTAGGACATGAATGCAATAGCATTCTCCCGCTTGTGTTCCCCAGCAACTCGTATTCAGAGACATACTGCCTCTAGTATTGGAGGTAGCATATAAGCATCAGGACTAGTAGCCATTGATAGCTTTACACTCCATGAATTTGTCCAATCCCCTTTTAAAGCCAGCCAAATTGATGGCCATCACTACATCTTGTGGAAGTGAATTCCATAGTACACTGTGAAGAATTGGTTCATTTAATCTGTCCTATATGAGAACATAAAAAGAGCCCTGATGGCTCAGACCAAGGGTCCTTCTAGTACAGCATTCTGTTCACCCAATGGACAACCAGCTGTTGACCAGGAATTCATAAACAGGATACGCCTGCAATAGCTCCCTTCCACCCATGTTCCCCAACAACTGGTGTACATAGGCTTACTACTTCTGCTACTAGAAGTAGCACATAGCTACATAGGACTAGTAGCCACTGATAGCCTTCTCCTCCAGGAATTTAACCAACCCCCTTTTAAAGCCATCCAAATTGATGGCCATCACTACATCTTGTGGTAGGGAGTTCCATAATTTAACTATGTGCTGTGCGAAGAATTCCTTCCTTTTATCTGCTCCGAATCTCTCACTAATCAGCTTCATGAGATGACCCTGGGCTCTAGTATTATGAGAGAGGGAGAAAAATGTCTCCCTAGCTAGTTTCTCCACACCATGCACAATTTTGTACACCCCATCACAACTCCCCTTTTTAAAAAGCTAAACAGGATAGAGGGGAAAGCGTTATCAAGAAGCCTCCATCCCTCTGAAAATAAGAGATTGTTGGGTCAAAGCTGACACTGGCCTAATCTACATCAATCAAGATATTTCACCGTGAAAGCGGTATATAAAAGGGAGGAGCCACACCAAGCAGGATATAGCACTATGAAAGCGGAATAAACCGCCCAGAGAGCTTCATTTATGGGGCGGTATATAAATGTAAATAATAATAATAATAATAATAATAATAATAATAATAATAATAATGTATGTGTCAATGGGCCCCAACTGTTGTTAGTGCACTTCAGTACCACTATAAAGCAGTAGTGTGGCTCCTGCTGTTTATAAACCGCTTTCATAGTGCAATAACCTGCTTGGTGTAGATTAGGCCGCTGTTCAATGTGCTAAGTATTGGGAGAGTCAGCAAGCACCCTTGTACAATGCACTTCATTACTGTTTGTGAAGTTAATTCTGGATTGGGGCATTGTCTCTGTTTTGATCCTGCGTTGAATGATTGTGCTTGCAGAAAGAAACCTGAACAGAACAGACAAAAGGCCATCCTACCCGGGGCTAATTCCATTTCTCAACACAGACTTCCTCTTATCTCCATTTGAGTTCGGTGACCCTTGAGCAAACAGCCCGGGCTTGTATTTGAAGATAAGGCAGCAACAAGGGGCTTTTGTCTGTTTAGGCACTTGCCATGGTAACTTGAGTTATTGATCTTCTCTACTCAAGGTTATCGCCCTGGTGATACACTCTTTTGTTGTTCATACACACAACGCAGGGTGATCATTCCTCTCTTCAGCTGGCTTCAGGCTCTTCCCTCTACCTTGGACTTTGGGGAAATCCAATGCCCTGTTTGGTAAGAGTCCGCCCCAGCACTCTGCCAAAATGCATATTTCTCTTAAAAGATCCCTCCATCCCCCTACCCCCAGACAGGAAGTTGCTCAAAGGCCAGCCAGTTTCAAAAAGAAAGCAAACAAACCCTTCCACTGAGATTCGACTCAACTCATGTTGTCCTTGATGCTGACTGATGCAAAGGTAATGTTGGAAGGGATGTGCTAATAAACCATCCACTTATAAGAAATGATTCAACCCTCACTGTTGGCACAATGATGATTTGTAAATTGGACTGCTGGCTAATGTTTTCTTTTCGGTCTTCTTGAGAATCCATTCATTTTCAAGTGTAGCCAGCCCCAAAGGCCATTTATGGGAGGGGCGAGACAGGTGTGTTGCCCAGTCTTTTATAGCCAGATCTATCACCTGGCTGGGAATAGCCAACTCTCCCTGGTCTCTGTGAAGAAATAGTTATATGTTTCAAGCCATTAAACTCCATTCATCAGGGGTCATGACCTGTCTTCCTGGGAGCAGCAGGTTATCTCAACGCCACATTCTTCTTTCTTTTAATTATCTTTCGAGAAATCATGAAACATACAAGAAAATGCCTAGAAAGCAACATGTTACTTCACAATTCTAAATATATCTCCCCTTTCCCTGGTAAATTATTTTGGGGTGGTGGTGAGGGAAGTGTTGATGTGGCCTTTAGCCAAACTTGCCTTGGTTGGAGCTTGGCTACCTGTTCATAATTTTTATGGACTGGTCATAGTTTAATGGTTCTGCCCGTAATAAGTAATAAGTCCCTAATAAGATCCCTGTCAATGATCCTTGCTTCTCCAGCTCTTCATCCCTCTTCCATCTGAAGGTGCCCTGCTCCCTCAAAAGACTCCACCCTTTCTCTGTTGCTGCCCCTGTAGGCCTGGAACCCCCTCCCAGAATACCTGTGGGATGCCAACTCTCTTAGTTTGTGCAAACCCACCTTTGGCACAACCTCCTAGTTCCCATGCCCTACTGCAGGTACCCTCCAGATGTGTTGGACTACAACTCCCTGACCATTGGCCATGTTGGTTGGGATTTATGGGGTTCAAGACATCTGGAGGGCACCTATCCCTGAAACAGAAAGATCAACCCCCCCATTTGTGTCGTTTCCTCTGTGTGGAGCTTTAGATTGTACACTCCTCAGGGCAGGGTGTTGTCCTATGTTCCTGTAGGACAGGATCCAAAAATTTGCAAGCGCGCCATGCAAATAGCCATCCATAGAGTGGACTATAAGGGCAGAGTTGGCTCTTATGTTGTCCGAACACACCCAGTGAATAAGTAGGCAGAGGCATCAACTGCTCTTCCTTCTTGCCACCACTGTTGTCTGGGCCAGAGTGAGAGGCAGGTGAACAAGCACATTGCAATGGTCCAGGAGACGCTTGTCAATGGGCCCCTGCTGGGATGTGGGCCCTCGACAGGTGCCCAACCATGCCTACTTTTGATGCTGGCCTTGGATAGAATAGGAAAAACCCCAAGTAGCAATAGGGCAATATCTGTATTAGACACAGTTTTGAGTAACAGCTGGGTTTTAGATTTTTTAAAATGGGGGATCAGCCATTGCTTGTTCATTTATTCTGGGCAGCAACCCTTAGGAGCATCCCAGGTGCAACCTGAAACCGTGGTATAGCCTAATTGGGATGGCTGTGGTCTCTTCTCACTTTTCGTCTTAAGATCTCATTCACATCTTCCATTTGTAGCACTCCTGTGCTTTCCCACTGCTTCTTCCATTGTTCTTCTTTCCACAAAAGACCTGTTACAGAAAAAAGATGGAATAGCTACACAATGAGCCTGTTCACATGATCCCAGTGAGGGAAATAAGTCCTGTTAACTTTGCTGTGCGTGCCGGTCGGATTTCCCTAATTACCGTCACTGGGTGGTTTGCTGTGTTGTCTAAACCCGGGTGGCATGGCTTCTTCGAAGGGGGGAGAAGCATCATCATCATCATCATCATAATAATAATAATAATAATATTTATTTATTTGTTACCTGCCTCTCCCTCTGGATCAAGGCAGGGTGCAACATGAATGCAAACATCATATAACTAATTAAAACATTTAAAACTAATACAGTATTAAAAGCAGCGCATTATTAAAGGGCAAATTTAAAATTTAACTGGGTAGGCCTGCCGGAAGTGATCAGTCTTTACGGCTTTCTTAAATTCTGGAAGACTGTTAAGTTGACGAATCTCTCCCGGCAAGCCATTCCACAAAGTGGGAGCGGCAGAAGAGAAGGTCCTCTGGGTGATAGTTGTCAGCCTGGTTTTTCTTGGCTGGAGTAAATTCTTCCCAGAGGACCTGAGTGTGTGGGGCGGATTGTATGGGAGAAGGCGATCCCGCAGGTAACCCAACAACAGCCCATGGGTTATTTGAAGGCTGCTGCCCCTTCCAACAAGTCATGCTCTTCAGGTGGGAAATTAATTAAACGGACTGAAACGTGCGGTGGGATTAAGAAACTTGTTAACAACACTGCAGTCATGCAAACTTGCTCAATGTCTTCTGATTACTAGGAGCCCTGTTATAGGAAGCTGTATCATCTATCTATCTATCTATCTATCAAACATCTGTCTATCATCATTTTTATACTGTGCTTTTTTTCCTTTTTTTTTTTGACAGAGGGCCTGATTAGATTACATACTAAGCCATGGTTAGGCCACTAACCCTGTTGCAGCAAGTGGTTAGTGAGCCTGTTTGTACTGTGGTTATGTAGCCACCATGGCCAGGAATGGTTCACACTACACGTTAAATCACGGTTCACACAACATGCTAAGCCATAATGTTTAGCTCAGGATGCTTAACCACCATGGCTTAGCGTGTCGTCTGAACAAGATCAGCAAAAATCCTCGTAACGCAAAAAGTACAAAATACAAATTGGTCAAGACAGGCAAATGGAAGAGATTTCACTGCGTCCCCCCTCACCCCACTCCCTTGGCTTGCTGCAGTGTTCTTCATCAATCTTCCTCAACCTGGCACCCGCCAGATGTATTGGACTACAAATCCCATCATGCCTGATGATTGCCCATGCTTTTGGTGTTGATGGGAGTTGTAGTCCAACACATCTGGAGGAAACCAGGTTGGGGAAGGCTGTTTTTTTGTTTTTTGTGTTGTTGTTTTTGCTAATGTGCAAATTGAATCATGGAATCTTTCTTTCTTAGAAGAGTTGTCATATAGCTGCACTAGTGGCATTGCTTAACTCTCTACACAGTATTGCACTTATATTGCCATCACTGATGGCTACAAGCTTTTGTTGGAATATACCCTGACATCCGCAGCCAACCCCTGAAGACTTCATTCTCCCGTATGCCAGTAACCTGCTCCCAGCGGCAGCCTTTAATGTCCACACTGATATTCTGCTTTATTGATGGATGGTACCTGTGGGATACTGAATGAATGACTCACTTCCAGCAGCTCTGAGACAAAACTGTGAGTATCTGATACTAGGATGCCAAAACTTGTTTTGGCCCCAGGGCCATGTGTGAAATATTCAGGCCTACCCCCTACCCCTACCCTCCACCCCACCCTGGTCACATTCCTAGGGCAGATTTGCTTTCAGATTGGCCTGGGTGTGGGCAGTGCATTTCCTAACCAAACCTGTTCTTTGGATTTTGCTTACCTGTTTGGGGAAAGGGAGTGACATTCTAGAATCCGAGGGACCTCCTGGGTCATCAAGTCCAACTCCTTGGCAACAGCGGCAGGAATCCCGTTTAAAACGTATTTTCCAAGGAAATAGGCAACTACGCCCTCCCTGCTCTTTCCTGCCTGTCATAGACAAAGCAAGAAAGACCAGGTTTGGAAGTGGCTTTTAGAGACTGCCCATCCTTAAGAGTCAGCTCCATCTAATCTAGCCAGTTGTCCACCCTGATGTTTTCAAACATCTCTCCTGACAAAGATTCCATGTCCCAGTGCTCCATAGGAAGTGGACTCATACTGAAACAGACCACTGATCCGTCTATTTCAGGAGGCAGGGGAACATGGCTTTTGGCCCTCCAGATATTTCAGCCAATATTTCAAATGCCTCCTGAAAACGCTTTTGCTCACCCAGGCTTTCCCTAGCTTGTTATTCACTTAGTCATGCTTCTCCATATCATTGCAGCTTGCACTGCTTTCTACTGTTACTGTTCTTCCACTGGAAGCTACAAGCCGAATGGTGATGGATTGTCCATAGTGCCGGGGCCTAGTATTGTTTCGGTTGTGCATCTTGCTATGTTTTGACCACACAGTGGGCATGACTTAGCCCTGTAGGCAATGTTATTCCCTTCTCTTTCCCCACCTGCCATTGGTTACTGTACGCACCCTTCTCCCAACAGCTGTTTTGAGTATGTTTTTGTTTTTAACGTTTCTGAAGCAGCACAACTGCAAAAACGTAAGACCGTTGCTGTTCCTAGGCAAGAAGATTGCAGCTAAACTTATTCCTGGGTAAACATGGTGACAGACAGGGCTGTATTAAGTCTCATTGATTTCCCTTCAGAATCTATAGTCTAGTAAATTTTACCACCAGATCCAACTAGGCAAGCCAATTTACTCAGTTACACAACATAATCTAGTCAGTTTCACAACCAGGTTAGAAAAGTTGCTTACTTGATTTCCCCTGCTTCTTTATTGTATTGTTCAGCCATAACACAATTGGGAAAATGCGTTAATAAATAAATGCTTGCAACACAGGACTAGAACACAGCAGCCTTGCAAGATTACAGACGGAACCTGCGCAGGTTTATACAGAAGAAAGCAGCACAGGGCTACAAGATTGCAATCTTATACAATTAGAGCTGGAACCTACACATTTGTCTTCGGAAGTACGTGCTGCTGTTTTTAAAATAATCTCCAAATAAAATAACAAACAGAGATGTGTGGGTTCACGAAGCTTCATTCCAGGAAGCAATTAATTAAGGCGTTCAGGGGAAAGGACTTGCAAGACTTGCAGGACATGAAATGGTTCTGAAACTGGAAATGCACAGCAAGCAATAGAGAAAGGAGAGTACCCCACACCTCATCCACCTTCCCTCCCAGTGTCCCTCAATTGTGCATTTTCCTATCCCCGTCTGCAAAGGGATTGCTCTGCTATTCTGCTCTTTCCCTCCTTAATGGGTTTTTTTTTTGCAGAGCGCTCCGGCTATTGGGCGGTATAGAAATGTAATAAATAAATAAATAAATAAATAAAATCGCTAGAAATGAGAAACCACAGATGATTACAATTAATTGACAACGTCATCTGAAACCTCTGTAAAAAATGTGGTGATTGCATATGAAAAGCTTCATCTGGAAGCACCCCCTAGGTATGTAAAATCCAGGAATAGTTTGGGGGAAAGACCAGATGGGTTAGGGCATTGTTTTCCCTTCTCTGTCCAACCTGGTGCCCTGTGACTCATCCCTTGGCAGGACCCAGGTTTGTTCTGCTCAGCTTTGCTTAGAGTGGAAGCAGGGGGAGAGATGGCTAGCAGTGTAATCTTGGCCAGGTAAATTTTGAAGTGTAGACACTCATCATGACATTCTCCATAGCCATGCCCCTAAGGAGAATCCAAAAATGCAGGCAGGCGTGTTGATCCATATCAAGAACCAGTTCTAGCAGTTTTCACCTCCACCAGGACCAGATCATTTGTGAAGTTAATAAGTCTTGATTTGCCCATTCAGGAACAAACCACCCCCAAATACTTTGCATTACAATAGAGAACACTAAAATATTGCTGGGAAAATTAATTTCCTCCTCCAGATACTGTGAGAATTGCAGGTATGCTTAGAGGGAACAGGGAATTCCTAGGTTGCACTGCTGCTGGGTTTTGTTTTTGTTTTATATTGTAGTTTTAAACATTTATAGTAATTTCATTGTGTTTTATTTTATGGTTTTAATTGTTGTGACCTGCCCAGAGAGCTTCAGCTATTGGGTAGTATAGAAATGTGATAAGTGAATAAAGAATAAAATAAATTATGGGGGGGGGAGATGACATCAATGAAGCTGCTAATTAAAAAAGTGCCAGCACTACAAGCCCCATCACATCTAGGTTGAAATGCACGGCTCCCATCCCTTCTCTGTCATCGCTCCAGCGTCGCTTCCTGAAAACAAGAATTAGGCCCATTCTGGCCGGTAGGAGAGAGCAGCAACCAGACTTTTTCTGTGTGTGTGTGTGTTACGGCGCAACGAAGGCCAGAAGGGGCAGAAGATGCGCGAGACGACGTCATGTGAGCAATCCGTGAGTGCCCAGTAACGAGCATGGAGTAAAATGCTCGTGGGATGGAGCTTTGCATCTCTACAAGCCTTGGCTCCACTGTACCACTGGAGATGGCTAAGGAAGAAGGGAATGGATTGGTTACAAAATTGTTTTCCCCCTTTCTATCCCCATCTGCCTGATGTCACTGGGTTCACACAGGGCTTGTGCTTACGCTGGTTCCTCTTGAGAACTTTGGTCTGCAGTTTAAGAGAAAGATGAACAATGCCAACAGGAGCCAAGGGACAGCAAGAGGGAGGGCAGAGCAGAGGAGAAGGCATTGGCCAAACTCTACCACTTCCCTTCTCCTGCTCCTGGGCTTCCCATCGGGGCACCTGGTTGGCCATGTTGGGAAGTAGGATGCTGGCTGAGATCAGAATTGGATCTGAGCCAGCTCAGGGCTCTTCTTCTGTCCCATGTCCGTCTCACCTCCAGGTCTGGTCATAGCTGGGAACTCAAAAGCAGCAGAGCAAAGGAGCCATGGGACCTTCTACTATTCTGTTTCCTGCACCAGCCCCAGTTGGTAATAACAGATGAGCTTCCGTGGAAGAAATGCTTGCCCATCCCTACTGTTCTTCTGTGATGTGCAACCATGGGGTGGGCTGCGCACTCTCCCATGAAGCAGTAGGGGGAGGCCAAATAGGCTTGGCCAATGCCACCTTAGAACATGGCGCAGAATCCACTGCAACACACAGGGAGTTCCATTGCAACACAATTCAAGGTGAAGTGTTCCCTAAATATCACAAGTGTAAATGTGCTGTATACTGAAACGACTAACACAGGGGTAGGCAACCTGCAGCATTCCAGATGTTTTGTCCTACAATACCCAGCCAGTGTGGCCAAAGAACAGGAATTATGGGATTTATAATGCAAAACATCTGGTTGCCCTAGGCCTATATTAGCAAAGTAATTCCTAGGATTAGGATGACGGGGAATTTCACAAAATGAATAGGCACACCATTCCTTTAAGTGACACTGTTTTATTGAATTGTGTTATGACCCACCCCGGTCCCTCTCCAGCCTCCTCCAGCTCTGGAAGAAATGGTGTGTCATCTAGGCGGTGCTGAGAGGTGTTTCCTGCTGTGCAGGTCGGGCTCAGCGTTTGGTCACTCGGCTCTCGCTGGACTCCGACACCACTTTGCCATCTATGATCTTGGTGGTGTGGATCTTCTGGGTAGTCTGCATGGTGCTTTCCAACAAGGCATCTTTCAGGCTGGAGGGACAGACAGAAGAAGACACAGGCAATGAATAAGAGAAGTTCTCATCATTTGCCCATCCAACCATTAGGAAATTCGTGTTCACCGTTGCACCTCTTTAACAGGCCAATGTGAAAAGTCCTAAATTTGGAGGGCCCATTTTACAGGCAAGAAACCGAGAACAAGATGAGTGACACACCCAATGCTGTCTGGTATGTAGGGACATTAGACTCTAAAGTAGATTATGAAATGATTCCCTAAGACTACAGATTAAAATGATGCACAAGCTGGGTCTCAACCTGCTAGGACCAGTCTATGGCTTCTTCCACCTGTGTTCCACATGGCCCTAAAAGAGTGTAAGGGACTCATCTGTTAAGATGCATTTGGAGGGAATCTGGTGTGAGCACTAGCACATGAGGTCATCAGAACATTCCCTCCTCCCACTAAACAGAGATAGCAGCATCTTTTATCCTAAGATACACTGACTGAATAGACTGATGCCCAAAGACACACAGCTAAGCTCATCATGGCCCGGATAATAGTCCGAAGGCAACAGAGACATTTCTCCTGATGGAAGCTAAGCAGGTCTTGCCTTGTAAGCTGCTTGGATGGGAACCGTTGCATAAGCCAGGCTGAGCTCTTCAGGGGAAGAGCTGGGGAGAACTGTTGTTGAGACAGAAATATTCACAAGTGGGACCTACAACAGAAATGTATTGTGGAGCACTCTTGTTCAGGGTTGCAGCCAGCCATGATCCCTTCCAGGATACTACATTCTGTTGCTCCCCTGCCCCGCATTTATCTAATTTGCCCCACCCTTCCAACAGCCTGGCTCTTCTGGAGGCAGTATGGCTGGGAATGATGGGAGTTGCAGTCCAACACATTTGGGGGGCACCACTATGGGAAAGGCTGTTCTAGAGCATATGCCATCCAGATGGGAATCCTGATCCCCCACCATTCATCCATTTTTGTCCTGAAGTGCTCACCTGAACTCCTCTCCACCCTCCAGCAGCTGTCTGTAGGTACTAATCTCCGCCTCCAGCTTGTCTTTGATGTTCAGCAGAGCCTGGTACTCCTCCGCCTGGCGCTGGACATCGTTCCGCACCTGCGCCAGTTCAGCCTCAGTCCGCAACAATATGCCATTGAGTTGCTCCATCTGCATGGCGTAGCGGCTCTCCACTTCGTGCAGGTTGCCTTGCAGACTGGCTTTCTGCCGGGGGCGGGGGGGGGGGGGGAGAGAATTTTTTTTAAAGGGGGAGGAGTCAGGGTCATCCCTTGCTGAGCCCCAACCGTCTTGCTACCCATCGCAGGTATTTCCGGACTGTACTACCTGCCTCCAATTTGGGGTCAGAGGACATCTTTGCTTGACTCCTGGGTTCAGTTACAACCACAATTTGGCCCCCTCCTGCAAACTGGTTTGGCACCCCCATTTTATCTGGAGACACCAAAGGTTTCCCGGGGTACCACCTGTATGCAAAGCACAAGCTCCATCACTGAACTATGGTCCCTCCCTCTTTCTTTGAAAGAAGTGTCATTCTTTGGGGCACGAGAGCTCCTGCATCTCAGCATCAGGCAGAACTTTCGACAGGCTGCAAACATCCAACAGAGGGCCGATTTCAAAATGGAGGGACAATTGCACAAATCCACATCAGCGTTTGCTTCCAAAGTCCCTGCAAGATCCCCATTGGAGGCCACTTTCCTAACCCAGTTCGCAGCCTTTTCAATGGGGCTTACTTCTGAGCAGAGATGTGAGGGGTTGTGCTGAGTAGTACTAATAAAGCGCTGTCACCAGCAAGCGAGCTTCCTTACGACTGCCTATAAGGGTTTCAGGATTGGTTTCTACTGGAACCGACAGAGACTACCCCGCAAGACGTGGTTCGTACCAGGTTGCGTTGAGACTCCAGGTCAATTTCCAGCGTTTGGAGCCTGCGGCGCAACTCAGTGACGGTGCCACGGGCTGTCTCGATCTCCTTGGAATTCTGGGTGATGATGACGGTGCTTTCAGAGATCTAAAGGAAAGGTGTGAAGGCACACAATGGTAGGGTTACTTCCTGGGGATCTCAGCCTTGGACAATCACAGATGCAGCCTCCCTCTCCTCCTGGTAACTCCAAAATACCATGGGGCATCAGGGTTAAAAGAAGGCAACATCCATCCATCCATCCATCCATTCCAGGGGCAACTTGCAAACTCTCTTCTGCTTACCTGTTGGCCCCAGTACTTGTCCAAATCCTCGAGATTCTTCTGAGCCAGTTGGTCATACTGTGCCCGAATCTCAGTCATGATCTTGGACAGATCCTGTGACTTGGGCGCATCTACTTCCACAGTCAGCCCAGAGTTGGCAATCTGGGCCTGCAAACTGTTGACTTCCTAAAGGGGGAAAAGGGTGGTCAAAGGAGACACAAAATGAGCCAATGTTGACTGTTGGGATGATGGTGGTGGTCCCAAGTGGACAAAGTTATTGGCACCCTTTATGAGTGGCCTCAGCCCCTTCCACTGCAGGTGGTAACTCCCTTCCCGACTTTCTCCATGCCTCTTTGCCCAATGCCACTAAAGACTTACATCTTGGTGATTCTTCTTCATAAAGATCAGCTCTTCCTTCAGGGACTCGATCTCACTCTCCAGTTGCAGACGGCACATGTTGGTGTCATCAATGACTTTGCGGAGACCATTGATGTCATTCTCCACTGACTGACGGATTGCCAGTTCAGCCTCGAATCTAAGTGACAGAAGAGAAGGAATGAGAACTTCACCGGAATTAATTTTCAACACGGAATATGGTCTCTTTCTGTCACAGAGAGCTCCATCACACTGGGGGTTAACATGCTCCCTACTGTCACTTCTCCACCTATGTTTTTGTTGTTCAGTTGCTTCCTCTTTCAAAAGAGGAAGAACAGAACAAGCACGAGGCCCATTGAGTCCGCTGCTCTAATGGCGCTGCTTCTCCTGCACACAGCAGGAGAGAGCAGCAATTCCGAGTTTAAAAAAAACATCGGACTTAATGAGGTGTTTTTTTGTCGCACAAGGATGGCCAGAAGGGGCAGGAGGCAGACAGCATCATGTGAGGGACCTGAGCAGACTCCGTGAGAGCCCAGTAACGAGTGTTCAATAAAACACTCATGGGATGAAGCTCAAAGTCCATGTTGGCAATAATGGGTTATTCAGAGAGAAAGAGGCAGGACTGTGTGTATGCAATGATCCTGGACAAATGCAGTTGGGTACAGAATTCACTTTCCTGAACTTTGTTTAAAATTAAAAGTTCCTAGTCCCTATGGCTCCAAATATATACTTTAAAGTGAATGGGCAATGCCTCCTGACATCTTAGAGCAGTGGTTCTTAACCTTTTTTGAGTCATAGACCCCTTTGAAAATCTGGTGAAAGCTATGGACCCCCACCCTAGAAAAATGCACATAAGCACATAAACATAACTTTGCATGCAATGAATATACTTTATTTTATTGAAAATTGATTGCCTCATACGGTGTATGACATACACAAAGTATGAATAAATTTATTTGACTTTCACGGACCCCCTGAAGCCCATCCATGGACTGCTTGGGGTGTGTGTGTGTCCATGGACCCCAGGTTAAGAACCCCTGTCGTAGAGGGTTTCCAAATGAAGCTTTTATCACACGATCATCCTGCCTCATTCACAGAATTTTATGGGGGATTCAGACCTCTTCAAACTGTCTTGGGTTTTCCCACTGCATCTTTTGGTGTTGTTCCTTCCACACACACACAATCCATTAAGGGGGGGGGGGGCAGAAAGAAAAGGCAGAATAGCTGCAGAATTTGTTTTGACTGCTAGTGCAGGAACCCCTCTATCTGGAAGCATCCTTAGAAGCTAGAGGGTGGGTGGGTGGGTGAAGAGGATTTGCATTGATTTGGGATGGGTCTTTAGTGCCCATGACTGCTCCTCGCCCCCCTTCTATGATAAGCAAAACCAGAACAACTTAATTCATGCAAAATTACAGCACCAATTCTGCAGAATTAAGAGAAATCTGGCAAATCTGCTGAACTTACAATCAAACTGCATCGTGACTTGGACCTCTTGAGACTGAATATGAGGTGCTGTTAAACAGCATAAGGTTGTAGGACTGGAGGGGACCCACCTGGGTCTAATCTATGGGGGTAGATGGCTGATTTTCCATTTAGACATTGGTGCTTCTGCTCAAGATCAGAGGTGCAGAACATCAGGCCCAGGAGCCAATCCACCTCTCTGGGGTCCCCAGAAAGCCCCGCCCCCTTTCCCCACCCCAACCCCCTTTCCTCAACCACCAATTGTTTTGTGATTTCCCAGCTGTTACATGGTCTCCCCCCTCCCCACATAGTTTCATTTTGCTTCTTTTAAAAATCTATTTTAAGGTGTTTTATTCTGTTTTTATTGTATTTTATCTTGTACACCACTCTGAAATTTTGAATGGGTATATAAATATTGTAAATAAATAAAATTTATAGGGTGACCATATGAAAAGGAGGACAGGGCTCCTGTATCTTTAACAGTTGCATAGAAAAGGGAATTTCAGCAGATGTCATTTGTATATCTGGAGAACCTGCGGAAATTCCCTCTTCATCACAACAGTTAAAGCTGCAGGTGTCCTGCCCTCTTTTAAATCTGGTCACTCTAGTATAGCTCCTGCAGCTTTAACTGTTGTGATGAAGAGGGAATTTCACCAGGTTCTCCATATACACACATGACACCTGCTGAAATTCCCTTTTCTATGCAACTGTTAAAGATACAGGAGCCCTGTCCTCCTTTTCATTTGGTCACCCTAAATAAAAGCTAAAATAAGCTAATATTTGTGGTACTTTGGCCCTGCCACTTTGGCCCTACCCCCTCTGCTTTTGGCTCTGCCCACCACTGGAATGCAGCCCAAGAGATCTTCTCTGAAGTTGAATTCAGCCCTCGGGCTGAAAGAGGTTCTGTGCTCTGCTCAAGATGGTCCCCAGACAGGTCACAGTGCCAAGCCAGTCCAGAGGAAATACTCACTTGACACGGAAGTCATCAGCGGCCAGTCGGGCGTTATCAATCTGCAGGACAACACGAGCATTGTCCACCGTCTGGTCAAAGATCTGAGGACATGGAAGGAAGCACAAAGGCATTTGAATGAACCTAGTGTGTTGAAAGGAGGAACTATTCCAGACTTTAGTAGGGTTGCCAACAGACCAGAAAAAAAATGGCAGGGCCTGACAAAGTTCCTTTGACAGCAGCTCAATCTCCAGGTGATGCTTGTCACACCACAGAGAGAAACACGGCGGTTAACATATGCAAATCAAGATGTGATTAAAGGCAGAGGTGCAGGGGCTGATAGAAAAGTTGGCAACCCCCATCTAATTGATGGTGGGCAAATTTTGAATCACCCATCCCAGCTCAGAGTATAGGTTCCAAAAATCACTTTCCCAGGCTTATTATACTAAAACGATTTCCTCTTTTGTTCTCATTTCAAGAAGGGCAGTGCAACCTGAACCTACTGGTTTCCCGCCAACCTACACAGTTCCTATTGTTTGTCTAAGCCAGAACAGGTGCAATTCACCTTCCCAGTTCCCAAGGCAACCGAAAGGCCTAGAACGCAAGCTTCTTAAAGGGACACCTCCTGCTTTGGTACAGTGGTACACCTTTATGCCTATTTTAATACATTTTTAACATTTAATATTGTATGATTTTGCTCTTTGTATTGTTGTATTATTATATTGACAGATTAATTGGTTATTTTGTCGTGGTTTGATTTTATGATTGTAAACTGTACTGAGTGTATTTGCCAGTTGGCCAGTATTCAAAACTAGTAATAAATAAATCAAATACATTTCCTCACTTTAACTATGTATCCCATCCTGTCAGTAGTTGGCATGCAGGAAGTTCTATGATCCAGAAACTATAGATCCTGCTTTTACATCACATCAGGGATGCTTCCAGATAAGAGAGTTTCTAATGCTACCAATCCTTAATGGGCTTTTGTGTGTGTAGAAAGAAAGAAGGCAGAAACAGTGGTGGGAAAACATGGGAGATTTACAAATGGAAGACAACGGTGCCTGGATCCCATAACATTCTTGGAAAGAGGCAGGGTAGGGTGATTGCATGATTAAAAACTCTGGTTCTCCTGTTTATAACCCCAAAGAAAAGGTGGATTTCTTAGGGTTCCTAACTGATCAGAAAAGAAGAAGAAGAAAACAGGCCAGGCCTGTTTTTGTGCCTTTAACAGAAACTTACTCTCTAGAAATAAGTTTGTCAGGACAGGGAGATGGATGGTTTCACTGCCCGCGAATGCTTGGAGCAAACCAATGGAGAGCGGTTCCTGTGTGACAGCTATTTATTTATCTATTTATTACATTTATATACCACCCTATAGCCGAAGCTCTTTGGCCTGTTTACAAAAGTTAAAAACAGCGAACATTAAAAACAAATATACAAAAATTTAAAACCACCAAAAGCATAAAAACAACAATATCAATTTAAAACAACTATTCTGAGGTGAGTTAAAAAACTCAGCATCTGTTGTTAACTGCCTGGGAGAAGGGAAAAGTCTTGACCTGGCACCAAAAAGAGAACAATGTTGGTGCCAGGCGGGCCTCATTGGGGAGATCGTTCCACAATTGGGGGGCCACCACAGAAAAGGCCCTCTCCCTTGTTGCCATCCTCAGAGTCTCCCCTGTGACTTTCTGCATGCAAAGTGTGTGCTGCACGCCTGAGCTATGGCCCCTTCCTCAATTCAGCATGTGATGCTTTTCCCAGCATGCAATTGCAGTGATGTGAGAAACAAAGGCCAGCCTCTTCTGCAGCTTTGAAGCAGTGCCCACGGTGGGCAGACTGCAGGCTTGCAGGTTCTCCTTTGTTGGTTTGGTTTTACCAGAACCCTGAGATCTGTTAACTGGAACCTGGTGCAAAAGTCAGATTGACCCTTAGAATTAAAAGAATTCGGAGCCCAGGAATTTGTTTTGAGGTGCAAATCAGAATGGAGTTCACAGTTCTTCTGGGGTAGGTGGGAGAGAAGAGAAAAGTAATGTTGTTGCTGTTTTAAACAATTGGGAAACAGAAACTTTGGGTGATCTACTGCACTTCACTCAGAGAGCTATCAGTAGATCCAGATCTACCCACACCCCTGTTTTAAAGTACAGGAAGAGCCTTGCCAGGGGAATAAAAACTGGTGTGTGTGTGTGTGTGTGTGTGTGTGTGTGGCATGGTTGCTTCTGTGAAGGAAATTTGCCTTGCTTAAGGTAGTCCTTCGTTTCTAACAGGAACAGGTAACATGAAACTGTTGCAGGGAGAAGTTCTCTGGAGCATTGGGCGTGTTCCAGGCAACCATACTGTGCGGCGTATATTATCAAGGTCTTAATTGTGCCCTGTGTGTGCTGTGCGCGCGCACACACATGTATGCAGCTGCTAGGAGTGTAAATGCTTTAAGTGTCATATTGTGGCCTCCACAAATGCAGAAGCTGCTCTTCCCTTAGACTCGCAGCCTTCCTCAACCTGGGGCGCTCCAGATGGGTTGGACTGCATCTCCCAGAATGCCCCAGCAGCTGGCTGGGGCATTCTGGGAGTTGTAGTCCAACACATCTGGAGCACCCCAGGTTGAGGAAGGCTGCCTTACAGAGACTTCAAGGGGGTGCTTCTGAAAATACCCCCCACCCCCGGAACTGCTCAGTCCCAGGATGTTTTCAGCGCTGTTCTTTCATCTTCCACAGTTGCGGCCACACCCTCAATTCCGGCTCCTTTACCTTTTGTCCTGTGCACCTGTCCTTACCAGGTGCTACAACCGTTTTTTCGCCGTTATCTTTTCTTTGTTTGCTTTGTTTGCTAATGGATTTCATGTATATGACTCACGTAAAGAAACACCCTTTAATCTACCTCCTTTTCCCGCACAAGATTTTTCCTGGCAAGGACTCTACTCATAACCCTACTACTAACTAAGCCATGATCTGGGATCCTCTGGCAGTGGGTTTTTACCCTTCCTGTTTCTTCAACCCAGGAGTGGGCAACCTGTTTGCTGTCGAGGGCCACATTGCCTCATGAGCAATCTCTTGGGGGCTGCATGTTGGCCATGGATGAGGTGGAAGCCAGTGGGTGAGAAGGGCCTGAGTCAGAATTCAATGGATCATCCCTTTTCTCTTCCTATCACCCCCTTTTCTCTTTGTCCTTCCCCCACCCCTCCTCATGCTGCCAGATCGCTTTTGCCAGAGGTGTAAACTGATCACATGCCGAGGGCCACATAAAATTAGGCAGAGGGCTGCACAAAATTAGACTAGGGGTTGCCCACCCCTGCTTTAACAGTATGCAAAGCTTTCTAACTCATTATTTCCATTTGCATAATGGGTAATAATGCTCAGCATGGGGAAATTCTGCCTGTGTCACACCTCTGTCAAAGGCACAGGAGCCGTACTATTAAGAAAGTGGCATCCTTTCATTTTGGCCTTAGTTTGGAGTGGAAACCCTGTGTATACCTGGAGCCAGGGCTTACCATCAGGGCTGGCGTCAAGAGTAGGCATAATTGGACACCTGATGAAGGTCCACAGCCGAACAGGAGCCCACTAACAAGAGCACTCTGGACTTGCTCCTCTTCTTCAGCTTCACAACCAGCTTCTTCACCTGCCTGGAGCTGGCACTCCTCACTATGTCTTAGCCCAGGGCCAGTTTCAATTTTTGTTGGAACCCTGCGCAAAGTGTCCTCTGACTCCCCCACCCCTTCTGTCACTGCGACCTGCAGAAGCAGAGCTGAGACTAGCCACACTTAGTTTCACACAATGCCCCAGAGTGATGCTAGGTGGAAGGCATTGTGGGAAATTTAAAAGGTGGTTAAATCCAGCTGCCTTGTGTGGCTTTGAGTGCCAGGAGAGAATTTTTGTGAAGAGGGAGCCCAGGGCCAGCACCAGCAGCCCAAGGATGCCACCTGAAAACCCCAGCCTTGCCTTACCTCTGGAACTTGTTTCTAGTGGAAATAATAACTGACAAAAGTTTAAACACTACGTTACAACTTTCCCTTTGATGCAGCAGCTGCCAAGAAAAAAATAAAATAAAATAATGAGTGAAACTTCTTCCTAGCCATTGAAATGGCTATTAATTGTTCAGTAGATGTTTTTGGTCTATGCAGCCTTCCCGAACCTGATGGCCTCCTGATATTTTGGACTTCAACTCCCACCAGTCCCATCCAGCATAGTCAATGGTCAGGAATCCTGGGAGTTGCAATCAAAAACATCAGGAGGCACCAGGCTGGGGAAAGCTTCCGTGGCATTGTTAGGTAAATCAGCATTTTCTTGTAATGACCTCTGGCTAAGTACAATAGAAATGAATAGATGTGTGAATAATAAAATACTTGTATGCCTTTCCCCCACTTGTGAAAGTAACCCAAAGCAACCATTTCTCTGTGTTGAAGGAGCCCAGGCAGTGGCAGGAGTTGATGACCCCTAGCCCTGCACATGGAGTCAGGCAGAGGTAGGCAACCTGGTGCCCTCCAGATATTTCAGACAACTCCCATAATCCGGTACCATTGGCCATGCAGGCTGTCTCTGATGTAGCCCAAAATATCTGGAGGGCACTATGTTGCCCACATTTGGGTTAGGAGATGGGGTTCCTGGGGATGAATTCTAGGCAGCCCTCATTTTCGAAATGAAGCACTGCCATTTGGTGTCATCTATTGCTAGGACAAAGTCCACCCTGCATCTCTTGGGATCGCCTGGTTAACTATTAACCTGTGTATGCCAACTATCTAGTGAGCAAAGAGCAAGGGAGAGGTTTATGATGGGGGAATTCTGGAGTGATTTCCAGGCAGGCAGAGAATCGTACCAACTTGATGCCAGACTCTTTCTCTGTAATCTGCTTGCTTATGTCTCCTTGCGTTGCTTGCTTGCTATCCCCCCTTTTTTTTTCTGCCAGGGGGCCTGTGCAGAAATTCGTGAAGCTTTTCCCCTATTCATGCTGGGGGGAAAGGCTTCACCAACTGAACCTTTGCATGTCAGGCAGCAGTTAAGAACAGTAGTCAGAAGGTTGGTATTTTGTTTGTTTGTTTATTTTTAAAGGTGGCAACTTTAGAGGAGTTAATAGGGATATTCCTCGTATGGGGCACTTTACAAATGCAGGGGTGTCCATTCTTCTTCAATGCTTAGTTTCTAAAATTAAAAGCACTGGAAACCAAGCTTCTAAGATATCACATTCTTTGTCCTTGGCCTTAAATCCCAGCCAAACTCCTCGAAGAACTGGGGGAGCTTCCTTCATGGCGAGGAGCGATTATTTGCTCAAAGGCACCCTCTTCTGCATTATGATAATCAAGGTTTGTTTAGGCACTGACAACTGGGCATTGATCCATAGAGTATCTGCCTTACGCAACTCATCCGGTTTTATCCCCTCATTAAAACACACAGACCGATATATTTTCGCACCAAGTGTACCTGGCACGAGAAGCAAATCGCTGAATTAAGCAGGGAAGAAATCTTTTAGTGCTCTTGCGGGGAGTGAGATTCTTAATAGCGCTGCTGACCGCCTTGCTGGAAACGGCGGCGGACAGAGCAAGAGGATAGCACACGTCCTCATTATTCTTATTCTCTTCCACCATCAACATGCACCAACAATTTCTTCGGCAGTCTGGGCTGCCAACTTTTCAAATCACGCCTGTAGCTATGCCTTTCTGCTCCCTTGAACAGCTCCCTGCTGCTTTTAACTACGATTTCATTGTTGCTTTTGTACCGAACGGTCATGATTGCATCTTTTAAACCTCCCAGGGACCTTTGATTAAGGGCCAAGTGGCATCTAAATCCCTTAATGCGTACGTATATAAAAGCAGCAGGAACACACCTGTGATTAAGGTGGGATGGGGGGAGGGATTTTCAAGTCAGAGCTGTGTTTTTCAGGTAAGCTCAGAGCCCCAGTGCTTATAATTTTAGAGACATAAATATATGATTATTCTGAATTCACTTGGAATGGGGGGGGGGGGGGCTCTCAAATGTGCACACCCTGCCTGTGCCATGGGCACAAAGAGTTGACCAAGCATTTCTATCTCACCTGATTCTTCAGGTCTTCGATGAGGTCAAAGTAGTGGCTCCAGTCCCGGGTGCTGGGCCCTTTCTTCTCCATGTACTCTCTGATCTGGATCTCCAGTTTCCGATTGTCGGACTCCAGCCGGCGCACCTTGTCCAGGTAGCTGGCCAGGCGGTCGTTGAGGTCCTGCATGGTCTCTTTCTCGTTTTGGACCACTCCGGAGCCGGAGAAGGAGAAGCTGCTGCCGCCCCCTCCATAGCCACCGCCAGCTCCACCAAGATAGCTTGAGCCCAGGGAGGAAGACCTGGAGATGGAGATTCTAGAGCCAGAACCTCCTGCACCGCCGTAGACGCTGGCAGCAGTGGCAAGAGGGGCAAACTTCAGGCTGGGGGCCGCCGCGGTCCTGAAGGAGTAAGAGGTGGACTTGGAGAAACTCATGGTGTCTGCAGGGACAGTGGACAATCAAAGGCCAACTCTGCACAAGGCTGGGAGGTGTAAGCTACAGCCTGGCTCCCTGTGAGATTTATAGCCAGCAGCAGGGGAAGCTGAAGGGGGAGGGCCTTGCCTTCTTCCCTGCCCCACCTCCACTGTGTGCTCCAGGAGAAGGTGCGGCTGCTGGCTGGAGATTGTCCTGTACACATTCTTTGTTTTTTCACAAGGCCCCTGGCTGCTCACTGGAGCCGCTTCTCAAAGGCCCCCCCCCCAAAAGCAAGAGAATAGCAACAGCCAGACCCTGGAATGGGGCAAGGCAGCAAAAAAATCACACCATAGTGTCCAATGCACAATATTGAAATGATTTAGCTGTTTGCATTGTTTTAATTTTGTATGTTAATATTGTGTTTTTATTAGCATGTATTTGATGGTTTGGAATTTTTGTGAACCACCCAGGGAGCTGGGTGGTTTACAAAAATTCTTCATCATCATCATCATCATCATCATCATCATCATCATCATCATCATCATCATCCAATTACTGCTGGTTATATTGAAAAGAGAAAGGGCTTCTTACTGCAAGCCAGGTAGATTTCAGGTAGGATTAAGAAGAGACTTCCCCCCCCCCAAAAAAAGACATCCCCCCACCTGCAGGAGGAGGAGGAGGAGGAGGAGGAGGAGGAGGAGGAGGAGCAGCAGCAGCAGAAGCAGCTTACAGACTGATTCACACAACCAGAGGTTTTCCCTCCAACCCTAACAAGGTGGTGATATTCTTTGGTGGTTGTCTGAACGTGTCACCATAAACCCAGTTCCTGATTTTTTGTTTTGTTACTTAAGAAATTTCACTAACTTTTAGAGAGAGAACATTAAATCAATGCAGATCCATGTTACTGGATCATCCTCATTCCTACCCCAAGAGACCAAGGCCTAATCTACACCTACAGCCCTTCTATGAGGGAGGAGGGGTGGCTGCGAATTTTCCTGCTTCCGGGATTGGCGCTCACAGGGTGCACGTGAGCGAAGTTTCCTGCATTTCCAGGAGTGCCGTTGCGGGAGGACGTGTGCCCTGTGATGGCGCTTCTGCATGTGGATCAGGAGAAGTGGGCGGGGATACACAGATTTCGCGGTTACGGGGATGTTTTGTTTTTATGACTCCTCAGAGATGCACATGAACGCAAATGCACGGCGACACAGGGGTGGATAGGGAGTCCATTGAATGTGCGATACTGCGCAGTTATGTTTGTGTTTAAAAAAAAATCACTCTGCAATGAAAGATGCTGATACCCATGCACACATCCCTCACAGGTCACTGGCTGTTCGCGGAGCCTGGAACTCATGGCAAACAGCAATGACCTCACAAAGGGAGGGGCACCCCAGCCACGGACTTCAGGATTTTAGCGAAAGGTGGGGGGAGCATGACAAAACCAGTCAGTGAAATCCTGAAACCACTGAGTAGTGGAACTGAGATTACCGTGGGATCAGCTGTGCATCATGTAGCCTGTTAGGGATGATTTCAATATTATTCTGTAATAAACGGCTGGTGCAGACACGGCCCAAGAGCGAAACAAAAGTGGGACGGGGGGCAGGAACATAAGAACACAGTAAGCTGTTTTGGAGTGCAATCTTTCGGAAATGTTTGTGCTGCACCTGATCCAACTTTCGGATGGTAACTTCACCATGGATTGTCACGGAAATGACCGAAGCAGAGATAAAGTGGATATTTTAAAATCTATGATCAAAATAAAAGACCTTGCTTTGTGTATGTGTATAGGGGGGAGGGATCCTCAGCTTTTTTCCAGCATCATTATCAGAGTCCCAGTACTCTTTATTTCAGAACAACCCATAAGTTACTTTGGACTTTGTAAGGCGTGTCTGCTGCTCAATGGCACCTTGTGCTCCTGCTTAAGAAGTTAGTGAAACTTCTTTAAAAAGTAAATAAAACAGGAACTGCGGCCTTAGCTAGACCTAGCAGTCCAGCGGGGTGGACGAGTGAAGATCCCGCAATATTTTTATTGTGAGATCTCCTCGTCAGTACACACGCAGTGCGCAATAACCTCAGAGGGAGAGGCGTCGCGACCGCCATTTTTTTTAAGGGGACAGCAGCGCATGAATGCTCATACGCAAAAGGTAAGTAATTTTTTTTAAAAAAAATACTTTCCCACTCCCCCCCCCCCCAAATGGGCGCAGTGCTCCTGAGGAGCTCTGTGTCCCATGCACAGGTCCCAGCTCCTTGTGAAGAATCACGAGGAGTTGGGACAAACTGTGGCGCCCGGTTCCGTGATCTCGGGCTCACCCTGAGACCGCGGAAAAACTGGGCCTAAAGGGGAGGATGAGATCCCAGGGCAATGGAGGTATCATCCCTCTCTGATCCTGGGATCCCCTGTGCATCATGTGGATGCACAGGGATCACCCTGGGATAAAGCCCTGTCTAGCTGTGGCCTGCATCTACGGTTGATTCATTTGGCATTAAACTAGATCAGCCTTCCCCAACTGAGGGCCCTCCAGATGCATCGGACCATAACTCCCATTACCCCGGGCTAATGTGGCTGGGTGGGCTGGGGACCATGGCTGGAGGGCACCAGTTTGGGGAAGGATGAACTAGAACTTCCATAAGCATGCCCAGGAGGAAAAGCAACAACCCAGGCTTCTTATCTCCTGTGACCACCACAAATCTAGTTGTGAAGGGTGAGGACCTTCCAATCACCTCTGAAAACTCCCATGCAGGTTCATCCATAGAGTTTATAATGCCAATCAGTGGTGTTGTGTTATTTACTATTTTACTTTGAGCACATGCAGAGTGTCTTTCCATGGGAGGGCCCCATATCTGTGGCCTCCAGATGTTTTAGCCTACAACCTCCATCATCCCAAGCCAGCATAGCTAATGGTGATGGATGATGGGATTTGTAGGCTAAAGTACATGGAGGGCCACAAGTTGCTCACCACTGCCTTCATACATACATACATAAGCTCAAGCAGCATGTACACACTTAGAAGTGCTGGGATGTTATCGTAAAGCCATTTTCACGTTCAGTTCCAAAAATCCAAGAACTCCTTAAAAGTAAGGGGTGGAAATGGCCTGGGTTTGCTCTCTTGTGCAAGGGACATTTCTGCCCAGTGTGGGGCAATCGGGAAGCACTGAGAGCAGAATAATATTTTTCAGGAACATAGGAAGCTGCTTTCTACTGAGTCAGGCCCTTGGTCCATCTTGCCCAGTATTGTTGACACTAGGGTGACCACATGGAAAGGAGGACAGGGCTCCTGTATCTTTAACAAGTTGTATAGAAAAGGGAATTTCAGCAGGTGTCCTTTGTAGGCATGCAGCACCTGGTGAAATGCCCTCTTCATCACAACAGTTATGAAGTGAGCAGACACAAAAGAGGGCAGGGCTCCTGCAGCTTTAACTGCTGTGACGAAGAGGGGATTTCACCAGGTGCTGCATGCATACAAATGACACCTGCTGAAATCCCCTCTTCTATGCAACTGCTAAAGATACAGGAGCCCTGTCCTCCTTTCTATATGGTCATCCTATTCAGGACAGACACAAGGCAGTACTTCTTCGCACAGTGCATAGTTAAAACTATGGAATTCAATTCCACAAGATGCACTGTGGGATTTAAAGCCACTTCGGATGGCTTTAAAAGGGGATGGGACAAATTCCTGGAGTAGAAGGCTATCAATGGCTAATAGTCCTAATGGCTATGTGCTCCCTCCAGAATCAGAAACAGTATGACGATGTACACCAGTTGCCGGGGAACATGGGCTGGAGGGTGCTATTGCACCCATATCCTGCTTCTGGGTTCCTGGTCGACAGCCAGTTGGCCACTGTGTGAACAGAATGCTGGACTAGATGGACGCTTGGTCTGACTCAGCATGGCTCTCCTTAGGTTCTTATGACACTCTCCGAAAATGCCAAATGTGCCCACCAACCCAAAGCAGTTGGGGACCCCTGCCCTTTCTGATGGCCATTGAACTCCACAAGGACAACAATATGATTGGGAACATGGGTGCTTCCATATGGAGGGCTTCCGACTGGTTGCAATGATTCTCCAGGGGTTCAGGCAGGCTTCTTAACTAGCCCTACCTGGAGGTGTTCTACCATAGACCACATTCTCTTCCATCTGGATGAGATGGACAGATCTTATCCAGACCTGGAGAGAAGAAAAAATTTGAAATACGGTGAGACTGGCCACTACGGAGAAACTGCAGTTTATGATACAAATTAATCAACTGGAAAGATACAACTTCCTTGTTTCCAGGACTTCCGGCCACCACACAGGAGGCAGAGGCTTATCAGGAAATATGATGATTAGTCTAAGATGATATTTGAACCTATGTTTTATAGACGTTATAACAAAGGCATGGGCAGAAAGGTCATGTATACGCTTTTGTTGGGTATCATTGGCAAACTGGTCTATTGCCTCTGTCTAGGAGATGCCAGTATTGGTTTTTAATGGCAATGAAAGCAATAATGCATTTTTTAAAAATTGCAGTATCCTTTAAAAGAAGCTGAACAGCTCAAAGAAAACTGGGCCATTTTTCTAAAGCCAGTCTTCTACGATCCGTTTGAAAATTTTCGACGTATCCTTCTTGAGCATGGATTAGGGCAGTTTGCTTGTTTCTGGTCCAGCAGCGCCTTTGGGAACCCCATAAGCTGGGTTGAAGACAACAGCCTTTTCCCACTATTTGTCTCCAAGCATCTGGTTTTCAGAGGTACACCGCTGTTAACTATGGAGGCTCAGCTGTCATGGCTAATAACCACTCATACACTTCTGCTTGGAAGACCCTGTGGTTTTCTGGATTGTGTGGGGAGTAACTGGATGGCGGGAGTCTGTTACATGTAGTGTTGCCAACTGGCCAGGATGAAAACAAAACCCAGTCTGTTGTGCTGTTGTGTCTTTCATAGCAGCTTGATCTGCAGAAATCAGCAGGTATCATTTTCACAGGATGGAAATAAACACAATCACTTGTTAATGTCAGTGCATCAAACCACTGTTAAAAAGATGTTCCACTTCAGAGGTCTGTTGAAAACATGGCAACCCTTGCTGGTGTGGAGAATCCACTCACTTCATCTACAAATGTGCATTTAAGGCAGGGGTGGGCAGCTTGTGGCCAGATGTTTTGGCCTACAATTCCCATCATGCCTCACCATTGGCTATGCTGTCTCTAGGGCTGATGGGAGTTGTAGGCCACAACATCTGGAGGCCCACCCCTGATTTCAAAGACAAAAGTCCTATACATTTCACAACTCTTTAATGATCGTAGGGTGACCATATGAAAAGGAGGACAGGGCTCCTGCATCTTTAACAGTTGCATAGAAAAGGGAATTTCAGCAGGTGTCATTTGATATATATGCAGAATCTAGTCATAGATCATTATGGAATGATCTCCCCGATGAGGCTCGCCTAGCGCCAACATTGTTATCTTTTCGGCGCCAGGTCAAGACTTTTCTCTTCACACAGGCATTTAACAGCATTTAACAACATATGCTAAGTTTGTTTGTTTTTTAATTTACCCCAGAACTGTTGTTGTTTAAATGGATACTGTTGTTTTATATTTTTGATGGTTTTAAATTTTGTATTCACTGTTTTGTAAACCGCCCCGGGAGCTTTGACTATGGGGCGGTATATAAATTTAATAAATAAATAAATATAAATAAATAGTGAAATTCTCTTTTCATCACAGCAGTTAAAGCTGCAGGAGCTCTGCACACTTATTTATCTGGTCATGCTAGGCAGGGCTCCTGCAGCTTTAACTGTTGTGATGAGGAGGAGATATCACTAGGTACTGTATGCATACAACTAACACCTGCTGAAATTCCCTTTTCTATGCAACTGTTAAAGACACAGGAGCCCTGTCCTCCTTTCCATATGGTCACCCTATTGTTAACTATCTTTATCTGGTTAAAGGATGAAGCTTGTCAGATCACAACCCAGACATCCTGTCTGTCTCCTTAATACTTGTGCAGCAATAACAGAGGGGGCAGCCATGAATTCTTCTCTGCAGGCCTCTCACCCACCCCTCTCCTGCCTTCAGGGGGTGAGGGAAGGGGAGTTGCTTAATTCAGCAAGTGGGAAGAGTGGGTGGGTGCGGGAGGAGAAGCCACAAACATATCACCTCTTGCTCAGGGTTTATTCTAAGCATTTCCCCCCAATTGCACAAGAATCCAGTGCAGCCTGCCATCCGCAACATGTGAGCACCTCCCAGAAAAATTTCTAATGGAAAAAAAATATAAAAATATGAAAGAGGGCAGAATAAATAATGATTAGAGAAATGACGAGAGACAGGAATTATGGCACATTATGTACTCTTCTGCCACTGTTGTATACCTACAAATACTGTTGATATGTACATGAGTTAATAAATGCTTTTGACTAATCAAGCAGTTGGTGCCAATAATATATGAATTAGTATAAGGTTATGAAAATTGAGAGGAAAAGTCATCATCTTAATGTTCTATTTCTTTGTCTTATTTTCTTATCTCTTTCCTTTAAGAAACAACCTTGTTCCTTATGAAAGTCCATATTCCCAACTGCACAAAAACTTAGTTTCAACTGCACATTTTTTCAACTGCACATTTTTTCAACTGCACATTTTTTCCTGACTGTGCAAAATGTGTCCAGCTGCACATTAGAATAAACCCTGCATTTTGCTGCTGCAGAGCTGGGTTGCAGAGAAAGGAAGGGCTACCACATTGCAGCCTAGCTACTCCAATAAAGAAAGCTAATCTTCTGTAAGTGGTTTTGAGAACGTTCTCTAAACTTCCCTCAACTCTCAAGGTTCTTTCTTTCTTTCTTTCTTTCTTTCTTTCTTTCTTTCTTTCTTTTTGGATCAGAGGGAGCATCAAGCATAATTTCCTCTTAAAAGTAATTGGCATTAAAGAAAACAAACAAGGATACTACTGGCTGCCCTTTGCAATTTAGCATTTTCTATTTTTTTAATGACTTTGAATGTTTCTGACTTGTGGAATTCACTCATTGGCTCTTTCATAATGACACGTCAGCCTAATAACCTGATTGGGCACTTTGTAGGACTGGAAATTTAGCCTGCCCGTCAGTTGCAAATTCCAAAGCAAGTTGAATCTACAGACTGAGAGAGCCCTTTATGGTTGTCCCTGAAATTATGACAGCATATGAATCACAAATTACATACATAGCAGAGTCACTGACATAGCAGAGAGTCACCGATTCTCGGCTTCCTACCTATTTCCTTCCAAAGTAAACCTATGTCAAAAGGGTTTTGGCTCCACTATCCCCAGTTTACCAACGACATCCTTTTAAAATCTCTTCACTGGCTGCCAATTAGTTTCCAAGCGAAGTATGAAGTGTTGGTTATCTCCTTTAAAGCCCTACATGGTTTGGGTCCAGGCTACATGCGGGATCGCCTTCTCCCGTACAATCTGCCCCGCACGCTCAGGTCCTCTGGGAAAAATCTACTTCAGCTAGCAAAAACTAGATTAACAACTGTTACCCAGAGGACCTTCTCTTCTGCTGCTCCCATATTGTGGAATGGCCTGCCAGAGGAGACTCGTCAACTTAACAGTCTACTAGCATTCAAGAAAGTTTTAAAGACTGATCTATTCCGGCAGGCCTATCCAGTGGAATTTTAGGATGCTTTTAGGATGTTTTTTTAGGATGTTTTTAACAATGTATATTATGTTTTAACTCAGTTTTATGTATTTTATTGCTTATTCTTGTTCCCCGCCTCGATCAAAATGGAGAGGTGGGTAAGAAATAAATGGATGATGATGATGATGATGTGTGTGGCATCCCAGTGGACAGAATTCTATTGTGCATCCAAATCCTAGAGTTCCTCCCCCTGTGGTTCTTCATGCACTTCGACCAGTTTGTGTACCAAATGCACAGGATAGCAACTAGTTTGGATTGTTGGGTCACTTTGAAATTAGGATTGCCAACTTTTTAAAGCTGGCCATTGCTCCTACGCCTTTGACATCTTTAGCTTCCCTTGCACATGTTAGCAGGTGATATGACTTGTCTCCATGCTAAGAAGAGCTTCACCGTACGCAGCTCAAGCTGCTGGTATAGGCAGGATCAGGTCAGAAATATTCTCTTTTTTTCCTCTAGGAAGATGATAAATCTATTGGTCAGCTTTGTCACGGATCCCTAATCTCATAGGACAAATCTCAAAGGACAAATATTTGAGCTGTGGCAAGATTCTCAAGAAAAGAAGATTCTGTGCATTAAATGGGAAGATTTTCCTATTTCATTTCATTTATTACATTTCTATACCGCCCAATAGCTAAAGCTCTCTGAGTGGTTTACACAGATTACAAACCTTAAAAATACAATATTGTGCACAATATATATATATATATATATATATATATATATATATATACACAAACATAGAAACAGACAACACAGATGCATACATCTAAAGAATTTTAATAATGATAAGAAATCCCAAGACCCGATTAAAAACCTTATCATATGCTGCCAAATGCCTGAGAGTAGAGAAATGTCTCAACTCAGCACCGAAACGATAACAAGGTTGGCACTGGGGAGAAAGTGCCATAATTCATTACTGTAATTTAAGCAGAAAGACAGTCTGCTGTTCAGGTGATGGGCATGAAGGCCTTTCCTGCACTACGGTTCTTTAGCTTTAAACCAGACAGGGACTGGCCAACCTTTCAAATAGAGGACACCTTCCAATAGGGCAGTGGTTTTCAACTGGTCCAGACCTGAGATCCACTTTGGACTCCCAACCTACAACATGGTACCCACTTTCACGATTTTCTCCATGTCCAATATGGTGGTAACAGCTTTGCCGCGACCCATCTGGACTGATCCCGTGAGCCTCTTTTGGATCGTGGCCCACCAGTTGAAGACCACTGCAATAGAGAACTGTCCTCTGACAGGTCTAGAGGATTGTCCTCTGCAAAATTGGACACCTGGACACCTGATGGCATCTCCCCTCTCTGATCATCCTTCTGGTGGAGATACATCCAAAAGGAAGAAGGTTGAGCACAAACCTTGGGGTGGGGTGATGGCAGGGAGGAAGTACTTCTGATTCTCGTAACCCATTGTTGCAAATTTCAGGTTTGCTCATTGTACAGATAAGATTGCCAGATTCCATGACATGCTGTCCTTGGCCAACATCCAGACAACTCCGTCTTGAAGTCATCGATGTGGCTCCAGAATGGGAAAATCATTTCCCCATTCACGAAGTCTGAGAGCATTAATCGGTGCAGAAAATCCATTAATCCCAGATTAACTGAGATTCAAGTGAAGGGTGGTGGTGGTGGAAATAATCGTCCACTTTTGTTGATCCCCCAGTGAAAAGGTGTGCCCTTCTGATAACCTTGTTGTAAACAGTTGATTCACTGTGTTTAAGAAGATTTCCCAAACAATGGATAAGTCATCTGTATTCTTTAACCTCCTTTCATTAAATTGTGTCCAAAGAGCACCTGTATAGCAGGCAATGAAAGGTTTGTTTTCCCTGATGAATTAAGTCCTTAGCCATAAAATTGGCTAACAGCAGGGAAGGTTAATCAATTATGTCAGTGTAAAGACTGGAGCCCCTATCTGGCTCCTCAAGGATTTTCATCCATACCTACTAGCGAGTTGTTATCACAACAGCACAGGGCTCCTTCCTAAGGGCGAAGCACATCCTTCAGGCCTTATCACGTACCAATAGTTTCTACCAGCCTTCTCCAACCTGGTGCTTTCCAGATGTGTTGGACTGTTTATTTATTTAAAATGTTTTATCCCACTCCATAGCCAAAGAGGCTGCCGGAATGGCTTACAAACAATCAGTTAAACAAGACAGTCCCCCTGCCCGCAAGCGTACAGTCTGAAAAGACACCACGCACAAGGAAAACGGGACCAGGAGGGGAGAGGAGGAAAATCGAAGTAGTCTTTCAGCAGGGCTGGTGGAATGGAATAGCTCCGCTTCCCCTCTAATAAAAATAAAAATTAGAATGGCCAGGGAGCTTGGTGGTGGGCATCAAGAAATGGGTCTATACAGGCACCACATTGGAGACCCCAGATCAGTGGATTGCCACCCACTGCAGAGTGGAGACCTAGTGGAAAGAGGGAAGGGCTGGTTTTCTATTGGAGACTTGCCAAAGCCCAAACAATGTGACACATTCAAGATTGCTTTGGGTGATTAGGAACAGGGGTGGGGCAAGGTGGGGGAAATAAAATACAGTTACTTGTTCTGACCTTTTGGAGCAGGTAATGAATACAAACAGTGGCTCATCGCTCCATGTAGCATTCCAGTTGTGTCAGATAACCGGATTGAAGAGAGAGGCAAGACAAGAACAGGGGAGAGCGCACTCTGTCTCTGTCTCTCACACAAATATATACCTGTGATTTGCCTGTGATAAGTACCATGGCAGCCATTTTATGAATGGAGAAGTCCCCCAGCAACCATTTTGTGAGAGTGCCCACAACACTCGCTCAAAATTCCAATGTGGCCATTGACCCCAAATGATTGGGGACTCCAGCAATAAGACATTAGGCTGCAATTCTATATCCATTTACTTGGGAGGAAGCCCCTTTGTAATCAATGGGCTAGACTGGCTGTCTCCCTAATGTGCTTTAGGAGGCAGGCAAAGACTTTTCTGTTCCGGCAGGCCTTTGATGAATGAATTGGACCTCCATCTATGTCAAGGACTTTTTAAAATTGTCATTTTAGATGTTTAAATGTTTTGTTATTGGAATATGTTTAATATACTTTTAACTTTTGTATATCTCTAGTTATAGGTTTTTAATGTATACGGTTTAAATTTTGAGATGCCACCTTGTGGTCCAGCATTGGGCAAAAGGTGGGATAATAATAATAATAATAATAATAATAATAATAATAATAATAATAATAATTTGGGGGAGGGTAGATATGTAGAATTACACTGCAAATGATCAAGGTTGACTAGCATATTACTTTTTTCATTTTCATATTTAATTAGCACGTTTCTTTAAAAAATCCTCTCCTTTACAACTGTGTCTATTGCCTTGGTTACTAGGGGTGTGCAAGGACCCCCCGATCCGCTTCTCTTCCAGATTCGCAACTTCCAGATCAGGTCCGCTCCGCTCCGCCTATGGTCCGCTCCACTTCGCTGCGAAGCTCCGGATCCAGATCAGAGCTTCGCATCCCCCCACATAGACTTGCATTGAAATCCAAAAAAGCCTACAACTTTTTTTCTGTTAATGTTAGACACCTCAAACTTGGCACCATGATAGCTTATCCATGTATACACATGCATGCCAAGCCTCAAGCAAATCCAAGCCTCCCCTGATTTTGGGGGGATTTTTGAAAATCCCCAGTATCTCAGGGATTTTTAAAGCTGCAGACAGCTCAATGGGCTTTATTCATGGCCATTTCAAAGGAAATCCCAACATGCCATGAATTGGGGAGTAGATAACCCTAAATATGAAACTTCTTCCACACTTGAAAAAATTATTTGGAACTTCAAAAAGTCTAAGTGAGCGCAGGAAGGACTTATCCCCTGAGTTAAAGCAAGACACACACAAACCATCCCTGCGAGGCGGGCACAGAAGAAGGATAGGCAGCACTGGGAGCAAGCATGCTGGAGGCTTGTGGGCACGAACTACAAAGCCCCATCATGTAGTACAGCTCCCAGGCACCAGGCGGGCAGAGAGGCAGGCAGAGATGCCATAGATCTATGGGAGAGTCAGTCCCGGCAGATGCCCCACCACAGCAGCACCCTGGGGGAGGCGGGGAGGCAGGCAGCAGGCATTTCTGGGGGCACAAGGAAGTGAGTCAAGGATTGTTTCAAAGCCAGTAATGCAAACCATCCCTGTGAGGCAGGAGCAGCACAGAGAGATGCCTTTTCTTTTGCATCCCATAACTAGGAGGCTAGGAGGATAAGAGTAAAGCTTTGTGATCCTTGCTTCAGAGTTGATTGACTGCATTGTGATCACAGCCATTATTAAACAACAACAAAATAATAATGTTAATAATAGCAGTACTAATTAATATTAATAGCAATAATAGCAGCAACAACAATAACAACAATAAGGAGTTGAACCACAATGAAAGCCTGCCTGACTTCACTGAAGAGGAAAAGCCAGGCGAGCTTGGGCTATGGGGTGTATAAATATAAAATGTAATAAATAAATAAATAAATAAATAAACAAACAAACAAACAAAGGAGGGGTGGAATTAAAAGCAGCAGTGTTGCTGAATAAACAACAAGAAGATTTTTTAAAAAAAGGCTATGTCTGTCTTTTACCAGTAAGAGGAAAGTGGACGTTCCCAGGGGGAGGGGGAATTATGCCAATTTGACTGGCCCTAAGTAAGTACCAGTCTTTAAGAACTACCTGACACTTCAACTCATGACAGACTCCGCTCCAGTCTCCACTGGTTAATCTTTGGAGGGCTCTGATGACCCTCCAAGGGCAGGAGTATGTGCACTGGGCAGGTCCACATGCCCTAGGGGACCTCATCCCCTTGCACCACATCTATTCAGTTGTTCACCAAGGTTAGGGTGGGTAGCAGTGCTGTGTTTCCTATCTGTTATTTATTTGCTTAGTATATGATCAGGTTGTGTTTGTGTGTTTGGTGGGGCTACTGTTTAAAAAACACTGGGAAAAGTCCGTTCAGAGACTAAGAAAGAAAAGTTTCCCAGTATCCCAAGTTACTAAGTATCCCGTTTTGCTTATCCCCTCCTCCAACTTTGGGATTGGAGGATGCTTCATTAGGTGATCATGATTGGGAGTTGAATCTGCCTCTTAGCACTTCAAAAAGGTACCTCTCCTGCTTTTTTTACCCTATTTTTTAAAAATTATAGCAAGCAAACCGCAGCACGTAAAGTGCTGAAAATAGGCTCAAAATGACCCCCACCCACGACTCTAAGCACAGTGAGTTTCAAATAGATAGCTTGAAAAACAAAAAAGTTATCCACTAATATTTTCTCCAATGCAATCCTATGGGCAAAAAAATCCAAAATGGTGGGCGGAGCGCTCCGCGAAAAGAGAAGCGATCCGCTTATGGTTACTTCTCTTTGCCATGCTTCTCCAGCTCCCCAATCTGCTTCTCCTCCGCCTGTAGCGGGGCAGATCACCCTGATCTGCTTCTGCTTCTCCGATCTGAGGAGAAGTGGATCACACCCCTATTGGTTACCCAATGGCAAACCGAAGCTCACATCCCATGTAATGGAGGGAATATCATCAAACTTATGGCAAACCGGAAAGCCAGTTTCAATCCTTGGCATCTCCAGTTAGGGCCAGGAAAGAATCCTGCCTGAACCCTTGGAGATCTGCTGCCAGTCCGTGTCAACAGTTCTGGGCTAGATGGACCAACGATTTGACACAGCATTAGGCAGCTTCCTGTGTTTCTTCCAAAAGTAGAATTGGTGGCTCTCTCCATTCCCGGAGTCATTTACATAGATCAGGCAGCACCATTCAGAATTTGGAGGCCTCAGGCAGTCGCCTACTTTGTCAATGATTGCTTTGCGCTAACTATGTCCCAATTACTATCTGCTGAGAACATCTGAAAGGGGTAAGGACAAAGAAATCCAAGACATTTCGGTGCTTGAGGCAGAAAATCTAAATGGCATACCCTCCCATGGTAAAAATGCAATAAACTAGTGCTGTGCCGAAAATGTCTGCCACATTTTTTCCGCCCATACTCATTCCATTTGATAGAAAAGAAATTGCTTTCAAAAAGAAATTTGAAGTTGAAGAAAATTTGGGGGAACTGTTCATGGGTTGGTTTCAGGTTCCTTGTCCATTTCTCTGCCCACAAATAGGGTGGAGAATTGTGAGAAGCCTTTTGTGCACAGCTCTCTCCTAAACTATTGTCAATCTGCTTACCTGAATCCACTTTGTGAAAAAGGGGACGGGTTGAGAATGATGTGCCCAGTTCTTACTTGTCAACCAGGACAGCATTGAGCATCGACTGAGTGCATGGCTTTTGTCATCCTTGGTTTGACATCTGGCATAGGGTGACCATATGGAAAAGAGGACAGGGCTCCTATATCTTAACTGTTGCACAGAAAAGTAAATTTCAGCAGGTGTCATTTGTATGCATGCAGCACCTGGTGAAATTCCCTCTTCATCACAACAGTTAAAGCTTCAGGAGCCTTGCCCTCTTGACCAGATACAAAAGTGGGCAGGTCCCCTGCAGCTTTAACTGTTGTGATGAAGAGGGAATTTCACCAGGTGCTACATGCATGCAAATGACACCTGTTGAAATTCAAGTTTCTATTCAAGTGTTAAAGATACAGCAGCCGTGTCCTCCTTTCCATATGGTCACCCTAATCTGGCATCTCTAGTTGAAAGAGACAGAGAAAGGCTGGGATGTATGCCAGGCTAGATGGAACATTGGCCATTTCCATGTTTTTAGCACTCATGGTATCGTGTGTACAAATAGTTTATGCGTAGTGGAAATGCCTTTAAAATTTTGCAACCTGAGGTCAGTGAAAGAGTGAGGCCCCATGGATTTTCTAGGTCCTTGCTTGAGATGAAGAGACATAGACTGGGTTCGGACGTCACGATAACCCATGATGGGTTAATTAAGCCATGATGGGTTAATTAACCCATCATGGGTTATCATGTCATCTGATGGGAGTAAATGCACAGTGGTATGATGGTGGATTGGTTGCCTCCTGAATAGGATATGTGTGGCATTTGGTCCCGATTCTGCAAACTCCCAAGTTTTTCTAGGCATCTCCTCTAGGGTGACCATATGAAAAGGACAGGGCTCCTGTATCTTTAACAATTGCATAGAAAAGGGAATTTCAGCAGGTGTCATTTGTATGCATGCACACCTGGTGAAATTTCCTCTTCATCACAACAGTTAAAGCTGCAGGAGCTATACTAGAGTGACCAGATTTAAAAGAGGGTGACACCTAACTGGGGGAGGCTGTGTCGGACATTTTGTCCCGATCCTGCAAACCTCCAGCACTTCAGAGGTGAAACAGTGCCACTGCCCGGTGGGATTACTGCAGCAAGACAGGGGGCAGAGGGCTGAGTCAAATTATGCACAGTAATTTAATAAACTACTCGCTGTAGCTTATTAGCCCGCTCGTGTGGCGGGGGATTCTGGGCTATTTAAAAAATAAGCCGCTGAGAGTAGCTTATTAACCCATCATGAGCTATTGTGATTTCCGAACGCTGCCATAGTCACTGGGTGCCTATTTTCGACTTCTGCGGCTGATTGCCAGACTGTGCCTGTGGAATGTAGTTGTTTCGAGAGCACTGACCCTTGAAACAGCATGGACAGAACGCAGGAGACCGTGCTGTGCGCAAGTACAGTCCTGCTGGCCTGCCTATGAAGCAAGACGGCGCTGATAACTCTGGGAAAGCCCATATATCTTATCTGCTGTGAGCCCCACCGCATTCCTGATTTATCGCAGCAGCGAAGGGAGAGGCATGGTCCTGCACCAACAAATACATCTCCGCTCCTGTTTTTCCCGACACCCACGCGGTACTAACCACTCCAGACACTGTTCAGTTCAATTTTCAGACGCAGTTTCTCTTGTGGAACAATGCCACTAATGGGTGCCAGAGTACAGAAGGTCACAGGCCAACACACCCAGTTATTGGGTGGCTACTGGATGCAGGTGTGATCCACTCATGCCCAGTCTTCCAGATAAGTGAGTCAACTTACAAAGTTCTCCTGGGCTTGTGGTTCATTCCAGCTCATTCTTGATTCTGTGGAAAGTTCTGCCTGTCCTATTGTCTTAGCGAACCTAACACTTCTTGATCTCCCTAATTGTAGAGGTGTAAAGTCTATCTGGGCTCAAATGGAAACCCCGGCTTCTGGGGTATTATTATTATTATTATTATTATTATTATTATTATTATTATTAATAATAATAATAATAATAATTTATTTATAAAGCGCCATCAATTTTCATGGCGCTGTACAGAATAAACAACAAGACAATCTGCCATATGGCTTACAATCTAAAATCACTGTAACAGACAGGGGAGGGAGGGGAAAAACCAATAGGGGTAGGGGACATTAAAAAGGGGTAGGGTTTATTTCACCATTCCCTCAAACAGCAAACTTTGTGGCCCTGGCCAACCACTGGGCATGGAAAGTGGGCCACCCACAGACGCGGCAGGAGCTTCTGCATCATGCGGGGCAGGTAGGTTAGTCACTTAGGCCATAGCTAGACCTAAGGTTTATCCCTGGATCATCCAGGGTTCAAACCTGTTCATCTAGGTGACACACAGGGGATCCTGTGCTCAGGCAGGGGCGAACCCTGGATGATCCCAGGATAAACCTTAGGTCTAGCTGTGGCCTTAGTGAGCTTCGTGGCCGAGCGGAGACTAGAATCAGGATTTCCCAAGTCCCAGTCCAACACTCTAACCACTACACCACGCTGGCTCTCAGTGGTGAGCAACCTTGAGGCAGATGGGGGGGACTATTGGCTCTTCCCCTCAAGATGTAGTTAGCCCCTTTTCAGGCACTAAGTTGAGGGGGCTACCCAGTCTGTTTGGCCGTGTCTGCACCAGCCCAATAGCCTAAGCTGGTCACAGCCAAGTCCCTGTGCGTCCAATGACTCACAGGGACTCACAGGGACAGGCATGGATTTTTCCAGGGATAAAGAAACCCTGGGAAAACCCGATTCTTCCCACGGTCTCAGGACCATCCGAAGAGGAGTGGGTGCCCATCACACCTGGTGCCGTGCTTAGTTGCGAGTAAGCGTGGCACCAGAAAAGGTCACAGAGCTGTGTCACGTGGGTCTGTGCCCATCAGGGGAGGAGGTTGCAGCAATTCTGCCATCCCTGCGATGGCAGGGTGGGTGGGTTAAAGGGTGCACAGTCATTTTTTCCCCTTATTTATTTTTTCGCTGGAGTGGGGCCTTGCTTTTGAATGGCCCTGGTCATGAAAAAAAAAAAAGGCGGCCGTGATGTGCCTCTTTCCTCCTGGCACGTCACGTGCCACGTGTGGACCCAGGGGGAGGATCTCGGAACCAGGAAATCCCGAGATCCTCCCCCCTCTCTCCTGGAAGGCTGGGAGGTGTAGAAAGGGCCTTAGTGAGAAAAAGCTAAAGCATTTCAGGCGCTTAAAATTTCAGAGCATTTGTTAACTTGGGTCCTTTAAGATGCTTTGACTACAACTCACATCATCACTATTGACCATGCTCACTGGGGCTGATGGGAGTTGTAGGCCAAAACATCTGGCAGGACCTAAGTTGGGGAAGGCTGGTTTAGAAAGAAGGCAGCCAGGGAAGGACGTGATAGAAGTTTATAAAATTATGAGCAATGTGGAGTAGAGAATGAATCTATTCTCCATCTCTCCTAATATTAGAGTAGAATGCTTTTAGGATGCTTTTAGGATGCTTTTAACAATGCATACTATGTTTTTAATCCGTATTTTATGTATTTTATACTTACTGTTGTTCTCCGCCTCGATCAAAACGGAGAGGCGGGTAAGAAATATTTTTTTAAATTATTATTATTATTATTATTATTATTATAATTATTATTATAAATGAAATTGGCAGTAGATTTGAGGACACACAAGACAAGAGGAAATGTCTCATCTATATATAACACCTAATCAAGGCATGAGGTTTGTTGGCAGAAGATACTATCTTGGATGGATTTAAAAAGGAAATAGACACATTAATAGAAGTTTGATCTTTCCAAAACTATTACGCAGAATAGCTAAATGGTTCCGGATAGTGGAGGGGCAAGGCCACTGCAACACTCCCTTGTACTTAGTTGTATTAGAACTAAGGGCAAACAAAAGACATGCCCTTATTTGAGTAGAAAGGCCAGGTGCTTCTAGAAATGAACTATGCTAGACTTGTGTACACCTGTGAGTGGGCTGCAGAGCAGGTAAGGTGGCCATTTATGCATCACCCAAATAGAGGAATTGCATCACAAAAAAAAGGACATGGATTTGCAAACTATTTCCATATGCTCATGTAGACGTACTGATGCAAATTTGAAAGTCTAGTGAGGAAGACTGTAAACAGGTATCAGGTGTCTGCTCTGTTCGCTGTTCACCTGCTAACTGTTGATGGGCAATTTCATGGCCTTTGCCGGCTCTCCCTTCTTACGGTTTTTAACCTCTACTCTGGACTCGGACCAGGCATCTCTTCAAATAGAGGACAGTCCTCTGTAAAGTAGGACACATGGCCACACTAAGAGCTGGGGCCCCGTCTTAAATGGATGACATGCACCTACCCACAAATACTGGCAGATCCAGAGAGAGCTCTCAGCAAGATAGGTTGACCCTACAGATATTTCTGAGGTATTACACCACAGCTGTACACTTCAGAGAAAGGCAAGAGTTTGATGCAAAGTTGTGATCGGAGAACTTCTTTTCAGCTTTGGGATTGAGAACTGGGACATGGGCAGCAGTAATAGCTAATACCTGATCATACACCGAATAGTGTTCCCTCACTATTAACTAGTCAATGGAAGGTTTCCCACATCCAAGATTAAGAGTTAAGGCTTTTTTTTTTTTAAAAAAAAAATTAGATATATATTTTATCCCACGCTTCTTCCAGAAAGGTTCTTTTGCTGCCCATTTTCCCTCCACACCAACCCTGTGAGGTAACTGGCTCAAAGACACAGTGAGCTGAGGTGGGATTTGAACCTGGATCTCTCCCATCGTAGCCAACACTCTAACCACTATACTGCTCTGGCCTTCCTGCTAGAGGTGTGGCTTCCAAGTCGACTTAAGAGTTTATGCCTCTCCTTTGAGAAACTGAGCACAGCACTGCTCTTTATTGCATTTGAGAGATATTCAATGAGAACCAATATACGAAGTGGAAGGTGATAAGCTTATCAGCTATGACTTACTAGATGTGAGAATTCTCTTTGAGGGTGTGCCCATTTATTGGGGGCCCGCCTGCCCTTCCCCACCATGGGAACTGAACAGACCTGGCACAAAGGTTCTGTCGGACTCTTTTCCAATTCCAATCAGATGTCTTTAAATCATGCTGAAAATCTCTCTAGGGAGCAGAAGGCGAAGTGGTGGTCTGGATTCCATCTTCCCCATCGACTCCCCTTCCCTTTCAAATCAAATATGTAGTAAAGACTGCATACATCCCTGGTTCCTAGAAGTGAGTTTTCAGCCTGGCAAGACATGCATGACCATGTCAGGATCTACACAACTGCTTTAAAACGGTTTATAGTGATAGTGACAACTGTTGGGGCCCAGGACACATGCCATAAAGAGTTTTCAAACCATTTTCAAAGTTTCATATCCGCCTTGGTGCATTTTCCTCTTCTCCAACCAATCTATATATTTGAATATTTGTATGCTATATATACGTCCTTCATAAGGCATCTGAAGCAGCTTACAACAAAAGTAAATAAATAAAATGATAATCTGTAATAAGAAGATATGTCTCTATGACTGTCTATCCATCCACCAGCGTCAAGACTGGGAAACCTAGACACCGGGAAACTGCCGTGCATATAAAGGAGACCTAGGGATGTACACCTTGGGGTTATTTAATTTTTTAAAAAATCTTGATTAATTTTAATTCGTTTTAAGGTGTCAGCGTATTTGAAGCCTGTAGTAACATCTTAAGTCACTAGATGGCAGAACAGTGAATCGAGTTTGAACCCATGGGAGATAAATAAGCTGAGGGACAGAATTATAGGGCTATCTCCTGCCCATTGCTATGTGGCACCCTCCCTCAGGGAAATGGAGTGGACAGACCCCTCCTTCAGAGGGCTATAGGGTGCCCCATGGCAGGGGTCATGCCTTGGTGTGCCAGTGGGTGTGTCCTCACTGGACACAATGTGTCCAACTATTACAGCTGCGTAGGTTTGCCTGAAGGCTTTAGTGTTTCAAACTAACAGAGGCTTACAGTCATCCCATGCACAGCTGGAGGAGCAGCGGAAGTGACTGTCGCCTCCACGCTCTGCATTTCAGGTAGACCGGCTTTTTTTGCCTGTCTAGCTGAGGCGTCGGGGAGTGGGAGGGAAGGAAGTTTATTTATTTTATTTATTCATTGATTTATATCCCTCCTTTTCCCCTCCAAGGAACCCAAGGCGGCATACATAATCCTCCTCCTCTCCATTTTATCCTAACAACAACCACCCTGTGAGGTGGGTTGGGCTGAGAGTCTGTGACTGGCCCAAAGTCACCCAGTGGGTTTCCATGGCCGAGTGGGGACTAGAACCCGGATCTCCTGACTCCCAGTCCAATACTTTAGCCATTACACCACACTGGAAGTTGGGGAGGCCAGAGGATTCTTCATACATTGGCCTCCCCACTCCCCTCCCCTCCAACAGGAACACCCCCTTTACCTCCCCTCTGACATAATTTCAGCCACAAGGTACCCCAGAGCGGCCCAGAACATTATAAAATCAATAAACCTGATTTTAAATAAAAAGAATCATAGACATGTATTGGGTATGAGACATATATTATTATATTACATTAGTTAATTTTTAGGGATTCTCCCCACGCTGACGGTTTAAGGTATATCTCCTCATTTACAACATAAAAATAAAAAAGCCCAGCCAAAAGACAACTAAACTGCAGAGATAATAATCATAACACTTAGGATGAAGAATTCCACAACTTGGCGCCACTACTGAAAAGAGCCATTCTCACATCTCTACCATCTACAGATCACATGGCAAAAGGATGCACAAAAAGGTCTCTCCAAAGATCTCAGCATACAGGTGAGATTTATTTGGAAGTGGTGGTCCCTTGACAATCCAGCCCCAAGCTGTTTAGAGGTTAATAGGTTAAAAATCAGCAACTTGAATTGGGCCCAGAAACATACTGGGCCTCTTGATGCATGGAATGATTATCTAAACGGATAGCAAGGCTAGCTCTAAATTAAGGGGAGGACTGGCAAAGTGCCCCCTTGTTGGTCTTCTCTGTTCTTGGTACCCCCACCCCACCCTTGTGGACTTACCTGCTGATGGGAGTGCTGTGATTTATGGCTGAAAGCTGCCAGCCATTTTAATTATCTACAATGCCCCCAAAATAGCACTGCTCCACAGCATTCTGGGGAATTTAAATGGCAGGGCCACCATTTTGTTTTCCCACAATGATGTACAGTGAGGCCACCTGAGGAGCATTGTGGGTAACTAAAATGGCAAGCCGCTTACAGGCCCAGGTGCCCGTGTAAGAGGCCCAGGTCCAATGTCAGTGTTGGGCTGAGCCAGCATGATGAGTCCTCAGCATGAGGATGCAGTATGTACTCTGGTGGGTAGGTATATATACTCTTGAGTACAGCAATTAGAAGGAGGGAAGGAATTTTTTTTTTTAAGTAAGTGAGACAAAATGGCCAAACAATGTAAGAGACAGTAAGAGGCGTGTCACAGAGCTATGCAGAGCTCAAATAAATGCAGTATCCAATCCGTGGAGGGCAAGATCCGCTCAGCATGGGTGTGACCCAATCCTTGGTAATGGCTCCGGTGATAGATAAGCCCAGCAAGATCAATAGTGTAAATAAACACTTAAAGAGGGGCAACACTTTTCAGTAAGGCACTTAGCCACTCCCAGGATTTAGTAAGACCAAAGTCCACCGTTTCAAATTTGCTAACAAAATTCCAGTTTGACACTTTTATGGAGGGGTTTAGAGAGGTCCCAGCCAAGCCCTCCCCAGTTTCTGATGTCCAGTTTCTGTCTACTTATCGTCTTGTGTCAAGATTATTCTGTTTGGTCAATGGAAATGGCTGAAGGGCATTGTCGGCAGGTGACAGCATATATCACATCAGATATATCCATCACCAAGGGCAGCTGGTTGGCCATTGTGAACAGGATGCTGGACTAGATGGACCTTTGGTCTGATCCACCATGGCTTTTCTTATGTTCTTAGAAGATGTGCAGGTGGACAAGTCTTTCATGGGATGGTCGATGTCACCTATTATCCAAAGAGCGTTGACCAAGTAGATATGGGGTCATCCTTGGCACAAGGATCAGTTTGTCCCCTGTGGTTGTATCTCCTAAACTTGGGGTCTCCAATATGGTGTCCATGGGCACCAATATGCCCACAAACACCTCTCTTGGTGCCCACCTAGCTCCCTGCCCCTTATAATTTTTATTTTATTTATTAAGATTGCTTTTAATACTTACCATTTTAAAAACTGGGAATCCAGCATGCTGCAAAGTAAAGTGCAGTCCTCCAGCGCCACCTTTATTTGTGAGTGTAAGAGTAGTTATGTTTTGGAGCTCAGACCAGCCACACACCCCATGGCAGCCATTTTATGAATGAGCAACACCTCCCCCACCCCGGCAGCTATTTTGTGAGTGTTCATGGCACTCTTTCAGAATTCCAAATGTGTCCACTGACCTAGAAAGGATGGAGACCGCTATCTAACCAATTGGGTGAGCTACTACATGCATTTGACATGGGGGGAAGCCCCATGGTGGTTGCAAACCTGTGCCTGTATCGTCTAACTGACAGGGTACAGATTAACAGCCACCATGGGGCTTCCCCACAATGTAGCGATTTGAAAAAGTTGGGGATTTACCTCAACTTTTTCAAAGGGACCGACATCAACACAGCTCTTCTGCTGTGTAACGTTGCTCCGTGGCCAATCCAGGGCCAACCTGGGGGCGGAGCCTGGTGGAAGGTGACTAGCGATTGGTTGCCTTCCGTCAGGAAGTGGGCAGGGGTGGCTCCGGGACCTGGATGGTCACCCAGAAACCCCACGCTCCCAATTTGGCATTGGGATTACCCGCCACCACCCTGGGAGAGGAAAAGTGTGGGGTTGAGGAGGGAGGGGGCGCCAACCCAGCACCGTGAAGACAGCCCCAAAATGGGCTCTAGCCCATGGACCAGCCTTCCTCAACCTGGCATTCTGCAGGTGTGTTGGATCACACCTCCCATCATCCAAACCTTAGTGCAGCTGATGGGTTGGCTGTAGGTGGTGGGAGTTGTAGTCCAAGACATCTGGAGTATGCCAGGTTGGGGACACTGTCGTGGACAGGCATGCTACAATACATGTGTTTATGTTTAAGATGCTACAGGACTGTTTTCACTGCAACAGACTAACACAATTATCCCTAGTGTACTTTATACTGGAATCAGGATATTTTTTGATGGTGGGACCCATATTGCAGAACTTTCTCTCTAAGAAGACAAATCTTGGCTTCTAGGTGGCTTCTAGGACGAGGGCTTTCTCCGCTGTGGCACCCCGGTTGTGGAACGAGCTCCCCAGAGAGGTCCGCCTGGTGCCTACATTGTACTCCTTTCGTCGCCAGCTGAAGACCTTTTTATTCACTCAGTATTTTAACACTTAATTTTAACTTAAATTTAAATTTTACTGTTTTAACTCTGTATTTTAATCTTATATCAACTTTGCTGTGTGGTTTTATCCTGGTTGCGCTTTTTATACTGTATTTCATAATTGTGTTTTTAACCTGTTGGGTGTTTTATTGTGGTTTTAATTTTTGTGAACCACCCAGAGAGCTTCGGCTATTGGGCGGTATAAAAATGTAATAAATAAATAAATAAATAAATAAATAAATAAATAAATAATCTTTTGCCTGATTGGGAAACACCTACCTATTTTGCCAGCCTTTTTTTTTTTAAGTCATTTGGGAGTCTTGCATGGGTGCTGCTTCAAATCTCCCCACCCCCATTTTTATGATTTTAAGTGGTTCTGTTGTTTATGTATATTTTTGTTATACTGTAAGACACTATACTGAATGAAGGAAAAGGAAAGGAAACATTTTTAAAAAGCCGTATTTGGGCTCAATCAGACCCTTGTTCTATCCCTCCTGAGTTTTCTGAAGGATCACGGAAGTGTTTGTGAACGATATGTGCATTGGTTAGAAACCAACTGATCATGGTCTTGAAATGTTATGCCTGTCTGGAATCCTGGCTTGATGGCTGGCTGGCTCTCTGCTCCAAGCATTAGGCCGCATTGCCTCCTGCTGCCCCTCTTGGTTCTTCATGGGAAGGTTTGCTTTTCTCTTCCCTGCTAAATTTTACACTCCCATCTCAGGTCTCTTTCTATCCCCTCACTTCGCCCATCATGACTAATCTCTCTCTTTCTTGATGTTTACTCTGCAAATATTTGCAGATTCCGATTATCTCTCTCACTTTGGTCATTTTCTTTGCCTGGCCAAGAAGATTTGTTTCTTGATCTCCTTTCAGCCTTTGAGCTTTTAAAAATGCATTATAAGCTGTTTATTCTTGGATACCCTATGGGTTTTTGTTGGATGATGCATATTATTCCAGGGTGTGTTTGCAGTTAAAAATAAGGCTGACTTCTCACTGTTGAACAGAAATAATGGAAAGTGCCCAGAACGATATTGTTTTGTTATATTTGTTCTCTACATATATGACCACGAGAATAACCTTACTGGATGATCACACCAGAGTGTTATGAGATGGGGAGAAGTACCTTTCCATCCAGTGTATAAACCTCTGTCACAGTGGCCCTGTTCAGACGACATGCTAAGCCATGATGGTTAAGTGTTTCAATCTAACCATGATAGCTTAACGTGTCATCTGAGTGGCATTTTAACCACATTCACTAACCATGTGCTGCAAACAGTTTAGTGGCCCTAACCGTGGCATAGGCCATAGCTACATGACGGTTTATCCCAGGGATCGCCCCAGGATCATCCCTGTGCATCCACATGACACACAGGGGATCCCAGGAGCAGGGAGGGATGATCCCTCTATTTCCCTGGGATTTCGCCCTACCCTTGCAGCCCAGTTTTTCCGTAGTCCCGCGCTGATCCTGAGACCATGGAACGTGTGGCCAGACGTCATGGTTTGTCCTGGCTCCTCGCAGTTACTCGTGAGGACCCGGAAACTGCGCACAGGCCGCAGAGCTCCTCAGGAGCTCTACGCCCATCGACGGTGGGGTGGGGTGAGCGGGGATTTTTTAAAACACACACCACACACTTACCTTTTAGCGCACCAGCGCTCGTGTGCTTCTTCTGGGTTTTTTTAAAAAAGAAAATGGCGGGTGTGATGTCCTCTCCCTCCGTCGTGCACCGCGTGTGAACAGAGGGGGAGATCTCATGATAAAAGTATTGCGAGATCATCGTGCTAGATCAGGTAGGTCTAGCTGAGGCCATAGTGTCTGAACAGGCCCCCATGGTTAAATGGGCTTAATCTAGGGTGACCATATGAAAAGGAGGACAGGGCTCCTGTATCTTTAACTGTAATGTAGAAAAGGGAATTTTAGCAGGTGTCAATTGAAGGGGATGAAATTCTCTCTTCATCAACACAGTTAAAGCTGCAGAAGCCCTGCCCTCTTTTGTATCTGGCCACTCTACTATAGCTAGTGTAGCTTTAACTGTTGTGATGAAGAGGGAATTTCACCCTCTTCAATTGACACCTGCTGAAATTCCCTTTTCTACATTACTGTTAAAGATACAGGAGCCTTGTCCTCCTTTTCATATGGTCACCCTAGCTTAATCAAGTGCTACCATAGAGCTCCTTGGCAACAGAGGGGGAGATCTTGTGATAAAAGTATTGCGAGATCCTCACCCCTCCATCATGCTAGATCAGGTAGGTCTAGCTGAGGCCATAGTGTCTGAACAGGCCCCCATGGTTAAATGGGCTTAATCAAGTGCTACCATAGAGCTCCTTGGCAAGATCAGACAAAAATGCCCCTGCCACTCCTACTGGATCTCTTTGGTCAAAATGGACAATTTATTTATTTATTTATTTATTTATTTAATTACATTTATATACCGCCCCACAGCCGAAGCTCTCTGGGCGGTTTACAACATTTTAAAATAGTAAACATTAAAAGTATACAATTTAAAACACACACACACACACACACACATAAAAACAGTATAAAAACAACAGTATCCATTTAAAAACAACAATTGTGGGGTCCATTAAAAACAAACTTAACGTTGTTAAATGCTGTTAAAATGCTGTTAAAAATGCCTGGGAGAAGAGAAAAGTCTTGACCTGGCGCCGAAAAGATAACAATGTTGGCGCCAGGCGAGCCTCATCGGGGAGATCATTCCACAGTCGGGGGGCCACCACTGAAAAGGCCTCCTCCCTTGTTGCCATCCTCCAAGCTTCCCTCGGAGTAGGCACTCGGAGGAGGACCTTAGATGTTGAGCGCAGTGTACGGGTAGGTTCATGTCGGGAGAGGCGTTCCATCAGGTATAATCTCATCCTTGGCCATTAGCAGCACCATCTCTGTCAACAGACTCGGATTGTCTTGATTCGGGAAAACCACCACCACCAAAAAGAAAAAAGGAAAAGAAAGGCCAACGGTGCATGGTGTGGATAATGCGGACAGGGAGACATTTTTCTCCCTCTCTCAAAATACTAGAACCCGGGGTCATCCCATGAAGTTGATTGGAGGGAGATCCAGGACAAACAAAAGGAAGTACTTCTTCACATAGCTCATAGTACCACAAGATGTAGTGATGGCCACCAATCTGGATGGCTTTAAAAGGGGGTTGGATAAATGCCTGGAGGCAATCAATGGCTATTGCTTAGGGAGTGGTTAGATAAACCACGACTATACAGCATGGTTAGCCTAACCACTGTTCCCCACATGTCGTCTGAACAGGGCCAGCCTTCCCTAACATGGCGCCTTCCAGGCGTGTTGGACTACAACTCCCATCATCCCCAGCCACCAGGTTGTCTTGCTTTAAAATGAAATGTAAAAAGTCAAAAACGTATCAGCCTTTCCTCAAAGGAAAGGGCAAATACAGATATAATCATTTGCCACGTGGGAACTTGCTTTGCAATAAGTCTGCAAGCCTAGGTGCGTACTTACCTGGGAGTAAGCCCAATGAACTCAATTGAGTAGCCACGTACTGGATCGCTGTACAGCCCATCACTTAGCCAGCTAGCTGCATGATCCCCGATGGTTAGGAGAATTGCTGCATTTCCTTGCTTCTCACTGGTGTGTTTATAACAGGGCAAAGCTGTTCTGATTACATAGCATGGCATTGCTCATCACGTGGTTTCCACGTGGCTGGAAACAGGGACCATGCATAATTTGGGGGGGGGCATACAAATGTGAAAATAGTATACAAATATTATGATCCCATCCCGTTTTCTGCATTTCTGAAATTACACTATGGCCCATACTGAGGCTTTTCAACCAACCCCCCAATCAACCCCCCCCCACATCTGTTTTTTGTTTAACATGACGTCAACTGTGAGTAAGAATCCTGGGCAAGATCTACACCAAGCAGGATATAACACTTTGAAAGCGGTTTGAAAATGGTATGTGGAATGTGTCCTGGGCCCCAACAGTTGTCAGTACTGTTACAAACTGTTATAAAGCAGTAGTTTCGATCCTTCCTTGCAAAGTTTGCTGACATACTTTGCAACTTTTTGGTTGGTCCTAGTTGATGCTTTCATTCTGATGATGATGATTTATCCTAATGGACCAATTCGATTCTAATTGACTGGTGTGTTTTTAAAGAAATAACGTTTTAATGGATGGCTGCAGGCGATTTGCTCTGTTATTTCTTGGCCTTTTGCATTGCAAAATCATGAATTACCGAGCCAGACAGGGCAAGAAGGAGGTGAACTAGACATTTACTCACATTTGGATTAGAGCCATGGCTGGGGTGTGGGGATTGGGCGGGCTGTTTAACCTCCCCGCACCAGCTATTTCATTTCCCTGATTTAAATCACGCCCCTCCCCCCAAACTACAAGTAGTAGCTTTGCAGCTGTAATGGCCCTTGGGTGTGGTTAACATGGGGTTGAGCTTACCACATCCATTTGTAGTCCACCCTAGTGGAAGAGACAATACCTATACCTAGGCTGAACGTATGAAAAGGAGGACAGGGCTCCTGTATCTTCAACAGTTGTATTGAAAAGGGAATTTCAGCAGGTGTCATTTGTATATCTGAAGAACCTGGGGAAATTTCCTCTTCATCACCACAGTTAAAGCTGCAAGTGTCCTGCCCTTTTTAAAATCTGGTCACTCTAGTACAGCTCCTGCAGCTTTAACGGTTGTGATGAAGAGGGAATTTCACCAGGTTCTCCATATATACAAATGACACCTGCTGAAATTCCCTTTTCTATGCATCTGTTAAAGATACAGGAGCCCGGTCCTCCTTCTCATATGGTCACCCTACCTATACCTGTCTTTTATCAGCCTTTGATCAGGGAAACAGAGTGAGGGAATGGATTATTTTACTGATTTTATTATAAGCATTAACACCCCACCCTTCAACAAGATCAGAGGTCAAATGCTTCCTCCCACAGTGCTGCTTTTCCCCATGCTTCCTCCATTCAGGGCCAGGCCTGAGCCAGCTGCTGCCTCAGGCAAGTGATTTGAAAGTGTCATGACAGGGCAGCCAGTTATCAACCATCTTCATAGTTGTGTTGTTGTTGCTGCTACATTTTTTAGTGCCAGGGACGGGGAGAAGCAGTTGTGGTATTTTCTGTCTCAGGTGCCAAAATAACGTGACTAGCTTTTTCGGCACTGTGCCCCTTGACTTGGTTTTTTGGGATTGGGGGCATGATTATTATTATTATTATCATTATTATTATTATTATTATTATTATTTATTTATTTATTTATTTATATAGCACCATCAATGTACATGGTGCTGTACAGAGTAAAACAGTAAATAGCAAGACTCTGCCGCATAGGCTTACAATCTAATAAAATCATAGTAAAACAATAAGGAGGGGAAGAGAATGCCAACAGGCACAGGGTAGGGTAAGCAGGCACAGGGTAGGGTAAAACTAACAGTATAAAGTCCGCACAACATCAAGTTTTAAAAGCTTTAGGAAAAAGAAAAGGTTTTAGTTGAGCTTTAAAAGCTGTGATTGAACTTGTAGTTCTCAAATGTTCTGGAAGAGCGTTCCAGGCGTAAGGGGCAGCAGAAGAAAATGGACGAAGCCGAGCAAGGGAAGTAGAGGCCCTTGGGCAGGCGAGAAACATGGCATCAGAGGAGCGAAGAGCACGAGCGGGGCAATAGTGTGAGATGAGAGAGGAGAGATAGGAAGGAGCTAGACCGTGAAAAGCTTTGAAGGTTAACAGGAGAAGTTTATATTGGATTCTGAAGTGAATTGGAAGCCAATGAAGAGATTTCAGAAGCGGAGTAACATGGTCAGAGCGGCGAGCCAAGAAGATGATCTTTGCGGCAGAGTGGTGAACAGAAACCAACGGACTGATGTGAGAAGAAGGAAGGCCAGAGAGAAGAAGGTTGCAGTAGTCCAACCGTGAAATAACCAGAGCATGATATGTTGCTCTGCCTCAGGCAACAAAATGTTTTAGGCTGGCTTCAGGGACAGCTCTATCATTAGGCAGAGTGAGGCAGTTGCCTCAGGCGGCAGATGCTGGGAGGCGGCAAGAGGAGCGGGATGTTGGAGGAGAGAGCGCTGTGTGCCAGGAGGAAGCTTGCTCTGTGCCACCTTCAGATGTGGTGGAGGAGGCTGCCTCATCACCACCTTTGAAGAAAGTTTCGACTGCCAGCCAGCTTTTGAACATGGAATGGGAGGGGGCACCATCTTGTTCTTTGCCTCAGGCAGCAAAATGTCTTGAACAAGTCCTGGCTGGTTCTATATCCCCTCCCTTTGTATCTGCTTTAAGGTGGGTGGGTGGGAAGGAGATCTGATCATAGACCTCCAGTGTTGTGTCTGTTTCAGCACGCAGGCACCCATCTGGAAGATTTAATGTGTATAGTGTCCTTCACTCATAGTTCCCTTGCCAGAGAGAAAACACAGGCACAGGCCTTTAGGGCTGATTCTCAGCATGTCCTTCCTCCTATCTTTGCACAATCAGTTGCTATGCATCTGCCTGATTTATGGTCTGTTTGGAATCTGGAACTTCTCACCTTTCCATTCCAGGGTGAAGTCACATAAAATTCCAGAGGGAACATTATCAGTTCAGCAACCAGCCTCTCAGTCCTATAAACCTCAGCTGGGTCCTGTAAAATCTCAATTTAAGAGACATCATCTGTCTTTCCCAATACAACTTTATATTATTATTTAGATCACATTATATATTACATCTTCCGTTATATTATTTATATTATATTATATATTACACCATTATATTATATTTAAGACGTTTATGTCCCACTTTTCAGGCTTTGAGTCATGGCAGGTTACAACATCAGTTTAAAAACTTAGGGATCATTAAAGTAGTGACACGTATTATAAAATACAACAACACAAAATTGCGAAAGGCTATTTAAAAATACTACTGACAAGATAGAGCCAGAAAAAATGGGGAAATCCTTACTTGGCACTTAAAAGCCACCAATCGAGCTATTCTACAAGTACATTACATCAGGAGTGGAATGAACACCATATCCAATGCAGGCAGCTACAGTGCTGTAGTGGTTAATTTTGAAGTGTAGGCACTCATCATGACAGTCCTCATGGCCATACCTCCAAGGAGAGTCCAAAAATAGAATAAAAGAATAAAAACACCATATTAAAAATTACTATTTTTAGAAGAACAGAGTTCTGATAAAACCCAAGTTCTGGTAAAACCACGGTTGGTCGCTCAAGGAAACCTTCCTGAAACAAAAACTTGTCAGAAGGTGCCAGTAACAACACAATGTTGGCACTTGCCTGACCTCCAAAGGCACAGAATTCCATAGGAAGGGGGCCACCACACTGAAGGCTCTTCTCCTGGTGGACTATCGCACACAAAAAAGAGAAATGTCTGCCTCTGTCAGCAGGCTATGGCGGCAGCCATTTCATTTCCGTACAATAGTCCCAGTAAAGGAAAAAAGAATGCCATTTCTCTCCCTAGCTAGAGACACTTGAGGTTTTGTGCTGTGTGGCAGGCAGCTCCCTTGCCTTTGGCTGGCTTTACATTTCGAAAAAGAAACTCAAAACCCAGCTCAGCTACCTACCCAGGCACTAAATGTCTTCCTCTGATAGTAAGAATCCCACCATCAGAAGGGAATTTAATTTGATTTAAGGGGGATGGTGCTAAAGGTAGTTGGACTGGAGTAATTTATTGAGGAGAAGTTGATTTTGGAGCAGGATCTGAATCTCCTAGGGGTAAATTAATTGAACATAAACTGGATCGCGAGACCTTGGGAGGCCGGTCTGCGTTGAATTTTGATTGTGCAGTGTCATTTGTTCCAGTGTTCGTTGGCTTCCAGATATATTTTTTTTTACTTTCCCGAAATTAACGCAAATCCATTCATAGGAAAATATGCATGTTTCTGCTGAGACATATGCCACGCTTGAAAATATGCACAGGGAAAAGTCAAACGGAATGGGGGACAAAACGCTAAGTGTTATGTACTAACATAAATTGTATAAATCGTTGCAAACTTCCTTACAGAATTATTTGTGTATTTTTCTACATAACTGGGGGTGGGGGGGAATCCATCTGTGAACGGATGTTGCCGGAACGAAAGACACTGCACAATCTATGAAAGACACGAGGGACAGATTTCACAAAATAATAATAACCTTGCTGCCTTCTGTGTCTTCTATTTTTCTGATATGAGAGCTGTGAATTAAACTGACGCCAAAGAGGTTTGTGGGTGCTGCAATTATGCTGCTGTTGTTTCATATTTGCATTGCTCACAGCTTGGCCTGCCTGCATCCCTCTCTGTACATTGCAGTGGGTGGGTGTTTCGAGACTGGGTGAAATGTTCAAATAACACATCAAGCTTCTCTGGGTGCTTCTGTTTTCCCAGGCCACAGCTAGACCTAAGGTTTATCCTGGGATCATCCGGGGTTCGCCCCTGCCTGAGCACTAAATCCCCTGTGTGTCACCTAGATGAACAGGTTTGACCCCTGGACAATCCAGGGATAAACCTTAGGTCTAGCTAAGGCCCAAGTCGATGCAGGGGGAGCCGGAGAACATTGTTTCGGGGCCAAGCTGGGGTTATCAGCAGGCATACCTGAATCCAGATGCAGGACGGGTCCGTTCTCCTGTCCTCTGATCCGGAGCCAGGGCAGGCAGTAGCTATTACTCTTTTATCAGACAGGGGCAAGGCCTGGACAATCAATCCTTCTGTCTGCTAACTGTAAATCCCAATGCTTGCGGACTACGGTTTCCCACTTTCAAACTGCTGTCACTTGTACTGTTAATCTGAACGGCAGGATCACCCGTTTTTCATACATCCTGCTTGATGCTGCGAAAATATTCTCCCCAACAGGTTGGCAATCCGACAGGTAGCCACTTTTGTGTGTTGGAAGACGGTTGAGAGACCTGAACACACCCACCTGCAACCACGTTACTCCCTAGGCTGGATCAGGGATGCAGGCTATGTTGTCCTTGCCTTGGAAGTCTTATCAGAAGGGGCTTCCTGGGTGACATTTGCTTCAGGGAGGGGTCTGTGCCCATCGTGATAGACTACATTATTCAAGATCCTCTGCCCCCTTCCTTGGAAGCCTTATCAGAAGCCATTGGGATTACGTTCTGCTCCACGCTTGAAAAGCTTTTGCTGATTTCTGTACAGCAAACCTCTGCTAACAGGATAGGAGCCAGTCAGTCTGTCCCACCCCATCAATCTGGCACTTTGGCAACCCAACCTGTGGACCTCTTCTAATCTGTGTTTGAAGAAGGCTCAGAGGCTTGAGTGCATGTAATCTAGGGTGGCCACTGATGAACAACCCCGAAAAAGAGGACACAGGAGGGCAGCGATTTGCATAACCTTTGCATGCGCTAATTTGTATGTACAGATGCAAATGTAGAAATGAGGATTGTAATTTAAATAGAAATACAGTACATGTCAGCACAGAGTGGAAGAGTGGGACCATGTAACCTGTGCACTTTGCTTAGCCTGCTGTCTAGATGCTCACTGTGGACCAAAGCCCAACTCTCCCTCCTGATGGTTATTTATCTTTAAACTGGACTTAGGCAGGATCTACACTATTCATTACATCGTTGTTTAAGTGCATTGTTGCGTCCTCCCTTGCTAAGTTACAAAATGCAACTTGAGCCCAGTCAATCGAAATACCTTTTCTTCTATCATTTTACCCGGGCACACTCTTCTTTAGAACGTTCTTCATTATGCTCATACCGGCTCTGAAGTAAACCTCCTTCTTCCGGTGACTCTGAGCTAGACCTGCCGGATAAGCCGGCAGGGAGGCGGGGCGACGCGTAGGGACGAGGGAAGCCCTGCAGCGTCTTAAAGGGGCCACGTGCGCCCCGAAAGATAAGCGTTTTTTTAAAAAAATTAAGCCTCTGTCCCCTCTTTCACCGCCCTCCCTCCCCCTCCCCCTCCCCCTCGTCGCGTTGTGCCAGCTCTCCCTCCCCTAGAAAAGCCCTCACTTGTCCTAATCAGGAAGCAAAGACCATGGTCACGAGACATGACTTTGAAAGACGGCATTGAAAACAACGAAATGTTGGGGCACATTGTTAGTTTTAAAATGATTTTAACAGAAAGTGGAACGGTTTTAAAAGTCAGAAGAAACGTAACAACAACAGCATCACGTGACTGCTGACGTCATCTCTGCCAACTTGTTACGTTTCATCTAGACAAGTATAGACGGGCCCCAAGACAGGTCAGCCCTTCAACGAGCTTTATCACACCAGCGTTATACTGTGCAATCACTGCAAATTGCATGCAAAGGACTCTGACATTTTCCAGTTTATAATCTGCTTTGACTGTGAAGTACTCTCATGCATCCTGTTTTAATTGTGCTATAAAGCCAAAAGACCCAGTACAATTATTTGGAGCGAATAATTTGTTGTTTTCCGAGCAGCCACTGGGGGCGCAGGAGCAGGATTTGATACTCTTAAGCTCCAAATTTAAAAAATGCTTACATCTGCGTAAGTTTTAAAGATAAAGACATCAAAATTGGCACAGTAATAGATATTAAGGAGAGCTTTAAGCATACCAAATTTGAATTGGATTGGGTCATCCGTTGATTTTTTAAATGATTTTTTACATTTCCCTCCTTAAACCCATTTCCTGGTATGCAAAGGATCTTAGGAACACTGCCGCCCAGGGTGTGATTTAGCTAGCAACAACAACAACAACAGCTAAACGCTGTAGGGGATAATTCGAGGGAAACAGGTACATGGGATGAAGCTAAAAGAGAGGATGGTTCTTCGTAAAAGAGGACACACAGCTTCCCTAAGATTCCACTCCCGAAACTAGGGTGACCATATGGAAAGGAATACAGGGCTCCTGTCATTTGGATATATGTCCATTCCCGCTGTCTGACTATGACACTGCGATTTTCCCTCTCCAGATAGTCTGCGCTTAGTCCTGCCATTTAAATGTAGCGATGCTGTAGGGTTGCCAACTTTTCCAAAAGGCCTCACCTTTTGCAATCGCTCGATCTGCAGGAATTACCAGATCCCCTTGATGTGTGAGCATCTTTACCTGTTCATTGCTGCAGCTCACTATCACTATTCAGGGCATCACTGCAGAGAAAAGTTGAAAAGTAATCAACAGTAAGTTAAGGATCTTCTAATTTTTTTTAAAAAAAAGCTATCTCATACACTGTTTGCTCTTTCCCAACTTGGCCTCATGATGGTTGAACTAAGGTTGCCAACTCCTAAAATACAAAATTCATGGGGCAGAGTCCAGAGCAGGTCTGGTGATAGAAGCCAGGAGGAAAGCTTAGTGGTTTTTGATGGGTCCAGGAACAGAGCGTTTTTGGATGGTCCTGGAGCAATGCCTTCTATTCACTTACAGTCAAAGTTTTCCCATGGGATGGAGATACCTTGCTCAGTCAGCTGTCTGGATGCTCACTGTTGAGGGGCAACACCAAGGCCTGGTTGTTGTTGTTTTTATCTATAAATGCCATCCTTCACATCTATAGATAAAAAACCAACCAACCAACCAACCAACCAACCAACCAGAGTGTGTGTATGGAAGGAATGTGGCAGCTAGAGGGAGGTCACAGGGAGGAGAGCTTTTTAATTTTTTAATCTATAGATGCGATCCTTCGCATCTATAGATTAATAATGATGATAATGATGATGATGATGCAGGAAATGCCATCAATTCCAAGAAACAATAAACCATGCAACAGGAGAAGGTAAAATTCTAGCAGGAATGGACTATACGGACAGACACAATACAGCTGCAAAAATAATTCACCAACAATTGGCCATCAAATTCAACCTAATCAAACAACCTACACCATACTATACATACTCACCCGAAACAATCTTGGAAAATGCAGATCATAAAATATACTGGGACAGAACAATTCATACTGACAAAACAATATCTTGCAACCGACCAGACATAAAGGTATAGACAAAAAAGAAAAACACACATACCTCATCGACATAGCAATACCGAATGACAAAAATGTTGAAAAGGAAGAGGAAAAGAGAGGAAAATATACACCGCTGGCCATGGAAGTCAAAGAACTATGGCAACAGGAAAAGGTCACAATTATCCCATTAGTCACATCAGTCACTGGCATCACATCAAAAAACTATACAGAAAACTTTCAGAAACTGGACCTACCAAAATACATCCACACCAACTTCCAGAAATCAGTCATACTTAAAACATGCTCAATTGTCAGGAAATTCCTGAATCTGTAAAAGACAGTATGACTTGGCAATGCTCGTCACGTCCGTCTAGAAAAACTGCCATGAGAGAGAAAGAGATAATAATGATAATGATAATGATGATAATAATGATGATTATGACAACAACAACAACAATAATAATAATAATAATAATAATAATGATGATGGAGGGGGGAGAGGAACCAGGCAGCGAGAGGGGGAGGAAGACAGGGACACGAACTGGCTCTCCTCCCTCTAGCTGCCCTGTTCCTTCCGCAAACACACCCTGTTTGTTTGTTTTTTATCTATAAATGCCAAGGATCACATCTATAGATTTAAAAAAAAATTAAAAGGGAAGGGAAGGAACGGGCAGCCAGAGATGGAGGAAGAACGGGATACCCAGCGTCTGAACTGGCCCTCTTCCAGCTGATGGCGACCAATCGGCCGTCACCATCGGTTGTGATATGCCTCTGTGTCCAAAAAGGTCGGGGTCAGTGCCTGACTTTTTTGGAGCAGAGTTTAGGAGGTTTGCTCCTGGAGGGCTTCACAATGGCGGCTGCGTCATATAGATGACCTTCCGCCACTCCGAATCCACCCTGGTGCAAACCTCTCGGCAAGACAGCCCCCCGGGTGAGGTACATGGCTTTCCCCTCCTCCATTTTACTCTCAACACAACCCTGTGAGGTAGGTAAGGCTGAGAAATAATGACCGTGTCCAAGGTCACTCCAGACATTTAACAGCTGAATGGGCCTTTGAATTTGGGTTGCCTCCGTTCTCGTCCAGCATTCTCTGTACTCTAGCACAAAGAGAGGTATTGAGCCACTTTCAGCCTGAGAGCCTACTTCCATTTTGGAGAAGCTCTCAGGGGTCACATTCCAGTGGGGGCGGGGCCAAAGGCAAAAGGGGAGGAGCCAAAACACCAACATATTTAAACTTAAACCACTTACTGCCGGTAACTAAGCCATGGGAAGAACACTTAAACTTATATCTATATCTAGATATATAATTTATTACCTGCCTCTCCCTCTAGATCGCCTCTCTCTCTGAATAGGGTGGAGGGAAACCATGCAAAAGTCAACAAACAATTGGTGGTCAGAGGGAAAGGGGTGGAGCCATAGGAAAGAGGCCTTCAAGAGGCAGCTGGAGAGCCATCTGTCAGGTATGCTTTAGGGTGATTCCTGCATTGAGCAGGGGGTTGGACTAGATGGCCTTATAGACCCCTTCAAACTCTACTATTCTATGATTCTATGAAAGGGGGTTGTCCTCTGGGGAACCTCAGGTGGCTGGATTGGGACTCCGAGTGGCCCATATTGAGAACCTGGGCCTGAGGTTCTCTATCCCTGCTCTATCCACTCTATCTGATTGGCTCTCCATCCATATCAGTCATTATTCGTATCACCATTGTTGCTCTGCTTGCCCCTTAATCTAGGCTTCCTGCCACGCTGTCTCTTGACCATCGCCACACCTGCCATGCACCAACCCTTCGTGGCCATCAGGAGTCACCCAGAAGAACTCGATAGAGATGCCAGATTTGTATGTTGGAGGGTTTCAGTCCACTGACAGCATTGTGGGGACTGTAGCATGAGTAGACGATGGCCTATATTGCAAGGTCAAGAGCAGGCACAGTACTGGATGACTGAAGAAGGGGGCTCCATAAACCACCGGTAGCCCATCCCAGTTGTTTAAGAGACGTTTTCCATTCCTCTTGTCATCCATAAAGCTTATCTCCACACCTTCCATCTCACTGGAATTTATTTGGAAGGGGTAATGGTCTTCGGTCTCTCTGCAGAAGGTTCTTTTTAAAAACAATCTGCCTGAACTCAACATTGTTCCTCTAGGTGTGGTTGGAATGCAGAAAGAGGCTAGTTGGGGGCTGTTTCGGGGGGGGGGGAATGTGTTCCGCTGAAATGTGATGCTTGGCTCCAAGACGGTTTTTTGCTGGTTGAAATTTGTGTGGAGAGGCGGCAGATCCCTTTCTTCACCTCTTCTGAATTTGTAAAGTGCCTTGGGATGTGTCTATACGATTTACCCCATCGTGGCTGTGCAGTGGCACTGCGTTTTTAATACAACACAGCTGCCAACTCGCAACCAGAATGGGCTTTTATCTCCGAAACTGCATGTTTTCGTGGTGTGATTTTGCCACGTTTTTTTTTAGTTGCTCCGAGGTCACCACGTTGTTTCTCCGTCTGTGAGTGGTGGCCTTGGTTTGGGTTAAGCCAGTGGGCACTGCTGGGGGTGGATCCAAGTCCAGGGTAAGTGTGGGAACGCAGGGCAGCGGGCAGGCTTGATGAGCCAAATGGACGCTGGTGCTGCAGTTTCTCTGGCCAGATAGCCCACACTCCCTCCTGCCTAGGATGACCATATGGAAAGGAGGACCGAGCTCCTGTATCTTTCACAGTTGCATAAAAAAGGGAATTTCAACAGGTGTCATTTGTAGGCATGCAGCACCTGGTGAAATCCCCTCTTCTGCACAACAGTTAAAGCTGCAGGAGCCCTGCCCTCTTTTGTATCGGGTTACTCTGGTATATTTATTTATTTATTAATTAAATTTATATACCACCCCATAGCCAAAGCTGTCTGGGCGGTTTGCAACAACAGTTCTGGGGTCCATTAGTATAGAGAGCAGGGCTCCTGCAGTTTTAACTGTTGGGATGAAGAGGGGATTTCACCAGGTGCTGCATGCCTACAAATGACACCTGCTGAAATTCCCTTTAATATGCAATTGTTAAAGATACAGGAGCCCTGTCCTCCTTTCCATATGGTCACCCTACTCCTGCAGTCTATATTCATCGTTTCCACCTCAGAGCAGCGATGTTGCCAGGTTTTGAGGGAATTGGCTAAAAAGTGGTGTTGTATGGACACCCCCTTGGAGTGTGAAATTGGGGAGCAACCTAAGCTGCTTAGAGGACTGATGTAACCCCAAGCAAACCTTTGTTTATTGATTTAAAACACATATTCCAAGTTTTGAAAATAGCCTTGCAACAAGGCAGGAATAATCGTCAGAATGTCCTAAAGAAAGATTGACATTCTGGAATATTATTATTATTATTATTATTATTATTATTATTATTATTATTATTATTATTAATTTATATAGCACCATCAATGTACATGGTGCTGTACAGAGTAAAACAGTAAATAGCAAGACTCTGCCGCATAGGCTTACAATCTAATAAAATCATAGTAAAACAATACGGAGGGGAAGAGAATGCAAACAGGCACAGGGTAGGGTAAGCAGGCACAGGGTAGGGTAAAACTAACAGTATAAAGTCTGCACAACATCAAGTTTTAAAAACTTTAAGAAAAAGAAAAGTTTTTAGTTGAGCTTTAAAAGCTGCGATTGAACTTGTAGTTCTCAAATGTTCTGGAAGAGCGTTCCAGGCGTAAGGGGCAGCAGAAGAAAATGGACGGAGCCGAGCAAGGGAAGTAGAGGCCCTTGGGCAGGCGAGAAACATGGCATCAGAGGAGCGAAGAGCACGAGCGGGGCAATAGTGTGAGATGAGAGAGGAGAGATAGGAAGGAGCTAGACTGTGAAAAGCTTTGAAGGTTAACAGGAGAAGTTTATATTGGATTCTGAAGTGGGTTGGAAGCCAATGAAGAGATTTCAGAAGCGGAGTAACATGGTCAGAGCGGTGAGCCAAGAAGATGATCTTTGCGGCAGAGTGGTGAACAGAAACCAACGGACTGATGTGAGAAGAAGGAAGGCCAGAGAGAAGAAGGTTGCAGTAGTCCAACCGTGAAATAACCAGTGCATGAACAAGCGTCTTGGCGGAAGAATATCTTGTAACCTTTTTTTTTTTTTTTTAACCCGAATGCCTCAGTGCTTTTGATGGTTTGATAGTGAATCCATTGAACAGCCTGGGTACGGCCATGAATGAAAGTGTGTTCCCTTGGCTAAGCTAACTAGCTGGCTGGGTGAGGCAGATAGGTAAACAGTCTTTGCCCAAGGTGGAGGGTGATCTGTCAACACTGCACGTTCCCTGCCTCTTTTGCATTGGCTTTTTTGTTTAAACAAATGAATGAGCTACCTATGGAAAAAAGCAATCACCTACGCATTGCTCATGGGATCAGGGAAGCCAGCTGGTCAGGAAGTGGGATCATCGTTTGGGTACCTGGTTCCTTTTTACACGGGCATGTGTGATTAACAGTTGCAGTTTATTATCATTGCGAAAGGAGAATAAAAAGTGAGAGGTGAGAAAGTTCTAGGATTAAGCGTTAACACGTCGCTGGGCTTCAATGGGACACTCGCAAGAGTGGGGCCCATTTGGTTCAGTTTTCATGATTTCTGAAACATATGCAATGAATAACAAATCATGTGTATTTTTGGTATCCTATTTGTTATTCATTTGGAGCAGGCGTGGTCTTACTATTCTTTGGTGGCGGCAGCAACAGTGGCAGCAGAATTCATATCACTGGCTGTTCTTGGTGGCTGTCATTTCATTTGCCCAGAATGCCCTGGAGATTGCATCATTACAGGGCACTTTGGGGGAAATGGTGGCTGCTACCAAGGACACACATGGGTGAGGAGTGGTGGGCAATGCTGGGAGTTGTAGTATTTTTTTCTGTCCAAACAAGCATCTTTGTAAACCGCCCAGAGAGCTTTGGGCATGGGGCAGTATATAAATGTAAATAATAATAATAATAATAATAATAATAATAATAATAATAATGGATTGGGCCTTTAATGCCAGAGGTTGAATTTGAACCAGGATCTTTCTGATATATTAACTCTGTAACTGCACTACAGTTTGCTTCAAGTGTACAAAGCAGCCCTGCAAATCAAATAAACAAATAAAACAAACCCAGCCCAACCCACAAGCGAAGCAGATGGTGTGCCTACGCTGACAGAACCACCATATGCTTCACCACTACAACGTGGAGCACAGTATATCGGCCGTGCATCTAATGTCCCAAAAGTGTTGAGTGAAGGGGTTGGATGCTCCTTCCACTGAAGCTGGATAGTCTCCAACCTTTCAGGCCAGAGCTCACCTTTTAACTCAACCTACTACGATGGACAGGGCTGGCCGTATCATGAGGCAAAGTGAGGCAGCTACCTCAGGCAGCAGATGCCTGGGGGCGGAGGGGGAGGATATGAAGCAGAAGTGAGGTATTGCAGGCTAGAATGCAGGTCTGCCCTGCACACTGTAAGCTAGCCTGCTGCTCTCTGTTGAATCAACCATCAGTCTGGTTGGCTTCTGAACATGGAATGTGGGGAAGGCATTTTGTGCTCTTCCCAGGGAGAAAAATGTCTTAGGCTAGTCTTGACAGTGAAATATTTAAATCTCTTTCTCTCCCTCTTCCTCTCCCTCTCCATCCAGCTGCATCTCTCTCTTTCTCATTAGTCTTATACAGGTGTTCACCTGCAACATGGTTACAGCAAAACTGGTGGTGGGACATGTCCGAGCACACAAGTCCTGTGCCTAAACTTCCTTGCTTCCCAGCTTCCGCATCTGCTCAGGGGATTGTACAGATCTCCCATGATTTGGAACACTGCCCAATCACGGTTCCCAATCATGGGAGCTCCAACCAAATGCGCATACAAGCCTCTATGCAGACCTCTGTTGTGGCACCCGGGTTGTGGAATACCCTCCCTCAGGAGGCCCAACTGGCGCCGACACTGGCTTCATTTTGACACCAAGTTAAAACATGGCTTTTTATCAAAACCTTTGAGACCTAGATTCTCCATGGTTGCACATATTTTTAATTGGTTTTAAATAGTTTCTATAGCTTCTTTTTTAATCTACTGGTTTTAATTGGTTAACGATTTAAAACGTTTTTTAGCTGTGTAAATTATTGATTGTTTGACATTGTTCTGTTTTCATCTGTACACTGCCCTGAGATCCCAGTGATGGGGGGGGGGGGGATTACAAATGTTTTAATAAAAATAAATAAATAAATAAATAAATAAATACATGTTCATCGCATACATTCTATGACGGGGTGTGGAATCACTTTCAGCCAGAAGGCTGAATTCATTTTGGGGGGGAGTTCTGAAGGGCTGCATTCCTGTGATGGGCAGGGCTGGAGGCAAAAGGGTCAGAGACAAAGGCAAAAAGGGGTGGGTCCAAAATACTAAAAAATAACAGGACATTTTAGCTTAATGCTCTTACTCCCAATAACTGAGCCTTTGGAGAGGCATTTCGACCTTTCAGAATGGGGGGTTGTCTTGATGAAGGGAAAGCCCCAGGGTGGCTCCACAGTGGCGCTAGGTCATTTATATGAGCCAGTTTGGTGTAGGGGCTAAAGTGTCAGACTGGGAGTTGGGAGATCCGGGTTCTAGTCCCCACTCAGCCATGGAAACCCACTGGGTGACTTTGGGCCAGTCACAGACTCTCAGCCCAACCTACCTCACAGGGTTGTTGTTGTGAGGATAAAATGGAGAGGAGGAGGATTATGTACGCTGCCTTGGGTTCCTTTGAGGGAAAAGGCGGGATATAAATGCAATAAATAAATAAATAAATAAATAAATAAATAAATAAATAAATAAATAAAATAAGATGCAGCAGTCATTGCAGAGCCATCCCAGGGCTTTCCCTTGAAGCACCGAATTTAAAATTCGGGGACTTACCCTGACTTTTTTCTCTTGCAGTGAGGCGACGACGGCATCTGCCATCTGTCGCCTTGCTCCAGAGGCATGTCTGGGCAGATGGCGAACCCTGATTGGTCACCATCTGCCTGGACAGGGGTGAGGGGGTGAGCTGAATGGCAGCTAGCCCACTTCTGCGCTTCTCTGGCATGGGGAGAAGCTTGAAAAAAGGTAAAAACACACACACACCTGGGACATAAGGAGGCGCGGTCACCCTGGTGCATGGGCATAAGGTGAATGGCCACCTCCATGCCTCGTCCAGAAAAAAAGGGTTTTTTTAAAAAAAACCTGGAAGAACCCAGGAGGGGCAGGCGCCCCAGTGCATGGGATGGCTGCCCCTTCCTCTTTTTCAAACCCCGCACTCACTCTTTCGTGTGGGGATAATGTGAAGGCGCGTAAACATGGGGGTTTGAGGGCTTGTGTTGCTATGCGCCATCATCAAGACGGGCCCTGGGTGGTCAATTGCTGTGATCCGCCCAGGGAGCTTCGGATATTAGGTGGTATAGAAATGAAATAAACAAAATAAAATAAAGGTGGTGGGGCTAGGGGAAGGGGTGTGGCCTATTGGAAAACCTGGAGGGCCACATTTGGCCCTCTGGCCTTAGGTTCGACACCCTGGTCTATGAGGGCACAAGGATGTCTGTCGTTCCTTTCAAGTGCTGAAGACAGTTCTGCCCATTTCGTATTAATATATTCCCACTTCTTATCTCTGACTAGCTTTTTGTAGTTCTTACGCAGTGCCAGGTAGGAAAGGGGTTGCGGGACTATATCCATATCTCTTAGAAGTTTATGTTGTTTGTTAATTTCCCGTTTGAGTTGTCTGCAGGCCCCATCAAACCATGGGTTACCCACCTTTAGCCTCTGTTTTGTCTGTTTTAAACATTAATACCTCACCTCACCATTTCTCAAGACATCGAAGGCAGTGAACAAAATAAGTTAACACAATACCCCCAGTTGCTGGTTGAGGCTCCTTGATGGTTGAGGCTCACTTGGAAGAGTCTCAGAAGGACAATTTCTAGGGACTTTGCTGGAAATCACGACGTGAAGACATTTAGAAATTGGTCGAAAGTTGTAATCTTGGTTGAGGTAATCTTTTCTAAGGGGAGAAAACAACCATGCTGGGGTTTCCTCTATAGAAAGTCTTTGCGCAGACTAGGGCCACAGGTAGACCTAAGGTTTATCCTGGGATCATCCAGGGTTCGCCCCTGCTTGAGCACTGGATCCCCTGTGTGTCACCTAGATGAACAGGTTTGACCCCTGGATGATCCAGGTATAAACCTTAGGTCTAGCTATGGCCTATGTCATTAAGGACCCAATAGTCAAAATTAGGAAGCTTAAACTAGTGATTTCATCGTCACACAGAAGACATCTTCAAATAGAGGATTGTTCTCTAATAGCTCTCCAAAACAGAGGACTGTTCTTTAACAGCTATCCAAAATAGAGGGCTGTTCTTTTAACAGCTGTCCAAAATAAAGGACTGTTCTTTAACAGCTGTCCAAAATAGAGGACTGTCCCCTAACAGCTCTCCAAAATAGAGGACTGTCCTCTGAAAAGTAGGGCACATGGTCACCCTAGCAGGAAGGTCATCAGACCCTGTCACGCTCCCAAGGACTCCGCTGAGAATGTGATGGCACTGGATTCTGATTCAAATCATGTTAAAACAGGTGTCCCTCCATCCCTCCACCAACATTTACTTAACATTCTTGAAGAGAATTAATTTAACTCAAATCCAGTCCAAATCAGACGGAGGGGTCACCACATCACTTGCTTGGGCCAGAGGCGAAGATTGCATAACACTTCCTTGGGGTACCAGGGTTGACAGACATTTTGAGAAACTTGAGCCTAATGTGCAAACATGGTGGTCTTCTGAGAGAGAAGCCACTGGCAGTTTCTCATTCGCAACAGCACAATCATTTCCGTTGATAAAGTACAAAAAGAAATAGGGGTGTGTATCCAGCGGCCGTTCCTTCCCAAGCTCCTTTTCCCGCATCCACAATCCAGAACATTCTCTGCTCCCACTCCCCTCCCCAGTTCGAACTGCCAAGAACCTGCCTGATGGCTAGGCCAAGCAAAACATGCTCTGCCTTTATCCTCCTAATGCCTGGTGTGTAAATATTGCTCCTCGTGTCTTAACGTCTTCAGGTTATGCACTGATATTTGACAAGCTTTATGAAATCTTTCAGAATGCTGCCACTTGGAGGAAAATACCAGTGCAATGGTCAACCAGAAATAAACTGACCTATAGAGCCATGAGGATCCGTCTGATACACACCTGCCCATCCACTGAAGCTTCTGTTTATGGGCTGGGCAAGTTTGGGGCAAAAGTAGACTGTGAAAGAGCAGCTGTTGGACTGTAACTCCCATCACCCCTTGCCATTGGTTATGCAGGCTAGTGTTGATGGGAATTGTAGTCCAGCAATAGATGGAGGATCACATCCCTGCCCTCCCTCTAATTGCAGAGGCACCCACCGCAGGCCTCAGAGCTTGAACAGAAGCTGTTGAATTCACGTCTCTAGTGTGTCTTCATTAAAAATAAATAAATCTCAAAAGTAGATTGAGAAGGGAGGACTTCATGTGTCACATTGGCTGTATACTGCTGCAGCAGTCACAATGCTAGTCTGAGGGGCAAAGCTGGGACGCCAATTCCAAGATGTTCACAGGTTCACTGTAGGCATGTCCAAGGCTGATCAGATTTTTGGTATTGGTTGTGCTGTTTCATCACTTTAGATTCCCGCAGATCAAAATGTGCAGTTAGAGAGACCTTCTCCAACCTGTTGGACCACAACTCCCATTATCCCCAGTCTGCTGGAGATGATGGGAGCTGAAGTCCAAGACACTTAGAGGCTGGCAGGTTGAGAGTGGCCAAGCCAGAGTGTTGTAACATCCTTTCTGGTACACCAACTGGATGTATCAACACGATGTCTAGCCTTGCATGGTCCCTACTGCCCTACTTGGAGACAAGTTGTCCTTTTTTACATTTGGGAAGTAACTGGCAGTTCTTATTTGAAGAAGTGCCAGAGGACTGTCCTCTTTTTGATAGCATCCTCTATTTGAAGGGCAGTCCAGTCTAATCCCAGTTTAAAAAGAATGAACCATGTGATCTGATGTCTGTCAACAGTTAACACCTAGACAGCAGGCTGAACGGGCAGGTATACAGGTCACCCAGTCACAGCTTTCCACACTATGGTGAGATATACTGTATGCCTATTTAAATTATAATAATAAAGTCTCAATGTACATCAATACTTATAAATTAGCATATGCACATTTTATGCAGATAACTGTGCCCTTTTATCCTCTTTTATGTTGATGCATTTCCTGTTTTTTGGCAATTCGTAAGTGGCCACCCTAGTGCCCAGGCTGAGCTTCCTGTTATACATACTGTGTGAAAACATACTTGAAAATCTGTATCCACAAATCGAAAAAAACTGTAAATCTCTTCTTTCATGCATCACCAAAATGACTAGATGAAGTTTTCGTTCAGTCTCTGCAATTGCGCCTTTAACATCATGGTGAATTTTAGGAATTTACAGATAAAAATTCTGTTTTCATCCATTAGAGAGAGAAAAAATAAAACCTAAAACCCCGGTAGGGTAATATATTTATTAGGACCAACTAAAGCAAACCTGCCAGATGTTGTTGGACTCTGATTTCTATCAGCCCCAGCAAACACAGCCCAAGTATCAGGAATGATAAGAGTCATCCCAGAACATCTGGAAGGCCACTGCTTGACAATTAATTTGGTCCTACTATTGGGTTGTATCCATTGTTAGACCTCCTTAGAGTAGACCCACTGAAATGAATGGGGCTTAAGCTAGACTAACATTGGATACAGCCCACAGGTCTTCTACCCTGCTGGGGCTTTTAAATTAGCAGGCAAAGTTTTTCATGCCATGGAGATGGTTAGTACCTGTGCTGTTATCAAGTAGCTGTTCAAAGGCACAGCTGCAGAGGCCCACTGAAAACTTGGCAACCCCATCAGCAGTAAACTGTCAATGCATCATTAATTGGAGCTGTCAAGTTTTTGTTTTGTTCTTACCAGCTGTGCTGCAGTGCCAGTAACAACAGCAACATAAGCAGAAATTTAACTGTCAACACATTTTCTGGCATGGAGATAAAATAACAGAGAAAACTCCCTTTGTTGAATCCCAAAGTGGTAAAGTGCACAATATGATACTTCAGTGCTCCCCATAATATCTGGGGAGTTGTGTGTTGCTGCTGCTGCAGTTTATTTCCTGCTCCTTATCACTATTTCCCCCCTTACTTCTCCTTCCCTTCTGCTGGTGTACTTGCCTTTTTTTCATTGGTCGGCCTCCCTTTCCCCTTCCTTTCCTGGAACTTCATAGCCGCTGAATTGGCTCTCTCTGCAGTGGTTCATTAGTGTTATCGCTGCTCCGTGCCGAGCAATAATTGTCATTTGGCAAAATGCTGCCCTAGAGGAGCTGATCTCATCTGGCTTTGTGAGCTACCGGCTGCCCACCTGCATCCCAGGTGCTGTAAGGCTCCTGTTTGGTGTAATTAAACGGTGGCCACTTGCAAAGATATGAGGACACTGCCAAACTGTTAAGAGCTATGCTGGTAAATACAGCTTGCATTTTGGAAACATCAAAATGATCCTAGTTGGAACTGGAAAATTCCTCATTGTTAATCCCAGGCAGTATCAAGTCCACGAAGCGGACATTTTCACACACCTGATAGCATAAGCAGAATAAATTGGGATGGGGGTGCAGAGAGGGAGAGCTGACTTGCTTAATATAGGTGATGTTTATAGGTTATACTGGAATCCAGCTTTTCATCTTTAACAGCTGTGTAGAAAAGGGAATTTCAGCAGGTGTCATTTATAGGCATGCAGCTCCTGGTGAAATTCCCTCTTCCTCACAACAGTTAAAGCTGCAAGCGCCCTGCCCCCTTTTGTGTCTGGTCACACTAGTATAGCTTCTGCAGTTTTAACTGTTGCGATGAAGAGGAGATTTCACCAGGGGTTTGTCTATATGGCTTGTTTACCCTGACCTGAATGCATATATTTGCGTTTCAGGACACATGATGTAGCTGTCCATTCCCCGTAGTGCTGGGTTTTTGACGCGATAATGCACATATTTGCATTTGCGATTTACCGTGACTTTTGGATCATGTCCAAGTTTGCACCGCATTATGGTTATGTGTCTTTGGGGGAGTTAAATCGCATTTTGACATGTGAGTGGAGCTTTGAGGGTAGGACAACGTGATTGGCCGATTTCCCACCTATCGGCTGCCTCGTTCCTTCGTGCTGTTTTTAGTTTGAATTCTCTGATTCTGCTGCCTCGTTCTCCCCCCCACACTCCCGATTTGTCTGTTATATGAATCTGCGAAGTTCTGCATATAAAATTTATAGCTTCCATCGTCTCTACTCCATAGCGTTGTACCATCATATATACGTATATGAGGATGTGCGCATTTATAACGGCACTATAAAAAAATAATCAGGAAATAAATCGCTGTTGCTGCTGCAGTGTGACGCTCTTTGCCTAGATTTGAATCAATGAAAATTCAAGTTTATATTCAATGAGGAGCAATCCCGTTGTCGTATAGATGGGGGCCAGGTGCTGCATGCATACCAATGACACCTGCTGAAATTCCCTTTCCTACACAACTGCTAAAGATACAGAAGCCCTGTCCTTCCTTTCATATGGTCACTCATGGCCATAGGATCAGAGGTATGGCGAGGCACTTAAAAGATTTGGAGGCCAATCTTTCTATTAGCATCAATGGAAGGGAGGTTTGGAGGTTTTTTTTAGCTTCAATGCCATGTGGAGAGGGAAATTCGGGGATCAAAGTGCACAAGGAAAGGAGGGTTAACCCTTCCCTCTCCAACTCTGATGATTCCTTTAGAAATCGCTCCCCTTTGGGATGGCAGTTAACCCCCTGCGTGGCAATTAAGCTGAGAAAAAAACCCTCCCATTCGCACCAATGGACACACAGGACACACAGATATGGGGATGTAGGAAATAGATCTGGGGCTCAGGCCTAGCAATGTCCTTGCCTAGGATGCTTCCCACCTAGGCAATGAGTATGGAATTGCAACATTTTGTTGGCTCATTTTTACAGAGCATCCTGCATGACGATGCCATGGTACCATTGCCTTCCTGTGTTTTCCCTGTGGTTCTTCCTCCTCTTCTCAGGCTGCAGAAAACCCAACATTTTTGAAAATGATGGAACAGAAATACAATCTCTACAGTTGTCAACAGATGTTAGTGCTATCCTTCAGTCTTTCCAAAAGGCATGGTCTCCCTGTATGCAGGGATGTACTGTATAAAGCAGGTCCACCTTTTATCTGCTCAGCACACCTTAACTTTTCCAGGGAGCGCCATTTTGTCACCTCATTAATTTTTTTAAATCAATACTTCAATTACAATTTAATTTTGTAACCATTAATTACAAAAATCTGGATATATATTAATTAGTGCTACAAAAATCCAGCACAATAACACTTGTGCAAATTTATACAACACTTGTGCGAATTTGCACAAAAGCACTTTTAAAAATGAATTGCGCAATAGTTTGAGTAAAAGAGCATTGTAGCAGTAATGAAATAACTGTAATTAGAGCACTAATTAAATAACTTTTCAGTTATGCCAACTTAGTGATTTCCCACCCACCCCCACTCTAATGAACCATTTTTTATTTGCTCCCCTACTCCAAAGAAAACATTTAACACTCTGGGCTAGATTCAATAGATCAGGGTGGGGGCTTAAATTCTAATGATTGTTCTTCAGATCAGGGCCGGTGCCAGACTATTTTGCAGCCTAGGCAAGGTGAGCTACTTGCTCCCTCCGCCCCAATTTTTTTGCCAACTTCGGCCACAGCTAGATGTAAGGTTTATCCTGGGATCATCCAGGGTTCGCTCCTGCCTGAGCACTGGATCCCCTGTATGTCACCTAGATGAACAGGTTTGACCCCTGGACGATTCAGGGATAAACCTTAGGTCTAGCTATGGCTTTCGATTCAGCTGTTCAAGAAGAGTTTCTGAACGATTATATTTTCCTTTTATTATGTCCCCCCCCCTTAAAACAGCTAATTTGTATAAAACTGTGACCCTTAAAGGGCAGTACTGAGCCCCTCTGAGGTCTGCACCCTAGGCGGCTGCCTAGCTGGCCTAATGGTAGTGCCGACCCTGCTTCAGATTTGTCTGATAATCTGAATTAGCAACTCAAGATTCAATCTAAACACCCTGCATGTTAATGCAGATTAAGCGTCGGTTCCTTCTGGGCTGCAGCAACTCCTGCCTGACCTGGTGCTAGTTTAAGAGTGAGGGTTGCAGAGCCCGGCTTTCTTTAATGGCCTGTCACGACTGAGCAGTTGGGACCCATTCACTGGCCAAAGCCCAAATATTAGAGAATTCTCCTTTCTACACAGCTGCTAAAGATACAGAAGCCCCGTCCTTCCTTTCATATGGTCACTCATGGCCATAGGATCAGAGGTATGGCGAGGCACTTAAAAGATTTGGAGGCCAATCTTTCTATTAGCATCAATGGAAGGGAGGTTTGGGTTTTTTTTAGGTTCAATGCCATGTGGAGAGGGAAATTGGGAATCAAAGTGCACAGGGAAAGGAGGGTTAACCCTTCCCTCCCCAACTCTGATGATTCCTTTAGAAATCGCTCCCCTTTTCACTAAAGAAAATATTGGTGACTCTTTATTTCTTGCCCTTTGCTTCTACAGTTTGCTTTCTTAGCAATTTGGGTCTGCCCCATGAGGAATTTGTGAGGTCAAAATAACACTCAAGCAAGAAGAAAGGGCAGGGTGGGGTGTGTGGAATTTACTCCCTGTAGAATGTAGTCATTGCACTTGGTTTTTAATTGCTGGGATGATTGGGGTTCTTTGAATGCTTGAGTGGCATCCATGTAGTATCCTTCTGTACCCTCAGGGAAGGCACAGAAGAGCCCTAGCTCAGTGGTAGGGCACTTGTTTTGCATGCAGAAGGTCCCAGGTTCAATCCCTGGCATCTCTAGGGTAGGGCTAGGGAAGACCCCTTTCTGAAACCCTCGAGAGCCGCTGCTGCCAGTCAGGGCTGAGGAGACTGGGCTAGATGGACCCATGGTCTGACTCTGTATAAAGCAGCTTCTAATGTTCCCAAGATGTAGAGAGGAAAGTCCTGTGCAGATAATTAAAATGTAGATTTTAATCAATGCAGATTAGTCTTCCCCAACCTGGTGCCCTCCCGGATATGTTGGACTACAATTCCCATCACACCCACAGGATGATGGGGGTTGCAGTCCAACATCTGGGAGGGCCCCAGGTTGAGGAGAGCTGATGATCAACTCAAACAAGCCCTGCTTCTCACATCAATGCATTGATGGAGTTTTCAGCACAGATCCTACAGAAACATACAAGCTGTAAGTATGTAGATGCATCAGCCGTACCTTGCATATTTATTTATTTATTTCTTAAATTTATATACTGCTCCATAGCCGAAGCTCTCTGGGTGGTTTACAAAAGTTAAAAACAGTGAACATTAAAAAGCATACAAAATTTAAAACCATCAAAAATATAAAAACTGTATAAAACAACAGTATCCATTTAAACAACAACAGTTCTGGGGTACATTTTTTTTAAAAAAACCCTTAGCATATGTTGTTAAATGCTGTTAAGTGCCTGGGAGAAGAGAAAAGTCTTGACCTGTTGCCAAAAAGATAACAATGTTGGCGCCAGGCGAGCCTCCTCGGGGAGAACATTCCATAATTGGGGGGCCACCACTGAAAAGGCCCTCTCCCTTTTTGACATCCTCCGAGCTTCCCTCAGAGTAGGCACTCGGAGGAGGACCTACTGTTGAGCGCAGTGTATGGGTAGGTTCATGTTTTTATAGGCACTAGGCACGTGAGGGCTGTGCAAAGGAACCCTTTAATGTTCCAGATTGGGGAAAGAGTGAGCAGGTCAATGGCTACTGTCCCCTTCCTCATTTTGATGGGCTCCAAAGTTAGCATCTCCGCTGGGGTCATCAACATAAAGAACTTCAAATGCAGAACGTGGCCTCCTGGATTCGTGCATTGCTACCTGGCCAGGTCCCGCCTGTGAAGAGAGGCTGAGCAACTCCTAAAACTCAAGCACATTCAAATCATTTCGAAACACAGAAGCAGGACCATATAGCTGCAGGCTCACACAAACATTTATGACCCAGATCTCTTGGGATACATATGGCAAAGATGTTGAACATTGCTACTGCTATTGGCCTCATATCAGAAGCTGCAGCCTTGTCGTTCACATTTTCTGCACTCAAATGGGCAATCAGAGAGCAGTGCCAGAAGCTAAGAAGGCTTCTAGGCTTGCGTTCCATGTTTCAGTCCTACTTCTTTACAGCTTAATGAGAATTAATTAATGTGCAGCTGGCACAAGGTATCTTTGATTTCTGCCATTTGGGGCAGAAATCAGTGGGAGGGCATGGAATGTTGAGAACACCACCCGGTGAGGTTCCAGCATGATAGAAAGGGTGGGACGTGCTTAGAATGTTGCAGGTGCTTGTTAGTAGACTCTGGAACCCTCCCACGTAGGAAAAAGGGGGCTATTGAGATGGACTTCCAAAACCCTTTGTTTTACAGGGAAATGGGTTCACAGAGGGGCATTTGGAGGCACTCGCTTTCAAACTTTCTACCTTGGGGAGCCCCTGGCCACATTGACCTGTATATCTGTCATATTATCCTTGTGTACTGCTGAGGACTTGTGGCAGGGTGGGGCTGGACTGGGGATCCTAGGGCACACAGTTAACATGGGCAGACCGGGAGAAGAGAAGATTGAGAGGAGACATGATAGCACTCTTCAAATACTTAAAAGGTTGTCACACAGAGGAGGGCCAGGATCTCTTCTCGATCCTCCCAGAGTGCAGGACACGGAATAATGCGCTCAAGTTACAGGAAGTCAGATTCTGGCTGGACATCAGGAAAAACTTCCTGACTGTTAGACCAGTACGACAATGGAACCAGTTACCTAGGGAGGTTGTGGTCTCTCCCACACTAGATGAATTCAAGAGGCAGCTGGACAACCATCTGTCAGGGATTCCTGCAGGGGGTTGGACTCGATGGCCTTAAAGGCCCCTTCCAACTCTACTATTCTATGATATGATCTGGAAGCACCTGTTGTTATACTTAGAGCGGCCCCACTGAAATCAATGGGACTTAAGTTGCTCATACCTCATTTAAATTGATCGTGTGTCTGACGAAGTGGACTACATGCCACAAAAGCTTACGCCATACTCGATTCACTCATCTTTAAGGTGCCACAAGACGCTGTTGCTTTTGCTGTAATGGATGGACACGGCTACCCCTCTGGAAATTGAGTCCTATTGATCCCCCCACCCCCCTGCTTCCAATGGCTCTCTTCCGAGTATGACTAAGTCTGGATCCAAGCCAATGTCTACACTTCAAACGACCCTTTTAAAGGCACAGCTACAACGGCCACTTGAAAAGTGGGTAACTGTCTGCCGGAACCATGGGACGTCTCCACCGCAGCGATGTGGTACGATGGGTAGGCCATGTGCAACACGCGGGAAACACTTGTGTATTCACTGTGCAATCATCTGAGCACAGAGAAAGACCCAGAGAAAATGAGGAGACTAGTTGGAGTCTTGGTCTGATCCAGCAGGGCTCTTCGTATGTTTTTAGAACAGAACGTATCCTTGAAAAAGTGTGCCCTGAACATGCAGCTCTCCCGATTTGCCATCAGTGATTAAAACTAAGCTCCGCCAATTAATCTACTGAAGCTTGAGTTGCTTGATCTACTGTTTAAAATCCATGCAAGCTTTAATCTAAGTCTTGATATATGTCCAACATAAGCCTAGGCAAGCGTATTGAGTTGGAAGGAAGCCCTGCTGTGTCTAATGAGATTGACTCCCATGTAAGCATGAACAGACCTGCAGCCTCCATTTTTGTGGCTTTGAGGTGAACCTTTACCCCACCACCTCACCCCATGGTTATCTCATTTTGAGCATAGTCTTGGAAGATTAGTCACCAATGACTGGTATCCCAGAAGTATATTTGCTATCTGGATTGTGCTGCGTTTTAAAAGCCTTTGTACCAGTCTTTTCTCCCGATTCGTCTGTCTTTGATAGTGGTGGTGACACAAACCTTATCAAGGCTCCTTCCATTTCGACAGAGGAAATGGCGATTAATGCACATGCAGAAGCACTGAGGTAATCCATCCTCAAAAACATTGGCTTGCAAAAAATGAAAGAAAAAGCAAACAGCTCTTTGAGATAGGAATCACAGCAACACAGCAAAGTTTAAATAAGTCACCTATCCTGGCTTCTCACTCCCCAATCTGCCCTCTTGTTGCAAGAGGAATTCTGAAGAAGCTGGAAGTATTCTGAAGGAGGTATTCGTCCATTATGATCACAGTTGACGCTGTTCCATAATTCCCTTACTGCACCGCATTGGTCAGCTTTCTTTTCAGGAAGAAAAGCAAGTTTCTAGCCCTTAAGGATGCCGAGATAAGCTTGTATAGCCAATGTGTGGTGAAATCACATCACCACCCTGAGATTTGATAAAGAAGGACGTTATATAAATATTTTAAATAAATAGCAATAAATAAATATTAGAAGGGGTGTGAGCATGATTTTCAAATCAGCTGTCGGGGTGGGTGGGTCATCTGTGCTTCCAAGAGCTCCTGTCCCTTCCTGTGACAAGCAGAAGCAGAAATATTGGCCCAAATGAGGAAATATGCCAACATTTGCATGGATTATGAAAGCTGCAGACTTCTCATTTGTGTGTGTGTGCATGAAGAGGGGGTAAACTTGGAGCAAAATAGCAAAGGGTTAGTTAAAGACTAACACATTTATTATGGCATTCATGGATTATAACCTACTTGATCAGATGCAGAGCAAAATGTGTGTGTGTGTGTGTGTGTGTTGGCACAGTCTAAACCCTGTTTGGATTATGATCTATTTATGATAGGTCTTTCTTTTGCAATTTAAAATCCTGATTCTCATCAAATGGGTGTGTGTGTTTCACAGTGCTGCTTTGCCGCTCCTTCCTAGTGAAAACCCACAGTATTGCAGCTGCGGGGTGGGTGGTGGGTGGTGGGTGGGAAATCCCCAGGGCAAGAGGGAGTGCAGGCTTTCTGGTGGCCATCTTCTCGATCCTCCCAGAGTGCAGGACACGGAATAACAGGCTCAAGTTAAAGGAAGCCAGATTCCAGCTGGACATCAGGAAAAACTTCCTGACTGTTAGAGCAGTACGACAATGGAATCAGTTACCTAGGGAGGTTGTGGGCTCTCCCACACTAGAGGCGTTCAAGAGGCAGCTGGACAAGCATCTGTCGGGGATGCTGTAGGGTGGATTCCTGCAGTGAGCAGGGGGTTGGCTCGATGGCCTTATAGGCCCCTTCCAGCTCTTCTATTCTATGATTCTATGATTCTATCCAGCTTGCTGAGCCCACCCCCTGCCCCTTGCCCAGCCTCCCCATGCTTCCAGCCACGATCTGCCCCATGGTGTGAATTCGAAGCGAGGTCACCACTGACACACGGAAGGAGGATGGTGGTGGGCTCACCACAAATGGAAAAGTTGCGGTAAGTCCGCAACAGCTTTAGAGTGCAGCTTCGGGGAAATGCCGTGTGATGGCTGCAAATTGACGGCTGCATCATATAACCAATGCAGCGCCACTGCGCAGCCACAATGGGGTAAATAGGGCATATAGACAAGCCATGGGTCTCTGCATATGTAGGTTCTTAAGGTGGCCAGATATCCTACTTTACAGAGCATAGCCCTCTGTTTTGGAGAGCTGGCAGAGGACAGTCTTCTTTTTGAAGGCGTCCTCTATTTGATGGGCTGCCTGGTCCAAGTTGGTTTAAAGAGAAATAATCATCAGGATGGAGAGCAGGGAGAGGCCTTGAAGTTGCCCATCAATGGTTAGCACCTGGATAGCAGGCTGAGCAAAGCACACAGGTCACCTGGTCAGTCTCCTCCACTACAGTGAAAAATATTGAATTTCTACTTAAAGTACAATTATTTCCACCTATGCATATACATTTGCACGTGCATCTGTATTGCATATCAGCCTCCTCTTTTGCCCTCTTTTTGGGTGATATGTAAGTGGCCCGCCTAGATTGGTAGGAAGCCGGCTGGATGCAGAGGGCTTTGACCTGCTTGCAGGAGCCTTTTTGCATTAGCCAAGTGGCAGATCTGTGCTTGGAACTATATCTCCACCTTCAGACCATCCTCTTGCTCGATTGGCTACAGGCCTCCACTTTATTCCAGAGAACAGGCTGTGTGTATGTAGTAAATAGCTCTCTTGCCCCAGGGATAAGCAAAACACCTAGAATCATAGAATAGTAGAGTTGGAAGGGGCCTATAAGGCCATCGAGTCCAACCCCCTGCTCAATGCAGGAATCCACCTTAAAGCATCCCTGACAGATGGTTGTCCAGCTGCCTCTTGAAGGCCTCTAGTGTGGGAGAGCCCACAACCTCCCTAGGGAATTGGTTCCATTGTTGTACTGCTCTAACAGTCAGGAAGTTTTTCCTGACGTCCAGCCGGAATCTGGCTTCCTATAACTTGAGCCCATTATTCCGTGTCCTGCACTCTGGGAGGATCGAGAAGAGATCCTGGCCCACCTCTGTGTGACAACCTTTCAAGTATTTCAAGAGTGCTATCATGTCACCTTTGCTTGTGGAAACAGCCCTGTGGAATTTATAACGATTATTAATAAATTTACATGATCAGTAGTTCAGCCAGGGCTGGATCTTGGAGCCAAACGACCACCGAGCGCCAAATCCATTTTATTCCTGTAGTCAAGATGGTGCTTTGGTTCAAGTGAACTTAAAATGCCTGCCTGCACATGCCCAGAGTATTTCTTTGATCGGGATTGGCAAGCATTTAAACATATCAGGAATGTAGAAGTAGTTGTAAAGCATGGAATGAAGGCTGGGGGCATGGGAAGAGAAACATCAGTTGTGCACGACACAACAGAAGTAATACACAAAGCCATCTGAAGGGGGACCTAAGACTTTGGAGGGAGCAATCCTATGGCCCATAGACTTAGGCCATTTCTACACCAGCCCCAAAATCCGGGCTGGTCACAGCTGAGCCCCTGTGTGTCCAAATGATGCACAGGGACTTCCGGGAGGAAGGAGGGATGAGAACAGAGTTAAGTACTGTAGGTCCCAGCTTCTTTCCTCCTCAGTAGAGGGAAGGAACCGGGCTGGAAGGAATTGGGGGGGGGGAGTGGGGTCGGGGCTTTTAAAAGAAATTTAAAACTCACTTTTCGTTGGAGTGCAAGTGCACTCATCTCCTTTAAAAATAAATAAATGGCGGGCGTGACACCCTCCTTCCTCCTGGGATGTCGCGCCTGCATTTAGACTAAGGGGAGGATCTCGTGATCAGATCCTCCCCTTAGAGCTTCATCCCACGTACCTGTTTCCCTGGAATTATCCCCTACAGCGCTAAGCTGTCGGCGTTGTTGTTGTTGTTTTTGCTAAATCGCACCCCGGGCAGCAGCGCTCCTAAGATCCTTTGCAAAGGGTTTAAGGGGGGGAAATGTAAAAAAAAAAATTAAAAATCAATGGATGACACAATCCGATTCAAATTTGGTATGCTTAAAGCTCTCCTTAATATCTATTACTGTGCCGATTTTGAAGTCTTTATCTTTAAAGCTTACGCAGATGTAAGCATTTGTTTAATTCATAACAAATCCTGCTCCTGCGCCCCAGTGGCCGCTCGGAAAACATGCTTGGAAACTAGTAGCAAAATAGGGCGGGTCTTTTCCCTTTATAGCACAATTAAAGCAGGATGCATGGGAGTACTTCACAGTCAAAGCAGATTATAAACTGGAAAACTTCAGAGTACTTCACAATAAAAGCAGATTATAAGCTGGAAAACTTCAGAGTCCTTTGCATGCAATTCACAGTGATTGCACAGTATAATGCTGGTGTGATAAAGCCCTTAGTCTAAGTCTCCCCCCGCCCCAATCTACACCGGGTTGGTGTAGAAATAGCCAGAGTTCAGCGGGGGACGGGGGATGGAATAGGATAGTTTGGATTCCTGGATCCAAGGTCAGAGGCAGCGCTTCCACCACAAGGCCAGGAATCTCAGCTCCCCCTTGCATCCAGTGTGAACTGTGCCACTTGCCTCTCCAAGGTCACAAAATCAACCTTGGAGAGTAGGGAAACGGGGTATGCCAATGGGTGGGGAGGGGAAGAGACTGGGGAAACCCACTTACGCTGCAACCCCAGGCCTCCCCAACCTCCTTTCCTTCTGCTAGATGGGCAAAAAGCCCATCTAGCCAAAATGCAGAGGAGGTGAAGATCACCTCTGCTGCTCCTCCTGCTCTGCATTGGATGGCGGTAAGCCTCCACTTACAGCCACCCTCTAGGACTGCGCCATAAGTCCATGGTCGAAAATTACCTAGCTACACCACTGACGATAGTTCGATTCTTTGTTCGGTTTGTTCCCTTGGCAGCAGCCAACAAAACTGGGGATATTCCACTATTATTACTAACTCTTTCCAAGCTCAGGCCCTGTCCTTCTCCTGCAGTCCCCCCCCCCCATCTTGTATGTGCAATCCCAGACTAGGCTAGACTTCTGTAGCACATTTTGCGGGCTCAAAGTACACGTACAGGTTTTGCCTTCCCAGCAAAGGAAGCCGCCGTTTGTATCCTAAGGCCAGCCAAGTCATGCACCTGGACAGATGGTGTTTAATCTCGAAGCTTTTGTCCCAAGCTCTATTGTATCACAAAGCACTTAATTGCCTCCATCAATTCATTGCTGGGCTCCTCCCCTAGACCCGCTGCTCAGTTTTACAAGGGATAATAGAACACATAAGCTCCACATTGTTACTTTAGTTATAAGCCCCATTGCCCTGGATCCAAAATTCCAGGGGGGCAGTAGCCGGATCAACAACAAAAAATCCCCGCGGCGCCTTAAAGACTAATAAATGTATTGTGGCACAATGGTGGCACCCAGTCAAAAATGGTTGAAATACAGGGATGAATTCCTCCCCGCCGCCTCGCCCTCCACCCAGGATGGGTGGGAAGTGGCTTCACTGTGGCGTGATCCCATTTGCTTGACATACATAGGTGGTGTTGCCGAACCTGTGGGTCTTTCTAATGCAATTGGCAGTGGTGCAGCTGGGGAATGCTAGACCCTGGACTTACTGGTCTTGTGGGATCTTATGGGCAGAGCCAGTGTGGGGGTAGTGGTTAGAGAGTTGGACTGAGACTTGGGAGATCTGGGTTCTAGTCCCTGCTCAGCCATTAAGCTCACTGGGTGACTTTGGGCTGGTCATTGACTCTCAGACTAACCTACCTCACAGGGTTGTTGTTGTGAGGAAAGGAGGATGAGGATGTAGGCTGTCTTGGGTTCTTTAGATGAAAAAAAAAAGGCAGGATATAAATGTAGTAATACTAAATGGGGCCCTCGTGTACTACGTTAGTTGTGAAGCGCGCAACTGAAATTACCTTACCACCACCTGACTTCAACTGCCATTCCATGCTTTAAAACTACTTCTACATTCCTGATAAATTAGAAGAACAAACAGCAAAAGTGATGGTCAATTCTGACTTAAAATACTTTTAAAAAACCCAAAAAACTACGAGCACATGCAGTTTTGCATTTTAAATTCCCTTAAACCATAACAAAATTATGATTACAGGATCAAAATGGGAGTTTGTTTTCTTCCATGCTGATCACTTGGTACTCTCTGGGCCTGTTCAGACATCACGCTAAGCCATGGTTGGGCCGCTAACCCTTTTGCAGCAAATGGGTAGTGAGCGTGTTTAAACCGTGGTTATGTACCCACCATGGTTAGGAATGGTTCACTTGACATGCTAAGCCATAACGTTTAGCTCAAAGTGCTTAGTGTGTCTTCTGAACAGGGTCTCTGTGTTCCCCCACACCCGGGGCTGGAGGGCCCTGGATCTCGGCCCCCAGGTCCAGCCTGACCTGCACCACTTTGCAATTGGCTCCCTCCCTCTCTCCAAGGTGCTCATTGGGTAGTAAAAAACAGCCAGTCTGAGTGAGGGTGCTAGGTTGCTTGTGTCTGTCGCGCATTTGTGTGTGACGGTGTGTACTGAATTTAATCATGGACTTGAACTAGTCAGCAAAACCCCTGGCTGCAGGTCTCAAGTTAGCATTTATTTGTGCAGGGCAAACACATACGGCCTAATCCACAGCCTTTGTGGTTTTGAGGATTTAATTCTTGCTTGAGTGACATTGGGTGGGTTCGCACATAATAAGAAGCCACCATGGGAGATTTCCCCATAGGGCTTCTTGTTGCCGTGGCAGCCACCATTTTAAATACTCGAGGGAGCATGCTGTAGCTTGTTGTTACATACAAACCTGAGAAGGGTGGGTTGTTAGGGTGCTTGACAAGCCACTCACAGCCCTAAAATAGCCCATGGGTTCTGGGTGGCTTGTCAAGCATCCCATCAACTCACCCTTGCCAGGTTCACACGTAACAACAAGCTACAGCATGCCCTCCCTGCCTTTGAAAATTCAAAATGGTGGCTGCTGCCGCAATGAGAAACCCCACAGGGAAATTGCCCCATGGTGGCTTCTCGTTATGTATGAACGAGATCAGTGAGTTCCACTTTTTGCTTAGGAAAAGGCTGGTGGATAAAAAGGGAACCAACCGCAAATAGTGTGTTTATGTATTTGGGAAGGGGAGAAGAAGGAAGGTGGGGAAAAAGTGATGTTATAAACCATCTTCCTATAAAAAGGGCTTATCAAATCCTAGATCCTGGGGGCAATGGGGGGGGAGGCTAAATTCATTTACTGGGTTACTCCTGATAAGCAGGGCTGGTCCCGCACATTTTGGTGTCTGGGACAAAAACCTATTTTTTTAGGGTGACCATATGAGAAGGAGGACAGGGCTTTAGCAGCTGTATAGAAAGGGGAATTTCAGCAGGAGTCAGATACAAAAGAGGGCAGGGCTCCTGCAGCTTTAACTGTTATGAAGAGGGAATTTCACCAGGTGCTCTATGCATACAAATGACACCTGCTGGAATTCCCTTTTCAATAAAACTGTTAAAGATACAGGAGCCTTGTCCTCCTTTCCATATGGTCACCCTACCTAAATGGCATCCCCTGCCATTTGTTAACATGGGACACGCCAGGCAAGAAGTTTTGACGTGTAATTTCAATACACATGTGCTATAGTGGCTGTTGCCTTGAGACTTCAGTACCCTGAAGGTGGAGCCTTGATTACCAATCAGGCATTACACTGAAGGATTTGAACTCAGTACTTCTAGGCTCAAATCCATTCATCTTTCCTCAACCTGGGACGATGAAAAATTGGAAGGACTTAACAGCTGGGGCTACTTCAAAATGGTTGTATGCATGTATTGCAATGCTGGTAACAAATTTTGATCAAATTCTCTTTTGGATTGTAACCTTCCAACTAAAACACTGGGTTTGGAGGTGTGTGTGTGTCTTCCTGCTAATTCATATTACGTGCTCAGTAGCTAAACAATATTGTTATTTCTGACACAGGAGTGAGAAATCACTCAGTTGGTAGCAAGCAGGGGAGTAGTTGGTACAGGTTGGATCCCCCCAAAAAACTTTTTTGTTTGTTTTTGGCTGTTGCTTTCAAAGTAAATGAGGTGCGGAAATGAAAAAGAACCCGCTAGAATGGTACGGGGCAGAAGATAGCTTGCCTCACAGGTTAGGAATGCAAAAGTCTGAGGTTAGGGGAGATTTTTTTTCCCACCCTTCCTGCTCAAATCCTCAACTCGTGGGAAACCTGCCCTGGGCTGATGTCTTGAAGATAGACAGACCTCTCTGTTTGCTGTTCAAAGCTCACCATGGTCTCCTCTCCCACACTATCTAGGAACTGTAAAGATGAAGGCCAGGAGAGGCCTCCCACCACACAGAACAGGCCCCTGAAACGCATACAGAGAGCTTAGCCACACAATTTGCAAAGCGTACCCCACCAGGATTGTAATCTTATTGCAGGCTCTCATCAGCAGACTATCCAAACACTACTGGAAAAATATAGATTAGTGCCTTTCTCGGGACTATTTTATGTAAAAATATTTTTAAGCTGCCTTTAAGATTGGAACCCTTTCAAGGCAGCATATGAGAAGCGTGTGCGCGTGCACACACACTCACACTGGATGCAATAAAATCAATAAAAACAAAGATTACCAATATAAATCAATAACAGAAGGTACTCATTAGAAGGGAAACATGGGGCAATCCTATTGTTCCCATGTGCCAGTGGGACCCATCGCTAGTATAATGGGGAGCTAGCAGTTTTTTAAAAAACTGGAAATGAACAGAAACACTCATTTCCAGAATGGGCTAAGTCAGTGAAATTTGCAGAAGGGAGCCACGCTGACTTGTCCCAATTTGAAAATGAGCCTTTTCACTTGTTTCAGGTCACCCGGTGGAAAATGGCCTGGGTTCAGACAACAAACAACCCACAATTCAACAGCAACCCAAGTTCAACCACTGAGTGGTTAACAGGCTGTGGGAGCCCAGTCTACAGGTCTGTGTGCCTAAGGATACCACATGTGCAAGAAATAGAATGGCGCAGTGTGAAAAGTGCTAAGGCTCACCTCTGTAATCGATGAAACACAGTCCTAGCATATCCACGAAGAGAAAATGCTCCTTTTGAATTTTGTTCAAAAGGTGTTGGCTTTGTTAAAAAAAAGAAGAAAAAAAGGCATACATTCTGGCAACAAGCCCACCATTTCGGCTTTTATACCAAAGCTGCCTCAGAAGCCAAAACAAAACCAACGCACAAGAAAACCTGCCAAGCTAGTAGTTACGCACGCACTCCAGCCAACTCTGGGAAGAGACTTATCCTTGCTTTCAAATATAAACACTGATTGCAATTTTACTGTGCCTGAAATCTCCAGAAGGCTCAGGTTTGGGAGATCCATAGTTTCTAATCCCAGGTAAACTCATATTAGGATCAGGCCTCACTGAGTCAGTGGCTGCGTTTGGACAAAACTTTTGTCAATGGTGGGTAGAGTAATCAACCCACGGTTGGTATTTTTGGGGGTACTCTTCACACGACATGTTCTTTCACAACTATGGGCAGTTGAGGCTCGCGTGGAGTGGATTTCTACTCAAAACAGCATTTGATTGATACAGCCCCTGCCCCTCTCCCCACCCTCCCTCAGTCCTCCCATTGCTATCCCAGCAGCCTCTGCGAGTTGTGCCAGCTCCGCAGAGCAGCCGGCTCAGTTTTGGCCGTTCTTGCCTGGGAACTCTGCAGCCAGGCAAATAAATCAACTCAACGGGTCGGAAACACCACTGGCTCAGTTCGGACGACACAAAATCCACGGGTTGTGTAAGAAGTTCACTCTGCAGCCAGTTGTGTTTCTCCAGTTGTTTTTCTGCCGAAAAAGTCAACCGTGGGGTGGAAATTGCCGTACAGCTGACACAAATAACAACTGTTGCTCATTCTACTGACGGTTGACTCCTAAAACCATCAGTGGTTTTTGTGTCATCCGAATGCAGCCAATGTCTAATCTGGCAGCTTAGGCATTCTCCTTGAAGAATAACCTTCGTGGAGAATGGGCTTTGTGTCCATAAGGGACAGTGAAGACATGGCCTCCCCAGACCCACCCTTGGCTCTTGACCTGAGTTTTATCTATAAAAACCAGGAACCAGGTTCTAGTACTGCAACGTAAGAGATCCCTCGGAGATGGGAACTTAAGGCCCTTCTTTAATGTAAATGTAATTATTTACCACAATAAACTTAAAAGGACTTGTTTGCCGCAATAAAACCCGAAAGTGGAGCCCTTGAAGAATACCCGGGTGTGTGGTGTGAATTGCACCAGCTTTTCAGAGGACATATCCTGGAAAAACAGCTGGAGGGAACACACTTTACGGTATCTTTTTTAGCTGTTGCAGGACCCCTCTGATTCACACTGCTGATAGGATCTGGAAAAGGATGTGTTTTGATTATAGTCATCTTCAGGACGTTTGAGGCAGTCTAGACTAGACATTGGAACGCAGCTTTAGTCTAGCAGAATCTTGCATTTTAACTACAAGGCAGTTCTTCTTCCTTAGACCTGCCCCAGGACACCTCACGATAACATTATCTTGGGGACATATCTCCTATTAGTGCTGATATGATTCACCGTAGCTCTGAGATGTTGATCTGGTCCTGCTTGACACTTTATTTATTACGTTTCTGTACTGCCCAATGGCCAAAGCTATTTATTTTCTATCTTGCCTTTCTGGGGGGAAAGGTATTCAGGGTACCTACTCAACACATGGGCAACTTCAAGCAATGTAGTGGTTCTATTTAACTTCTAGTGATGCTTAAACCTTCTGTGTGGACCTGCCATGGGGTGGAAGGGAACAGCATGAGCTGATGGAACATTGCTGTTTTCTTTGCATCAGCATTGTTCTCACTTGTGTGTCCCTTCTCAGGAGCATCAAGGATAAAGTCCACTTTGGTTGTAAGGCAACTCTGTTTTATTGAGCTTAATGCAGCTGCATGGAGAGAGTCCTACAGAAAAAGAACTTCTCAACTGGCCATGTGAAAAGCAGGTATACCTGTACATATTAGCATCTTAACTAATTAGCAGTTAGCAAAGGTCTAAAGCAAATCAAAGATAGATCAAAGAAAACATCTTCATTATACCTTATCAACAGGTGGCCCATAACTCTTCTAGCAATGTCAGACTGACTTGCATGGTCAGTCCTCTTTATCAAGCTAGTCTATTTGTCTTATACTATATCAAAAAGGTCTTGACAGTTAGAAATTCCAATTAATCATTTCCTTCCAATTAAACAGTTTCAGCATTACAGCTCATTCAGGTGCATACATCATTCTAATCCCATCATGCAATTCACTTGCAAGAACCAAACTACATACAGAGCAGGTATATCAAGGCTTGCGGCTTTGCTTTCTCTGGAGCCAAGTGTCTTGTTTGGAATCAAGCCCAAATTTGCATTACAAGGGGACAAGGCAGATTCGGTTCTAGTCTCATCATGTGTTGTTGCACCAGAATCAAATTGGTTCCTCTTCACACATTCACTATGAGAGCTGAATGCTGCTCGCTCTTGGTGGCCATACTTGTTGAGCTTCCCCTGCTCCCCTCAGCTGCTGACCCTAGAGAAACCCAAGGTCAGAAGCCTTGGCATTGTCCCAGATGGAAGATGATAGTTAGTTCAGTCTACAGCCTTTACCAAGGGACACACAATAGCTTACATAGGCCCTTTCTACACCTAAGAGTTATCCCAGGAAAATGGAGGGATTGTCCCTGCCTGCTCCCGGGATCCCCTGTGTGGCATTTGGATGCACAGGAATGATCCTGGGATATAGGGCTAGTGTAGACATGCCCATAGGCACAAAACAAAATTAAATGCCCTCATCACCTGGCACTCTCTGGTGGTCAGTCCCTGTGCCCCCCCAGATTCTGGGGCCCTGGACTTTTGCCTCAAGGTCCATCCCTAGCTGCATCATTGCTCTTACCATGGATTTCTCTGATCTAGGCCTAATCTACACTAAGCAGGATATTGCACTATGATAGGGTGACCATATGAAAAGGAGGACAGGGCTCCTGTATCTTTCACAGTTGCATAGAAAAGGGAATTTCAGCAGGTGCCATTTGTATATATGGAGAACCTGATGGAATTCTGTCTTCATCACAACAGTTTAAGGTGCAGGAGCTATACTAGAGTGACCAGATTTAAAAGCGGGCAGGGCAGCTGCAGCTTTAACTGTTGTGATGAAGAGGAAATTTCATGAGGTTCCCCATATATACAAATGACACCTGCTGAAATTCCCTTTTCAATACAACTGTTAAAGATACAGGAGTTCTGTCCTCCTTTTGATATGGTCACCCTAACTATGAAAGCGGTATGAAAGCAGAATATAAAAGGCAGGAGCCACACAACTGCTTTATAGTGGTATTGAAGTGCACTGGCATTATGGGGACCCATTGACACATACCATATACTGCTTTCATACCACTTTATCCTGCTTGGTGTGGCTCCTGCCTTTTATATACCACTTTCATACAGCTTTTATAGTGCGATATCCTGCTGGTGTAGATTAGGCCATTTTCTTTAAAGTAGGGTACTCTCTTATGAGTTGGCAATAAAAGAGGAAACACATCACCCAAAAGGAGGACAAAAAAGAACACTGATTTGCATAAAATCTGCATAGGCTAATTGAGATGTATAGATACAAAACTTGAAATTATGATTATAATTCAAGCAGAAATGCAGCACTTCTTACCTGAGTAGGGAATACAGCGGTCATTATGCCTGCCTTTTCAGGCTGTTCTCCAGGTACTTTTGATGAACAGTTTCAAGGCCCTTCCCTGCTCTCCCTTCTGATGGGTCTTTATCTTTAAATGGGACTTTGACTAAAGTGACCATATGGAAAGGAGGACAGGGCTCCTGTATCTTTAGCACTAGGGTGACCATGTGGAAAGGAGGACAGGGCTCCTGTATCATTAACAGTAGGGTGACTATGTGGAAAGGAGGACAGGGCTCCTGTATCTTTAGCACTACGGTGACCATGTGGAAAGGAGGACAGGGCTCCTGTATCATTAACAGTAGGGTGACTATGTGGAAAGGAGGACAGGGCTCCTGTATCTTTAGCACTAGGGTGACCATGTGGAAAGGAGGACAGGGCTCCTGTATCATTAACAGTAGGGTGACTATGTGGAAAGGAGGACAGGGCTCCTGTATCTTTAGCACTAGGGTGACCATGTGGAAAGGAGGACAGGGCTCCTGTATCATTAACAGTAGGGTGACTATGTGGAAAGGAGGACAGGGCTGCTGTATCTTTAACAGTAGGATGACCATGTGGAAAGGAGGACAGGGCTCCTGTATCTTTAAAAGTTGTATAGAAAAGAGAATTTCAGCAGCTGTCCTTTGTATGAATGCAGCACCTGGTGAAATTCCCTCTTCATCACAACAGTTAAAGCTGCAGGGACCCTGCCCTCTTTTGTATCTGGTCAAGAGGGTGGGTCTCCTGCAGGTTTAACTGTTGTCATGAAGAGGGAATTTCACCAGGTGTGACACACATACAAATGACACCTGCTGAAATTCCCTTTTCTATGCAGCTGTTAAAGATACAGGAGCCCTGTCCTCCTTTCCATATGGTCACCCTAACTTGGACTGGACAGCCCTTCAAATAAAGGATGCCTTCAAAATAGAGGAGGGTCCTCCACCAGCCCTTCAAATAGAGGACTGTCCATCCTACCTGGTCACCTTACAAGCTATCTAAGATAGAGGCTATAATCCAACCTGGTTCCCTCCAAACCTGGCGTGACTATGGGATTCTCCTTAATGTCATGGCTACAGATGCATGGTGGAGATGAGGGAACACACAGTTTTGGTGATGAACAGATGTACCTGCCCGGACTTTAAGATCATCTACAGGAGCCCTTCTCTGTGAGCCCCTGCCAAAGGAAGTGAGGCAGGTGGTTACTAGGAAGAGGGCTTTCTCCGCTGTGGCAGCCTGGTTGTGGAATGAGCTCCTACACTGTACTCTTTTCGTCGCCAACTGAAGACCTTTTTATTCTCTCAGTATTTTAACACTTAATTTTAACTTAAATTTAAATTTTACTGTTCCAACTCTGAATTTTAATCTTATATCAATTTTGCTGCGTGGTTTTATCCTGGTTGTGCTTTTTATACTGTATTTTGTATTTGTGCTTTTAACCTGTTGGTTGTTTTATTATGGTTTTAATTTCTGTGAACCGCCCAGAGAGCTTCGGCTATTGGGCGGTATAAAAATGTAATAAATAAATAAATAAACAGGGAGTGTACAGCATCTTGGGAAAGTAGTCATCAGCTTGGATTGCGTACAGCCCAACTAAATGTGCTCTGTTTAAACAAACCACTGTGGTGATCATGCGATCCCGGTCATTGAGACGTAACGTTAGTTGTGACTAAGTCCCATTCCATTTTTTGTAATGGGTAGTTAATCACAACAAACATGTGCTAGATTTTGGATGGGAAGAAACCAACAGCTTTTCACAGCATAGAGATAATGGGTTGGTGACAGACAGGGATGTCCGTCGCTGGGAAATCGGTCCTTCTTTGGCTCGATAGAGTTTCGCGGTATGTACTACTCACTTTGCATCTGCAAACTGAGCTGCAGGCTGTCCCCTGAAGGAATGATTTTGCACATTTTTTGGAGGGAGAGTTCTGCAATTTGCACAAATTTCGGCCAAATTTGTGCAAATTTTGGCTGAATTTGTGCAAATTTGGCCGTCATGTGGGTAAATCATTCAGAAATCTGCACCAATTGCAGAACCTCCCCCCACTCTGCAAAAGCACAACGTTCCCAGAAAAATCTGTGAACTGGCTCAGATTGAGTTGGGTGCCACAGCGGAAACCGAAATGAAGTCCGTGAGTCTCAGCCTAGGAAAACCCTTCGAACCCCATCCCTCAAACGGAATTCTCTGACATCCCTAGTGCCAGAACTGGGGTGCTTCCAGATGAGGCATTTATTTATTTATTGCATTTGTATCCCACCTCTTTTCCTTTCGGGAACCCAATGTGGTGCACATAATCCTCCTCCTCTCCATTTATTTATTTATTGCATTTCTATACCGCCCAATAGCTGAAGCTCTCTGGGGAGTTCACCAAAATCAAGACCATTCAAAGTATAAAACAACAGTATAAAACCATAATATAAAATACAATATAAAAGCACAACCAGGATAAAATCAGCAACAGTGCAGAAATACAAATTTAAAATACAAATTTAAAACAGCCATGTTAAAATTTATTTATAGACTGTTAAAATACTGGGAGAAGAACTAGGTCTTCACCAGGCATCTAAAAGAATATATTGTAGGTGCCCGGCGAACCTTCTTAGGGAGCTCATTCCACAGCCGGGGTGCCACAGCAGATCCTCACAACGATCCTGTAAGTTAGGTTGGGCTGAGAGTCTATGACTGGCCCAAAGTCACCCAGTGAGCATTTTGAGTTAGCGTATTGTGTGAACCACAACTTAGTGTGTTGTGTGAACCATGCCTAAGCATGATGGCTACTTAACTATGGTTTAAACACGCTCACTACCCATTTGCTGCAAAAGGGTTAAGTGGCCTAACCATGGCTTAGCGTGTTGTCTGAACAGGCCCAGAGAGTAGCAAGTGATCAGGGTGGAAGAAAATAAACTCTCATTTTGTTCTGTAGTCATGATGGGGTTATGTTTTAAGGGAACTGAAAATGCAAAACTGCATATGCTTGGAGAATTTTTAATTGTATTTTAAATCAGGATTGTCAAACACATTTATTTATTTATTTATTGATTTATTATTGCGTTTATAGCCTGCTTTTTTCCCCTCCAAGGAACCCAACACAGCTTACATAATCCTCCTCCTCTCCATGTTATCCTCACAACAACAACCCTGTGAGGTAGGTTGGGCTGAGAGTCTGTGACTGGCCCAAAGTCACCCAGTGGGTTTCCATGGCCAAGTGGGGACCAGAACCCAGATCTCACGACTCCCAGTCCAATACTCTAGTTATTACATCACGCTGGCTCTCATTGGTATCATTGGCATTGCCTTGCCTTATTCATGAAATTCTAGGGGGCTGTCTAGATGTTGGTTGTCTTCCACTCATAACCTTTCCATGTTTTCCTACTTTTTCTCTTGCCTGTGAAGCAGCCCCGTGTCTTTTGACTGATAGCAAGAAGACTCCCCCATCTCCATTTAGCCTGGAGAAGAGAAGATTGAGGGGAGACATGATAGCACTCTTCAAATACTTAAAAGGTTGTCACACAGAGGAGGGCCAGGATCTCTTCTCGATCCTCCCAGAGTGCAGGACACGGAATAATGCGCTCAAGTTACAGGAAGTCAGATTCTGGCTGGACATCAGGAAAAACTTCCTGACTGTTAGACCAGTACGACAATGGAACCAGTTACCTAGGGAGGTTGTGGTCTCTCCCACACTAGATGAATTCAAGAGGCAGCTGGACAACCATCTGTCAGGGATTCCTGCAGGGGGTTGGACTCGATGGCCTTAAAGGCCCCTTCCAACTCTACTATTCTATGATATGATCTGGAAGCACCTGTTGTTATACTTAGAGCGGCCCCACTGAAATCAATGGGACTTAAGTTGCTCATACCTCATTTAAATTGATCGTGTGTCTGACGAAGTGGACTACATGCCACAAAAGCTTACGCCATACTCGATTCACTCATCTTTAAGGTGCCACAAGACGCTGTTGCTTTTGCTGTAATGGATGGACACGGCTACCCCTCTGGAAATTGAGTCCTATTGATCCCCCCACCCCCCTGCTTCCAATGGCTCTCTTCCGAGTATGACTAAGTCTGGATCCAAGCCAATGTCTACACTTCAAACGACCCTTTTAAAGGCACAGCTACAACGGCCACTTGAAAAGTGGGTAACTGTCTGCCGGAACCATGGGACGTCTCCACCGCAGCGATGTGGTACGATGGGTAGGCCATGTGCAACACGCGGGAAACACTTGTGTATTCACTGTGCAATCATCTGAGCACAGAGAAAGACCCAGAGAAAATGAGGCATGGCCCTCATTCCCAGGTGTTGCAAACAGATGCTGCAATCAATGTTTGCAGAGTGAGCAACAGCAGCGGCGGGGCAGGCTGAGGTTTGCGCCGAATTGCAAAAAGCATTCCTGCAGCCTGGCTTTCTGGCATGCTTTCCCAGTGAGCGCAAACAGGGCCGGGGCTTGACCTGTTCTCCTTCTTTCTCTGGCTGTTTGCAGAGGCTTTTCCTAGCCATGACAGGAGATTAGCGCATTCCTGTCTTCTGAGATGAAATTTCCCAACAGAAAAGGGTCTGGGAGTGGCAGAAAATAGGGGGAGAGAGAAGCATCACCTTCAATGGTCTACCGCCCTCCTCCCCCTCCTCCCCCCCCTTTATTTGCTCTTCCATCACTGTTGTTTTGGAGGGGGTACCCTAGGACTGAGGGTGGGCCCAAGAGGTTTAAGAGGTCCATGGAGGATGGGGCCACCCATCACTATTAGCCATGACTGGAAGCTTCATATTTGGGGGCAATGTGCCACTGCATCCCAGATCCCAGGGAGGGCACTGGCTTACTTGGCTGGCCACTGATGTAAACAGTATACTAGAGAGATAGACAACCTGGGCACCTCCAGATGTTTTAGACTTCAGCAACCATAACCCCTAGCCATTGGCCATGCTGGCTGAGCCTTATGGGACTTGTACACCAAAGCATCTGAAGGTGATCAGGTTACCTACTGATTGACTGGGTCCACACAACATGGTAACCCACACTCAGGTCCTTTTCAGATGATCATGTAACGGGGTCGGTGAGTAGGGGAATTACAAAGCGGGGAGGGGTGGGAAAACCATAACGCATGCGTTCCTCACATAGCCAGTAAGTACACGGTGTGCCGTGGCTTATTTACCCCTTCCTGCCCAATAGGTACATTCCTGTCCTCCTCCTTTCCCCGCCACTTATCCGTGGCAGGAATCGTGTTACGCTGACCACTCCATCTGTTGTTATGTGATGGTGACCACAGAGTCCAGCCATGCTGCCTAGAGCGCTCACAGAAGTTCTGGATGTTTTAGGCAGCTGTCTCCACGGATGCCATATTTTTTCCATGGAGTAGGTAGATTTAATGACGATGCAGCCGCTATGAGGCATGGGCCCCTTAACCCCACTGCAGAGGCTGGGTAGCAGGGATGGGTACTTTAAAAATTGTGGGTGGGGATTCCCCTGCCAGGGCTCCCCCACCCCACCCCGAACAACAGGCTAAGCCACTGTAGATCGCTCTCAAATGCAACAACATGCTATTTATGCACGCTTAAATCAGCCTCCATGCGCCTGCATTTAGTTTAGTACAGGGTGGGCAGACCTCAGGCTTGCAGAATCTACTTCCTTTGCTGTTGTTTTTTACTGGAACTCTGAGATCTATTAGTTGGAACTGGTGCAAAAGACATACATTGAAAATTAAAGAATTCTGAGCTCAGGAATGTATCTTGAAGACCAGAATTGAATAGAGGTCACAGTATGTCTGCACAAAACTTCACTCCTGGTTACCCCAAGCTTTTTTCATTTCATGAGTGTAATTTAGGGTGGTGGTTGGGAGACATTTTGTTTGGAGACATTCTATTGTTTAATAATTGGGAGTCAGAAATCCTTGGCAATCTACTAGTAGATCCAGTAGATACCTGTAGATCTACCTTCTTCCCACCACTGCTTTACCAGGCATGATGTTCTGGTAAATTTGAAATCCAGCATCTTTCCATTTAGACATAAAATTCTAAAGCACTCTGCATATGGCTCAGAGTGCTCTTGCTTTTATAGTTGCTTAATATCTCCCAGGGTTAAGCATATAAAGCAGGCTGAGGGTTGTGGGCGAGCGGGAAGGAGAGGGACCCCTGGCTTGGATTATGCCCTGAAGACTCACAGAATGATGCCTACATGCAATTGTAGTATAGTGGCTAAAGTGTTGAGCTGGGAGTCGGAGATCCTGGGTTCTAGTCTCCACTGAGCCATGGAAACCCACTGGGTGACTCTGGGCCAGTCACAGACTCTCAGCCCAACCCACCTCAGAGGGTTGGTGTTGTGAGGATAAAATGAAGAGGAGGATGAGGATTATGTACGCCGCCTTGGGTTCCTTGGAGGAAAAAAAGGCAGAATTTAAATGCAATAATAAAATAATAAAAATGGAGTGATCAGTAAAACAGACATGACAGTTGCTTTTATTGGCTAGATGAGGTGATTTGCAAAATCCTCCTTCGTTGCAAGGCCCCTGTATATGTTTACAGTTACAGATCATTCCTTTCTGGCTTTCTTGTCTGATTTTGGAGAAAATAGTTTCCAGGCAAGGGATCAAAACAGGGCAAGTTAATTACTTGCATTTTAAAGGCCAGCCAGGAACCCTGCCTGGAGGTGCCGGCCTCCTCCTCCTCCTCCTCCTCCTCCTCCTCCTCCTCCTCCTCGCCCAATGTAAGCCAGATAAATGGAACATTCCTAAACTTTCTAATGGAAGATACTCAGAATCCCAAACAGCCTGTGCCTCCTTTCTACATTTTAATCCCCGGATTTGCTAGTTGCTAGCGATGTTCGTGCCTGTCATGTGAGACACAACTCATATATGATGAAGACAGAAGTAACGTTCTAAGTTTGACAATTTCCAGACAGTCACCATGGTAATTTATAAGAAATTTATTCTGGCATATGGTTTTGTGGACAGATGCCTGGAGCATTATAGAGAGATTTCTATAATAAATATAGAAATCTATAATAAATATAGAAATTTACTTCTATACAGTAAATATGGTGTGTGTGTGTGTGTGTGTGTGTGTGTGTGTGTGTGTGTGTGTATGTGTTGGGGGTGGGGGTAACTGTAAACAGTGAAGTCATAAAGAAAGTGAACTGTGTATGACCACTGTTAATCCTGAACTGGTTTGGATGTCAAAGGACAATACCTGGTTTGTTTAACCCAGGAATTGCTGTGGACGAGTGCTGTGTGTGAGCCACTAAAAATTTCAGTTAACAAGCCAGGAACGTATTCTTAGATTGTTTCATGTTTTCCAAACCTGGAAACTGTGGGTTGTTTAGTGGTTAAACATTCAGAGTTAACTCAACAACAAACCATGGGTAATTGTTGGCTTAACTATGGGTTCTTTAGCCAGGTATGGATGTCACAAAACAATGCAGGGACGGGGTCCTGGGTTGTCGATTAAAATCGGAAGTGGTTCACGTGCGGCATCTTCTGGATTAAACAAACCCGGAATTGCCTCCATATCATGCAAACCAGGTCAATGTGGTTGTCATTTTCTGCCTCTAATTTCTTTCTGACCTCACTTTTAACAGTACTTCCCCCCACTCCGCATTATGTTCTGTATATAAACCTGAAACTCTGTGTAACACTGTATGTATCTGATGAATTGCACTATAGTCCACAAAAGTTTATGCCAGAATAAATGTGTTAAGTTTTTAAGGTGCCACAAGAATCTTTGCGGTTTATTCGAAGCGTGGCCAAAGTATTTTAAATGCACATTCACAGTGAAAGCGAATGCCTCAGGATGCAGTGAATATGCATTCAGGCTTTTTCAATCCTAACAGAACATTACTTCAGATCTTCACCAAAACCAACAAAATCACCTGGGAGTGAAAAGTGGTGAGGTTCCTGTCCACACTCTGGGCGCATCAATATTCTAGTTAAACATATTTAAATAAAAATACATTTTAACCGTCATGCCTCCCCCTGGGAAGCCTAGGATCATCATCATCATCTATTTCTTACCCGCCTCTCCATTTGGATTGAGGCAGGGAACAACAGTAAACATAAAATACTGATTAAAAACATAGTATAGATTGTTAAAATATCCTAAAAGCATACTAAAGGCATCCTACAATTCCACTGGATAGGCCTGCAGGAAGAGATCAGTCTTTATATTTATGCTGTGTTTAAAATTCTAAGTATTTATCTGAACTCAGCATTCAAATAATCTCAAATGCATTATCTCAATGATGCTGATGGCAGAAGCCCTGTAAGGTAGGACAGTGTTATGAACTCTGCAGGTAATAGGAGCTTCATGAAATTGGCAGGGGGAAGAATTATAGGGGATTTCAGAGGAGAAAGGAGGGCGCAATCTCTCTCTCTCTCTCTCCCCCCTCTCTCTTTCTCTTGCCCCTTAAGGTAGCCGGAGGTGGGAAAGATATTTGGGCTCACACTGTTTCTGGATCCAAGTTCACTGCCCTATGTGGTTCCTTCAGTGGGGATGGGGATTCCTCGAGGTATTTTACTTTATTTCTCATCAGAAGGCTTTATGCCAGCACTTGAAGCAGTTTTGCAGCAGTTTTGCAACACTTGGATATCCCATTTCACACGCACACACAAGCTGCTTTCACAGGCCTTGGTGCTGCATCATCATTTCAAGAAATCAGGAGCGAAGGAGTAAGCTGAAAGGCAAGCTAAGTGTTTTGGTTATTTTAGATTGCTCTAGTACGCCCTGGAATCTTCCAGATAGCTTTTTGCTGCAAGTAAATAGTACTTAGTTAAGGGACGGTGGTGTAAAAGCCGGAACGGAACGGAACAAGCCGGAACGACCCCCATTATATTAAAAAACCATACCAAAAACAGTGGCATGTGTTAGCAACACTTGGGAACAATATTTCAGGACTAAAACCATGCCAATATTATATCACTATTAACCCCAGAACTCCCAAAACAACGTCCGGAACAGAATGGGATGGCCGGAACGGCCACTACTGAACGAGCAATATCAACCAAACTCGAGTCATGCATAACTCCATGGCAGGGATGTAATAAGCCACAAAAGGTGCAAAGAAACTGCGTTCCGATAAGCGTTCCGCGCACAGTGCATATTGCGCAAAGCGGACAGGGACAGCAGCTTCCAAGTGAAGTATGTTAATCAAACTCACCAGACACACATTACTAGGTGAGCCTGATGTAATAAGCTCCAAAAGTTGCCCCGAAACCACGTTCAGGTACCCGTTCCGGGCAAAAACGTGTATTGTGGAAAAGGGCCGTAACGGCAACTTCCCAGTAAGGGGAGTCAACCAAACTCACCAGACACACATTACTAGGTGAGCCTGATGTAATAAGCTCCAAAAAATGCCCCAAAACCACGTTCAGATACCTGTTCCGGGCAGAAACGCGTATTGCGCAAAATGGGCCGTAACGGCAGCTTCCCAATGAGATAAGTGAACCAAACTCACCAGATGTACATAACTAATGTGTGTCTGGTGAGTTTGGTTGACTCACCTCATTGGGAAGTTGCCGTTACGGCCCATTTTGCGCAATACGTGTTTTTGTCCGGAACGGGTACCTGAACATGGTTTGGGGGCAATTTTTGGAGCTTATTACATCAGGCTCACCTAGTAATGTGTGTCTGGTGAGTTTGATTAACATACTTCACTTGGAAGCTGCTGTCCCTGTCCGCTTTGTGCAATATGCGCTGTGTGCGGAACGGTTATCGGAACGCAGTTTCTTTGCACCTTTTGTGGCTTATTGCATTCTTGCCATGGAGTTATGCATGACTGCTGAGTTTGGTTGATATCGCTCGTTCAGTAGTGGCCGTTCCGGCCATCCCTTTCTGTTCCGGACGTTGTTTTGGAAGTTCTGGGGTTAATAGTGATATAATATTGGCATGGTTTTAGTCCTAAAATATTGTTCCCAAGTGTTGCTAACACATGCCACTGTTTTTGGTATGGTTTTTTAATATAATGGGGTCGTTCCGGCCTGTTCCGTTCCGTTCCGGCTTTTACACTGTCCCCTTAGTTAAATACCAAAATTTACAGATTGTTTCTGTTTTCCCCACAACCCAGTGTCACATGTGGCATACCCCAGCCCCCCCCATTCTGTAGTGTAGACCAGTCTTCCCCAAACTGGCATCTTCCAGATGTGTTTGAACTACAATTCCCATCAACTGCAATCTCAACTTTGAATTGGGTTCAGAAAATTGGGTTTCCAAGCCCAATTCAAAGTGCTGGTTTTGATCTTAAAAGCCCCAGTTTGGGACCAAATTATTTGAAGGACTGCCTTCACCCATATTAGCCTGCCCGTATTTTAAGATCAGAAAGAGAGGTCCTTTTCATTTGTACACCCATGACAGTAATTAGGTGATTATACAGGAGAGGGCCTTTTCAGCAGTGGCCCCCACACCTGGGAACATGCTCCCATTGGAAAGCTGCCATGCACCATTCTTGCAGGTTTTTAAGAAGGCCTTGAAAACATATTTTATCTTGGCCTTCTCGTGATATGAGTACTTTTGTTGCTGCTATTGCTATTGTGCTTGTTGGTTTTAATGTTGGCTTTCATTGTTTTTACTTGCTGTGTTTTTATTGCTTTTAATATTTTAACATTTTAATGTATTTTACCATTGTAAGCTGCCTTGCAAGGGCTTCTGCCCTGAAAGGCAGCCAAGATGTTTTTAATGCTGATGCTGATGCTGATGATGTGGATGATGTGAGTGCTCCTGGTTTTGGAGGCTGCTTGGGCAAGATATCCCAAATGGCCCCTCCCCACAGTGAGTCTACCTTCTCACTGCCATGCTGCTTTTCCTCCTCTGTCATCATTGCTCCCCTGGCTTGCTTGCTAGGCAGAGAGCTAGGGAGCAAATAGGCTTCTTCTCATCATCACCATCATTATTGTGTGGGCCAGAGCAAGTGGTAGGAGAACAAGGAGGTTGCAGGGCTCTTGTCATTGGGCCCCTAATAGGATATAGCTCTCAGCATGTGCTGGCCTTTGATGCCGGCCCAGACTCCCATCATCTCATCAGGAGATACCCTCCCAGTACTGCCTACAATATCGTAGCTCCAATCCATGATGGTTTGGAGTAGGAGCTTTGGTATCACAGCCCTCCTTCTCTCAAATGCCTTATCAGTGCAGGCAAGGACCCTTCCGTGTTGTCTGCACCTGCTCCAAAGGGGCTTCTTCCAACCAGGGTTCCTAGAAGAGCGATCTTGTCTTTCCCCTTGTTGACACACTATTGTCTCTTTTAAGTTTTATACAACCTTTTATCATGGTTTGTTGTTATTATATATATTTATATCCTGCCTTTTGCCCAATGCTGGGCTTCAAGGCAGCTTTACAGAATTAAAACATATACAGTTAAGACCTACAAATAGAACTCTACAAAAGTTAAAAATGGCTGGATGTTGTATTGTTGGCCTGGCACTTAGAAATGCATTTGAAGGTCAGCAGTTCATAAATATTAACAAACAAACCACCTCTCCTCAGTGCCGTTGTCCTGTTGGAGGCGAAGGAAGGGGGTCCTTGCCGGGACAAGTTTGGACGACTGTTGCCCTCTTTGGACGACTTGTGCCAGAAAGCACAATGAGGAAGCAGAAGAAACAGAAGAAGAAGTCCCCAGAGTTAAGAGGTGGGCACCTGGGAGGGTGGAGAGAGAATGTGTCTGTTTGGTATGTGTGTATGTTTCTCTTCCTGGCTTTTGATCAGTGTTCAGCTAGGAAAGAGTTAAATAGGTGCGGCATACCTGGGAAGGCAGGTATGGGCCTTTGGGGACCCATAGCTCCACCCTTTTGCTGCTGAAAAGCCACTCAGGTGTTTCAGCCCACTGAGCTGCAACGCCAGTCCCCTCCCCGCTGGCTCGGGTATATAACTCCGCACCCTCCCAGCCTAGCCTTCAGCCCTCTGCCTCCTTCCAGTGCCTGGCCAGCTCCTCTCTCTCATTCTCTCCCCCTCTCCTTTGACTGACAGCCTGCTGTAGGAAAGAAGCAATAAAGTCATGATGAAGCCCTACCGAAGCAGCTCCTCCGTCCGCAGCTTCAGCAGCCGCTCCTACACTCCAGGCCCCGTCAGCAGCTCCCGTATCAGCACCTCCTACGCCGCCTCCAGCTACGGGGGCAGCAGGCACGGAGCAGGTCTCGGGAGCAGCTTCCGAGGGTCATCCGGCGGCGGCATGGCTGGCATCACGGCCGTCACGGTGAACAAGAGCCTGCTGGCTCCGCTCAACTTGGAGATCGACCCCAACATCCAACAAGTGAGGACCAAGGAGAAGGAGGAGATCAAGAGCCTCAACAACAAATTTGCCAGCTTGATTGACAAGGTGAGTGGCTGACCTGTATTTTTGGGGGTGGTTGGAGAGCAGTGTCGGGGAGGCAAAGGAATGGGCAGTAGGTGTCAATGCGTCGTTGTTGTTATTTGTACAGCATCATCAGAGTATGACATAGGCAAAGTGGGCCAGGTCCCTGCCCTCAAGGGGCTTCCAAGTTATGATAATTAGGGAGGATTAGTGCAGGTGGAATGGAGGCAAGGCCAGAATGGGCCAGGCGAAATTGCGTGTGCTTAAGGCTTGGTTACACTTGGGAGTGATAAACTGGGGGTTGGCTGTCTGGCACCTTCCAGATGTTTGGGACTGCAATCCCCATCAGCCCCAGCCAGCATGGCTTTATGGGAGTTGTGGTCTGAAACGTCTGAAGAGCACCAAGCCATTGAATGGAAGGCCGACTCTCTGGAGGGGAAGCAAGTGACCCGGAGAATCTTCCTGTGACGATAAAGCGCCTGTACGTTTCGTGCCTCCTTTTACTGAGCTTCCGCCAGCTCAACTGTTCTGGATGGAGGAGCGGGTGGAGGTGGAGGCAAAGGAGTTTGCCAATCCAATGGGAGTGTTTGGTAGTGAAGGGGAGTTCACCTGGGAGGCCTTCTGCGTGCGCATGTGATCCAGGCAGAGGGAGAGAAATCCGAGTTCTGCTTGTAGGCACACACACACACCCTGCAACTAGTGGGGCGATCTGGGTTAGGAACCAGAGCAAGTGGAGGTGGTGTAAAAAGTCCCGGGCCTCCCCCCCCCTCCCCGTGAAAAGGGGAAAGCCAAGAAACTTGCTCTTGAGTGAGTGTGATCAGACCAGTCTGGTGAGCCGAAAGCTCCTCCTACAGGAGTGAGAGTTAAGGGCGAAATGAAAAGGCCCATCTAGTTTCCTGGTTAAGAGAGTGAGTGAGCGAGAGAGAGAGACCTTCCTGTCATGCTGAACGTTGCACCCCCATGCCCCTGGTTCCCCTTTCTGCAGAGATCGTGAGTCAAAGCACATGATCAGTTTGGTTTGCCAACATATGAGGCTTTTACACACACAAATGGGTGGAGGCGTTACGCTTCCAGCAGGTAGTAAGTGCTTGGATGTGGAGGGGGGAGAATGGGGAGGAGAAGACGCCACCCCCACCCCCACGCCCATGCCCCTAGAGCCCAGCCACTCCCGGCTTCCACTCTCCCTAATTGTAGCCAAGAGGTCAGGAAGGGGGTTGCAGGACTGTACGCCTTATCTCTGTACCTCTGGCCCCTTGGTTCCCAAGTTCCTCTGCACCTGTCATTTTGGCGAAGGGCGTTGCCTGCACTGCACTGAACCATGGTTGACACTGAACAAGATTCCCCTTGTAACCAGGCTGGCTTGCAAACCTGAGTGCACCTGGAACACGAGCCCTTTTCAGACATCCGTGTGGCTAGTGGTTCTCCTCTAGCTGTCTGGAATTTTGTGGGGGCTCCTATCTACCAACATTCTCAGTGGGGAAAGAGTGGGTTACTTGTGTACTTGTTGGTGGTTGTGGGGGAACAAAGAAGCATGCCCCGAACTTCTGTTCCCCACCCCACCCCTGGCTCCTAGCAGAACTCATCTAGTCCTCAGCAGGTGTGCAGGTGTCTTTGTAAAGAAGCCATTCTCTGCAATTGATGAGGACTGGATGGACTGATGTGGGTGTGATAGCACAGTGGCAGCTTCTCCTCCTTTGCCCTCACTTTCCCCTCTTTTGCCCTCACTGACCGGAGATGGGAGATGATGGAAAGCAAGCTTTTTATCAGTATTGCAGTGCGCTCTTAGGGCCCATTACCCTTTCCGTATCTTGCTTTTCGTGGGTTATTCCCAGCTTTCTATTCTGTATTATCCAAAAGCCCGCAACAGGTGTTGTTGCGTGTGCTCCAAGGCACACATGTGCAAGAGGGATGTAGTGTCACCGTCACGTCAATAGGATCCGAGGGCTGGGTCTGGCCTTACTCCCCAGAAAAGCCCTGTTGGAGGGAGCGCAGCAGACTTCCAGGGAATGTCAGTGGGAAGGCGTTCCCTAAAGTTTGGAGGACGGCGAATATTTGAAGAGGCTTCTGGTTAGCATTAACTATGGTTAACGTCACGGCAGACTTAACAATTAGCCACAGCCAAGGCCATTGGAGGCGTGTGTGTGAGTGTGTGTGTGTATGAGAGGGGGAGGGGGTTGGGGCTGGTGAGAAGCAGCTCAGGATCCTGTTCTCTTCACCATCATGAGGAATAGAAGGCCTCGGTCTGCACTGGATCGCTGCTGTCGATGCAGAGGGATAGAAGAGCCCATGAGGACGGGATGTGTGTCTTGCTGGCAGTGCAAGATCTGCATTCGAATTCCATGGATGGGCAGTGCCAGAATGGGGAGAGCCTCACTTCTGGCCCAATTTTTTGTGCAGCCCCTCTGTGTAGCCCAGCGATGGGCAAATTGTGGCCCTCCAAATGTTGTTGGGCTGCAGCTCCCTCCCTCCCCACCCCACAGGCTAGGCTGGCTAATGGGTGTTGTTGCAGTCCAACAACTTCTGTGGGGGACGCGCCTGATAGAGATAGCAAGATGGTTTTGTCTGCAGGGCCTTTGCCCCTTGCCCACTTCTGACATTCAAAAGGAACACCTGCGTTGCCTAGAACCCGCTTTTACACACGTGCTCCCCAATTCCCAGCAATGAGATGTGCCTGGGTTTCCAGCACTTATTTAGAGTTCACTTTCCTTGGAATAGGGGTGGGGGAACTGGCTTGGGAGCCAAATCCAGCCCTCTGGGGTTCCACAGATGGCCACACCCCCTTCCTCTGCCCCCCCCCCAACCACGGATCCTTTAGGGGGTTTCCTAGCTTTCGTGCAATCCCCCCCCCCATTCTAAAAGGTAGAAATGCCTCTACCAAGGCTTGCTTCTGGCAGGAACAGCTTTAAGCTAGCCTATGCTTGTGTGGTTTGTGTTTTCGGCCCTGTTCCCTTATGCTTTTTGGCCTTGCCCCTTCAGCCACTGGAGGCTCTTATTTCAGTGGGGCTGTGAATCCACTCTGGGTTTTAGTCAGAATCAGCCAGACCTCTAAAGAAGCTATCCAAGGTGTTAAACCTATTTTGGGGTTTGGGTTCAGCACCTTGGATAGTTCTTTTGAGAGTTCTGACTGAAACCTGGAGCGGATTCTTCGCCCTGCTGACATCAAAGCCTCCAGCCTCCACTGCCTTCAGCCCTGCCCACCCCCTGGAATGTGGGTCCTGAGTTTTTCTCCAAAATTGAATTCCAGAAAGAGGTCCCGCCCTCATACCTTAGAAGGCGACCACTGGAGACTTCTGGCATTTCTGTGATAAAAGGTTTATTTACGCATTTATTCAGGCTGAGCAAGTGATGAGGGTCCACAGCGTTAACACATCAACAGATTCCTGTTCCTCATCCTATTTTTAGGGGAACCCATATTAATCTCATAGGATTCCTTTCAGAGAACAAAGTCATTTCTCTGCCTCCTTTTTAGTTCCAGCAAAGACTGATTTCCTGCTACACTACCTATTTTGCTGGCTTCTATTGTCCTTACAGACCCCTGAATTAACACATTCCTTAAGGAGGGGGTGTGGAGAGAGGAAGTTTAGTCTCCTTTGACTATCTCTGAGGACAGCAACTTGTCAGCTGATCTCCATAACAGTAGGGAATCTGCCGGGCTAAACTTGCCCTGACAATCCTACGCATGTTTAGCCATCTCTCAGCATTCCCCAGCCAGAAAAAAGTCCTACATCTCTCAGCATTCCCCAGCCAGAAAAAAGTCCTACATCTCCCAGCATTCCCCAGCCAGAAAAAAACTCCTACATCTCCCAGCATTCCCCAGCCAGAAAAAAACTCCTACATCTCCCAGCATTCCCCAGCCAGGAAAAGGTCCTACATCTCCCAGCATTCCCCAGCCAGAAAAAGGTCCTACATCTCCCAGCATTCCCCAGCCAGAAAAAGGTCCTACATCTCCCAGCATTCCCCAGCCAGAAAAAGGTCCTACATTTCCCAGCATTCCCCAGCCAGAAAAAGGTCCTACATCTCCTAGCATTCCCCAGCCAGAAAAAAAGTCCTACATCTCCCAGCATTCCCCAGCCAGAAAAAAGTCCTACATCTCCCAGCATTCCCCAGCCAGAAAAAAGTCCTACATCTCCCAGCATTCCCCAGCCAGAAAAAAAGTCCTACATCTCCCAGCATTCCCCAGCCAGAAAAAAAGTCCTACATCTCCCAGCATTCCCCAGCCAGAAAAAAGTCCTGCATCTCCCAGTAATGCTGGGAGATGTAGGACTTTTTTCCAATCTAAACATACATAGTTTTGTGCGCACTTATTCTCTTTTCACAACCACAGACTCGCAGGGTTGAGGGACTACTTGTAAGATCATTTAGAATACTCCTCTCCCATCTCTACAATACTTTCAGTTCAATATTATATATTTGATATATTTATAACCCTCTTTTTCCTCCAAGAACCCCAAATCAGTTTACATGATCTTCCTTCTCTCCATTTTATTCTCCCAACAACCCTGTGAAGTAGGTTAAGCTGAGTGTCTGTTCATGGCTGAGCGGGTCTCCCCAGTCCAACACACTGCCTCACCATCCATACTGGAGCTTAGTCTCTTTAGTAATAGAGGCCCAGTGCAAACCAGACCAGAGTGAGAAAATGGGGAGCATGAAGAGGTCAGGTGTGGTGCTTACCTGTGCGCCATGTGGCAGCTCTGTGGAGCCAGAAGCGATTTCTGTAATTATTATGATTAATTATGATTAATAGTAGGAGTCTCTAATAGGTCCACGTCCAATTAGTTTACACAATGCTACAGCTTCAGGTGATTCTTGATCTAACCCTATGGCTTACAGATACATGGTGAGTGACTAATACTGCATCCACTGCTTTTGGATATTTTTTGCAGTTGCTGGAGTGTGATAAATTGCCTCACCCTAAAAAGAACAAGTCCTCCATGTGATTAGAGACAATCCACTCAGTGGTGTACATGTGTATGAGTGTTTTTTTAAAAAACAGCATCTTAAATGAATAGGGAGCTGGGCTGGTTGTCCTTCGGAAGTGCGCTCTGCACATCCTCAAAGGCACTCTCCCCATTGCTCTTGCTTACCCATCTTGCAAGGCTGTTGCGGTCTGCCATTAAAAACCGGTTCCAGCTTTAAGTTTTGGTTAGCCATACCTGCAATTGAGCACTGCCCATGTACATTATAATTTCCTCCTTTTCTGGCTTGTGACACTCTGCGCTAGCTCAGGCTGGGAACAGGTACTAGTTCAAGGCAGAGTGAAAGAGGGATTGCTGCTTGTGGTTGTATGTGTTTGCTTCTGTTAAAGAGGATCAGCAGATTTTTGTATTGCTTCAAAAACCTGTTTGATCAGAGCGGTGGGTTCATTGAAATATATCTGTTTACCATGGGAGGCTAAACTTCTCTCAGAACTCCATTGTTAACATCCTGTCACTTGGAGAAGGTTTGGGCAGAAGGTCATTCTCCAGACATTTTGGACTTCAACTGCCATAAGTATCTGCCCAGGATAGCCAATGGCCAGGAATGTTGGGAGTTGAAGTCCAGAACATCTGGAAATCTACCTTCTGCCCATCCCTGACTTAAAGCATGCACATCTACCCCATACACGTAAAGCTGATTCAGTAGTCATTTCTCTGCAGGGAATTCTGGGAACCGTAGTTGTGTGAGAGTGGGGCAATGGATCTGTAAGAGAGAATCGAATCCTCCACTTCTCTTTCTCTCTCCGAAATGTATCGGCTAGAGAGGCAACAGGAGAAAGGAGGAATTCTAAGAGAGTGGTTATTGCATTTCATAGGTGGCAGTGGTCAGTTTTGGATTCCAGGATTCTGGCATTTTGAGCTACCCTCTGTGGAAACAAATGCTGCTTTATTTATTACTTGTTTCATTGCTATCCCGCTTTTCCACCTCAAAATGGCGTTCCAGGCAGGTAACAGTCATAGGACCAAGATTAAAATGAATAAATTAAAAACACAATTAGAAACACAACGATGAAAGATATTAACTGCACTGTTGCTGAGGTTGGAAAGGGTTTAAGGGCAGTCAGTATCTAAGTGTACAGAGTGGTTTTCCATTTCAAAGGGAACTTTAAAAAAAAAATGGAATGGGCACAATATTTCTGATTATGTACAGAATATCTCACTCTTCAGCCAGGAAGCACTTTCACATAAATCAAAGGCTGAGTTCCTCTGAGCCTGTACAGAGTGCCTCCTTTAAAGCAGCCTTCCCCAACCTGGTAGCCTCCAAATGTTTTGGACTTCATATCCCACCAGCCTCAGCAGCATGGCCTATGGTCAGGAATGCTGGGAATTGTTGTCCAAAACATCCCGAGGGCACCAGGTTGGGGACGGGGCTGTTCTAAAGGATAACATTGTTTGTCTTTTTAGTAAAATAATTTTGTAGGAAGTGGAGTAATTCTCCTATCGCACTTGATGAAAATTCAGCAAAACAATGGGGCCCGAGTAGACGCTGATTGGAAAGAATCTGCGAGAGATGAGTCATGCAGAGAGGCAGCAGGCAGCCTCTTCAGTGGATGGAGTAGACAACCTGGTGCCTTTTAGAATACAGCTCCCATCACCCCCAGCCAGTATGCCCAGTCCTAAAGAATTATGGGAGTTGCAGTCCAAAAGTTGCCTACCGCTAATGCAGTCCTCTTGAAACCCACCAATGTGTCCCCGTGCAGAATCTGGGAATTACCGGCCTGCTCCATTTGCCGCTAGCAGAAGCTGCAAATTTGCAAGCGGCTGTGATGCTAATGATGCCAAAGGCGATGCCATTTCTGCTTGCGGTGAAACAGACGAGCTAGATCTCCCTCTTATATAAATGGGAAGCTCCGTGGACCACTGAATTGGATGGAATACTTTCTGTCGTCCCTGCAGGTTCGCTTCCTGGAGCAGCAGAATAAGATGCTGGATACCAAATGGAGCCTCCTGCAGAACCAGAAGACCACCCGGAGCAACATGGACAGCATGTTCGAGGCCTACATCAACAACCTGCGTCGGCAGCTGGACGGCTTGGGCCAGGAGAGAGTGAGGCTGGATGCGGAGCTGGCTAACATGCAAGGCCTTGTGGAAGAATTCAAGACGAAGTGAGTGGCTGGGGAGGGGGGAACTGGAATGACGCTTCCACTATCTTATCTCGCTCCTGGTAAATAGCACTAATCTAAGCCTCCCTGCCCCGTTCTATTGTCCAGCCTGTGGAAATTCCATGCCCTGGAATCTGGTGCAGTAAACGACCTCCTGAAATGATTACATTCTTCTTTTTAAAGAATGAAGTTACTAGCCCTCACCGCTATTGTGAATCCCTTCTTTAAAGTAGGTGGTAATAGCGTAAGTCCTGTTTCCCTTATTATGCCTTTTGCTGCCCTGGTGTCTGATTCATGCAGATGTAATGGAACAAATATCCTTGGGCATTTCCACACCACAGACTTAAACCGGTTTAATAATTCTTCCCTCTCCCCGGGGAATTTTGAGGCCTGTGTTTTGCAGTCAAACCAAGTCTCAGCACCCTACAGTTCCCAGGATTCTGGAAGGAAGTTAAACTAGTCCAACACTGATGCAACTTTGTGATGTAGATATGCCCTTTATCATGTCTAGTGCTAGCCAGGTTCTCCACTAAGTCTGCAATCCTGTGCCCACTTCCCTGGAAGTAAGGCCCATTGAGCTTGATGGGGCTTACTTCTGAGTAGACATGTACAGGACTGTACTGTTGTGAAGGAACCTGATCAGGTTTACGGTTGATTGGTGCAATAGTATAATTCAGCCTTCCCAAACCTGGTACTCTCCAGATGTGTTGGATAGCACAACTCAGCATGGACTAATAGTTAACGCAGTTCTGATCCTAATCCACACCACAGTTGATTATTGTCCTGTTGTGTGGGGAGTGCCCCCCTAGATAAACAACTGTTGAGTCACCCCCACATTGACTTATCATGTTGTCTGAACATGGTTTTCCCACCACTTCTTCCATCCTTTTCTAGTTTGGTAGAACTAGGGTATGTCTGTCTGGAAGCACCCAGAGAGAGAGAGAAAGAGAGAGACAGGGAAAGAAAGAGACCCCAAGTCTGGGAAAACACTGTGGAAAAGGGGGGATGCTGCAGAATAAGGGAGATAGATGGGAATGGGCCCCCCTCTTTCTGACTCCTCACTCTGAAATTTAACTCCTTCCTCTGAGGACCTTGAGAAGGAGGCAAAAACTTTGATATGCTGAGTCTTCTGTAGTGGGGTGGGGTGGGGGTCCGTTAGATGTCAGTCTATTTCACTGACTCCAAAATGTGGTAATGGTAGGTGAAGGGAATTGGCCCCAGTAAGGAGGTGGAAGAAAGAGAGGCGAGCTCTGGTGCTGTGTGTGAATAAACAATGAACGTTTTATTTTTGAAACGATATAAAAACGCTCGACATTTCGGATTCAGAAGAATCCTTCCTCAGGAGCTAAAACAAATAGATTACAAAACCATTATTTAATACAAAAGAAAAAGAACAAGAACAACACCCATACAAATATAATTGAAAATTTGGATATCTATAATATAGTTTTTCATTCTGGCAGCTATAATGACCTTCATGACCTCGGATTTTGTGGCTCTGTCTATAACTGGTTGGCCTCCTATCTAGCGGGTCGCTCTTTCAGTGTGTTGGCTAATGGCAGCTCGTCTTCTTCTTTTCCCCTTTCAGTAGGAGTTCCGCAAGGCTCGGTGCTTGGCCCGTTGTTGTTTTCTTTATACATGTTGCCCTTGGGTAATCTTATTCAATCTCATGGCCTCCAATATCACCTGTATGCCGATGATACACAATTATATCTTTCATCTCCGGATCTTTCTCCTGATGTTCATGATCGTATCTCGGCATGTCTTTCAGATATCTCAGCTTGGTTGCTTCACCGTCGTTTGAAACTTAATATGGCAAAGACTGAATTGCTTGTTTTTCCTCCTAAACCTTCTCCTCATCTCTCATTCTCTCCACTGTCAATAATGTTACTCTTACTCCAGTCAAGGAAGCTTGTAGTCTTGGCTTTATATTTGATTCCTCGCTCTCCTTTATTCCTCATATTGAGACAGTAGCTAAATCCTGTCGTTTTTTTCCTGTATAATATTGCCAGGATTCGACCATTTTTGTCTGTCTCTTCTGCCAAGACTCTTGTTCATGCATTGGTTATTTCTCGGTTGGACTACTGCAACCTTCTTCTCACTGGCCTTCCTTCTTCTCACATCAGTTCGTTGGTTTCTGTTCACCACTCTGCTGCTAAGATCATCTTCTTGGCTCGCCGCTCTGACCATGTTACTCCACTTCTGAATAGGGGTGTGCACGGACCCCCCGCTCCGCTTCACTTGCAGATCCGCCATTTTTCGGAGCGGGTCGCTCCGCCCCGCCCCCGCTCCGCCCACTTCCGCTCCGCTCCGCCCGGAGCTCCGGATCGGATCCGGAGCTCCGTTTTTGCCCCCCCATAGGCTTGCATTGAAAGCTAAAAAAGTAAACAACTTTTTTTCCGTTGAAGTTAGAAACCTCACGTTTGGCACCATGACACCTCATGGGCGTATACACACACACGCCAAGTTTCAAGGCAATCCCATCATCCCCTGATTTTTGGCGAATTTTTGAAAATCGGGCACCCCATTCACACCCCTTGGGATAGCTCCGTCAATTTGCATGTTACAAACCTCAAACTCGGCACCAGGGCAGCTTATCCATGTGTCCACATGCACGCCAAGTTGCAAGCAAATCCCATCATCCCCTGATTTTTGGCGCGGCTCTACCCTCTAACGCACCTCCCATAACCCTAATTCACACCCCTTTAGATAGCTCCGTCAATTTGCACGTTAGAAACCTCAAACTCAGCACCATGATAGCTTATCCACGTGTCCACATGCACGCCAAGTTTCAAGGCAATCCCATCATCCCCTGATTTTTGGGGAATTTATGAAAATCGGGCACCCCATTCACACCCCTTGGGATAGCTCCGTCAATTTGCATGTTAGAAACCTCAAACTCGGCACCAGGAGAGCTTATCCATGTGTCCACATGCACGCCAAGTTGCAAGCAAATCCCATCATCCCCTGATTTTTGGCATGGCTTAACTCACCCCAAATTGTCCCATTCTACAACTACGTCAATTTGCACGTTAGAAACCTCAAACTCAGCACCATGATAGCTTATCCACGTGTCCACATGCACGCCAAGTTTCAAGGCAATCCCATCATCCCCTGATTTTTGGGGAATTTATGAAAATCGGGCACCCCATTCACACCCCTTGGGATAGCTCCGTCAATTTGCATGTTAGAAACCTCAAACTCGGCACCAGGAGAGCTTATCCATGTGTCCACATGCACGCCAAGTTGCAAGCAAATCCCATCATCCCCTGATTTTTGGCGCGGCTTAAACTTTTTAACTCACCCCAAATCAAGTCCCATTCTACAACTACGTCAATTTGCACGTTAGAAACCTATCCTTTGGTCCCATGACAGCTTACCCATGTGTCCCCATGGACACCAAGTTTCAAGGCAATCCCATCATCCCCTGATGTTAGGGGAACTTTTGAAATTTGAACACTCCAGTATGTCAGGGATTTAAAGTTGCAATTGCAGACAGCTCAATGGGGCCAGTTCCAAGGCAATCCCAACATGCCACGAGATAACCCTAAATCTTCTGGCACATTTGAAAAAGGGATTATTGAATTTGATAAAGTCTAAGTGAGCGCAGGAAGGACTTCTCCCCTTAGTCAAAGCAAGACACATACACCATCGCTGCAAGGCGGGAAGGGGAGAATTATTATTATTATTATTATTTATTTATATAGCACCATCAATGGAAAGCAGGCAGGCAGCATGCATTGTAGTGCCGCAAGGATGGCTTGAGCACTAACGCATAGCAAACCAACCCATAAGTGGGCGCAAAGTGAGGCAAAGATGGCTGGTTGTTTCTTTCTAAGCCAGCAGTTACGCCTTGAGGGGCACAGAGGAGGACGATTGGGAGCAAACCAGGCACCAGGCGGGCAGAGAGGCAGGCAGAGTAGGCGAGGAGTCAGTCCTGGCAGATGCCCCACCACAGCAGCACCCCGGGGGAGGCGGGCAGGCAGGCAGGCAGGCTGCGGGCATTTCTGGGGGCACAAGGAAGTGATGGCTGGTTTCTAAGCCAGCATTGCAGTTAGTCACGCATTGCAAACGCAAACCATCCCAGCGAGTCGGTCACCGAGGAGGACAGGCTAGCAGAGGGGCAGGCAGAGTGACATGTCATAGATCTAGTATTGGGGAGGAGTCAGTCCCGGCAGATGCCCCAACACAGTAGCACCCTGGGTGGGCATTGGAAAACGCCATCTTGTGGGTCAATACTTCCCCCACCCCATGTCCTGCAGGGTTGCCTGCCTAACCCTTGTGGGGATGGGAGATGGAGAGCTTAGAGTGGCAGTGCCAGCAGCAGCCTTCGGCTTTCCCCTGGAACCAGTCGCCTTGCCCGCCTCTTTCCCCAGCAAGATCGCCTGGTGCTGCCTATGAAGATGCATCTTCATGCTGCTGGTTCCATAATGCCCTGTCGATGAACCCCTGCTTAGGCTGAGTTTGCAGTGGCGACAGACAGCAAAGCGGGGATCCGCTCCCAACTCAAAGTGGTCCCACACGATGCTTGTCTTTCGTTTCTGTGGTGACACCACCAATTGCCCGCCTGAGCTCTCTGGTGTTGCCACAGAAACAGGGGTGTGGGATGAGACTGGGGAGAGAGCCTCGGCCTGCTGCTGCTCCTCCTCAGCCCCCACATCCTGGAGGCCCACCGCCTCCTCCTCCTCCCCCCCCTCCACTGTGCTGAGGACCTCGTCTAGGTCCATCAGCGGGCTCGTGGGCTGAAAGGAGAATGAAGGAGTTGGGGATACTCCTCCTCCTCTAATGGCACTGCTGCCACGTGCCTCTTGCAAACGGGCACTTTTCCCATTCCCACCCTCAAAAAGAGAACGCCGGGCACAAGTTGCAGAAGAGAGTGGCTCTGCCTGCTGCTTGTCCTGCTTCTGTTTTGGAGCAGTCAGCCAAGGAGTTGCCCGTTTGAGTTTCACAGGAGGAGAGGAAGCCCTGCTGGCAGACTGAGCCTTGCTGCTTTCAGCACGCCTGCTTTCTCTTTTCATGATGACTAACAAAATATTAATACTACTAATACTATGTATAAGGTACTACTAAGAATATGTATAAGAAGAATATAATATGTTTAAATGTAGGGAAATGGGACAAGAACAATAAAATATACTACTACTAATATGTATGAGAATATACTACTAAGAATATCTACAAGAATATAATAATATGTTTTAGAATATTACTAATAAATGTAGGGAAATGGGACAAGAAATGGGACAACCACTACTATAAGAAGAACAAAATATGAATACTACTACTAATATGTATGAGAATGTATACTAATAGACTACTAAGACTATGTCAAAGAATATAATAATAATATGTTTAAGAATAGGGAAATGGTGTGCGTATGCTTTCCCCAAAATGCTCAATCTGTGGCTGCCTGTTGAACTTGACAAAAGCAGCCCACTCCGTCGAAGTTACACAGAGAAGAAAAAGAGAATCCAATTTTTTTGGTATATTTGGTATATAGAAGATAGAAGGAAACACAATCAGGATTTAAGAGAGGGGAGGGGGAAAAAGAACCAACCACTACTATAAGAAGAACAAAATATGAATACTAATATAATATGTATGAGAATATATACTAATGGACTATGTGAAAGAATATAATAAAATATGTTTAAGAATATAAATGTAGGGAAATGGGACAAAAAGTGTGTGTATGCTTTCAAAAGAAAGCTTTCACAAAAGCAGAACAGTCAGGCTTTAATACAGGGAAGGGGGGGGCAACCAACCCAACCACACACTCCAAAATTCAAAAATAAAGTTTATATTAAATCAAAGTAAGGGGAAAACACAGGGCAAACTAAGCTACAAGTCAGAAAGAAGCAAACAAACACACACACGCGCCAAACTAAACCTATATTAAATTAATCTATCTCCAAAGCAGGAGCACTAGCTAAGTAAGTGTTCCCTCCACGAACGCCAACCCACAAAGAGACACAAAACAGAAAGTTCTCAGGGTGGGTCTGCCTTAGTCCCCCCTCCAACGCTGGGATTGGAGGAGGATGCTTTCTGAGGAGATGAATTCTCATCAGGATTGGGAGTTGAATGTGCCTGTCATCGCTTCCAAAAAAATAATAATAATAATAAAAAAAAACCCAAACCCCGATTTTTAAAAAAATATTGCACGTGAACCACAGCACGCAGAAAGTTGAGAGTGGTCTCAAAATGACCCCCATCCACGACTCTCTGTGCACAAGAATTTTCAGAACGATAGCTTAAACCCCCCCCAGTTATCCCCGATTCTTTCCCTCAATGCAATCCTATGGGCGAAAAGCCGAAACGCCGTTTGAGCCCTGCGGTTGACCCGATTTTTAAAAAAATATTGCACGTGAACCACAGCACGCAGAAAGTTGAGAGTGGTCTCAAAATGACCCCCATCCACGACTCTCTGTGCACAAGAATTTTCAGAACGATAGCTTAAACCCCCCCCCAGTTATCCCCGATTCTTTCCCTCAATGCAATCCTATGGGCGAAAAGCCGAAACGCAGTTTGAGCCCCGCGGTTGACCCGATTTTTAAAAAAATATTGCACGTGAACCACAGCACGCAGAGAGGTGAGAGTGGTCTCAAAATGACCCCCATCCACGACTCTCTGTGCACAAGAATTTCCAGAACGATAGCTTCAAAAACAACGTAGTTATGCGCGATTATTTGCCGCAATGCAATCCTATGGCGAAATGTTTTCAAGATGGCGACCGGAGCGCTCCGACTGAACTCGGAGCTCCGAAAAATGGTCGCTTCTCTTCGCCTTGCTTCTAGGGGGTCCGCGGTCCGCTCCTACTCCGCCTCTGGGTAAGGCGGAGCAGGCCAATCCGCTACTGCTTCTACGCTCCTAATCGGAGCGGAGCACATCCCTACTTCTGAAATCTCTTCATTGGCTTCCAATTCACTTCAGAATCCAATATAAACTTCTCCTGTTGACCTACAAAGCTTTTCACTGTCTAGCTCCTTCCTATCTTTCCTCTCTCATCTCACACTATTGCCCCGCTCGTGCTCTTTGCTCCTCTGATGCCATGTTTCTCACCTGCCCAAGGGTCTCTACTTCCCTTGCTCGGCTTCGTCCATTTTCTTCTGCTGCCCCTTACGCCCCTTACTCTTCCAGAACATTTGAGAACTACAAGTTCAATCGCAGCTTTTAAAGCTCAGCTAAAAAAATTTCTTTTTCCTAAAGCTTTTAAAACTTGATTTTGTTCTGACTTTTATACTGTTAGTTTTACCCTACCCTGTGCCTGTTTGGTGCATTCTCTTCCCCTCCTTATTGTTTTATTATGATTTTATTAGAATGTAAGCCTATGCGGCAGGGTCTTGCTATTTTATTGTTTTACTCTGTACAGCACCATGTACATTGATGGCGCTATATAAATAAATAAAAATAATAATAATGTGCATATCTCTCTGTCTTGGCTCCTACTGAGCAAATTCTTAACTAAAGAACTTAATTGAAACATGGTTATCTACTGTCATTTATCTAAAAACTACATGTAGTATATTTAAGAAACAACTAATACACAACAAGTTGAAAATCATAAACTGCTCTTTTTCAAACAAAGTAGTACATCCTAGTACTTCTTTTAAACTGCTTCATTAGCTGTTAAGACCATAACATGAAATAAACTGAGGGAATCTAATTAGTTATACAGGAAAATCTGGCAACAAGATTAACATTACCAGTTACATATACATATTTTGACCATTGTTTATTTACACACAGCACCAGAGCTCACCTCTTTTTCTTCTACCTCCAAAATGTGGTAAGTCAGCTCTGCTAAGTTTGGGGACCTTCCTTCTCATTCTTCTGAGTGGGGGTCCTTGACGTCAGTCCCAAAGTCCTACCCTGAATACACCACAGAATACGTCCCTGTTTTCTGGTACCCACCCATGGCAAAGCACTGTCCCTGTTTTGCCTTTCCAGGGAGAGATTTTGCACGAAATGTTGTCAGTGTGAGTTACCTACAGCGCCTCTACTGATTATCTGAGCAGTGTCGGGGAGGGCTAACCCCTTTCTTCCAATGAGGATTGTTCCCACTGACAGGATTAAAACTCTTCCCTCTGTGATTCCTCACCTTCATGTTGCTCAGGTGATCAGCAGAGAACAGGTAAGCAGCAGGGAGAAAGAGGCTACAGACACGCCCGCTTTTCCCTGCTGTACAGCTGATCAGTGGGAGGAGATCTGGGCTACATGTGGCCTAGGGCAATGGGTTGCCTGTGGTGATCTAGAGATAGAAACCAACAGGATGTTTGTTGGAGACTATGCATATTGACTGGAGAATGTGCATATTGCCCAGAGAATGTACAAATCTTTTGGAGATATACATATTTCCAAAAGCCTGTTAGAGAATATGCATATTGTCTAGATAATGTGCAAATTCCCTGTTCATAAACAGATTATGTGCACATGCTTCATGAGGCATGGTGAATGTCTGCAATATTATTTGTTTATTTATTTATTTATAATACTTTTATACCACTTAATATATTTAAATCCCTACACAGTTCCCATCCCTAAGCTATCACACGTTGCACTTCCTGGGGACGAGTTATTTGTTATTTTGGGGCTAGAGGTTGAGGGTTAAGAATAGAATAGGTATAATAAAAATAGAAACAATGACTTCAGTGCTTTATTGAACACACACAAATCCATCTTGATGTCTTACTCCTGATGTATGGGGGCTGGTTGTGGTTACTCGGAAGGAAGGGTAGGCACTTTGCACATGCTCAAATGTAATGCCACCTTCATAGGTTTCCAGTAGAAGCTTTGGTACTGAAAGCATGTAACCCTGGTACTAATTAAGCCCTGCCTGGCTTATTTGTAGCTTGTAAATTAACTAATCCGCTTCCTCTCTCCCCAATAGGTATGAAGATGAAATCAACCATCGTACTGAGAAGGAGAATGAGTTTGTCCTTCTTAAAAAGGTAAGTGCGGGCCTGTCGGATTTCTAGGCTGCCGAGGTGTCTTCTTTTACAGAAAATGGGTCCTCTATTTGAAGAACAGCCAGAGGACTGTCCTCTCTTTGAAGATATCAAGAAAATTAACCATCAATTTCTATTTAAATTATAATCGCTATTTCTAAAATTGCATATAAACACGTAAATTAGCGTATACAAACTTAAGCAAATCATTGTTCTCTTTTTTTGGAGGGGTGATGCATTTCCTCTTTTCTTAGCGATTCGTCAGTGCAAGTTTCCTAGTTAATTATCATGTCTCTGGATGACCTTGTCGCAGCCTTTGGCATAGTGACTTTCTCTCTTTCTCCTTAGGATGTGGATGAGTCCTATATGAACAAGATTGAGCTGGAATCCCGCCTGGAATGCCTCACTGATGAGATCAACTTCCTGAGGTCACTGTACGATGAGGTAAAGGCAAGATTCAGCCTTATAAATACTCTTTGTCTCCTGGGAACGGAGGCAAGATGGTGCCCACTCTCCCATTCAATACACCAAAGCTGACCAGACTGGCAGTTGAATCTTACCTCAGCACTGGTGATGGGACAGTGTCTTCCATTGTCCCCTGAAAAGAGCAAGCTGGCTTGGGGCGGTGAGGGCATGGGATGACAGAGCAGGCCACACAGCAAACATTACTGTTGCTCTCCACTCCTCAGTATCTGCTGCCTGAGGCAGCCACCCCACTTTGTCTTTTGACAGGGCCGGCCCTGCCTGGGGAATATCAAAGAGCATCAACAAAGTAGGAAGCAGGGGTGCTTCTTTCCGTAGGCAGCCAGGACATTTTTTAAAATGCCCCGTCCAGATGCAGAGTGAAAAGATCATTTGAATTTCCCCAAATTTGCATGACTCTTGATGGCAAAAGCGTCCTTCCTGTCTGACTTTACATCCAATCTTCCTAACGCCAGACCTATTAAGTTCGCCACCTACTCTTTATCTGTGTGGACGGCTCAGACTGTGGGGGCAGTATCATTAAGTAATAAACCTATGACAAATAGAGTTCATCCATATTTTTGGAGTATGGGCAGAAGTATGAGTCTGAATAGATCTCAGTTGGGCCTGACTCCTGCTTGTTTGTTCGTTTGTTTGAAACAGTTTTAAGGAAAGAGAATAATAATGCCAAGTCTGCTTTCAAATAAAATTGCTTTCAAAGAAAAAGTAAAAATGAATTAATAGGGAAAGAACATAAGAAGAGCCCTGCTGGATCAGACCAACGGTCCATCTAGTCCAGCACTCTGTTCACACAGTGGCCAACTAGCCATTGACCAGGGATGAACAAGCAGGATGTGGTGCAACAGCACCCTCTCACCCATGTTCCCCAGCAACTGGTGCACACAGGCTCACTGCCTCGAATACTGGGGATAGCACACAACCATCAGGGCTAGTAGCCATTGATAGCCTTTGCCTCCAGGAATTTATCCACTCCCCTTTTAAAGCCATCCAAATTGGTGGCCATCACTACATCTTGTGGTAGTGAGTTCCATAATTTAACTATGTGCTGTGTGAAGAAGCTCTTCCTTTTATTTGTCCTGGATCTCCCACCAATCAGCTTCATGGGACGACCCCGGGTTCTAGTATTTTGAGAGAGGGAGAAAAATCCCTCTTTGGTGGGGGGACTTTATCAAAAGCCTTTTGGAAGTCCAAGTAAACAATGTCCACCAGATCACCCCTGTCTACATGTTTGCTGACACTCTCAAAGAATTCTAGTAGATTAGTGAGACTGGACTTGCCTTTGTGGAAGCCATGTTGATTCTTCTTCAGCAGGACCTGCCCTTCTATATGCTTACTAATCTTGTCTTAAATATTGCTTTCAACCAATTTACCTGGAACAGATGGCAAGCTAACTGGCCTGTAATTTCCTGGATTGTTTTGTAGACATATAATATGTTGTGTCATATAATGTGTCATATCCCCAAAATGACATTAGAGTGTAGGCTTATAAGGGGCTATAATGGCCCTTGGCCATTAGTGATCTAGTTTTCCATCTCCTCATTTAACACTGAAAACTATGCAAGCTCCAGCCTGTGTGCGGGTTGATCACCGAGAATTTAAAGAAACGCCTTTCATTTCTTTCCACTACAGGAGCTGCGAGTTCTGCAGTCTCAGATCAATGACACCTCTGTTGTCCTGTCCATGGACAACAACCGTAGCCTGGATTTGGATGGCATCATTGCTGAGGTCAAAGCGCAGTACGAAGAAATTGCAGCCAAGAGCCGTGCCGAGGCAGAGAACATGTACCAGATCAAGGTGAGTCTGTTGCTTGTACCTGTTTTCCTACAGGCCTAGCTGGGTTGGCTGGGTGGAGGCTGCCACTCATTCAACTTCCTGTAGGTTGTTCCTTTTTTAGCAGCTCCCTCCTTAATAGAAAGAAAACCTATCCAATTCTTTCTTTTTACCCATTATAGAATCATAGAACAGTAGAGTTGGAAGGGGTCTATAAGGCCATCAAGTCCAACCCCCTGCTCAATGCAGGAATGCACCTTAAAGCATACACGACAGATGGTTGTCCAGCTGCCTCTTGAATGCCCCTAGTGTGTTATAGCCCATGACCTCCCTAGGCAATTAGTTCCATTGTCGTACTGCTCTTAACAGTCAGGAAGTTTTTCCTGATGTCCAGCCGGAATCTGGCTTCCTGTAACTTGAGCCCATTATTCCGTGTCCTGCACTCTGGGAGGATCGAGAAGAGATCCTGGCCCTCCTCTGTGTGACAACCTTTCAAGTATTTGAAGAGTGTTATCATGTCTCCCCTCATCGTTGTTGATAATTATTTCTAATGAGAAATGAGATCTCAACGGACAGCCATAAGCTTCATGTGAGTGAGGAATCCTCGATTAAGGGTAGTGTATGGGAAGCTAGCGATTGCTTCCTAAAGCCAGGAAAGGGGTTGTCTTTCCAGCCCAAGGCTCAAATTCCATATTGGAAAAGCTCTTGGGGGCCACATTCCAGTGTTGGGTGGGGCTGAAAGCCAAAAGGGGTGGGGCCAAATGCAAAAGGGGGTGGGGCCAAAAATACCTGTATATTTCAGCTTAAAGCTCTTACTATCAGTAACCAAGCCTTAGAAGAGGCATTTCAACTTTCTTAAATGAGGTGTGGGGGGGGAATGCACAAAAGATGAGAAACCATGGAAAGACCAGCAGTTAGGGGGAAGGGGTGTGGCCATTTAGGAAACCCCAGAGGGCTAGATCTGTCCCCCGGGCCTGAGGTTGCCGATCCCTGTCCTAAAGAAACCAGAAGTGAGCGGAAATGTTGATTTCTGGAACTGAACAGATTAGCGGAATTCACCGAAGAGAGTTGCGCTGACCTGTCCCATTTCAGAAATGAGCATTTTGGCTTTTTTCCAGCATCGCTATCGGGAGCACTGGGCTCCTGTTGGGCCAATGGTGAGTCCCGCTGATGCGACCCAATCAGCGGAGTTGCAGGGGTGACTCTCAGTAGTGTTAGAGTTGGGGTTTGTGTGTGCGCGTGTGTGCCTGCTAAGAACTGCAATCTGGCATCTGCTGCATTAATCATCCTAACCTGGCACAGAACACTTTTTGTTTTGAGCCTTCTAAAGCACATCAGGTATATATTATCTCAATGACAGCAGGCCTAGCCGTATATTATGGTTATTTTCACGTGGTGGAGGGTGGGGCAAAGAGGTAATAACTTGCCTAAGGCCACCAAAGGAGAGTTCCTGGCTGAGGTGAAATTTACGAGGTATTTCCTAGCTCATCACTCACAGCCACTCCAGTATATTTTGAAAGAGCTGGAGATCCCTAGGAAGATTCCACGGGCAAATTATTGGTCACATCTATATTGTTCCAAGGATCTCAGGGGGTTGACCCTCTTGTACCCTTACAACAGTTCCCCTTTGGGGTAGGTTGTGGGGGTTGGCGAAGAGAGGGAGAGACTTGGCCACTGCCCACAGAATTTGAGTCCTGCTAGGCAGGGATTTAAACATAGGTCTCTGCTTTCTAAGTCCAGTAGTCGGGACATCAAAGAAGGGCTCATTTCAGGCTAGTGGTGGCCTACTTTTTTTTACTAGAAGACTGCAATTTACCCAGGTGGCGCCTGATTCAAAATGGCATGCGAACACAAATAGAAATCGACGAGTTCCTACAGATCAGGGATTCTAAGTGTCGAATTTAGACCTAAAAATTGATGGGATTAAACCATTAGGAGATAGAGATCCTTGCTGATCTACTGCAAATCACCCGGAGATCTAACAGTAGAGCCTGACCTACTTTCTACCTGCCCTTACTGTGTACCACATTCATTCTGCATGCTGAAGAGGTTGCTGACTTCTGCGGTGTACGTTTGTGTGTGTGGCATCTATATAAAGTAATCAATCAATTGATCTCAGGGGTGGGAAATGTGTGGCCTTCCAGATGTTGCTGGACTACAACTCCCATCAGCCATCACCATTAGCTATGCTGGCCAGGGCTGATGGGAACTGCAGTCTAACAACTTCTGGAGGGCCACATTCTCCATCCCTGATCTGTGGGTTGAATGCAATGTTAGTCTTAAGTCCTATATGCATTCCATTGGATCTATTCCAAGTCGGACTATCATTCGATGCAACCCTATCTTCTCAGTCTAAATCAGTCAAGAAATAACTCCACTGAATTCTTAATGTCCCTATTACTTGGGAACTCAGACAAATTAATCACCGAGCAAGTGGCCAAAGTTTTTGAACTTGGCCATTTCTATTAGATCCTCTATGATTACTTGTCTTTTTAATAGTTAAATGTACACTCAGTCCTTTTGTATGTAACTTTTGTTGGAATGGTCTATTGACTGCAATAAATTGTTGTTGTTGCCCTCTTATGTGCTTGTTCTTTTCTACATTCTCCTCTGTAGTTGTTAATTTCTATAAACAGTTTATTCATTTATTTATTTGAAAAGTTAATTCCCTATCTTTGGGGCATGCATCGTTGTAATAATATTGCATAAAACAAAATTAAAATGAACAGAGAGCTTCGGCTATTGGGCGGCATGAAAATGTAATAACTAACTAAATAAAATAAAATTATAAAATCAACAGAACATGCTGAACGGCAGAGTAAAGAGGCAGCATTCCCTCTGGATTGCTGCAAAGGTGTTTCCCTTCTTGTACCGTGTGATTCTTATGACTCCTGTCTTTGCTGTTAGTCACCTTCTTGCAAGGTGTTCCTAACGTGCATATAATGTTTGCCTCCTTTCTCTCCTCCCTGTAGTATGAAGAGCTCCAGACAGTGGCAGGCAAACATGGAGATGACCTCCGCAACACCAAGAATGAAATCAACGAGCTCAACCGGTTGGTCACACGGATACAGTCGGAAATCGATGGTCTGAAAGGCCAGGTCAGGAAGCAATGCGTGGCGCAAAGCCGGGCACTTGTTTCTTGTGGGTACAGCACCATCCATGTTCATAGTGCCCTTATATCATCACACATGCAAAAGAGTTGGGTCTCTGCCCCCACGGGACTTACAATCTATATTTGGATTAGGAGGGAGGCATGCAAGAGTAGCAAGCTTGGTTTCTATTGTGTTTGAGGAGTAGTATTATTCTTATTTTTAATTTTTAAAATATTTTTGCTTCTCATTTCCAAGGAAGTTAACAATAAAGTAACCATTAAAGAAAACCCCATCAACACTCCAGTCTGCAAACTTCAAAAAGACCAGCACCAAAAGCAGACATTAGCCCCCATTAAAAGAGCCAAAGAAATGGTTATTTATTACCCGGGCCAAGAGTCTGCTGAAAGCAGTGTCATCAACATCGTCATCATTTATTAGACTACTGACCATAATCCCCCCCCCAAAAAAAAAACATAACAGAAAGAGCCATGTTTCAGGTGCGAGAACAGCTAAGTTTGCCACCATTATTGATCTGATGTTAATAATAGCAACGTTCAAAAGCATAGCATGCCTTAAAGTTACGTTACCATTAAGTCATCCAAACAGAAAGCAAGCAGAAATCCGTCAGGGCATCCAGAGAAAGTAGCGCTAAAATAGAATGCAGCAATTGTTCCTCAGCTCCTTTATAAAAGATACAATAAAACAATGCATGAGAAATAGTCCGCTGGTCTTGACCGGCTCCCTAAAGGCAGAGAGGGAACTGACCAGATATTCAGTTGGCAGCAGGACAGGGAGGAAGGTCTTTAAAAAATCTTAGCATGTGAGTAGGTTTGTAGTGGCAGAGCCAGTCCTTCAGATATCCAGATCCCAAACCATTCAGGGCTTTCTTAAAAGCCAGACGATTGTGTGCAAATGAACCAGGATGTGTGTTTTGTTTTGTTTTCATTGGGCTTGGAAATGGATTGGCAACCAACAAAGGTGAAATAGTCCTGTGTGGTGCAGCTATGCTGGTAGTCCATTGTTTTGGTAGGAGCTGATGGGAGTTCCATCCTGCTGGATGGAGTGGAGGGGAGCTGTTGCCCAAAACATCTGGAGAGGGTGTGGGTTGGGGAAAGGCTGATATAATGAGATCAAAAGAATAGGCCACAATTTACTCCTGGGCAGTTGCATTCTGCACTGGCTGAAGTTTCCAAACACTCTTCAAAGGAGACACAGGGTTGGATCCAGAACCATTGTTCCTCCAGCAGAAGGACACCACTTGTGGCATAGGACTTCTGCATCTTCTCCATCCCCATGACATGGCCTCTAAATCTCTGGAGGTTTGAGGGATCCCATGAAGGAAACTTGGAGGCCACGGAGGAGAGGACCTGGAAGTCCTGTTCCGCAAGTGGTATCCTTCCGCTGGTAGAATGATGGCTCTGGATCCAAGCCAGGGACTTCTGGCTTCTGACATTTTCAGCGGTCATTCCCCCTTTTCAGTCCCAGCTGCCTGCCCCACTTTTGTAAAGAGCAAACCATTGGAGGCTCATCTTTCTCTCTTCATCCTCTTCCCTCCACCCACCCACCTTCCCCCCACAAACTCAGCATGCTAACTTGGAAGCCGCCATCGCGGAGGCCGAAGAACGCGGGGAAATGGCCGTCAAGGATGCCAGCAACAAGCTGTCTGAACTGGAGAGTGCCCTGCAGAGAGCCAAGCAAGACATGGCTCGTCAGCTGCGGGACTACCAGGAGCTGATGAATGTCAAGTTGGCCCTGGATATTGAGATCGCCACCTACAGGAAGCTGCTGGAAGGAGAGGAGAACAGGTGGGTACCAATTTGGCCAGGTTCTGGTGGCTGGGCAGGCTTTGGCCTTGCGGCATCTTCTTTGTTGTAGAACCCGGGGATCCATCGACCAGAGCTTGGTGCAAAAGACAGTGTCTGAGTTCCAGACTTTGGAACAATGTCACTTCATGTATTTTAATGTCATGGGACTTAGGTTAAAATCCCAAGACTTCAGTGGGTCTGCTCTGACTTAAATTTAAAGAATTCTGAGCCCAGGGATGTTGTTTTGAGTACTAGCACTAAAGGGAGCTCACAGCGCTTCCTTACAAAACCTCTCTCCTGAATTACCCCCAAGTGTTCTTCATTTCAGCAGAAGGATTTGGGAAGGGGGGCGGGCAGTGAGGGGCTCATTTTGTTGTTGCCATTGTTAAGGAATTGGGAATCTGGAATCCTCAGCGATCTGTTACAAATCGCCCAGTGATCTATCAGTAAATGCACTGACCTTCTTCCCATGCCTGCTCCAGATAGTGCTCCTGCAGCAGTTAGGGTCAGTGGTACATCAGTGAACTGTTCGACGTCTGTGCTGACAGCGGTCTTTGTTTTCATCACTTATATTTTGCCATTCCTCAACAGTAATTTGTTTTCCCCCCTCTCCCACCCTCGATAGGCTGGAGTCCGGGATGCAGAACATGAGCATTCAGACCAAAACAACTGGCTATTCGGGTAAGCAAACGTTGCACTATGTTGAAAGAGAGACATGGGATTGAACTCACAGGGCCGTGTTTGAGGCACAAAAAGTGAGGGCAGCATGAAAAGAAAATGATTAAATCAACTTGCATGTAGGTTATATTACTACGTTTACTAGGTGGTCCCTTTGTTTTGGTGGCTTTACAATTTCCCCCGGTATAGTTGCCAAGTGACCAGGGAAATGGGAAAAAAATTGGCCTGCTCCCATTCTTTCAGCAATAGCTCGATTTGCACAAATCAGAAGGTGGAGATTTTCATGGCATGGAGTGAAATTATCACTCGCTCATACCTGTAGCTCAAGCTGTGTCCGAGCAAGGGCCTGGGCTGCGGAGAGGCACCACTTTAACTGGATGGTCGGGACATTACATAGAAGATGCTGCCTGTTGTTCTGGGATCTCCAGTATTCGAGGCAGTAAGCCTGTGTGCACCAGTTGCTGGGGAACATGGGTGGGAGGGTGCTGTTGTACCATGTCCTGCTTGTTCATCCCTGGTTGACAGCTGGTTGGCCACTGTGTGAACAAAGTGCTGGACTAGATGGACCCTCGGTCTGATCCAGCAGGGCTCTTCTTATGTTCTTATGATCTGATTCAGGAAATACACTGATATGTACCCCTCCTGGGCTCCTTCTTAGTTTAAGAATGAAGCATACTTTCAATTTTAATCCAGGGGGCCTAAACCTGCCCCATGTAGTCAAAGCTGGGAACCTCCCTTGTTCTATCTCTAATCGAAATGTTCTCTGTCCCATATCCAGGTGGCCTGAGCAGTGGGTACAGCAGTTATGGGGGTGGCTACAGCTCTTCGTACTCCAGTGGTGGCGGCTACTCTTCCCCGCTGGAGAGTTCGGCAGTCACAAAGTCCAAGGCCATCGTGATCAAGAAGATCGAGACCCGGGATGGGAAGCTGGTATCCGAATCCTCCGATGTGATGTCCAACTGAGCCCCAGGCCCCTCCCGGATCCCGTTTAGAGTGCATTATCCCAGCGAGCCTTTTCCTTCATCTAGTTGGGCTGATGGCGTGAGAAATGGGGCGGGGACAGTGGAGAAATCGCTTCCTTCTCTCATCTCTCTTTCTCTAGGGCAGGGGTGAGGAACCTACGGCCCTCCAGCTGCGGTTGGACTACAACTCCCATCATCCCTGACCATCGGCCCTGCTAGCTGGGGTCTATGGGAGTTGGAGCCCGACAGCCCAGTTTCCCTGCTCTAGGACATCTGAGATCACAAAATACTGCAGTGTATTCCGGCCCGTCAATTCCATTTCTTCCCCCTGCCCATCACTCACCTTTCCATGGCCATGGAGCATGTTCATTGCGCTGATATTGTGTCCCCACCAAAATATATTTTGTACTTCTGCCCATCGTGAGGTTCTCCCAAGCCTGCCGATACCTCCCAATGTTAGTTGTTAGAAGGCAACGCTTTTCGTAGGACAGAGAGAAGTAGCAGATGAAGCTTCTGGCAGAGGAGTAGCTGCAGGGGCCAGAAGGAGGGTTGACAATCCTACACAACGATTTCCTTGCAACGATCATGAGGGTAGGTAGAGTCTTTTAAGGCAAGGGTGGGTAGAAAATAGATCTCAGGGCCTTCCAACTCCCATAAGCCCCTAGCAGCATGGCCAGTGGTCAGGAATGCTGGGAGTTGTAGTCCAAAATACCTGGCGATCTATTTTCCGCCCTTCCCTCCAGGCGAAATTGGCAGTCATTCTGTAGGTCAAAAGGATAACTCGGGGTACGGTTAACTTCTGCCCACAGGCAATGAAACTTGTTCAGATTAGGGGAATTCCTGCATCAGTGGAAAGCCCCCAAAGACAAGCTAATCCTTTCTGATTCCCAGGAATATATTTCCGTGCAAACTCCTTCACCCTTGGATGGATAAATATGAACTGATGGATGTGAGTTGTTTTGCCATTGCTGATCTCTTCGGGAAATTCCCGATCTTCCTCTGCAGAGACCCAAGGAGCTTTTGGCAGGGGACTGGATTCCTCTCCCCCTGGATTTATAGGTCCTGCCAAAGGCTCTCTTGCTCGCCCCCCACCCTCGCACCCCCACCTCCTAGAGGTCAGAAAGTTTTCTTCCTTGTGCGATCAATCCAAAATACATTGTGCAGCTATTGTAAGCTTTCCCTCCTTAATGGATTTTGGGGGCAAAGAACAAAGATGGAAGAAGGGTTGGGAAAACATGGGAGGGTTACAAATGCAAGACGTTGTCTGCCTCCCTCCCACCCCCAGTAAAATGCTGTGAATAAACAGTAGCACAGTTAGGTAATCTTAGACCCGGACTTAATGGTCATTAGGGATGGGTATTGGTGCTCTTTATGGTAATGTGTATTACTTTGCCTACTTAAATATGGTAAGCTGATCCTGCTGACTTCCCCTCCACTTAATTTGCCGCGTGGGGCCCTGGACATCTGCCCCAATGTCCTATCCTGTCTGCACCACTGTGAATGAGGCAGGGCCATTGCCGTGGTCCTCCGTTCCCACCACTTGTTTAGTTCTAGTAGGGCTGAATCTGCCTTCTGGTGGGCTAGTCAATACCTGGCTACTCCCCAGCTGTTACCAATGGATACTGGTGGCTCCTATTTCGGTGGGGCTGTGAATCCACTCTGGGTTTTAGTCAGAACCACCCCGAACTCTAAAGGAGCTATCCAAGGTGCTAAAACTACTTTGGGGCTAAGGTTCAGCACCTTGGACAACTGATTTAGAGACCTGGCTGGTTCTGACTGAAACCCAGAATGGATTCACAGCCCCACCAGAATTGGAGCCACCAGCCTCTATGGGATGCTGTCACCACTCCAGCTAAGTTGCACGATCTCAGGTAACCAGGGAGGCGTCTCCTCCTGCAAAGGTCGCTGGGCTCTGGTGCTGCCCTTTAAGCCCTGTTGTCGTTGCTGCAACGTGCCAAGCTGTGCTTGCAGAACTGCTCTGCCAAGGAGGCTGTGAGTAGGGTGACCATATGAAAAGGAGGACAGGGCTCCTGTATCTTTAACAGTTGTATTGAAAAGGGAATTTCAGCAGGTGTCATTTGTATATATGGGGAACCTGGTGAAATTCCCTCTTTATCACAACAGTGAAAGCTGCAGGAGCTATACTGCACCTATATTGTGACCAGCTTTAAAAGAGGGCAGGGCACCTGCAGCTTTAACTGTTGTGATGAAGAGGGAATTTCACCATATACGAATGACACCTGCTGAAATTCCCTTTTCTATGCAACTGTTAAAGATACAGGAGCCCTGTCCTCCTTTTCATATGGTCACCCTAGCTGTGAGGCCTTCTCTCCACCTGAGGCCTTCTCTACAAAGGCCTCAGAAGGAAGGCCCACTGACATTAGTGGGACTTGCGCCGAAACTTGAGCCATGTCCTGGGACTGCATCACTTCTTTCCGTCCTCCGAACAAACATTTGGAGAGAAATGACGGGACTTGGGACAAACGAACAGCATCGTTCATGGTTTAGTCTACTATTAATTCAGGTCGGTAAGGAGCAATTTGCTTAAGCCACTGTGGTAGTTCTCCAGGTAGCCGTGCCTCTTTCCCTAGCCCCTCCTCCCAAATAGATTCCCCAGATTTTGCAGGGTTCCCCCACCCCTATTCTAAAAGGTTCAAATGCTTCTCTTGCAGCTTAGTTACTGGCAGTAAGACCTATCAGCTAGAGTAGGCTGATATTTTTTGGTATTTTGGCCCCGCCCCCTCACCCTTCAGCCCCGCCCACCACTGGACTGCAGTCCCCAAGAACTTCACTCCCCCCACCCCACGGGCTGAAACAGCTTCAGCACCCTGATGCTACAAGCAGTAAGACTAGCCCCAGATGAGGAAGCCTGACAGAAGTCGTTATTTCTTTAGGCCACCATAAATAGAAATGGGCCAGTAGCAACGGCTCTGAGGATGATAAGCTTTGTGTGTTTACTGAGAAGGCTGCCCCAATGTGCCATTTCTCTCCCCCTCCTCCGTCCGCAATCTCAGTATGGAATATAGGTCAAGGCTTCAATCCTAACCAAGGCTGTGAACAATGCTTTTTTTTCTATTGAAGGGGCATAGAAATGGAGCCTCCCTGTTGCTCATCAAGTTAGACAGGGGCTTCAGGCAAAACAATCTGTGAATTTTTCCTTCCTTTAAAAAAACCCCTCTGTACCTCGTTTCCATTTTATTTGAGATTAAAAGCTATGCTGCCAACTTTCCATGGGAGAATATAGCTCAACTTTGCCTTGTCATTCCTGCCCCACCGCCATGGGACAAAGTGAGTGCAAACATTGCGCTGGGGTGTTTGAAAAACCATATTTTGTCAGGTTAAAAACAAGCATTCAGCTGTTTAATTGTACGCATATTTCCACAGAAGTAAAGCCCATTAAGTTCTGCAAGTCTTTTTTCCAAATAAGGATGCAGGTTATTGTAATTTTACAGCAAAATTCTCTGCATCTTACTTGGTAATTAAATCCTATTGGCCAATAGGGTTGAATCCCATGGCAATGTACATAGGATTACAGTCGGTTTATTCTTAATGCAGATTAAGCACCATTGACTCCAGTGGGATTTTTGTAGGAGTAAATGGGTGCCTGAGAATGCACCATGTCTCTTTCAACTCCTGGGCTTATTATAAGAAAAGGCTTCTTATAATATAAAACTGTTGACTTTCGAACTAGTTCTTATGTTTCTTGTTCTGTCACAAACGTTACCAGTGTAAAACAAACCTGTCACTTTCTCCCCTTGTTCAATAAAACATTATGAATTACACAACGCTGTCACTGCGTCTTCTCTATACTTGCCCAAGAAGAATTTGGTTTGCATATTTGGCATGCAATAAGGGAATGTGGTATTTACTGGCTTCACGGGGCTTGTGTTAAAAACAGTGAATGCAAACACAAAAAACACGGAGCAACGGGCATTGTGATTAGGGCTGTTAGCTGGCTTCTTTTTAAATTTTGTTTTAACTGTTTTATTCTGTTTTTATTTTCACTTTACCTTGTACACCGCTCCGAAATTTTTCAATGGGGAGCGGTATATAAATATTCGAAAGAAAGAAAGAAAGAGGGCGGCCTGTGGTTTTACTCACGTCTTCAGCAAGTTCTCGTGGCATTTGTTCATATCGCTACTGAGATAATGCCTGCCACATCTGCAGCTTTGATTTCACGCTCAGAGAGGCTGAGTAACTCCTGCATCTCTGCAAGGGAGCCAGGAAATGTATTCATATTCTGCAATGTGGTACGTCCCTTGGGAGATTGCAGTGAAACATGATTCTCAGCTTGAGGTTTAGACCTGTTTTACGTTGTAATGCATTTTGTCCTCTGAAGACTGAGAAAAAGTTAGGGGATACATTCATTGGCTCCATATATCACTAATATTATTAGTTTAATAATGGCAGCAACTAAATGACTCCCCACCCCACAAAATAAATTATACTGCTGATGTGTAGAAAGGAGTGGATTTTTGCGAGGAAAAACTGAGCTCCAATTCTGGTGCTCTTAACAAATCTCTGAACTCAAGAATTCTTCATTTCTCGGTATATGTCCTTTATAAAGGGCTCCACTTCCTGTTGGTAGATCCTGGCGTTCTAATGAAAACCACAAGCCTGAAGTCTGCCAACCTTCAATGAAGATAACACGAATACTCTGCCTAAACAACAGCCTTCCCCAACCTGATGCCCTCCAAATATTTTGGACTACAACTCCCAGAACTCCTGACATTGGCCATGTGGACTGGGGCTGTTGGGAGATGAAGTCTGCAACAATATCTGGAGACCACCAGGCTGGGGAAGGATGTTTTACTTCCTCAGGCTTATGTCTGGATAATTATTATTTTTTTGTAACCCCAGCTGTTTCTGTAATAATTAACTGAAAACAAAACTGGAGCCACAATCTTATCACTAGGTCTAGCCTATGGAGCTGAGAATGATAACTAGTGTGGAAAAGGAAAAAAGGAAAGGAACCTCTCGTGCAAGCACTGAGTCATTGCTGACTCTTGGAGGGATGCCAGGTTTCGCTGACATTTTCTTGGCAGGCCTTATAGCGGGGTGGTTTGCCATTGCCTTCCCCGGCCATTATTACCTTTCCCCCAGCTAGCTGGGTACTCATTTTACCGACCTCGGGAGGATGGAAGGCTGAGTCGACCCGAGCCAGCTGCCTGAAACCAGCTTCCGCTGGGATTGAACTCAGGCCTTGGGGAGAGTTTCGGCTGCAGAAACTGCTGCTTTACCGCTCTGCGCCACACGAGGCTCGAGTGTGGAAAAAACCAGGCATGGAATAATTATTTTTAGCACTCAAAAGTGTCTTGTGTTATATACTTTGACAGCAGAATCTCTGTTTGTCCTGAGAGGCTGACTAAATCACCAGGCATGCCCCCACTCCAATGAGGCGAGTGGGTTCTGGGACCTGCAAATACCTAGTCATTACCCCCAATCAAGCTACTCAGGAGAAATTCTGACTCCACCAAGCCAAATTCCCAAACTCTGCAGACCACTTAACAGCCATTCAAACAAGGCATCCACTGCGGTTCAACCTACACTGCTCTTACTTTTTTGCACATGCATCTCCTCTTACACCAAGGGCAAGCGTGCTAGATTCCTTCCCCACCCATGGAATAACTCCCAACCACTCATCTAAGTCAGGAGTGTGCAAAAGGAAGATCTGATGTTTTTGGACTTCAGCTCCTAGATGTCATGATCCGGCCTGTACACCTTGGCATGGGGGAAGAAATTTCAGGCTATCAATCAGAATCAGATTCTGAAGCTGAAGAAACAGGACAAGAAACATCCCAACTGACACAGGAAGAGGGGGAGGTGATTCTACCAGGCTCTTCACCCATCAGGGATGAATCTTCACCAGATCTTATCAGTGTAAACGTTAACAACTGTGGGAACTCAGGGATCCTCCAAGGGGGAGAGAACGTCAGAGGTGGGCTGATCCCAGAGTCCGCCATAGGGTCAAGTGGGCAAAGCTAAAAGTAGGTTAGAGGTGATCAGCTAGGCCAACCTCTCGCCAAAGGCTTCTTCAAAGAAATCCTCCTTGAAGGGAAAGACATTCAGAGAAAGGACCTTCCCTTTTTGTTGAAAGAACAATTGTCTTGCTTAGTTTAGCCAAGTGTTAGCCTGGAGCAAAGTTTTTAGGGTTTAGACTCTCTTGAGGTGCAAAGAGATGATTATTTACTGAGTGAAGCTTTGTGGATAACTTGGCAGACCTCCTTATTGTCTCATACTTCAGCGGGAGGGCTTGGAAACAGAACACTAGCATTCTTGACCATTGGCTATATTGGCAGGAGCTTATGGAAGATGAAGCCCAAAATATCTGAAGAGCTACCTTCTGCCCACCTCTGATCCAAGGTTTCAAAACCAGTGCTCCCCTCAGGAGTTGGTATCTGGTCGCTCAACCTTCCATCCGCAATTAGCTTTGCTACCCCTTCCCTTTGATGCATCCATATCTAGTACTTTGCTATCTGTTCAGTCAGGGCTTCTGGGGAACACACAGCTTCATCCAAAGGTAAAAAGGACCTGCAAGGACCTTGCTAGCCCTCCACTCGCCATCATAGAAAGACAACCCCTGAACTTGGGACCTACAAAATCCCACATCTCTTCCTATTCCTCCTCATACTTTAATATTTACCTGTCCCAGAGCTTTAATCGCTCCAACGTTCTAGTTTTATCTCTCCCCCTATTCCTTGCATTGCCCACACCTCATTTCCTTGTTGCACATTAAGCCTCCACTCCATCTGCCAATCCTTAGAGCAAAGGGAGGCAACATGGTGCCTGTGGGCATCAATGTAACCCCAGACACTTTTCTTGGTGCCCACCAAGACACTCTATTCCTCCCAATTTGTGTGTGTGTGTGTGTGTGTGCGTGTGCGCATGCGCGTATGTATCTTATTTGCAGCTGGAATTGCATCAAAGTGAAGCAAGAGCCTCCAGCTGCTGCATTTTAATTTCCCATGAATGCCTCTGGGCTGGTTATTTATCTGGCTAATCACATGCCCACCCATGGCATCCATTTTATGGTTCTGCCCAGAACAGTTGCTCACATTTCCAAATATGCCCATGAGTACAAAAAGTCGCCTACCTCTGTCCCAATGCCTCCCCATTCCCTTTTCTGGCAACCATAACCTCTCCACTTCTGTATCTCCCTCTCTGGCCACCACCTGGATATATACACAGCTTCTAGTCCAACCTTAATCGAGTTCATCTAACTAACCCTTCTCCAAGCTGGAGCCCTCCAGAAGTTGTGACAACTCATCTTAGGATTCCTGACTATTTGATAAGCTGGCTGGGGCTGATGGGAGGTGATGTGCAAAACATCTGGAAAGCACCAGCTTGGGGAAGGTTATTTGACCAACATTTCCATTTTGTATCAAAGCCATATATCTCATATTTTTCAATAAAACTTATATTCCTTCATTCAAATTGCAGTCAAATAGCTAGCATCTCCCCTTGGTTTAAGCGCAACGCACAATCTCCCTGTGGTGCACATCTCTAGGCCCAAGATCAAGACTTATATGTGCTGTACATCACATGTGTACATTTGCGTGCCTGGTTACATGCGTGACTAAGAACACATGATAAAACTTAAATCCTAGGAAGAAACCCAAGGGGCAGGAAAAACATTTCAAGCACCTTAAAATATTCTCTTCCATTTTGGGGTCTTCATAGCTCCTCCCTGCTTGCCTGGTCCCAATAGAAGCCTGAGAGGGTTTCTTTTATCCTTCATGTCCATCCCAAATAATTATTCCCATCAAGAGTCCCTTGTTTAGCCTTTTCCTTCACCTCTCCTCACTGCTAAGGCCTATCCACACCATCAAAATGCCAACACCCACCAACACAGGGACAATCGGTTTGGGCGTGTTTCAACCACTGTCCCACTTCTTGCTGTTCATTTTTACTAATGAAAACGACAGTGTGGAAAATATGGAAGCATTTATTGCACATTGGACATTTTAAATTAAAACAGCAACCCCTGTCTCTGCTATTAGGAGGCGGCAGCAGCTTCCTCATTTCTCCTTCTTCTTTTAATTAAAGTGGCATCTGAAAAATAAAAATCTCTAGCGGTTTCCGGAGATCAGTGCGAAGACCGTCGGCAAGTCCGGGCCGACACCGGGCGATGGCTTGGCTTCCTAACGTGGCAAACCTTTGGCATTGCGGGAGCATCTGGCTTTCCCAGCTTCAGTCTCTGTCCCATGTCATCCCCCACAGGAAGCAGGCCAGGGGAAGACAGGAAGTGAGAGCCCAGGATCCTCCGTTGCGGCCCGTGGAGGAGAAAGAGCTGGACTCAGGAGGTGATTGTGCTTCTTCTTCTTTTTCTTTTCTTCCTTTCAGCCAAGCTGTGGCATTTCAGAGGAGACTGGCAGCTTGGAAACTGTCCAGGGCAACACTCCCTTCCCCACGGAAGGACGGAACAGACAGCTTGACATAGGGGGCCTGCGAACAGGCCAGCACCGGCCACTCCAGCGGCTTCAAGTATTCCCTTTCGCTGGGAGCAAATGCCTGCTGCAGACCCCAGTCAGGGCACACCGTGATTGTAGGATCCGAGCCCCAGGGAACAGGGAGGAGAGGGAAGGCACTGAGCCTGGAGCCTCTTCCAGTGAGGGGGCAGAGGCGCATGGGGGCACAGTTCTCTGCGGCAGTCCGTGGGGGCCTCGCGTCTGCGGCTCTGCCCTTCTTTTTGCCCTGCTGGTGTGTGGCTGTGCTCCCCTCCCCAGTGCTCACGGCGGGCGATCCCGGTGCCTCTTTGCAGGGCAGCAGCGACAAAAACACATACACGGAGGGGCAAAGTTGGGCCTGCTAGGCCTCTGAAGCTGCTTGTGGCTTCAGCTGAGCCTTCTCCATCGCTGTGCCGTAAGGAAGAGAGCGCTTGAAAAAGCCCAGCTGTGAAAGAAACAGAGCGGCAAGGTCAGGGTCTATGCATGGCACAACCCACCGTCATCTTCTCCAGGGCAATTTCAATGGCAGTGAATGGGCCTTGCGCAAGAGCACATATATGTTCTTTCGTTATAATGGGGCTCGCCCGGGACACATTCCCAGCAAATTTTACCCATAATACGTATTATTCATTTATTTGTTACATTTGTATTCCACCTTTCCTCCAAGGAGCCCAAGGCAGTGTACGTGATAATGCAAATCACAAGATAGAGACAGCTCCATCCATCTTGTTTCTGGCAACACAAAAGACTAACCCACTGCCTTTTGTAGATACTGCCAGCTTGTTTTCAGACAAATCTCAAAAATCACGAGGACTGGAAACTTCCACAAATTAAAAATGGTCTCTCTCTAAGGGACAAGGCATAGAAACTGAAAAGAAATAAATCCAAATTCTGCAGGCAAAGTAAATCATGAAAACGAAATACACTTAAGGCTTATCCACACATGCCCGTAGATCTCTCACTACCTGTTGAGTTCTCACCTGAATGTGTGAACCGACTCCACTGAAAAATGTCTTTGAGGTGATGAAGGGCAAAATGAAAGTCTGGACCATGACAACCCATTCGCACATGCAGGTCATCACTCATCACCATCCCTTGTATGAATCCATCTTTAAGTATTTCCCCTCTTGTTTTGCATTAAGTATTCTATTTCCAAGATCCAGATATGGGAGAGCTTCAGCAAAGGGGAGGTTTACATGTCATGGCTGCTTGAAACAGCTGGTGTGTGACATCTGCCGAACGTGAAGGCCATAATTCTACAACACCTTGCCGTGCACATTACCTGTACTGCGTGGAGAGTTTCCAACCCACCTGGAATTTTTGGGAGGTGGCTGGCAATGCCTTGGGCAGGCACACCGCATGCAATGGGAACGATTCACAGTGAGACGCTCTACACGTTAGAACATAGTGAGTGGAGAGGCCACCATGCGGTGGTTGTTCGATGCACCTTCCAGGGTTGTAGAGTTCTTCTTTTTAGGTATGCATTTAATGTGTTAATGCAACAAACACATGTTTTGAATTAATGTAGATCATAGAGGTGCAATAGTCAGGGAGCTGCTATTTGACTGTGACTCTCTGTTGAATTTACAGGCAACAGCAAAGCTGGATTTACTTGTACAGTGCGTGAAAAGACTCAAAGTGTATTCTTGACCAGGGCTAGAAAATAACATGTGTATTAAAGGGAGGGAATCAGAGTTCTCCAGGGTGCTGAAGGCCTGCTCTATTATCACACCTGATCGTCCTTATTCTTTCTCTTTTTTTCTTGCAACCATAAGGTCTAGAAACATTTTTAAAATAAATAAATAAATAAATTGAAAGCAGAGAGATTCTCAGCAGAAAAACCTGGCACATCTTAGCGCAAGTATCCCCTCCGGCATATGTAGTCCTTATTCCTAACTGCAAATGGCCCTTCAGAGAACGAAACAACTTCTCCCCAACCCTGGCAACCTCCCCTTTTACCGGAATTCTCCCTACTGAGCTGCCTCACCTTGTACAGTACATAGATGAGCAGTGCCAAGAGCAGCAATCCGATCAAAATGGCTAAGATGATGATCCAGAGAGGAACCCCCTGGCTGGTTTCTGCCTTGGCCCAGTGCAATGTCGTTGAAACCTATCCGCAGAAAGGAAGCAAGAATAAGGCATGGTACAGATCATGGGACCAAATAGGGCATTGTCATAGAGTGCAAAAGGGATCCAATGGAGCCTCCTGATCAGTCCCGCATTTATTTATTTTTTAAAAAAGAATCAAACATGTAACTAAGCTGAACAATCCCTTCCCCATGGAGGGCCTCTGATCTATCACCAATGGCCCTGCGGAAAGGGCATCTTGATGACTTGTTATGTTTTGTTATTGTTTATTGTGATTTTAGTAACGTATCTGGATGGCACTTGGAAGCTGCCGGGGAAGGATTTGTATCCTGAAAGACAAGATACTACTACTACTACATCATCATCATCATCATCACGATGAGGAGGAGAAAGAGGAGAAATCAATACTAACCTTGAGGTTAGTGGGAGGGTGTTCTGGAGGCTGGATTTTGTAGGGCACTTTCCGTACATGATAGACCGCTTCACACTGGATAGTGTGGGGAATGCTGTCTTTCTGCAAGAGTAGAAAATGGAGAAAAGAAAAGTGAGGGGTGGTCCTACACCAAAGCCAAGGGGACAAGTCCAGCCCTCCTCAGGTCCCAAACTGGCCCTCAGGATTCCCTTGACCCTCCCTTCCTCCGAAACATGATCATTCGGTGGTTTGGCTTTTGCACATTTCCCCCCTCATTCTAAAATGTCAAAATGCCTCTACTAAGCAGTGAGAGCTTTAAGTTAAAATGAGCTAATACCATTTGGTATTTTGGCTCCATCCCTTTTGACTTTAGCCCACCCACCAGTGGAATGCGGTCCCCACAAAATTCTCCAAAATGGAATCCAGCGCTTGGGCTGAAGGAGATTCAACACCTCTGCTCGACATGAATCCTCGAATGGGCAGGTCGGTCTGAGGCAAGTTGACCCTAAAGAGCCTTAGTATAGGGCCAAACGTGCCCCCTTTCCCAGAGGCTGAACCTTGCCGCCTAGGGTATTTTGTTGCTGCCTAGAGTATTTTGTAAATAGGCAAGATGTAAATTGAATAAATAACAACAACGGCAATAGGAAAAGGTCACAATGATTCTGTTAGTCACGTCAGTCACAGGCATCACATCAATTTTTTTTTACAGAAATCCTTCAGAAACTGGCCCTACCAAAATACCTCCACACCAACACCCAGAAAGCAGCTGTACTCGAAACAGGTTCAATAGTCAAGAAATTCCTGAATCAGTACAAGACAGCATGACTTGGCAAAGCTAGTGGTGATGGGTAGTTTGATATGTTTATGGGGGGGGGGGGGGCGTATCTGGTCAGCTTGTTTATGAGCCTGTCGGCGCCAGGACCCAACTTGGAATGTGGGAAAAGGTGGGAGTCAATCTTCCCGAGGTCGGGTAGAGGCCTCGCACCTGGGAGCTATCTCCTGGCTGGGCTAATTGGGCTTTGTGTGCGAAGAAAGATCAAGCACCCTCATTAAGGAGGATGGGGATAAAAGGCTGATTGGATTAAGTTGGGCTAGGTCTTCAGCCTGGAGGCGATGGACGTCTGAAGCTACCCGGTCCGGGAGCTTAGGAGAAAGTTAGAGTGTTATTGTCTTCAGAGACTGGTTTTCCAAAAGGTAAGTTTTGTTGCGAGGGAAGGGAGGGAGTCTAGCGGTTTCTGTTTAGATGGACTTATGGGTGGTTTGGCCTGACACGCACCTACTTCATTTTTTCCCCCTCTCCCCTTTCTTTTCCTTATATTTGCTATTTGTGTAGCTGCTACCAACCAAGTATTCATTTAACTCTTGTTTTTATGCATTAAAGCTTTTATCTTGGTTTACTTGAGTGTCTGTGTGCCTTTATTCCAGAGGTATACCGGTTACGTGGTACAGGGTATTGAGGGGGGAACCCTGGGGTAGCCCCCTGGGAAAGACTGATTGACTCAGTCTTCCTCTACAATGTCCAGCTAGAAAAGCTGCCATGACTGACAAAAAGAGAGATAATCATAGTAATAATAACCGCTAGGATGCTGTCACCCCTGCTGAATGTACTGTCGTGGGGGTGGGGCAAGGCCGTTGCTTAACTGCAGTGGCCATTTTATCCATTACATCTGTATTCCGAGTATATGCCTAGAACAAATGTGGGCAAACCTGCATGCAGCTCTCAGCCTTATTTTATGCTGCCTGGGCATCTCCCATTCCTTCCCGTACCAGCTGCCACCACTGCCTGCCACAATTTGAACAACTGGTTTGTTTAAGCAGCAGTTTCAAAGTCAAATGAGGTGGGCCAAAATACCAAAAGTACTGGCCTACATTAACTTAACCACTGTGGCTTGTTTAAGCAGCAGCAGGCGCTGGCGTGTGCTAGGTGCCATTTGCTGAATTAGAATCATTGAATAGCAGAGTTGGAAGGGGCCTACAAGGCCATCGAGTCCAACCGCCTGCTCAATGCAGGAATCCACCTTAAAGCATCCCTGGCAGATGGCTGTCCAGCTGCCTCTTGAAGGCCTCTAGGGTGGGAGAGCCCATCACCTCCCTAGGTCACTGGTTCCATTGTCGTTCTGCTCTAACAGCAGTACGCCAATTACCCGTCCAGGCGTGGCTTGTCACGTTATCTGAACTTGAGCAGTACGACTTGTTGGAGGGGGAAACAACATTCAAATAACCCCGCCGCCCATGTGTTTTTGAGGGTAATGTTTAATGCCGCATCACACTTGGGATATTGCATGCAAAGCTCCTGGCTGCGTCCTGAGTGCGCATGCCCCACTACTGCGGAATTCGTGCTGCTAGGTGGTTGCAGGTTTATCCTAGAGCCGGACCCTTCCGTACGGGCCATTCTACCTGGCCTTCCGCTGCTTCCATCTTCCAAGGACACTGTCTGGAGAGCAGAGCGATCCCTGAGATCACAAACCTTGTTTCGTTTCATTTCGTTTGAGAGCTCTCGCCTGCTTCTCAGGGAGAAGGCAGGAGGTAAGTCATGCTCTAAGGCAGGGATGGGCAACATGTGGTCCTCCAGATGTTTTGCCCTACACCTCCCAACTTATCGCTCTTCGGACCAAAACATCTGGAGGGCCACAAGTTGCCCATCCCTGCTCTCGGGGATCGGAGAAATGGTTCCTGGCCCGTGTTCCAAGTGGACCCCTTCTGCAAGGCACCATGGGGTGAGCAAAACAGGCAGCCACCTGGAGTACATGGGAGAGTGGCAGTCACAGCCATGCTGCCTTGAAACACATTTCCTGGAGGGAAGTTCTTTCCCCTGGTCTCATTGAAGACCTCAAAAAGGCGTCAGGAAGACCTGAGAACTGGGGAAAGTTCTTCATTGCCCCACAACCAAGAGATAAACACGGAGCCACAGCCAAATTGGCCTGTGTGAGAAGCCACTCAGCAACCATTACACCCTGCGATGCTTGAAAGCATAACTTTGGGGCAGAAACCTGAGGTAGGCCCCATAAAGGCAGCAGCAGCCACATCAGAGAGCACAACAGGCTTTAACCCCAGAGTACCTCCCTTCCTCCTCCAGCCCAACATCTCTCTTGCCTGCCCTGCTACTAAAAGACGAGTGTCCTCCTATCTAGCCCTGCTCCCCCTCTTTTGGAAGAAGGTGTTTCAGGTGATCAATCAGAATCAGACTCTGAAGTAGAGAAGTCGGCATCAGAAACAGGCCAGCCTGTACCAGTGGGGGAGAAAGCTCTCACGGGCTCTTCACCAGCTGGGAGTGAACCCTCTCCAGAGCTTATCTCGTCAAGGGCAAATAATACACAGTCAGTGGGAAGCTAACACTCTTCCGTAGGAGAGAGTACCGACAGGTTAGCCGATCCCAGAGTACGCCGCAGACTAAAATGGGTGGAGCGAAAGGAAGGCGAGAGAAAGTCAGCCCAGCTCGCATCCCGTCAGAAGGTTAACTTTAGTATCTCTAACGTTAATGCGTCTTGGGAAAAGACTTTCCATTCTCCTTGAAAGGACAATTGTCTCACTTAATTTGCATAGTTTTGTCTAGAGGAAAGTTCCAAGAGATTAGACTCTCTTCAGGTGGGAAGAGATGTTTATTGCTTAAATAAAGCTTTGTGGATTACTTAGCAGGCCTCGTTATTGTCTCCCAAGAAGGCAGGAGTTTTTTTGAGAAACACGACAACGAACTACTTGCTTTGTACTGAATTTGTTATACTCTGTTGTAAGCCACCCTTGGGATGGTGGGGTAGAAATCTTTAACGTACATAATGTCATAGGGATCCACGGATCCGGGTTGGAGAGTGGGGAAGCCATGCCAGTGGGGGGTGGGGAAGCTGGCTTGGGACAAGTGTCAGAGTTGGCAGGTCCCTCAGTCCCACACACTGGCTGCTATCAAAGCCAGCAAGCGCCCAGAAAGCTGTATCTGTCCTCATCTCTCTCTAACACAGTAGTTTCCTAACCTTGACACTAAATCTCCAAGTAAAACATTGAGGGCTGGCAGACGCCAGGTCACCCCTGTACTTACTTGCTGGAAGCTCTTGGACCAAATGCGGAAGTAGAGACGCAAGCTGACACTTCCCTGCCGTAGTAGTGCCCCCATGTGGCATTGTAGTTGGAAACACTCCTCCTCGTTACATTTCTGAAGCGCAAGGAAGAGCAGCGATTAGGAGAGAGGCTGGAACTGAACACACCCCATGAACCTTAGCTACGTCGCCACTGATGGTGTCTTCTCCATTATTATTATTATTATTATTATTATTATTATTATTATTTATTTATTTATATAGCACCATCAATGTACATGCTGCTGTACAGAGTAAAACAGTAAATAGCAAGGCCCTGCCGCATAGGCTTACAATCTAATAAAATCATAGTAAAACAATAAGGAGGGGAAGAGAATGCCAACAGGCACAGGGTAGGGTAAGCAGGCACAGGGCAGGGTAAAACTAACAGTATAAAGTCCGCACAACATCAAGTTTTAAAAGCTTTAGGAAAAAGAAAAGTTTTTAGTTGAGCTTTAAAAGCTGCGATTGAACTTGTAGTTCTCAAATGTTCTGGAAGAGCGTTCCAGGCGTAAGGGGCAGCAGAAGAAAATGGACGAAGCCGAGCAAGGGAAGTAGAGGCCCTTGGGCAGGCGAGAAACATGGCATCAGAGGAGCAAAGAGCACGAGTGGGGCAATAGTGTGAGATGAGAGAGGAGAGATAGGAAGGAGCTAGACCGTGAAAAGCTTTGAAGGTTAACAGGAGAAGTTTATATTGGATTCTGAAGTGAATTGGAAGCCAATGAAGAGATTTCAGAAGTGGAGTAACACGGTCAGAGCGGCGAGCCAAGAAGATGATCTTTGCGGCAGAGTGGTGAACAGAAACCAATGGACTGATGTGAGAAGAAGGAACGCCAGAGAGAAGAAGGTTGCAGTAGTCCAACCGTGAAATAACCAGCGCATGAACAAGCGTCTTGGCAGAAGAGACAGACAAAAATGATCGAATCCTGGCAATATTATACAGGAAAAAACGACAAGATTTAGCTACTGCCTCAATATGAGGAATAAAGGAGAGCGAGGAGTCAAATATAAAGCCAAGGCTACGAGCTTCCTTGACCGGAGTAAGCGTAACATCATTGACAGTAAGAGAGAATGACAAAGACAAAATGCGACCACAACCACTGGCCGAACCAGTATGTCCTAGTGACTAAGGGTGAAACTATATGTTGTGTTTAATTGCATAGTGTGTAATTGAGGATAGGGCTGTCGGAGAAATCCAAAATGGATTCAAATGAGTTCAGATTTCTATGAACCTGACTTGCAGATTTCGCAGCGGAATGGCTTTTTCCAAGTCACGTGGACTTGAGGTTCGGATTTTTACTTTTTGGGAGGGGATTTGCGCAATGGTGCATTTGCGCATCGGTGCACTACTGCTAATGTGCATTAGTGCACATGTGCATTTGCAAATAGGGATAAAAATTCTCATACATTCCTAAAAAAAACCTCCGATTCCATCAATGAGCAGATGATGGAATGAAAGACACTTGACAATCCCTGAAACATGGATGGAAGAGATTTTAAAAAATCTATATAGGGCCTTTTTAAATTCAAGTGTTAAGTGTGTGCAGTCCCAATTTCTATCACGACTAGTGAGCACGGGGAGGGGAGGAGAGGATTAAACCCCATAACCATTTGCTTCCCAAAATCCTTCCTCCCATACAGGGATTAAAAAAGAAGAAGAAAAACCCTCCATAGATGACAAGAGAAACTTTTTTCTTTCTTTTTTTCAGAAAAGAAATTGCGGAGGAAATTTTAATCCCCCCCACCCCTGGCCAAAGCATGGTGGCCCCAATCCAAATTGGTGCCATGTGTATTTACTCTAAAGAAAAAAGCTGAGCCTCGGCTGCATGCTATGCCATGAACATAACGTGGCGTTGTTTGACCCTAAAAGCTAGTGGATGGAGATCAGTGGCCTAGGTTTAACATTCCCCAATAGAAATTGCATGATCTCTAAGCTATAGCTGGGAAGGAAATTTGCAATTTGTTTTGGGAACAAACTGCAGGACACAACTTCACATGTTGAACGTGGCCTTATAAAGTGCTTCCTAATAACAATGTGAAGTTATTACGTGAGCAAAGACTGTGGAGGAAGAAAGGGGGGGGGTCTTACCAAACTAGAGCTGCTGCTCAATCCCCCATCATGTTTTTGCACGTAGTGCTGATCTTGCAGAGGGAAAGATGTTGGAGGCTGCTCCAGCTGAAAATTCAGAAAGTAAGAGAAAGAGAGAGAGAGAGAAAAAGAGAAAGACACACAGAGAAAACATATTATTTTTAGCATCTTTGTAAATAAGTTCTCAATCGTCACTAGCCTAGTTTATTATTATTATTATTATTATTTATTTATACACATTCTTACCTTATTGTCATTTGTGACCTATTACATTTTTAAAAAACCATTTTTGTTGTAACCTGATGATTTGGGCCCAAGGTATCTATGCTCACCCGATTCAGATTTACTATAGTCACGTGAGGCCCTGCTTTGAGACCCAGAGAGTCTCTATATTCATGGGGGGAAACCCACAGCCTCATCGAGGCTTTCGTCCTTGCAGTCTTCTTCCCACTATCATGATGCGCTCCTTTACATGCGACCATGTGATTTTGAATTGAAAACTTCCCTTCTCGGAAAGGCTCCATTGTGCTTAATGAGACAGACAGCGCCATCTAGTAGCAGAGAGATCCCGCGATATCCTTGATAATATCACATTATGTCTGTGTTTTTGTTGTTGTTGTTGTTTTAAAGTGAGATTCCCCCATGGGTAGTGCAGGGGATGTCCTAGGTGTTGACAATGTTGTGTAATGGACCCGCAAACTTCTGTGACTGGCCAATCACGAGCATGCAAAAACATTGCTCCTTTAAAGAAGCTGCCAGTTTTCTCTGAGGCTTGGTCACAGGACATTCTAGGTGGTGACACCCACCTCATACAACTCCCTCCTTGGTGAAATAGCGGAAGGGAGCCTGGATGGGGAAAAATGCTTCAAGCAATGGAAGTAAAGTGGGGGAGGGACAAAGCTCAGCTCCACTCCACCAGGCACACCTTTTTTATACATGAATGGGGCAAACATGGAAGTGGTTGTCATGCCACAAAAGGTCATGCCACAATAAATGTTTTAGTCCTTAAAGGTGTCACAGGACACTGTTCTTTTGACCAAACCTAGTAGATCCTTTCTGAACTGGGACTGTATTCCTGAGAGGCCAGAGAATATCTGTACTACATTAGGGTGACCATACGAAAAGGAGGACAGGGCTCCTGTAACTTTAACAGTTGTATTGAAAAGGGAATTTCAGCAGGTGTCATTCGTATATGTGGAGAACCTGGTGAAATTCCCTCTTCATCACAACAGTTGAAGCTGCAGGGGCCCTGCCCTCTAATCTGGTCACTCTAGTATAGCTCCTGCACTTTAACTGTTGTGATGAAGAGGAAGTTTCATCAGGTTCTCCATATATACAAATGACACCTGCTGAAATTCCCTGTTAAGGATACAGGAGCCCTGACCTCCTTCTCATATGGTCACCCTATACTACATATAAAAAGTAATGCTTTTAAGAGCAGTAACTCTGGATTAATTCTTCCTGAGGAGCTACCATTACAGCTATTAACACTGGGAAGCACCTCCTTTTGCCTAGAATGTGGAGAATGGAGGGTGGAGGGAATTACCCTATTAATCCCTGGGTTTTAGTGGCCTCCTCCCTTGGTAATCAGCCCTTCCCTTTTGTTCTAATGAGAAGTCAGCTACTTGGTCTGTAAGAACATACAAACAGACCAAAGTCCTATCTAACCTGGCATTCTGTCCCTACAGTGGTCAGACAGGTTCCTCAATTGGAAGGCCACAAATAGGACCTGAGCACAGTAACGCCCTGTTGCTTGGGCTCTCCAGAAACTGGTATACAGAAGCAAACAGGTAGCACATAGCCATCATGACTAGTAGCCTTTGACAGCCTTATCCTCCATTAATTTGTCCAATCCCCTTTTAATACAGCCCAAGTTGGCGGCCATCACCACATCTTCTGGAAGTGAATTCCATAGTTTAACTAGGCGCTGTGTGAAGAACCACTTCCTTTTATCTGTCCTGAATCGCCCACCAAGCAGCATCATGGGACGACTCCGGGTAATAGAATTACAAAGGAGGGAGAAAACCATTTCCCTATCCAGTTTCTCCACACCACCCATAACCGTATACACTACTTACCAAATCTAAGAAAGCCCCCAATGTTGTACCCTTTCCTTGTAGGAGGGATGCTCCAGCCCCTTGACCCTTTTTCTTCACCTTCTCCAGTTCTAAAATATCCTTTCTGAGGTGCAGCGTCCAAAATTGAGCACAGTACTCAAAGTGTGTTTGCACTGCAGATTACGATATTGGCAGTTTTATTCTTGATTCTCCCCACTAATGATTCCCGACATGGAATTTGCCCTTTCACAACAGCAGCACACTGGGCTGCATGCTTTATTTTGACCAGGAGTGGAAATGCGACGGCTTGGGGAGGTTAGCTACTGACCCATGTTTATACTTTGGAACTGAAAAATGCAAGCGGGCAAAGGTCTGTGGGGAAAAGATAAATGGAAGGGTTTTGGAAGGAGCAGCGCACGGAGGGCTGCCAGAGAAACTTCTGACACTGAGCAGGGTGATGTGAAGAAGACTCAAAATTTTATAGCCTCCGTTGAGAGCACAGGTTGGCCCAATAAAAAAAAGTTCTGCCCTCTTCCTCTGCATTTTTATTCATAGCTACTAAATGACTATCCCTGTTTCAGAGGCTGAACTCCCGTCCTAACCCACCCACCCACCCTCCCTCCCTCTCTCTCTCTCTCTCTCTCTCTCTCACACACACACACACACACACACACACACACAGGCTAATCCTGTCCAATCACTTCCCTTGCGCCCCACTTTTCAGCTTTTACCTGCAGACGTGATGGGTTGATGGGATGGCTGGAGGTACAGTTGGCTGGCACCGTGTAGTGCGTGACGTACATGACGGCCCGCCCTTGCATTCGGTAAGGACAGCTGACGTCCAAGATCCCCTCGCTGATGGCACTCGGGCCTTCATTCACAAACTGCAGGGCAAATGGAGGGGGGAAATGATCCTAGGAACATAGGAAGCTGTTGCACGCCAGCTCAGATTGGCCCCATTTAGAAGACACCTTAAACCACGGCTTTAACCATGGTGGTTAAGCCAGAAAGCCAGGCCGTGTTCAGAAGACACCTTAAACCATGGCTTCAACCATGGTGGTTAAGCCAGAAAGCCAGGCCGTGTTCAGAAGACACCTTAAGCCATGGCTTTAACCATGGTGGTTAAGCCAGAAAGCCAGGCTGTGTTCAGAAGACACCTTAAGCCATGGCTTTAACCATGGTGGTTAAGCCAGAAAGCCAGGCCGTGTTCAGAAGACACCTTAAACCATGGCTTTAACCATGGTGGTTAAGCCAGAAAGCCAGGCCGTGTTCAGAAGACACCTTAAACCATGGCTTTAACCATGGTGGTTAAGCCAGAAAGCCAGGCCGTGTTCAGAAGACACCTTAAACCATGGCTTTAACCATGGTGGTTAAGCCAGAAAGCCAGGCCGTGTTCAGAAGACACCTTAAACCATGGCTTTAACCATGGTGGTTAAGCCAGAAAGCCAGGCCGTGTTCAGAAGACACCTTAAACCATGGCTTTAACCATGGTGGTTAAGCCAGAAAGCCAGGCCGTGTTCAGAAGACACCTTAAACCATGGCTTTAACCATGGTGGTTAAGCCAGAAAGCCAGGCCGTGTTCAGAAGACACCTTAAACCATGGCTTTAACCATGGTGGTTAAGCCAGAAAGCCAGGCCGTGTTCAGAAGACACCTTAAACCATGGCTTTAACCATGGTGGTTAAGCCAGAAAGCCAGGCCGTGTTCAGAACACACCTTAAGCCACAGCTGTGATGTTTTGTATTCTGCATTGGAATTTATTCCATGCTGCTCTGATATCTCTTGGTGTGGAGCAGTTCATACATTTTATAAATAAATAAATCAGAACATAAGGTGGTGTTTATGCCACAATTCTGCAGGAACAGGAAAATAATAACACAGAACATAGTATTAGGAACAGGATTCAGAAGATCAATGTTCCATTTTGGTAAGCACATTTCTGCCAGTACAGGTGTGAAGATGTGTTTCCAAAAAGCAAGGGTCCCCCTGCCCCTATGTGAACTCTAACCACCATGGCAGCCTCTCCTCCTCAGCTGCCAACACCCACCTCAAAAACATGGCAAACGCTAGGGCCCACTTCTTGTTCTCGCTGCACCGCGCGACCTGGGAGCCAGCCAGATCCTGGAAGGGATACAGTGTCTGGCATGGATGCTCTGTAAGAGAGGCAGGCGAGGGAGTTTAGACAAGCAGAAGCAGTGGAGGACCAAAGCCATTCGCTTTTAAATCTTTAAAAAAATCTCCTTTTGCAAACTTCAAGCTCAAAACCCACATGAGCAGCATTAGAAATTACTCCGGCCTGGCACTGCGATGTTTGAGTTGTATTTTCCTATTTTCTCTTTAGGAATTTGCCTTGTGTGCCATTTTCTTGGTAGAAAGGCAGGGTAAATATCAAATAAGGGTGCAAACTTATGCATGTTTACACAGGAAAAAAAGTCCTATAATTCCCCACATGCTAGCTGAGGCATGCTGGAAATCGTAGGACTTCTTTTCTGTCTTAAACATGCATAAGATTGCGCCCTAAATAAATATATTCCAAAACAAATATCCTTTCCCTAGTGCACTTCTCCTCAAATGGTAAGCTTAATTTGGCACTGGAGTTATTTATCTGATTTTACCCTGTTTTCCCCCCATAAAAAATCCAACATTTACAACCAATAAAACAAATATAATATCAGAGAAGAAAAACAGTAAGTGATTGTTATCTTAGAACCAAAGGATAGGAAGATCTAAATGAAATATTCTAGCGGGCCAGCAAGATTTGCATGGTTCTTCATGAAGTAGGGTCAGTACATCAGTATCCAATATGTTTTCCACTGTAAATAGCTACTACACCTAAACATCTCTTTATCTGCTTAAGAAAGGTTATTCTAGCTGTTCTTGCTAAAGCTACTGTCCTGTCTAGAGGTGTTGAAACTACTGGTTGAGAAACGGGAGGCTTTTCTTAGGAAATGATGGGACCTTCAGAAGCTGTTGCATTGGATATATGGGGTTTGCCAGTAAAGATGCTTCTTTCAACAGTTTGAACAGTGGCTTCCACATTGGACCTGTGGCTTAATCAATGGAGGATGTGTACATTCCTTGCTCAAGAGTTTGCTAACTGATCAAGAAGGCGTGCTCATCATGCAAGGTGTCCGTTTCCCCCGGAAAACTCACGTATTTAATTGAAAGCTGACTCATGTATTCCAAAACTTGGATATAAACTCACATGGAAAACTGCACACTGCCCCTGTTCAGAAGACACCTTAAACCATGGCTTTAACCATGGTGTTTAAGCCAGAAAGCCAGGCCATATTCAGAAGATACCTTAATCCATGGCTTTAACCATGTTGACTAAAGTAAAAGGCCTTATTCACTGTGGTTAAAGCCATGGTTTAACGTGTATTCTGAACATGGCCTGGCTTTCTGGCTTAACCAACATGGCTAAAGCCATGGTTTAAGGTGTCTTCTGAACGGGGCCACTGTCTCCTCTGCAGGGTAACCCTCCAAACAAAGCAGACCAAGCTTTATCTGTAGGACACAAAGCTACTGTCTGAAGGAACGCCTCCTCCCATATGTACCTACCCGGACCTTAAGATCATCTACAGGGGCCCTTCTCCATGAGCCCCTGCCAAAGGAAGTGAGGCAGGTGGCTACTAGGAGGAGGGCTTTCTCCGCTGTGGCACCCCGGTTGTGGAATGAGCTCCCCAGAGAGGTCCGCCTGGCTCCTACACTGTACTCGTTTCATCACCAGCTGAAGACCTTTTTATTCAATCAGTATTTTAACACTTAATTTTAACTTAAATTTAATTATACTGTTTTAACTCTGTATTTTAACCTTATATCAATTTTGCTGCGTGGTTTTATCCTGGTTGTGCTTTTTATATTGTATTTTGTATTTGTATTTTTATCTTGTTGGTTGTTTTATGATGGTTTTAATTTTTGTGAACCGCCCAGAGAGCTTCGGCTATTGGGCGGTATAAAAATGTAATAAATAAATAAATAAATAAATAAAGTCTCATTTGAATTTCCATCAGGAGGGAACCTGTTGTCTGTGAGTGTGACAGCCTGGAAGACCCTAGACCAACCTTCCCCAGCCTGGTGTCCTCTAGATTCTTTGGGTTACAACTCCCATCATCCCTGACCTTTGCCCATGCTAGCTGGGATGATAGGAGTTGTAATCCAAAACATCTGGAGGGAATCAGTTTGGGGGAGTCTGCCTTAGACCAGAGGAGAACGTAATCTTAGTCTTTTTCAACAGGAGTGACTACAAATCCCCTGAACCAAGGGTCCATTCACACTATTCTCCTCTCTTTATACTACAAGCCTATATATACCAGTTGCTGGGGAACATGGGTGGGAGGGTGCTGTTGCACCATGTCCTGCTTGTGGGTCCCTGGTTGACAGCTGGTGGGCCACCGTGTGAACAGAGTGCTGGACTAGATGGACCCTCGGTCTGATCCAGCATCAGGGCTCTTCTTATGTCTTTAATGTATTAATTTATCATAGTGCTTTCTGCTTCTATCCAAGCCCCAATTGCATCTGCTACATACAAGTTATATTGAACACAAACTGGTCACTGTTTGCTATGGATGGAAATAACAAGAACTATTGCTTCTATCGCTCGCTCTTTTTAGCAGGGGTGGGACACCTCTTGCAGCCCGAAAGCCGAATTCAAGTTCTGGAGAAGTGGTCTGGGGGAACATCCCGGTGGTGGTCAGGGCAGGAGGCAAAAGGACTGGGGCGAAAGATACAAAAAGCACCGGCTTATTGTAGCTGAAAGCGCTTACTGCCAGTGGCTGCAGGAGAGGTATTTCAACCTTTCAGAATGAAGAAAAAGCTGTACAAAAGCCAAGGAATCATTACATGATCAGTGGTTGGGGAAAGGGGCATATGTCTATCTGTGGAACCCCAGAGGGCTGCATCGGGATCCCAAGAGGACTGGATTTGGCCCCTGGACCTGTGGTTCCTCACCCCTGCTGTATAGGTACAATAGGTGATTTTTATTTTTTTTGCACCAATGCATCTAATATACACAACATAAGGCACTAGCCTATCCTTACACCTAAAAACAAGAACAGCACCCTGTAGTTGCGCAATGAAACCTCAAAGCCACAAAGTGAGTACTGCTGATTTATTTGCCAGCAATCCACTTTCTGATCTACTTAAGGTGGACGGGCATGTGCCTGCACTTTCTAAAGTAGAAAAGTATCCCCTAGTGAGTGTTAGGCAGTGTGGATCCATGTGCTTGTTCCTGGAGGTCACACTGATCCATGGCAAATATGACTTATATTCACACAAGGGGTTCTATTAGTACTTTTGAGCCAGGCCTCAGCCCTGGACTGTATCTGCAGCACTAGAGCGCTAGCCTTAAAATATGAGAAGTCATAACTAAGGGGGTTCCTGAGCACGTGCAGAGTGTGTTTCTCCAGTGGTACAGCAGCTGCAGTTTGCCACCACGTTCTGCCTTAGACTAACCTTTGCCAACCTGGCTCCCTCCAGATGTTTTGGGCTACATTATCTAAGGTCCTCTTCCGGGTGCCTACTCTAAGGGAAGCTCGGAGGATGGCAACAAGGGAGAGGGCCTTTTCTGCGGTGGCCCCCCAATTATGGAACGATCTCCCCAATGAGGCCCACCTGGCGCCAACATTGTTATCTTTTCGGCGCCAGGTCAAGACTTTTCTTTTCCCCCAGGCATTTGACAGCATATGTTGAGTTTTAACTGACTCCAGAACTAGCTTTGGCCGGGCTGAGAGTTTAAAAATTGTTCTAAATGTTGGCTGTTTTTATGTTTTTGAATTCCATATATTGATTTTCAATGTTCAGTCTTTCAATCTTTGTAAACCGCCCAGAGAGGTTCAGCTATGGGGCGGTATATGAATGTAATAAATCATCATCGTCATCTACAGCCAGCATGGGCCATGGCCACGGAGGGTGAGAATTGTAGTACAAAACATCTGGAGGGTGCCGGGTGGGGTAAAGCTACCTTAGGTATCTCTGAAGAGCGCAACGGCGTGGTTGGGGACTGTGCCTGCCTGCCAGGTCTCCTACCTTGCCTTGCACCAGAGGTAACATTTCAGCGGAGGGTTCTACATGCTTGGAGTGTGACTCACCCAGGCACATTGAGTGCCATTTCCCCCTTCTTTCTTTGGAGGGGCAAAGATGACACATTGGAGGCTAAGAGCACAGGTCCCATTTAAATATTATGTCAGATGTGAGGCAGGTCTGGAAGAGAGTCAGCTGCTTCTGGTAAGTGGGTGTCCCATTCCCTCGCCACGTGAAGACCTGATGTCGTTTGTGATTAGGCTCTTGGCAGTTTTAAACAGAGGAGCGTTTCCTAAGAGTGTCTCGTCGTCCCCTGTACACTTGTCCCGATGTGAAAAGTTTCCGAAGAAAACAGCCTTCCTGGCATGGTAAATACCAGCTGCAGCCACACGGGGGAACACTTGCAGGGAACATTTACCATGTGGAAAGGACACAGGCAGGCCGAGGGAATCCAGGGATGTCAAAGAGGAGCGCAAGGCCTTAGGACAGCGTTCCCCAACCTGCGGCCCTCCAGATGTTTTGGACTTGAACTCCCATCAGCTTCATCCTGCATGGCCAATGTTCAAGAATGCTAGGAGTTCTAGTCCAACACACCTGGAGTTTACCCATGTTGGGCAAAGCTAGGAGTTCCAAGCTGTCATCATCTATTATTGCTTTTATCGCCATTTTACTGTGTCCATGTTTTTATCGCTTTGAACATTTTGACTGTTTTTATATAGTTTATTGCTGTCAGCCGCCCCAGGAGGACTTCTAGCCCTGAATGGTGGCCAATAAATATTTTAAATACGTAATAGAGAACACAGTTTACAGGACAGCAGGATTGGCTTGCAGTCAGGTTTCGGGCCCCTAAATCTTTCTTAATAAAATGAAAAATTAAGCACTGGGTCGGACCCTTTCCTCCTGGCATCGCACTCACCCGTGGGTTGAGAAACGAAGGGCGGCCTCGACGCGCAGGGGGAGCGACACCACCTCGCTGTGGGAATTGTTTGCGTTCTTGCTGCGGAGAAACAGGCACAGTTACAAGTGACCAGTGATGAAGTGGCACATTTTGCAGCTGCTCATCATTACAGTCCCACGGCCCCAGGGAGAGTCCAAAAATGCAGGTGGCTGTATTGATCCATCTCTCTCTCTCTCTCTCTGTGTGTGTGTATTACCGTATTTCTTCGATTCTAAGACGCCATCGATTGTAAGACGCACACTAATTTCAGTACCACCAACAGAAAAAAAGCTTTGATTCTAAGAAATAATAAATGACCTGCGATTCTAAGACGCACCCCGTTTTTAGAGATGTTTACATGGGAGGGAAAAGTGCTCTTAGAATCGAAGAAATACAGTATATGTCTTTTCTTTTGTAAAGCTAACGGGTCTTAATCACCCATTCAAGACCAAGCCACCCCCAAACACTTTGCATTATTATAAGGATAGCTCACGACAATATATTGTGGTTGGAAAAACTCACATACACACACCAGCTACTATAACGATTGCAGGTAAGTTCAGGTGGAACAGGGATGCTTGGTGAGTGTGTTTGTGTGACATATTGCTTCATTATCCCTGCTATCAGAAACTCCCAGTTCTTTGGCCCTGCAAATCCTGGCTTCACTACACCACTGTGACTGTGTTCGGATGACGCGATAACCAACGGTGGGTTAAAAAGTCAACGGTGGGTTAAATAGTCAACAATTGGTTATTGTGTTGTCTGTCGGGACCTTTTTACACCATAAAAGGTGTGAAACCATTCAGCCGAAATCACCAACGCTGTGCAGAGTTGATTATTTGAACAGCCGTTGGTTATCGTGGCATATGTCAGAAATCGTTAACTATTTCGTTGAACAGTTGGCTATTTTGGGTGACTATAGAGTACCCTGGCAAGAGCGAGCAAAGCAATGGCTGCCGCTCTAGTCCAGCCGACAGAACTCACAATGGCTGATGGGATACCTGCCGGAGGACTGAAGGAGAGGGTGGGGGATGTGTCAATCAAACACACTGTTGACTAATAGTCAACTCGACCCTGGCCTTAATCCACACCACGGTTGATTATAATCATGTTGTGTGGGGAGCTGCCTCTTGATAATCAAATGCAGAGTTGACTATTAACCCACCATTGACTACTGTGTTGTCCGAATGCAGCCTGTGTGTGACGGTTGGGGTGTGTAAGGCTAGCATCACGGGGGGAAAAGAATACTCAGGGTCAGTCTGACTGGTGATGCTACCCATGACTCTCCATTCAGAATACAGGCATTCCACTGCTTCGCCTCTTCTGCTTTTCCTCCAAGGCACAGCATCAGGTGTTCAGAGCGTGATGCATGTTGGGTTGCCTTCCCAAGGAATCTTCAACCCCCACACATCAAAACCTGTGGTAATTTTGTACTCAACACCTAAGGCATGAAAAGAGCTAATGCCTTAAACGGTGTTCTGGGGGATCCTGCAGTCCATCAACCAGAAGATCAGGTACGACAGATGCATTCCCCAGGAAAACAACTTGCCCGCCCATCTCCCATCTGCACAGTGCATGAGTGGGTGGGAGGGGGCAGAGAACAGGGGCAGAGAACAGGGTCAAGCTAAGGGGTGCAGGTGGTTTTGGGGGATTCTCACACACACTTTATTTTTTTTACCTGTGAATCTGAAAGTCAAACTGGATGGATTTCTTAGCACCGATGAGGTGAGGCACGGTAAAGCGCAGGCCCCCCGAGAGCTAGAGGAGATACGGGAAAGAGGGGGGTTAGTATCCGTGCCTTTTGCCCAATCTCCACCTCTCCTCTCTCAATGGCTGTATGCTAGGGAGGAAAAAGCTGGTGCAAGGATGCACTCGAAGCAGCCCCCACCTTAGACCAGGGGCTCTCAAAGAGCCCAGCAGGCTTCCCAATGGAGGAGCCGGAAACAGTCTTGTGCCGCAGGGTTTGGAGGGCACTTGGGCAAGACACCGTCAATGAGCTCCATCCTTCCATGAGTCTACCTTCTCGCTGCCATTGTCTGATTCAAAGTGCTGGTATTAACATCGAAAGCCCTAAACGGCTTGGGGCCAGGCTATCTGAAGGAACGCCTCCTCCGATATGTACCTGCCTAGACCTTAAGATCATCCACAGGGGCCCTTCTCCGTGAGCCCCTGCCAAAGGAAGTGAGATAGGTGGCTACCAGGAGGAGGGCCTTTTCTGCTGTGGCACCCCAGCTGTGGAATGAACTCCCTAAGGAGGTTCACCTGGCACCTACACTACATTCTTTCAGACGCCAGGTGAAGACCTTTTTATTCTCTCAGCATTTTAACAGCCTATAAATGTAATTTTAACTTTGCTGTTTTAAATTTATATTTTAAATTTGTGTTTCTGCACTGCTGCTGCTTTTAACCTGGTTGTGTGTGTGTGTTTTTTTTTATTATTATTATTATTATTATTATTATTATTATTATTATTAATTTATATAGCACCATCAATGTATATGGTGCTGTACAGAGTAAAACAGTAAATAGCAAGACCCTGCCGTATAGGCTTACATTCTAATAAAATCATAATAAAACAATAAGGAGGGGAAGAGAATGCACCAAAAAGGCACAGGGTAGGGTAAAACTAACAGTATAAAGTCAGAGCAAAATCAAGTTTTAAAAGCTTTAGGAAAAAGAAAGGTTTTTAGCTGAGCAGAAAGGTTTTTAGCAGAAAGGTTTCTCTTCCCTTCTCATTTTTAAATAATGGGTATGTGGTGGGGAGGGATTTCATCAGGTCAATAGCACAAGGGTAAAGAGTCTGGAGGGGGGGGGACCATCCATATCCTAATGTCCCAATCCAATTCAGGGTCCATGAATTCTTGACTTTGGCCTCAGCTAGACCTACCTGTTATTGCACAACACAGGGGTGAAGATTTTGCGCTGTGTTTATCGCAAGATACCCCCTCTGTTTACACGCAGCACTGAAATACTTGATAACTGACTTTCCTACATGAGGCTTTTAACCTACTACTTTACTGAGGCTTCTGCTTTTGGATTCTTTGTGGGATTTATATCATGTTTTTATACTGTTACTTTTACACTTGGAATGGTTTTCATTTTTGTGAACCGCTCAGGGAGCTTCGACTATTGGGCGGTATAAAAATGCAATGAATAAATAAATAAATAAATAAATAAAATAGTCCCCATCTGCTAGTGCCCCTCCTCCTCTTCCTCACCATTCCTGTCACTTGCTTGACGCCGGCCCTGCCGTCTTTCCTGTTGGCTGCCCCCGAACATCGATTGGACATAAGCCAAAGCAGAATTGGGAAGGAGCACTCCCTCTCTCCCACTGCTTCTTGGACCAGAAGCCCCCCGTGATCTCTTGAGGTTCTCCTACGCCACCAGTCCCCCAAAGTGTATGCCACTGGTGCACATTAGTGCACTGCAAGAAATAAATGACCAACACCGCCCTTCCTGGTCTGGGTTACTCTCTAGTTGGCAGAGCACTTTTCCCAAATGCACTTTGGCCCTTCTGTACCCTCAATATATTCTGTGCGGACACCACTGTGCCACTTGTGTTACCCTGAAAGAGAGAGAAGACCAATCCCATACTCTGGCATTGAGTTTCCCCCATCACAGCTTGACATTTGCCCAACCCAGCTTCTTCTACCATCCTCTCCCAATGGGCAATCCTTACGCACACCACTCCTGCCCAACTACCAAGTATTCCTTCCTTCACGGCAGCTGGATCTACAGCCAGGCTAGTTCTGATGTTTACCCCATGTCAGGTTCTTCCGCCACACCCACTGCCAGGGAGTGGGTTCGCCCAAGTCCCACCTTGCTTGACCCAAACACCAACACCACCCCTGCTTCAGGCATGGTGCCCCAACACTCACACTGATGCCGGCCTTCATTGGATTGCCAAGGTCACAGATGACCATGTTGGTGTCATTCACCGTGCCATAGTTGCAGCTCTGGCTGGAAAGGTTCTAGGAGGAAAGAGAAAGTGTGATTAGAAGGGGAAGGTGTAGCTGCCTGTTACTCTGCAAATGGTGAAGAGGATGGGGTAGTGAGAAGAATTATCTTCCCAGCCTGGCCCATAAGCAACTCCTGGCAAGTTCCATATAGGGAAGCAGAGAACAAGAAAAATACAGGGCCACTAATAGTGGTGTAGTGGAGCCACAACTGGTACCATGCAGTGCTGGTATTTTTTTTATTAGCCGGAACAATGATGTCATCTGCCACACCCCTTGGAATTCCTTGTTCCCTCTGGGTTTAGCTGGTGGGAGATGAATATCCACTCAACAATATATTGTTCTCTGTTGTAATGCAAAGCAGTTTGGGCTGGCTTACTCTTGCATAGGCAACTAAGCTTTACAACCGGCCTGCTCACAGTGGAGATGAGAACTTCTAGAAGTGGTTTGTTGATAATAGATCAACACAGCTGCCTGAATTTTGGACTCTTCCTGGAGGCGTGGCTATGGGGACTGTCACGAGGAGCGCCTGCACTTCCAGGATTTACCACTACACCACTGGCCACTAAAGAGTTAAACTGATTTGGCAGCCGTTCTCTCTCCGCCTACGAAGCCCTGGGAGCTATAGCTGGGAGGGAGGGAGGCTAAGGTTCTATAACAGAACTCTCACCGTTGGGGTTCTCTAGCAGAACTCTCACTGTTGGGGTTCTCTAACAGTACTCTCACTGTTGGGGTTCTCTAAGAAAACTCTCACCGCTGGGGTTCTTTAGCAGAACTCTCACCGTTAAGGTTCTCTAGCAGAACTCTCACTGTTGGGGTTGTCACCTGATCTCCGCCTACGAAGCCCTGGGAGCTATAGCTCGGAGGGAGGGAGGCTAAGGTTCTATAACAGAACTCTCACCGTTGGGGTTCTCTAGCAGAACTCTCACTGTTGGGGTTCTCTAACAGTACTCTCACTGTTGGGGTTCTCTAAGAAAACTCTCACCATTGGGGTTCTCTAACAGAACTCTCACTGTTGGGGTTGTCACCTGATCTCCGCCTACGAAGCCCTGGGAGCTATAGCTCGGAGGGAGGGAGGCTAAGGTTCTCTAACAGAACTCTCACTGTTGGGTTCTCTAACAGAACTCTCACTGTTGGGGTTCTCTAGCAGAACTCTCACCGTTGGGGTTCTCTAACAGAACTCTCACCATTGGGTTCTCTAACAGAACTCTCACCGTTGGGGTTCTCTAACAGAACTCTCACCGTTGGGGTTCTCTAACAGAACTCTCACCGTTGGGGTTCTCTAGCAGAACTCTCACCGTTGGGGTTCTCTAGCAGAATTCCCACCGTTGGGGTTCTCTAGCAGAACTCTCACCGTTGGGGTTCTCTAGCAGAACTCTCACCGTTGGGGTTCTCTAGCAGAACTCTCACCGTTGGGGTTCTCTAACAGAACTCTCACCGTTGGGGTTCTCTAACAGAACTCTCACCGTTGGGGTTCTCTAACAGAACTCTCACCGTTGGGGTTCTCTAGCAGAACTCTCACCGTTGGGGTTCTCTAACAGAACTCTCACCGTTGGGGTTCTCTAACAGAACTCTCACCGTTGGGGTTCTCTAACAGAACTCTCACCGTTGGGGTTCTCTAACAGAACTCTCACCGTTGGGGTTCTCTAACAGAACTCTCACCGTTGGGGTTCTCTAACAGAACTCTCACCGTTGGGGTTCTCTAGCAGAACTCTCACCGTTGGGGTTCTCTAGCAGAACTCTCACCGTTGGGGTTCTCTAACAGAACTCTCACTGTTGGGGTTCTCTAACAGAACTCTCACTGTTGGGTTCTCTAGCAGAACTCTCACCGTTGGGGTTCTCTAACAGAACTCTCACTGTTGGGGTTCTCTAACAGAACTCTCACCGTTGGGGTTCTCTAACAGAACGCTCACCGTTGGGGTTCTCCAACAGAATTCTCACCGTTGGGGTTCTCTAGCAGAACTCTCACCGTTGGGGTTCTCTAGCAGAACTCTCACCATTGGGGTTCCCACAACAGAAAAAAGTCCCACAACTCCCAGCAACTCTCAATGCTGGGAGTTGTAGGGCTTTTTCTACCTAAACATGCATAGGATTGTGCCTTTAAGGTCTTAAATTAAAGACCTTAATGATTTGGGATCCAGCTATCTGAGGAAGTGCCTCCCCCTTTACAAACCATCTAGAGCCCTTCAGTCTGCTGGAGATACCCTATTCATTGTCCCCACCACAAATGAGGAGGACGGGGATGTGAAACAGGGCATTCACAGTGGTGACCCCCCATATGTAGAACTCCATCCCAAAAGAGGTGCAATGAGCTCCTTGCCCCCATGAATATTTTTAAATGGAAGTTAAAGGCCTTTTCATTTACACAAGTGATGATTCGGCTCCTGACTTGTTTGTGTTTGTGTCTGTGCTTCTTTATTAGATTATTGTCACTTTTCAACTGTTTTGATGTAACAGTAGCAGGATCTTGGTTTGTTTGTTTTAATTAAAGTAGTGACACGAATCTACATCACATATCCAATTTCTCAATATTCAGGAACATGGGAACCAAGCAGCCTTCTTTGTGGGAGGGAAGGTGTGTTCCAGTGACAAGGCTTCTGTTTTGCGGGAGGACAACTTTGATTATTGGCTGCTCTATACACGTAAGAAATATATACCTAAGTATGCCCATAACCTACCTCTATCTAGGCATTAGGATGAAAGGCTGTTTGTTGGGGGGGGGGTAAGGGGTTGTCACCTGGGGTGGCACTTACCCCATAGTTCCGCATAACCCCGGTGTAGTCTGCTTCGGGTGGGATAGTGACATGGAGCTCAGCTTCATAAGCACCACCTTCTCCACGGTTGAATGCATAAAACGTAAGATTCAGTGCGTTCTTGTCGCCCAGGTAGACAATGGTATGATCCCTGGAAAGGGTCAGAAACAGACAGAGTGAGAGCACACACCAAGACGGCCAATTCCAAACCTAAAATTTGGGCGTGCCATTGAAGGAGCAAATGTCATTCAGGGAGTCTCCCTCTCTGTTTCAGATGACTTGACTATGAGCATTTTCATACATCGGGCTTAGAGTGTAAAACCACTCTCCAATACATGGGGCAAGAAGGTATTCACGTTCTCTTCTACACGCCATCTTGGACTAACATGAGGGCCAAATAGCACTGGAATTTCAAAGGTGCTTTTTTTTAATATATATAGTGTCAGTTGTGAAAATGGAAGGGACCTGTATGCTTAGCATGCAGATCAGCTATACAAATCCCTCTGCTTAAAAACAAATTAACGTTAACAAATTAGCATGAGACAAATTAATATTATTGGTATAGTTTTTATGAAGCATAAAACAGATGAAAAATGGAAAACTGTATATTCAGCTATGAAGTTTGGTCCTGGTTCGGTGTGAAGGAGGCACCCCTGAAGGGTTAACTCACCGCTGCCACCATTCAGGAAAAGGCAGGAGATACGGCACCCAAGTGTTTTGCCTTGGCCCTGGCCTCTATGGCTCCTCCCTTTCATTTTGCCCATGCCAAGCTAAGGACAAAGTAGCGATTGAGCAGCCAATTTGGTATCAGAAAGGAGAAATAAAGAAGTCCACCCTTGAGCAGATGCAATCCCTCCTGGATGTCCCGTTTTTGGGAAGGTGCTATTGTGTGGTTATACTTGGCCTAGTATGTGTAGGGTGTGGTTTGTATGCCTTCTTCACACAAAAGAGGAATGGAACTTCTCAGTGAATACACAACTCGCCATTCCCTGTTTGGTGTGAGGAGGCATCCATGATGGGATGTGCACAAGGGCGGAGATCAGATAGGGCGGGCCTATGTCATAAGCTGAGCTAGGCCTGAGGTGCCACTTGTGGGCAACACTCTCCATTCGAAGGCAGCACCCCCAGAGGCATATCTGACCAATGTATAGTGCCTAAAAGGTGTTGTGTAATGACTATGTGGACACCTTGCAGATTTTGGAAAAGGGTGCATTAGGGTAGGAGCTCACTAATTTTGCTGCAGCCCTAGTGGACTGCTGTGCAACCACGTGGGCCAGCTTGGGAAGGTTCTGTGATTTGTAAGTTTTAAGCCATCTGACCAATGTCATGTGAGTGACCTTTTTGCCCAAGGCAACGGGGTGAAAGGAAATAAATCAGGCATTGGTGCATCTAAGCTCTTCTGTCCATCCAAGGTAAATCTTAAATGCTTGAGAGACATTCAGCATGTGCCACATCCCCTCAGCAGGATGGGAAGGACAGGGGAAGAATTAAGGTAAGCTCCTGTGTTCTGTAGAAAAGTTTAGGGAGAAATGGTAGATGCATTGGCGGTCTCACACGGATAATGCTGCCAGCAAAGAGGGAAAGGAGTTTTTAGAGATAGGTGAAAGGGGGTAATCCCTTAAGGGTTCAAATGGTGCCTTTGTCAGAGCCATGAGAACCACCTGTAGCTTCCAGGTGTCCTGATTAAGGTTCTCCCATCCTGCCTGGAGGAATTATTTATGGTGTGGAGAAAGCCTTGGCGTCTGTGTCTGGGCTTGGAGAGGAATGACAATAAGGCTGCAGCCTGCCTGAGTTGCACGTTAGTCTTGAGGTTGATATCCAAACTTGACTGGAGTAGCAGCTTCTGTAGTCATAGGGCTTAAGAACACACCAGCAAATGAAGGCTTTCCAGGTGGTTTTGTATACTCGATTGGTTGAGTGTCTCGTGGAAGATAGTATAATGTTAGTCACCCCCTATCCTAATGAGACTGTCAGCAAGATGCAACCAGACTGGATCTGGGTCCTGCACTCGTCCCTGGGACAGAACAAGGAACCAAGGATCTCCAAGAGGAGCCAAGGAGTTCCTTGTACTATCTGGGAAAGCCCTGGCCATCTGGGTCAGAACTATGCCGCTAGAGCCAATACTGCCTGATTTTCTTAAGCATCCTGGCTAGGAGGGAGATGGATGGAAGGGTGACCCTGTGTGATGGCTTCTCCCTGTCAGAAAGTTCCCATTCTTCTCTTCCTAACCAGGGAGACCAAGGAAGCAGGGGAAGGAGATCTGGATGAAAGGGAGGTGGCAGAAGGTGTGTAGGGAAAGGTCTCTGAAGGCCTAGTTTGTGTGGGTCTCTCCTTTTTGCCTTTTGGCTTGGAGCAGATTTGGAGCTTGAGTGAAATCCTTCTGCCCTCTTACGTCTTCTCGCAGTTGAGGAGCGCGAGCCCTGTGACCACCTACCCCTACCCTCCCGGCCCTTCTCGGCAGGTGAGAGAAGTTGCTCTGTTGCTCCAGCTGCACTTTGAGTGGCCCCTGCTGTGCTCCCCACCACTGGAGCAGAAGTGGGCCTGGCTGCACTTCCTGTGATGGGACCTCTCCCTTGGCCTGCTTGTAGGCGAGGCAGCCCTGGGAAGGGGCATCCTTGGAGCTTTTGTGGGGAGTGGCTTTCTTTCTGCCTCTGGGCGGAGTAGCCTTGATACTCCTAAAAATGCTTCTCTCTCTCCACCAAAGTTACATCTGGGGAGGATGAGGGAGAGTGCTCCTAAGGTGCTTCATCCACCTGACTCCAAAGGCATAGGTGAGCGTGGGATGCTGTCTACCTGGGAATGCCCACAGGGCACTGAACTTGCTAGGTCCATCAAAACTGTAGTGGAGGAAGAAGAGAGCGGTGCAGTTGCCACTCAGATTTGGCTCCAGCCTAGAAGCTCCTTGCTCTCCTCTTTATCTCTCTCTGCACGTGTCAAGAGCTCCACAGGTGCCCCTGTACTGCCGCGGCTCAGTGGACCTGCTTACCTCTCAGGTGATGTGAAGAAGTGGTGGAAAACGTGTGTCTGTGGGTGGAGGGAGTCCCTGGACCTGGTACTCTGCTGGGGATCCCACCCTCCTTCTGCTCTGTAACTTCCTGGCACACCTCTCCAGTTGCAGGAAGACGTGGTGGAGGGGTGTGTGTAGGTCCCTGAGAGGACTTCAGTGTCCACCTGTGGGTCAGATGGTTCTACACGTCCACTACCACACTGTCTCGCTGTCTTCTTGCTTTTGTCTTCCTTTTTCTTCTTTTGCTTGCTTTCACAGTGGTGACAGGTGCAGAGTCTGCCTCCCACCACAAAGCAGGAAGTTAAAGAGGTGAACCTGAGGGACCCCAACTCCTCTGGGAAACCAAAAATAGAGACTGCCTCCCAGCTCCAAAGGCAGGGCCTTCCCTTAACTAGCAGGCCTCTTTGGCTCAGTTTGCCTCTGGCCCAGACTGTGTGGAGGGCATTCATAGCCTCTGCCACTGGGGAAGAGAGAAGTGCTGTGGTGTTACAGACAGTGACCCTGTTCAGAAGACATTTCAAACCGTGGCTTAAACCACGGTGGTTAAGCCAGAAAACCAGGCTGAGTTCCGAAATCACTTTAAACCATGGCTATAACCATGGTGAATAAAGCAAAAAACCTGATTCACCATGGTTAAAGCCATGGCTTAAGGTGTCTTCTGAACACGGCCGGGCTTTCTGGATTTACCACCATGGTTAAAACCATGGTTTAAGGTGTCTTCTGAATGGGTCCAGAGTGGTGCTCTTGGCCCGGTTGAGAGATGCCACTGCTTCTTCTGTAGGGAGTGTGACCTTATCCCCCCACTCCAATAATAGATATGGGCTCTTCTGACTAACACATGGGAGAGATAGTAGGGGAGTGAAAAGTTTGACAGCCAAATGAATGGCATGAAGTTTGAGCCCATTTATATTTGTCTGGTGATTCTGGTAATAAGCCCCCCAAACATTGATACTGGCGTCTGGTGCTGGAAGGGTGCATGGAGGGTCTTCTAGGGGAATGCCCCAGGGCAGGTTCTGAGATTTCTCCCCCCACATCAGGGCGATCCTGAGATTGTGAGGTACAGAGACCATAAGAACATAAGAAGAGCCACGCTGGATCAGACCAAGGGTCCAACTAGTCCTGCATTCTGTTTACACAGTGGCCAAACAGAGAAGAATAGCTACTGTAAGAGCCTGGAATGAGGTCAAACTTTTGTGACTTGTGGGTTTGCTCCTTGTCGATCAAGTCTCCATGGTCCCATTCGCCACACAAGACGCAGCACCTCACGCACATCCAAAATGGCCCCATGGGTGGCTTAGCCTGGCTGGTGCGGGAGGAGCTGAGCCTTGACGGCGGGTGGCCTGATAGAGCAGATCTCTTTAAATGCCAACTAACCCCCTGCCTATTTTGGCAGAGGCTGTGGCTTGTAGGCCAGCAGATGCAGGCAGGCTGAGCCCGGTGCAGATCACCTGATCAGGATTGTGGATCTTGCCAGCTAGCACCCCACTTGTTTTGGTGGAGGCTTGGCTTTTTTTCACTCCTCATGACTTGGGACATGAGTCTCCGATTTTGTCTTCCTCTGTGGATCTGGTGGTTTTCATACCCATTGGGGTCATCACCAGGAACAGAGGAAGAATGAAAAGTAAGGAAGAGATAAGGACCTTTTTTTTTAAAAAAAAAAAACCACAATAGGTAGTAAAAAGAAGTATTCCACGGATCTGAAGAAAGTTGAGATTAAGGAATGAGCCCTAGAGAGAGTTGTGGGGAGCTCCGCCCTCGGTGAAAGCAGGAACAAACTGGAAGGGAAGAGCCACAAAGGCTAGGACCAAGGCAAAGACCTTGGTCGGATGTTTCGTGCCTTTTCCTGGGCAGTGGGGAGAGTTAACCGATTGTGGATGTCTCCTCACAGCAGGCAGGGAATAATCTCAACAAATGCTCTTAGAAGTCTCGATTCCCCCCCCACCATATCTCAAATAAACCCAAACCCTGGGAGTTCAGAGTTGGCTTGCTTCTTTATTCACTTATCTGTTTCATCCATCCAATTTATGAGTCATCCAATAGCTGAAACTCTCGTGGCTTAATTGTGCTTCTCTCATGTGTTGAAATTTGGGCTCCCTACACCCTGAAATTCAAATCTTACTAAAGCTGCCCCCCCCAAAAAAGCAATAGGATGGGGGAAGAGACTGAGCATGCTTAGAAGGGCCTTTGAGGAACCTTTAGGACATAGAAACTTCCCTTGTGCTGAGTCAGACCATTGGTCCATCTAGCACACTATTGTAAAAACCTGGGATTGGCAACCTGGTGCCCACCAGGACCCCTGAGGACATCCCCCAGGAACCCACTGCCCCTTCCTTCTACTGCCTTCTTCCTTGCTCTTGAGGTGAGGTACGGCGGTAAGAAGCAGCAAGCAGGCAGGTAGCATGGCGGCGGAGGCAAGTGAGTGGGGCTGGTGGTGGAAGTGGCAGGGAGAGGACAAAATACAGACAGGAATGTGGGGCAGGGGAGAGGAAATATGGGGTAGGCAAAAATTATATCTGTGCCCACCCCCTGGCCTGAAAAATGATGGCAAATGTGCCCAGAGGCCCGAAAAGGCCTACCCCTGGTGGAAACTGATCAGCATTGACTTTCCAAAGTTTTTGATAGGTGTCTTCCCCGGGTCTGCTGGAGATGCCAGGGATTGAACCTAGGGTTGCTGGTTTTTTGCATAGGAAGCACGTGTTATATTACTGAATGAAGGTCCTTCTCCCCAGGCTCAGATGGGAGGAGTTTGCATAATGGACTGCTGGGCACACACACCCTGAACATAAGCCTAGTTCGTATTATAAGTTTCCTTCTTTTCTGCAACTCCTTTAATATAGCTTATTCCTTTGATGTAGCTTATTCCTTTGATGTAGCTTATTCCTTTGACGTAGCTTATTGCTTTGACGTAGCTTAATGCTTTGACATAGCTTATTCCTTTACATGACTCCAGCCTTCCCCTACATGGCACCCTCCAGATGTTCCAGACCACTCCCATCATCCCTATCCAATGATTAACCTGGCTGGGGCTGATGGGAGTTGTAGTCCAAAACACCTGGACGATGCCTTGTTAGGGAAGGCTGCATTATTCCATAATATAGCTTAGTCCTTTGTATTTATATATACTGACCACAGTGTACTAGGTGTTGACGCACAACATAAGAAATGCTGTAAAGCTGCCCAGGGCGGGGGCTTACAATCTATGTTAAACGGGGACCGATACAGGAGAGGTCCGGGAAGGGGCAGTTAACAAAGAAGGTGCAAGTACTGTTACCAACAGGGCGCAATGTTGTCCGTCAGCTATCCTGGAGTCTTGCATTTCCACATGCCAAAGGTGATAAGGGGGAACAGTGCTCCACGGGTCTCCAGTGCCAAAGGCATGCATGCACACACACATGCATGGGAGGCAGATGTGCAGGTCAGAAGGAACGGTTAGTTGGGCAGTGAGAGAGAGTAGACCACTAGTGGGAGGAAGATTAGCACTGCTGGCAGGGAGGTTGATGGCTACATCGCCTTCCTGACTCCCCAAAGGCAAAGCCTGGTGATGAACATGCACAAGAGGATGCGAAGGGGTGGGTGAGCATGCAGTTGCCTGGCGTCACCCCCGCTGGCGGCTCAGCAGGCGGAGCCTTACCCAGAGACTTCGAGGTGGAGATCGGGGACGCACACGTTGTCTTCACCGCAATCAAGCTGGATCTGTGCCTGGGGGATAAAGAGGGCTGGGTGTGAGATCGACACACCTCTCTGCCTGCTCTCCTAGGCTAGGAGGATTAGCTGGTATATTTCTTTACTGACCTCTCCGAAGAGTCCAGGGCAGGTTACAATACATTACATTAAGAGATATAAAGATACCAGAAAGAAAGAAAGAAAGGAAGGAAGGAAGGAAGGAAGGAAGGAGAACCCAGCTAGTTCAACTCTCATTCACACAATGGTCCCGTTCAGAAGACACCTTAAACCATGGCTTTAAACATGGTGGTTAAGCCAGAAAGCCAGGCTGTGTTCAGAAGACACCTTAAACTACGGTTTTAACCATGGTGAATAAAGTTAAAAAGCCTTATTCACTGTGGTTAAAGCCATGGTTTAAAGTGTCTTCTGAACAGGCCCATAAGCTGCCTCATCTTCCAGAGACACAGCGATCCAGTCGGTAATGTCTCAAAAGCCAGCGCACTGCAGAACAGGTAAGAGAGCTGGCAACAGTGAAAGCCAAGCCAAGCCACTCATACGCTCTGAGACAAGGCTCACAAGTGCAGGATGCCAATAGCCGGTCTGCCCTAGGAGACTCTTGCCTGACCAGAAACAGGACGCTGGGTCAGACTTCTGAGGCAAGCAAAACCCTCCCGGCAAGAGGCATATTCCTCCTTGTTTTTGCAAACCCTGCCCACTGAAGTCTTCTCCCTCTCTGATCCCTCAAGAGAAGGCGGAGGGAGGAAAAGATTATATGCGGGGGGAAAGAAAACAACCCACAGCTGAAGTAACTGATACAATATCCTTCATAAATGTATACAGGTCATTCTAGGGTCCTTGTCTAATTTTATCTTTACAACAATCCACCCAATCAGTTAGGCTAGCCTGAGAGTTGACCCCAACCTTGTCCACTCTTCCTGGCGCCAGCCAAGTCCTCTCTCTCCCCCCCCCCCTCACACACACACTGTGATCTCACAATTAGAGATAACAGTGGGAATTCCTGCGGAGTGGATTCCCCCAGGGAGCCCGGAAGGACCCAAGGAGGCTCCCCAGGCTGAACGCAGAACCTCCGCAGGCCAGATTAAGTCTGTGGGCCAGAGGTTCCACATCCCTGCTCTACACCACACTGGCCCGTAGAAGTATCACCAGCAACCAGAGAGAGGGTGACAGAGCCCTGCCTGGATGACTGGCAGCTCTTCCTGGATTGAACAGTATGCGTTAGAGGACAGGAAGAAGAAAAAGAGGGGCCTTGGGCTTCACTCTCCTGTTGACCCCACATGCTATTGTTTTTCTGTGAGACCGACTGTAGCTGCATTGCAGTCTATCCTGCCGCCAGGGAGGAGAGAATACTAGGACCCCACCCACCCCGGCCCTCAGTTGGCTGGCAGGCCCAGCCCTTCTGCACCACCCCCACCGCTATAGCATGTACCTTCTGTACAATTTGGTTGTTTGTGAGATAGTTGAGGATGGGTTGCAGACCATATGCATCTGGTGGGGCCTCTGGATCCAGCGAGAAGTTGAGTGATAAATAGATGGGGGAGAGCTTGTCACGGAATTCTGACTCACCCTGGAGAGAGAGAGAGAGAGAGAGAGAGACAAGAGAGTGAGGAGAGTAACTAGAGCATTACGCCATGAAGAAATGCATGCTGCAATATGGGGTCACCAACGCTCCTAAGAGCATAAGCAGAGCTCTGCTGGATCAGACCAAGGTCCCTCGAACCAGCATTCTGTTCACACAGTGACCAACCTGATGCTCACAGGAAACCCACAAGCAGAACATGAGTGCAAAAGCATCCTCCCAACCATGTTCCCCAGCAACTGGTGTACTTAGGCATGTCGCTTCTGGTACCAGAGGTAGCACATCAACATCAGGACTAGTAGCCATTGATAGCCTCCTCCTCCAGGAAATTTTCTAACCCCCTTTTAAAGCCATCCAAATTGGTGGCCATCACTATGTCTTGTGCTAGCGAATTCCATAGTTTAACTAGGCGCTGTGTGAAGAAGTCCTTCCTTTTATCTGTCCTGAAACTCCCATCAATCAGCTTCATGGAATGATCCCAGGTTCCAGAATTATGAAGGGGGGGGGGGGAAATGCCTTCACATCATGCATAATTCCTCCGCAAAAACAGTGGGGATGGCAAAAGTGCTGCATATCTAACCACATCCCAGCTACAGTATTATTATAATTTATATAATGTGATGCCAACTATGTGCTAGGAGCTTACTATGTTCCTGTCTACCAGACTGTTTTTTTTTAACAAATTATATTGTAAGCTGTTTGGGACAGGGATCTTTTTTAGGAACATAGGAAGCTGGCTTAGACTAAGTCAGATCATTGGTCTATCTAGCCCAGTACTGTCGACACTGACTGGCAGCAATGGCTCTCTGGGGTTTCAGGCGGGATTCTTTTCCTCACCTTACCTGGAGAAGCCGGGGATTGAACTGGGACCTTCTGCATGCAAAGCCGGAACTCTACCACTGCGCCACAGCCCTTCCCTTCTTGTTGTTACTCTTTAAAACATCATGTACATTAACGATGCTACATCGGTGATTAGCCTTTTATCCTACCTTTCCTCAAAGCAGCTCAAGCAGTTCTCCCCCTATCCTATTTGTCACAACAACCCTGCAGGTAGCTTATGCTGAGAGACAGTGAGTGGCCCAAGGTCATCCGGTGAAATTCACGGCTGAATGGGGATTTGGACCTGAATTTCCCCAGTCCAAATCTGACACTCTAACCACTACACCACTCTGTTCAGTGTATTTTAATATACATTTCTAGCTTTGTTATAGCTTATCAGGAAGGGGCATTCAGTAGTAGATCTGCTGGTAGGCAGCATACATATCTGCTGAAGCCCTGGATCACACTTAGTGATCCTCATGAATCAAGACGTCTGCCCAGTTCTCCTGTGGAATTCCACGAGGTACCGACAGAGGACTCACAAGGGACCCCACTTTCTAAAGACTTTCTAGACACTAAAGGATTGCTCCATTTGGGATGATGTGCGAAAATAACATCAGCGGCTCCTGGGACATTTCTCACTCTGGCGAAGACGGCACTGGCTGAGAGAGGACAGCAGGGCGCGTAGATGCGTTTGCAACTCACCTTGAGGTAGATCTTCATTTCACGGCACTCGGAGTTGGCACCATTGCGTACTTGGAGAGACTGGACCAGATGGGGCTTCTGGGAATGTAGGAAGAGCGCCCGCTTCATGGCCTCTTTGGCCTTGAGGTGGTCGAGGTGCAGCTCCACAGTGAATCCTGCCCAGGCCAGACAGAAGAAGATGGCGCTCATTGTGAATGACTAGGACTGTGCCCTAGAACTCAGCCTGACAGGATTCCCAAGCCCACTGCAGAAGCAATATTTAGCACCCACCATGCTACAGGGTTCTTGTTTCATTAGCAAAACAACAGGGATTGGAACAGAGTTTCATACCCGGCTCCTTCTGGAATGACCCAAAGCCAAGACCATCTTGTTGTGAGTCCTAGTAAGAGCTTCTCTGGCTCATTTCACCTGGTCTGGAAAGGAAAGGCCCCGTCTGTCTTCAGCTACTAAGGTTGCTGCCCCTGTAGTTATTTTTGCTCTCTGGATTTGTTTATTTCTCCTTTGTTTAACCTTAATATCATAATTATTGGATTGTTTAATCCTAGTGCGTATTCATCAGTGTGAGATGTTTTATGTGCATGTTTATTTAAAGCTTGTCATGATTTGTAATGGTTAAGTATTTAGAAACGTTGCCATATTTTTGCTATACTTTATTTTTTATATATATTGCTGTAAGCCATTTTGAGCATGGTTTTACCACGGAAAAGTGACATACAAATAAACTGATGGTGAAAATGGAAATGTTCACCAGGGCAATTCTGACACAAGGAACGAGAGGAAAGGTTATCCATTTCCCACAGAAAATTTAACACAATATGCTAAGGATGTTAATCAGTGAGTTTCCTTATTCCTTTAGTGATCTTGTTTTATTGTTACATGTGTTCTTTCCCCCCACAAAATAAAACCGATTGCTATGGGGAAAAGAAAAATGAACCACAGATACAAAATGGTTACAGGGAGCCAGAAATGGAGATCAATAAACCCATCAGAAATGCAGCTATCCCTTATGCCGGCTGAGCTATTTAGTGTATTTTATTTGCCCAAAACGGCTTGCAGCAATAGAATAAAAGATCTTCATCTTGAAAAGGAAATCATCAAAATGACATTACTACATGCTACTAAAATGCCAATATAAAATCCAATTACCAGCTGTTCTCTTTAAAGTTGAGAAACAACCCCCCTGATCATTAGCTACATCACTGAACAATAAAATGTTATTTAGATGAGGGAAAGGAAAGGAAAAGAGCTCTCCATGTGGCCACTATAGAATCAATTACTTCAATAGCATTTAAGGCTCAAAAATCCATTAGATGTTTTGTGAATATTTTTTTGCTAAAAAAAAATTATTAAGCACTTTTGGGATGTGACATAAAGGTGATCTCCACAGATCTAGTGTGGAGGCTTGAACAGGGCCTCTCCTCTGACAGGCTGACAGGGCAACCTCCATGCACACTGTAATCCTATGTGTGTTTTACTCAGAAGTAAGTCCTACTATGTTTAGAGCGGCTTACTCTCTACTCCCTAGTCAGTGTGTTTGGAAGTGCAGCATATGCCTTCATAATGATGCCAGTCAGGTTCACAAGATGGACGGACGGACGGACGGACGGAAGGGAATATTATAAGGAAGAATCTATCCAGGGCTTTTTATTACAAAATGGCCATAAAGAGAACATAAGAAGTGTCATACTGGATCAGACCAAGGCTCCATTTAAATGGCAAGAACCAAGATATATGGGTGAACTGGTTCTGCCTCATCATCTAGGCTAGGGTATAAGGCTCAATCTTTATGTTACTTTGTCAAGGGCTGCATTCATATTTTTAGGCAATGGAAGTCTTCGGGAACCTGAGGAAACCAGCTTCCCCGGCCTTTCTCAGGGGGCAGAGAGGAGTTTGACCAGATTTTCTGCAGGCCAGACAGCGAGTGCTGGACTGAAATTCCCAATAATTCCCAGTCAGGATGGCCATTGGAGGGTTCAAGTGTGAGGAAGGCTGGTGTAACTCCTTGGACTATTGCTAACTGTGGACCAACTGTGCCGGATTCTAAGACAGCGTCCCACAGCCAGTGGAGGCAGTGGTATGGATAGGCAGGGAGAAGGCACTTGGACCATCAGCTGCAAGATGGTGGTTCCTGGACAGAGAACCCCCCCCCACACACACACTCTTCGCATGCCCCTTTCCCCTTCTGCCACCCAGTTACTCACCAATGGAGTCAGGCACATGTTTCCCAGATGCATTCAGACAGAAGCTCAGGTTGATGCTGTTGACATGAGAGAAAGGGAGGAGCAATGAGCCACTGTAAGAAACCTGAAAAAGGCAGCGCAGTTTGAGTGGGCAGAGGGTTAGGTCTTGGTTCAAATCCTTCTTCAGCTGCACTCTCCCTTTCAACTCCCCAACAGCAGAATGGGATTATGAGGAAGCTGCCTCAAAGAATTGAGTGAGGGTGCAATTATTCCTGCAAAGCGCTTGGGCGTGATAAAAAGGATACTCAGTACGCGTCAAGAGGAGCAGATGATCACACTGCTCCCCTCATACTACCAAAGTTCTGACATAGCTGCACCCTGGAATGATAGGAAAGGTTAAGATAAGGAAAGCCAAGCTGGATCAGACCAAAATAGAGATGTGAAGGCCTGGAAAAGACAACGCTAGAATAATTCAATCCACCACCACCCAACAATTTTTCCAAGAATCCCTATAAAAAAGGGAACCCCTCATGGTTATTTCTAATTTTTTTCCTGTGTCTCCCTGCCCCCTGTCTCCCCATTTTAGCTGCATTATTTCCTCTCTCCAGACCTTCACATCTCTAGATGAAAGGAATATCTAGTCCAGCATTCTGTCCACACAGTGGCCAATCAAATGTTTCCGGGAAGCCAACACACAGGATGTGAGGGTAACATAACCCTCCTGCCCATGGTCCCCAGCAACTAGTATTCAGAGGTGGAGGGTGAGGGAAGTTTCGGGGACCTCTGCTCTACTCAAAGATAGTACTACAAAGGCAGGGGAAGCCGCAGACCACGAGGAATGCCACATTTCCCATCGCTCCTGGAGCAGCCCTTTGTGGGAAGGAGACACCAGGTTCTATCGGTTCTAATCAGAAAGAAGGTCACAGGACAGCATTCCCGGGGTCGGGATGACGTGTGTCCCAAGGCTGCATGCATTGAAATGCAAAAGACATAGATCAGAATGCAGCAGACCTAGCAGGTCTGGGTAGGCAAGAGAGAGTGCCAGGCAAATCCTCTCTGCTCCAGCAGCGGGGAAAGGAGAACGGTGACATCTGATCAGGGGGGGCAGACGGGATGGACAGGCAGGGTCCTGTCTGGCTGACTCAGCTTTTCCACCCAGCCATGTGGTCCCAGCTGGGTCACTAGCTCACTACAATCACCTAATTCATGGGGAGGTTGGGCAGCCAGCCAGAAGAGTCCCTTCCCCTTCCCCCGTTGCTCAGCAACTGAAAAACTCACGTCTATAAATACCTGCCCCCCGCCCCCGCTTCGTCACAGCTAGAGGGCCAGTGCAGCTCCTGCTTATAGCTTGAGCAAATGTGGAAGGCGCACAGCTGGACTATGTGTTATTTTTATCACATGGAGAGCCATTGAAAATGGCCTCCATGGAATCACTTATTCCGCTGCTTTTAGTCCCCCGTTTGCACAGAGTGCATGGGCTCACATGGGCAGGGCGGTGCTTCATACGATGAGCTACTGGGCGCGGGTGCCAAATGTCAGGCTCCCTGGCGACATTTGTCCCTCCTGGGGTCCCAGATGGCCAGGCCCCCTTCCCCAGGAGTCCCCCCTTCCCCACAACTGCCAATGGTTTGGAACATGGCTCCTGGGAGCTTTTAAAAATTGAATTCAGCCCTGTCTGAAAGAGCTTCGACACCGTTGAACTAGTGCGGTCGGTTCAGGCTGGAGCCCCAAAATGAAGCTCCATGTACCAGAAGCCTCCAGGTGACTGTACCGGCTCTTGGTTATGACAGCTGCTACAGGAACACATGGAGTGACCCCTTCCGGATCTCAGCACTGTCACCCTCTAACATGCAGACCAGCCAATGGATATTGTTTTTAAAAAAGTGCAAACACACATTTTTGTTTCTTTAAACTTTCCCAAACCATCTTGGTTATACACACCCGTAACAAAATGCCGATGAAGGTTTACCCGCAGGAGCCCTCCTTTCCCATGATTCACTTGGAGATTGGGAGGTAAGTGTCGGGACTGATCTCAGACAGGTCTAACAGACACAACTCAATTAGGGCTTGTCCAGAAATGGACTTTTCACTCTCCAACAGGATAAAACCCCTAAAGCGTCCTGGCCAAAGGCAGGCGACTTTCCTTCAGGATCACCACCCTGACAATCAGTGTGGAATACCACTGCCCTGGAAATGGTTAATCAGTCATGCCTTACTCTCAGGAACACTTGGAATCGTTGTGTCTGTGGTGAGCTTAGAAAAAGGGCCAACAACGTGACAGTGTCCAGGTTAACTCAGAGAAAGCTGTCGACAGTATGTTGCACAGCTGTACCTTCCAACATCACTCACCATGTAACAGGGGTCCCAGAGCCCTCCAGGGTACACGCTTGCTCCTCAGGGTTAAACATGGAGGGAAAGATGCTGAGTGTGGCACTGGCGTGAACAATGGGGCGGCCCCTGCAGAGGGAGACACAAGAGAGACGACCTGTCATGTGAGAGACGGCCTTAGAAGCAAGCATCTAGGCAGGGTCAGAAAGAGCAGTAGGCCAACATCATGTGGATGAAGTGAGACCATGGCAGGGCAGTCAGTCAAACGGCACACCTGTCATGCCCCTTTCAAATCCTGTCTCATCGGCTTGGCAGAATCCCAAACCATGCCTGTTTTCTCCTAAACAGTCTCAATAGTTCACTATCTGTAGCTCTAGGAAGTGATAGTCCTGGTGACGGCGTCCAATGCTGGCAGTCCAGGCGATCTCCAAGGCTAGCTCTCCCAGAATGCCTTGCTCTGAGGAAGGACCCCTCAGGATGAGGTATTTGGGCCTGGAGAGCTGTACCAGGTGCTCTGGTGATCCTTCGCTCTGAGAACTGTCTCCCTATGCCTTACTCTTCTGTTGCGCAGTGTTGGTTTCCACTAGGGCAACACGATTAGCACTAGTGGATTGCCAGTGCTGGATACCATCTAGTATCTAGAAACACAGGCTTCAACTCAAAAGACATTTCCCATTCTCACACCAAAATGCCATGTTCTCCGGAGCCAACCATGGTGGGGCAAGTTGGTGGTTTGCCCAGACATCATCAACACTTGGAAGAAGGCTTCCAAGGTCAGCAGGCTTGAATTGGCCAAAATGATCACAGTCCCACCCTACTCGTGAGATCCAGCGGCAGGTCATGTGGGTTGGTCTAGAGCTATAGACTAGATTCACATGACAATAATTTACATGCAGATGAGCAAAACATTTCAGTGATATTTTTGGCATATGGAAACTGGTCCAGTGAATGCTCCCAGTCATGAGTCACCACGCTTCCTGTGTCATCTGACATTTCCAGGATGATCCAGGAAATAGCGAGCTGTGATTTCAATCAAGTGAGTGCGATGAGTCTTGAGTGTTCAAACACGAGTAACCATGTGTGAGAGAGAGAGAGAGAAATAACCCAGTGATGGGCTCACTATTTCATCTGTTATTCTGACTCCAAACTCCCTGCTTCCAAACCAGGGGAAGAGGATTTGTCTATATCCTCATGCAGTGCCTACCTGTAAACCACAGCTGTGTCTACTCCAAAGGCCCCCACGATCAGATCTGCAGGAGAAAGTAAGGAACAGTCTGTTAAGCCCTTGACAGGCAAAAATCTCACTGTGAGCTATACAAGGATGCTAACCTCTCTACAGCGTCAGATATTTTGACTATTGCTGCCTGAGGGATGAGAGTTCCTTTTGGAAATTTGCTCAGAAATCATAGTTGTAAGAGTGTTTCTGGGAATGATTCAGATGCAATAATGGTTACAATGTCAGGAACATCATTCCCTCTTTTTCTAATCTTTGTGCATGAATGCTTGTATTTATGTGGCTAGAACGGCACTATCCATTCACAAAAGGGAGGTATCAGCAGGCTTGGGAGCACTCCAATGGCCCTGTTCAGAAGACACCTTAAACCACGTCTTTAATCATGGTGGTTTAGCCAGAGAGCCAGGCTGTGTTCAGAAGACACCTTAAACCACGGCTTTAACCACGGTGAGTCAGGCAAAAAGCCTTATTCACCATGGTTAAAGCTGTGGTTTAAGGTGTCTTCTGAACGGGGCCAATGTTTGCAAAAGTATAAAAAATATCTTAAGAGTAAAATCCTAAGGAGAGGGTGGGGGATCCCAAAAAACAGCCCAATGAGGATGGAGTGTGTTTAATGGCCACGGAATGCTGATTGTTTGGGATAGGGGAGGGAGGGAATGGGAAACGAGGATGGAAGGGGAGTGGAATGGATTGTCCTAAAGGAGGGCATGGCTGGCTGACTGAACAGTGAACAGAAGCATTTTGCATGGCAACATTTTTTTTTTTGCAGGACCCACTTGCATACAGTACTTGGGTTTCATTATAGCTGTAATATAATTGCATACAGATATTTAGCACTCGTTTGGAATTATAGGCAAACCAAGTTGCCATGCTTGTACATTTCAAGATCTTTTTTTTTTGTTTTGGTTCTGGCTTTAACTGGAGTTGGCAGGGATTGAATCCAAAAATGAATGCATGCAAAACAGGTGCTCTTCCAAATAAGATATGGCAGCCTTCTCCAACCTGGCTCCCTCCAGATGTGTTGGGACTGCAACTCCCATAATTTTGAGCCAGTGCAGCCAATGGCTGGGGATTAAAAGAGTTGGAGTCCGACATATATGAATGGAAACAAGTTGGAGAAGGCTGAGTTAGGGCCATTAGAAGTTGCAAAGGCAGCCTTCATTGCAGCGTCACATATAGTCCTCACCTGGGTAACCATTTCCATCCAGGTCCTTGGCCCCGCGCAGGGCAAACCCAAAGAAGTCAGGGGTTTCACTAGTGGCCCACTGGCCTTGCAAGACTTGGGAAGGTTTGGGGTGCAGCCCATCACGTTGCCCGTTGTACACGTAGACCACACCTTGCTGGGTCTTGCCGCCAAACGGTACCCCGATGGCCACATCTGCAGGAACAAACCCCAAGGTCAGCGTTGTCGCTTGTTTGCTTATTTCAGGCCATGGGTCTGATGGGAGCTGGAATTAGTAAGGGTTTGGTGAAAAGGAAATGGGAGATCAAGCTGACTATTGCATAAAGAAGTTGATCATGAAACCATGGGGTGGGACTCCTGCATGATTTTTAAGGAAGAAACAGTAGTGTGTTTCCCAGTTACTTAGCCATCTTCCCCCCCCCCCCCCCCATGGGCCAATATAACATGAAATCAGCCACCATTTCATGCTGTCTGAACCCTAAGCTGGGTTCAGACAGCATGGGAAACCATGGTTTGTGCTAACTATAGTTAAGAATCCGCATCATAGATCGAGCCTCCAGATGTACTACTGGCAAACCATGATTTAGAGCTGTTCATCTGCTTTCCTCTTCAACTGGCTCAAAACCAAGCTTCATAAGCTCACTTCCAAGGTGCAAAATCCTCTTGAGCTGCTTTTATTTATTTATTTATTGCATTTCTATACCGCCCAATAGCCAAAGCTCTCTGGGCGGTTTATTATTATATTTCTATCCCGCCTTTTTTCCTCCAAGGAACCCAAGGCGGTATACATAATCCTCCTCCTCCTCCTCTCCACTTTATCCTCACAACAACAACCCTGCGAGGTAGGTTGGGCTCTATGACTGGCCCAAAGTCACCCAGTGGGCTTCCATGGCCGAGTGGGGACTAGAACCCGGATCCTCAGACTCCCACTGCACCACACTGGCTCTCAAATCCCTCAAATCCCTATACCCATCTTAAATATAAAGTATTTTCATCCCAAGCCCCCACCTATCATTCTTTGCACTGGACTACAGGTTCAAGAATTGAATCCAGGGAAGGTCAGGTTGCCTCTCTCCACAGTAGCTTTCAGACTGGACTGATTATTTCTCCACACTTAACTCTGATTAGTTTTTATGTTTTGTTGCTGCTGCTGTTGCTATTATTATTATTATTATTATTATTATTATTATTATTATTAACATTTATATACCGCCCCATAGCTGAAGCTTTCTGGGCAGTTTACAAAGATTAAAACACTGAACATTAAAACCGATATACAAAATTTACAACCATAAAAAGCATAAAAACAGATTAGATTGTTGTTGTTAGCAGATGCTTTGGAAACCTCCGGATTGAAAAGCAGAGATTTTTCTTTTTCAAAGATCTCTCATTCTGGATTGTGGCAGAGAGACCAGGAGTTTTCAGCAACTGTTCCCAGATAAGTAATCCCATGTGAGCTGTGGTGTGTTTATCAGCCAGCAGATGGTAGCAAAATCATATGCAAGGTTTTCTCTTTCTGTTACATGGACAAGTTGAGATTTTCATACCTATAAAATCGTTGTCCCCAACTGTGTGCCAATGTAGATCAGAAACCCTACTTTACACATAAACATACACTAGAAGGGCAGGAGGAAAAAACACTCCTCTATGTTTCCATAACCCCTCCAATTTGCGTGCAGTGTAGCTGTTAAAGGCTAACTAATCCATGTTATCTTGAGTATGCATGCAATGTTTAGGGTGGGGTTACTCGTGCCTGCCAGGCAAATCAGACCCACTCTTTTTGCTTATCTGCCCCCTGCCCCTCTTCCTTTGTACCATGCTAAATTCCACAATTTCACACATTCACATACACACCTCGCTTTGCTCTGGTCCCAGCCCCGATGTTGGGGGCCGTGTTGTCTAGATGTCAGACTGGTTCAAAAGCCTTTCCACTGCAGCAGTGGAATCTAGGCAGGCTGTACCCTAGCTGGGATGCAGTGCCTTTAACAGTTAAGTAGATAAAAGGGAATTTTAGCAGGTTACCGAAAGGGGTGCTAGCTTGCAGACCTACCCAAGCCTCACTTTTCTCATCTATGCAAACTGTTAAAAGGTACATGAGCCCAAACATTGAAACATTGGCTATATCCATGCTGCACTTTTATCGACACAGTGGCTCATGAGATCAAGGCTTTCAAAGTCCTAAGCTGGGCACCAGGGGACACTAGTGTGTTCTGGAAAAATCCATCCATCCATTCAAGGTTTCCTGAAGATCTACCTAGAGGTTGTTTTAGCCTAGTACACTAGTCTTCTGACCAGTGGTGACTCTCCAGCACTCACAGACCTTTTTAGCTGGAGGTGGTGGGGATCAAACTTGCGACCTTCTGCATGCAAAGCGTGTGCTTTACCACTGGGTGACAGCCCTTTGCCATAGGTTCCGGACAGGTGGAACTACTGTCTGACCATTACTGCCTGTGGTCTGACCACGGTTGCCTGAAGATCTACCTAGAGGTTGTTTTAGCCTAGTACACTAGTCTTCTGACCAGTGGTGACTCTCCAGCACTCACAGACGTTTTTAGCTGGAGGTGGTGGGGATCAAACTTGCGACCTTCTGCATGCAAAGCGTGTGCTTTACCACTGGGTGACAGCCCTTTGCCATAGGTTCTGGACAGGTGGAACTACTGTCTGACCATTACTGCCTGTGGTCTGACCACGGTTGCCTGTGGTCTTTCTCTGCAGAGCAATCTGTCTCCGCTGAGGGCCAGGTAATTCTGCTGGGTCTCTGCATCGGTGGGACGGGATTGTTCAGTCACGCTCCAGGCAAAGATGCAGCTTGTACTAAAGAGTATGCCTGCTGCCTCTCTGCATGGGCTGCTGCTCTCAACTGGCCTCCTTCCCACAAGGAGGCACACCCAGAACAGTCAAACATGCAGGTGCACTTTAGGGTGCCCGGCTGCAGGACTGAAGTGCGCTTCCCATTTTAACACATAAAATTTCAGAGGTTGCTAGATTCCATCAGCCCCAGCCAGCACGGCTAATGCTCAAGGGGCGCTGTGCATTAGTATCCAGCAACATCTGGAGGACCACAGGTTCCCCCACCTCTGCTGTCAAATTAAACAGTGTGCCCCCACTATAAAAAGATTAGAAAATGTCACTTCGAAGTGAAACAGGGATCTGGCATCTGCTTCTTTGTTTCACCATGAAATAAGAGAAGGCAAGAACTGACGAGCTGTTTGGTGAATCCTCCTGTCAAAACTGAAAGGCTTGAAGGAGGAACAGGCATTTAATGTTTAATGGCTACTAGGCCTGATGGCTATGTGCTACCTCGAGTAGCAGAGGCAGTAAACCTATGTATACCAGTTAACGGGGAACATCTGGAGGGGTGGGGGGAGGAGGGTGCTGTTGCACTTGTGTCCTGCTTGTGAGTTCCTGGTCAACAGCTGGTTGGCCATGGTGTGAACAAAATACTGGACTAGACAGACCCTTGGTCTGATCCAGCATGGCTCTTCTTACGTTCTTAACAACAACAACAAAATGAAATTGTCCGAAAGGTCGTTCATATTTTGGAAGTAAACCACTAGGAACTCTCTCTTCTTTCCTCTCTCTCTTTCTCCTGTACACCTCCATAAGCCCACACCTTTAAGTGTATAAATACTCTGCACTCTTGCTCACTCAGACATGCTCACACTCATGAATATCCCCTGCTCTTCCCTCCCCTGCCCTAAACTGCACATCAAACGTCCATACCGTTGTAGCCATCCTGGTTGAGGTCTCCTAGCGGGGTGATAGCACTGCCAAAGCGACCAGCCTCCTGATGACCGGTGAGTACTGCCGACGGGACCGGCTCCATGCTGTCCAGCTTTTGGAGGTAGATGTAGACCCTGCCCACCTCCTGCACGCGGCCATCTTCCGTCTTCTCCATAAACAAGGGGGCTCCGATCAGCAAGTCGTCTAGGCTGTAAGGTAGGAGAGAGGGGAGTGGGGGGCGGAGGTGAGAAGCAAAATCGTCAGCTCTGGAGTCAGAAGACGCACAGCTCACTGCTGGGATTCAGTAATAATTACAATGTTGGCCATACATAGGAGAGATCACAGGGCCTAGTTTAGGGGTTTGGCTACACTTGCCGCTTGCATCCCCCATCCCCAAAATTCGTAGTAATTGTTGGTTTGCTGCCAAATTTCAGTGGCAAAGCACTACTGAAGGCTAAAATGGAAACATCTTGCTTGAAAACAAGCTAAATTTCTGTTTTACCTCTCCATAGCGGTTTTCTGCTGATTTCCTCTTTTTTTCCTGCAGGAATGTGGCCCACAGAGGGGTCAAAAGTAGGGCCTGGACACCATGAGGTTGCCCACCCCCAGCCCAGATGCACAGAGAACCCTTCCCCCACCTTGTCCATGGGGTCTTCCCTCCAAAGCTCAGCCCCCACTACAGCCTTCTGCTCCGCTTCCGGCCAACATCTGTTTGATATTCCCCAAAGCCTCCCCGAACCCAACCGCATTTCCAGACATCCCCCCAACTTCTAGAATGGAGAACGGCCACTTCCATCCCCCTCCCTGCATTAACTGCAGACTGGATTGCCTCTCCTGGACACTCACCTGTCACCGTTGATATCAGTGACGGCCACAGCATACCCGAAAGAGGCAGCCATCTGTTGAGGGAAGCAACAGCCACGGTGAGGCTAAGAATGTCAACATGGGACAGGAATCATGAACAAATGGCCAGGGTGGTGATCTTCCCTACCCTCAGGCCGGTCACACAAGCCCCTCATCATGGCTCCTCCGCATTGTTTCTTCGAGCGAGGGAAAGGATTCCTTCCAAACAGGCCGATTATACGAATTCTTGTGGCTCTACAGCAGCCTTCCTGAAACTGGTGCCCAACCAATGTTTTGGACTACAACTACAATTGGTGCTGGCCACAATCCATGTTGGCTGGAGCTGATGGGAGTTTAGTCCCAAACATTGAGAGGGTGTGAGGTTCGGAGAAGGCTGCTTTTGGGCAGGGGCATAGATCCAGCCCGCCAGGTTCCCAATCCGGCTCATTGGGGTTCCCCAGATGGACATACTCTCTACCGCTGGCAACACTCCTTTTCCCCTAACCATGGATCGTTTTGTGGTTTCCCAGTTATTGAGCCCGTTCAGAAGAAACCTTAAACCAGCCTTCCTCAACCTGGGGCGCTCCAGATGTGTTGGACTGCATCTCCCAGAATGCCCCAGCCAGAGCTGGCTGGGGCATTCTGGGAGTTGTAGTCCAACACATCTGGAGCGCCCCAGGTTGAGGAAGGCTGCCTTAAACCATGGCTTTATCCATGGTAAATAAGGCCTTTTGCTTTATTCACCATGGTTAAAGCCGTGGTTTAAGGGGTCTTCTGAACACAGCCTGGCTTCCTGGCTTAACCACTATGGTTAAAGCCATGGTTTAAGTTGTCTTCCGAATGGGGACACTGTGTAGTTACTCCCCACCCCCACCCCCGGTTCTAAAACATTGAAATGTCTCTCCTAAGGCCTAGTTACTAGCTTTAAGTAAGGCAGTAAGAACTTTAAAGTTAAAATGTGGTGGTATTTTGGATAGTTTTGGACCTGCTTCTTTTGCCCCGCCTATCACTGGAATGCAGCCCCTGAGAGCTTCTCCAAAATGGAATTTGGCTCTGGGACTAAAAAAGGTTCAACGCTCCTGCTCTAGGGGAAAGTGCCTCCCCTGGGCTACCAGCTTCCTCTACACCGAACTACATCTGTATGACTGGGAGGTGCCTTTCCCTCTGCCCACTACAAGCTTAAAGGCAAGGTTGAGTATCCTCTACACTTAAAACAAATGAAAATCCTGCCCCAAGCAATCTAAATCCTGTGGCTGGAAAAGGATTCTGCAACTTGTATAAATTAAGCAAAGATGGGAGGAGAATGGCACAATTCATCTTCTTTTGCACAATTTATTCTGATTTTACCAGCGATAGTGCAGCACAAGTTGCTGTGCAGGGAATGGAAGCCTTGGGCCTAAATGATTGGAAATGTTACCTAGCAACATCTCTGGCTTCAGTCATTGCTTGCATATCGTCCAAGGGGACAAGGAAGCATATGGGCACTTAGCAACCATCATATCCTTCCTCTTCTTTGTGTCTCCCCTCCTCCCTGATTTCTAGAATAAACCTCAAATCATAAGCCAGGTATGGCCTGCTGATGGCAACATTATAGTAAGTGTCCACTGATTCCAGCTTGAGGGAACTGGGGCCTTTGTCAGTGGTTGGGCCTGGTCCAACTCTTGCACCAGGCCATTTCCCCTGGCTTCAGTGTTGATATGAAGGCATTCACCTGTTCTCCAGAAAAGTTGTATAAATGTCGAATGTCACTTCCATTTAGAATTGTAACCTGGAAAGAAAAGGAAGAGAAAACAGATGTGGCTGGTCAGATAGCGATTTCCACGAAGAACAGCCAAAGCCCTTCAGACTCGTTCAAATCGCCATAATTTATCCCTCTTATTACTTGGACATTTGCATTCCTCCCTCCACATGGCTATTTGGATGGAGGGGAGAATGACCCTGAGGCAAAACATTCAAGATTCCTCCTGCGTTTCCTGTTCTGTGCTACAGCACCAAACCAGGAACACAAAAACACACATCATCTGAACGAACCCGCAATGCCGTAGAAAAAGAGTTGGCGGGTGGCAATACTGTGAAAACCTGGGGGAAGACAGTGCCATTACCACATCGTACTTTAGTCAAGAAGTGGGAGCTGTGGTTCCTCTTAGACTGTTCCGTGGGCTACCGAACAGGTTACAGCAAGGTCACACAGCGAAAGCGTGTGCCAAGAGGAAGGGAGGCCGTATCACATGTTAGAGGCAAAGAGAATCCCAGCCCAGAGTAACCTCCGCAACATCACGGGTTTGTTCTTGCCCACAGCCAAATGGCTGCAGGGAAATCAGATTCGTTCGGCTTCAGACCTCCACGTTTCCCTCCTCTTTAGAAACGCATCAGTTGCTACAGCAACTCCATGGGTCAACAATAAACGTGGAGCTCACTGATGCCAAATTAAGGGTGGCTGGGGAGGAGACAGTGCTCTGGGTGCATACGTGTGAGGTAATGTCTTAATTTACAATAAAACAGTCCACTTCTTTATCCTTGGTCAAGAACAGTCACAACTGCAAGGGATCATGGGAACCAAAGAGCAGCCAGAAAGGACCAGTGCTTTCAAGTGGATTTACATCTCCTTTACCATGCAGGCCAGAGGGTTTTTCCTGTGTCTGATACTGTCCACCAAGGATACAAGAAGAGGAAAACTGAAGGAGCCACACCTGGTAAGAAATGTATTGATTCCATGGCACCAAAAACGATGAACGCAAACATTGTTCGGCACCTGGATGTGGTTAGACATAGCTCCCGTTGGGAATGCACCTCTGGGTGTGCTACAGAGCAACACACATACCAAACAGACCCTTACAGTTTGCTGCACAGTAAACAAAGGATGTATTGAGGATTCAAATGGTTTAACTTCTAACTATCAATCCTGAGGTTTCATGACAGTGGAGGATATACATTTTTAAAAGATAAAATTAGATAGGACGCTCTGGCAATACAAACAGATACAAACAGGGCACATCTAGGTGCCCTCTAGATGCATTGGACTACAACTCAAAGCATCCCCCAGCCAGGCTGCTATAAATAACCCCTTATGGGTTTAATCTCCCTGGACCCCATCCAGGGTGTCAAATCCAGAAGTGTCTAAACACTCAGTTTAGGCTTTTTTAAAATGAGCTTTGACTTTCGGTGAATTTTGAGGATCAGCCATTGCTGGTTTAACATGGTAACAGAGGCTGAGCCAAAACAGATAGCGTTTTAAATGGGGGTCTAGCAATTGTGTCTTAGTTTCATTTTTACTCTAAAGTAGACGTGCCTCACCCCAAACTAGATCTTAAAAGCCCCCCTACAGCCACACTAGGATTCTGATCTGATTCGAGCACCCAGTGCCTACTTTTAAAAAATTAAAAAATAAAAAAGATGTATCTGCTACACACAGATTTAAAGTAATGTCTGTTGTTAAGAGAATGCTCCTGGTTAACAGCGGTAATGCTAACATAAGCTAGGAAGCCATCCTTAATGCCTAAACTGCTTGGCATTTTTTAAATATTTAAAAAATATTAAATTACACCTGGAGGAAACTGAAATCCATGTGCACCTTAGAGTAAATGTGCTCCTGAGTTCATATCTACAACAGGTAAACTGTTAAATTCTGCACCCGCACCCCCACCCTGTGAAGGAATTATTATGACTGATGCCCCACCTCTACAAAGGGGTGGGGGGAGAGTGAGATTCAGCCTCGACCAAAAGATACAAAAGTTGAGGAATATAAGAGGACAGGCAGAGGTGGAAGTGAGGAGAAAAGTCACAAGCATGGCTCTTACATATCCATAGGTCAGGTTTCCTTTAGGAACACCGGCCACAAAGTCTGCAAGAGAACAAAGGAACACAAGGTTTCAGAATGGAGCTTTATCACTGCAAGCACACCATAATATGTGGAGTATAGCATATAACATAGAATCTAGTGGGGCAAATCAAGTTTCTAATCCTCATGATAGAAAAAAAACACATACATACATACTACATATAAACTATTAACTAACCATTACCCCATACTATGAACCTCAATCTCTCTCCCATTGCCCTCATAAGTGTACTGCACCCCTTGTTTTGAATCTTAGCATTTCCTCCACAGTCTCTGACAAAAAAAGGAACATATTTTTTTTTTTACAATTTATTTGAAAACCTATCATCATAGAAAAACATATACAAACTTTGCAGATCTGAGGTACAGAGTACACAGGCTCTTTGCTCTCCAAAAGATGCACAGAAACCGGCCCATCAATGAAAGTACCTGCCCTCAGTAAGATCATCAGTACCTTCAATGGAGTCTCCGCTGAATTCACCTACAGCCACAGAGTAGCCTAGCGACAAAGCAGAAGGTACCGCATGAGTAAGACAAATATTTATTTATTATTTTATTTTATTTAAAACATTTATAACCCGCCCTATATCATTAAGATCTCAAAGCGGTGTACAGATAAAATCATACAGTATAAAACACATATGCACAGTTATGCATACTAGGGCCACCAGGGAGTGCTATTGTCATTTCCCAGCGTGCTTTGCAGTACCACAGGTTGTCATAGGATTCATTGGCTTGGTTCAGTGGTTCAGACAACACGCTAAACCCTGCTGCTTAACCACAAAATGGTTAACAGAATGCATTGACCTTAATGCATTCCATTAACCATTTTGTGGTTAAACAGCACGGTTTAGCGTGTTGTTTGAACCAGGTCACTGTGTCTACAATCCAGACACAAAGTGAACTTCCTAAAAGGCAAAATCCTTCCCCATTTACGAGTTGCAACAGATCACTTTACTCATGTCTCTCCTTATGGTTTCCTCTAAAGATCAGTGCATGCAAGAAGATTTTTTCCCCACAGGAAAATGTCACTATGAGGTGAGGAATTCCCTCAACCAGGGTGAAAGAAAGGTAAAACCACAGAAAAGAAACGGTTATGCAACCGTCATAGTTCCACTTCCCCTTGAACTATTGTCTCTGAGGAAAATGAATAATTACTATCTGTGATCAACACACAGCCCGGAACATCAATCCTGTTACTATTTCCATGATTGCTTCCCCCAGGGTGAGTGAAATCAAGAATTCCAGAGGTTGTAGATGCTGTTGACTCTTCGAACGTCTCAAATGTGTAGGCTTGGAGGGCAACTCGTTTTTTAACAGGGCCCATATTTTGAACTGAGAGAGAACTTTATCCCTGCCCAGTGGCTCACACCCACACTAGCCCAGATATCCAGGCAAAGTGTTCTTTAATCTCAACTCCACAGCGTAAATTGAAGCAGGAGCTTTTGTGGAGGATCTGCCTTCAGCCACAGCTGAGATGCTCGCTCCCATTTCCCTGTGCCTTGGGCAAGACTATGGGAATGAACCGCTGAGATGCATAAACATGGAAGAATTGGTGTTCACGTTGAGAAAGAGCCCTTTGTGCCTCAGCTTGGGGAAAAGTAGAGGGAAGTCATATTGGGGATGTCTTTAGGGACCATATTTGGCCCTTTGGGCCTTTACCTGCCTATTTCTAGTGTAAGGACCAGGAGAGTTGAACCTCTTTCAGCCCAAGAGCTGGATTCAATTTCAGAAAGCTCTCGGGAGCCCCATTCCAGTGGTGGGTGGAGCTGAAGGCAAAATGGAGCAGGCGTAAAATACCAGCATATTTTAGTTCAAAACTCTCACTGCAGGTAACTAAGCCTTAGGGGAGGCATCTCAACCCTTTAGAATGGATGGGGGGGAAGGGGGTGTTGCCATCTAGGGACCCCCAGAAGGCCAAATTGGCTTGCAGGCCTGAGGTTCAAAACCCCTGGTGTAGACAGATCTGCAGGCGAAGTAAATTGAGGAGCCTGAACTCCAAAAAACACACACACACACACAATCTGGTGGAAGAGACCCCACTACATGGAATTAGGATTCCCACCCATGAAGCAGCCACCCACTAGGAAGAAAATACTACCCTAAAACAACAATTATTCAGCCCACCATTCCCTTCTCTCCAGCACTCACCGAAGTAACTGTCGTCAGCATAACTGCTGGGACTCTGACGTGTCTCAAGTTGCCCTTTCACCTCCAAGATTAAATATTCGGGGTCATAGGACTTTTTAATGGCATCCTGAGTTGCCGATAGCACCTGGCCTGAAGGAAAAGTGTAATGCAGTGATTAGAGTGCTGGGTCAGGGCAGGGGAAACCTAGGCTGAAATCCTTGTTCTGCCATGAAGCTCACTGGGTGATTTTGGGACACACACACACACACACACAGGGTTTGCATGAAGCCTTGGGCTGCCTGGAAGAAGAGCAGGATATAAATGTTAATAAATAAATTTAAAAAGTCTTGCTGAATTTGGGGGACATGGGGCAGGGACGGCGGAAGCCAATATCCCCATATTCGAGGAAGGAAACAACCAGCAATGTTGGTTCTGTTGCGAGACCACAGAAATGTGGTAAGAAATGCTGCTTCCTGTGAATCTCGGCGTTTATTTTATTTTCCTAAAAAGGGGGGGAAGTTGCTAGCCGTCAAAGGTATGCTTGAAAGCAGGGTTGGCCTTCGACCAGTCAAAAATAAGATATCTCAAGCAATTGGACCAGTCAAATAAAAACTGCCATCCAATGTACCTTTTAAAGCACTGATTTTTTAATACTGTTGACAAAGAACAGAGAGAGCTGCGCTCGTTGCAAAATCTGCCGTCCTCTGAAAAACTGCACAATCCAGCCCCTCCCACAAGGCACTGTGTTGGATCCCCTGGAGGTCTCCTCCCTTTCCCCACTGCAAATGGCTATGGTAGCCCCATGGGCAACTCCACGCCTGCCTCAGTACACTACGAGGAATCTGGACCATGATTCTGCTGAATGTATAAAATAGCCCTGAAATCACCATAACGGTTAATGGGAGAAATCAAGGTGTCCCTTGCTAGGCTGGGTGATCTTATCTTCTCTGTTCAAGGGAAGGCTTGTTCCTAACATGTAGTGGGGAGAGAGGGCTGTAGCTCAGGGACAGAGGCCCTGCTTTGCATGCCGAAGGCCCCAGGTTCGATCCCTGGCATCTCCAGATAGGGCTAGGAAAGAATCTTGCCCCCAAACCTGGAGCGCTATTGCTGCCAGTCAGTGTTGACGATACTGGGCTAGATGAAGCAAGGGTCTGATGCAGTATAAGGCAGCTTCCTATGTTCCTATGAGAGTAGGGTCAGAGATGACAAGTGGAGTGTGGTGGTGGCGGCGGTGGGGGAGGAGTGCTCACCTTGCCAGTAATAGCTTCCTGGGCCACCAAGAACAACACGTCCAGTCTGCAGAGAGAGGGGAAAGTCTTGGTATTCACAGATGTTAGTATTTACCACTTCGATGGCTTTTTAGCAAATAAGGCAGTATATACGTACATGCTAAAAATAAATGAATTAGTTGATCCAACCTTGGTCTTCAAGGTTTTCTTATTTAAATATACTTTTATATCCCCACCATTCCCCAAATGAATACAAGAAGACTCCCTGGGAGTCCAATAAAACAGATGACCAGAAGTTTTGAACCACAGCAACCATAATCCCCGACCACTGGACATGCTCATGGCTGGGGCTCATGGGAGTTGTAGTGCAAAACATCTGGAGGTTGCCCGGGGTTGCCTATCCCACCATCATACTCACTCTGACACCCACCCTTTGGGTGCCCCATCATTTTACTCAGCGGTCGCCCCTGCCACATTGGACCACTCTAATCTCAGCACCCTCCCTGCTGGCTATCTAGCTGTGGCTCACACGGGTCACCTAACCCATTGATGGTGTAGCCAGGAATCCCCTAAAATGCAGAGTCTGCAATAGATCGATCTCAGGGTGTGTTTGTTGGTACACACTGGACATAAGTTGAAGAACTACAACAGAGGTGGGCAACATGTAGCCCTTCAGATGTTTTGACTTACAATACCCATTAGCCCTGGCCACTATAGCCAATGATGAGGGATGATGGGCATTGTAGGCCAAAACATCTGGCGGGCCACACGTCACCCGCCCCTTGGCTACAAGATTCACAGCCACACTTAGAAGCATGCCTTGGTGGTGATGCTTCTAAGGAGACAATGATATTAGATCAACTGTGTTTCTAAAACAGCAGTCACTGAAACACGAGCCAATGGAGCAATGGATCCAAACAGTGACAGAGGGTGGAGTGGAAGGTTGTGCAAAGGAGCAGCCTTTCCCCACCTGTGGCCCTCCATCATGATGGGATTTGTAGTGCAACATATCTGGTCAACATCAGGTTGGGGGTTGAAATTCAGAACCCAGATGGTGTACGGTTGTGCCCACACGTGATAGGGAAAGGATTCCTAGGCAGAGCTCCGCCAACTCTGAGCATGTCTCTTCCCTGTTCTGTGTAACCACAGTCTCACTAAGCAAGGGGAACGAACGGTGGGATGCACATCACCTACTAGCAATGGCAGTCAAAGCAGGGGGCAAGTGTGTGTCTGCTACACAAAGATGAGTAGATGGAGCAAATAACCTAGACAGAGGACCATTCTACATGGTATGTATTTGGAGGTTTTCTGATCCTCATGCTTTGGACTACTGTGGGCTTTAGCCTCTGTTCCTTCCCCTACTTGGACCTATGGTGCGTGTGTGCATATGGCAGGACCCTTCAAGGACGGGTGTACCTTGTCAAAGCAAAGCTCTCCCCCATCATTGCAGAGACCTACTGATTGGTGGCTGCGTCTTTTCCCAAGGCCATTTCCAGTTTTGCACTACAAACCAGGATCGCAGACAGCTGCCGTGTGGCTACGCTTGCAGTACCTATTTTGAATCTGTACATCCCCACCCTCAGCCCAAGAGACTATCTGTCCTAGGCTCCAAAGGCAGGATCTTAGCCCCTGTTTTCAAGAAGCACAGAAACTCACCTTTGTGAATTCAGCACTAAATCCACCTTGACAATAGCCTTGTCCTATGCGTCCATTCCGGTCTGGCAGAGAGGGAGAGGGAGAGAGAGAAACAGAAAAGGTAGGAAGAGGGGGAATTCAGACATATTGGTCAAATTGCAGGACAGAACCTCTTGGGTACAACAGACAATTGGAGATCAACTCAGCGTTGCACCACAGCTGAATTATGTATTGGTAACACGCCTTCCAAGTTTTTTTCCAATTGGATCTGATAAACGTCTGTTTTGCATGTCAGTTTATGCTTTCATGCATGTTTTATATTTGCCCAATCAATTAAATAAAGTTTACAGAATGGAGGCAGGGCAGGATGGAGTTCCTACTACAAGAGGCATCCAGAAGCATGCCTTCAAAAGGATCCCTTCCACAAATGCTTAATATACCCAAATATCGGCGCGCACTAACTCTAGCAAGATTTAATGTCCTGCCATCTACTCTGTTGCAGGGGAGGTTTCAGAAAATTACTTTTCATGATCGCTTGTGGCCATGTGGAAGCAATGAAATTAAATCGGTTGTCCACGTTTTACTCTGTTGTTGTTTTTATACAAAGATAAGAGAGAAATTATTATTTGACACCAGCTTAGAAATTAATGCACTTCTTCACTGCTTCAGGGCCACAGAGGACAGAAACATAATCGAGGCATTTGCAAAATTCTTTTTGAATGCTATGAGAATAAGGTCTCTCCAGAATTGATTCTGCTGCATACTTTTCAAATCTGTATGTAATTTTGCCCTATTCTCGTACATGGGTAATGTCTGGTCAGTGACCCTAATAAAGTTGTTGATGAAAAGGGTCCTGTTTCCCTAGCCCTTATGGCCACTAACTTAAGCCCACCATTTAATTTGAACCAAGGTTCAATCATCACCACAGCAAATGGGTTTTAAAAACCTAAGTGGTGTACTTACGGGGACCTGCCCACTGGCTTAAAATTGAGTGGCTTATCCCCAGAAGGTATTTGCATTTTATTCATTCATTCATTCATTCAAAGTGCTGGTTTTGACCTTGAAAGATCTAAATGGTTTGGGACCAAGTGAATTGAAGGACCGCCTTCACCCATATCAGCCTGCCTGCACTTTAAGATCAGAAAGAGAAGCCCTTCTAATTTGCCCACCCATGAGAGCAATTAGGTGGGTGATTACTCAGGGCCTTCTCAGCAGTGGCCCCACACCTGTGGAATGAACTCCCATTGGAGGTCCGCCATACACCATCCTTACAGGCTTTTAAGAAGGCCTTGAAAACATGTTATTTCACTGTGGCCTTCCATTATGAGTACTGTTATTGATGCGATAGTTGTGATTATGTTTTTATTGCTTTTAACATTTTAACTGTTTTTATGTATTATATTGTTGCAAGCTGTCTTGTGAGGACTTCTGCCCTGAAAGGTGGCCAAGAAATGTTTTAAATAACTAAACAAATACATATCTACACAATTTGTTAAGCCACCCTTAGTGGCGCAAACACATTGGAAAGGCGGGTTATGAGTTCTCTAACTAAATAAACAAATGGTATTTCTGCCAGCAAGCAGCCAAAATGATGGTCAGGCGGTAGCTAGGATCAACAGTAGAACAATTAAAATGCAAAACCACAAGCCAGCTGCCCTCCTTTGCAAAGATGAAAAAATGACAAAGAAGGAAGCTTCTGAGCATGGACAAAGTGCCACTTGCCTGACCACAGCCAGGCTTTCAGGCATACATGAGCTTCTTCACTACCTCTCATTTTAGGAGCAGCATCTCAACTGCGATAAGACACCGAAGTGCCAATAGGGAATGCCAGCCTTGCCCGATAAAGAGGTGTTCCCTTTCGATGGAGATGGAGCCTTATACCTAAGAAAGAAAACATTCTGGCTCCAAAAGTGGGGGTGATATCGTAAGAGGAAGGGAATCTAGGCTTCCAGACCCTTCTCCATTCTAACTACACTCTCTTTGTCCTACCTGAATACCTGGGATCAATGATCCTGAAACAAAACAGCAATGATAGGTAAGGGACAAGGGAAATTGGCTGGAAACATGGTGGCAGGGTAATTTAAATGCCAACAGAGCTGGCATATCCCTCTCTTTACCTTCGATCCTGCAATATGGCTTCACACACAACTCATAGGGAGAGCTATGAAGATCAGGATTGCAACTTCTCCCCAGGCTGGCCTCTAGCTATGAAGTCTCCTCCAACAAGCACAGCGCTTTCTAACCACGTGGCTCTCGATGGATTGGAATAAGACCAGTGGGGGTCGTGCTGGTGGTAGAGCAGCCTTCCAGTGCTCACTGAACAGGGGTCCCAAGGGAAATGGGTCCTGGCTTTCCCCACACCCGCTGCCTCATATCATGCTCCCGACTGCGTATAGGAAAGCGCTGGCTGGCTGAGCCTTCAACAGAGTGCATTTTAACAATGACAGGAATGAGAGCGCATTAGAAGGACTAGCATGCTGTAGGGGAGGCCCATTGCACCTCTGTAGCATAGAGGGGCTGTGGCTCAGTGGTATAGGCCATGTTTTGCATGCAGACAGTCCCAGGTACAATCCCCGGAACCACGGAGAGCCATTGCTGCCAGTCAGTGTCGACACAGCTTGGCTAAACGGACCAAAGGTCTGATTCGGTATATGGCAGTCCCTTATGCTCCCATTTACAGCCAGTCCATCTGGCTCTCCTCTGGTCCAGTTAATGGCCAGTCCCCACCATGCACAACTCCCAAGCCATAAGGCCTGTTCAGACAACACTTCCAAGCTCTGTGGTTAGCGAAACTGTGGTTCTCTGGGGTTAGCACTAACTACAAGCTGTGGTTGCACACAACGCTTCAAGCCACAGTTAGAGCCGCTAAACCTGCTGCAGACGGTCTGATGAGTCAGCAGGGTTTAGCAAAACGCATCGCACAAGACAACTTAGACCCTGCTGCTTAACCAAAAGCCTTAACTAGCAGGGTTTAAAGTGTCTTCTGAACAGGCCCAAAGTTGTGCATCACAGCCAAGCTAAAAATAATAATAATAATAAAAAGTTTTGTTTTGTTTTAAACCCAGCTCTGGCAGTTTCTTATGTTCCCATGTACAGCGAGTCCATCGGGCTCTCCTCTAGTCCAGTTAATGGCCAGTCCCCACCATGTACAGCTCCCAAGTCATAGTTGTGCATCACAACCAAGCTAACAATTTTTTGTTTTGTGTTTTTTTAAACCCAGCTCATAGATGCACCTCCACACACACAAAAACCCCAACATGGACACTGAAACCCCCTCCCCATTTTCTCTCTCTCTCAGAGGTTGAAGATATCTACCAGCACGAATGCCTGCAACCTAAGAACCAAGCCCGTTGCCCCTGTGAGTTACCTGAACGGCAAGGTGCATATTCCACAAACTTGGTAAAGTTGTTGACTGACAGGTAGCAGGTACCCACCACCTCTCGCTCAGCCTTATCCTTCATGGTCCGCCAACTATATAGGGGGGCGCAGGCCTAGGGAAAAAGATCAGGCTTATAAACAAAGTCACAGGGCTCGGCATCCTGCTCAGTTAAGAACATGATAACAGCAATGCTGGATCAGACCAAGGGTCCATCTAGTCCAGCACTCTGTTCACACAGTGGCCAACCAGCCATCGGCCAGGGACCAACAAGGCAGGACATGGTGCAATAGCACCCTCCCACCCATGTTCCCCAGCGACTTATGCACACAGGCTTACTGCCTCGAATACTGGAGAGAGTACACAACCATCAGGGCTAGTAGCCATTGATAGCCTTTGCCTCCAGAAGTTTATCCAACCCCCTTTTAAAGCCATCCAAATTGGCGGCCATCCCTACATCTTGTGGTAGTGAGTTCCATAATTCAACTATGCGTTGTGTGAAGCAGTACTTCCTCTTATTTGTCCTGGATCTCCCACCAATCAGCTTCATGGGATGACCCCGGGTTCTAGTATTTTGAGAGAGGGAGAAAATGTCTCCCTATCCACATTCTCCATACCATGCATAATTTTGTACACCTCTATCATGTCTCCCCTTAGCCTCCTTTTTTCCAAGCTAAACAATCCCAGTTGATGTACTTTTTCCAGCTCTATAATATCCTTTTTTAGGTGTGGTGACTAGAACTGTACACAGTATTCTAAGTGTGGTCACACCATAGGTTTGTATAAGGGCAGTATGATACTAACCGTTTTATTCTCAATCCCTTTTCTTATAATGCCTAACATGGCGTTTGCCCTCTTTACAGCGGCCGCACACTGGGTGGACATTTTCATCAAGCTGTCCACCACAATCCCAAGATCTCTTTCTTGTTGGGCCACTGCCAGCTCAGATCCCATTAGGTTATACTTGAAGTTGGTTTCTTTTGCCCCAACGTGCATCACCTTACACTTGCTTACATTGAGCTGCACCTGCCATTTGGATGCCCACTCTCCCAGCTTGGAGAGATCCCTTTGAAGCTCTTCACAATCCCTTTGTGTTTTAACAAGCTTAATTAATTTGGTGTTGTCAGCAAACATGGCCACTTCACTACTCACTCCTACTTCCAGATCATTTATGAACAAGTTGAAAAGAATTGGTCCCAATACCGATCTCTGTGGGACCCCACGATTTCCTTCCCTCCATTGGGAGAATTGACCATTTATTCCTACTCTTTGCTTTCTGTTCTATAACCAGTAAATGTTATTCAGGAGTCTTTGGTGAGGGACTTTATCAAAAGCCTTTTGGAAGTCCAAGTAAACAATGTCCACCGGATCACCCTGCTGCCTTTTGGAGAACTCAGGAGAGCCAGATTAGGATCCCTGGCAGGCAGGATTGGGCCTCCAGGCTTGGGATTCTACACCCCTGCCATATAGAGTCACTCAGTAGCTCTAGCTGTATGGCCAGCTGATTGTCTGAAAGCTATGGCAATGAAGTGGGCCAAATTTTTCCATGGGCACAAAACATCACTCACTGAGCTTACAGAGCAACCCATGCAGTTGGAGATGTCGCATGGGACATTTTAAAGCTGCGAGCAAAAGGTAAGTGGTCACCTGCTCCTGCCCTTGAGTCACAAGGCCAGAGGTGTGCTAATCATAGGAGTGGGTGTATTTTATTTCCTTCTGACCTCTGCAATCAGGACCTCCAGGGGGTACTTCAGACAGTGCACGTTTCCTGCTTCCCTAGGTTAAAAGAGACGACTACATCTTGAATGGTAGTCTAGAACCAAGTTTCTCATCCATGGTAGCCAAAATTCTGCACCAACATAAGCCGGATTCTACAGCCTGCATAAATCAGGCCACGTGTGCCTGTTTTGCCTAACATTTATTCTGCTTGGTCATTAGGAAGGGGAAGGAGCTATCCGGAGCACTGAAAACCTGCTCCTTGACCTCTGAGATTTCCAGTGCCCTCATATTTTTGAGCCCATCTTCACAATGATAATAAATAAATTTAATAAAACTAACAGATTTTGAACATGTTGAATTCTGAAATAATACCGAATGCCCCCTTCATGGCAACCCTAAAGTAAAACCTGGAGATGTATGTGTGGCAGCCTTAATAACTGGGAAATTGGGGTGTGTGTCAATAAAGACATTTCTCCCCCAAAAAGAACCTAGGCTGGGAGGGTGTCAATCAGAAGGTCAAATTTCCCTTGGTTACTCATGCGTTTTTAGAGATGCCTGCCTATGTTTTTAAGAGAAAGCCCAGCATGACCATCTTTTGCAGTCTTCCTTTAAATCTATGTCTGTGCGTCACAAACTTTCTTAACATGCTGTGACCTCAACCAGGCACAGTGTTGGAACTGCAGCCTAAACATAGATTTCCCAGCCTCCCTATGTGCATGAGCGCATGTGCTATATGTAAAAAGGGAGGAGAAGACATTGGAGCTACATGCCTGTTTATTAAGAAATACATTCCACTTCAGTCAATGGGGTGATAACTGCAGCCTGACAAGATCTATAAAGCTTGCCAAGAGTCCCTGGATGAGAAAGATCAGCTGTTTCCACGCTCCAGTTCAGAGGGTCTGGTTGCACCAGTGCCAATACAGCAGCAATGTTAGTCCTTATTATCCAAGATGCAGGAAATACATTATTTGGGGCCAATTTCTTCACTCATCTAGAAGACACCTAGTGGCACATGAGTGCAATGTACAAGCCAGGAGCTCACAACACTTAGCTGTGGCAACTACAACTGGAAATGGTTTTCTGATTACCTTTCCTGATCCTCATGTTCTCAGCTCACACATGACAGAGGATTCCTGTGACCGATGGAAGACGCCCAAGCAAAGCTTGACCCAAGCCTGTGTTTCCGTCACTCTTCGCCAACTAATCGATGGCTTATTGTCCTTCCCTCGATAATATCCATGCCACAACCCAACTTACCAGGATGGAGCTGCCGTGTGATCTCACTGTGGCTCCAAACCACTGCAGGGATTTGAACTCCATCTGTCCCAATGTCTCGTCCACACGGGATCCTGTGGGGTAAAGAATGCATGTGAGTCTAAGTTACTGTTTCCTACACTTTAAATATCTGCACCGTCGTTCCACCACCCCACCCACCCCAAATTAAAACTGAAGATAGACCGTATTCTTACAGTCAAAAGGATTACAGTGAGTTTGTGTGTGTGTACATACACATGTGCTATGCAGGTGTTTGACTGCTTGTGTGTAGGGCTAAACTGTGGAGGGGAACCATAGGCATATACATAGGCCCTGCCCCCAGCCATGCTGCACAACTGGTGCCCAGTTATACAATGCAAAGGTCTGACCAGGGCTTTGCAAATGCATTCCGCTGAACACACTTACAGAATTCTTGCAATCACAAACCCTGGATGCATTCACGGGGACTCTGCAAATGCATCCAGCTGATTGTGCTTACAAAGCCCACATCAGACCTTTGCGCTCAATGTACAAAGATCTAACTGGGTACTAAGAGAGCGGGGATACTGGGGGAGGAGCTTACGTGGGCACCAACAGCCCCCTTCACACTTTAGTCCTACGTGGGAGCAGACAAACACCTGCACAGGGCTACACCCACACCTTCTCTATCAGCTCCTTGAGCAATGGGGGGACCAAAGGAATATTGCCTCCAGCTGTCCTGCCTTCCTCTTTTGCCAACTCTATATATTCATCCATCCATCCATCCACTCACGCCTACCATGCTTGCAAACAACATTGCTTATTAGCTCCCCACAAAACCCCAACAAGGCAGTGACCCCAGAAGGGTGCTCTAGACCTTCTTACACAATGCAAAGGCTCTCAAGCCATTTCTGCCCTATTAGGCTTTTCCAGTTCTTTTTTTTTTCTAAAAGAACTGCCAAAAATGCAATTTAGTTTCACGTGGGTTCTTCTTGCCTGCCCCCCGCCCCACCCTATTTAATTCACATTGCTGCCTGGAAAATCAACAAGCTGGAAAATGCCGTTGACAATTTCAAAGATTCCACAACGCTGCTGTGAACAGTACTCCAGAAATTCTTCCCCTGATTATTCAGAGAGAAAAACATGTCATATTACAGCATTGTTGTTATTTTTTTCATCCCTCCCTCCCAGACCTCAAGATTTGCCATTGTTCTCATTCGGCAGGCAGGAGAGAGATGAAAGTGAAGAAAAGATTGGAGGAGAGAAAATCTTGTTAAAAAAAAATATCTCTGACCCCCTACCCCTGCCAAACTACCCGAGTGTTGGACGAGGACTGAGGACAACTCGGCTTCTAGTCCCCACTCAGTCATGACGTTCAACGGGTAGCTTTGGGCCAGTCACTGACTCTCAGCTTAACCTACTGCACAAGGTTGTTGTTGTGAGGATAAAAATGGAGAGGAGCATCATGTATTTTTATTTTTATTTTTTATTTATTTAAGTATTTTTATGCCGCCATTCAGCCAAAAAAGGCTCTCATGGCGGCTTACAAAAGTATTTCTTGACAGTCCCTGCCCACAGGCTTACAATCTAAAAGACATGACACAAAAGGAAAGGGGATTGGGAGGGAGGAGGAGGAGCGGGAAAAGGAAAGCAAATTCAGGCACTACAATCTTAGTTGGAAAGTTCAGCAGTTACAGGGGACAGCAGGAGGGAGGGGGCTCTCAGCTGGAGCTGGACCCAGGCACGGTGGAGAAATGCCTGGCTGCTGCTTCCTCCCTCATGGTGGCCTCTGCAGTGGCAGTTGGTAGCAGGAGGGAGGGGGCTCTCAGCTGGAGCTGGACCCAGGCACGGTGGAGAGGTGCCTGGCTGCTGCTTCCTCCCTCATGGTGGCCTCTGCAGTGACAGTTGGTAGCAGGAGGGAGGGGGCTCTCAGCTGGAGCTGGACCCAGGCACGGTGGAGAGGTGCCTGGCTGCTGCTTCCTCCCTCATGGTGGCCTCTGCAGTGACAGTTGGTAGCAGGAGGGAGGGGGCTCTGAGCTGGAGCTGGACCCAGGCACGGTGGAGAGGTGCCTGGCTGCTGCTTCCTCCCTCATGGTGGCCTCTGCAGTGACAGTTGGTAGCAGGAGGGAGGGGGCTCTGAGCTGGAGCTGGACCCAGGCACGGTGGAGAGGTGCCTGGCTGCTGCTTCCTCCCTCATGGTGGCCTCTGCAGTGACAGTTGGTAGCAGGAGGGAGGGGGCTCTGAGCTGGAGCTGGACCCAGGCACGGTGGAGAGGTGCCTGGCTGCTGCTTCCTCCCTCATGGTGGCCTCTGCAGTGACAGTTGGTAGCAGGAGGGAGGGGGCTCTCAGCTGGAGCTGGACCCAGGCACGGTGGAGAAATGCCTGGCTGCTGCTTCCTCCCTCATGGTGGCCTCTGCATGTACACCTCCTTGGCTCCTTGGAGGAAAGGCAGGATATAAAAGTAGCAAATAAACAAATAACTGCACTGCAGTGATTTTTCAGAATGCCATCCACGACACCCTGAGGTGCCTTGGCAGCTTCTCAAGGGTTCCTCAATGAGATGATGAGCAATGGTGGACAAGTTTGCCCACTTATTGGCATTTCCCTATAATACGCAGTTGGAATGAGTGTGGTTAGGACCACTGGTGTAGGACCCAATCCTGACATCTACCCCACTTTGAAAAAGTGTTTGGGCCCAGGAGATGTGATTTTAATGCCTCAATGTTACATTTTAAAATTACATTTGGAAATTTAAATGGTGGCTCCTGGACTCAGTTCTCTAGTGCTGCTACCAAGTAATAACATAAAAAGAGCCATGCTGGATCAGACCAATATCCATATAGTCCAGCACTTTATTCTCACAGTGGCCAACCAGCTGTCAAACAGGGAACCACAAGCAGGACACGGTGCAACAGCACCCTCCCACCCATGTTCCCCAGCAACTGGTGTATATGGGCCTACTGCCTCTGATACTGGAGGTAGCACATAGCCATCACGAGTAGTAGCCATTGATAGCCTTCTCCTCCAGGGATTTATCCTACCCCTTTTAAAGCCATCCAAATTGGTGGTCATCCCTACATCTTGTGGTAGGGAATTCCATAGTTTAACTAGGCCCTGTGTGAAGAAGTACTTCCTTTTATCTGCCCTGAATCTCCCACCAACCAGCTTCATAGGATGACCCCGAGTTCTAGTATTATGAGAGACAGAGACAAATATCTCCCTATCCACATTTTTCACACCATGCATGATTTTGTACACCTGTATCAGGTCTCCCCTTAGCCTCCTTTTTTCCAAGCTAAACAATCCCAACTATTGTAACCTTCCTTCATAGGGAAGATGCGCCAGTCCACTGATCATTTTAGTTGCCCTTTTCTGCACTGGAGAAAGCCCATCAAAGGACAACACACACCCAAACCTGCAGCCAGCCCATTCATGTGAGACCAGAGTGGCCAATATGGCTGGCTATTGCCCATGTGACCTAGCTATGTGTCCTAGAATGTGTCCCTCAGTCGTCTACGATATATCAATGATCCTTGGCAATCACATGTACTCCTCAGCAAGGGATTGCTGATACTTTTTATACCAGCATTTCTGAAATTCCTGTGTGTGTGTGTGTGTGTGTGTGTGTGTGTGTGTGTGTGTATGCCTGTTTGTGTTTGCAATATTTAAACATTCTAGAAGCCAATTCTAGAATTCAACTGACTTCCTTATAATGTTTCTCGTTTGTTCACTTGCTTTGAGCAATTCTGCCTGAAAACAAAAAAAGTGCCCTGTAAATAAAATGCTTGCCTCCAGAATTTTAAACTTTACTTTAAACTTTAAATTTAAACTTTAAATTTTAAACTTTACTGTGATGCTCTCAGCACCCGGATATCTAAATTTTACCAGCCACCTGAAACATAGTTCCCCAGAGTTAAGGCTACACAGAAGCAGAAGGGGCTCCCCAGGCAGCGTCCTGTTTTGCTCTCTGACTGGAATGTGATCTCTGTTCTCAGCTGAGGCGAGGAAATTCTCTCTGGCCCAGCTCCACTGGACCTTGTCCAAGCCAAGTCTACAGCGCCATGAGCCAAGGCAGGGAAACCCAATGCCTGCCCAGACAGCCAAAGGTCCAGGCCTTTCAGAGTTGTCAGGGGGAGGGAAAAGTTGGACTCCTTCCTTCTCCAACCATAGGGATGCCTTCTGGCCTGAGTGAGCAACTGTCAACATTTTTACTTCACAACAGTCCACTGACAGAATACTCAATCCATTCAGGATCTATTAACTTATGTATTTGTTCCATTTTTTTTTAAACTCCCACCCTTCCTGAGATCAGCATACATGGTTCTCCCCTTGCCCATTTTATTTTCACAACCACCCCATGAGGTGAATTAGACTGAGAGGTAGTGACTAGCCTGACAACACATGCTTCACGAGTGTAATGTCATATATTTAATTTCCAGACTCTCTTGGTAGGTCTAGGAAACACTGTTGCCCAAAACCCTGGAGAGCTGATGCCAGTTAGTGACCTGGTTCACATGACACGATTGCCCACTGTGGCTTAGTTTAGCCATGAAGGCTGTCATGTCATGCCTGGTGCCTGCAGGCACCATTTTTGTACGGCACCCACAGGCACCCCTGCTTGCCATGTCGTGTGAACCTGGTGTTGTGGGTTCTTTGAGGGGGGTAGACAACTCTCAAATAACCCTAAAACAACCTATGGGTTATTTTGAGGATTGTATACCACTTCAAACAATCCATGACACTGGGTTCGCATGACATAGAAAGCTATAAGCATGTTGCCCCCGCTTACATATTTAAAATGGCGGCCAGTGGGCTCTTCTAAGCCCCATGGGAAAATTAACCCACGGCGGCTTAGTGTTACGAGCAAACACCCCCAGTGTTGACAATCAGTGGCAACTCCCAGGGCCTTTGGACAAGATGCCCTCAAAGGCCCCTCTTCCTCATTGGACATTGCTTGCTTGACAGGCAGAGAGCCCATGAGCAAGTAGGCAGTGGCATCTATCATTCCCCTTTGTCTGGGCCAGAGGAAGAAATAGGTAAACAAGCAGGTTGCAATGGTGAAGAGGAGCATCTCCAGGAGGGTCTTGTCAGTGGGCCCTCAGCTGAAGTGTGGGCCATTGGCAAGTGCTGACCTTTGACGCTGGCCCTGATGACAGTACTGAGCTAGACAAACTAATGGTCTGCCTATAACAAGGTAGCTTCCTATATTCTTGCATGTTGATCCAGTGAGTGACATGGCTGTGCACAGACTTGAACTCAGGTCTTCCCAATCCTAGTACAGTGCTCTTACCACTACACTACCCTGGCTTTCCAGGCATTTCAAGTCTGTCTCTTCTACCCTGTGCCCTGAAAGTGGCCCCTCACAAAACATTAGTCCCTTATGTCAGAAATACACACATTTCAATTACCCAACCATCCACCCGACAAACCAATTCACGAAGAACCAGAGAGTTCTCTAATCAAATATGGGACTGGGCTTCTGTGTTTGCGTAGAAGGAGAGAATTTCAACAGTTGCAATTTTCTCCCCCTACTATAAAGGAGAAGCAGCACATACCAAAAATTCTCCCTTCCTTCCACCCAGGAATGCTATAATTAGAAGGGGACCCTCGGCCTTTGACGGTTGTGCTTGACTAATCCCTACTAATGGCTCAGGAACCCCCATATCCCACCCCTCTGCAAGGCTCTAAAATCAGTGAGCACAGGAAGATGGGACTGATCCGACCAATTCTCCATTCCCTTCTTATTCCAGTACTGCCAATCAGCCACTACTGTTGCTGCAGCTTTTGGCTGTTAGTTTTGCAAGATTAGGGCATGGGGAGGAAAGGAAGGCCCTTTGTTGCTGAGTTGCACACCGCCTGAACTTCCTATTTGAAACGGACAGCTGCCATTAGCCAGGATTCTCTCAAGAGAGAAAGAAAAATGCTGAAGTGACACACCACCTGAATTCTACATTGGAAGCTAGAATATTGTTTTAAGCCAATTTGGTTTCACACTGGAAGTTCCAATAAGGGCTACAGTGAAACAGTACACTCCTGCCACAGAGAAAGGGCTCCTCAGACTTCCAGGTCAGCCAGAAAATGCATGGAAAGAGATTCCAGTCCTGAGGCAGGTTCAGCTAGTACTTGAGTCGAAAGTGGTCACCAATTACACAGCTCATGCCAGGCAAACGGGGCCTGCACCACAGAAAGGGCAGCCTTGCCCAACTTGGGGCCCTCCAGTTGTTGTGGGCTACAACTCCCATCGTCCCCCATGATTGGCCATGCTGACTGGGGCTGATGGGAATTGGCAGTCCAAAAGATCTAGAGGGCACCAGATTGGAGAAGTTTGTGGGACAGAAACTCCCCCATCCATTTCATAGTTTGGGCATGCGAAAGCTGCTTTTTTCAGCTAGTTACCAGTCGTTCAGGTTTGTGTCTCACTTGATACTTTTAAAGCCCTATGATGCCCAGCAGACGTTCTGCCTGGGATTCAGTCTGTGCCCCTTCCCAGAAAAACAACAACCAGATGAAAGGAGGAGGCCGTGACACCAAGGGTTGCTCAGGAGTTATACATTTCCTTACACAGGAAGTACTTCCATGTGATGGTCCCAGACCAATCAATTTTGCCAGAATTACAATGCTTGCCGCCGCCCCACAACCACTGCACACGCACACACACACACTGTAGGAAATGCATATTGTCTGAAGAGATCTGAATTAAGAAGATTAGCGGAAGGAAGTGGGAGTGTGGTCTTGGAGTGAGGCTGGAAGTCAAGCGTGTAAATTACTCATTACAAGAAAGCTTTGTTGTTGTTTTTATTATGAATTTGTAGGAGGGTTTCTTTTATTGACCCCGTTCAGACAACACGCTAAACCATGCTGCTTAACCACAAAATGGTTAACGGAATGCTTAACCATGGTTTACGGTGTTGTCTGACACACGTTTTCCCTAACCATCTGCCCCGTTAACCACATTGGCCTGGTTCAGACAACATGCTAAACCATGCTGCTTAACCACAAAATGGTTAATGGAATGCATTAAGGTCAATGCATTCTGTTAACCATTTTGTGGTTAAGCAGCAGGGTTAAAAGTGTTGTTTGCAAGCATTCCACATGTGGTTAGTGTTAACCACAGCTGAACATGGTTAAACTAACCACAAAGCCCAGTGTGTCAGGCCATTGTGTTTTATGTTCAATAGAAAGGATCCAAGCAGGGCACTTGCCAAGGGCCCATATCTCAGTTGGGCCCCACTGAGAAGAGCCCCCTGGAGTGACTCCTCCTCTTCATCATTGCAACCAGCTAGTTCACCTGCCTTTGGCTGGTGGTGAGAAGGAGGAGCAGCAGATGCCCCTGCTTACTTGCTCCCTGGCTCTCTGCCTGCCAAGCAAGCAAGTGGCATCAATGATGAGAAAGACAATTAGGAGCAAGAGCAGCTGGTGACAATGGTGATGAGAAAATAAGCCTTACTGAGGGAGGGGGCCCACTGAGGTTGTTTTGCCTGGAGCTGGCCTTGGATCCAACAGTGTCCAGTCACTAACTCTATGAAGTTGCATCAGCGGAAGCAATCTTGCAACATCAAGATTGCTTGCTAGCACAACCGGTTTCTGCTAGCACAACATAAATAATTACTAGCGGCCAGATACCATTGGATCCTTCCCATTTATCATGGAATACAATTAAAGCCCCACCAATTCGTGGAAAACCCTACACACTGGCAAGCGTTATTGGCGCTGCGCAAGCGTTAGTTTCTGCTAGCACAACGTCAATAGTGTTGGTGCCCGGACACCATCGGATCCTCCCCCATATATCACTGTATGGTTTAAGTGTTGCTTTCAGCTGCCCGGGATACCGAGTAGGAGGAAAGATAAGACGTAACTAAGAACAATAAATAAATACAGTTTGGGAAGAGGTCAGGCAAATATCCAGCCAACCCCTATCATGAGCCTGTGTTCCCCCTTACCTTTGTTGTCAAACTCAATGGGCGTGCAGCTGATGTTGCCAAGATGCCAAGGACAGTAATAGACAGCTCCCCCCTCTGTGACATTTGGCTGGTTTGTTCTGGCCTTGGGTGCTCCAACGAGGACATTGAAACTGCAAGAAGGAAAGGGGGATAATAGTAGGGTGCAGGGTTTTTTTTAAAGCAAATTTTCTCACTGCGCAAATGCCCTGTCAGACCCGCCCCACCCACCCCGGTCCCCGCCCAAGCCAAACACATTATTTCTCTTTCATGACTAGAGAGATTATCACCAACACTAGCAGCACCTTAAACTTAAAGACAGATTGACAGGGCCATACGGATACCCAGGAAGAACGACAGACCAAGAGAAGTACACTACTGGTTGTCACCTATACGGCTCCCAATTGAAACCACAATTCAGCAATTTACCTCAGTGCACCACCAAAGGCCTCCTTCTCTCTTTGGTATTGGATAGTAATAGAGACTCTGTCAGAGTTCTTTCCTTATTCTCCTCGGTTTCTCAATCCTGCTTGCCTGGCGCACATAAGAGCCAACCCTGAACAAGCCCTCGCGCTATTCATGTAGGCAGGGCAGCGGACGCTTGGGCAGCGTTGGCTGGTGTGTTGAAAATCTCTTTGCCAGTGTGTTGGCTCACATGAGAGAAAGTAGCTAAGGGGGCATAATATAAGAATGTCTTTGGGGTCAAGGGGCTTCACTGTCAGGGTGGTGGCGGATGTGGAGGCCCTGGTGGCCGCGTTGGAGCCCACATCCTCCAGTTCCCCAGGGCTGTTCTTCAACAAATTTTCCAATTGCACAAATGCTCAGTCAGACACCCCCACCACCCCGGTCCCCGTCCAAGCCAAACACATTATTTCTCTTTCACGACTGGAAAGATTATCACCAATACTAGTAGCACATTAAACTTAAAGACAGATTGACAGGGCCATACGCATACCCAGGAAGGATGACCGACCAAGAGAAGTACACTACTGGTTGTCACCGATACAGCCCCCAATTGAAACTACTGCAACGGATCGTCAGTGAACTCCAACCCATCATCAGCACAGACACTTCTCTCTCACAAGCCTTGGGAGGCAGACAAGTCCTGGCCTACAGACAACCTCCCAACCTGAAGCGGATGCTAACCAGCAATAGCACACAGGACAGAGATACAGACAGAGGGACCAGACCATGCAATAGACCCAAGTGCCAACTCTGCCCTCACATCTATTCAGGCAACACTGTCACAGGACCCGACAACATCAGTCACAACATCAAGGGCTCTTTCACCTGCATCCTTACATAATTTGTGGTACATGCCATCCCTGACTTTGTCTGTTGTTAAGTTCTTAATAAACACATACACATAACACGTGTCTTATTTTTTTCACCACTTTTTTCAACTGCACATTATCAGATTTCCAACTGCACACTTTCCCCCCAAACTGCACACTAAAAAACAAACGAACCCTGGTAGAGTGAGTCTAAGCCAGAGATGCATCCTGAGCAAAGCTATCCTCCTTTCGTGGAGGTGAAGGCTTTCAATGGCGAATAGTCATAATGGCTATATATATTCTCCAGTATCAGAGGCAGGATGCCTCTGTATACCAGTTGCTAGGGAACCTCAGAGGAAGGTACTATTGTCTGCTTGTGGGCTTCTGGCACATCTGGCTGTGTGAACAGAATTCTGGACTACATGGGCCTGATGTGGCAGGGTTCTCTTTATGTTCTCCTCCTAAACTATCCCTATTTCCTTGCAAACTTGCTGCGAACACAGACAGTGCCATTGGCGGACTTGGCTCCTTTGTGCATGCCACTGCAAAGGATTCTGGGATTGGGTCGACACATACTGCAAATGGTGGCAGGAGAAAGGACTGTACCACTTCAGGACTGCAGGTAAAGGACACCATTTTTAAATGATTGCCACATTCATGCACCTCTACCACCCACAAATAGAAACACAAGGAAGAAAGCTTATACCTTAGCCCTTTGATGGCTGCACTGTTTCTTCTGTTTCTAGGGAGTGTTTTGTTTTTCAAACACAGGAAAGAATTTAAAAACAACAACCCATCTGCAGTCTGATGTGGAAGAGCTCAATCTATCACCTCAGAATCCCTTCCTCACTCCCACCCCTTACCATCCTGCCTGCAGAGAGGAGGCCTGGGCTAAAGCATACAAGAAGCAATTTGGATTGTTCGTTTCACTTTAAGGGTGAAAAGGGCTTTTTATAGTACAGGTGAGACCTGCAACAAAATGTTGCAGTGTATTTTCAGCTCCTGGCCCAGGAGGGCTTCTAATCAGGAGCCAGCCAGATGCAGAATGTGGCTTTGTTCAAAGAAATCAACTTCCTGAGAACCTCAGCTTTCATTTAAATGGAGCAAGCAGACTTCTACCCCTTATGGCTGTGAAAATATACTTTGAAATACAGAGGCAAAGCCTACTGAAAATCAGAAGCCAAGAGGCTGGCTGAATAAGATTTCCATAGGTTTGGGGCAGAAGCTTCAGTGCTCTGCTTAGCTCTTAAGGCCTTTCCTGGGATTAGAAAAAATTAGAATCAATTACAAAAAAGAAAAGGAATTACGCATATTTGCTCAGCTTGCTTAATCTATGCCAGACTGCTGATGGTGGGGTGGGTGTGCCCTCTGCTCCAGAATGTGTGGTCTGCTCTGATTGGGAGATGGTTGAGTCTTTGGGCAGAAGGTTGCACTGGATGGCTCCATGCCATTCTGAAGAACTTCACTGAAAACTTAAGTCTAGGAAGAAAATTCTTGCAAGGAAGGTCTCTGTAAGTTACTCCCCGTTGCAGCCTCCCCTCAAACCTGGCTTCCTTCAGATGAATTGGGACAAAAACTCCCATCATCCACCAACCGGCATGTGTTATAATGATTAGGGGGGAATTCTCTGGTTCACTGACTGGGTTCGCACATCATGATAAGCCATGCTGGTTTATTCTTCTGAGTTAGCCATGAGGTTTTATTGTGCAAGCAGTTTTTTCCAACTATGGTAGCTTGTTTAGACAAAATAAGACACTCAAGCCATGGACTGCAGTGAGGTTTATTTAAACCATCGTAGCTTTTCACGTTGTCTGGCTCTCCACAGTGGCTTAAAGAGTGGTTTAAAGACTGATTACAAAGTCGCTTAGCAAGAGCAGTCAAAACTGCTAATGCTGCTCTGCTCCAGCCAGAGCAGCATTAGCATTAGGTCTCTGTTCCTAAGATCTGCCTAGCAACAGATTGCGCTCGTGAACACCTTCTTGGTTGAGCGGCAGCAGCTGTGCAGGGTTTTCATGTGCACCGGGTGCGTTCCTCCTGCAAACTTCCAAGGGTTTAGAGCTGCCACCCCCATTTTGGTGAAAAGTGTCTTTATAATCGCGCAGGGTTTCCATTAGGTAGGGTGACCCTATGAAAAGGAGGACAGGGCTCCTGTATTTTTAACAGTTGCCTAGAAAAGGGAATTTCAGCAGGTGTCATCTGTATATATGGAAAACCTGGTGACATTCTCTCTTCATCACAACTGTTAAAGCTGCAGGAGCTATACTAGAGTGACCAGATTTAAAAGAGGGCAGGGCTCCTGCAGCTTTAACTGTTGTGATGGAGAGGAAATTTCACCAGGTTCCCCATATATACAAATGGCACCTGCTGAAATGCAACTTTGAAATGTAACAGTTTCTATGCAACTGTTAAAGATACAGGAGCCCTGTCCTCCTTTTCATTATGGTCACCCTACATTAGGCATTAGGTGCCTCACTACAAGGGGAAGCTGTGTATGAGACTTTTTTAGTGCGGGAGGGCAAGGGAAGGCACAGATTGCCAACTGCTTAAAAGAAAACAGCCTAACCTGCTCTTATGCACCAAAGAGCAGCATGGCCTAAACTCCCTAATCAGAGTTCATGGACGCTGAGAGGACATTGATGTCCTACGGATGGCAGTGCTACAGACCAGCACAGCAGTGCGAGGAGAAGCAGGGATGCAGGTGCGCAGGTCTTTGAAACCAGCTGGGAAGTGGGCAGATGACGTAGCAGCGGCACAGGGCATGCTCGAATTTGGTTTCCAACACAAAGGAAGCTGGGATACCACCCCAGCCAAGCAGGAGGATTGTAGAGGGAGAAGGATAGTAGCTTATTTGTCCAATCATGTGGGGGATAACTGTAGCTTATTTTCAGAATATGCTACTCTGAGTAGCTTATAAACCCTCATGGTTTAAAGTGATGTCCGAACCCGCCTGCTAACAAGGTGATAGGTTTCACGGTGGTTAAAACAAATCGGCTTTGCAGCATTAGAAATGACACCTCTTGCTGGCATTGATGGCGCAGTCTTCCCTCATCTGGTGCCTCCCAGGTGTTTCAGACTACAACTTCCATCAGCCCCAGCTAGCACGACCAATGATCAGATATGCTGAGAGTTAAAGTCTGGAACACCAGGAGGGCTCCAGATGGGGGAAGGCGGCCTATCCCCTTATGTTCAGCAAGGATGCATCTCAATGTCTCCTTTCCAAGAACTTGCTAGCCACTGGCAGCCCTGTTTTGTTTTGGAATAACTGCAGCTCAAATTATTTCCATGGCTTTCATTTGACCAGGAATTGGGGAGGGGGCGTAGATTGGAAGCAAATTCACTCCAATCTTCTCCTCCCTCTCTGCTCCCCAAGTCCCGACAGCCTCCCAATTCTCCGTTCACCCTACCCCACCCCCTCTACAGATCTCCCTGGTGCAGGACAAAGGGCCCTTGTGCAGGCAGCCAGGTGTACAGTTTAGCAGCTGCAAGCAGGCAATGGATCCACCCCCTCCTGGGGCCCACAGGCCTGGGAAAGAGCTTAAAATACCCAGCCATGGCAGGAAGAGCCCCGCAAATCTTGGACTGGAGGGGGCAGCTGGGACAGCAAAGAGACACACACACACACACCCCGCGTGAGCAGCCTCCTGGCGGCAAACCTGCCAGACGCATCCAACACCAAAGTGATCTCTGGGAATCAAAACCCGTCTCCCATTTCGGTCTCTGCAGGGTGCCGGCAGTTGACAGGGAAGAGGGAGGTCTGTCAGGAATCCCAGCCTGACTTAAAACTTTGATGGAGAAACTCATACCATTGAGAATGGGAGGAACTATCATTCCTGGATCACGGCAACCACGGGATGTGATGAAAGAAAGGGGGAGGCAGGAGGACAAGTTTCCCCTACAAAATCAGTTCAGCATCCCCAAGCATCAAGGCTAGCAAACCTAGTTGCAACCACAAGGCAAACCAAATCTCCACGTGGGACAATCGACCCAGCTCAAGGTCACTATGGCAAGAGGGGGAAAACCTAAGGAGCTTGGGTGGGAAAGAATCTCAGGATTCCTACATGAAGTTATTATTTTGTCCTGCACTTCTTCATTGCTAAGTTTGAACTAACCCCCTTGGAAGCTAAGACTTCTCCCCAGAATGGCACAAAAATCTTGTGTACTGAATACCCTGGGGTGCTCTGAACCCAGACCTGGGCGGAGGAACCGTCCTCTTGCTATAATACCGATGACATCCCAGCACAGCAAAGAAACGAAATGAAAAGGCATGTCAACCAAAGGGAAATTCCTTCTGACAGAATGCATAACTAAAGCTTGGATTACTAAAGTACATGGAAGATCATGACTGGGAAGTACAACCAATATTAGTGAATGTGACCCAAGAGGAGCTGTGGAGGCAGTGGGCATCATCTTGCATATTCAACCTCCACTTGGGGGTAGCTGTGTCATGTAAACCTGTCGAGTATTGGTTATGTGAGGGTTAAACAACCCTTACATAACCCATGGTCTGTTTTAGGGTTATGCAGGGGTTGTTTAACACTCACATAACACACGCTCACCAAGTTCACACAGCACAACAACCTCCTAGCAGGGGTTGCATTTTCAAAATGGCGGCTACATGCACCCATGGTGGGCTGTCATGTCCTGGGAATAGTGCCTATGAGTACAAGACCAGTGGTGATAGACATTCCAGATTAGTGAATCCTAGATATGGTACGAGAGTTACCCTAGCTCTCACAATTCCCACTATTCCTTTGGAGTAGAGTGGGTGTTACTGTGGTTTAGGTTTCCAGGTTATATAAAGGTCTTTTGAAATACTTGTACCTGCCTAGCCTGACCACAACCCAACATTTCAACTCTATAAGGAATGGGGAAACCCAAGGCTTGTGGTACACTGGATTCTTTCCTTCCCCAACCATTTTCTCTGTGGATGTTTCCATAGGTAGGCACTGCAAGCTTTCAGTCTAACATCTTTATCTAATCTCTTCTGTTTGTGGAGCCAGGTCCCTGCTCCACCTAATCCCCTTGGCACCAAGATAGGCAGTGGGATACATTGGAGTCCACCCTCTCTCACTCACTCATACTTTGGGGGAGGAAACTGCATCGCACACAAACTGCAGAGGGTCAAGAGGTGTCATCAGCACTGGGAGTCATAGGCTGCTGCCTTCTTCCCCGAAACGATTCAGCCATAGCACAGGGTGAACATCCACAACAGGCCAGAAGAGAGACACACAGCAGTGTTTGTTCCCATCAGCCCAACTCATGTCAGCGTGCTTGGTGCAAGGGAACTCATAAAAACATAAGGAGAGCCATGCTGGATCAGACTGAAGGTCTATCCAGTCCAGCATTCTGTTCACACAGTGGTCAACCACAAGCTTGATCATTTTATCTTTAATATTGCTTTCCACCAATTTACCTGGAACAGAGGCTAAGCCAACTGGCCTGTAAATGCCCAGATCCATCCTGGATCCCCGTTTTAAAAATTGGCATTACATTGGCCATTCTCCAGTCATCCAGTACAAAGGCTGATGTTAAGGACAGGTTACATGTTTTTGTTAGAAGATCAGCAATTTCACATTTGAGTTCTTCAAGAAGTCTAAGATGGATACCATCTGGGCACAGTGATTTGATAGCATCCAATTTGTTGTTAAGGTGTAGACCTTAATCTTTCATCACCACCATTACGCTCCAAATAACACTCCACTATTGTGCTCCAAATAACCAAATAACCACATATAGAAGCTACAAACAGAGGGAAATCCTGCACCAGTGTGTGGTTGGAGGACCACCACCTTTCTGGGTAGCAACATGCATACACATTGTTCATGACAGTTGACTTCAGCTGCTGAGGGGGCAGAGGGTTGAGATATTGTCATACCCACACTAAGTTCTACACATGTGAACTTTCCATTTATGAATGAGTCGCCACACATGCATTGTCACACACCGAACTCACATCTCACCTGTCATCCCCCCAGACGCGATCCTTTTCTAGGAAGACTATTTACATGCTGATCTGCAAGTGGTTGTGCTGTGCAATTAAGCGGTAAGCCATCAAAGTAGGTGCATGTGTGAACCAGCTCCAAGCATTAGTCTACCCCAAATAAGTGATGTTACCTGCCCTCTCTTTGGACTGTTTCTTAGTCTATCCCATCCACAGGAATGTTTACTAATATATATGCTGTTTGTTTCTAGTAGTATTGTTCACCAACCACCTGCTCTCTGGACTCATCATCACCCAAATACTGCAAGCATTTGTAAATCTACTGCTATGCCTGGTTTTTCAGGATTTACTGAGTGACCAAGTACTGCCTTCTGACTCCATCTGGTAAAGCTGCACTTTTAATCAGAGTCTATGCCCTGCTATCATCAGAGGTAGGGTTTAAACAATTTGTGGGAGGTAGCTGGGGGTGGCGAGGGCCAACAGAAAGCTCTGGCGTGGGCTGGTCCATGAAGGCCATAGCTAGACCTAAGGTTTATCCCTGGATCATCCAGGGGTCAAACCTGTTCATCTAGGTGACACACAGGGGATCCAGTGCTCAGGCAGGGGCGAACCCTGGATGATCCCAGGATAAACCTTAGGTCTAGCTGTGGCCGAAGTCAAGAAGAGTCGGAAGCGACTGAACGAATAAACACACACACAAGACTACTATGGGTGGCTGCTGCTCCTGATGGCTACATGCTTCTGGAAAACAGTCGCTGGGTAACAATAGCAAAGTAAGGTTTTGTGTCCTGCTCATGGGCCTACCATTAGGCAAAGTGAGGGAGTTGCCTCAGGTGACAAATGCTGGGAGGCGGCAACAAAGTGATGTAGGTGTGAATTGTGTACTACATGGCCATCCCTACACCCTGAAGCTGGACTGCTGTCTTCAGGTGTGGCAGAGGGTGCTGCCCCATTGTCAGTGCTGAAGAAAGATGTTCAGCCTTGAAGAAAGGCTCTTGTACATAAAATGGGAGAGGGTGCTTCACCTCAGGCAGCAGAATGTCTTGGGCTGGCCCTGTTCGTGAGTCTCCCATGGTTGGTCATTGTGGGAAACACAATGCCGGACTATAGGCCTGATCCAGATAGCTCTTCTTATGTTCTCAAAGAAGTGTCCAGGGGTGAGGAATGGTCTACAACAACCTCTCCCATACTTGGGTCCCAAGACATTGTTGCATGACAGCTCCCATCATCCCCAGTTGACATGATTAAAGGTCAAGGATCATGGGAGATGTCGTCCAGCATCATTTGAAGACCCAGGTTTGGGACAGATTGGTCTACTTGTAACCTGATTTGTCTGGCAAGCTGCAGCGGCATGGAGAGTCTCCATGCCAGAGACAGGCACCTCTAAGAACATCCATTACTGGCATGGGACCCCTCTGCCTGCATGAAGAGCCTCCCATGCAGAAGCAGCTCACCAACACAGAGATGGTCCCCAGAGGGCTTCGGCTATTGGGCGGTATAAAAATGTAATAAATAAATAAATAAATAAATAAATAAATAAAATGGGAGAGGGTGCTTCACCTCAGGCAGCAGAATGTCTTGGGCTGGCCCTGTTCGTGAGTCTCCCATGGTTGGTCATTGTGGGAAACACAATGCTGGACTATAGGCCTGATCCAGATAGCTCTTCCTATGTTCTCAAAGAAGTGTCCAGGGGTGAGGAATGGTCTACAACAACCTCTCCCATACTTGGGTCCCAAGACATTGTTGCATGACAGCTCCCATCATCCCCAGTTGACATGATTAAAGGTCAAGGATCATGGGAGATGTCGTCCAGCATCATTTGAAGACCCAAGTTTGGGACAGATTGGTCTACTTGTAACCTGATTTGTCTGGCAAGCTGCAGCGGCATGGAGAGTCTCCATGCCAGAGACAGGCACCTCTAAGAACATCCATTACTGGCATGGGACCCCTCTGCCTGCATGAAGAGCCTCCCATGAAGAAGCAGCTCACCAACACAGAGATGCTTCACATGTAGATGGTCCCCAGAGAGCTTCGGCTATTGGGCGGTATAAAAATGTAATAAATAAATAAATAAATAATCCCTAGCATCTCCAGGTAGGGCTAGGAAAGAATTCTGGAGAGCTGCTGTCAGTCAGTGTTGGCAATACTGGACTAGACGGACCAACTGTCTGACTCATGATAAGGCAGCTTCCTATGTTTCGAGATCAAGTAATGCATAGGTAATGTACCTGGAACACATGACATCAACGGCACAACATCTGCATTGGTTCCCTGATTGCCTTCTGAACACAATTCGAGGTGCTGTTTTTTAGCTTTATAAAGCCTTTGAAAGGCTCAGGTCCTACGTGTTTGCCTTATATCCTGTCACGGCAATGCAGCATCTGTGCACAGCATCTGTAGGATGTGTGTGCAGACACACCCTCTTACAGTTCCATCAAATGGGAAATAAGAACCTTGGCTGTAATACTACAGTACAAAAAACATATTTATAAGATAGATCATTACCTCTTTGAATATATAAAAGCAGAGGCACATTCTCACAAATATGACCCACGGGGGATGCATTTTATACTCAGGCACCGTATCTGGGCCCAAAAATATCTCACAGGAAGAAGCGCTCACTGGCTAACCCATCGCTATGGAATTCCCTTCTATTGCAGACGTGTCAAAGTATGAATATGAACATATTCCAGAAGTAACAGAAGATATTTTTGGACTAGGATGGCTTTCAGTGGGCAGGATTAACTTGGTATGCCAATGGACATCTGTGGAATTTAAATTTTGTCATAGGGGAGATTATCTCGCTTTACATATGCATTTTATTACTATCAGGCACTTATTTATGGTTTTTCAGAGGCTGTAATTCTCCTTTCAGTCTTTGGAGAAAGTAAGGGTAAAATACTTAAAACATGTAAATACATTTTACCAAACCCCCTTCTCATTAGACTCAGCAGTCTGAGCTCTTCACTGGCAGAGATTTATTCTGCCCTGCAGTCCTAAAGGGAAAAGACCACTGGAACGGTAGAATGGTCAAATAGCCAGAGTGGGGGGGGGGGGGAAGCCAGAATTTTTAACCAGTTCCCAGAATTTTTATTTTGCATATCCTTTTTTTTTTTTAAGCAAAGTCAGCAGCATCAAACACTGGCAACCTAGTGAGAGGAAGCTGGGAAGGTGTCTTATTCCAGGTCAGACTGGAATGGTGAGACATATTTGGAGGGCACCAGGTTGGTGATCTCCGGAAAGGGTCTTTCCCATCACTGTACTCCTTGATTCATTCTAAATGGAAAACATCAGAAATTGGGCCTGGGAGTCCCTGTGCTGTAGAATTTGTGGGCAACGCATGTGCTAATCTACGCCCCCTCTCTAACCCTAAAGCAGAGCTAAGCTACCTGGAGCCCTCCAGATGTTTGAACTGCAATACCCCTAATCACAGGCCATGCTGCCTGGGGATGATGGGAATTGTAGTCAAAAACATCAAGAAGGCACCAGGTTTCCTTCTCGTGCTAGCAATGAGGAGATTGCTTCACGTTGCCCCTACAAACCTAGCAGCTCCAGTCTGCAGAGTTTTCCATTGTAATTCCCCCCTCTCCTCAGGGAACACCACATATAGAGCAGACACATGCTCTGACATGGCCACCTGCAACTAGGAAGCAGTTCTGCCACACTGGCTGCTCCGGTTCTAGTGGACCCAAATCAAGTTCCCAACCTGACAGCCAGTCCCTCACTTCATCCTCACAAACACCCACTTTCCTGTATCCTCTCATTCTCTTCACCTTCAAACCCCAGCACAGTCAAAAAAGACAGGTGTAGAAATGGCCGGAGAGAGAGAGAGAGAGAGGGGTGTGTGTTCTTTATCAACTCAGCACTGTATTTCTCCTGCCCTTAATAAACCCAAAGGCAAAAGACAACTTTAAAGACATGATTTATGACCATTTCCCATTTTGAAGGTAATCTGGAGATGTAGCACCCGGCAAGTTTTGTGCAAGCAAATATTATTCTAGTAGTGGCTCTCAATGCGTGAGATTCACCGGCGAAGGGGGGGGGGAGCAGGAAGTACAAGTAAATGCTGATTAAAAGTGGGGGGGGGGGGGTTGAGGGAAAAGGACCTGATAAGCAAAGCTGCCTTCTGTTGGGATCCTCCGTTCACATGCCAGGAATCCAAACAGACTTGACAGAAGGGCGCTGCACCAGCCCGGAGGCCATGGCCATTCCGTAGACCTCTGAAGGCAGCCTCTATTCTCAGGTGGGTGAATCAATAGCCAAAATTAAACAGGGTTGGTTAATCTGCAACCTGTTGGAGAGACAGCTGGCCTTTGATGATAATGTTGGCATGTAAGCTGGACACCACAATCCCTCTCCCCCTCCCTGGGAAAGGGAATGTAGACGATGCTAGAGCCTTAAAGGTGTATGCAGGGCCGTAGCTCAGTGCTAGAACACACACTTCACATGCAGGAGGTCCCAGGTTCAATCTCCAGGTAGTGCTGGGGGGGAAGTCCTGCCTGAAACCCTGGAGAGTTTCAGTGCTGGGGGGGCAGTCCTGCCTGAAACCCTGGAGAAACCCAGTCAGCGAAGCCAAGAATACGTTGGCTGGACCAATGGTCTGATTCCGTACGAAGCAACTCTCTGTGTTGCAATGTAGCCCCACAGAATCGGCCTCACATAGATGCTGCCTTCTTGAACCATTTCGCAAATCTGCCTACCAAAGCTTCCTGATAGTGTAATGGCAGTAGTAAGTGGCTAGTCACTTGGCACTTAAGGAGGGGACGGGACTCTGGCACAGTGGTAGAGCACATGCAGAAGTTATCAGGTTCAATCTCTGGGATTTCCAGTTAAAAGGATCAGGTAGGAGGTGAAGGAAAACACTTCCTTCCTCCTCTACCCTGAAGAGATGCTTCTAGTTAGAGAATACAATATTGGGCTAAATCAGGAGTCTTGAATCTCAGGGCGGCAGGCTGATTTCAGATGGCCATGCCTCCTTTCCCCACAACTGGTAGTTTCACAGCTTTTGTGTGATCCCTCCTTTTTTCAATCTTATCATGGAATTTTATTTCTAAGTAAAGTTAACAAAATAAAGGCAAAGAGGGGGGAAAAGAACATACATAATAATCAGTCAAGACCACTAAAGAAACAAAGGAGTACACTAATTATAATTCTTAGTCTAAAAACAATATGCTTAAGGAACATCTACAGTAAAACAGCTTAAGTAGTAGCTCAATGTGTAATGAAAGACTAAAAGTACAATTCATACAGCATATAAAAGGAGTGTGTGAGTGTGCGTATTTTGGGTGTATGTGTGCATTAGTCAGAAAAATAGAGCCAACTGTACTTGGTACTTCTGAAAGGCTGCAGTGCCTCTCCTAAGGCAGTTTCTGGCAGTAAGATCATTATGCTAAAATATGCTGGCCATGCCCCTTTTTGCCTTTGGCCCTGCCCACCAGTGAAAGGTGGTCCCTGAGAGCTTCTTCAAAATGGACTAAATTGACAAATGAGCTAAATTGACACCCCTGGGCTAAATTGACAAAGTCTGACCTGGTATAAAAGGAGTGCCTTCTACCAGCTTCGGCTGGTGGCCCAGCTACAGCCCTATCCGGACAGGGAAAACCTGGCTGTAGTTGTCTATGCTCTGGTAACCTCCAAGTTAGATTACTGCAATGCACTCTACATGGGGCTGCCTTTGAAGACAGTTCAGAAGCTGCAGCTTGTGCAAAACGCAGTGGCCAGATTGATAACAGGAAGCAGGAGGTTTGAACATATAAGACCAACTCTGGCCAGCTTTCATTGTCTGCGTGTACATTTCCAAGCCCGGTTCAAGGTGCTGGTTTTAACCTATAAAGCCTTACTTGGCTTGGGACCACATTAACTGATGGAACGCCTCTGTCAACATGAATCCACCCATACACTATGCTCAATGTCTAAGGTCCTTCTCCGGGTGCCTACTCCAGGGGAAGCTCGGAGGATGGCAACAAGGGAGAGGGCCTTTTCAGTGGTGGCCCCCCAATTATGGAATGATCTCCCCGACGAGGCCCGCCTGGCGCCAACATTGTTATCTTTTTGGCGCCAGGTTAAGGCTCTTCTCGTCTCCCAGGCATTTAACAACGTATGTTGAATTGATGTGTAAGCTGTTTTCCTGCTTCTTATGGTTTTAATTTTTGTATGTCTGTTTTTAATGTTCAGTGTTTTTAATCTTAGTAAACCGCCCAGAGAGCTTTGGCTATGGGGCAGTATATAAATGCAATAAATAAAATAAAATAAAAGGCGGCACGATGTGGATATACGAGTTTCACATGGTGAAAGTGCGTTTGCACGCATTTCTCTCAATGACCTCAACATCAAGAGCGGCCTTGAAGGTGTGAAAGAGTTGTCATAAATGGAGAAGAAAGAGTAATTGCTCAGTTGTACAGCAAATGCTTTGCAGCTCATCCAGCCACTGTGGTGACCTGGGAACAGCCATGAGAGCCCCTTGTTTGGGGGTCAGGAAAGACAAAACCCAAAGGAGCCCCAGCTGGGATGCTCAATGTTGTGAACACTGAACTAGTGAGTAACCCTCGAGGTCCGACAAACTCCAAAGGAATTTATTCAGGTTGGTGGGTGCAGACGAAGCCAATGTTTTCAGACATTTGACACCAGCATGACCACAATGGCAGCAAAGGTCAGGGGTTGAAGCAGGAGAGGTCAACAGTTGAGACCGAGATCAGGGAGAGGGGGTCCTTTTCTGACATCTGAGGCAAGCTGACCCTTGGGAGATAGGGAGAGGCAGTCTCTTCTAGGTCCTGCCCACTGTACCAGTTTCCCAAGCCAGAGAGGGACATGTGTGTGTGCTGGTGTGTGTTTGTGCTTGTGTGCTGGGTCAATCCAGCTCAGCTTTCCCCAGCCTGGTGACTGTTATATTAGATGTGCTGGACTGCAAGTCTCATCACCCCCACCCAGCAAGGCCATGCTGGCTGGGAATGATGGGGGTTGTAGTCCAGCACATCTAGCTGGCAGCAGTTTGGGGAAGGATGACCTAGTCGAAACTAGCAATATAACAGGCACAGCACTCCCAATAAATTTTATCCCCTTATGGCAGCTGTTGCTGGAACTGGGCGTGACTTAACGTGGCCCCTTCTCTGACGGTAGCGCTTCATCTGCGCTATGAACTTTCCCCTTCCTTTCCTGCCCTGTCCTTTCCAGCACTCGAGGGTGCTGGACAAATATTTTGTATTTGTGTTTTTGATTTTATTTTATTTGATTTTATTTATTACATTTATATACCACCCCATAGCCAAAGCTCTCTGGGCAGTTGCTTTTTATGCTCTTCATGGTTTTAATTTTGGTGAACCGCCCAGAGAGCTTCAGCTATTGGGCGGTATAAAAATGTAATAATTAAATAAATACGTCAAAGCACCAGCAACGGCCGCCCATTTCGCCTAAGTGGCCTACCTCTTCGAAAACGAAACAAAAACCGCTTTCTGTAACTCACACACAGCAAAGGGACCCGGGTAAGAGTGGTCCACGCAAGACTTTGCAACCTCCCGTTCACTCCGCCTCCTGCTCTCAGCCCTGTGGCGAGGAATCCTGCACTCTTCAGGACCAAAAAGCTTTGGTAAAAGCCTCAGAGAGAGCACAAAGCTGCCTCTGGCCCGCTGCCGTCTGGGGTCACGCCAGCTGAGCGGGGAAAGGAAGGAGGGGCACAGCCCTGGCTGATGAGCAAAGAAAAGCTGGCTCTAAGCTAAACCAGGAACAGACACAGTCCCTGGATGCCATCAACGCTCTCCCCGCTCCGGGGGCTTCGCCCCTAGAATCAAAGAGAAGGAGTCGCCCTGCCACCACTTCAGCCAGACTTTCTGCGGTGGGGCTGCATGGCACCCTTTCCCAGCAATGCCCCAGTTTCTCGGCCTTCAAATCAGCCCTTGAAAGACAGCCCTACTTCAGCAACCACCCTTGCCTCTCTGGCCCCATCGGCATGTGCACTCTGCCCTTAAAACTCACTGGTGGTTGCTGAACACTGCTCCCCACGGACCCCATCTGCAGTGAGGTTCACACAACACCCCCCTCCCAACACACACAGCTACACTCTGCCACGCCTGCCCACCCTCCGTCCATTCAGAATGTGATGGAAAGCTCCAGATATGCGCCTTGGTGTATGCGTGTACAGCTCCTCCAGGCAAGGGAGAAACTCTAATTGGGCCAGGGTCCCTCCTCAGATGAAGACCACGTAGAGGATGGCGAAATGGAGGCCCCTGGGTGCATCCGCTGTGGCCTTCCAGGCCCCTCACACACTCTTTCAACAAGTGGAGGTGCTCATGTGAACCCCCCCCCGACCCCGCCTCCAGTCTGGCTCTCGTAAAGGTAAGAGAATGAGTCCTCTGAACAGGAACGCATCTCGCCAATATTGTGTACAGTTCTCAGCAGTTTGGATACTACATAAAGAGTAATAGTGCAAGACTCAGTTTTAAGCCTCGCTTTTGGCCAGGGCTGAGCCCCAGACTATCTTTTCAGGGCCAAGGGGCAGCTCTGGACCGCATGAAGAAAACACAGAGATGTTGCCTCTATGTATATACAGAATGCTTCTGCCTCATAACTAGCACTACATCAATGCCGGGGTCCCACATGTATAGAGGTTGGGCCACAATAACCATCATAGGCAGTAAGCCTACATACACCCGTTGCTGGGGAACATGGGCGAGAGGGTGCTGTTGCATCGTGTCCTGCTTATGGGTCCCTGGTCGACAGCTGGTTGGCCACTGTGTGAACGGAATGCTGGACTAGATGGACCCTTGCTCTGATCCAACAGCGCCCTTCTTAAGTTCTTAACCACAGTTTGACATTTAAAGCCCTAAACGGTTTGGGGCTAGGTTATCTGAAGGAACGCCTCCTCCCATATGTACCTACCCGGACCTTAAGATCATCTACAGGGGCCCTTCTCCGTGAGCCCCTGCCAAAGGAAGTGAGGCAGGTGGCTACTAGGAGCAGGGCCTTCTCCGCTGTGGCACCCCGGTTGTGGAACGAGCTCCCCAGAGAGGTCCGCCTGGCGCCTACACTGTACTGCTTTCGTCGCCAGCTGAAGACCTTTTTATTCACTCAGTATTTAAACACTTAATTTTAACTTAAATTTAAATTTTACTGTTTTAACTCTGTATTTTCATCTTATATTCAACTTTGCTGTGTGGTTTTATTCCGGTTGCGCTTTTTATACTGTATTTCGTAATTGTGTTTTTAACCTGTTGGATGTTTTTTTGTGGTTTTAATTTTTGTGAACCGCCCAGAGAGCTTCGGCTATTGGGCGGTATAAAAATGTAATAAATAAATAAATAAATAAATAGTTTCTCTATTTTGTCCAAACAGAGTTAACAGTGAATATTGGCCTTGGAACAAACCAGGATATTAAACCTCATGTCCAAACATGACCCATGTGTTTGTGCCTTTGGTCTGAAGTGATGTGTGCAAGTCCTGTCCATGGTGTTTGTTCTGTGATGGCTGATTCCTCAATGCAAGTTACAGCCTGATGTGGCAATCTGTTTGTCTGTCTGTCTGTCTCTCTCTTGAGGCCTTCATCTTCTCTGCTGTATAATGGAGTAATTCTCAACACTCAACTGGATAGTGGAGAGGTTGCGGATCATATAATTTTGTATTATATTCATGCAACAAACAACCCACCCAGCCCACCCCGCCCCCATGGAAGCATAATCATTACCAGCATCCCATCCCAGAGCTAGCAATTATATGAGATGCAGGATGGAGACACTTCTTCAGCGCCTGACAGTGCAAAAGGCAACTCAGAGTGAAATCTGGAGCCATTTCCATCAGGAAACCAAAGATGGCTGTATTTAGGAACAGCTACAGTTCCTGAACCAACCCAAGCCCTGCCTCTCCCACTGCTATACGACATACATACACTCTCTCCCCATCCACACCACTCATTTATCCCTAGGAGGGTTACTCAGAGCAAGAGAAAGGGGGGATCAGCCTAGAATGACATGCAGAGTAACTCAGGGGTGCCTCTATGTAGGATATAAGAGTCCATCTAGCCCAGCATTGTCAGCAATGACTGGCAGCAACGGTTCTCCAGGGTTTCTTCCCTAGCGTTACCTGGAAATGCTGGGGATTGAACCTGGGACCTTCTGCATGCAAAGCCTGAGCTCTCCCATTGAGCCACAGCCCCTCCATGCAGGACACTTCTCATAAGATCTTAAGAATAGCCGCATATAGCCCACCACTCTGTTTTAATCAATGGCCACCCAGATGTCCTTGGAATCTTACAAGCAGGGCCTGAGCACAAGTACCTTCCATTCTTGTTTCTCCACCAGCATCTAATATTCAGGGGTATACTGCCTCTAAATGGGAAGGCTCCATGTAGCTACGAGCTTTTCTATACAAGGCTGTTAATCTACTGTAACCCTGCTTGGAAGACACCTTAATCCAAGGCAAAAAGCCTTATTCACCAGGGCTAAAGCCGTGGTTTAAGGTATCTTCTGAACAGTACCTGTATCTACTTTCAGGTTCATCACAGAATTGAGTTCTGAGCACTATATGAAGACCGTTTCCTTTTCTGCTTTTCTCCTCTAGGTGGCACTATGGTATAGCAGAATAGTGCAAATGCACAGATGAAAAGTGAGTTTTCTTTTGCTTTTACAAATAAATACTGCATGTCCCTGTTCTAACACCCCACCCCCCTCTTTAGACACAGAAGTGAAACTGGAAAGTCACAACGTTTCTTAACAACCATGAGTAGGCAATGATGAGCGCACAATAAATACCTTGTGTAGAAAAACTCTCTGTCAACTATACAACCACAGTTTTATCTGCACCCATCTGGGATTAAAAGGCAAGATTCCCTGATCTGCAGCAGCAGCATCAAGACGGAACTGATCCCCAGAAGCCTTCTTTTAAGAAATTCACTATGCAATCCTATGCATATCTGCTCTGATGTAAGTTTCAGTGTGTTCAATGGGACTTTCCACCAGATAAGTGTGCATATACTTTCCTGGGGGTATGCAGACTGAGCAAGTCAAGCTTTACTTCTGAGTAAATATGCATAGGATTGTGCTGTAAATGCTGCATCCCTGCCCTTGCCATCTAGTGGAGACTGTAAGCTGCCCTGGACAGAGACTACATCACTGTCATAACACTCAGCAAACAAACTGCTAGCATTAAACAGGCACAAAATTGAAGCAGCATTAACTTACTGCAGGATCGGAACACTTCCAGAATGATTGATGGCTTATTGCCATGCAGGTAAAAGCAAAGGGAACACCTGTAGCACAGTGAAATGTAGGTGTGTGGTAGAGGGGAAAAAGAACCACTGGACAGGTGATAGACAGGCTCTGGTGCACCATAGCCTGTTTCTCGTCTATCACCTGCACAGTGAAATGTAGCCACAGAGCAAGTAGCAAGGACGGACGTGGAGACTAGGACCAACAGCATACACTCCAACACCCCATGGATGAAAATCAGGCCACACCTATATGCTGCAGCACCCTCCACTTTGGTCCCCCCCCACAAATTTATCCATTGCTGAAGGCAGTGCTCTGACCACTACAGAAAACTGGCTTATACAGAGTCAGATCATGGGTCCATCTAGCTCAGTAGTGTCCACTTTGATTGGCAGTACCACTCCAGGATTTCAGAAAAGAGTTTTTCCCAGCTCTACCTGCAGAGGCTGAAACTGGGACGTCCTGTATGCAAAGCATGTGTGCCACTATGGAACTATGCCCCACCCTACCCCACCGGCCTTGAACCCACAGTGAAGAGAAATGCCTCTTATTTACTGAAGCTCCAGGGTCCACCAGGAAAGAATCCGGTCTCAATGCTCTCCCTTCCACCCTCTCCCCACGGGCCTTGAACTCACAGCATTGGGGTGAATAGGATGAGGCTCCTAGCCATTGAGCCACCAGGCCCAATGGAACCTGGAGCTATACTTTGCATTTATAAGCTCAGCAGCAGTCTTGTCCTGCTCTGGTTTTGGCAGTAGTTTCTTCTTAACATTGCCATATCAATATCCCCTTTTTAAAAACTCACATAAGGGAAGTTGAATAGAATGTGGGAGATCTGCCATATTTAGCCAAGTTTACTATCTGAACAGGCAGTTAGAGGAGGGGAGGAAAGGAAGCAATAAACTGGTTTTGCGCATCCGTGCACACACATATAAATGCATGCACATCGGATTCAAGATGTGCACATTCCTCCTGCCCTCAAGAGATTTAGCTTCCAGAGACCCAGAGACAGAGGCCAAAATCCGGGGTGGGGAGGGGAGGAAAAAATTGATTGTAATATGTGCGTGCTAAATATTGTTCTTAAGGTAGCCTTCCCCAACAGAGTCGCCTCTAGAAGTGTTAGGATACAACTCGCATCATCCCCCAGTCAGCAGGGCCAATGGGAGTTGTAGTCCAGCACATGTGGAAGACAGCGGGTTCTGGAGGGCTGTTTGCTGATTGTACCCAGTGCCTCTCCCAAGAGGCAAAAAGAGGACAGTGATTAGCAGGGACAGGAACCATAAAACAGGGACTGTCCCCAATAAACAGGGACAAGTTGGCGCAGAAGCCCCAGGCCAGGAAGTGAATGCTGCAGAGAACATTCACCCCTTGCTCCAACCAGCCCTTCCTGCAATAAAGGGAGGAGGGGGAAACACACCTCGTCACTTTCCGCCCTGGAATCTCGGCAAGCCATAAAAAGGTCAAATTTCCAAGAGCTGCAGAGTTTTGCATGTTTAAAGAGGTGCCCCCCTTTGAGGGAAGGGCCACAGCTCAGTGGGAAAGCACATGCCTCCCATGCAGAGGCTCCCAGTTCTATAGCCAGCATCTCCATGTTAAAGGATCCCAGGTGATGGGGAAAGAGCTCCGGCTGGAATCTGGGAAAACTGTTGGCAACACTGGTTGGTCCAGTGGTTAGACACGGTATAAGGCAGCTTCATAAGTTACTGTCCACAACTGATGAGAACCTCTTCCCAATTTGCCTCCCCCACATATCCCACGTTATGACTGTTGTGACTCAGGCTGCAACACACTTGGCCGGGGCTGTAGCTCCATGACGGAGCACATGCTTTGCATGCAGAAAGCCCCAGGTTCAAGCTTGAATGGTTTTTCCATTCTAGCCTTCTCCAAACTGACGTCCTCCGGAAGTTTTGGATTTCGGTTCCCATCAGCCCCAGCAAATACAGCCAATGGTCAGGGATGCTGGGCACTGTAGTCTAAAACATCTTATGGACATCAGGCTAGGGAAGGCTGCTTTACAACCAGGCACAGCTGAGACCCGCACACATCACCAGCAGCTTGAGAAACGAGTTTGAGAATTTTGCCAGGAAGGACGAAATCTAACAGCCCTTGATGTAGACTGAAGCATAACCATACCTTTCATATTTCAGAAAAGATGTTGCCCTTGCAGAGGATAATATGCCCAAACGGCCAAGTCTTTAGGGTTGAAAGCATGTCCCCCTCGGGGCCCACCTAGACGCAGCCCTTGCCCTAATTTCCAGAGCTATCTGTTCCTCTCCTGGAAGCCCACTGGGTTGGAGGGGGAGGGGAGGAGGGGGAGGGATAGAGCAAGACCTGGGCTGGCCCCACCCACTAATGACTATATGCTCCGCCCACCACCAGCATGTAACCCCTGAGAGAAAGAATGTTCTGTACTCCTAACCTAGAGAGACTTCCTACGTATACCAGTTGCTGGAGATCATGGGCCGAAGGGTGCTGTTACACTCACTTCCTGCTTGTGAGTTTCCCATGGGCAGCTGGTTGGCCACTGTGCGGACAGAACCCTGGACTAGATGGACCCTTGGTCTGACCCAGCATGCTTCTTCTCGGGTTCTCATGGAGGTGCCCTCCAGATGTTTTGGTCTACAACTTCCATCAGGCTCAGCTAGTAGTCATGAATGCAGTTAAAAACATCTGGAGGGCATCAGTTTGGGGAAGGCTGGTCTAGAGGTCCTAGACCAACAGTGTTTTCTAAGGATTTATTATTATTATTATTATTATTATTATTATTATTATTTATTTATTTATTTATTTATATAGCACCATCAATGTACATGGTGCTGTACCGAGTAAAACAGTAAATAGCAAGACCCTGCCGCATAGGCTTACAATCTAATAAAATCATAGTAAAGCAATAAGGAGGGGAAGAGAATGCAAACAGGCACAGGGTAGGGTAAACAGGCACTGGGTAGGGTAAAACTAACAGTATAAAGTCAGAACAAAATCAAGTTTTAAAAGCTTTAGGAAAAAGAAAAGTTTTTAGCTGAGCTTTAAAAGCTGTGCTTTAAAAGATTTTCAGCCAGCATCCACGTGCTAGGAGCCTGGATGAAGCCGTACATGGAATTCCCCCCCCCACCTTGCCTCCTTCCTTCTTTTCATTTCATTCTGTATAATGAATCTGTTATTACTCAGGACAGCCAAGGAAGACTTTCAACAGTATCAGGAAAGGGTAATGGTTTCTTAAAGCAACAACTCATCAGTGAAAGCCACCATTACCTAATGCTACAACTCCCATCATCCTTCACCTCTGGCTGCGCTGGCTAAGGCTGGTGAGAGCTGTGGGCCAAAACGGTTTATTTATTTATTTATTTATTTATTTATTTATTACATTTTTATACCGCCCAATAGCCAAAGCTCTCTGGGCGGTTCACAAAAATTAAAACCATAATAAAACAACCAACAGGTTAAAAACACAAATACAAAATATGGATGGCGGCGATTGCACATGGATGTGTCTCCTTGCATACATATAGCGTACTAATCACGGCTGCCTGTGTGTTGCACATGTGTGCATTACGGCGCACATGTGTGCATTACAGCGCACTCGTGGCTGCAAATGTCACCGGTGATGTTCCTTATGCAGGTCTACATCTTATTTCTCCTGTGCAAAGGTTGCCTATGTAAGAATGTCACTGCCATTTGAGCCAGCCCGTGTGCTCAGCACCACAGGGGTATTCTCACCTTGAGCTTTGCATTAAGACCTCACAACATCCTGCTATTGCCCGACAGACAATCCCACTTCCTGTGGAGATGCCTGCACCAGGCCACAGCATTGGGAGATGGAGAGGAACGCGACACGTCCTGCACCGTCCAGCTCTCAGCCAGACTTCTTAGAAAACCATAGCTAGAAGATTGCCACAGAAGCCCAACCCAGCCCTGCTGAGGCACGAGAAGAGTTCTTTATCTAGTTCCTGGGGAGAGGAGAAGATAGTGAGGCAGTGTGGTGTAGTGGTCAGAGTGTTGGACTGGGACTTGTGAAATCTGGGTTCTGATCATAAAGCTCACTGGGTGGCTTTGGGCCAGTCACGAACTCTCAGCCTAACCAACCTCACAGGGGTGTTGTGAGGATAAAATGGGGAGGAGGACCATGTAAACTACTTTAGGTTCCTTGTAAGAGGTGGGAAAAGGCAGGATTTAAAATTTAACAATAAATAAAATACACACACACAGGGCATGGCCTATTGAAGCAATGGCTGACTCAGAGCCAGGGATTAATACCAAGCAAGGGCAGCCTGCCAGGAAGCCCGGAGGCCCAAGTTCTTTCTGAACAGGTAATGCTGGGAAGGAATTGCAGCTGGGGGCTGCTTTGGTTTCTTTTAAGCCAGGGGCAGGCAACTTGATGGGAGTTGTACTCCAAGGTCATCTGGAGAACCACAAGTCGTGCCCATCCCTGTTTTAAAGCTCACAGAGGACACAATCCAATGAGAACTTCTCCTGCTGTGCAAGTGTCACTTGGGAGCATCTGCACAGTTATAAATTAAATATTTATTAATTACTTGACTATGATTATGATTATGATCTCACCTTTCCCCCCTCTTGCATGGAACCCAAGGCATCCTACATGATCCGCCTCTTCCTCTCCATTTTATCCCCACAACAATCCTGTGAGGTAGGTTAGGGTCCCAGTCCAACACCTAACAACTACACCACACTGGCTCTCAATTTCAGTCTGAAACCTGGTTATTTCAGATGGAAATTCTCCTTCTATCTTGCAACTGTGCAATAAAATCTGGAGTGTGGGAGGGGGGGGCAAGTTGTGTGTGCCTACTCTACCCCCACCCACCCATTTAACCTGTGTCATCAGGATGATGCAGGTTAAATGGGTGGGCGTGGATAGAGTTAGCCCACATCTGGGAGGAGTTTATTTCATTCTTCCCTACACCCAAAAGACTCCCAAAGCAGATTAGTCCTGCCACACCCCTTCTTCCTAAGTGGTGTAGACAGGGCAAAGTCTGGGGGCAAGGGGGGCTCCACGCAGGGCTGGTCTTGGCACTTGGCAACCTCAGGCAGGCTGCAAGGCCTCAGAGATGCTTTTCTGGGCCAGCACTCCAAGGGTTGTACTTTTTAGTCTAAAGTTCCATTCATTTCAATGGATCTACTCTAAGTAGGATTGATACGGGATACAATCTTGAGCAGAGGCAGGCAGTTGGATCTAGCAGCCAACCTTTTAATTTCCCACAAGGCCCCCAGCCTAGCGTTGTTCTGGTGCATTGTGGGAAATGAAAAGAATGCCTTGAGCCAGCCACCTGACTAGGCAAGCCCACCGACAGGGGAGGAGGTCCACCAGAGGACACTTTTGTCCAGAACCCTCTCAATCCTAGGGGTGTCTGCCTGCGTGGAACCACCTCAGGGTGAAGAGGCCAGCCAGCCAATATGTCTCTGCCTAGTCTACCTCAGAGTTGTCCTCAGGTTCTTGGAGGAAGAGCAAAGCAAATATATAGTAGAAATCAGCATCGTCATCCTCCTCACCCAGCAAAACAGCTGCAGTGGTTGGTCAAGGAGATATAAGCCCAAAATAAGAGATGTTGTACCTTGATCCAGCGTCCCCTAGCCTGGGGCCATCCAGACTTGTTGGACTACAACTCCCATCATCTGGTCTGCTGACCAGGGATGATGGGAGTTGTGGTTCAACTCAACTGGAGGACACCATGTTGGGGAAGGCTGTGGGGGATATGATTTCCTTAGCACCTCCAGCACAAACTATGCAGGATGCTCACAAAGCCCCAAAATTTGGCATTTGTTGGCCACTTTTCCTCCAAGAAGCTTTAGCTTCACAACCAGGTGAGCTAGGTTAAAATAAGGGAGTGACTTCCCCCTGCCACCGCCCAAATATCCCTCACCCCACTCCACCCTCTAAGCTTCACAGGGTGAGGATTTGAGACTGGGCTCCTCAGGTCTTCTAATTCCAACCCTTTCATCACCAAACTCCACCCTCTGTTTTTAAGCATAAGGCATAATTGGCACATTATAAGGGTGTGTACCGAAGATCAGTCACTGCTTAAACAACAACAAGGCTCAAACCCTGCACTTTTGTTCACACAATCAAGATGTTTAAAGAAAGTTGAAAGGGTGGGGTGCCATCGTCCCCCAACACACACACATTTGAGAAGAAGTGGCAGCTCTAACCTCAACAACAGTGCCTGCAAGTATAGTGCTTGCCTGCTCACGAATCTGATTCATCAGAAGTGCATCAATTAATCTGGTGACATCCCGAGAGACTTTCAGACTGCGTGTTTACTCGGAAGTAAGTCCCAGTGAATTAGATGGGAGTTGCTCCCAAGCAAATGGACATAGGACTGCAGCCTTAAATGATTTTCTGGAGAGCTAATTCACAAGTGGCCATGTGGCGCTAACTCCCCTAGCTATTTTTATTTTTAATTTGGAATGTGTGCATTGTCAGTGGTACTAATCAAACACCCTTCTTTATTATTATTATTATTATTATTATTATTATTATTATTATTATTATTATTGCATTTATATCCCGCCTTTTTTCCTCCAAGGAACCCAAGGCGGCGTACATAATCCTCCTCCTCTCCATGTTATCCTCACAACAACCACCCTGTGAGGTGGGTTGGGCTGAGAGTGTGTGGCTGGCCCAAAGTCACCCAGTGGGTTTCCATGGCTGAGTGGGGACTAGAATCCGGATCTCCCAACTCCCAGTCCAACACTTTAGCCACTACACCACACTGGCTCTCACAGGCATCTCAGCTTGGAAGTGGGAGAAGCCCAGTTTCCTACATACACATATATCATCCCATTGCTGCTTTCTCAAATTCCCTTTCCTGCCAGATGCCAGTCCAGCTCTCTCGACTTGCGCAAGCCTTCCCAATTACTGCACACACAAGCAGGGTTGGCCAACGTGCTCAATCCCCACCCTTTGTGTCAGGATGGGGAGGGAAGGGAGGGATGCCCACTCTCGGTACTCCAACCATCATTTCCTTCCAGAGATCTGCAACAGGATGGGGAACATGTGCTCTCAACCCCTGACCCTCTCCATGCAGTGAACATCCCGATGGCTAGGGAGGAAGGAGGTCCCATCATACTTTTCTGCCCGACATCGTCCTCTTGGGCAGCAGGCCTGACTCCTACAGGGAGGATGGATTAGACCTGGACACTCAGGCTCAACATTTGGCTCTTTGTCCAGCACATCTCAAATAGGGAGGGGAGATTCCAGGCGAGCGCCCTTGTCCCAGCGATCCCAGGACTCCTCTCCATCACCAATAGGGGAGAGAAGATCCCAGGCTAGAATCCTCTTGCCAGATGTCCCCTCTCTCCAATCCTCTCCCCCCCCCCCGAAATGCTTGGGTGGGGGAAGCAGGGTTGGCTCCTTCGCCAATCCCCTTTGCCAAGCACACCTGGAGGGGCGGTTTGAAGAGAGGCCAGATGAGGCACCCACCCATTTCCAGGGCTCTGCCACAGGTTAGATATGCACTTTCCCAAACTCATCGCCACAAAGGGTTTGGTGCGGATTGCCGCCACCCCAGCCCCAGCCAGATCCCCTTCTTTTTCTTCTCTCTCTCTCTCTCTCCCCCTAGCCCCCCACCCACCCCACCTCTGGAACAAGAGCGGCGGGGCTGAGCTCCGATTACAGGAAATGCTTGGTTCCGAGCCTGTTGGGGGCGAGAGCGAGTGGAGAGGCGGAGGAGGAGAGGAGCGGGGGTGGAGAGGGGGTGCACGGAAAATCCTCCCGTCTCGCCTGCGGCGGGGTTGGGCTGTCGCGCTTTCCTCCCGTGGAATAATAGCAGCAGCCGTCGCCAAGGACGGAGCGTGCGGGGTGGAGATCCCCGAGTAACGGGAGCGGGCTGGGAGGAAACGCGCCACAGGCAGGGGACGGTGTAGGTCTGCAACCACTTAGTGGGGCTGGAAAGAGGGAGCGGGCGGCAGGCCAGCCGAGCGGAGGCGCGGGGGGGGGGGGCGTGATGAGGAGGGGAGCCGGGGGCGGCGTTGTAGATTGCACGAGTCTCGCAGCCAGTTCAATCCAATCCCAGTTCATTTCGCCTTTCTTGGCGAAGTTCTCCCAGAGTTGCCAAAGTGTCCAACACCTTCGACTTCGTGCGTGCGCGCGCGCGCGCGTGCCCAACAATAACGCCCCCCGCCCCTCTCCACGCACACACACACAGATCCCCGCATTAATGGAGGAGGAAGGGGGGGGTTCGAAGTTGTCCCACTATGCACCCACCCCAAAAGGAAGAGGAAGAAGAAGAAGAAGAAGAAAAAGTGCCACATTGCCCGGTGCGCCGCCTCGTCTTACCTCTGCTCCTCGGGGAGGTAAAAATCCACCGAGAACCCAAAAAGGCTGCCCGGGCTGCCGCGTAAAAGCGCCGGCGCCTCGGCGTCCAGGTTGAAGCCGCAAGCGCAAGGCATGCTGAAGAGGAGGAGGAGGGCCCGGGGCAGCATGGCTGGGGCCGAGAGCAGCGGCTTCTCCGGCTGGACGGAACGCGAGGAGAATCCCTGCCGGCCGAAAGAGGCTCCCCTGTCGACGGCGCGCCCGAAGTCGTCTTTCTCCAAGCCGCCCGGAACGTGAGTACTCGGCCACCTCCCCGCCTCCTCTCCCGTCTTGCCCGGGAATGACTCACAAAAGGAGGAGTCTCTCTTCCTCCCCCTCGACGGGACGGGGGGTGGGCAGGATGGATCTCATTAAACTGCCAGCGCTGGGAATTTGGGAAAGGAGCCAGGAAGCGCTCCGATGAGGGATATTTGGGGGTGGGGGAGTTTGGAGATGCCGAGATACAGGGGTGAAAAAAGGGAAAAGAATAAAAACGCAATAAAACAAAATGAAAAGCTGCGCTGAACTTCTCGTTTTTGTTGCTTTGCAGAATTGGTGATGATGTCACGCTGGGGGTTTCCTTCCTTCAAAGAAATCGAGCGCTCGGTGTGCCAATTTTGGGTCGGAAAAGGGTTGGTTGTGATTGGTTGCCCCGCGTTACCAGGAAAACCAAGTGAAGTTGCAGCGAAATTTCATAAAGCCAAGCAAGTCAGAGTTGGCTCATTAAAACCAAAAACTGAAATCAGGAGCGCCGTGTTTGAATAGGACGCTTTCTTTGTTTCTTTTTTTTTTTTTACTGTCTGTCTTTCTTTTAAAAGCCGAACGCAGGGACGCCTGAAATTCAAAACGTTCGGAGAACCGGTAGGTTGCATAAAACGATTTGCAACCTACCGCCATTTGCACAGAAGTTTTGGAGAATCGAATGAAGGTTCCGTTGAATTCAATGGGACTTGCTCCCAGGTAAGCGGATATAGAACTGCAGCCTATGGAGAATCTTGCCCCCTCCTCCCCGGGCAATAAGCCCCACCCTTTCCTAAAGATGCATTCACTGAGTTGAATATTTAAATAATCCTGAGTGACACCAGCTTTACACAGAGTCAGAATATTGGTTTATTCTGCTTGACTGACAGCAACTCTCAGAACCCAGACCTCCTTTACACAACACATGTGACCTGCCACTGAACTAGGACTCCTCTCCATTGGGTAATAGTATACAGACTGCAATCCCATACACACTTACCTGGGAGTAGGCTCCACTGAAAACAATGGGATTTACTTCTGAGTAGACATGTATAGGATTGCATGATCCAATTTATTTATTTATTTCATTTCTATACCGCCCAATAGCCGAAATTCTCTGGGCGGTTCATAGAAATTCATTTGTGAACTGCCAGAAATGCAGACCTGGGGATACTATTTATTTATCAAGATTTATATACATTAAACTGGCTTTCTAAGGCTTTCTTTGGTGGTTGTTCAAAAACTATGAAAAAGAAAAGAAACCACAAAGGTTTTCTTATGCTTGATGGGATTTCACATCTGTACTCCCCATATATGGAGGCTGGCGATTACTGGTCACCAAAAGAAAGAAAGAAAAGCACTCTGCACATGCTTTGGGGCACTCCAGTTTGCACATTCTAAGACCAAGTCTCCTCACTCAAATTAAGTCCTGTTTCAGCAAAAGGAAGATGTTTGGGGACAGGAATGAAGGCGGACTGCTATCCTCAAACTGGAGTCCTTGCTTACCTGTATCAGGAATATCTCAAATCAAAGCAGAGTTGAAGTTGGTTGAAACAGTAGTTAATGTGCTGCCTCTTCTCCCACATCCAAACTACGCATGCTGAAAAGGTCCTCAGGATTCAAGTTCTATTAGATTGTAAGCCTATGCGGCAGAGTCTTGCTATTTACTGTTTTACTCTGTACAGCACCATGTACATTGATGGTGCTATATAAATAAATAATAATAATAATAATAATATGTCAGTGTTCCCTAACTCTGGTGCCCTCCAGATCCAATGGAATCCAACTCCCATCACCCTTAGCAAGCATTGGGTGGGGATGATGGGAATTACAGTCCAGTACACCTGGAGAGTACCAGAGTTGGGGAAGGCTGATCTGAAGTTTTGAAGAAGAGCAAGTGCCTCCATTTCTGTTGGAAGGTGCAGCAAGGAACAAAAGACACAAATGCAGGTCTCAAATTACAGGGGGACCAGAGGAAGCCCAGCCCCTTACCTTTTGAACTGGCTCCTTTTGTTGTTGTTTCTAAGAAGGCTAGTGAATCAAGGATGAGGTTTGTGAATTCCATTAAACCTTCCACCCATCTCTTCCTCCATCATTCAAGACCGGCTGAGTCAGACGCCTCCGGACCTCATCTATGGCCATCATGGGTCATCCAGGTAGTCTCTGTACCCCTGCCTATTCTTCCAGACCCCCTTGCTTCTCAGTCCAGCCCTTTACCTTTTGCATCCCCCCACCTATTTTTAAAAGGCTGTGTGGGAAGGTGATTTGGTTAAAATTGTGGGCAGTCAAAGGCTGGAGTTTGTAGATTTCATAAAGCCCCGCACCTCTTTCCTTATCATTCAACCCTGCTGAGATGGACACCTAACCTCATAGACCTAGACTCATAGAATAGTAGAGTTGGAAGGGGCCTATAAGGCCATTGAGTCTAATCTCCATCACTGCTTCTGTGGATCAGCTGAGTAATTTCTGCACCCCTTGATTCTCCTGTCCTCCCCGCCCCAGTCACTGTCCATTCTTTGCTTGGCATAAAAAGTCATCATGCACCCTCAGGCAAATCTATTTTCCACCTGATTCACGAAGTACCAATGGGCTATGTCAGCTTTTATTGGGTGGTGAGTTTGGTTTGGTTTTGCACAACTGTATATATATAGCATTTGGTTTCAACCTGCATTTTGTGCATCTGTGAACATTTCTCGTGTGGGTTTTTGGTCTTTTGTTTTTGTATTAAAAAGGGATGGGGGCAGAGGATTACATGGAAAGAACCAGCGCTGGTGAAATCTGGACAGACCCACTTCATCACTGTATAAACAAAGAATCCACGATTAATTCAGCAGCTATTAATGGAGCAGTACGGATGTGCTAACTGATGTACAGACCTCACTGTTTTTTTTTCCTCTTCTCTACACCCGTGTGTGTGTGTGTGTGTGTATGTATGTGTGTGTATATATATCTATATCTGCCAACTCAGGATGACATTCCATGCATCCGATGCTCTGTTCCATTAAAGCTTATGCCATAATACATTAATTAGTTTTTAAGGTGCCAGAACACTGTTATTTTTTGCAGCAAGAGACAAAAAAGCTGCCACCACCATTTCCCTGCTGCCCGGAGCAAGATAGTAGTGAAAGAGCCCCTTTACAGAAATCTTAAACTCTTCAATAAACAGACTGATTGAAGAGGAGGCAGAAACTGAGGCATGAGTTTTGTGAATGCGGTAGGAGTCAGTTGGCAAAAGATTTTGTCTGCTCAGGAAAGGCGCTATTGAGTTCACACATGGAGGTAATCCCTTGATTTCTCTTCGTGTTATCTGTGCGCTTGATGACCCACAGAGGGATGTGCTGATGTACTTGCGCTTGATGTGGTTTGAGGGGATACAAACAGAACTTTCTGTCTGATCTGTAATGGTTCGTTCACACATGTAGAACTACCCCCGGATCTAGGGATGAACTAGCAGGATGACTCATGAGTGTAAGCCATCTTGGATTAAATACAACTAACCCAAAGAGCTTTTATATCTTCTCACATGTGGCTGCAAGTCAGTGGCCCCGTTCAGATGACACAAATGTGGATTGATTCCAGCGTGGATTGTTAACCACTCCCACGTGTCCCAGCTTATTTCCATAAGCCAGATGCAGGTTGTCGTGACATCTGAACCCAGCGAGGATGGCTGACTGGCAGCCTTACACCAGGTTTGTTAACTGCTGTAGCAACCCACCCTTACTGGGTTTAGACATTACAACAACCCATGTGAATGTAATTAGGGAAACGAGTGACTCATGTTGGGGAGCATTAGGAAAGGAATTGAAAATAAAATACAACTGCCAATATGACAATGGCTTTATATAAATCCCTCCCCCCCCCCACTCACTTACCTGTGTTCGGTGCTCTGGATTGAGGTGAAGCAATCCGCAGCAGAGCGATCCGCTTTGTCTCACTCTGCAGCTCCTCCGACCCGATTTGGATCCGCCCTTAGTGGATGTGGATTGGGTTGCTCCGCTCCCGATTCGGGGATCCGAATTGGAGCAGAGCACAGCCCTAGAATTCATTACCACAAGGTCCAGTAATAGATGCCAACTTGGATGGCTTTAAAAAGGGATGAGACAGATACCTGGAGGAAAAGGCTATCGGGCTACTAGTCATGAGAGTAATATACTACCTTCAGATTGAATATTAGTTGCTGAGGAACAACTGGGCTATTGTGCTCCTGCCCTGCTTGTCCCATAGCCATCTGGCTTGCCAAGCAGGAAATAGGATGTTAGATCTTTGGTCGGATCCAGTAGGGCACTTAACTAGCTCAAAGAATGCTATGCCAGATATAGGAAACAATGTAAGAAAAAGAGAGTTGGAGATGGAGATCAAGGGGGCTGACATTAAGTCAGCCAGTGTAGAATTGGAGATTTAAAGAGTGTCAGTGGAGTTAAAGCTAGCGACGGAGTCCTGGATCCTTGGGGAAATGGGATGTTCCTGATTGTTTGTGCTTTTCTCTGTACACTTGGTGGGCTGTCCAAATAAAATGGAAGCCTTGGGTTCAAGTTCCACCACTGCCATGGACATCTCGTGTGGCCTCTCTTTCTCAGCCTCAGTTTCCCCAGCTGTAAAATGTGAATAACAGCAAGCTGACTCACACATTCTTATCATTATGGAGATGGGCAAATGGAAGATTGGTAAAGCTATTTGCCAATCTTTTTGGGGTGGGTGGGATTGTGCCAGTAGTTGCTCAGCCTTTCCCAAATGGTTGCTCTGTGTTACTCAGCAAGTGCTGGCAGAGTGAAATAGAGAACACAGAGAGCTCCCAGCCCTAGGTCAACAGCAGGCCAGGGGAACTTTGGTCTCAGCCTCCCTGTACTCAGTCAGGGCTTTGTCTGTTTGTCCATCCTTTCCAGCTAGGCCCCAGGGCGGGGTGGAGGCAGGCGGCAGGCAGGGCCTCTGCCTTGACTCTGGCTGAGCTCATGGAAAAGAACGCGCGCGCCCCTAACATTACAAAACATTTGCTTAGGCAAAAACCCTGGAAAACATGGTGTGATCATAATAAATAACTCACTGCCCGGTGAAGGTGAAAATAACACTCATCTACCCTAGAGGACTCCTCTAACGATTGCTGAGAGAATGTTCTGCAAAGCATTGGAAATGTAAGATATTCATGCTAAATATCAAGACTGAGAAGCTAGAAAATCCTAGCTTTGAGAAATGCACTCTGCACACATGCAGGGGCACCCTTTTCTTTCCTCTGTGTGTGTGTGTGTGTGTGTGTGTGACAAGTCTGAACACTTGTATTCAAAACCAGTTGTGGGATTATGTGCTGGTATCATCAGGCACCCACAATTTCCTATGCTGCTTTGCGTCAGGGTCACATGGGGGGGGGGATGGGTGTGTGGGTGTGCTTAGACTGGTCAACTTACGTGCACCAAAAATGGTCTGTCACTACTTTGATTCTCCCCATATCTCAAGATAGAAAGCTCAGGCTGAGGGAATAGTGGTTTGTTGCCTCAGTCCATCTAGTCAGTTCGTCCTGAGGAGACCTTCCTGCCTCGCAGCTCACACCCTCTTAGCTCTGAACTACTTCTAGGTCAGTGGCAAAATCTGACAGTTAAAGGGGAAAGTGGGAAGGACCATGAGCAGGAGTGGATTACAAATGGAAGCGGGCTGAAGGTTGGATGCCTTGGCAAGTTCCAGCCCCAGCTTTTTGAGGGCCTTTGGGCAAAACATCCTCCATGGGGCCCCTCCCTCCATGAGCCTATCCTCTCACTGCCATTGTCTCCAACTTCTTTTGCTCCTCCTCCTCCTCCTCCTCAGCAGTCCTATCATTTTCTTGCTTTGATGGGTACAGAACCAGGGAGCAAGTAGGCATGAGTGTTTCCTGCTCCTCCTCCTCACCATCACTTTTATTTGGGCCAGAGTGAGAGGCAGTTGAACGAGCAGGTTGCATGGTGAAGAAGAGGAGCAACTCCAGGGGGCTGTTATCAGAGGGGCCCTGCTGGGGTGTGGGCCCTCAGCACATGCCTGACCATGCCTACCCTGGCCTTGGCTTTCCCAAACTCCAATACAGTGATTACCTCACAGAATCCAGTTTTATGGGCTAGCTCAGTAAAATCTTGGCTACTTGGCCACCCTAGCTGGTTCTGGCGAGTCCTTGGTGAGGGGCAGGCACTCTGCCCAGGCACTCTGCCCATGCTTTGAGCTACACGCTTCCCCAGCACGACTTCACATGTTCCAGGGCTGAGCCCAGGCTCAGTAGAAACCCCCATGAGAAATAATGATAAAAGAACGTGCCCTTGGGACTGGTGTAACAGTCCTTCCCCTCTGATCCAAGTAACCCCTGGCAATCCATCTGCTTCTAGACTCCGGGCCAAGGGCTTCTGGATCATCACATATGGTTTCAGTGCAGGCTTTTTTAGAAACTAATCCTGAATGCTCTTCCCTCCACTGCAAGCCTCAACAATTAGGCGTGTAACAATTTTTTTTTTCCTTATCACAGCTGCTGTGCAGAACGTCTGGCCAAATCCAACATTCTGGCTACAACACGATGGCCCCACCCCTTCCCTCCAACTACCAATCATTTGGGGGGTTTCCTGCTTTTGTGCAGTTTCTCCACCCCATTCTCAAAAGTTGAAATGCCTCTCCCAAGATTTAGTTATTGGCAGTAAGAGCTTCAAGCAACAAGGCAACGAGGGAGAGGGCCTTTTCAGTGGTGGCCCCCCCAATTGTGGAATGATCTCCCCAACGAGGCTCGCCTGGCACCAGCATTGTTATCTTTTCGGCGCCAGGTTAAGACTTTTCTCTTCTCCTAGGCAGTTAACAGCATTTGCTGAGTTGTTTTTTTAATAGACTCCAGAATAGTTGTTTTAAATGGATATTGCTCTTTTTATGCTTTTTAATTTCTGAATATTTGTTTTTAATGTTCACGGTTTTTAACTTTTGTAAACCATCCAGAGAGCTTCAGCTATGCAGCGGTATAGAAATGTAATAAATAAACAAACAAATAAGCTGAAATATGGTGGTGTTTTTGGATACGCCCCTTTTACCTTCAGTTTTGCGCACCACCTCCCCCTCCCCTACATCTTCTCTTAAAACTGAATTCAGCCATCAGGATAAAAGTTCAACTAGGAGAGCTTTTCTGTCTAGGAGAGATTAATGTTTCCCTGGTTGAATTTCTGCCTGTTAGGTAGCTGTTAAGAAGTGGATAATGATGTTAAAGTTATAGCAATAAAAGGGGAGAGTACTAATGGTGTGACGATTGAGCACCCACATCTCATGAATCAGACACTCCACCCTCCCTGTTCCCATTCCAAATGCTAATACTGTAGTCTGGAATTCTGGCTCCAAAGTCTCTGCCCTACCTCTGATTGTTACTGGAATGGCCCCCACATCTCCGACAAATGCTCTGGCAGCTCATCTGGGGCGTGTCTGTGTGCTGCTGACATTTAAGAGAAGTGATTTCATTTGGCTTTTATTATTTATTGATAATGGGCCATCAACAGCCCGGGTGCTTTGCAAGACGCGTGAATGTTTTATTGATACAAGTAGGTTTCTGATTGTCATGCTGCAGGGCTGGTTGAAGGCACCTGCTCCAAAGAAACTCCAATCTGATACCCTGGTTTACATGTATTGGTGGAAGCAGGGTGTGTATAATACTAGATCAAGTCAGCGCAACTTGTGAACTGCCAAGTATGCAGGGCCGGCCCAAGACATTTTGCTGCCTGGAACAGATGCCTCTCTCCCATTCCATGCACAAAAGACAACTGGACTGGCATTTAATTCTTTTTTTCAGCACTGGTGATGGGAGAGTGCACTACCCCTGAAGGCATCAGGCTAGCTTAGGGAGTGCAGGGCAGACTGTATGCCCAAGAGCAATCTCCTCCAACGCCTTCCAGATGTTTCCCAGCATCTGCCACCTGAGGTGACTGCCTCACTCTGCCTTATGGTAGGGCTGGCCACGCAAGTATGTAATGGCTTCCTAGGGGCTCAGTAAAACTATGGTTCACCCATTATACCCTGCCTATGTGGGATAACAAAAAACTAGGGTTCCTGATTTGCAACCTCACCACCAGATTCCTTTTAACCTCCTGAAGCTGCACAAAGAAGGGATGGTATAGTGGCTAAAGTGTTGGACTGGGAGTCGGGAGATCTGGGTTCTAGTCTCCACTCAGCCATGGAAACCCACTGGGTGACTTTGGGCCAGTCACAGACTCTCAGCCCAACCTACCTCACAGGGTTGTTGTTGTGAGGATAAAATGGAGAGGAGGAGGATTATCTTTGCTGCCTTGGGTTCCTTGGAGGAAAAAAGGTGAGAGATAAATGTAGTAGTAGTAGTAGTAGTAGTAGTAATAATAATAATAATAATAATAATAATAATAATAGTGCAGGTGCTCCTGCCCATTCTTTCCTTAATCTTCTCACCTGCGGTAAAGCACACCTGAAGTCACACTCACCACAGCAGATGAAGCAGGAGGGTGGATGGCAGGAATAGGAAGAAATTTCCCATTTGGTTTTTATGAGTTGTTTACGGTTAATGTAATGGGTTGTTAACCACAAACATCCCAGAGTTCACAACCCGACAGCAAACCACGGGTTCTCTTCCTGGGGTGTTGGTGGTTGACAACCCGTAGTTAAACCATAGCACAGGCTTTGCATGTAACAGCATTCTGTGATTCAACAACAACCCATATGACAACCCACAGTTCACCAACCCATACTTCGCCCATATTCTGGGTTGTTGTTACACCATCCATGGGAAAGGCAGCTTATTCTCATCTGGATTCAAGAGAGTGCAATGTTGGTTACAATGCAAACATTTTGGACCAGATCCAGAGGAAGATAGTGGTGCTGAAGACCCATTGAAATCAATGGGACAAGTTAGTTGTGAGTAATCACAGCCTCTGAATTCAATTGGACATCAGAGCGACTCACTTTATTTGGGCTGGTTCCTTTTAGTCACTGGAAACCAACAACTGCTCAGTCATAACCAAATCCAACAACAGAATATGCTTGACATGGAACAAAAAACTGATAAGGTTGCTATCTATGTAACCGACGTTGCACGTGGCTTCTTGCTCTCTCAACTGCCTTCCCATACGGCCTGATGAAATAATGATCTGTAACCCAAAAGTTTGCATACTCCTACGCAGTGGTGTACTGGAGCCAGGGCTCACAGGGTCAGAGTGCCGGGAGTTTCTGAAAAGCAGGGATGAAGTCATCCACCACCCCGCACAGGATTTGTTGTTCCCTCTGAGTTTAGTTGCAATCCTTACAATAGCTGGGGGTAATTAGATTTTCCCAGCAACAATATACCGTTGGGATGCAAAGCATTTGGGCAATTAAGAGCCATTAGCTTTACCAAAGCTTTACCTGGAGGAGGTGAAAACTGCTAGAACTGTTTTTTTTGATATGGGTCAACACAGCTGCCTGCATTTTTGGACTCTCTTTGGGGGCTTCGCTATGACGACTGTCAAGATTAACACATGAACTTAAAAAGTTACCACCACCCCACTGCGTCACAGGAGCAAACACACCTCCATTTCCACAGCAATGCACCCAGCTTAACTTTCCATCCGATCCTTTGTAAACCGTCCAGAGAGCTTCAGCTATTGGGTGGTATATAAATGTAATAAATAATAATAATAATAATAATAATAATAACAACAACAACAACAACACAATCCTTGGGCATGTCCTCTTGTAAATATCTAGCCAGGTGTGAACTGCTTTATTTTCCATTTCTCTAACCCTCTTTCATTCAAAAAGTTCTGCTTTCTTTTATCCCAACAGTCTCCAACTCCACCCATTGCTAGATTTCTCCCGCCCCGCGGTCTGTTTCACTCTTCTCTAGAAGTATAGCTATAACCGTATGCCGTTCCATGCTTGGCCACTAGGGGTCAGCTTTACTTGGCACACAGCATCGCTATTAAATAGCATCGCTATTATTATTATTATTATTATTATTATTATTATTTATTTATTTATTTATTTATTTATTTATTTATTTATTTATTTATTTATTTATTTATATAGCACCATCAATGTACATGGTGCTGTACAGAGTAAAACAGTAAATAGCAAGGCCCTGCCGCATAGGCTTACAATCTAATAAAATCATAGTAAAACAATAAGGAGGGGAAGAGAATGCCAACAGGCACAGGGTAGGGTAAGCAGGCACAGGGTAGGGTAAAACTAACAGTATAAAGTCTGCACAACATCAAGTTTTAAAAGCTTTAGGAAAAAGAAAAGTTTTTAGTTGAGCTTTAAAAGCTGCGATTGAACTTGTAGTTCTCAAATGTTCTAGAAGAGTGTTCCAGGTGTAAGAGCAAGGGAAGTAGAGGCCCTTGGGCAGGCGAGAAACATGGCATCAGAATTTCCATTAGGGGCACAGGGTGTGGTAGATGGCACTGAACCCTAGTGCTATTCAGAGAGCGCTCAAAGGATGAACAAGAACCCATGCTGTTCTGACATCCCGTGAAAAGAAGAAGTGATCCATTGGGGGGGGAAAAATCCAAACAAATGTGTGTGTCCATGCGTAAACCAGATTCTGAGTTGGAATTCATTCATTCATTCATTTTATTACATTTATATACCACCCCATAGCCAAAGCTCTCTGGGTGGTTTACAAAAGTTAAAAACAATGAACATTAAAAACAGATATACAAACTTTAAAACCACCAAAAGTATAAAAAACAACAATATCCATTTAAAACAACTATTCTTGGGTCAGTTAAAAACTTAGAATATGCTGTTAAACGCCTGGGAGAAGAGAAAAGTCTTGACCTGGTGCAAAAAAGATAACAATGTTGGCACCAGGCGAGCCTCATTGGGGAGATCATTCCACAATTGGGGGGCCACCACAGAGAAGGCCCTCTCCCTTGTTGCCATCCTCCGAACTTCGATGTTGAGCGCAGTGTATTATTATTATTATTATTATTATTATTATTATTATTATTATTTATATAGCACCATCAATGTACATGGTGCTGTACAGAGTAAAACAGTAAATAGCGAGACCCTGCCGCATAGGCTTACATTCTAATAAAACCACAATAAAACAATAAGGAGGGGAAGAGAAAGCAAACAGGCACAGGGTAGGGTAAACAGGCACTGGGTAGGGTAAAACTAACATGTCGAGAGGCGCGTTCCATCAGGTATGGTGGTCCCAAGCCATGTAAGGCTTTATAGGTTAAAACCAGCACCTTGAATTGGGCTTGGAAACATATAGGCAGCCAATGCAAGCGAGCCAGAATCGGTGTAATAGGTTCGAACCTTCTGGTTCCAGTTATCAGTCTGGCCGCTGCATTTTGCACAAGCTGCAGCTTCTGAACCGTCTTCAAAGGCAGCCCCACATAGAGCACATTGCAGTAATCTAATTTACTTTAGGAAGTTCATACAATTACTTGTAAGTCAGGCATTCTCAAATGCTTCCTAAGTCAAGAAAACACACACAACCCTTCCCCTTCCCTAAGGACCTGTTCACAGATGCATGCATATCACTTGATTTCTCTTTGTTTTGATGAGGTGCGGATGAAACAGCTCCATTGAAATGCCTTCTGTTTGAACCAACAGGAAGTTTCTGTGTGTGGTGCTTGATCTGTGATAGCTCATTCCTATGTGTAGGTCACCTTTTGAAATGCCTGTGTGGGTTGGTGCCTGGGAATAAAATAAAATATAAAATGAGATTGGGGTTGAGCATCACACATGTACTGCTGTCTGCCTGCTGAGCAAAAGTTGTGGGTGTTATTAGTGGTGGTGGTGGTATTATTATTATTATTATTATTATTATTATTATTATTATTATTATTATTATTGCATTTATATATCACCCCATAGCTGAAGCTCTCTGGGCAGTTTACAAAGATTAAAACATTGAACATTAAAAACAAGTATACAAAATTTAAAAAGCATAAAAACAGACAATATCCAGTTAAAACAACTATTCTGAGGGTCAGATAAAAAACTCAGCATATGCTCTTACAAATCTGGGAGAAGAGAAAAGTCTTGACCTGACGCCGAAAAGATAACAATGTTGGTGCCAGGCGAGCCTCATCAGGGAGATTGTTCTATAATTGGGGGGGGGGGGACCACTGAAAAGGCCCTCTCCCTCAGGGGAAAACTTTGCTCCCTTGAGGCCAATGTAGCTGATCCGAAGAGAGGCCAAGAGAGGATTGTGGGTAAGGACCTATGGGTGAGCATCCCAATCAGAGGTTGTCAGTTCCCTTGCTGTCATGGAGGAAGACGGTCTCAGGAAAGGGAGGCGTCACACTGAAGAAGAGGGAAATGATCCCTCAAAAGGGACCCATTTCTTGTGGGAAGAAATGATATCCTCTCCTGCTGAGGAAATGTTTTTGAGGGGGCTTCTAGTAGTGGCTGATCCAGTCATTAGAAACATAGAAAATTGGGTTTGTGATGCCCATGTATAGGTGACCATATGGAAAGGACAGGGCTCCTGTATCTTTAACAGTTGTATAGAAAAGGGAATTTCAACAGGTGTCATTGGTATGCATGCAGCACCTGGTGAAATTCCCTCTTCATCACAAGAGTTAAAGCTGCAAGAGCCCTGCCCTCTTGGTCCTCCTTTCCATATGGTCACCCTACCCTTGTTCAACAGTGTAGTAGAGCCAGGACTCACAGGGATGCAGCACCGCCACTTTTTGATTAGCAGGGATGCTGACATCATCTGACAGCAGCCATTCTCGGACATCCCTGTTCCCTCTGAGCTTAGCTGCAATTTTTCCAGCAACAGTATACTGATCCTTCTTGTAATTAAGACCCATTACCTTTATAAAAGGTCTGTTCCTGGTGGAGATAAAAATTGCTAGAGCTAATTTGTGGATAGATGGATCAAGGCACCTGCCTGAATTTTTGGACTCTCCTTGGGGGCCTGGCTATGGGGATGGCCATGGTGAGCACTTCAAAATTTACCACTGGGCACGTAAACCATCTGGTAACTTGCCTGGCTGGTGCAAAGGTAGTGGATGTCCCTAAGACTGGCCTCTGTATCTAAGGGCAATGTAACACCAATGTTTAAAAAGTGGGGGAGAAGATCCAAGAAATTACAGGAAGGGTTAGCTTAACATCTGTCCTGGGTAAATTGGTGGAAGGTATTATTAAACATAAAATGCAGAAGGATAAGTCTTGTTGAAGAAGAATCAACATGGTTTCCACAAAGGTAAGACCTCTCTCACTAAGTGTTCAGAGTTCTTTGAGAGCGTCAGTGAGCATGTGGACAGGGGTTATCAAGTAGACATTCTTTATTTGGACTTTCAAAATACCAAATACTCTTGAGCAGGGTAAGATGAGAGGAGAGGTCCTGTTATGGATCATTAACTAATTAAAGAACAGGAAGCAGAAAGTAGCAATAAATGGATGGTTCTCACAATGGAGAGATGTAACAACAGGATCCCCCAACAATGTGTATCAGGACTGGTGCTTTTAACTTATTCATAAATTATCTAGAATTAGGGGCGAGCAGTGAGCTGATCAGGTTTGTGGATAATCCCAAATTATTCATTAAATCAAAAGGGGATTGTGAAGAACCCTAGATGGATTTATCCATACTGGGGGAATGGCCATTAAAATGGCAAAAGCAATGTAAGTAAGTGTATAGGGTTGCATGCTGGAGTTTAAAAATCCTAACTTCACATATAACTTCACATATGGTCTGAGGTGGTGCCAGTGACTGACCAGGAAAGGGATCTTTGGCAGGATCTACACTACTGCTTTAAAACAGTTTATAACTGTAGTGACAACTGCAGCCCACACCCATAGTCAGAAGTGGTACAGCCCTGGTATAAGTTTACCACCCCAGTAAGAACCAGGCCAAATAGAGGCAGCTTAGTTTCTGCAGCTGAAACTCTCCCCATGGCCTGAGTTCAATCCCCGCAGAAGCTGGTTTCAGGCAGCCGGCTCGGGTCGACTCAGCCTTCCATCCTCCCGAGGTCGGTAAAATGAGTACCCAGTTAGCTGGGGGAAAAGTAATCACGGCTGGGGAAGGCAACGGCAAACCACCCTGTTACAAGGCCTGCCAAGAAAACGTCAGCGAAAGCTGGCGTCCCTCCAAGAGTCAGTAATGACTCAGTGCTTGCACGAGAGGTTCCTTTCCTTTCCAACTAATGGGTTCGACTCTTGTCCCCTGGAATAAGATGCCTGGCATCAGAGTAGGGTGACCATGTGTTCTGCTGTTGAGAGGACAGTCCTCTGTTTGAAGGGCTGTCCAGCCCAAGTCTGGTTTAAAGAGAAGGAAGCGAAGGTGGAGAGAGCGGAGGCCTTAACACCGGCCATCCAGTTACCCCCTGGACAGCAATCTTTCCCGTCATGGTGAGATATATTGTATTTCTATTGAAGCTATCATCATTCCTTCTAAATGTTCATCTATACATATCAGTCAGCATATGCAAATCGACATCCTGTTTTGTCCTCTCTTTTGGGTGATGCATGTCCTCTCTTTGGGAGGTGTGTAGCGGGGACCGGCCTCCATCAGGGTGTTCAAAGCCCTTCCTGGGATGGGGCTTCAGTTCCAGACAAATGCAGGCTCTAATGTTTAAAGAACACAAAAGAGGTGTCAGGAGCCTGTCGGAAAGTTATGACTTATTTATTTATCCCATGTATATCCCCTCTTCCTTCAGGAAGTCCAGACTCAGCAGCTTATATGGCAATAATGGCCAACTTTTTTTGGCAAGGGCACCCCAAGCGGAGTCCAATGTATGAGATAATGCTACTCCAGCGCACAAAACAGTGCATGTGCAGCCCTCCCACTGGGTGCCTTTTGCCATGTTTGTCTCGAGTTGGTTGGGCTGAGGATGAAGCAGGAGTGTAGGTCTCATCTGATGTCAAAGCCAGGGTCACTGGCCTGCCAGCAATTATCCAAGGCTGTCGGAATCCTATGCTGCATGTGGCACCACAGATTTCCCCATTATTTCATACATTGGACTCCCAGGCGGTTACTGGCAGGGCTGGAACTTGCTGATATTCAAAAGTGTAAGAGCACCAAGAGCTTCCCAGATAAGCCTTCTCCTTCCGGGTGCTTGGACTACAATTCTCAGCATCCACAAGCCAACAGGGGTTGATGGGAGTTGTAGTTCAACACATCAGGAGGACATTAGGTTGGGGGAGGCTGCTCTAGATGATTCCCTGGGTCAGCTCTTAAAATTTTATTCGAATCCTACCTTTTGGACAAAATTGTCTCCAAAAGTGTCTCACAATTAAAATTGACAAAAAATGGTACCATAACGTATTGGGGATATGTGACAGGGTTTATGACTGGCAGTTTCTTCTGGGTGCTGGAGGCTCAGGATGGCTTTATGCTCACTCTGAAAAGGCATTGCAGATTTAATGCTCAGAAATCCTCAGGTTTCTTTGAGCATTGGACTTAAGGCTCAACCATCTTCTATCTGCTTCCTCTTCCCCCCAAAATGATTCACCTTGAAGAGGAAGAGGGTGATACAGAGGATCCAGCAATGACAGCAGGCAGCCATCAAATCTCCTGTCCAGGGCAAAATGACACTCTTTGGGTGTCTTTTTTTAAAAAAACAGGCCGATGGGGCTGGACTAAAAAGCCATGTCACCAACTGCCAGAGATGATGTTCAGAACATCATTTTCACCCATGAAGGGGAAACTCTCTTAATGGTCTTACAGCAAGAGGCCGGACTTAATGGTATTGCGGGAGGGGGCCTCCAGAGCCTTTAAATGCAGCTTGATCTGCAGACATGTCGATCTGCTGATTTCTGGAAGCTAGGCTGCTTTGAAGACACAGGAGTTGGCGACTCCTGGTTTAGGGCAGCCCCGTGCAAAAGAGGAATGGGGCTTCTGCACCTTCACCCATTGTGTAGAAGAGGGGTTTTCTTTCAGCATGCGCAGCTTGCGTGACAACCTTTTCAGTTGGCCAACTATTAAAGGTTCACGAGCCCATTCCTCTTTTGCATCTGGCCACCCTTACTGGTGAGCTGTATCACTGTTGTTGTTTGAGGCAGTTGACCGTTCGTTCCGAAGCTCTGACTTGATACTTATGCTTTGCTTTAGCTCTCACTTAATAAAGTTAGCCTTGTTTAATCTGTTCTGCGGAAAGGCTGTGGGGAGAGAGGAGAATAGTGTTTTCCTTTGAGGATTTTTCCAATTAAGTTGGTGTCCCTGGAATCTGGCCACCCCAGGCAGGCTGCCTACGGGCGAGCCCTGGCCACTGTCCATACTTGCTGTGTGTGCTGTTACATTATGGGTGATGTTGTGTATTAAAGTGACAGAGGTTCTGTTCAAAGAACAACATGGTCACTTTATTAAATGCAAACTAAAGCATAACAGAGCCATCAAATCAGAGAGTCTGACATAAACAGCAGTGGCCACACATGCAGGATGTGAGGCCTTTTAAAGCCCTATGGATTAAGATCTTCATGGCTGCTTGCCTAATGATGCGCTGTGCTTAACCTTTTCCTGCCCTCTCTCAGGTATTTGTCTGTTCATCGGAGGATGCCCCTCAAGGCCAGCTAGACTGTATGCTTTCCTATGGCTGAAAAAAAGCTGCAGTCCATCTCGTCTTCCCCTCCCACATTTTGTATTATCTGATCACTTTTTGGTTACAATTAAAATAAATTAGAATAAATTAAAATATATATATCTATGGAACCCTGATTAAAACATAAGAACAGCCATGCTGGATCAGACCAAGGGTCCATCTAGTCCAGCACTCTGATCACCCAGTGGCCAACCAGTTGTTGACCAAAGACCCATAAACAGGACACGGTGCAACAGCACCCTCCCACCCATGTTCCCCAGAAGCTGGTTATATAGGCTTACTGCCTCTGATACTGGAGGTAGAACATACCCATCAGGGCTAGCAGCCATTGATAGCTTTCTCCTCCAGGAATTCATCCAACCCCTTTTTAAAGCCATCCAAATTGGTGGCCATCACTACATCTTGTGGTAGTGAATTCCATAGATTATTATTATTATTATTATTATTATTATTATTATTATTATTATTTATTTATTTATATAGCACCATCAATGTACATGGTGCTGTACAGAGTAAAACAGTAAATAGCAAGACTCTGCCGCATAGGCATACATTCTAATAAAATCATAATGAAACAATAAGGAGGGGAAGAGAATGCAAACAGGCACAGGGTAGGGTAAACAGGCACTGGGTAGGGTAAAACTAACAGTATAAAGTCAGGACAACATCAAGTTTTAAAAGCTTTAGGAAAAAGAAAAGTTTTTAGCTGAGCTTTAAAAGCTGCGGTTGAACTTGTAGTTCTCAAATGTTCTGGAAGAGCGTTCCAGGCGTAAGGGGCAGCAGAAGAAAATGGACGGAGCCGAGCAAGGATTTTGGGGGGGGGAGGGGGTGGCCCTTTGGGGAACCCTGGAGGACCAGATTGTGAATGAGGGGACAAATTGCCTCTAAATGTGGCGTTTCCATTTAGTTGTTATGGTGAATAGCCTCTGATATGCCCATCCACCATGAATGGGTCTAATCCCTCTTTTAACACTGTCTGAGCTGGTTTTCTAACCATGTTTTGCCTGATGATTCCAAACGGCCAGGTGTTGCTCAATGCTGTGGTCAGGGTTTTATAGAAGCACACCTCTGAGCTGTCTCGCCATATACCCGCCATGCCCTTTTAGCACTGCTGCTATCAGCCCAGTGACGATTCATTACTGGTGAAAGTGCTGGGGCCAGTTGTGGCAGCAGATGTGGGGGCGGGCAGGAAATCACAGGCAGTTTTTCTGTTTGCATACAAATCCCTCAGCAAACAATAATTCTTGGAAAAAGGATGTGAAAGTGAGTGCCGTGTGGGTATGTGCGTGTGTGCATTACACTCACTTAGCTGCTGGCTGGGATACGTGCCTCCTCCTAGTATCCCCTCTGGATTAGGATGACCATATGAAAAGGAGGACAGAGCTCCTGCATCTTTAACAGTTGCATAGAAAAGGGAATTTCAATAGTTGTCATTTGTATATATGGAGAACCTGGTGAAATTCCCTGTTCATCACAACCATTAAAGCTGCAGGAGCTATACTAGAGTGACCAGATTTAAAAGAGGGCAGGGCACCTGCAGCTTTAACTGTTGTGATGAAGAGAAAATTTTACCAGGTTCTCCATATATACAAATCACACCTGCTGAAATTCCCTTTTCAATACAACTCTTAAAGATACAGGAACCCTGTCCTCCTTTTCATATGGTCACCCTACTCTGGATGCCACTAGCTCACTGTCCTTATTGGTCAAATAGTTGCCAACATTTTCATCAGCCCTTGTGCCTTTAACAGCAGCTTGATCTGCAGACGTTAGTAAAGGAGTGGGCAAAGGTTGGCCCTCCAGATGTTTTGGCCTACCACTCCCATCAGTCCTTGCCAGCACAGGCAATGGGGAAGAGTGAGTCAAAACATCTAAAGTGCCACAAATTGCCACTCCCTGTATTAGCAGGTGAGAAACTTTTTCTCTGTGCCATGAAAAGCTTCGCTTTACCATTCAAAGCACATGAACTGGGTGATTTTTGTTTCTGGTCAACTGGTAACCCCGTTTGCTATCTGCTGTGATTTTGCAAAGGTCTGGGAAAATCACCATCACAAATCGCATTGAATGTGGCAAGTGGATGTTTAATGGTATTACCTTAAACCAAATAAACAATATTTAGGTGTCTTTTTTTTTTAAGGGTCCCTCAAAGTCAACATCAGAACACTTTGAAATTCGGAATTTGAATTCTGAAATTATGCCAAATTTTACATGTGTGATTCTACCCTCACCGCCACCCCCTCAACGGTAATTTTTATTTTATTTTATTTTATTTATTAAATTTCTATACCGCCCAATAGCTGGAGCTCTCTGGGCAGTTCACAAAAATTAATGAACATCCTGCTCCTACTGATGTCCCTTTACCTGCTAATCCTCTAACCATTTCCCATGCCAGTATTTTCTCTCACACTCTCCACCTTTATATACTTTGGTGTTTTTTCCCCTTTTATTGTGAAGGTCTTCAGACTGACGGTGGACAGTCATGTGTTGAAGAGTGTTCTAGCTCTGGACTTCGCTGCATTGAGCTAGACACAGTGGAGGCTGGTGGCTCTGATTTTGGGGTGATGTGAATTCACTCTTGGTTTCAGTCAGGACCAACCCGAACTCCAAAGGAGCTGTCCAAGGTACTAGATCCTATCCTCAAAATAGGTTCAGCACTTTAGATAGCTCCTTTAGAGTTCTGGCTGGTTTGGATTGAAACCCAGAGCTTTATCACACTAGCGTTATACTGTGCAATCACTGTGAATTGCGTGCAAAGGACTCTGAAGTTTTCCATCTTATAATCTGCTTTCACTGTGAAGTACTCTCATGCATCCTGCTTTAATAAAGCCAAAAGACCCGACCTATTTTGCTACCTGTTTAGGAGCGAATCATTTGTTGTTTTCCGAGCGGCCACTGGGGGCGCAGGAGCAGGATTTGATACTCTTAAGCTTCAAATTAAACAAATGCTTACAGCTGCGTAAGTTTTAAAGATAAAGACATCAAAATTGGCACAGTAATAGATATTAAGGAGAGCTTTAAGCATACCAAACTTGAATCAGATTGGGTCATCTGTTGATTTTTTATGATTTTTTTTTTTTACATTTCCCCCCGTAAACCCTTTTCCTGGTATGCAAAGGATGTTAGGAGCGCTGCCACCCGGGGTGTGATTTAGCTAGCAACATCAACAAGGACAGCTTAGCGCTGTAGGGGATAATTTGAGGGAAACAGGTACGTGGGATGAAGCTGCCAGAAGGGATTCACAGCCCCACTGAAACTGGAGGGTCACATTGTTGTCTAGGGAACCTGTAAACAACTGTGAGTAGGAAATGATGAGCGCACAATGAATGCCTCCTGTAGAAAAGCCTTAAGTAAGAGGTTCTGTTATCACTCTCCCAGTGCTGCTTTGGTAGCATCTTGCTCTACCAAATCTCTGTAGCTGCCTTGCGAGGCAGTTCAAAGAATAGAGTCTGCAGCCAGGGCTCCTGGAGCAGCCTTCCACAACCTGCTGACACTTTCCAGATGTGTTGGATGGCAGCTCCCATTATCCTCACCCAACAACCTCCAAATGTCTGGGGGTGATGGGATTTGTAGTCCAACACATCAGGAGGGCGACAGACTAGAGAAGGCTACTCTAGAGTTTGTTCTCAAACAATAGGAACAGGAAGGGGGAAGGACATGGGGGGAATTAATAAAGGGCGGGTGTGGGGTGGAGAATACAGTTGCCCACAGTTTACAGAGTTTGCATGTGGTTATGAAACATGGAATCCTACGAGAGGACAGGTTTGTTTGAAGGAACCTCCAGAGCCCGCATTTCCCTTGCAATGTGTTCAGCGCTGCAGGTGTCCTTTTCAATCTATGCGCACGAACGCCTCTCCCTGCATCCTCATCCATAACTCTTTACGGGTCTCCTATACCTCTCCACATGGGCACTCTAGTCTCTTCCCTTTCCTTTCACCTCCCTTCCAGGAGCTGGCCACCTTTACGTGGAGGGCTGCCCTTCAGGCATGGCATGTGGCCACACAGGCCCGTGATTGCTGCCAACCCTCTTCCCACCTCCACCCCCAGCCCAGTCATCTTCTCTTCCCTTCCCTTCCTGGGGCCAAGCGGTTTGTAAACACATGCTCTCAGTTTAAGACCTGATCCAATCAGCATGTCTTATCCTCTGTGGCTGAGGTTGCCAGATCAAAACTGAAAGAATGAAAGACTTAGTTAGAAGCTGATCTGGTTATCCTAATCTACAGTGTTATGACTGAAGAAGGGCCGTTCTAAACCGAAATCAGTGCCGGCTCCAGGTTTTTGAGCAAGACAGCCTCAATGGGTGGTGGGAATCTACCTTCGCATCACCATTGTCACCACCTGCTCTTTGCTCCTTATCCATCATTGCTACCACTTGGTTGCTCAACAGGAGACAGCCAGTGAGCATGTAGGCAGTAGCATCTGCTCCTCCTCCTCCACATAACCATTGTCCCGTCCAGAGCAAGAGGCAGATGAATAAATAGGTTACAATGTTGTTGAGAAGGAGCAACTGCAAGTTTTGGTTTTGTCTGTGGGGCCCTGTTGTGGTGCAGGGTCTTGGGAGGTGACCAATCATATCTGCCCTTGACAGTGAACCTCTATAAAATCAAAGACCTGGAGGCCAAGGAAGCTAACTTTTATCCAGGCATGCAATTCAAGCAACCACCTGCTGAACCAAACATGGAGAGTGCTTGTCAGGGGCAGCTGCACCCCAGCAGGGCCAAGTGATGTTGATGTCTGCCCTAGGTGGGTGCCCTGCAGCAGGTGGCTACGAATTTCCCAAAATGCTCTAGAGCACCGGACATAGCATCATTCTGGGGCACTGGGGTAAATTAAAATGACAGCCCCCCGTTTTAATGTCCTACAATGCCATGCAGCAATGCTATATTGGGCACTCCAGGGAATTGTGGGAAATTTAAAATGGCAGCTGGGTCAGCACCAATCAGGGGGGAAGACACCTGGCTCCAATGGGAGGATTGCCACCAGGTAAGCTTACAATGAGGCCACCAGCAAAATGGGACCACTTGCAGACAATATAATGAGGTCCTCCTCAAGCCAGCTGTGGTCATGGGCTACCTCATCAGCCATCCACTCAGTAGCTGAAACAAATAGTACAAACAGTGCATCTTCACCTGTAAAGGTGAACACTGACCTGCATGGCCAGCATTCTGCTATTTTATTTTGTTCCCTCACCCCATGCAAATTTACATCACCAGTTTCCATTTTCAAGAAAGAGTGAGCCTACGATTGATCACAAACGGCTGTGATCCTGTGCAAATGTATCATCTTATAAGACAGGAATAAATCATGTGTGAAAATTGTGCATTGAAGTTGTGAAATGGGATTAAAAAAAATTAGAGGATCCAAAGTTTAATAAATGGAGGCTGGCATCAAAGATGCTTCTCACCTTGGGCTGAAATGGACATATGCTCTACTTTAGAGAAGACACTCCTCTATTTTAAAGGCTGTCAGTGGGCAGTCCTCTATTTGAAAAGCTGTCCAGGCCAAGTCTGCTTTAAAGATAAGGAACTTTCAGAAGGGAGAGCAGGGAGGGGCCTTTAAGTTGCCCACCAAGGCTTTGCACCAGAATAGACTGAGCAGGCAGTCTATGCCCAAGTGACCCCCTGTGCCTGCCAGGTCAATCTGTTGTCCAGGTGCTACCGTGAGGCAGCTGCCTCAGGCAGCAGATGTTGGGAAGTGCAAAACAGTGGCAAGGTGATGGTGTGGCCTGCCCACTACTCCCTAGGCTAGCTGCTGCCCTCAGGTGCAGTGATGGATGTGCCGAAAGAACCAATGTGTGCACTGCAATATTTCATAGGCAAAACCAGGGATGCAGCTGTGTACCTAAAACAAAGTAGGGCTAGACCTACACTACTGCTTTAGAGTGGTATTGAAGCGCACTGATAATTGTTGGGGCACACAACACATTCCATAGACCACTTTTGTAGGGCCCATTCAGAAGACACCTTAAACCATGGCTTTAATCACTGTGAATAAGGCTTTAACCATGGTCTTAAACAAGAAAGCCAGGCTATGTTCAGAAGACACCTTAAACCACAGCTTTAACCATAGTGAATAAAGCAAAAAAGCCTTATTCACTGTGGTTAAAGCCCTGGTTTAACATGTCTTCTGGACACAGCCTGGCTTTCTTGTTTAACCACAATGGTTAAAGCCTTATTCACTGTGGTTAAAGCCATGGTTTAAGGTGTCTTCTGAACAGGGCCATAGTGTTAGATCCTGCTCTTTATTCCACATTGGGTGCAGATCTGACCTAAGTTGTGCTGGTCCATAGGAAAGATGCTGAAGTCCACAGTCAAGCAATGCTTTTCTGAGTACCCAACCAAATGGGCAAGCTTCCAAAATCTCCAGATCTCTTCATCAAGATCTCCAGTATGCAGGTTTGGGAAGGGGAGCAGATAGGGTGGAGATAGGGTGACCAACTGTCAGGATTTCCCCGGATTTGTCCTGGTTTTTGTTCTTTCCATGGTGTCAGGGGGGATTTTCTATAATTTTCAATAATGTCCTGGAATGACACACCTTCCTCTTTAAGGCTGCCATTAGCATGGCAGGAGGGAGTGACATGCTGTCTTGAGGCACATCATTCCCCCACCCCGAGCTCCAATTGAGGTCTTAAAGGGGAAAGTGGGTCATTCGTGGACATTATAGAAAAGGCCCCCATTGGAGTGGATGGTGGTGGTGCAGAATGAAATCCTTTCCCCTCCTCCACTCCAATCGGGTTCTTTAAGGTGGCGGGGGAATCACGTACTTTCTGCAGGACTCAGAAAGCTGTTTCCCCACACACACACTAAGTGTCCTCTTTTTTGGTTTCCCAAATATGGTCACCCTAGTGGAGAGCCTAATTTAATGACAGGCATGGCATCAAGGGTAAGCGCGATCAGACACCCCAACAAGGGTGGCCACTGATGACAGCCAGCTGGAGTCGCTCCTCTTCTTCACCAGTGCTGCCTGTTCGTTCATCTGCCTCTCACTCTGGTCCAGGCAATGGCGTTGGCGAGAAGGACGAGGAGCAGATGCCCCTGCCTACTTCTTCACTGGCTCCCTGCTTGTCAAGTAGGCAAGTGGAAGCAAGGAGGAGGACAAGAAAGAGGAGCAATGGCAGCCGGTGACCACGGTGGTGAGAAGGTGAGACTCACTGAGTGAGGAGGGAGCCCATTGAGGGTGTCTTGCCCAAGGGCCCTCAGAATCCTGGAACCGGCACTGCTTGACAATGAAGTCATGAAGCCTGCACTTGTAACCTCACTGTCCTCACTTCAAGGATCACCGCTTGAGAGCCTTTCCCCCAGTTCATCCATTGTTGAAGGCCCTTCTCTGCATGCCTATTATACACTGTATTCTTTTACACAGCAAGAGTCCTGGCTTTGTACTCGCTTCAGAAGCAGGATATGCTAGTCAACTGGCCACACACAAGCCTAAAGAGTGTACGAGAATGAAGAGCTCCCATCGCTCTTCTAGGCAAAGAGTCAGCATGCGCAGGGTTGCAGGCAGCCCTTGGCTCTGAGTGTGCAGAGTGTGTTCTGCTCCCCAGCTGTGAAATGGTGGAGAGGGTCTTATTAGCAGGCTGGGAGCCCAGTCTGTGGCACGGCGCATCTAGCGATAATCTGCTAATGGAGAGCGTGAGGCCCAGCCGCAACTGAGAGTGACATGGGGCCGGGGGGTGGGTGAGTAAACTGAAGCCAAAGGAAATGGGGCCTTGTCAAGGCCTTCGTCTGCGGTGGATGCGCGCGTCCCGCCACCTGGCTAATTATGGCGATATCCCTCCTGGGGCTGTGTTTACAGTGAGTTTCCTTTGAGTCATTGCCTGCTGTCAGCAACACCTCTATGCTGCAGGGAACCATGGGCGGCCTGCAAAAGCTGTACAGACCCTATATAGCCATGGTGATAGGCCGATTGAAGCAGGGCCTGTCTTGCAAACGGGACGTGATTCCCATCACTGTACAGTGTCCAGACAGCGGGAGGATGTTGTTGTGCCTGGCTGGAGGCAGCACGTGCAAAGATGTGTGAGATCAGGGACTGGGCAGGCGGACAGGCTTCCTACTGATATTAGCCAGACCCAGAAAGCCGAGTTAGGTTTGCTACCCACTCAACGTTGCCAGGGAGGGACTCCTTGATTAAGACTGCAGTCCTATGCACGCAGCACTGTGAGACAAATGCAGGAGACGCCTCGTCTTTTAAAGAGGAGTATGTATCATTGTACCCCTGCTTCTAAACACTTGTCTGTGTGACTCAGCCTTCTTCAACATGGTGCCCTCCAAATGTTTTGGACTACAACTTCCAGCATTCATGAACATTTGTCATGCTGGTTAGGACTGATTAGGGTGACCATATGGAAAGGACAGGGCTCCTGTGTCTTTAACAGTTGATTAGAAAAGGGAATTTCAGCAGGTGTCATTTGTATGCATGCAGCCCCTGGTGAAATTCCCTCTTCGTCGCCACAATTAAAGTTGCAGGAGCTCTGCCCTCTTTTGCATCTGGTCGGTCTACAAAAGATGGCAGGGCTCCTGCAGCTTCAACTGTTGTGATGAAGAGGGAGTTTCACGTAGTGCTGCATGCAAAAAAAATAACACCTGCTGAAATTCCCTTGTCTATAGAACTGTTAAAGATACAGGAGCCCTGTCCTCCCTTTTCATATGGTCATCTTACTTTTATGACACTCAAAATTACCAGCCTGTGGCAGCCGCCTCACTCTGCCTAATGGTAGGGATGGCCCATCCAGAGCAGAACCTCTCTATGGTTGGTAACACTTCTCCATCCACTATACAGAGAAAGACTGCTTCCTGTCTAATAAAATAAAATAAAATAAAATAAAATATTTTTTTTTAAAAGAGTACAGGAGAATTCTGGGATGTCGTCCTGTTATATTACTACATTTCAACCTTGTAGGGAAAAACATAAGGTACATACCACTCAGGTGCACCAAGTGTGTGAACAAGGTAAGGAACAACCTCTTAAATAACTCCTACATGAATGCAATGTGCTTAGGGTTGCCACCCTGCTGGGATTTTATTGGCCGACTCAGGATTGCTTTCCTTTGGACCAATCACTAAAACTGGACAGTGCAAAACAAACTAAGGTTGTTGTTTAATGTATCTGCATCTAGGGTCCTAAGTCAGACACCCAGGTATGTACAGTAAGGCATCACATGGGGATAGTGGTTGCATCTATCCTATAGTCGCTGCATCTATCATCATGTTTGCAGTGAAGACTGGGCACTGGGAATACAAACACATGCACAGTGTGCATGGCCCACATGGAACTCTGTTCTTTAACAAGAGGAACGTGGAGGTGGTTGGCAGTACTTTGAAGGGTGAATCTGGGGAATCTACATGCATAGTGTATTGTCCCACATCAACTGTGCAGGTGAATTAACCAGCCCAAGTGTCTTGCCTTCAGTCAAGTATCTGCCTGGCATCTCAGTCTAGGCTATCACTCATCTCTTGGGCCAATACCACCTACTGAGGGTACAGTAGGTCGGCTTGGCCCTACCATTAGGCAATGAGGCGGTTGCCTCAGGCGGCAATTGCTTGGAGGCAGCAGCAAAGCGATGGAGGAGAGAATTGTGTGCCACGTGGCCTTCCCTACACCTCCTCAGCTAGTCTGCAAGTGTGGCAGAGGATGCTGGCCCATTGTCAAAGACGTTGAGTCCTGAAGAAAGGCTCTTGGACATGAAATAGGAAGAGGCATCCTCTTGTTCTTCACCTCAGGCAGCAAAATATCTTGGGCCGGCTCTGACAGTAGGGCAGAGGAGAGCAGAAGGTAGCTCTCCAAATGTTTGGGACTTTGACTCCCAGAAGCCCATGCCAGCAGGGCCAATGGTCAAGAATGCTGGGAATTGAAGTCCAAAACATCTGGAGATATACTTTCTGCTCACCCTTGCAGTAGGGTACCACACTTGAAAAGGCCACTGCAGACAGGCATGCAAGCGGTGTCTAAGTCAGGTTTGGGCAGACTTTGCAGGGCTTGCAGGATCTACCTATTTATTTATTTTTTACTAGAAGCCAGGTGTAACCAGAACCAGGTGCAAAATGGTGACTCAGGAGGATGGAATACACAAAGAATTAAGGACAGGATGCCTCTGAGCCCATGCTCAACCCAGGATAAACATCCATTCTTGGTTTCCCTCCAAGCTTTCTTTGTTTCAGCAAAGTGGGGAGAGGAGGGGTGTGTCTTTTAATTGTTCCAATTGTTGCAACTGGAAGGTAGAAAGCCTTGTCAATCTACTGCAAATTGCCCACTGATTTACCCCTGTAAAGGAAAGTCACTCTGCACAGGCCTCGGATTACTCTATCCCTGAATCTTTAACAAACAAACAAAATGGTTTGAGGGAAGATAAATTATTTTGTACCCATCACACCAAATAAAGGATACCTTCTGCCAGCCCTTCAAATTGAGGACTATCCTCCATAAAGCAGAACACATGGCAACCTTAGGCAGTCAATGCTGGTAAAGTCTGAGGGGTGAGGAGGAGGAGGAGGAGGAGGAGGAGGAGGAGGAGGAGGAATGGCCATATCCAGTGGTGTGAGGCTGGAACTTCAGTGCCCTGCATAGGGCTTTGCTTAGGGTGACCATATGAAGAGGAGGACAGGGCTTCTGGATCTTTAACAGTTGTATTGAAAAGGCAATTTCAGCAGGTGTCATTTGTATGCATGCGGCACCTGGTGAAATTCCCCCTTCATCACAACAGTTAAAGCTGCACTAGTAGAGTGACCAGATACAAAAGAGGTCAGGGCTCTTGCAGCTTTAACTGTTGTGATGAGGAGGCAGTTCTACCAGGTGCTGCATGCATACAAATGATACCTGCTGAAATATAAAAAATACCATACATTGAAAATAAGAAAAGGGCTCAGGCTGGAGGCTCCTTTTTTGTTGTTTATTCGTTCAGTCGTTTCCGACTCTTCGTGACTTCATGGACCAGCCCACGCCAGAGCTTTCTGTCGGCCGTTGCCAAAAACCCTGCACAGGTGGATATGGTACATATGGAAGCTCTTTACCAAGGGAAACATCTTATTTATATTAGATGTTTCCCTTCGTATCCAATTCTCATTAAACACACTTCACTGGAAAGCTCTTGACATGCAGATTCCACGAATAATAATGGATTTTAAATCCAGCTTATTTATGTCCATAAAGCATTTTTGTTTTAAGAATTAGGCTATCTTCTATGTACTATAAAGTTTATTTTTCGATTTAAAAATGTCAAGTAGAATTAAACAAACATAATTAATTGCAAAATGGAACAAAATGAAATATGGACACAAAAATGTCTCTATATACACCTTTATGAACATGGTGCAGGACAAAGTATAACAATACGCCAGTAACGTAAACAAATCACGAAGGGATTAAGAGTCACCTACAGTTAAAAGTTATCTAGTCTAAGTTCAGTTATTGCTCAGAAAGGAAGTCTCTAGCTGTTAAATTTAACAAAATACCATTTGAAAGTCTCTGTACACCCTTAGTTAAGATAAACATTTTGTTAATTTGATTTTTTTCCTCGAACTGTGTTTTCAGGGAACTGGTTTCTATAGAAACAAATACAAAATTATGTACTCCAAAACAGGGGTAGGCAGATGGTAAATCTGGAGTGATTTGTGGTAGATCGGCAAGGATTTCTGACTCCAAATTGTTTAACAATAGAAGCAGCAAAGTGACTCACCATCTCCACCCTAAATCATACTGCTGAATGACAAAAGCTTGGGGTAACCTAGAGTAAACTTTTGTTTGGAAGGACTGGAAGCTGCATTCAACTCTGGTGCTCAAGACTAATTCCTGGGCTCAGAAGTCTTGAATTCTAAAGATGCAATCCTATGTATGTTTAGAAAAAAAAAAAAGTCCTACAACTCATTAGGGCGACCATATGAAAAAGAGGACAGGGTTCCGACGGCAGGGCTCCTGCAACTTTAACTGTTGTGATGAAGAAGAAATGTCACCAGGTGCTGCACGCATACAAATGACACCTGCGGAAATTCCTTTTTCTATTCAACTGTTAAAGGTAAAAGAGACCTGTCATCCTTTACATATGGTCAACCTACTCATGCTGACTAGGGCATGATGGGAGTTGTAGGACATAAGAACATAAGAAGAGCCCTGCTGAATCAGACCATCTAGTCCAGCAGTCTGTTCTCACAGTGGCCAATCAGCTGTCGGCCAGGAACCCCCAAGTAGGACATGGGTGCAACAGCACTATCCCGCCCATGTTCCTCAACAACTACTGTATATAGGCTTACTGCCTCTGATACTGGAGGTGGCAAAGCCATCAAGACTAATAGCCATTGAGAGCCTACTCCTCCAGGACTTTTTCCTGTCTAAACATGCATCGGATCGCACCCTTATTTAATTAAATTACAGATGCCAAAGCATTTCACTAAATAATGTTATGTTTACTTCTCTTTTGTCAATTATACATTTGTACACATGCACTCACACATACACACATAATGGGATGGTGAAGAATTGTATTTTCTCATTAGTAACGTCACAGGCACTGTCCTGTAGATCCTCTGATAGTGATACAAAACTGTAGCACATAAGGAGCACTTCTGGGGAGGGGATGTTTCCAATTTTAGCAGGTACTTCTGCAAGCCCACTGTCAAACTAGTTTGTAAATGATGGCAACCGGGCTGCAGGCGGTGGGAGGGAAGAAATAAATGTCTCATGTAAAGCATGAGGTCTCCGAAATGTATAACAGTAAATGCAGAGTTCAAGCATTTCCCCATATGTATGGCTGGGATTATGCTTTAAGTGTATGTCTTTTGCACTAGCATCTGGTTGATGGATCTCAGGGTTCTAGTTAAAAACCAAAGTAGTTTGAAGTCTGTCCACCAGGTGCTCTAAAACTAGGCTGTCCATATGAAAAGGAGGACAGGGCTCCTGTATCTTTAACAGTTGTATTGAAAAGGAAATTTCAGCAGGTGTCATTTGTAGGCATGCAGCACCTGGTGAAATTCCCTCTTCATCACAACAGTTAAAGCTGCAGGAGCCCTGCCCTCTGTTAAATCTGGTCACTCTAGTATAGCTCCTGCACCTTTAACTGTGGTGATGAAGAGGGAATTTCACCAGGTTCTCCATATATACAAATGACACCTGCTGAAATTCCCTTTTCTATGCAACTGTTAAAGATGCAGGAGCCCTGTCCTGCTTTTCATATGGTCACTCTACTAAAACAGAGGTGGGCAACTTATGGCCCACCAGATGTTTTGGCTTACAACTCTCATCCTTCACCTTTGGTTAGCACTGACTGGAGTTATGTGCCAAAACATCTGGAGGGCCACAAGTTGCTCACCCCTGCTATGAAAAATCCTCTTTGTGTGTGTGGCCCTGTGGTCATCTGACATCATTTATTTATTTATTTATTATTGCATTTATATCCCGCCTTTTTTCCTGCAAGGAACCCAAGGCGGCGTACATAATTCTCCTCCCCCTCCTCTCCACTTTATCCTCACAACAACCACTGTGTGAGGTGGGTTGGGCTGAGAGTCTGTGACTGGCCCGAAGTCACCCAGTGGGCTTCCATGGCCGAGTGGGGACTAGAACCCGGATCTCCTGACTCCCAGTCCAACACTCTAGCCACTACACCACACTGGCTCTCAATCACACTTAATTGGAATTAATACATTTCCAAGGAGGCTTCTGCCCTGTAACCCCCCTCTCTTTTTATTAACCAAATTCAAGATGCTAGGGGTGTCTGAATGTAACCTCGCATCAACATCAGTTGTGAACTCTTCACACAGGGTTAAGGAGATAGAACAATAAAGTCCTCATGAGTATCTTGGCACTTCCATGGACTTTCGTTCTTGCCTTGTTTAGCAAGGGAAGCCCGGAAGATTTCCCTGCTGCATTCCTGGTAACCATAAGGGTTGTGGCTTCCCGCCCCATCTACATTTGCACTTTCAGAGAAGTAGCAAACAGTACAGCCGTTCGGCTTTGAGTAATAAATTCCGTTCTTGGAAACCGGGCCGTTGAGGCTTCATGTTTTCCCCCCTTCTCTCTGACTAAGGAGTGATGGGAATCTTCGCATTCCTTTACTTGTATGGTAAACGCAGCCCCTGAATGCCCATGGCTGGAGGGGACAGGGGAGCCGACTTCCTGGGATTCTGAGCAACTGGTGATGCGGTGATGCCAAGGGACTCAACGGGCCATGTGCCAGTGGAAACTCCCTGGGATGCTCCGTGGAGCTTTCATTGACACATCTTGGCAGGCGTGTGCCAGGAATCAGGAGACAGGGGCAGGCACCTATAAGTTCCCCAGACAATAAGAGAACCCATCTTTCCCTCAGGAGCTTTAAACACTGCGGTGATGAGAACCAATTCTTTTTTAAGCACTGCAGCGAGACATGGTGTTGTGTCACAGCTCACAGTAGTCCATGCCAGCACTGATTCAGAGGTATCAGCCGTGTTGGCCACGGACTCACCAGACATGCTGACTCATACGACCCCACAGCTACAGAACCTCAATGTGGAGGCGATACGTCATGGTTGACACAGAACAAGGCTTGGATCTGATCCTACCACCAGGGTACAGTTTCAGATCCATGGGTCAGTTTATGATCCTTAATTGCCCATTCAAGACTAACAGCTTCATCACAGCAGGGTTATACTGTGCAATCACCGCGAATTGTGTGTAAAGGGCTCCGAAGTTTTCCAGATTATAATCTGTTTTGACTGTGAAGTACTCCCATGCATCCTGCTTTAATTGTACTTCATATGTAAAAGAATCGACCTATTTTAATACCTCTTTAGAAGTGAATCTTTTGTTGTTCTCCGAGCTGCGCAGGAGGATGATTTGATATGTTTGAAGTACAAATTAAACAAATGCTTATATCTGTGTAAGTTTTAAAGATAAAAACATCAAAATTGGCATAGTAATAGATATTAAGGAGTGCTTTAAGCATACCAAATTTGAATTGGATTGGGTCATCCGTTGATTTTTATGATTTTTTAACATTTCTCCCCCTTAAACCCTTTCCTGGTATGGAAAGGATCTTAGGAGCACTGCCGCCCAGAGTGTGATTTAGCTAACAACAACAACAACAACATTATTATTATTATGCTAAGGGGATAATTTGAGGGAAACAGCTACGTGGGATGAAGCCCTAAACCACCCCAAAAAACTTTGCATTACGAGAATAACAGGGCATAACAATATATTTTGCCTGGGAAAATCCATTTCCCCTCAGTTACTGCAGCTAAGCTCAGAGGGAACATAGGAAGTCTCTTGCTCTATCTAGCCCTGTATTGTTGACACTGATGGGCAGCAATGGCTCTCCAGGTTTTCAGACAGGATTCTCTTCCTTGCTCTACCTGGAGAAGCCAGGGATTGAACCTGGGACCTACTGCATGCAAAGCAGGTGCTCTATCACACTGAGCTATGAACAGGGAAGTCTGGCGGGGGTGGGGGGAGTAGGCAGATGAGGTCATTGTCCCTGCTAACCAAAACATAATGGCATCTCCATCCTGCGAGTCCTGGATGCACCACACCATTGAGTCTTCCTGGCAATTCTTTGGTACAGAAATGCACAACATCATGTTGAAATCTTTACCACTCAAAAAAATACCTGGAGAATTTGGAAACATCCAACCTCCTCCTACACAGAATAGAGATACCCAGGTACCGCCCTTGACAGGAGGATAGCCAAGGCCCTGCAGGGATCCAGGGCTGGCGTGTTTAACCACCAAAGGCACAACCGTACGGTTTGTTCTGGAACCGGCACAAAGGCTTCATCAAGAATCCACTCAGGGAAATATGTTGGTAATGAAAGATAGACACTGGAAGACAGCCATTTTCAAGTTGGATGCACACTGTAGCCAATTTAAGTTTTATGTTTGACTTGCAGATGAGGGCAATGCAGAAAACGGATTTGAGGTTCACTTATGAAAACAAAACTTTAAGCTTTATTGCAATATGTAGCTTTTTTTACAAGGCCCAGAGCTCAAGCCTGCTTGGTAGCCATACCCTCTGGCATGGAAAGAGTTCTCTCCAGTTCTCAAGTAATATATGAGATTCAGTTGTGCCTGCTTTCCATATTGAGAAGAAAGTTACTCTGCATATGCTCATTATTAGTGTTGTTATTTTGACATTTAAGTTTAGATTCCATGGTTAATAAGCCTCCCAACTCTATTTATATTATCACTTCACATTTTCAAGAGCTAAGGATTGCCATTCAGAAGAGGTAGTGAGGCTGTGTAGGTGACTTGCCTGAAATTAAGGTTGGTTCAAGCTACGTTGCTGTGTATCCTTCACTCCTAAGAGGAGGGGTTCTGTTCATGGTTCCAACCAGCCAGACATGCCATTTTCTAGGATACTTCATCCCATTCCTCCTGCTTCTGGTATTTGCTTCTCTTTTCCAAATTGACATTCAGCCACCAATTTGGATGGCTTTAAAAGGGGGGTGGATAAATTCCTGGAGGCAAAGGCTATCAATGGCTACTAGCCCTGATGGTTGTGCGCTAACTCCAGTACTCCAGGCACTATGCCTGTGTGCACCAGTTGCTGGGGAACATGGGTGGGAGGGTGCTGCTGCACCTTGTCCTGCTTGTTCATCCCTGGCCGATGGCTGGTTGGCCACTGTTTGAACAGAGTGCTGGACTAGATAGACCCTTGGTCTGATCCAGCAGGGCTCTTCTTACGTTCTTAACATGCCATGGCCATTGGGCATCCTCACTGGGCTGCTTTATTTATTTATTTATTTGCCCTCTTAGGTTATATTTTGTAACAATGTTTTGTACTTCTTTAAACCTTGCTGCTTCCAGCGCTCACTTCTTCAGTTCGCTATTTGCCTTCTGTGGGATGCCAGTAGGGAGGGAAACACCCATTAATGATACCCTCATGTTAATTTATGTAAATGCAAGCAAATTTACGAGGGTACTGTTATTCCTAAAAGAGGGGTAGAACCAATAGAAACACACAGCAGACTCGTCTGCCCAAAGGAGCAAGACAGTTGAAGATGGGTCAAGTGGCAAATTTCAACTTCAAACAGAGCAAGCACGGTTTTCCCAGGGCTTCGCCTCAAGAACTTCTTTCAGTTCTAGAACACATGAAGCAATAATAAAGTGAGTACTTTTGAGCGTGTGCAGAATGTCTTTCCATTGCTACTCACAACTAGCTCCACTCATTTGGAGTTAAGAGTAAGGAGGGCAGCTGTTCAAGAATGAGGTCTGGCATTTCTAATTTTAGAAGTGAAACCTCTGTACGTATATGTGAGCACATATGCCCACACATTCATGCACAAGCACATAATTTTCTTAACAAACTGCATAGAAGCAAGGCAATCCTTCCCTCTCCTCTTCCTCTACAGAGTCCCCCAAATCATGCCTATATATGCAAACATTTTGAGGGCTTCATCCCAAATTTTGGGAGGAAGTTGTGTGTAGTGGTTTGAGCGGAGGGCTAAAAGCCAAGTCTTCAGACTTCTCTTTCTCAGAGGCTTCCCTTTTTCCCCAAGCAAAAAAAGACAAGAAGCAGAGGGGTTCAGTTCTCGGCTCTGGAACTAGAACGGGATTTGATGAATTAAAACAGCAACCAAGACTCCTGGTTTCTATTATCAGCTCTGAAATGGGAAATGCGGAACGCAAAAGCCTGCAAACTTTTCTCATAGCAGCCCTCTTCAGATCAGTATGCTGACAATTTCATCCTCCTCAAACACAACGGAGGCAGAACGTGCTCTCACATCAAGGTATCTATGAACGGATGGATCGTAGCGTTACACGCTCCCCACCCACCCCTCCAGTGGCAAGACGTTCCAGGGGCAGCACCAACCACCCAGGTTTGGCTTCCTTTGGAGGGGAGAGCCCAGGAGGCAGATGGGGTTTTGGGGGTTTGGGGGGGGTAATATTTGGTGTATGTACAAATATTCAAGGGGAGCATAAGTGGAATCAAGCATCATGCACGCTCCTCCTGCTGCCTCACATCAAATACCCAGACAGTGCCAAAATGTTATGCGCTACTATATACCAGTTGCAAGAACACAAGGGTGCAGCTGCAGTCATTCCCTGCTTGTGGGCTTCCCATTGGGGCATCTGGTTGGCCTCTGTGTGAACAGAATACTGGACTAGATTGGCCTTTGTTCTGATCCAGCAGGGCACTTCCAGTCTCTAACTGACTTCCAGTTTTCTGCTGCTGCCTCTTTCCTAAAACTGCCGACAAACTTGCATAGGCTGCAGGAGGGCCTTTGGTGGCCAGGTGTCCTACTTTACAGAGGACAGTCCTCTATTTCAAGGCTCCCTCTATTTGAAGGGCTGTCCCTGCTCTTAAGGAGCTATCCAAGGTGCTGAACCCTAAGGCCAAAGTAGGTTCAGCACCCTGAATAGCTCCGCTAGAGTTCTGGCTGGTTCTGTCTGAAATGGATTCACATCTCCACCAAAATCAGAACCATCAGCCTCCACTCGTGGGTGATTCGCCAGGCACTCAAAAGATTCAGGCCCAGGCCCGTATGACCCACATCTGCATAAAATTTGCATTTGCTGAGTTATAACTAAGTATGCAAATTTAAAAATAATTATTAGAATATTTTTAAAGTTCACAGAAGGCAAAGTTGGAAGTCCATTAATGTCCCATCCAAATCATCCCAAACGAAAGCTTCCTTAGGTACCAGTGAAGGTGTTTCCCACCCCCTAAATTTAACTGCCAGATGCGTGGGTGGGTGTGATTTTGGGGGTCACAATGCACAGGGAAGAGTAGATTAACTCTTTCCTCCCAAACTGTGACCCTACGTCTGGAAATCTCTTCTGCACCACAGTTAAGCCTAGAAAAAAACCTTTGTAACAGCACCAATGGAACTGTTTTTCCTAAGCTTTATTGCCATGCACAGAGGGTGATTGTTGCAGCATATGATGAGGGGAAGATTAACTCATCTCTCCTAAATTGTGATGCCCCACTGAAAATCCCCCCCCCCATCCACTCATGGCAATTGAGCTTGGGGAGGGGGGACTTCCATTGGCACCAGGGGATATTCAGTGCTCTAGAAAATAGATCAGGGGACCTGAAAGATATTTCTGGGCCCAAGCCTAGCAAAGCCCCTGGGGTGTGCCAAGGAGATGAATGCCAGCCCCACCCTAAGCCTACGCCACATCTGCCACTGTGCTCACCTCCAGCATCCTACTCCTGACCCACTGCAGCCCTTGATCGCAAAAAGGTTGTCCACTCCTGACCTACACCTTCACCTACCTACTAGGGGTGTGCACGGACCCCCCAATCCGCTTCGTGGCACGATCCGGAAAATCCGGATCGAGCCCGATCCTCTTCGCGCCGCTCTGCCCTTCTCCCGCTCCGCTCTGCAGAGCGAGATCCGGCTTCGCCACCGTCACTATATGGGCGGCGGCGGCGGCGGCGGCAGTGGCGCAAGAGAAACCACCACCCACCCCGCCCCCTTACCTTCCTCCGTCGCGGGATTCAATTGAGGCCCCGGTTGAAGCCGGAAGAGGCCTCGGCCTTCACTTCCAGCTTCAACTGGGGCCTCAATTGAAGCCGGCGACGGAGGAAGGTAAGCGTCCCTCCTCCCTGCTCCCTTACCTGGCGGCGCCAGGTAGGCCACCCCGGCCCCCGGCCCCGCCCCCTTACCTTCCTCCGTCACAGGATTCAATTGAGGCCCCGGTTGAAGCCGCAAGAGGCCTCGGCCTTCACTTCTGGCTTCAACCGGGGCCTCAATTGAAGCCAGCGACGGAGGAAGGTAAGCGTCCCTCCTCCCTGCTCCCTTACCTGGCGCCGCCGCCGCTGCATGGATGGCGGCGCCGTTGGCGCCAGGTAGGCCAAGGCCCCGCCCCTGCCCCGGCCCCTGCCCCCTTACCTTCCTCCATCGCAGGATTCAATTGCGGCTCCAGTTGAAGCCGCAAGAGGCCTCGGCCTTCACTTCCGGCTTCAACCGGGGCCTCAATTGAAGCCGGCGACGGAGGAAGGTAAGCGTCCCTCCTCCCTGCTCCCTTACCTGGCGGCGGCGGCGCTGCATGGATGGCGGCGCCGGCGGCGCCAGGTAGGCCAGCCCCCCGCCCCGGTCCCCGCCCCAGCCCCCGCCCACTTACCTTCCTCCGTCGCAGGATTCAATTGAGGCCCCGGTTGAAGCCGGAAGAGGCCTCGGCTTTCACTTCCGGCTTCAACTGGGGCCTCAATTGAAGCCAGCGACGGAGGAAGGTAAGTGTCCCTCCTCCTTGCTCCTTTACCTGGTGCTGCCGCTGCCGCCACCGCATGGATGGCGGCGCCGGCAGCGCCAGATTAGTCCCCCTCCCCCCCACTTACCTTCAGGCGAAGCTCCGGATTGAGGTGATCCTCTTCACCTCGATCCGCAGCCCCCCTGACTCTCTTCGCCTCCGCCTTAAGGGTAGGCGAAGCCCCCTGCTCCGCTCCTGCTTCTCCGGTTCGAGGAGAAGTGCAGCACATCCCTACTACCTACATATGTATACATGTACACCTTACATCACCCCCTCCCCTTATTGGAGGTAGTGGGTGGTAGGAAGGAATGTATCATAGCCTTCCCCCTTCAAACCCTCAAGAGACATGCAACTGATGAAGTGGACAGTGCCCGGGAAAGCTAATTGCCAGAATAAGTTGGTGACTGGTTTCAGATAACACAATAACCATTGGCGGTTTAAATCGTCAACAGTTGGTTATTTAACCCTCCGTGGGTTATTGTGTTGTGTGGAGGGAGTTTTTTAGCCAACCATTGGTTATTTGGCTGAAATAACCAACACAAATAACCAACGCTGTGCAGAGTTGGCTGTTTGAACCACCATTGGTTATTGTGCTGTGTGAAGGGTACTGTTGGTGATTTCCTCAGCCACACAGTTGCAAGGCAAGAGTGGTCAAAGTGGTGGCTGCTGCTCTAGTTCAATGGGCAGGATAGATTTTCGGCAGTAATGGCTGCTGAGATATTAGTGGGAGGACTGAGTGGGGAGAGAGGGCGGGGGATGAGTGAGTCAACTCACCATGGAGTAATAGTCAACTCAACGCTGATCCTAATCCACACCGCGATTGATTATTATCATGTTGTGTGGGGAGTACCCCCTAGATAAAACAAACTGTTCAGTTGATTATTACCTGACTGTTGACTATTGTGTTGTCTGAACACAGCCGGTTAGTCTTAAAGGTTCCATAAGACTCTTGGTTGCTTTTGCTCCACAGACTAACACAGCTACCTCTCTGGAAATCAAGAGAGATTAGCTCCCTTGCAGAAAACATCTTGGCCCATCAATCAATAATCAGCCAAATATTGGCCACCAGCTGTAACAAGACTGTGAGAGTGAACAGAAAACACTATAAGCCTTGCTATGGCTGGCAGCCCACCCTCAGTGTGTCTTCTCATTCATTAGTTCAGTAGCCCAAGAATTCCTAGGCTTTGAACTAGACTGCACTAGCACACACCAGAGAGCTGAAAGTGTGCCATGAGAAATACATGAATTGAATAATTAAGGTTGCAGCCCTATACTCTTATTAGTTTAATATTTTTTTTGTATTTTATGCATGTATTTTATTGTATGTTGGGTTTTTTAATATTATTGTGATGATATTTTCTACTGTGCTGGTCTATGACCGAAATAAACAAACTCAACTCTTATTAGTTTAGCTTTCATCAAGCCGATGCCATCCAGATATTTTGGATTACAACTCCCATAACCCCTGACCATTGGCCATGCTGGCTGAGGAATGCTGGGACTTGTAAGCCTTTTTTCTGTCTAAACATGCATAAGATTGCAGCCTAAGGCTGCAATCTTATAACCTGAGAATACGTCCCATTGAATTCCTTGTCTGAGTTGACATGGATAGGTTTGCACTGCATGAGAAAGTGCTTTACGTAAGGCGGGTTCCTGGCCAGAGTGTGATTTACAGCACAATCCTACGCACATCTACTCAGAAGTAGGTGCCACTGAATTCAATGGGACTTACTCACAGGAGAGTATGTGTAAGATCACAGCCTTAAAGCAAGAATTTTCCAGCTCAAGTTTTCCAGCTATACACTACGTTCTCTGTACTACACTCAGCCACTATCCCCTTCCATATTTTACAGTGGAAAATAAGAACACTCGTTTTGCATTAAGTAAACATGAGGATTCGTAATAATAATAATGGTTAGTGAGCCAAATGAGTGAGCCACTTCCGTGGAGTCTGCTGATGTGCCCAGCCAAAGAGGATTTTTTTTTTTTTTTTAAAAAAAACACTTTTAGAAACCTTATTAACTTTAAAATGTACATGCTCCAGCAACCCTAAAGGCAACCATTCTCCCTTTCAATATAATAACATTTGCGAATGTTTATGGTCACATTAATGGCACATCTCCGTAACCCAAAATATTAAACCGTACCAAATTTAAATTTTACCGAGATTTTAAGAGACAGCTTTCTAGTCAAAGAGTACTGTGCCTGCCAAAATAAGTTCAATTGCCAAGTGAGCCCCAGTATTAGGTACAAACTATAACCAGCCGTTCCCAACCTGATGTCCTCCAGATGTGTTGTACTACAACCCACATCATCCTCAGTATAGAGCCGTGTGTCTGGGGTGATAGAAGTTGTAGTCCAGCACATCTGGAAGGCACCAGGTTGCAGGGGGCTGCGTGAACACAATGAAAGGGTAAGTACTGTGTCACAGACGCACTGTTTCTTGCGCAATGGAGGTGGTTTGGAAGCAGTCCACGTGAGAGAGAACGTTCTGTTCGATTTATCACAGAATAGTCGGGTTTTCATAGCATTTCAGTTTGAATGGGGGGAAGCCAGATGTGGACAGCAGCAATTAATTACCAAGGAAGTAAAATATTTATCTGCCACTATTCAGGCAAACCTCACAAAGTGGTTTACAGAAAAATATTAAAACAATAAAGTATGGGGGGAATCTTTTTGAAAGCCAGATCTTTTCTCCCTCTCAGAACCAATGGTGGCTGGACTTTGGGACCAATGTCCAGGGTCCTGTGGCCCACCCCACCCCCACCCCTGCCAATGACCACTCAGAAAGTGACAGGTGATGAGGACATCTGCACAGCAGACGCAAACTCCATTTTGTTCCTGTAGGCATGACAGTGCTATGATTTAAGTGAGTTTAAAATGCAAAACCACACGTGATCAAAGTATGTATGTGTATACACATGCACACACATACATGATGTGTGTGTGTGTGAATCAGGGTTGGCAATTAATTTTGTTGTTCTAATGTAACAGGAATGTAGAAGCCATTTTGAAGCATGGAATGGTGGTTAGAGAGGGAAAGAGAATGTCAATTATGTGCTTCACAACTGAAGTAATACATATGGCCATCCTAAGTCTAAAATAAGCTAGATTTATCACTGGTCCATGAATAGCCCTGTGGTGGCAGTCGGCTAGCTTCAGTGACCGAGATCACCCAAGACATTTTGCTGAAGCAAAAGGCAACCCTCCCCATGTAAGTCAGGGTGCCTAATACCTAGGACAGGTCAAGATAAGTTAGGCCTTAGCTAGACCTAAGGTTTATCCTGGGATCATCCCAGGGTCATCCCTGTTCATATAAATGACACACAGGGGATCCCGGGAGCAGGCAGGGATGACCCCGGGATGATCCTGGGATAAACCTTAGATCTAGCTAAGGCCTTATTCTGGAACCCGAGGTAGAACATTCAGAGATACCTCTCCCCTTCCCTGACCTTAAAATGATGACGATAATGATAATAACTGACTAACCATTTGTGACTCTTTCATGACACCCCTAAACCAGCTGCCTGAGGCAGCTGCCTTTACTCTGTCTAATGGTAGAGAGGGACCTCTCTGTGACATCACCAAGAAAACACAGGAAGGGTTTTACAACTACTGAAACAAATAAAATCTTTATGGTGGAAGTGTTATTGTTTTAAGAAATACATGGAAAAGTGGAGTAGCTCACCTGAAACATGAGAAATTTGACATTACCCTTTGGCGTATGGGAATTGCCAAAGTCAGAGATTTCTCCATGGGTGAAGAAAGATTATGTCCACTTTCAGAAATAGATTTGAAGGGAATGAAATGGGATTAAATCAATTAGTAAAAGAGCTCCTTCGGCCGGGCTCTGTGTGTGTGTGTGTGTGTGTGAGAGAGAGAGAGAGAGCTCACATTCCCTTACCATGGCTCTGCTTCCTGCATCTCTTCCGCTTCTGCAATGAGCTGTAATAATTACACGACGAAGAGAGCAGCGACCACGTGGCTTGAACAGCCTCAACGCAGTTGAATGGGACAGCGCCCTGTAGTGGGTGTTTTGTAATGCAACTTTGCCCACACACGGCAGGGAAATATCGATTTATCACAGAATAGTCGGGTTTTCTGAGGTTTTATTTTTAGTGCTAGAACAGGAAAATGGAACAGGAGATGTATTTATTTATTTATTTATTTATTACATTTTTATACCGCCCAATAGCCGAAGCTCTCTGGGCGGTTCACAAAAATTAAAACCACAGTAAAACACCCAACAGTTTAAAACACAATTACGAAATACAGTATAAAAAGCGCAACCAGGATAAAACCACACAGCAAAGTTGATATAGAATTAAAATACAGAGTTAAAACAGTAAAATTTAAATTTAAGTTAAAATTAAGTGTTAAAATACTGAGTGAATAAAAAGGTCTTCAGCTGGCGACGAAAGCAGTACAGTGTAGGCGCCAAGCGGACCTCTCTGGGGAGCTCGTTCCACAACCGGGGTGCCACAGCGGAGAAAGCCCTCCTCCTAGTAGCCACCTGCCTCACTTCCTTTGGCAGGGGCTCATGGAGAAGGCCCCCTGTAGATGATCTTAAGGTCCGGGTAGGTACATATGGGAGGAGGCGTTCCTTCAGATAACCTGTACAGGAGGTTGACAGCATTGTCACCCTATGTTATCACCTACTAATGTCCCCATATCGACCTACTGTGAAAAGCAGAGGAACTGGGATTGGTAAAACAGCTGGTAACTGTAAGAACAGTCCAAGAAGTTTGAGATCATATCTTGGGTCTTCTGGAATGTTATTTTTACAGGCCCTTATTCCACGAATGGCCAAAAACCAAAAGCAGATCTCAACATTACTGTTAAGTCTCTGTTGCTATGTTATTTTTATTGATTTGTTACTTTTATGAGGTTTTAGTATGCTAGTTCTGGGTGTTTTTATTGCTGTTGTGAGCCATCTCAAGACGCAGAATGCTGGTGTGTACATTTTAAAAATAAATTTTTATTATGCCTATTTCTGAAGATTAGGAATGTTATGTTTAAAAATAATCTTTTACCAAAGCCAAGCCAAACCAAAAAACACGCCTCCACATAAAGACATATTAAAATGAGAATGATTAACTTCCTTATATGTTTATAAGCACAATTATTATTTTTCATTACAATTAAATAAAACACTACACAAACTTTCATGTGCTTGCGCATGTTCCCCGTATACTGTTGTTTGGACATGACACACAGCACATTGCCCTTGGAATAATTTTTCTAGGAATTAGTTGAGGGTTAAAGTCCTCTTGCTGCACAGCCGCCTACTCCTCCTGATTGTTGCATTGATCTCTGTTCAATAGGTATGGCTGGCATCTATTCTAGAAAATTGGGTCAAAGGAGAATTGCTAGTTTGTGGCTAAAGACAGGTAATTGGTTTTTGGGGTAGTTGAAAGCGGTTTGAGAGAGGCTTCCTAAGGTGTACACAAACACACGCACACACGCTCAGTTGTTGCCTCTGGTGAAACACGTTTTGTAGGTTTTTGAAACAATACAGGAACCTGCAAAACCTGTTTTACCAGAGGCAAAAGTGGGATGAATAGATATACCATGAGCAGCCATCCTAGAGGGGCAATAGTTGTACAGCAGAGCACATGCTTCGATTGCTTTAATCCCTGGAATCTGAAAGATTTTATTGGCAAATTGACAGCTGAACAAAAATACACCCCCTCCCTATTTGCCACCTTATTCACAGATGATGGTTTGGGAGGGGGGCATTTAGGCTAACTTTTTTTTTTTTTTTAGGGGTGTGGAAATCCTGGTGTGTTGGCAGAACTCATTGCCACCTAGTTCTACTCCTCGCAGTCCGTGGCTGCCATTTCCACTCCTAAAACCGTCCAGGAATGACGCTATATCGTCACATAGCATTGCTCGCTGAAGTTTTTGGGAGAGAAAAATAGTGTGTCCCAGCAACTGGGAGGAATGCTGGACAACAGTGGAAAGCTTCAGCCCCCACCCTCAAATTTTGCCACCTCCCAATCATAATTGCAATAGGTTTTCAGTCCCCTTTCCTACCTTCCAATGTTGCACCTTTGACATTAGAGCTGAAAGTTCTTATATCATTATTTACCAGGGACAAACAATCCCTCTGTTTTGGCCTTCTGGGAGATGTGTGTGTGTGTGTGTGTGTGTGTGTGTGTGTGTGTGTGTGTGCGGGGGGAGCTTTTAAAAATATTGTTGGAGTGAGCACATGTGCACACTGACGTCCCCCCTGCCCCAAATAACTGCCTATCCAAACAGTAAATGCTGCTGTACGCAATCGAATTGCAGCTATTTTTATAATAAGCACCGTTGGAATGATGTGCGGTGAGATTCAACATTCTTTTAACCATTCCAAAGTTCCGAAGAAAGACACTGTTATGGTCAGTTTAGCAACACAGCTGCTGATGAAGCCGCAGGAGATTTCAGGGTATTTCAGGGTAAGGAGATTTCAGGCTATTTCAGGGTAAGGAATATAGTGGAAACAGGAGGTGGAGGAAAAAACCTTCATCAAGGTATAATGCTGGGTTTGGGTGGCACTGAAACTATGGTCTTTACAGGGACATCCTATTTTATTTATTTAATTGCTGCCTTTCTGTGCTGTTCTATAGCCGAAGCTCTATGGACAGTTTATTCGTGCATGCATACAGCAGGGCAAACTCTTGGTCCTGGTTTAGGGGAGAGCCTATAGCTCGGTGGTAGAGCCCCTGTTTTCATCCAAAAGGTCCCAGACTCAATCCCCGGCATTTCCAGGTAGGGCTAAGAAAGAATGCTGTCTGAATCTCCGGAGAGCTGCTGCCAGTCAGTGTTGGCAATAATGGGCAAGATGGACCAAGAGTCTGACTCACTATGAGGCAGCTTTCTATGTTCCTATTATTTGGTATTCTGCTCTGGTGGAGTTCCTGATCTGAAGGTGGAGGGTTCTGTGTCTCGTCAGTTTTGGACTTGCTGCCTGTATGAAGCTCTGTTTTGGACATGCTGCCTGTATGAAGCTCCGTTTTGGACATGCTGCCTGTATGAAGCTCCGTTTTGGACTTGCTGCCTGTATGAAGCTCCGTTTTGGACTTGCTGCCTGTATGAAGCTCAGTTTTGGACATGCTGCTGTATGAAGCTCCGTTTTGGACTTGCTGCCTGTATGAAGCTCCGTTTTGGACATGCTGCCTGTATGAAGCTCCGTTTTGGACATGCTGCCTGTATGAAGCTCAGTTTTGGACTTGTTGCCTGTATGAAGCTGTATGGGGTATGCTTGATGGATCCAAATAGTTTCCTAAATGGACATGTGGTGTTTCCTGCCTCATCCATCATCAGTACTGTCAAAGCCCTAGCTGATCTGTGGAATCTGGAAGTGGCCTGGGCAGCAGACACTATTGCTCCTAAGCACCTTCTCGCTCCAAATAGAGCCAGGTCAGCTCCCTAGTTCAACAGGCAGTTGAGGGCAATGGAAGAGGAGGGGCAATGCCTAGAGCACTCACGGAGGAAAACTTGGCATGAATCAGACCCAACGTGGGCTGGGGGCCAATTGTAGACCTATTCCATGGTGGAGAGGGCAATGAAGAATGCTGACTTCACTGCCACCATAGTGCCTGCGCAGAATAGACCCCAAAATGCTTTTCCATATGGTGCCAGGATGCTGGAGAAGGGGAGCCAGAACAGTCAGAGGCTCACTGTGAACAATTCGCTCCATTCTTTGCAGATAAAGTAGCTCCGCCTTGATTTAGACTCCAATATTGGGGCAGGGCAGGCGAATGTAACCTTGGCAAACTGCTTGTCCAGTTGTTTAGGGTTCCTTTCAGCATGTAGATCTTGAGGATGTGGACAGGGTGTCTGGAGAGTTGAGGGCTGCCACCTGTTTATTCGACCCTTTGCCCTTCCTGGTTGATTAAATTCGTCAAAGCAGAGGTGGCTTTATGGTTAAGGGAAGTGATTGATGCCTCCCTTTTGTTTAAAAGGGGCAGGAATAAGGCCTTTATTTTTTTAAAAAAACTCTTCCTAGACCCAGCAGACTTGGGAAATTATATGCCAGGCTTAAGTGTACCATTCTTGGCCAAGGTGATGGAGATGGTGCTGGCACTGCAAATAAGAACGTAAGAAGAGCCTTGCTGGATTAGATCAAGGATCCATCTGGTCCAGCACTTTGTTCACACATGGCTGATCTAGACACATCTGGATTATCTGGACTCATATTAATTGAGCTTTCAGCCAGAATGTGAGACTGAGACCTTGGGGGATGATCTATACCAGTGGTTCCCAAACTTTTTCAGGTAACCACCCCCTTGGTTCCACAAACTCATGCCCAGCGCCCCCCTACCATACCCTATAAAAATCATTATTCAGAATAGCAGTTTTCAACAACCCACTAAGGAAGATAATAACAATAAAATTCAAAACAGTAACAATTAATTGAATATTTATTCAAAATCCAAAGCACCCACCGCAGGCTTGCCGAGGGAGGGAGGGAAAAGAGAGCGAACGCCTCTGTTTTGCAGCCGGCGTGGCGGGGCACACCAAGCAGGGTATATCTCTTTATTAGCATTTTGGTGCTTTTGAAACATTTCAGTTCACTGTTAAAAGGACTCTTCTAAAACGGTATTAATACATGTGTGGATTCTTCCCCTATATGGCTTGGGACCAAACTACCTTCTCCCATAAAAATGTCCCTGGGTTTTAAGACCTTCTGGAGAGGCGCTTCTTGGAAAAGACCACCTTGAGCACCCTCCTGCTACCCCCTTGCCTCTTAACGCCCCCCTATGCAATCCCACTGCCCCCAAGGGGGCAGTACCACCCACTTTGGGAACCACTGATCTATACCAAGACCTACGCCAAGAACTGGATGTGGGGAGTGTGATCCTATTAGTTCTGCTGGACTTCTCAGTGGCAGCTTTAGGGAGAGAAACGGGCCATATTATACATATACAAGGCTCTTTCTTTTTCATTGGTGCAAAGATGGAAGGGTATGGCAGTGTTGGGAAAGACCCCTCCAACCAGAGTAGAGTGGTGGCCAAAATTGTGGACACTTTTTGAAATTTTCATGTCTTGCAACTTTGCATGCTTATAGAAAAGGTTCTGTGTCACGAAATTCTAATTTTTATATATCAATTGAAAGACCTGAGTCACATAATACAACAATCCTGCTTGTTTTCCTTGGTGTCCAATCAACTCTTTTTTTTAGTGCCATTGGTCTATTTATGATGTACGTACACACACTTTTACTTTGAGAAATACTTCAAATATTCACACAATCTCCAATTGCGCTTCAGATACAGAACAAACAGCAAAACTGACTTTCCCCAACTTGAAACATGATGTATTACAGCTACTGCCATGTGATTGGTCCCCAGAACAAGGACTGTGATTGGCCAGTAGGGTTTGCAATTCCAATCCGCTTCCTAACTCAATCACACCTTGTTTGTTTTTAGACTTAAATAAGTTTGATTTTCGACTTAAGTAAGCATCACTTTTTTTGTACTGTGGATATTTACATTCTGTTTTTTGTATTGAATTCAGCATTAAATTCTCTTTCAATTGATATATAAACATTTGAATTTCGTGAAACAGAACATTTTCTATAAGCATGCAAAGTTGCAAAGTTGTAAAACATGAAACTTTCCAAAAATGTCCACAATTTTGGCCACCTCTGTAGTCAGTGGGCTCACCTACACCAAGCAGGATATTCCACTATGAAAGTGGTATGAAAGTGGTATATAAAAGGTGGGAGCCATACTACTGCTTTATAGCAGTATTGAAGTGCACTGACAACTGTTGAGGCCCATGACACGTCTACACCAAGCAGGATATAACACTATAAAAGTGGTATATGGTATGTGTCATGGGCCCCAACAGTTGTCAGTGCACTTCAATACCACTATAAAGCAGTAGTGTGGCTCCTGCCTTATATATAACGCTTTCATACTGGAATATCCTGCTTGGTGTAGATGAGCCCAGTGTTAGGCTAGATTAACTTTCCCCAACCTGGTGCCCCAGCCAGCATAGCCAGTGAGAGTTGTAGTCCAAAACATCAGGGCAGGATCTACACTACTGCTTATAACAGTTTATAATGGTTATGACAACTGTTCAAGCCCAGGACACATTACTTCTACCGTTTTCATAACGTTTTTAAAGTGTTATATCGTGCTTAGTGTAGATTTATTTATTTATTAATTTATTTATTTAAGGATTTTTATGCCGCCATTCAGCCAAAAAAGGCTCTCACGGCGGCTTACAAAAGTATTTCTTGACAGTCCCTGCCCACAGGCTTACAATCTAAAAGACATGACACAAAAGGAAAGGGGATTGGGAGGGAGGAGGAGGAGGGGGAAAAGGAAAGCAAATTCAGGCACTACAATCTTAGTTGGAAAGTTCAGCAGCTACAGGTGACAGCAGGAGGGAGGGGGCTCTCAGCTGAAGCTGGACCCAGGCACAGTGGAGAGGTGCCTGGCTGCTGCTTCCTCCCTCACTGGTGGCCTCTCCAGAGACAGTTGGTAGCAGGAGGGAGGGGGCTCTCAGCTGGAGCTGGACCCAGGCACGGTGGAGAGGTGCCTGGCTGCTGCTTCCTCCCTCACTGGTGGCCTCTCCAGAGACAGTTGGTAGCAGGAGGGAGGGGGCTCTCAGCTGGAGCTGGACCCAGGCACGGTGGAGAGGTGCCTGGCTGCTGCTTCCTCCCTCACTGGTGGCCTCTCCAGAGACAGTTGGTAGCAGGAGGGAGGGGGCTCTCAGCTGGAGCTGGACCCAGGCACGGTGGAGAGGTGCCTGGCTGCTGCTTCCTCCCTCACTGGTGGCCTCTCCAGAGACAGTTGACAGCAGGAGGGAGGGGGCTGGAGGGCCCTGGAGGGCACCAGATGGGCTACATGGACCAAGGGTTAGATTTACTTTAAGGATGCCTGTATGTCCATATGATCCCTCCGTTACTTGACTGTAGCTCAGTACTACAGCGTATGCTTTACACATAGATCCCAGATTCAATCCTTAGCATCTCCGGATAGGGCATGGAAAGACCTGCCCCTGGAGAGCCGTTTCTGCTCAGTAATGAACTAGATGGACCAAGGGCCTGAAGCGTAGAAGACAACATCCCATGTTCATGCCAGCACATTTTGTGCCATTAGCTAGCATACAGAGAAAGTGTTTCAAATATTTCCTGGAGGCGGAGGCAGCAGGAGCAGCAGAAACAACAACAAAATTCTTAGCCAGGTGGCAAATCCAACAGCCCATGACTTTAGCGATCTGCTACTGACATAGACAAAAAAGTTCCTGTGTCTCATTTCCTCCTGCGAAGGCTATTTCCTTGCAGTCTTTTGATTTCCCACAAGGTTAAACTACATTCCCGATTGCATTGAGGGTGGTGTGTGTGTGTGTGTGTGTAGGGGAGGGGAATGGGGAAGGAGGAAGGAAGATAGCCCTTTGCTTACAAAGCTAAAGCAGCCTTCGTTTAGGAAGTTGAGTAGACAGCGGTTCCATTGCTGGGTCCCAAAGGACAGATGGTTCAAAAGTGCATGGAATGGATTGGTGTGTGGTATGCAAGCATTTGAGCTTCACAGAGCTCTTCATCAGCCCAAGGCTGTGCTGAATTTCTACTGGAATGAAACACACATAGAATAGGGTGACCATATTTTGGAAACCAAAAAGGAGGACAAAATGGCCGCCCTCAGGAGGCGTGGCCACCCCAACATGCCCACCCCCAAGGCGGTGCCAACTCAACATGTCCGGCCTCCAGGGGGCCTGGCCTCGGTCACATTTATTTATTTATTACATTTTTATACTGCCCAACAGCTGAAGTTCTCTGGGTGGTTCACAAAAAGTAAATCATAGAATCATAGAATCATAGAATAGCAGAGTTGGAAGGGGCCTACAAGGCCATCGAGTCCAACCCCCTGCTCAATGCAGGAATCCACCCTAAAGCATCCCTGACAGATGGTCAGGGATGCTTTAGGGTGATAGCAACCAATGAGTAGCAACCAATGAGTATTGGTTGCTATCATTTAGCAACTCATTGGTTGCTAAATGATAGCAACCAATGAGTAGCAAAGGCACACAACTACTATAATAATATACTAAATACTAAAAAAGGAACTTACACTTGTATAAAACCATTTCTTTATTTTTTATAACATAATAAACAACCACAACAGTCATATTACTAGGGTGACCATATTTGGGAAACCAAAGAAGAGGACACCTAGTGTGTGTGTGGGGAAGCAGCTTTCTGAGTCCTGCAGAAAGTATGTTATTCCCCCGCCACCTTAACGAACCCGATTGGAGTGGAGGAGGGGAAAGGATTTCATTCTGCACCACCACCATCCACTCCAATTGGGGCCTTTTCTATAATGTCCACGAATGACCCACTTTCCCCTTTAAGACCTCAATTGGAGCTCGGGGTGGGGGAATGATGTGCCTCAAGAAAGCATGTCATTCCCTCCTGCCATGCTAATGGCAGCCTTAAAGGGGAAGGTGTGTCATTCCAGGACATTATTGAAAATTATAGAAAATCCCCCCTGACACCATGGAAAGAACAAAAACCAGGACAAATCCGGGGAAATCCTGACAGTTGGTCACCCTAGTGGTGCTACCCACTTCATGGGGGTGGGGGGAGCGAAGAGGCAGAAACGGGGGTAGGATTACCTTGGGAGGGAGGGAGAAATAGGAAGGCAAAGGCCTAGGAAGGCACAGTGGGGAGAGAATGAGAAGGGCTAGAAGCTGGGACTGGGGAGAAACAGCAAGGCAAAGGGGTAGAGAAAGAACCAGACCAGAAGCTAGGTGGGAGAGAAACAATGAGCCAAAGAGATGGGGACATGAGAAATAGTGGGTCTAGGCTAGGAGGGAGGGGGAAATAGCAAGGCAATGGAGCAGCGAGGAGAGAAGTAAGACAAACATTTTCTGATGTTTTAAAAAACATTTTAAAAAAATGTTTTGAAGGGGGCAGGGAGTGGAGAGCTTCGTGGACACTGTTGGAAGTCCCCATGGGCACCACGCTGGGGATCCTTGTACTAAAGGATTTAGTGGTGGAAAAGAAGACACTTGTCTAGATGTTGTCTAGATGTCATGGGCTGATTGGGCAGTCTGAAAGGTCACTTGCTGCCATTAGGTGTCAATCTGAGCCTAAAGCTGAGCCTGATCGGCTGCACTATTCTTACTGTAGTGTCTGGCAGACATTGGCTGAACTGCTCTGACCCAGGGCAGGCAGAAGGTCTTAGGAAAGGAGGGAGAGAAAAAGCATGAAAAGAAAGCGGGTAGTCCAGTGGAATGTAATGAAGGCAAAAAAAGAGTGGAGTTTGATAAAGGAAGGAAAACTAAAAAAGGGAGACGCATATTGGCCAGGAGCTGCAGAACAGAGAAAAGCTGAGGTTCACGTATTGATTGCTTTCCTACCATGCAATTCCTTCTCAAACCCAAATATAATCAGCTAACTCTTGGCATGATCAGAAAAAACCACATCTCTGGTGCCTCCCTGTCATTTAAAGATTTAATCCATGCCTAGACAGAGACCTTTTCTCATCCGTCTCCTACCCCAAGCCCTCTCCTGTGTACCTCAATACTCTTGAGAAACCTAAAAAATAATAATAACCACCAGAGCCTCCCTCCTCCTTTCCTGCTGTAGGAGATTTCCTTATCAGGAAGAGAGACTGGGATGCCTGTGAAACAAAACGGCTCACTGGCCTGTGTTTAACTTCCAGAGACTTCAAAGGAGAGAATCAGCCACAAAAGCAAACAATGGATCTTCTCTTATGTTTAAAACCCAGTTTCCGTCGGGCTCGGCCTGGGTCCAAAGAAGGGTTGGCTGCGGAGTAAGGATCACCGGCCTTAGTTAAAGAATGCAAGTGCCGTTCCTGACGCCGAGAAATTCAGCCGCTCAGAGCAAATGGGTTATACACTGCCTCCCTGCCATGAACAAGTACATGTGGCCCAGGGCAGAACTTCAGGCCTGGGGGCAAAATCCAGCCATCTTGGTTCCCCCAGATGGCCACGCCCTCTTCCCCTGGCCCCACCTCCTTTCCCCGACCACCACGTTTGGTGGTTCCCCAGCTTTCGCAGAGTTTTTTCACCATTCTAAAAGGTAGAAACGCCTCTCCCAAGGCTTAGTTACTGGCTGGAAGAGCTTTAAGCTAAAAAAAAGTATGCTGGTATTTTTGGGGCCACCCTTTTTTTGCCTCTGCCCCCACCTATTAGAAACTCTCTCTCTATATAACTCTGTTAGAAGTTATATATAGGGTGACCAACTGTCAGGATTTCCCTGGATTTGTCCTGGTTTTTGATCCCCAGCGTGGTGCCCATGGGGACTTCCAACAGTGTCCACGAAGCTCTCCACTCCCTGCCCCCTTCAAAACATTTTTTTAAAATGTTTTTTAAAACATCAGAAAATGTTTGTCTTACTTCTCTCCTCGCTGCTCCATTGCCTTGCTATTTCCCCCTCCCTCCTAGCCTAGACCCACTATTTCTCATGTCCCCATCTCTTTGGCTCATTGTTTCTCTCCCACCTAGCCTCTGGTCTGGTTCTTTCTCTACTCCTTTGCCTTGCTGTTTCTCCCCAGTCCCAGCTTCTAGCCCTTCTCATTCTCTCCCCACTGTGCCTTCCTAGGCCTTTGCCTTCCTATTTCTCCCTCCCTCCCAAGGTAATCCTACCCCCGTTTCTGCCTCTTCGCTCCCCCCACCCCCATGAAGTGGGTAGCGCCACTAGGGTGACCAACTGTCAGGATTTCCCCGGATTTGTCCTGGTTTTTGTTCTTTCCATGGTGTCAGGGGGGATTTTCTATAATTTTCAATTATGTCCTGGAATGACACACCTTCCTCTTTAAGGCTGCCATTAGCATGGCAGGAGGGAGTGACATGCTGTCTTGAGGCACATCATTCCCCCACCCCGAGCTCCAGTTGAGGTCTTAAAGGGGAAAGTGGGGCATTCGTGGACATTATAGAAAAGGCCCCAATTGGAGTGGATGGTGGTGGTGCAGAATGAAATCCTTTCCCCTCCTCCACTCCAATCGGGTTCTTTAAGGTGGCGGGGGAATAACGTACTTTCTGCAGGACTCAGAAAGCTGCTTCCACACACACACACTAGGTGTCCTCTTTTTTGGTTTCCCAAATATGGTCACCCTAGTTATATATAACTCTGTTAGGTTTTATATGTGACATATAGAAAGATAGCAGCAAAGGAATATACTTGACCAGAGGAAATATATTAAAGTGTTTCTTTATGGTGAGTTTGAAGAAAGTAGTAACAACAAATAATGAGAGACAGTCTGTCCTTTCCTTAATACAGACAACACACAACGGCCAGAAGAGCAGTTAACTGCCTTTTTCAACTGCAACGGAACAGAGCTGAAAACCCCCTCCCACCTTATACTGTTAGAATGTCTAGAATCAGACTATGCTTAACGTAATATTTCTAACACCACCCACCACTCTTATATTATGCAGCCCCAGAGAACTTCTCCCATCATGGCAGCCATTTTAGGAATGGGCACGCCCATGGCAGCCATTTTGTGAGTGCCCACAACCCCCTCTCAAAATTCCAAACGTGCCCACTGACTCAAAAAAGTTGGAGACCCCTGCTGTGCAGTACCTCCACCTGGCAAGGTGTTTGTGTGAAGCAGCACCTTGTGCCGTTCTGGCTTTTTTCATCACGCCGCTGCAAGACGTGGTTTGCATGGCAGTGTCTAAAATCACCTGAACCTGCATAGAATTTGCCATATGAAGCCACCTCTGCATGTTGCAGTTCCAGGAGCCGCTCATTCATGCAGCTAACATATTTGTTGAGCCCTTGACGGAGGTCACTGAGAGTCGGTGGTGAGATTAGGTCCCTGTATTGAGATTGCCTCCTCCCTAAGGCCATCTTCTGGGGTCCTTCACCGTGAGGCAGATGGCTAACAGGAGGAGGGCCTTTTCTGCTATGGCACCTCAGCTGTGGAATGAGCTCTCTAGAGGGGTTCACCTGGCACCTATGTTGTACTCTTTCCAGCACCAGGTGAAGACCTTTTTATTTTCCCAGTATTTTCACATTTCATGGAATCATAGAATTACAGAATAGTAGAGTTGGAAGGGGCCTATAAGGCCATCAAGTTCAACCCCCTGCTCAATGCAGGAATTCATCTTAAAGCATCCCTGACAGATGGCTGTCCAGCTGCCTCTTGAATGCCTCTAGCATGGGAGAGGCCACGACCTCCCTAGGTCATTGGTTCCATTGTCGTACTGCTCTAACAGTCAGGAAGTTTTTCCTGATGTCCAGCCAGAATCTGGCTGGACTTTCACCGTCCTAGTCTTGTAACTCTGCTGTTTTAATCTGTATTTTAAATCTCCACATTACTGCTTGGTTTTATTCTGGTTGTACTTTTATATTGTGGTTTTAAATTGCTGTTTTAAGCTTCTATATTTTACATTTTTTGCTGTACCTTATGGTTTTAATTTTTGTGAACCACCAAGATATCTTCAGCTTTTGGTTGGTTTAGAAATGAAATGAAATAAAATAAATAAAAAGTATAACTATCTCCAGGAAGGACAGGGAAAGACCCCTGCCTAAAATCCTGACGGGCGCTTGCTGCCAGTCAGGGTAGCTCAGTCTTTCCCAGCTTGGTGCCCTTTAGATTGGTTGGACTACAACTCACATCATCCCCAGCACAAACCTCTGGGGATGATGAAGGCTGTAGTCCAACACCCGGTGTGTGTGTGTGTGCGCGCGTGCCATTTTAGGAATGCTGATGTCAGGGATGCTTTAGGGTGGATTCCTGCATTGAGCAGGGGGTTGGACTCGATGGCTTTGTAGGCCCCTTCCAACTCTGCTATTCTATGATTCTATGTAGACTAGATGGACCATTGGTAAAAAGTCGCTTCCTATGTCCCTTGTTTCAAAGGCAAGGATTGTTATCTTGAGACATTTGCTGTCTCCTGGTAGAGGAATTCCAAGACATAGTATCTCATTCACAGGATGCTGCGGGTCTTTATGGACCCTCTGAACTCTGCCCACCACTGCATACTCCAGATAACAAACCTGCCCTTGTTTACGTGATCATTTTTATCCCGGGATGTGAGTCAAGATAGAACTCCCATATCTTGCCAGCTCTCCTCTCAGGACCAGCCTCTGATTCAACCCTGAGATGTGTAAACAAATGGGTACGCTGACGTGCATCATAGGCCTGCTGTCCCAGAATAGCAATTTATAGACCTCTGCAAAAGCATCGTCTATATTAATAGTTCCCGTTCCTTATCAGGGTTGGGTTGAGGGTGATTTGGCTCTTCGGCATTTGAGAGTCCTGTCTGAAGAGTACAATTCTGCTTGTGCGTACGTTCTACCCTTGGTAGATAGAGGAACATATGGAACTGCCTTCTACTAAGTCAGTCTATCCAGCTGAGTATTTAGCTTCATCCCACGTACCTGTTTCCCTTGAATGATCCCCTACAGCGCTAAGCTGGCATTGTTGTTGTGGCTAAATCACACCCTGGGAGGCAGCGCTCCTAAGATCCTTTGCAAAGGGTTTAAGGGGGGGAAGTAAAAAAAAAAATCATTTAAAAAAATCAATGGATGACCCAATCCAATTCAAATTTGGTATGCTTAAAGCGCTCCTTAATATCAATTACAGTGCCAATTTTGATGTCTTTATCTTTAAAGGTTACACAGATGCAAGCATTTGTTTAATTTTTCTTTAAAAATATCAAATCCTGCTCCTGAGCCCCAATGGTCGCTGGGAAAACAACAAATGATTCGCTCGAAAAGTGACGAAAACTACTAGCAAAATAGCTTGATTCTTTTCCCTTTATAGCACAATTAAAGCAGGATGCATGGGAGTACTTCACAGTCAAAGCCGATTATAAACTGGAAAACTTCAGAGTCCTTCACAATAAAAGCAGATTATAAGATGGAAAACTTCGGGGTCCTTTGCACACAGTTCGCAGTGATTGCACGGTATAACGCTGGTGTGATAAAGCTCATTTATCAGTAGTGACTGACAGTACTTAAAAGAACATGAGAAGAGCTATGCTGGATCAGACCTGGGGTTCCATCTTTTTCGTTTTGTGTTGACACTCTTTTTGAGGATAGGCTTCAGCACATTGGATAACTTCTTTAGAGCTCTGACTAGCTCTGACTGAGCAGATTCACAACCCCACTGAAATAGGAGCCACCAGACTCCCAACGGTCAGATCCCTTCCCGTTGAGGCTGGTAAGCTCCAGAACTCATAGCAGAAGCTCTCTGATTGCTCCTGGAGTTGGTGCCAGCAGATACAAGGGCCAAGTCTATACTCTTAAGGCCAACAGGTTAGATTAAATGTGTGATTCTATTTAACATGTTTGCATTCTGAAGAGCAGCTAGGTGAGGGCGTGAATCAGGATTGGGATCACATTGCATGAGGAAAGGTGTTAAATTAGGGTCCCCATGTGAAAAGGAGGACAGGGCTCCTGTATCTTTAACAGTAGTAGGGAAAAAGGAATTTCAACAGGTGTCGTTTGTATGCATACAGCACCTGGTGAAATCCCCTCTTCAACACAACAGTTACAGCTGCAGGAGCCCTGCCCTCTTTTATATCTGGTCACCCTAGTTAAATCCTTTCCCTCTGCATCACTGAATTAAAATCCCTTCCTTCACCCCCACCCCACCCCACCCCATCTGGGATTGGATCCAGATCCATAGTTGCACCAGTGGAAGGAGGGAGGAGAGGATGCAGAAGTGCCATTCCACAATCAATATCCTCTCTTGCAGAATGACAGATCTGGATCTGACCCCTGGAATTTGTGTTGGGTTGGAAGTTGTAATTGGCACTAATCACAGCTCTCCCAGTTCCCTCTCACAGCAAATAGCACCTTCAGAGGGCGGGGGGGGGGGGCAATTTTGGTCAGCACTGTAAAATATCACTGCGGCCCCAATCCTGATCCTTCCCGACACCCATTCCCCATGGCTGCTATTGGCCTGGTTCAGACAACACGCTAAACCACGCTGCTTAACTACAAAATGTTTAAGGGATTTTGTGGTTAAGCAGCATGGTTTAGTGTAGTAGTTCCCAAACTTTCTCAGGTCACCGCCCCCTTGGTTCCACAAACTCATGCCCAGCGCCCCCTACCCTACACTATAAAAATCATTATTTAGAATAGCAGTTTTCAACGACCCACTAAGGAAGATAATAACAAAATTCAAAACAGTAACAATTAATTGAATATTTATTCAAAATCCGAAGCACCTGCAGCAGGCTTGCCAAGGGAAGGAGGGAAAAGAGCGAACACCTCTGTTTTGCAGCCGGCATGGCAGGGCACACCAAGCAGGGTATGTCTCTTCATTAGCATTTTGGTGCTTTTGAAACATTTCAATTCACCGTTAAAAGGACTCTTAAACGGTATTAATACATGTCTGGATTCTTTCCCTATATGTCTTGGGACCAAACTACCTTCTCCCATAAAAATGTCCCTGGGTTTTAAGACCTTCTGGAGAGGGGGTTCTTGGAAAAGACCACCTCGAGCGCCCCCCTGCCGCCCCTTTGCCTCTTAGCACCCCCCTATGCAATCCCACCGCCCCCAAGGGGGTGGTACCACCCACTTTGGGAACCACTGGCTTAGTGTGCTGTCTGAACCAGGCCATTGTGAGACAAAACAAACAGGGTAAATGCAGTTACACATTTAGTAGTTTGGTCCTTAGGTTCTAGGATGGAATAAGGGAGCTGTACGGATAAGAGCTGCCCTTACAGAAGCCACTGCTAAGTTGCCAGGCTGCCCTGCCTCAACAGTACCTTCTACGAAAACAGATAGGGATACATTGATGTACATATAATACTATTATTCTCATACCAAGGGTGCGTATCTCCCTCCTGACACACGTGTGCTTATTATTCCGTATTCCTGAAGCGTTTCTCTCTCTCTCAGTTTGCTGTATGCTATAATCTACAATCGTCTGCCGTGCACCGGCTTCTAAAGCAGGATGTGTGAGTAAACTGACCACAGCCATTTCCTTCTTTAAAACATAAGGGCATTTAATAGGGTGTTGAAACTGACAAGGGGCCTGGTTGAACTTTTTCTAGGGCCGTCTGTACGAGGTTGGATTGGGGTGTCGTGATCCGACATTCCGCATTTGCACTCCTCCTGAGTAATCCCCTTGGAAAGGAGTGCAAATGCAAGGTTTGAAAACTCATGGGGCTGCTGCTGCTGCTTCTGCCCCTAACACCCCATCGCCCCCATTGTTTCCCTCCTCCCCGCTGCCAAAGAGAAAGGAGTCATGGAGGGGGGAGTCAGCTCCTCTCTCCAATTTCATTTTTTTGCCTTTTTGTTGTAATGAGCGGCCCCCGTTGGCCTGTGGAGGTGGCCTGGTGGTTATTTGGCTCACTGGGCCGCCCCTTCTCTGCTGTACCAGTCCGCCCATGCCTGGCTCCAGCTGCTGCTGCTGCTGTTGTCGTTATTATTATTATTTGTATACCGCCCCATAGCTGAGGTTCTCTGAGAGGTTTACATAGGGTAAAAACGCTAAAAAAAAAATACAAAAAATTTAAATCACAAAAACATACAAAAACAAACCCAGGCTAATTACAAATTGCTAAATGCCTGGGAGAAGAGAAAAGTCTTGACCTGGCGCTGAAAAGATAACAATGTCAGCGCCAGGCAGCCCTTGACAGGGAAATTGTTCCACAATCGGGGGGCCACCACAGAAAAGGCCCACTCTCTTGTTGCCGACCTACAAGCTTCACTTGGGGAGGCACCCGGAGGAGGGCCTTGGATGTTGAGAGCAGTGAACAGGTAGATTCATGTCAGGAGAGGCGTTCTGTCAGGTATTGTGGTCCCAAGCCATGTAAGGCTTTATAGGTTAAAACCAGCACTTTGAATTGGGCTCGGAAACATACAGGCAGTCAATGCAAGCGGGCCATAGTGGGTCTTATATGTTCAAACCTACTTTTTATTTAATTGTGATGCTCCGCAAGACCGCAGAGGCAGTCCAGCCGCCTTCAGCTCAGTGCCCCGCCCCGCCCCTTCCCCATGTCCATGCTGACGGTGACCAATCGGGGTTGTCATTGGCTGGGCCACGCCTCCGGACCACAGAGCAAGGTGCCAGATGGCAAATACGCATCTCCGCCTTGCTCGGTGGAATAAGTCCGGGTAAGTGCCCGGCTTTTTTAAAGCACAGCTTCGGGGGAATGCCCTGAGAGAGCAGCACCATGGCCGCTGCTTCATATCAATGATGTGCTGCCACTGTGAATACACCCTGGGGCTTTCCCCTCATCAAGACAAGCCATAGAATAGCTGTTGCTCAAACCCATTCAGCAACATTGACTAGCTGGATTGGCAGTTGTTTGGAAAGGGAGGAAGAGTGGAGTGGAGGCTGAACACTTTGAACAACACGCTTAATAAGATATGATGACGGTCATAGAATCATAGTAGAGTTGGAAGGGGCCTACAAGGCCATCGAGTCCAACCCCCTGCTCAATGCAGGAATCCACCCTAAAGCATCCCTGACAGATGGTTGTCCAGCTGCCTCTTGAAGGCCTCTAGTGTGGGAGAGCCCACAACCTCCCTAGGTAACTGGTTCCATTGTCGTACTGCTCTAACAGGAAGTTTTTCCTGATGAACAGCCGGAATCTGACTTCCTGTGATGATGATGATGATGATGATGATGATGGGAGTTGTGGTCCAAAACATTGACAGGGCACCAGTGTGGGCTTGGGTCCTGTTATGCAGCAGCATGGTGACCTGAAACTCAACTTGGCAACCCAGCTGCTTTGTCTGCACATGCAGGGTTTCCACAGTTTAAGAATGAACACGAAGTGAACATGTTGCTACTGAGTTCTGCTCCAAATATTCCAGCTTTACTCAATACAATCTAGCAACTGGTGCAGTGGTCAATATCTTAGCCCAGGCCAGTTATTCATGTAAATGTTTCTGGCTGGCTGGCTACTCTGGTATGAACCCATACAGTTCACCGCGGAATACATCTAAATAGAGCAGCCACTTCTTTTAAAAACAGCCCTGCTTCTGGGTCTTCAATAGGAGCCTAAGCTGCAGACATTTAGAAGTTGGACCTTTCCCTAGCAGGGAGGTAAGGAATGCAAAATGCTTTCCCTGCTGAATTGCCATCCGGGCAGATTACAGTTAAAGACACTCCAGAAAATCATTGGAGGTGTGCAGAACGACTCCCCTCAGGAAGTTTGTTCACCCAGATCGATCATCTCATCAGGAACTTCCTGCTATGGTTTCAAGGAACCCCAGGATCCTACATGAAATAGATTGCAAATCTCTGGCATCATCTAATCTACCTTTAGCATTCACACATCACAAAAGTCAACAGTTCAGAGTGGTCTCGCATGTTTGTGCAGCAGCAAGGCTGGCATCAGGGGACGGGATCAGGCATTTGCTGAGGCCCAGACAGCAACACAGTCCCCCACTGGTGACCCCCAAAGCCCCCTGGCCCTGCTCCTCCTCTTGGATGTTGCTGTCTGGTCGCTTGCCCTCTCTACGCGAGCGAGCTGTGATGGGAGCAAGGAGAAGAATCCGCAGTCTGTGCTTTCCTTATCCCCTTCCTCTAGACGGTAGCATGGATTGGGTCCAAACAGACAGGGCAAGCAAATAGGCAGTAGGAACAGTGGCTGTTTCTAAAACTGTCTCCCCACCCTCCATCGTCCTGGGATCATCCCTGTGCAAGCAAATGACATACAGGGGATTCTGGGAGCAGGCAGGGACCATTTGCCTGGGATAATCCTTAGGTGTAGAAAGGGCCAGTGATGATGAGGGGCTATTCAGGGAAGATGCCCTGTCCAATCCCCCACCCCAAAATAAACACGTAGAATGTTATTTATGTTACTTAATGTCTCCAAACATGGGGTGGACATATGCTACGGAACACGGAGCAATTTTTGTTCCCTGCTACGCAATTTTTGTTTCCTGGAATTTTGGGGGAATATGCTTCTCCTCCCTTTCAGACTTAGGTACAATCCTATGCATGTTTAGACTGAAAAAAAAAAAAGAGTCTTACAATTCCTAGCACTCCCCAGCCAGCATGCTGGAGGTTGTAGGACTTTTTAAAAAATTATCTAAACTGATTGCGCCCTTAATGTGTTTACTGCAGCAAAGAATGCTGAAACTGTTACCCAGGCTACCATGTCAAAGAGGGTCTGTTAGAGATCCAAATCATGAACACTACAGCAACACATAAACTGTTTTGCAGAGATAATTGTGATAATAAAGGTCCTTTGTAATGCTTTATATAGTATGCTTTAAAAAAAAATATTTTAAAAATCTAGTTTTTGCTTGTAAATATTATTGTGTGTTGCCCTGGATATTTCTGTACAGAGAAAGTGACTGTGTTCTTATGCGTGTCTACTCAAGAGTCAGCTCCACTGAGCTCAATCTGACTTACTCCCACACAAGTGCATAGAGAACCGCAGCCTAGTACATTTGTAAATAGATGAAAAGATCTCTACCGGATAAATGAGGGGAAAGGACACAGAGAAATCTTACACCACATCTGCTTTTAAAGAGAACTTTGGTGAGGCAATTGTGCACTGAATAACCTCAGGAAAAGTTGTGTAGCCTATTGCTGATTGTTGCTTAAATGACAGTTGACTCTCCCGCCATCCCTGAATCACTAGAAGTCCAGACTGGGAGGTTCCTTGAGACATTTTCTATCAGACACTCCATTGGCGGAGTACCTGCCTTACACACCCCACCCTCAGGAATGATTCATTGGCATCATCAGCAAAAATACATCCTGCCTGTGGCTTGCCAAGGCTGACGATACCACTACATGACCACGAACACTTTACCTAGGGCAGCACTTTTCAAGCAGCAGTAGTAGATGCGAACAGACTCGCCGTTTCCTCAGCCCAGCCTTTGTGCTTCTGCAATAAGAGACGGAAGATCTGCCATGGAAGATGGGGTAAGCAATTTGGCATCCTTCAGATGTTTTGGACTACTACTTCCATAACCCCTGAATTTGGCCCATTATGTCTGGGGCTTATGGAAGGTGTATTCCAAACCATTTGGATGGTTCCAGATTGCCTACCCCTGAAATGGGCTAACACTGCAGTTCTTTGCATGTTTACTCTGAAAATAAGTTCCATTGTGTTCAGTGAGGTTTACTCCTAGGCAGGGCTGGCCCAAAACATTTTTCTACCTTCTCCGGGGCAGGATCTACACTACTGCTTATAATGGTTTATAAGGGTTACTACAACTGTTCAGGCCCAGGACACATTACATATGCAGTTTTCATACTGTTTTAAAAGTGTTATATTGTGCTTGATGCAGATCAGCCCTGGGTGCCTACTCTAAGGAAAGCTCAGGGAATGGCAACAAGGGTTGCCTTTTCAGTGGTGCCCCCCCCCTTATGGAACTACCTCCCCGATGAGGCTCACCTGCCGCCAACATTGTTATCTTTTCAGCACCAGGTCAAGACTTTTCTCTTCTCTCAGGTATTTAACAGCATATGCTGAGTTTTTTTCTTAACTGACCCCAGAATTGTAGTTTTAAATGGATATTGTCTGTTTTTATGCTTTTTATGGTTTTAAATTTTGTATATTTGTTCTTAATGTTCACTGGTTTTAATTTTTGTAAACCTCCCAGATAGCTTCAGCTATGGGGCGGTATATAAATGTAAATAATAATAATAATAATAATAATAATAATAATAATAATAATAGATAAGATGGAGTTTCACTGCATTGCAGCATCTTCTACCACACCTGACCGCAAAAGCCTAGCTTGGGGCAGTGAGAAGAACACTTGGAATGCATAGCCCTATCTTCAAACGCCTTGTCCTAGCTTGTTCACTGCTTCACTTGGCTGATGCGTCACACTACCTAAAAGTCTGGCCCTATTCCTGAGGACATAGGATTGGAGGCTGAGGATCAGGGCAGGTTTTATTAAGAGAGGGAACATCATTCACATCAAGTTTCAGTGGTTCGTTCACTGATATATTCAAAGTGAGAAGGCGCGGGGGGGGGGGAAATACCACCGAATAACTGCAGCAATATTATCAGCACAAAGCAAACACTACCCTCCCCCTTTTCAAAAGGGGGTGTTCATTTATTTAAAGTCTTTTCACCCACCTTTCAATCAAATCTTTCCAAGTTGGCTTACAACTTATCTTTCTAAACTATATGCACCGCACTGGTGTCAGGACTGGCAACTCGCATCTCAAGAGCCAATGAAGCCACTTTAACCAAGGATGCTACACATGAATCACGCCAGGGAGAGAGAGAGACGCTGGTGCTAGGCCAGCGCAAAAGATGCCAGAGCCAGGAGGGGGGTGGGGAGAAAACACATTGCTTTGAAGAATGCTGAACAGAGCAGCAAAGATGGCTGAACTCTCAGCAACCATTAGGGTGACCATATTTGGGAAACCAAAAAAGAGGACACCTAGTGTGTGTGTGGGGGAAGCAGCTTTCTGAGTCCTGCAGAAAGTACGTTATTCCCCCGCCACCTTAAAGAACCCGATTGGAGTGGAGGAGGGGAAAGGATTTCATTCTGCACCACCACCATCCACTCCAATTGGGGCCTTTTCTATAATGTCCACAAATGACCCACTTTCCCCTTTAAGACCTCAATTGGAGCTTGGGGTGGGGGAATGATGTGCCTCAAGAAAGCATGTCACTCCCTCCTGCCATGCTAATGGCAGTCTTAAAGGGGAAGGTGTGTCATTCCAGGACATTATTGAAAATTATAGAAAATCCCCCCTGACACCATGGAAAAAACAAAAACCAGGACAAATCCGGGGAAATCCTGACAGTTGGTCACCCTAGCAACCATGACAACACTGCCGATGCCTGCCAATCATGGACTGTTGCAGTAATGACCCCTCCCCCATGCCACTCGGACACAGAGGAAGCACCCAGTGCTCTGATGCTGATGGAGTGTGGTCAGGATCAGAATGTGTAGTTGACCTTCCTATGAGCTGACATATCTCAAGTATAGGATTGTGCTCACGTGCAACGTTAGGGAGGAGAACATTCAATGACCCAGCCTTTCCCTACCTCCCCACTCGCCCCCACAGCTTGACAGGGCACAATACAAGCTCAGCGTTACCACTTGAATGCATAAGCCGGGTCTTAAGACACCTTATTTCATTTTTTCCACTTTTCCTCAGAGCAGCGAATTTCTGAGGCCGGGCCAGGTTGTGGGAAGGGGCGGGTGGGCTGAGCTCATGCAGACCTGCTTGGTTGAATGCGAGGACAACTCCCTTGATAGGCCCCAGGGGACCAGCCGGCAGCAAAGAAGGCAAGGGCGTAAAGGGCATACAGGTCCCCTGTTTCTTTGGCTGGTCCCGTGTGCTGTTCGTGCTGCTTCAGCTGGGCAGGGCCTTTTCCTCTGCACATTGTTCTGAGTTTTTCAATATGGGGAAATACATACAAATTATCCCCATGCCTTTGCCAAAAAGCGTATCAATAGGGGGATGGGGCAGGCGCCATAGTAGAATAATGCCAAGAAAGATGGGATCCCAAGACAAGAAAGACATTGTGTGGGTACGGACTCCGTGGGCCATTCAAAGGTGCACCAGGGTGTAAAAATAAAAATAATGACAGCACAGCACTAGTGGCTAGTGCTGTGAGCAAGTGTAGAGCGGTGGTTAAGAGAACAAGCTGTGAACTGGGACGCCCTGGCTTCAGTTTTCACCTTAGCCATGAACGCAGGGCTTTTCTACACATGGCATTTATCGTGCACTCGTCATTCGCAACTCCCAGTTATTTATGAGTTCTTTAGATGATGTTGTGACCCTCCAGTTTTACTTCTGTGCCTAACCAGCACTTTGGGCAAGTTTTTTTTAGAGCAGGAGAAAAGCAGCATTTTATTGTGAAAGAGAAAGAACATGCAATTTCCTCATGTTTGTTTACATTATTCCACTAAGCTACACTACCACCTAGAGGTTATGTCAAGGGAAAGCAAGAAAGGAAACACTCCTTGCGCAGAATTCATATCTCAATTCTGCGCCGAAACTGAAAGTAGATACAATGGATTTACAGCCGATTTATTTATTATTTATTTATTAAATTTATATACTGCCCCATAGCCGAAGCTCTCTGGGCAGTTTACAATGATTAACAGCCGTGTGTAGAAAAGCTCTCACTGGGTGGCTGTAGTTAAGTCACTTCACTGAGAGCTTTTCTGCAGGAGGTTGTTAATCATTGTATCTACTTTTGGTGAATCACAGACTTGACATACAAGATCTACACAAAGGGCTTTTCCTTTCCTGCTTTTCTGCTACATAACCATTAGGTAGCGCTGTGCTATAGTGAGATATTGCAATTACACAAGTAGAAAAATAACTTTTCTTTTGCTTTCAGAAATAATAACTCATTTCTTCCGCTCTAAAAAAAAAAACACCCAGGAATTTGCTTTTAAATAATAGAAGTGAAACTAGAGGATCATGTCGATGTTTAAAGAACCCGTAAACAACTGGAAGGAATCATGAGTGCACAATAAATGCCTCATGTAGAAAAGCTCTGACTCAGCAGCACATAGATAGCAGGGCTGGCACTAGACAATTTGTGGCCTAAGGCTGAGCAGCAAATGGTGCCTCCCATTCCCATCAGTGCATAGTTCCCAAGGGCAGTCAAATTATTTTGGGACCTGAAGCACAAAATCCCACAAGTGTCTCTCTGCTTCCTTGATTACCTGAAGTTCTTACCTCACTTTGTATAATGACAGGGCCAGCTCTGAGAATCGTGGCACTGGCCTACCTTACAGGCCTTGTGTAAGGGTTAGAGTTAATGTATAGAAAGCACTTGGAGCATTTAATAAAATATTATATTAATTACATTTTTTTGTTTGAAAACCCAGAGAGGTTGCAATTCCAGCCCGCCAGGAAACCATATCCCCTGGATTAGGGGCAATACCCCAAATGTTGTTGGACTCCAACTCCCATCAACCCCATTCAGATAAGATATTCAGACCCTGAAAAATGCCTTTATGCAAGCTACTGTTGAAGTAGGTTTTAAATGGCAGGTACAATGCTCAGTGATGATGGGAATTATAGTCCAAAAACATCTGGTCAATTCCCCCAGCCTTGCTCTATTCCACTAGTTGTAGTTGCTGAGTGATGAGCAAAAGACACCTGGGCCAGGGACCCCAAAAAACTGCTGGGGGCACCAGGCATGGGGGCACTGGGCTTATGAGGCCTCCCACAGCTATTTACCCTGCAACTAGGGTCTGGAAGAAATAGCACAAATAGCTGTTTTTCACTTCTAAAACTGGAAAGACTGACCTCTGTGTCCGCCATTGCATCAATCGGTGTTTATTATTCATCACTGGGAAATTTACAACATCTTATAAGACAGGGATAAATCATATATGCATATCAAGCATCAATGTTGTGCACCAGGCTGGAAATGAAATTCAAAGATAAGGTATTCAAATGCTGAAAAAAAGAGAGCTTTTATTGAAATAGGTTTTAAGTGGCGGATGCTATTTATTTCTTTTTATAGTGATGTGTTTTTTATTGGTGTTTTTATTTGAGGTCTTTTGATTGGGATGATGTTTCTTTTATGAGTTTCAATTATGTCTTTGTGATTTTATTGATAGCCGACTAGAACAGTCCTTTTAGTGGAAAGGTGGAATATAATTTGAATAACTAACTAACTAACTAACTAACTAATTAAATATTATTGAGCCCAAGAAATAGCTTCAGAGGACACCTCCCTTTACCAGGTATTGATCACTTCCAAGTACAGTACGTTGTAATGTGCAGGGACATCTAGTGGTTAAATAATGTAATGCAGGTAGATACAGATATAGGTTTGTTATCTGTTACCCATGGACACAGTTCATGAAGGAAAAGAATCAAATCTAATGAAAGGTTTACTTAACTAACATTCAAAGTGTTACATCTTTTATGTTTACAAAGCTTCCTTAAATACAATGTTCTTGGTGTAAACTCCAGGGTGGCCACTATTAACATCCTTGTTCTAATTAGGGTGACCAACTGTCAGGATTTCCCCGGATTTGTCCTGGTTTTTGTTCTTTCCATGGTGTCAGGGGGGATTTTCTATAATTTTCAATTATGTCCTGGAATGACACACCTTCCCTTTTAAGGCTGCCATTAGCATGGCAGGAGGGAGTGACATGCTTTCTTGAGGCACATCATTCCCCCACCCCGAGCTCCAATGGAGGTCTTAAAGGGGAAAGTGGGTCATTCGTGAACATTATAGAAAAGGCCCCAATTGGAGTGGATGGTGGTGGTGCAGAATGAAATCCTTTCCCCTCCTCCACTCCAATCGGGTTCTTTAAGGTGGCGGGGGGATAACGTACTTTCTGCAGGACTCAGAAAGCTGCTTCCCCCCCACACACGCTAGGTGTCCTCTTTTTTGGTTTCCCAAATATGGTCACCCTAGTTCTAATCCATCAATGACTTGAGTCTTGATGTTTGACTCATTAGCATTGTCCACGGAAGAAGACAAGTGCAGGAAGCTAGATGTCAACTTGGTCCACAGTCTGTCCCTGATATGTTTTTACAGGCCATATGTTACTGGCTTATCAGTGTACTTTGGCCTGCACCTGTGTTTGTAAAGGTGTACAGAGACTTTTAAGTGTTATTTTGTTAAATTTAACAGCTAGAGGTTTCCCTTCTGAGCAATAACTAAACTTTTACTGGATTACTTTTAACTGCAGGTATCTCTTAATCCCTTCATGATTTGTTTACAGGCCGTATGTTACTGGTATATCATTGCACTTTGGCCTGTACCTGTGTTTATAAGCGTGTACAGAGAGTTTTTGTGTCATCATATTTCATTTTGCTTCAATTTGCAATTAATCATGTTGTACTTGACATTTTTGATAATAAAAATAAAACTTTATAGTACCTTGTTATAGAAGACAGCCTAACTTAAAAAAAAAAAAGCTTTATGGACATAAAGCTAACTCCCAACTTTGAATTAAGTGAAAACCATTGTTATTCAGCCCTTCTTTAACATTACCCCATTAATCTCAATCTTTATAAATTTAAACTTTATAATCTCTTGTTGACTGATGTAAACTATGTGCCCAGACTGCCTCACCAAGTCGGCTTTTGCGAGGTGGGTCATTTTAATAATAATAATAATTAATAATAATAATAATAATTTATTTCTTACCCGCCTCTCCATCCTGATCAAGGTGGGGAACAGCAGTAAGTATAAAATACATTAAATACTGATTAAAAATATAGTATACGTTGTTAAAACTTCCTAAAAAGCATCCTAAAATTCCACTGGATAGGCCTGCTGGAAGAGACCAGTCTTTACAGCTTTCTTAAATGCTAAAAGACTGTTAAGTTCATGAATCTCCTCCAGTAGGCCGTTCCACAGTCTGGGAGCAGCATAAGAGAAGGTAATACCTGTCAGCCTAGTTTTGGCTGGCTGAAGTAGATTTTTCCCAGAGGACCTGAGTGTGCGGGGCGGATTGTACGGGAGAAGGCGATCCCGCAGGTAGCCTGGACCCAAACCATGTAGGGCTTTAAAGGTGATAACCAACACTTCATACTTCGCCCGGAAATTAATTGGTAGCCAGTGAAAAGGTTTTAAAACTTGTTCTTGTGACTATTTATGTGGTTGCTGTTCCCAATCTGGATGTCAAACCCTCTCTTGTTCCCGGAGGTGATGGTTTCGGGGAGGAAGGGGCGCACCGAGAGAGAGAGAGAGAGAGAGAGAACACGTTGTGCCTCCTCGTTCCAACCTTTTCTGCATGCTCAGCTGTAATATTTGTGTAAAAAAAAAAACAAGACGGCCTTAGTTTTGGTCATTTACTATTAGTAGGTAGCCTGCTAACCTGTCATCCGAAGGTAGGCTTCTGTAACACTCGCTCTTGCGGCTTGGTTTTCTCTCCGCCTGTGCATTATTTTGCCTTCCCGCTTGAGCCGGTCCAGCTGTTTGCATGTCCATCTGGATGGTTTTCTGGAGCCTCCCCCTCAACACATCACACGGCAGGAACATGTCCCTTGATGAACTCAGCCCTGTAATTAGATGCAGCCGCAGAAGAGGACAGCTCCCACCCTCTCTGCCAAGCCACCCACCAAACTAAGCTTCACGCTCAGCCAGAGCTGAGTAGGAGGGAAGGAGGTGGCAGCAGGTGACCCTAGACGACAGCAGATTTAGCCATGTCTCCCTCTCCGAAAGGCTATCATCTGGGGGCACGCAGTACTCCTCCCCCCACGAAAAGTAAGTGGTACATGTGGTATTTATATGCCTTGATTTATTGTACCCATGTAATTTTAGGTATGTTTTATTTTAGGTATGTTTTTCTTTTAAATTATAATTAAAGAGGGGATAAAATAAACTTCTCAGAGACAATAAGATACTGTTCTGGCTCAAGGTAAAGTGGAAGCAGTTTCCTTGGCTAAACCCTTCACACCAAAAATGCCATAACACAGGGGTGCAGAACCTCATCCAGTCCACTGGAGTCCCCTAAGTAGCCCCACCCCCTTCCTTTAGCCCCACCTTCTTTCATTTGGTGGCTTCCTGGCTTTTGTGCCATTCTCAACTCCACCCCCATCCCATTCAAAAAGGTTGAAATGCCTCTCCTAAGACTTAGTTACAGGAAGTAAGAGCTTTAGGCCAAAATGTCTGGGTTTTTTTGGGGGGGGTTGGTTTTTTTGGGGGTATTTGGGGCCCTGTCCCAAGGGCAAGTTGTTTGGGTTGCTTTTGTGGTTGCCTAGCAACCCCAAGCAGATAGCTTCCTCTTCTCCTAGCCTGGGGTGGGTGGGGTGGAGGGTGTTGGACTGCAATTTCCATCTGCCCTTGCCAGCAAAGTCAATGCTGAGAGATAGTGAATGCTGCAGTCCAACAACATCTGAAGGGCCACACGTTCTCCATCCCGGTCCTAGACCTGGCAAAACGTGCAGATGTGAGGTGGGACAACTACTGCTAGGAAAAGTTGATTTCTTAAAAAAGAAGTCTGCTTGGAAACTTTGGAAGAGCTAGGCACCAGTCTTAAAGGTACGACAATAATATTTTTGTGTGTGAAAAGCATAAAAATTGCTAGCTTCAGTAGTGTCCAAAAGGCATTCCATACATGCTTAGAGACACTCTGTTTTATCATGACTCCATCCATTCTAGCGGTGCCCACCCAAGATATTTTGCCTGCCCTCCCCCTGCTTGGGCAACCCTTTAAAAAGTATCATTACCCTATTCAGACACCCAGATGGAAGGCTCCTAGTGCTAACAACAAAAAGGCATTGTGTAGCTTTTTCATCTTTTTCGCCTCATCAGATTTTCTCAAGGAAGATGGAAGCGGAGGTAGAAAAACATGGAAGGACTGTAAATGGAAGACGACTTTGTCTGGACTCCAGTAAAATTCCATGAAAGATGCACAGAATTATTATTATTATTATTATTATTATTATTATTATTATTATTATTTATATAGCACCATCAATGTACATGGTGCTGTACAGATTACACAGTAAATAGCAAGACCCTGCCGCATAGGCTTACAGTCTAATAAAGTTGTAGTAAACAATAAGGAGGGAAAGAGAATGCAAACAGGCACAGGGAAGTGTAAACAGGCACTGGGTAGGGTGAAGCTAACAGTATAGAGTCAGAACAACTCAATGTTTAAAAGCTATAGGGAACAGAAAGGTTTTTAGCTGAGTTTTGAAAGCTGTGATTGAGTTTGTAGTTCTCAAGTGTTCTGGAAGAGCGTTCCAGGCGTAAGGGGCAGCAGAAGAAATAGGACGAAGCCAAGTAAGGGAAGTAGAGGTCCTTGGGCAGGCGAGAAGCATGGCATCAGAGGAGCGGAGAGCACGAGCGGGGCAATAGTGTGAGATGAGAGAGGAGAGATAGGCAGGAGCTAGGCCGTGAAAAGCTTTGAAGGTCAACAGGAGAAGTTTGTATTGGATTCTGGAGTGAATTGGAAGCCAATGAAGAGATTTCAAAAGTGGAGTGACATGGTCAGAGCGGCCAGAAATTGAATGACAAAAGCCTCACCTGGAAGCACCCCAGTTTCTGCTTTTATTATCCATCTGCCCCATCTATGATGTCTTCATTCTGTCGCATGGCAAGGTCAGCTGCATTCCAGGCTGAATTCCTGGTCTGGGGCTGAGACACAATTGAAATAAAGCTCTATTAGGGTGTTTGTTAATGGGTAAAACAGTCAGCTCCATACCTGAGGGATGTACCCAACAAAGAGCTTCCCAGGGTCCCCCAGTGCAAGTGCTGTTACCTGGGAGAACTGTACAGCTGTTTGCTCCAAAGTCTCTCTATCCACTTGACCATGTAGACATCATGGACTCAGCTCACCAGGAGTTACTTAAGCTGTGATGGGTTGTGGTGTGTGCTGGCAGCCATTTTGAATATCCAAGCCACAGCAGGTGTTTGACGTGGCCTATCATGTCAACCAAATCCAGCAAAGGTGAGTTATTGATGTGCTTAATAAACCACCCACAACCCATGGGTTGTTATTAGGGTTATGGCTAGTTTGTAACCACACCAACAACCCATCCTTGCTGGGCTTGGATGACACAATAAGTCAAGGTGACCACCTGCCTCAGGTTGAAAATTCAAAATGGCCACTGGCATGCACCGCAGCCCATAGGCATAAATAATGGGCCTATTCGCACAACTGCTGCAGCCCAGTGTGGCAAGTGTGAGAACCAGCCCATTGTCTGGGTGCTTCCAGAGGAGGCCTTTAGCGTGCCACCATCCTGCCTCATTCAAAGAATTTTGCTGGGGTTTGAGGGTCGCCAGATGACATCTTTCTCCTCGTAGCCCTCCTGTGTTTTCCCATGACTTCTGACTTTTTTCTTACCGCAGAAAATCCATTTCACGCACAGACACACAGACGGATTTGTTGCACATGGCTGTGCCAGAAGCCCCCCTTTCCCTACAAATGATGTGCGCCTGCCTCTTGTTTTGAGTAGGAGCGGGCGGGGAGGGGTGGAATGAAAGTTGGAGTAATCTACTTTCATCATGTTTAAGGATTCTGATATGAATGTAAAGCATCATTTGCATCCAGGGGCTTTTCCTAAGCCATTGGGCTTCCCCCTCCTTCTGATTCCTGGGGGGGGGGGTTGGGAGAGGGGAGAGGAGGTACATGGCGATGCTCTAGTCCCTCGCAAAGGTCTGGGAAAAGTGCCCAGTGACACGTGCGGGTCGTTAGCTTTGGCAAAGGCAGCAGCTGCAGCAGGAATAATCCCCTGGACCCCTTAGGGGTGGAAATGGCGCTTGGGCAGCTGATTGGAAGAAGCCAGGGCTCTCCGGTCCCAATTTCCCCCTCCTTCCTCTCCCCACGAGGTGACTCATCACGGAACCCCAGCCCCAGCTCCTGTGCAGGGTCCAGGAGAGGCCCTACGCAGGGAGGGAGAGAGAGGCGGGTCCTAGGAGATGATGAGGGGGGAGTGTAAACAAACACACCAGTAACCATGATGACTTCAGGCTGGGAGAGTGGGAATTGAGATGGGGTCGGCAGTGGGCCGTGTTCTCTCTCTCTCTCTCTCTCTCTCTCTCTCTCTGTGCCAAAATAGGCATTACCTTATCTAGAAGCTATGTTTTCCCTACCCCATTTTTACTCAAGAGAAGGCACAAAGCCACCAGTCTGGATCAGGACCTGTGGGGGGAGGTTTAGAGGGGGCTTTAAAGATCTGCATCTGGGGTCCTGTGCCTACTAGAATAAAAATGGGGTGGGAAAACAAAGCTGTTACAGATTTAAAAAGGGGAAAAAACCCTCCCAAATTCAAGTTACTGTAATAGCTTTATTTGGCCAACCAAAAGATCACCAAAAATGTGCAAGCTTTCAAACATCTCGTTCAGTCTGCCCCCCACCCCCAGATCTTGGGGCTCAAGAATTTTATAACCGGAGATACAAGGGTTTGAGCTTTGGACCTTCCACGTGCAAAGCACATGCTCTAGAGCAGCCTTCCCTAAGATGGAGCCCTCTGCACATGTGTTGGACTACCATCTGGCTGGGGAGGATGGAAGTTGTAGTCCAACACATGTGTGGAGGGCTCCAGCTTAGGGAGGGCTGTGCTAGACTAAGGGATAGAACCATATGAGGAGTGGAATTGCCCACCCAGCACCAGGCGCTCTGCAGGACAGATGGTGTCAAATTGGAAGCCACACCCATGGAAGCCATAGCTTCACTCTCCAACCATTTTGTCTTTCTCCATGCTGAGAGGGGCATGGAGTTCCCTGCCTCTCTCAGCATAGAGAAAGAAAGGGACTCAGCTGCTGCTCCTAGTGCCAGCTGACTTCCTGGTTTTGCATGGCACGCTGAGTTCTTGGCTGGCGCTGGGAACAGCCAGTCCCCCACTGCCCACATCCCCCATCTCCAATCACTGATCAGAGATAACAGTGGGTATTCCCTTGCATTATTATTATTATTATTATTTATTTATATAGCACCATCAATGTACATGGTGCTGTACAGAGTAAAACAGTAAATAGCAAGACCCACTCCTGCTCCCAACAGGGATTCCTCCAGGGGGGCAGATCAAGCCCCACCTCCTGGAAGAACTAAGAAGGCTAAACGGGCCAGATGTTGGAACCTCCGCAGACCAGATTAGACCCGTGGGCTCTTCATTCCTGGTGTAGACCATTGAACTATAGGGCCTGTTCAGATGACACACTAAACTATGGTTAGGCCACTAACCCTTTTGCAGCAAATGGTTGGTGAGAATGTTTAAACCAAAGGGTCACCATATGGAAAGGAGGACAGGGATCCTGTATCTTTAACAGTTGCATAGTAAAGGAATTTCAGGAGGTGTCATTTGTATGCATGCAGCATATGGTGAAATTCCGTCTTCATCACAACAGTTAAAGCTGCAGGAGCCCTGCCCTCTTTTGTATCTGGTCACACTATGCAACTGTTGTGATGAAGAGGGATTTCACCAGGTTCCCCATATATACAAATGGTAACTGCTGAAATTCCCTTTCCTATACAACTGTTAAAGATACAGGAGCCCTGTCCTCCTTTCCATATGGTCACCCTAGTTATGTAGCCACCATGATTAGGAATGGTTCACACAACACGCTAAGTCATAATGTTTAGCTCAAAATGCTTAACCACTATAGCTTAGCGTGTCATCTGGAGGGTCACAGTCCATTCACTTGAGTTGAGATGGTCTTTGAGTCTAGTTATGTATGTGAGCTTGTTGCCCTGTTTATTGATGACACTATTAATACGTTTTGATTCCCACTTGTACAGGTGCTCTGCAGAGTTACAAAAGAGTAGGGTGACCATAAGACAGGGCTCCTGTTTCTTTAACAGTTGTATTGAAAAGGGAATTTCAGCAGGTGTCATTTGTATGCATGCAGTACCAGGTGAAATTCCCTCTTCATCAGATACAGCTGCAGGAGCTATATTAGAGTGACCAGATACAAAAGAGGGCAGGACTCCTGCAGCTTTAAATGTTGTGATGAAGAGGGAATTCCACCAGGTGCTGCATGCTTACAAATGGCACCCACTGGAATTCCTTTTTCAATACAACTGTTAAAGAAGCAGGAGCCCTGTCCTCCTTTCCATATGGTCACCCTACAAAACAGGCACTGGATCAAAGGCTGATAGTTACTCTATTTAATGGCAAGCATAAAGTTGCAGTTTTATGTATGTAAACCAACAGCCATGATCTTGTCAGTACCACCACCTTGCTATTGGAATAATCTTTTTAAGCCTCATAATTTACTTTCATGTACTCCACTAAAAGACTGTGTTTTAGGGCTGATCTTATATGTTCAGCAAACACACATGCTACAGACCTTACCTGACTGTAGCATTCTAGTTTGCAGGGGAGGAAATCACAATCACAATGCTCCTTGAATGTAGAAACATAGCCTCTCAAGGAGAGGCTTTCTGCCTGGTGGGCCAATTTTCTACATTAAAGTAGGGTGACCAACTGTCAGGATTTCCCCGGATTTGTCCTGGTTTTTGTTCTTTCCATGGTGTCAGGGGGGATTTTCTATAATTTTCAATAATGTCCTGGAATGACACACCTTCCCCTTTAAGGCTGCCATTAGCATGGCAGGAGGGAGTGACATGCTTTCTTGAGGCACATCATTCCCCCACCCCGAGCTCCAATTGAGGTCTTAAAGGGGAAAGTGGGTCATTCGTGGACATTATAGAAAAGGCCCCAATTGGAGTGGATGGTGGTGGTGCAGAATGAAATCCTTTCCCCTCCTCCACTCCAATCGGGCTCTTTAAGATGGCGGGGGAATAACGTACTTTCTGCAGGACTCAGAAAGCTGCTTCCCCCCCCCCACACACACACACTAGGTGTCCTCTTTTTTGGTTTCCCAAATATGGTCACCCTACATTAAAGGAGATGTCTTTCTTTTATGTGGGGGAGCACTGAAGAATTCAAAGCCACCCCCCACCCCACCCCCTTCATTGTGATGTGGTAGAATCCAAGAAGGACATGCAGTTTTATTAGCTGTTAAGTCACATTCCTGCAGCTGAATCTCACTAACTCAACGCCTTCCTCACTGCTGAACTGTTTTAGCTACATCTTCCCCACTGGCAAACACTCTGTTAGCCACACCCACTCATTTGGAACACATTATCACAGCCATTCCCATACCATTGGAACATGCTGTCTTAGTGGCCACACCTTTTCCATTGGACCTGAATGCGCATACTTGAGGGCTGATTCATATTTGCATGTACATCATTTAATAACACAACAGTTGATTACTCTGGTTGAGATATGAAAACTTCCTTTGCTGCAATCTGCTGTGCCCAAGGTGATAAGAAGAAAGCCCTTTGTGATGTACAACCTCTGACAGCTGCTTCACACATGCAGGCCATCACTCACTGCTGCTGCCACAGGCTCAGTCATGGCAGGCCATCCTAGTACAGGGGCAGACAACCTGGTGCCTTCCAAATATGTTCAACTACAACTCCCGAAAACCCCAGCAAGTATGGGAAAGGGACAGGGATTGTGGGAGTTATGATCCAAAATATTCAGAGGCCACCAAGTTGCCTACAAGAACTTCTATGCCCAATAGAAGATTTTCCAAGGGTGGTGAAAAGCAGGGTGACCACATGGAAAGGAGGACAGGTAGGGTTGCCATATTCTGAATCCACAAAACTGGAATAATTTTTTTTTGGCGGGGGGGGGGGGGCTAGGATTTTTTTTTAACAAACTATGTAAAGGTCTAGGGAAAGCCCAATTTTTCAATTAAAACATCAACAACTGTAAAACCAGTCATCTTAAATGCACTGCAACTTACTTCCAAATAACAGATTTGAGGCTTGCAACCCAAATCCAAGGGGGTAGATTGTTGAAGGGTGGTATTTTTGGGAGTGACTTTCCTTTCCTTTCTCCCCTCTCTCCGTCTTTTTCTCTGCTGCTGCTGCTCCACTAAGCAGGATCAAAGCACCATTTTGGAGGTTGGCATTTCTCCGGCCAGCTGGACCAGGAATCCAGGATTCTTGCCCAGCTGGTCGGGACATTTCAGAATCTCCTGGAAATCGGGACATTCCCGGTTTTCCGGGACATATGGCAACCCTAAGGACAGGGGTCCTATATCTTTAATAGTTGCGTAGGAAAGGGAATTTCAGCCGGTGTCATTTGTATGCATGCAGCACCTGGTGAAATCTCCTCTTCATCACAACAGTTAAAGTTTTAGGAGCTATACTAGAGTGACCAGATACAAAAGAGGGCAGGGCTCCTGCAGCTTTAACTGTTGTGATGAAGAGGGGATTTCACCAGCTGCTGAATGCATAAAAATGACATCTGATGAAATTCCGTTTTCAATCAAACTTTTAAAGATAAAGGAGCCCTTTCTTCTTTTCCATATGGTCACCCTATGAAAAGGCCATCATGAAAAGAAGTCCCTCTCTCCAGGGCCGGTGCCAGACTATTTTGTGCCCTAGGCAGGTGAGCGGCTTCCAGCCAGGCGCACTGTTCCGAAGCCGCCCCCTGCCCCAGCGTCCTGGCTTCAAAGCCAGCACCCAGCCGGAAGCCGCTCCTGGCTTCGAAGCCAGGACGCTGGGGTTGGGGTGCAGGGTGTCTTCAGAACAGTGCACCCTCCTTTGCTTGGCACTCTAGGCTGCCGCCTGAGCTGCCTCTATGGCAGCGCCAGCCCTGCCTCTCTCCATGCGTGAAGGATTCCAGATCTGAAGTTACGCATGCTTAGGGATATATTAGGTACTCCCAATAGGGCTGTATGGATTTGCAGTGGATTGACAGGCATCATTCATTCCATCATCCACTCATGGACAGAAAGGTGTGGATTTGTCCCAATCCCATCACCACCAAAAAGTAACAACAACAACAACAACAACGATCCGCAAGTCCATGGAATCTGTGTGACTCGAAAAAAGCCTGTCCATTGCAGAATCCGCTGGTTGGAGTCATAAAAATCCAAACTCATTTGAATCTATTGCAGATTTCTTTGACATCCCAGTTCCCTTGGGGGTGTCTACATGGTCCGTTTACCCCATCATGGCTGCGCAGTGGCGATGCGTTGTTTTTATGTCGCAGCTGCCAACTTACAGCTTCTACCCTCGAAACTGCGCTTTTTCACCGTGTGGGTTTACTGCGATTTTTTTGTGTTGCTCAGTGGTGGCCTCAGTTCAGGTTAACTCAGTGCGTGTTGCTGGGGGCAGGTGCAAGTCCAGGATAACTCCAGGGTAAGAGCAGGAAGACAGGGTAGGGGGTGGTCTCGACAAGCTGAATGGCGGCTTGCCCTGCAGTTATTTGGCCTGATAGCCCACGCTCCCACCTGCATTCTAAATTTATTGTTCTAGCTCTGCAGGTATGATGCTGCAGTGTTGTATTTATTTATTACATTTCTATACCGCCCAATAGCCGGAGCGCTCTGGGCGGTTCACAAAAGTTAAAACCATTCAAAGTATAAAACAACAGTATAAAACCATAATATAAAATACAATATAAAAGCTCAACCAGATAAAAACAGCAGCAATGCAAAATTACACATTTAAAACACCAAGTTAAAATTTATTTATAGACTATTAAAATGCTGAGAGAATAAAAAAGTCTTCACCTGGCATCTAAAAGTATATAATGTAGGTGCCAAGCGAACCTCCTTAGGGAGCTCATTCCACAGCCGGGGTGCCACAGCAGAGAAGGCCCTCCTCCTGGTAGCCACCTGCCTCACTTCCTTTGGCAGGGGTTCGCGGAGAAGGACCCCTGAGGATGACCTTAGGGTCCGGGCAGGTACATATGGGAGGAGGCGTTCCTTCAGATAGCCTGGCCCCAAGCCGTTTAGGGCTTTAAATGTTAATACCAGCACTTTGAATCGGGACCTGGACCTGGACCTGGACCGAGAGAATCAACTGCAAAGTAGTGTCATGTAGAATGGTCTGCCGGAGGAGACTCATCAACTTGACAGTCTATTAGCATTCAAGAAAGCTATCAACACTGATCTGTTCCGGCAGGCTTATCCATTGGAATTTTAAGATGTTTTTATAGGGTGACGGAGGAGGACAGGGCTCCTGTCTCTTTAACAGTTATATTGAAAGGGAAATTTCAGCAGGTGTCATTTGTATATATGGGGAACCTGATTCCGAACTTTAGTCTAGCAAAACTCTTGGAAGGCCTGACTACTAATACCAGAAAGATATGTTGTACTTGGCTGTGGATAGTCCCAATGAGATCCTAGGTATGTTTACAAGGAAGTCCCACTGAGTTCAATAGCACTTACGCCCTAGTCAGTGTCTCTACTGATGGAAAAGAATTCTGCATATGCTGCATTATCACCCTAATGATAATATTAATGGTAATTAAGTATCAACAATTAAAATAATTTTAGCTGATCAGATGTATGACATTTAGTTGACCAATTAAATCTGTACGAATTTCCATAAGAATACATAAAGACTACTGTCATTATTTTCTGCCCACAGGTGACACACCAAGTCCTGTCTTAGAGGTACTCCCCACTCCTATCCCAATAAGAGAGTGAATAAGGAACGATGTCTTTCCCCTTCTGTAAGTATTTGTACTGAAAAAGATTTTTCAAAAAATGTGGCTTCATTGATCAAGGACACCTTATAGATCAGGGGTGTTGAACTTTAGGCTCATGAGCCAGATCTGACCCACCTGGACTATCAAACTGGCCCCACCTGGGTTCACCTTCCCCTGTCCTCCAACCACTGATCATTGGGTGATTTTCTGGCCTTTGTACAGGTTTCTTTCGCTGCTCTAAAAGACTGAAATACCCGTCCTAAGGCTTACAGTAGTTATTGGCAGTAAGAACTTCAAGCTACAATGTGCTGGTATATTTGGCCTGGGCTCGTTTGCCATTAGTTTCGTCCACCACTGGGATGCATCTGCAGGAACTTCTCTGAAATTGAATTCAGTCCTTGGGCTGAAAGAGGTTCGATGTCCAGGCAGGCGGGCAAGCAGGACCCTCTCTCCCTTCCCCCAGGAAAGCTAGGGACTTGTAGACTTTTCACAAGGCAAACTCTCCTGCTTCCCAATCCTGTGTGCGTGGATCAACAGGACTAGCATCTGAGAAAGCGTTGCACCGGGAGGCCCCAGTGTGGCCTGATCCACCTATGACTCCTTCCTCGGAAGCCTTATTCACCCGAATAAACGTGCGGAGGGGATCAGGACGCCAGGCTGCATAGTGGGTTGCGTTCGCACGGAAGTAAGTCCCGGTGAATTCCAGACGGCTCGGTCCCAAATCGAAGTGAGCCGGTCCCAGCTCCCCACTTGGCACACATGTTCGGACTTCTGCACAATTGGGGTGGGGTGCAAGTAGCTTGCCTTGCTTAGGGCACCAAATAGTCTGGCACCGGCCCTGCTCTTGTAGGCGCATGAGACCAACGCTTTGTGAAATTTACAAATGTGGGAACCGCATTCCACCCTGTGGAAAAAGCAGCCGGCCCTTAACGGAAGACTTGCAGCTGTTGGAGAGACAAGCGCAACTTTATACTGCAAGGAGTGGTGGGGACGATGCGCTGCATCCAGTTGGCAGTGCGCAGGGAATTTGTTGGAGGTGGAACATAAGCAGGACAACAAAGTGGCCAAAGATGGCAAGTTAGCACCCTGTCTTCTGATGTCATTCGTTATTATTTTCCCCAAACCTTTTCCAGGGCTGAAATAACCATCCCCTGAAGCTCTGTTGCGGCTGAAGCATCATTCCAGCACATGTCAAAAGCATTCTTTAAGGATGTAGCAAATGTATATTCCTGCTTCCGTTCTTTGTCTGGCCTGTGTCCAGAGCCCAGCAGGGGCTTCCTTGCATTTTGCAGTCCTGGAGACAGCAGCTTGGATTGCTCCAAGTAATCGCTCTCCTAGTAAAAGCTGTGTTGTGTTTCCTGCCTTGTTTATTTTAATTTGCATGTTTAGTTCACTTCAACTTACTGCTGGGGTTAGGAACAATGCATTTCAAAACATATTGATTTATTGATTGAGTGGTTGATTGCATGAATTATGATATTCATGTTCAACCATGTTTTACTCCCCTTCCCCCATTTTATCCTCTCAATAACCCTGTAAAGTAGGGGCCGGTCTACACCAAGCAGGATATAACACTTTAGAAACGGTATGAAAACTGTATATGTGATGTGTCCTGGGCCTGAACAGTTGTCATAACCATTATAAACCGTTATAAGCAGTAGTGTAGATCCTGCCTAGGTTAGGCTGAGAGATACTGACCGGCCTAAGCTGAGCATATGTGGTTTGGGTGCTATGCTACTTAATTTAAGACTGTCTTCTTAGCTGCCAAGCCAACATGTGAGACGGCTCCTCCTGAATCTTTAACATTTGAGTACCAACATGAACTAGTGCTTACATCACGGGTTTTGAACTTCAGGTTCATGGGTTCCAAAATGACCCTCCAAGGTTCCTCAAATAGTCAGGCCTCCTTCCTCTGATCCCATCCTCTTTCTCCAACCCACCAATTGTTTAGTGGTTACCCGGTGTTTATGCATTTTTCCCCATTTGAAAAAGTTGAAATGCCCTGCCTAAGGTTTAATTACTGGCAGTGAGAGCTAAAACGTGCTGATATTTTTGCATTTTCACCCCACCTTGCCCCTTTTGGCTTTGATCTTGCCCCCGTTGGCTTTAGCTCCACCCATCACTGGAACGTGGCCCTTGAGAGCAACTCCGAAATGAAATTTGGCCCATGAGGTGAAAGAAGTTTTGCACCCTTGGCTCAGAGGGTCAGGTGGGGCCTGGGTTCAAATCCTCACTCAGCCATAAAGCACACAAGGGGATTTTGGACTAGGCGCTACCTCAGCCTAAACTACCTCCTAGGGCTGTGCGGATAAAAAGGAAGGGGGTGAAAACCATGCACGTGCCACTCTGATCATCCTGGAGGAAGGGAAAGACAGAAAAATAAATAAATAAATAAAAGAACAGCGAATGTTATCAAATATGTTATGGGAGAAACTGCAGTGGTAGTAGTTTTTTCTGTCCAGCTCATAAAGGTACACCCATTCTCTGTCGTAATGCAGAGAGATTGGTAGTACTTAGGTAAGGGCAGGAGTGCCGATGACTCACCTCTTATGTGCCATTATTTATTTATTTACAATATTTATATGTCGCTCCCCATTGAAAATTTCGGAGCGGTGTACAGGATAAAATAAAAACAGAAAACACTTTAAAATAGATTTCAAAAGAAGCAAAATGTACAGAGAACCGTGGCTGGTCATTAAGGAAAGGCTTCCTGGAATAATGTTGTTGTTGTTATTATTATTATTATTAATTTATATAGCACCATCAATGTACATGGTGCTGTACAGAGTAAAACAGTAAATAGCAAGACTCTGCCGCATAGGCTTACAATCTAATAAAATCCTAGTAAAACAATAAGGAGGGGAAGAGAATGCCAACAGGCACAGGGTAGGGTAAGCAGGCACAGGGTAGGGTAAAACTAACAGTATAAAGTCTGCGCAACATCAAGTTTTAAAAGCTTTAGGAAAAAGAAAAGTTTTTAGTTGAGCTTTAAAAGCTGCGATTGAACTTGTAGTTCTCAAATGTTCTGGAAGAGCGTTCCAGGCGTAAGGGGCAGCAGAAGAAAATGGACGGAGCCGAGCAAGGGAAGTGGAGGTCCTTGGGCAGGCGAGAAACATGGCATCAGAGGAGCGAAGAGCACAAGCGGGGCAATAGTATGAGATGAGAGAGGAGAGATAGGAAGGAGCTAGACCGTGAAAAGCTTTGAAGGTTAACAGGAGAAGTTTATAATGACATTTTGGGGAGGCACTGAAAGGAATACAAGGTTGGTTCCCTCCAAAGGCAGGGAATTCCATAGGAGCGGGGCCACCACACTGAAGGCTCTTCCCTGGTGGACTCCAATTGGAGGATGGGTCTATGTGGAACCACCAGGAGCCTTTTTATAAATGCCTTTTGACCACTACCAAGGTATTAGGTGCTCTCCAGATGTTTTGGACTCCATTTCCCATCAGTCCCAACAAGCATAGCCAATGGCGAGGAACCCTGGGAGTTGTAGTCCAGAACATTTGGAGGGCAATTTCATCAGGTGGGAGAAGTCTTCCCTGCCAATTAAGTAGATAGATAAATAGATAGATATAAACACAAGGTTGCCTAAAGCAGACAAGGGAAGAACTTGATTGCTGATATAGCATTTAATTCTCTTGTATGCATACCTGTCACTTCAGTTGCTGAGCCAAGAGGATGTTGAGTTCTTCCCATGGCCAAGAAACACATCACTTTTCCCTTTTTTTTGGATTATATTGTTAACTGCCTTAGAGAGCCTCACCTATGGGATGTAATAATAATAATAATAATAATTAATAATAAATTATTATTATTAATAATATTTATTTATAAAGCGCCATCAATTTTCATGGCGCTGTACAGAATAAAACAAAACCAGACCATCTGCCATATGGCTTACAACAGCCTTCCTCAACCTGGGGCGCTCCAGATGTATTGGACTGCATCTCCCAGAATGCCCCAGCCAGCTCTGCTGGCTGGGGCATTCTGGGAGTTGTAGTCCAACACATCTGGAGCGCCCCAGGTTGAGGAAGGCTGGCTAACAATCTAAAATCACCGTAACAGACAGGGGAGGGAGGGGAAAAACCAATAGGGGTAAGGACGTTAAAACTAAATATAGACTAGTATGACCACGCTACGGTTAAAAAGCTTTCAAGAAAAGAAATGTTAAATAAATCTGCCATCACCCAAAGTAGGAAAGAGCAGATTCTAGCTGGCTTGATTTAATTGTAAAGTTTGCATACACGGGGAGAGAGAAAAAGTAAATTTCAACACACATCAGAAATCAAAACTCATCACTGCATTTTTTAAAACTTGGTTCCCCCTTGTTGCCATGCAGGGTTTGTTTAAATCCTCGTGGCCATGTGGGGAGTCATCCTCATGGAGTACTTGGGCCAAATAAATGGCTCCCATCAATGGTGTTATCAGGGCTGGTTTGAGACAGGTTGGTTCCTGAGCCAGCACTCCCCTGCCCAACACTCTTATTTACACGGGGTGTAATTAATTGACCCAGGTTTGAGAGGGCCCTGGGCAAAGTATCATCTGGTGGGCCTCATCTGTCAGTGGACCCTGGTGGGCTTGCGGCAGCACTTTTAAGCATCTGGTGTTTAGCCACACCTAATTTCCCAGAATGCTCCAGAAAGACACTAGGTCAGGGGCATTGTGGGAAAATAAAAGTGTGGCTAGTTCCAGCTGCCTGACACAGCTCAAAGCGCCACCAAACCCCAAATCAAAGGGGAGGCATCAGCCATGGGCCCCACTAGTACCCTGAACCCTGGCAGTTGACCAAGGCTGGTCTCCAATTCAGGATACCTCCAGTATCGTACTGGTATCAGAGCCAGTAAGCCTATATACACCAGTTGCTGGGGAACATGGGCGGGAGGGTGCTATTGCACCCATGTCCTGCTTTTGGGTTCCTGGTCCACAGCTAGTTGGCCACTGTGTGAACAGAGTGCTGGACTAGATTAGGGTGACCAACTGTCAGGATTTCCCCGGATTTGTCCTGGTTTTTGTTCTTTCCATGGTGTCAGGGGGGATTTTCTATCATTTTCAATAATGTCCTGGAATGACACACCTTCCCCTTTAAGGCTGCCATTAGCATGGCAGGAGGGAGTGACATGCTTTCTTGAGGCACATCATTCCCCCACCCCGAGCTCCAATTGAGGTCTTAAAGGGGAAAGTGGGTCATTCGTGGACATTATAGAAAAGGCCCCAATTGGAGTGGATGGTGGTGGTGCAGAATGAAATCCTTTCCCCTCCTCCACTCCAATTGGGTTCTTTAAGGTGGCGGGGGAATAACGTACTTTCTGCAGGACTCAGAAAGCTGCTTCCCCACACACACACTAGGTGTCCTCTTTTTTGGTTTCCCAAATATGGTCACCCTAGACTAGATGGACCCTTGGTCTGATCCAGCATGGCACTTTTATTTTCTTTTTATTAAAATATTCCAGGACAAGTGGGACCTACAACAAAATGTTGCAGCGTGGAGTGCTCCTGTTCAGGGTTCCAGCCAGCTAATCATTCTCTCTTCCACAATACTCCATTCTATTACCCTGGGTTCCCACCCCCATCCCTGCTCCAAACAGAATTCCTCAACCACCGACTATGCTCAGTCCTCACTGGGCTGATTCCCCACTCCAGCCCTTTTAGGGTTTTTCTCAAGATATTCTTGTACTTTTTGCAAATCTTGGGCTTCCCTGCTGAAACCTCCCTCCTGTGGTTTGAGGTGCTGCTTTGGCTGCAGATAAGAACTGGCACTTGGAGAACTGAGTTCGCTGTTAGTATATATGATCGGTGTTGTTGTTTTTTAAAAAAGGTGCCCCTTTATCAACGTAGACAACATAGACATCTGCAGTGGGTCTTGCTTTAATAAGTGGATACTTCCACCATGCCAGCAATCTCCAATGTTTATCCAGTTAGTCTATATTTTTAGGTGGTTATGCCTGTTGCAATAACAGTCTCAATACAGGCATATCTGTGCTGGAAAGCTATACTGGATTTTACAGCACGAGATCTGCCCCTCCTCCAAGAATCCCAGGAATTGTAATTTGGTGACAGAGCTGAGAATTCTCCACTAGGGATCCCCAGCCCCCGACTTCCTAAACTACGTTTCCCAGGATTTTCTGGGGAGAGGAAATGACTGTTAAACCAGACTTAAGTTTGTGATCTTGTTATATCCTTAAGAGGTTTGCTAAAAGACACTTATCCTACACAATTTCGGAGCTTTTCAAGTGTCCCAATTAAAGAACAATAGGATCATACACCATCACAGCATCTCATGAAGGATTTCAAACACACACACACACACACACACACACACATATATATGATATAACATAAAACAGAATTATGCCATAAAACATCATTTCCCTGATCTCTGAAATGAAAGCCATCTGGACGGACCCTCGGTGAGACACAACCCAGCGTCTTCCTTAAAGTGGCAGTCTCACAGAGACCCGACGTCATTGTTTATAACATTCCTAGCACATCGCATACTGTAGCAGTGCGCAAGAACACACTGGCAAGGACAAAGGGGAAGAACAGACATTCAGAACGGAACCAAAGCCAAGACATGCCCCTCCCGGACTTGGACATGAACATGATTTCCATGTGACATTTCAAACACATATGCTGTTGACTCAGCCTGGGTGGGGAATGTGGCAGCAAAGGAGGATGCTTGGGAAAAGGTAGGACCAAGAGGGAGGGAAGCCAGGTTCCTGTGATAAACTGAGAATCCTTACCAAGTAGCTAGTTCAGACTTCTCCAACCTGGTGCCCTTCGGATGTTTTGAATTTCAGTCCCCATCAACATCAGCCAGCTTGGCCAATAGTCAGAAATGTTGGAAGCTGTAGTCTAAAACATCTGGAGAGCACCAGACAATGGAAGGCTGAGCTAGCTCAATGATGCCACATGGGGCAATTGAGTATTTGTCAGCTGTTGGAGTAGAGCCTTGTAGAGTAGGCTGGCATTCAGGGCCTTGTATGAGTCAGGTCTGCACTTGCATACCTTATAATAACTTGCACAATGAATGAAGCCCACCAGCCATGCATAGCAGTCTACATGTGGCTTGATAAAGTTCCTGGTGTTGCTGTTGTGACAACCCCTATGTTGTGATGTAGACCTCTGCCTTGATTTGCCACCCCTGCAGTGCTGAATAGACAGGTATCCTGGTTTTTTTTATTTCCAAATACCCATACAAGGGTTGATTCCGCCCCCCTGCTTTTTTTACAATAATTTATCTGGTCAGAACTGGGTAGTCCTTTTGTAATGTAAATTCAGCATCATTAAAGTGCTAGAACCAACCTCTAAATTTCTGATTGGCTACTTTGAGCTTTTCTACGCACTACACGAAGAGTGTTTCCGGCTTTTCCACTGCATAACCTCTAGGTGGCACTGTGGAATAACGCACCCAACTGAAAAAAGTTCCTTTCGCTTTCACAATTAAAATGCCACATTTTCTCTGCTCTCTCTGAAAGTGCTCGTTAGACAGAGAAGCAAAACTGAAGGGTCACAATGTTGACTTAAGAACCTGTAAACAACCATGAGTTGGAAATGATGAGCACAGGATAAATGTCTCTTATAAAAAAGCCATTTGACTTCTTGCATCAAAGGAGATCGTTACCTTGTTGTGGTGCTGGAGCTTGAGCACCTCAAGGATGCCATGAGCTAAACCGTGAAGGGACACCCAAGACGGGAAGGTCATGGTAGAGAGGTCAGGCTAAATACGATCCCTGGGGAAGGTAATGGCAACCCACCCCAGTATTCTTGCCGTGAAAACTAAATGGATCAGTACAACCAGAGATATGTCGGTATACCATCGGAAGATGGGACCCCCAGGTCGGAAGATGGTCAAAATGCTACTGGGGAGGAACAGAGGATAAGTCAACTAGCCTCAGATGTTGAAAGGACGGCTAGCGGCTGACGGTGCTGGTGGTGAACGATGAATCCGATGTTCTAAAGATCAACACACCATAGGAACCTGGAATGTAAGATCTATGAGCCAGGGCAAATTGGATGTGGTTATTGGTGAGATGTCAAGATTAAATATAGATATATTGGGTGTCAGTGAACTGAAATGGACTGGAATGGGCCACTTCACATCAGATCACCACCAGATCGACTACTGTGGACAAGAGGATCACAGAAGAAATGGACTAGCCTTCATAATTAATAATAAAGTGGCTAAAGCAGTGCTTGGATACAATCCAAAAAATGATAGAATGATCTCAATTCGAATTCAGGGTAAGCCATTTAACATCACAGTGATCCAAATATATGCCCCAACCACAGATGCTGAAGAAGCAGAAGTAGATCAGTTCTATGAGGATCTGCAGCACCTACTGGATAATACACCAAAAAGTGATGTTATTTTCATTACAGGAGACTGGAACACCAAGGTGGGTAGTCAAATGACATCTGGAATTACAGATAAGCATGGTCTAGGAGAACAAAATGAAGCGGGACATAGGCTGATAGAATTTTGCCAGGACAACTCACTGTGCATAACAAAACTCTCTTCCAACAACCTAAAAGACGGCTTTATACATGGACTTCACCAGATGGCCGACACCGAAATCAGATTGACTACATCCTTTGCAGCCAAAGGTGGCGGACATCTATACAGACGGTAAAAACAAGACCCGGAGCTGACTGTAGTTCAGATCACGAACTTCTTATTGCACAATTTAGAATCAAACTAAAGAGAATAGGGAAGACCCACAGATCAGTTAGATATGAGCTCACTAATATTCCTAATGAATATGCAGTGGAAGTGAAGAATAGATTTAAGGGACTAGATTTAGTAGATAGGGTCCTGGAAGAACTATGGACAGAAGTTCGCAACATTGTCCAAGAGGTGGCAACAAAAAACGTCCCAAAGAAAAAGAAAACCAAGAAGGCAAGGTGGCTGTCTGCTGAGACACTGGAAGTAGCCCAAGAAAGAAGGAAAGCAAAAGGCAACAGTGATAGGGGGAGATATGCCCAATTAAATGCAAAATTCCAGAGGTTAGCCAGAAGAGATAAGGAATTATTTTTAAACAAGCAATGCGTGGAAGTGGAAGAAGACAATAGAATAGGAAGGACAAGAGACCTCTTCCAGAAAATTAGAAACATCGGAGGTAAATTCCAGGCAAAAATGGGTATGATCAAAAACAAAGATGGCAAGGACCTAACAGAAACAGAAGAGATCAAGAAAAGGTGGCAAGAATATACGGAAGATCTGTCTAGGAAGGATAATAATATCGGGGATAGCTCAGACGGTGTGGTCAGTGAGTTAGAGCCAGACATCCTGAAGAGTGAGGTTGAATGGGCCTTAAGAAGCATTGCTAATAACAAGGCAGCAGGAGACGACGGTATCCCAGCTGAACTGTTTAAAATATTGCAAGATGATGCTGTCAAGGTGATGCATGCCATATGCCAGCAAATTTGGAAAACACAAGACTGGCCATCAGACTGGAAAAAATCAACTTATATCCCCATACCAAAAAAGGGAAACACTAAAGAATGTTCAAACTATTGGACAGTGGCACTTATCTCACATGCCAGCAAGGTAATGCTCAAGATCCTGCAAGGTAGACTCCAGCAATTCATGGAGCGAGAATTGCCAGATGTACAAGCTGGGTTTAGAAAAGGCAGAGGAACTAGAGACCAAATTGCCAATATCCGTTGGATAATGGAGAAAGCAAGGGAGTTCCAGAAAAAACATCTATTTCTGTTTTATTGGCTTTTCTAAAGCCTTTGACTGTGTGGATCATAACAAACTGTGGCAAGTTCCAAGTCATCTTGTCTGCCTCCTGAGGAATCTGTATAACGAACAAGTAGCAACGGTAAGAACAGACCACGGAACAACGGACGGGTTTAAGATTGGGAAAGGAGTACGGCAGGGTTGTATACTCTCACCTTACCTATTCAACTTGTATGCAGAACACATCATGCGACGTGCTGGGCTTGACGATTCCAAGGCTGGAGTTAAAATCGCAGGAAGAAACATTAACAATCTCAGATATGCAGATGACACCACATTGATGGCTGAAAGCGAGGAGGAGCTGAGGAGCCTTATGACAAAGGTGAAAGAAGAAAGTGGAAAAGCTGGGTTGCACTTAACCCTAAAAAAACCAAGATTATGGCAACCAGCTTGATTGATAACTGGCAAATAGAGGGAGAAAACGTGGAGCCAGTGACAGACTTTGTACTTCTGGGCGCAAAGATTACTGCAGACGCTGACTGCAGCCAGGAAATCAGAAGACGTTTACTTCTTGGGAGGGGAGCAATGACAAATCTTGATAAAATAGTTAAGAGCAGAGACACCACACTGACAACAAAGGTCCGCATAGTTAAAGCAATGGTATTCCCCGTAGTAACCTATGGCTGCGAGAGCTGGACCATAAGGAAAGCTGAGCGAAGTTAGATAGATGCTTTTTAACTGTGGTGTTGGAGGAAAATCCTGAGAGTGCCTTGGACTGCAAGAAGATCAAACCAGTCCATACTCCAGGAAATAAAGCCAGACTGCTCACTTGAGGGAATGGTATTAAAGGCAAAACTGAAGTACTTTGGCCACATAATGAGAAGACAGGATACCCTGGAGAAGAGGCTGATGCTAGGGAAAGTGGAAGACAAAAGGAAGAGGGGCCGACCAAGGGCAAGGTGGATGGATGATATTCTGGAGGTGACAGACTTGACCTTGTGGGAGCTAGGGGTGGTGACAGCTGACAGAAAGCTCTGGCGTGGGCTGGTCCATGAAGTCACAAAGAGTCAGAAGCGACTGAATGAATAAACAACAATCAGAGATGGAGCTTCTACCACAACTGGTCCAAACAATGATCTCTCTCCCTTAAAAGGCCATTTTTTTCTGGTCTCAATTTCGCATAAAAAGCAACAATATGGTCTTTGGTCTTCCTGATTCCATCTAAACTAGGAACCCAAAGATGCTCTCATGTTCTCTCAGATCATCTCTCCTACAATAGAACTCTACACATGCTCTGAACCCCAAGCATCTACTCAAGCCATCAGAATATAATTAGCAAAGTTAGATGTGACCTTATTGATTTTTTACTGAAAATCTGTGTGTATGATTGTTTGCTTCCTCCCTCCCTTCTCAAAAATAATCTTTATAATTTTTGACATTTGGCTTCATCTGTTTATAAAAGTGTTTTTCTAGAATTTCTCACTAAAATCTTCCCTATATGATAAGTCTGCACAGTTGCTAAGCTACACTCTTTTGTATTCTAATGACAGCTCACACCGTTATGTAAGATCTGGTATTCTCTCGTATTAAGGAAAGTACAACTAAAGCTCTTTTCTGTTTTTGTATTATTTCTAGAGATGGACTTGAGGGAAGGGTCTTTGTCAGTATGTCTTTGAACACCCCTAGCACAACCGTCACTGCCACTAGTTTGATAAGGTAAAGTGTTCAGGCTTGGATCAATCAGTGGTGGCAGCCAACCTATTATTTCTGGGTAACCCTTATAAGACCCTCCAGGCTGAACGCAACTCTCTGGCCATATATGGTGGCCCACAGGGGCTCACTACACCAGAGGTACCGCTACTAAACCAGTAGCCACCCTATTGGTGGGCTGCATTTGGATCAGTGGGTCACCCAGGTTGGGCAGGCGGCCTGTGGTAGATCAATATCCCCTCTATCCTGAGAAGAAAGGAAAAACGATATTCCTCCCTTTAGGTTTTCATAGCAGGAAACCTCCCAGCAGCGCACATTTGGGCTACATCTCATGCTGCGTGAAAGGAAAAAGGGACAGGAGAGGGGGGGGAAGAGAGTGAGAGCGAGAGAGAGCACAAGCAAACTATGTTTGGGAGATTTTAGTGCCTTTTCTGGAAGGTTCCGAAATGACCTTTCTCTGGGTTGGAGTTGAGTTGGTCTGGGAACTTGAACACTAATATGATCCAGGTGTCCATCCACTCCTGGCCTGTAATCACCATGTTTTCCAAGGCCGGAGGATGTCATTACAAGATTTCTTGGCTCAGTAGAGCTGTGAGATGCTCCCACCACTCCCCGAGGAAGTTCATTAGCTGTTGCTCTCAGTTAAGGATGTCTTTTCATTTGGAAACTTTCTCTTTCACCCCAAAACAAGCAATGTTGATTTCTAAACAATGTAGTCACTGGGTGGGATAATTAAATGAGGCAAGCTTTTTCAAGAGTTCAGCTCCTAGACCAAAGTAGACACTTAACATAATAATCAAATGATAATTAATCAGTTAATCTTCCAACTCCTAGACTGTGAACTGTGGGTTGCTTGTGGTTAACAAACCAGGATTTGTAAGCACAACCGAGCTCACACAACATGACAAACCATGATTCAACAACGCATACTGAACCCGTACTGTCGTGCTGTGTGAACCAGGTGTCTCTCAGCCTCTGTTTCCTGTCTGTACAATGGGAATAAAAGAATCTTAACATTACTTCTGCTATGTGGGGATCAGCATTCCTGTAGTGAGTTCTGCCCTGTCAGCATTATTGTGAAGCAGAACTCACCATATGAGTCATGGTGGTGACACAGGCCCTTCTACCATCTGCCACTGACTTGGTTTGCTTAGAGATTATTCTAGTTCAAATGGTGCCCCAGGCAAAGAGCATCTTCTGCACATGTGTGAGTGCATGCACACACACACACACCTCTACTGGTTCAGATTTTAAACACCTAGTCTTTTAAATTACATTTTTACGCTATTTATTGCTTTGTTGTACTATCTGCATGAACTATTATTCCTGTCATATAGGATGATCAATTTGCATAAATGAATCTTCTCATAACCACACCATTGAATGGGCACCGACGTTGTACATTTCTCCCCAAAACAGCAGCAAACCTTGACATAACACCGGGGCACTCAAGTCAGTATTACCAGCTTTGTAGGAACGACTGCTTGCAAATTTCCCCCCCTTCGGTTGTCGAATAGATAGTGGACTAAATATCCCATGACAGGCAGTTGACTAAATATCCCATGATAGGGACACCTCCCAGCTCCACACCCTTGGAATTTGCCTAGGCCACCTCCCCTCATATCCAGCCCTGGTGGAGAAAGACACTCAGTGTCTGACATTCTCAACACACACATGACAAGTTCTGTTCAAAAACATGTCACAGGAATTCTGATCCCTGTGAGGGAAATTAACATTTAGACTGACTCAAATAATGCCCAACTTCACACAACTTCTGCTGCAAGCAAATCTGAATTCTGTGTATATACATGGTACAAATGAAGCAAATTTGCAAAACGCTCTTACGTTTGCACGGGTCCTCATGCCACGTTTGGTGTTTTACTCACTTATCCTGTTTCTGCTAATCATGAGGAAGGGCAAAGAGCTATGGAAGTCATGGAATACCGAGATCTTAAACATCGTTTTCAGCAACTCCTCCAGCTTCTGAGATTTCACCAGAATGTTTGCTCACACACCACATGTTTGGTCACACAAAGGATAGCTGTGCGATTACACAAAAACTAGACACTCGTTTTAAAATAATCATAAAAGCTGATGATCTCAAGAACCTGGAATTCCAAGCCTAGTACCACGTTTCGTTCTTGCCATGCAAGTCAAAGGGCCCCAGAACATGTCCTGAAGGGGCAAGCAAACTGCATACCTAATGAATGAAAGATATAAATATAATAGAGCCATATAAATGAAATGAATGACATGATAAAGTATGGCAAATTAGACATGGGAGGGCTGGCATCAAGGGTAGGCATTATAGGGCACCTGCTCCCTAGCAGGGGCCAAGTGACAATTTATTTATTTATTTATTGTATTTTTATACCGCCCAATAGCCGGAGCTCTCTGGGCAGTTCACAAAATGTAAAACCATTCAAAGTATAAAACATCAGTTTAAGGACATGATATTAGATACAATATAAAAGCACAACCAGGATAAAAGCAGCAGCAGTGCAGACATACAAATTTAAAATACAAACTTAAAACTGCAAAGTTAAAATTAATTTATAGACTGTGAAAATGCTGAGAGAATAAAAAGGTCTGAAAGAATATAGTGTAGGTGCCAGGCGGACCTCCTTAGGGAGCTCATTCCACAGCCGGGCTGCCACAACAGAGAAGGCCCTCCTCCTGGTAGCCACCTGACTCACTTCCTTTGGCAGGGGCTCATGGAGAAGGACCCCTGAGGATGACCTTAGGGCCCAGGCAAGTACATATGGGAGGAGGCGTTCCTTCAGATAGCTTGGCCCCAAGCTTTTTAGGGCTTTAAATGTTAACACCAGCACTTTGAATCGGGCCATCTGGACCAGCTCCTCTTCATCATTGCAACTTGCTGGTTGACCTGCTTCTCACTCTGGCCCAGACAACGGTGGTGATGAGAAGGAGGAGCAACAGATGTCCCTTCCTACTTGCTCACAGGCTCCCCTTGCTTACCAAGTAAGCAAGTGGGAGTGATAGTGAGGAAGAGAAAGATGAGCAATGACAATGGTGGCGAGAAGGTGGACTCACTGAGGGAGCGGGCCCCATGGAGGGTATCTTGGCCATGAGCCCTCAAAAACCTGGAGCCCACATAGCATGGCAGAATGCTTAATTCGAGAGAGAGAAAAGAAACTCTCTGAAATCTGCTTTGAAACCCTGTCCCCGAAACCCAGTTGTGCAGGTGTGTCCTTAACAGTCTTTTAGCATTTAAGAAAGCTATAAAGACTGATCTCTTCCAGCAAGCCTATCCAGTGGGATTTTAGGATGTTTTTAGGATGTTTTTAGGGTGTTTAATAATGTATACTATGTTTTTAATCAGTTTTAATGTTTTAATCAGTTTTAATGTCTTCGCCAGCTGAAGACCTTTTTATTCACTCAGTATTTTAACACTTAATTTTAACTTAAATTTAAATTTTACTGTTTTAACTCTGTATTCTAATCTTCTAATCAACTTTGCTGTGTGGTTTTATCCTGGTTGCGCTTTTTATACTGTATTTCGTAATTGTGTTTTTAACCTGTTGGATGTTTTTTGTGGTTTTAATTTTTGTGAACCGCCCAGAGAGCTTCAGCTATTGGGCGGTATAAAAATGTAATAAATAAATAAATAAATAAATAATGTATTTTATACATATTGTTGTTCCTCACCTTGATCTAAACAAAGAGGCGGGTAAGAAATTATGATGATGCCCCTCAATGGTATAAGAAAGTCGCCCTGTGCATGCTCAGAGGTGCCATATTATCACTCCATATGTTCCCGGCTTGAACACTGCCCCTGGAACCCCCTGCTCAACCCTGGATCAGTCCTCATGAGGTTGCTACACCACCTGCCTGTGCACAAGTCCAGGCCCTTGTTCTCCCTGGCTACCAGAACCGCCCCTTCCCCGAAGCAAGGAAGGAAGAAGGAAAAATACTTAATTGATTGTATCCCTCGAAAGGAAGCAAGAAATGTGCGAGCAATCAGGCAGTCAGCACATGCTCCCCAGCTGCGAGATATAAATCCCGCGTCCCAGTGGGACCTTATGGGAACGGAAGCCAAATGCTGGTGTACCGGAACTATGCTGAACCGGCACACATTCTCCCAGGATGTCTTGCCTGACAGAATCATAGAATAGTAGAGTTGGAAGGGGCCTATAAGGCCATCGAGTCCAACCCCCTGCTCAATGCAGGAATCTACCCTAATGCACAGTGCCAAGAGAAATCCGCCTGGTGCAATTTGTTAGAGCTCCCAGCTTTCTTTCCCTGCACTTCACATTCCCCCCCACCCCTTCGTCTCTACTATGCAGTATTAAAGACTCCAGAGACAGAGGCAAGGAAAGGAGCCAAAATGCTCATGGCAAGATTCCTGCACGTTGAGCTGAGGAGCCAGGCTGCCCTGTGTACTGAGCATGTGCAGATCCCGGGGATGGGGTGTGTGTGCTCATTCGCTCTCACACATCTGGATGTGGCATTGGCTCCATATGACCAATTTGAGATTCTGTTCTCTTTTTACTCCTTCAGCAAATACGCATGTTTTAAATATCCAAATGAAAACATAGCTAGGGTTCCCTGCCCCGGAGGCAGAGATGGCTCTGTCATTTGGCAGGCAGCAAATATTTGGGGGTGGGGGTCAGAAAGTGGTGTCGAGGTGTTGGAGGGAAGAGCTGTGTGTGACACGCAATCTTCCCTGTTCTCTCTCCCCCGCCCCCCCCAAATTAGCCTGCTGCCCTCAGGCTGTAGAAGCTGTAACTGCCTGGGCGGGTTGGAGAAGTCTTGTCCTTTGCCTCAGTCAATGAAATGTCTGCCCAAAACATTTCACACCTGGGTCAAGAAGGCATGGGTGTGTGTGTGTGTGTGTGAGGAAGAATGTTTTGGGATGTTTCATACCTGTTAACCTCTAAAATGCAAAAGGTTCTGCCGCAAGTTAACCAGAATCTGTGAAGACCAAAGCAAAATTCTCTGTAGCCTGCCTTTCTCTCCATTTCTAGCCTTGCCCTTTCTCTCCCCTCTACCCATTTGCCTTGTTATTTCCTCCTCCCTCCCCCACTGCCTCTAGCCTCACTATTTCTCTCCCCACCACCACCTCTTTAACTCACTTTTGCCTAGCCAGGCCTCCTGGCAGCCACTATGTGACTAGCCACATCCACCCTGAGAACCATTTTGTGGCAGCGCCCACAGCAGTTTCTCAAATTCCCAAATGTGCCTGTGGGTCCAAAAAGTTTGGGGATCTTGTCTTGTGCTGTAATAAATGTGTTAATGGACTTTAGAAACGAAGTCTTAGGATGATGAAAAATATTTAGTTTTACTCCTCAGTATAAAACATATTTTTTCAACATCCTCAGACTTCTTGTCTTTATTCCATTGGGTATTTTTTGATGTTCTCTAGCTTTGTTTGATCCTATAATACATGTTTTAGCCTTTAAGATGCCATAAAGCTGTTTGGTTTCCCCCCCCCCCCCAATGTTCAGCAATTGAGTTAGATCCAACATCACACAAATGGATATTCTCACGTGCAATAGGACTTTCACCTTGCTCTCTTTGCCCTGTCACTTCCCCAAATCTGCTCTGGATGCTCTCCCAACCTTCTGCGGCAGATTTGGGGAAGGTGGAGGGAAAATCCATTCTGCCAGGGATTTCCATTCTGCTGCAGGGTGGCCAGCACTGGATCCAACGCTTTGAATTTGGAGCTGGATAGCTGAAGATCTCCAAATCTGCACTTCAAATGTGGTAGCCTGAGTTTTAAATTCAGCCTGAATTATCAGGGCCGGATCTACACTACTGCTTTAAAGCGCTTTATAGCGCTTCTTGCAGGAGAGCCAGGAACAATAGAGAAGGAATCAAGAGGCCCACAGAGCAAGATTTTTTATTTTATTTTTATGGGGCTGTGAAAATGCCCCCCCCCTCCAGTGTTTATAATGTTTTGCCCTCCAGAAGGGTTTCCATCTTGCTCTTGCCAACAAGAGGGATGTTTCTAAATAGGTTAACTATCAAAGCTAATTAGTGGTGTTGGCCCTAATATAGCCCTAGGAGCCGCTCTTTGAAAAGCTGAGGGAGATGGGATACAAAGCATTCTGTTCTCCATTTAAAAAGAATTCTCCACAGCGTTATTTACTGTTGCCAATCTTCACCCCACACCAATGCTAGATGTTTTGTCATGCCTCCCCCTGCACTTGAAACAGCGCCCTGTCCTTTTTGCGGAGGCAAAAATTCCCCTTGAACAGCCTTCAAATTCTCCCCACAAAGAGCCACTTTCAGTGGGGCAGCCAGGGCTGGACGCTGGGCCAAAATCCTCCACCCCCCCCCAAATGACTACTCCAAGAGTAATAAGTGCAGAAGCAAGCTCCATTTTATTCCTGTAGTCATGATGGCACAATGATTTGAGTGAGTTTAGAATGATGAAGTGCATATATGCTTTGAGTATTTCTTTTGCATCAGGGTTGGTTGACAAACAGGGTTGTTGTTCTAACATACCAGGAATGTAAAAGTAGTTGTAAAACATAGAATGGTAGTGGAGGGGCGGAGAGAAGAGAGATGTTAATTAATTAAGATGCCTTTTTAATAATGTGCTGCTTTTAATAATGTATTAGTTTTAAATGGTTTAATTAGTTATATGTATTTTATGGTGTTTGCATTTGTGTTGTACCCCGCCTGAATCCAGAGGGAGAGGTGGGTAACAATTCTTATTCTTATTCTTATTATTAATTATTAGTGTGCTTCACAACTGAAGACACATGGCCATCTAAAGCATACACACCCACCCCACCACAAGACCATTAAGTCCCGGGTCTAAAATTGCCTATCTGCACCACTTCCCACATTCTTCTTTCCACATTCCTGAACCACCATGGGGCTCACCTTATCAGCACCTCCTCCTTTGTCACCTAGCTTCTGCTATTCCACATCCCTCACCAGCATTCTCCTCTTGTCCATTTTAGATCAGAAATGACCAACTTCTGCAGTCTAAGCAGACACTCTGTTCTCCAGTCTGGGGGCCAGAAGTGTTGTTTCTAGCATTGTCCTAATGGTTACAGAATATTTTGTTGATGAATCATCTACTTTTGAAAAATTAACAGTTAAATACATTTGCAAATTACCTATACAAACGTTGGTGTCTTGTTGAATTCAATAAGAAAGAAGAAAGTGCAAGGGGACAGGAGCAGGCAGGAGAAACATCATGGCCTGCTCCTGTTGGACTCTTCCCCCACCCCACAGGGCAAACTGTCATCTTGGCCCTGTGAGGAAGAAGAAAGAGCAAGGGGACAGGAGCAGGCAGAAGAAACATCATGGCCTACTCCTGTTGGACTCTTCCCCCACCCCACAGGGCAAACTGTCATCTTGGCCCTGTGAGGAAGAAGAAAGAGCAAGGGGACAGGAGCAGGCAGGAGAAACATCATGGCCTGCTCCTGTTGGACTCTTCCCCCACCCCACAGGGCAAACTGTCATCTTGGCCCTGTGAGGAAGAAGAAAGAGCAAGGGGACAGGAGCAGGCAGGAGAAACATCATGGCCTGCTCCTGTTGGACTCTTCCCCCACCCCACAGGGCAAACTGTCATCTTGGCCCTGTGAGGAAGAAGAAAGAGCAAGGGGACAGGAGCAGGCAGAAGAAACATCATGGCCTACTCCTGTTGGACTCTTCCCCAACCCCCACAGGGCAAACTGTCATCTTGGCCCTGTGAGGAAGAAGAAAGAACAAGGGGACAGGAGCAGGCAGAAGAAACATCATGGCCTGCTCCTGTTGGACTCTTCCCCCACCCCACAGGGCAAACTGTCATCTTGGCCCTGTGAGGAAGAAGAAAGAGCAAGGGGACAGGAGCAGGCAGGAGAAACATCATGGCCTACTCCTGTTGGACTCTTCCCCCACCCCACAGGGAAAACTGTCATCTTGGCCCTGTGAGGAAGAAGAAAGAGCAAGGGGACAGGAGCAGGCAGGAGAAACATCATGGCCTGCTCCTGTTGGACTCTTCCCCCACCCCACAGGGCAAACTGTCATCTTGGCCCTGTGAGGAAGAAGAAAGAGCAAGGGGACAGGAGCAGGCAGGAGAAACATCATGGCCTGCTCCTGTTGGACTCTTCCCCCACCCCACAGGGCAAACTGTCATCTTGGCCCTGTGAGGAAGAAGAAAGAGCAAGGGGACAGGAGCAGGCAGAAGAAACATCATGGCCTACTCCTGTTGGACTCTTCCCCCACCCCCACAGGGCAAACTGTCATCTTGGCCCTGTGAGGAAGAAGAAAGAGCAAGGGGACAGGAGCAGGCAGAAGAAACATCATGGCCTACTCCTGTTGGACTCTTCCCCCACCCCACAGGGCAAACTGTCATCTTGGCCCTGTGAGGAAGAAGAAAGAGCAAGGGGACAGGAGCAGGCAGGAGAAACATCATGGCCTGCTCCTGTTGGACTCTTCCCCCACCCCACAGGGCAAACTGTCATCTTGGCCCTGTGAGGAAGAAGAAAGAGCAAGGGGACAGGAGCAGGCAGGAGAAACATCATGGCCTGCTCCTGTTGGACTCTTCCCCCACCCCACAGGGCAAACTGTCATCTTGGCCCTGTGAGGAAGAAGAAAGAGCAAGGGGACAGGAGCAGGCAGGAGAAACATCATGGCCTGCTCCTGTTGGACTCTTCCCCCACCCCCACAGGGCAAACTGTCATCTTGGCCCTGTGAGGAAGAAGAAAGAGCAAGGGGACAGGAGCAGGCAGAAGAAACATCATGGCCTACTCCTGTTGGACTCTTCCCCCACCCCACAGGGCAAACTGTCATCTTGGCCCTGTGAGGAAGAAGAAAGAGCAAGGGGACAGGAGCAGGCAGGAGAAACATCATGGCCTGCTCCTGTTGGACTCTTCCCCCACCCCACAGGGCAAACTGTCATCTTGGCCCTGTGAGGAAGAAGAAAGAGCAAGGGGACAGGAGCAGGCAGGAGAAACATCATGGCCTGCTCCTGTTGGACTCTTCCCCCACCCCACAGGGCAAACTGTCATCTTGGCCCTGTGAGGAAGAAGAAAGAGCAAGGGGACAGGAGCAGGCAGAAGAAACATCATGGCCTACTCCTGTTGGACTCTTCCCCAACCCCCACAGGGCAAACTGTCATCTTGGCCCTGTGAGGAAGAAGAAAGAGCAAGGGGACAGGAGCAGGCAGAAGAAACATCATGGCCTGCTCCTGTTGGACTCTTCCCCCACCCCACAGGGCAAACTGTCATCTTGGCCCTGTGAGGAAGAAGAGCAAGGGGACAGGAGCAGGCAGAAGAAACATCATGGCCTACTCCTGTTGGACTCTTCCCCCACCCCACAGGGCAAACTGTCATCTTGGCCCTGTGAGGAAGAAGAAAGAGCAAGGGGACAGGAGCAGGCAGGAGAAACATCATGGCCTACTCCTGTTGGACTCTTCCCCCACCCCACAGGGCAAACTGTCATCTTGGCCCTGTGAGGAAGAAGAAAGAGCAAGGGGACAGGAGCAGGCAGAAGAAACGTCATGGCCGGCTCTTGTTGGACTCTTCCCCCATCCCCACAGGGCAATCTGTTATCTTGGCCCTGTGGGGAAGAAGAAAGAGCAAGGGGACAGGAGCAGGCAGAAGAAACATCATGGCCTGCTCCTGTTGGACTCTCTCTCTCTCCTCCCCCCCTCCCTCCCTCCTGAACTCCTGTTCCTTGTGTGTCATGTCTTTATTAGACTGTAAGCCTGAGGGCAGGGACTGTCTTCTTTGCTAAGTGTAAGCCGCTCTGAGAGCCTTTTTTGGCTGAGGAGCAGGGTATAAATATGATAAATAATAAATAAATAAGCAAAATCAACCACTCTTTTTTAGAAAAGGCCATTCTTAGTCATTTCTCTTTCGCTTCCTATTGCTTTTACAAAGCATATCCCAAAATAACTTCAAAGCGAATGGATATGTTTCCTCCCAACAGTTAATCAAGTCTAAAACTGTATAGTTGATTAATCTAACATTAATGACTGCAGCATAACTCCCCACCTCCACCATACGGATGGTCAAGCTGTATAATAATGATTCATAACAGCTATTGGCTGGGGCACTATGATGAATTTGCAAGACACTTCGAGGATAAAATCGCTCAGCTTCATGCTGACTTGAACGCTGCTATTGATTCAGAGTCTGGTGAGATGTCCAGTGCATTGTCTTATCCTGTTTTGTGGGATCAGTTTCAGTTTTGGGAGCCTGAGGATGTGGACAAGACGCTTGCATCTGTTCGACCCGCCACATGCTCTCTTGACCCTTGCCCATCTTGGCTTGTTCAGACTACCTGCAGGGGGTTGACTGACTGGGTCAGGGGAGTGGTGAATGCATCATTGTGTGATGGGGTGGTCTCTGCTGCTTTCAAGGAGGCAGTGATGCGACCACTCCTGAAAAAACCCTCTCTTGCCTCAGAAATTTATGCCAACTACTGTCCGGTCGCAAATACCCCATTTTTGAGCAAGGTGCTCAAGAGAGTGGTAGCATCTCAATTGCAGGCGCTCTTGGATGAAAGTGATTATCTGGATCCACTCCAGTCTGGACTCAGGCCTGGCTTTGGGACAGAATCAGCCTTGGTTGCCCTGATGGATGACCTTCAAGAGAGAGATGAGGGAGTGCAACCCTGTTACTTCTTCTCGATCTCTCAACGGCTTTTGATACCATTGACCACAGTATTCTCCTGGACCACCTTTATGAGTTGGGTGTTGGAGGCACTGTCCTACAGTGGTTCAACTCCTACTTGCAGGGTCAGCTCCAGAGAATAGCATTGGATGACTACTTCAGCTGCAGGGTGCCTCAGGGCACCATCCTGTCCCCAATGCTATTCAACATCTATATGAAGCCATTGGGAGCAGTTATCAGGAGATTTGGGGCAAAATGACACCAGTACGCTGATGACACCCAGTTTTATTTCTCTGTAACATCTGAATCGGGAGACACATTCTGAACTGGTGCCTGGATACAGTTATGTCTTGGACAAGGGCCAATAAACTGAGGCTGAATCCTGATAAGACAGAGACCTTATTATTATTATTATTTATTTATATAGCACCATCAATGTACATGGTGCTGTACAGAGTAAAACAGTAAATAGCAAGACCCTGGGAATTGGGGTATTTGCCCGTTCTGTTTAGGGTTGCACTCCCTCTAAAGGAGTAGGTCCATAGTTTGGGGTGCTCCTAGACCCATCTTTGTCACTAGAGACCCAGGTGGCCTCGGTGGCCCGGAGTGCTCATTATCAACTTCGGTTGGTATGCCAGCTACGCCCATTCCTGGATAAGGATAGCCTAGCCATAGTCATTCCTGCACTGGTAACCTCAAGATTAGATTATTATTATTATTATTATTTATTTATTTATTTATATAGCACCATCAATGTACATGGTGCTGTACAGAGTAAAACAGTAAATAGCAAGACTCTGCCGCATAGGCTTACAATCTAATAAAATCATAGTAAAACAATAAGGAGGGGAAGAGAATGCCAACAGGCACAGGGTAGGGTAAGCAGGCACAGGGTAGGGTAAAACTAACAGTATAAAGTCTGCACAACATCAAGTTTTAAAAGCTTTAGGAAAAAGAAAAGTTTTTAGTTGAGCTTTAAAAGCTGCGATTGAAGTTGTAGTTCTCAAATGTTCTGGAAGAGCGTTCCAGGCGTAAGGGGCAGCAGAAGAAAATGGACGAAGCCGAGCAAGGGAAGTAGAGGCCCTTGGGCAGGCGAGAAACATGGCATCAGAGGAGCGAAGAGCACGAGCGGGGCAATAGTGTGAGATGAGAGAGGAGAGATAGGAAGGAGCTAGACCGTGAAAAGCTTTGAAGGTTAACAGGAGAAGTTTATATTGGATTCTGAAGTGAATTGGAAGCCAATGAAGAGATTTCAGAAGCGGAGTAACATGGTCAGAGCGGCGAGCCAAGAAGATGATCTTTGCGGCAGAGTGGTGAACAGAAACCAACGGACTGATGTGAGAAGAAGGAAGGCCAGAGAGAAGAAGGTTGCTGTAGTCCAACCGTGAAATAACCAGCGCATGAACAAGCGTCTTGGCAGAAGAGACAGACAAAAATGATCGAATCCTGGCAATATTATACAGGAAAAATCGACAAGATTTAGCTACTGCCTCAATATGAGGAATAAAGGAGAGCGAGGAGTCAAATATAAAGCCAAGGCTACGAGCTTCCTTGACCGGAGTAAGCATAACATCATTGACAGTAAGAGAGAATGAGAGATGAGGAGAAGGTTTAGGAGGAAAAACTAGCAATTCAGTCTTTGCCATATTGAGTTTCAAACGACGATGAAGCAGCCAAGCTGAGATATCTGAAAGACATGCCGAGATACGATCGTGAACATCAGGAGAAAGTTCCGGAGATGACAGATATAGTTGTGTATCATCGGCGTACAGATGATATTGGAGGCCATGAGATTGAATAAGCTTGCCCAAGGGCAACATGTATAAGGAAAACAACAACGGGCCAAGCACCGAGCCTTGCGGAACTACTGTAATGTGCTCTATGTGGGGCTACCCATGTATGTGGTTCGGAAGCTGCAGCTAGTGCAGAACGCAGAAGCTAGGGTGCTCACTGGGACACCTAGCTCTGCCCACATAAAACCAGTGTTAAAAGAACTGCACTGGGTGCCTGTTAGCTACCGAGCCATGTAAAAGGTTATGCTATTGTCTTACAAAGCCCTAAACAACTTGGGACCAGGATACCTAGCAGACCGCCTTTGCTTATATATACCCAGGCGACATTTACGATCTTCAGAGGAGGCCCTGCTCATCATCCCGACATGAAGGGAATGTCGCCATAAAGAACCTCGATGGCAGGCTTTCACTGCAGTGGTACCCATCCTCTGGAAAACCCTCCCTCGTGTGGTTCGGGAGGCAGAAAATGTAATAACTTTTAAACGCCTCCTAAAAACATATCTTTTTAAACAGGCCTTCCCTGGACTGTAATTTATTCTGGTTTTATGAGATTTTAAAGTTTTAAACTGGATTTTATGGTTGTAGTTGTAAACTGCCCAGAGAGCTTAGGCTGTTGGGCAGTATAAATATGTAATAAATAAATAATAAATTACGCACACATCCAAGAAAAGATGTAGCATTAAAGTAAACTATAGTTTATATTCACGTCTAGCAATTTATTTATTTATTTATTTATTTATTACATTTCTATACCGCCCAATAGCCGGAGCTCTCTGGGCGGTTCACAAAAATTAAAGCCATTCAAAGTATAAAACAACAGTATAAAACCGTAATATAAAATACAATATAAAAGCTCAACCAGATTAAAAACAGCAGCAATGCAAAATTACAAATTTAAAACCATGTTATTTAAAATTTATAGATTGTTAAAATGTTGGGAGAATAAAAAGGTCTTCACCTGGCGTCTAAAAGCATATAATGTAGGTGCCAAGCGAACCTCCTTAGGGAGCTCATTCCACAGCCGGGGTGCCACAGCAGAGAAGGCCCTCCTCCTGGTAGCCACCTGCCTCACTTCCTTTGAAGTGAATTAAAGAACTCCTCTTTCCTTATGACTGAAAGTTTGAGCTTTGTTTTTTTTATTCTTTGTGGGGGTGGGGTTTGTTGTTATTTTTGTTTTACTGTAGCTTGAATAGAAGTTGGTATGGCAAATAAAAATTGTATCATATCCATATGCTTCTTCCAGCCTGTGGCTGCTGGTTAAACATGCTTGATTTAGTCACTAAGGTCCATCTGGCAGAAATTGCGTCTTTTCTCTATTTTTACTGAACTTGGCACGTAGCAATCAGCTCTAATAGTGGTTATGCTATATGTTGGTAATGCACATGTTGGAGGAGTGTCCAATTAAAACAACTGCCCATTTTAACCTTGCACATCAATACTATATTTTCCAACCATGAGAACCCAAATTCCACACCAACTAACTTTATACAATTGCAAAAGATTAAGCCTGCTTGTTTGTAAAAACTCAGTGGCCTCTTGCCAGAGAGGCACAAGATGGGACAGCAGCAGCCTGGGGAGCTGGAGAAGTTTCCAGACCAGGGAATGGTGCCCAACATGGTGAGGAAGCAGGCCTTCCTCCTGACCCTCCTTACATCTGCGCAACATCAAAGCCCTGCCCATTACAAATGTCACCAATTCACACCGGAAACTAGGGCCAAATGTTTCCCAGCAAGGGACTGATTAACAAGCTTCCTCTCCATGTGAAGGGCATGTGAGGTTTCTCTGTTCAGTTGGCGTCCATATGGACATCCAGGGAGAAACAGATCGAACAAATAAATAAATAAAATATCAAATCCTGCACTTTCTCCCCCCCCACTTAATTTTTTTTAAAGAGAGAAATCTTCCCTCCCGATCTGATTTCCAGGATGTCAAAAACATTGGCAAAGTGACCCTTCCATATTCAAGAAATCAATATAAAAGAGAAATGCGATAGGTGGTTTATGTGTGGAATGGGCAGAATTATTTATTTATTTATTTATTGCATTTTTATACCACCCAATAGCCGAAGCTCTCTGGGCGGTTCACAAAAATTAAAACCATTCAAAGTATAAAACAAACATGATATAAAATACGATATAAAAGCACAACAGGATAAAATCTGAAGATAGATCTAGATCTGCTGGTAGATCTTGAGCAGATTGCTACATCTCAGGCTAATTTGCAGCAGATCAGTAGGATTTCTGAGTTCTGATTGTTTAATAATAGTGGCAACAAAAAGACTCACACACACCCTCAATTAAAGTGCTGAAATGAAGGAAACTTGGAGTAACTAGAGGTTGTATCCAATGTTAGTCCTTCACAGAGTAGAAGGAGTTAGGCCTAACTTTAGTCACATTCATTTCAATGGGTCTACTCTAAGTAGGACTAACATTGGATATAAAGCTAGGAATGGATTTCTGTGATTGCAAACTCTGTTCAGTTCTGGAACTCAAAACAAATTCTTGTGCTTAAAAGTCTTTAAGTGTACATTCCTATTGTACCAGTTAGTAGATCTCATGGTTCTAGTAAAACACACACACACACAGGAGGTCCTGAAGTCTGCCCACCTCCTGGTTTATGTGATGCTAAAGGGGGAACAACCTCAAAGGAAAACATAAGCATGTACATGCTTAAGGATGCTTCTTTAGTCTCCTGCCCTCTTTCCTTTGGGAAAAATCTAGGAGATGGTTGTTGCAAATAAGTGGATTGCCCCACTGATAACTGCAGAAGGCAAGGGCAACTTCTGGGGGTCAGTGGCCTCCCTGGAACCCACCAGGGGCCTCAGCCCACCCCGCTGCGAAATTTGCTACTGTAGTGGCAGGGCAGCAGTTAAATCGGGATGATTATGTAAGGAAACAAGGCATGTAAGGAAACAAGGATTCTGCTGTTTCCAAGCAGAATCGTGCTTCTTGCTTCCTTGCAAAATCAACATGATTTTTGTCGCTGACACCCTAAAACTGAAGGAGGGTGGGGCAGGCAATGCAGTTTCTCTTTGTACGGCATTTTTGGCCATGGAAGAGGAAGACAGTGGGGGCTGCAGAAGCAGCTATGGGTAACTGGGCCTCCTTCCCCATAATTAGGAATGCATGCCTTCTAAATGTGCGTATGTTTCTCCATTTGTTTACCATTCCTACCATGGTAACTTTTAAAGCAGGGCTAGGTAGACAGCTGATTGGGATCCACTGCTTAGGTTGGCCATGTGGCCAACTTTACAGAGGAAAGTCCTCTATTTTAAAGTATCCTCTTTTTGATGGGCTGCCCAATCCAAGTCCGCTTTTAAAAGCCCAAGAATCATAAGAAGCAATAGCAGGGAGAAGCCTGGAAGTTGCTCATCAACACTTAACCTAAGCTTTGGGAGAGGCATACAAAACTGCTGTAAACACAGAAACACCAGGTAACTTTGCTTCCTGCTCCCCTGTTTAATCTGCACATTAATTAGTCCATTGTGTACTACACACCTTTCAATAGGTTACTGCTAATTGGGTCTGTCTCTTTCCTCCATCATGACAATACTGTAAATTCATGGACTTTCGTCCCTTTAATAAGGAAACAGAGTTGGGTAGCTGGGTGTGTCAGATCATCTGCTGATTCATTATTTCCATGAATACAGGCTGTGTGCAACAACTCTGCCCAACTCAGGGAAAGAACTTTGTTTTCTAATATGAACTAGATAATTCTGACTATACTTTGTAACCAATAGTGCAATATTATACATGTCTATTCAGAAGTAAGCCCCATTAAGATCAGTAAGACTTATTCCTAAGTGTCCATAAGGCTTTCAGACTTACCTGAGAGTAAATCCTATTGAACATGTTGGGACTTCTGCATAAATATGCACAGGATTGTGCTTTAAGTATTTCGCCCTTGTCAAAGGCATCTAAAATCTTAAATAGTCAGTGTATTTCACAGAATATTATAGTCCTTTCATGAGAGAACATCAACATTTATCCAAATAGCTTACAGAAACCTGAGTGCACACAGATCCTTTCACTGCTGTCTCTCAAAATGCAATGGATCTGTTGGTTAGGGTGACCATATGAAAAGGAGGACAGGGCTCTTGTATCTTTAACAGTTGTGTTGAAAAGTAAATTTAAGCAGGTGTCATTTGTATATATGGAGAACCTGGTGAAATTTCCTCTTCATCACAACAGTTAAAGCTGCAGGTTCCCTGCCGTCTTTTAAATCTGGTCACTCTAGTATAGCTCCTGCACCTTTAACTGTTGTGATGAAGAGGGAATTTCACCAGGTTCTCCATATATACAAATGACACCTGCAGAAATTCCCTTTTCTATGCAACTTGTAAAGATACAGGAGCCCTGTCCTCCTTTTCATATGGTCACCCTACTGTTGGTGGAGCTTTGGCAGGGAATTCTATAAATTGGGGTGGGGCTCTGCAGAAAAAGCCTGATACTTGGTGGATACCAATTTTACACCCAGTGATGGTGTTACTTTTAAACGGCCCTAATTTCCTAATCTGAACGTGGGGGTTAGGGGAGATTTAAGGCTCCATTACACCAGCGATTTATCGCACACTCGCCATGCCTGGTATGTGGTTTTGCAGCCTGGTACTGACATGACGTCATCCACATTCTGCACTCATTTCACCTCTTCCCCTCCATGTTTGGTTTCTTTTTGGAGCGGGGAAAGTCTGGATTATTTTTCCTCCCTGTGAAATAAATGCGCTTCTCCCTCCCATGTATTGCTGCATTGCGTTCTATCCAACCATCCTGTTCTTTGTTGGGGGCATGTGTGTCTAAGGGCGGTCTCCTTAACAAAAGAGGAGGGCTGGGAGGTTCTCCACTCAACCATGAAGGGGGAGGGAGAGAGGTCCCATTTAACTCTATATTCTTACTCCTGAGTAGGCACTGAATTAAAGAATTTTGAGCCCAGGAATGTATTTCGAGAATCAGACAGAACTTAGCTTACAGTGGGTAGTATTCAATGTTAGTCCTATTTAAACCATTGAAATAAAAGAGGGCAAAAATGATACAGATTTGCCTAAAATTTCAATATACACATAAAGAGGCAAATGTAGAAATCATTATCATAATATTAAACAAAATGCAATCCCAGTTTATGATTCAGGTGACCTGTGTACTTTCTCAGCCTATTATCCAGGGGTTATCCAGCGTTGATAGGCAATGTCAAGGCCCCTCCCTGCTCTACCTTCTTAGGATACTTTATCTGTAAGCCAGACTTGAACTTGACAGCCATGAAATAGAGGATACCTTCAGATAGAGGACTGACCTCTGTAAAATCACAGACATATGGCCACCCTGACCAGTAGACCTTGATCTGCTTTCTACCCATCTTTCCTTTAAAGGTTAACATGAAAAGTATGATAATTAAAAGAAGAAACATGCACACACATTTTAAGGGCATGCATTCCTAATTATGGGGTGGGGATGCAGAGGCACACACCAAGTAATAAGGTTTCTAGACATGCATTTTGTGAAATGGAATGAATGCATTGTAAGAGGAGCCTGGAGTCCCAGGGACATTTCCTATTGCCCTCTGGAGGCCGAGGCAAGCATAAATCACCAGGAAAAAGGCCTGAGGGCAGGCGCCAAGCCTTCCTTGGGGCCCTTATTCATCTCCAGTTAGACATGCTGGCTGAACTCAGGGCCCGTGACCAAACAAAGGCGCCTGGGCTACGTGTCATAACTTAGTGGAGGCATTAATCTGCCTATGAGAAGGAGCCAAGGGAAGAGCTTGGCCAAGTCCTGGGGGGAGCAAGGGGAGAAACAAGAAAAGCAGCTAAGCTGCAGCCGTTCACTCACCATGGGCCAAAAATGGACCGCTTTGAGCTTTTCTACAATGACAGGCAAGAGAGGGAAGAGGGAGTGTCAAAAGATAGGGAAATGGCAGCTGTCAAGAACCATCTCAGATCCTGCATCTACTTCTTCAATAGAGGCTTGCTGTGTGGACGTCCACAGGTGATGGTTTTTGGGTTTCGTTTGTTTGTTTGTTTGTTGGCATGGAGATGAATATTACCACCTGCTAAGCAGGGCTGGGCAACTTGTGGCCCTCCAGATGTTTTGGCCTACAACTCCCATCATCTTTCACCATCGAGCATGCTGGCTAGGGCTAATGGGAGTTGTAGGTCAACAAATCTGGCTGGCTACAATTTGCCCACCCCTGAAGGGACAGCTACACGGGATGGTATAGCAATTGGCAACCCTAGACACTGAGAAATATTAGTATGCAGACACAATGGCCTGTTTAGTACATGGGAACTATTGGGTAGATTTAGGTACCTGACTTTTTTTATTATTGGTTCCTGTACCTTTAACAGCAGGTGACAATGCTTAAATCCATGTACAGCAATACCTTTGGTAAGACCAATTAATATTTTTTAAATTTTACTTATTTATTTATTACATTTCTATACTACCCAATAGCTGAAGCTCTCTGGGCAGTACACAACAATTAAATATGGCACAGAAAAAGGAGTATACTTTTGAGTCCAGTTTTTAACAGAAAAAGAGTTCTTGTGGACTCAAAAGCTTGCTATTTTGTCGTATTTTCATTGGCCCTAAAGGGCATTACCTTACTATGGCTTAGAGGTATTTTGCAATGGAGCAACACAGCTACTTCTGAATGTTATATAACCACATTTGTGTGTGTTGCATTTTTATCACACCTTTCCTCCAAGAAATTCAGGATGGCATATATGAGTTCCTCTCCATTTTATTGTCACAAGAACCCTGTGAGGTAGGATTAGGGTGTAAGAGAGTTGCTGCCCAGAGCTACTCAGTGGCCCGGTTCAGACGACTCGGTATCCAACCCGGGGGAGGGGGAGAGAGAAAGGCAACCGTCCATGTGTTGATTATTGTGTCATGTGGGGGACGAATCACGAATCCGAAGCAAATCTGGGTGATGCGAATTCCAATGCCTACAGGTTTGCCATGCTAGAATGACAGAATCTAGAATCCTGGATGAAATCAACTGTCTTATGACATTGAGCTTTTCTTTCTTTTTGTATCAAATTGCTGGCTCTCTTAGTTACAGCAAGGAAAAAAGGGGGGGAATAACTCCTATGCCTCCCAGTTCCCATCTTCACCATATTTCTTGCCCAAAAGTTTCCGTTCTTTAAAAAACTGAGTCACACTGGCACAATTAATTAAGCAATTCTAAGCAAATGTTTATAAATTTTTCCGTCCTCTGCACGTGCACACACAATCATAGGATGCTGGTTTCCTGGTTATAAATTTTTATGTGTGTATTTTTTTTTAAAAAAAATGCAGCCCTGCGCAGGGTCCTATCCTCAGTTCATGCAGGAAATGAGGTGAAAGGCCAGAGGATACAAGTTTGCAGAACTCCTGGGTTTTATTCCTAACTCTGCCTAGGATTCTGCAAATGTGAGAAGTGTGGAGGAAAAGTAGCGTATAAATCAATCCAAGCCTCAGCAGTAGCTGACACAGAGATGGATGGAGTAAGCTTAAGGAACTGGAATCCATGCTTGGCCAAGGGGGAGAAATGCTCAGGCTGCTGGGTGTTTTTTTTTAAATATTCTTTAACTCCGTGGGTTATCTAAGACTGTTTGGACTGTGGCTGGGAGCCATTGAACAAGAGAGTGAGCCAGAGGGGAGGCATAGATCAACTTGACAATATTCTAGCAGATTCTGATTCTATTACTGGTTAGTACTATTTACAGTCAACTAGCAAAAAATGCCCATTTTAAGGCAGTGTGTGTTTGCAGAGGGAAGGCTTGTGTTTACAAGGACTCGGTGTGTGCACAGAGACAAATTGCTTCCTTGGATGGTTTCCTGAACAGGGCCAAGTAATCCAGTATTGATTTATTTGATGTGTACCCCACCTTCATACCAAGAAAAGGGGCACTCCAGGTATCGCCAATGGCAGGTTTGGGGAGGCCTTGAGCAACATGACATCAGTAGGCTTCCCTCCTCGGTGCCACAACCCACTCACTCTCCTTTCCCTGCAACTCCAATTCCCAGGGGAAAAGGGCAGGAGAGTGAGCAGCGAAGGCCCCGGCTGCTTCTGCTTGCATTCTCCCTCTGGGCAACAGGTATAGAGCAGATGGTCGTGGCAAGGAGGAGCAACAGCAGAGCCAGGGGTTTCTGGTGGGCAGCAGTGCCCCCCCTCCTGTGGTGAGACATGCTCCTTGACACCTACCTGATGATACAAACGCTTGAGACCACCCTCCCTCATCACAACAATGTCCCCAAATGTAGCACTTTCCATTCCCATAGGAGTGCATGGAGATCTCTTCCCACCATTAAGAATCCACATCCACTTCTCTTTGCAGAGCCCAGACTCCTACTTTCTCGGTTATTCCAGAGTGTGACAAAACGTTAGAAGAGTGGGATGGGATTTTGGGGAGCAGCTTCCGGTAGACAGAACCATTCCTAATTTGCAAAGCTCTTTACAGTCATTGAGGTAGTCTGCTATTATACTTACTTTAAAGATGGGGTTGGGAGGCTCCGTCTGCAGCTTGCCAAAGGCTGCATTCATCCCTAAATCAGAGATATGCAAAGATGTTTCCACATGAGACTCAGCTGTATTGAGTGTGCAAATGTTTGCTGCTCGGTGAGGGAGGAGGTTTCAGGAAGAGGTTTATTTGGATTGGTGGCAGCAAGGGTGCTTCTAACAGTGCTTTACTGCTTTAAAAAAATATAATGCCTGTTTTTACCCTCAGATATGTGAGTTTGGGGGCCTGGGAGAGAGATTGGGGGTGTGTGACAATAGTAAACACCATCCTGTGTATATCAACAGGACCAGGAATCCTCATTGTACTACCACTTGCAGTCCCAAAACAGGAGTGCTGAAATGAGGCAATGCACCCTACTTTACAGAGGTCAATTCTTTGTTTGAAGGGGTGATGGGAGGTGTAGTCCAACACAAATGGAAGGCACCAGGTTGGGGAAGGCTGCCTTAACTCTAGTTCAAAATCAACCAAACAATCTCCAGGCCAGGCCTAGGGAGGATAAAACAAGGATAAAACCCACTCTAACCAAGAATGAGCACTGCCATCAACTTCTCCAATTCAGGCAACACCTTCAGACTTCGGAATGGGTGGGAAGGCGGGACACAGGAGTGATCTCAAGCTTCCTGTTTCTGTGCTTTTCTTCTGTCACATCCAAAGCAGGAGTTCATACATCCCATGATATACTATCCTCAAATCCGCAGCTTGTGCAACCCCTCTAATGGCAGCTGCATGAGCCCAATATAAAAAAGTTAAAGAAAAATGCCTGAACTCGAAGTTGTGTGTTCATTTCTGTTCCTGTTCATTGCTGTTTGGCAAATACAAAAAGATGCAGCCTCCCAACCTGCATCCATCAGAAGCAGCCTTCTAAGGTTATTGGTCCATCTAGCCCAGTATAGGGTGACCATATGAAAAGCAGGACAGGACTCCTGTATCTTTCGCAGTTGCATAGAAAAGGGAATTTCAGCAGGTGTCATTTGTATGCATGCAGCACCTGGTGAAATTCCCTCTTCACCACAACTTTTAAAGCTGCAGGAGCTATACCAGAGAGACCAGATTAAAAGGAGGGCAGGAATCCTGCAGCTTTAACTGTTGTGATGAAGAGGTAATTTCACCAGGTGCTGCATGCACACAAATGACACCTGCTGAAATTCCCTTTTCTATACAATTGTAAAAGATACAGGAGTCCTGTCCTCCTTTTCATATGGTCACCCTAGCCCAGTATTGCCTACTTATGTGAAGTATGTTGAACCTCTTTCAGTCCAAGGCCCAAATTCCATTGCTAATAAATGGGGGGGGGGGGGCATTCCAATGGTGGCTGGATGGGTGTGCAGGGACAGAAATCCACAAAACATCAGCATATTTTAGTTTACTGGTAGTAACTAGGTTTTGGGAGAGCAATTTCAAGCTTTTAGAATGGAGGAAACACACATACAAGCCATGAAACCACTGGATGATTGGCATTCAGGGCAAAGGGCCATCTGGGGAACCCAGGAAGGTTGGATTTGGCCCCTGGGTCTGAGGTTCTGCACCCTTGACATGCTAATGATAGCATACCGAGCACATCAGCACCATAAGCAGCGTGGGTTTGCTCTGATTTGCAACTCCAGTTTTTGGAAATGTCAAGAAGGTTGCCAGTGGACCTGTGATTCATGTCGATCTCCCACCTGAAGGGTTGTTATCCATGAGCCTGGCTTTGCTCTGTGAGACCATCACAGAGGCAGGGAATGGTGCTTGGGGATGCCCAAATTAGGAGACACCCAAGGAACGCAACCCTGAGGCTGGGCATTAGTCCAGGACTCCCAGTCCCTGGCCAGGCGAAGCAGAGTGCAGCTATATATGGGCAAACAACATGTTAACATCTCCCAAGCCTGTAGAAGGCTGCATTTGGGGATAACGTGGGTAACATTTGCAAGAAGGGTTTGGTAGGGTGACCATATGAAAAGGAGGACAGGGCTCCTGTATCTTTAACAGTTGCATAGAAAAGGGAATTTCAGCAGGTGTCATTTGTATCCATGTCACACCTGGTGAAATTTCCTCTTCATCACAACAGTTAAAGCTGCAGGAGCTATACTAGAGTGATCAGATTTAAAATAGGGCAGGGCACCTGCAGCTTTAACTGCTGTGATGAAGAGGAAATTTCCCCAGGTTCCCCATATATACAAATGACACCTGCTGAACTTCCCTTTTCAATACAACTATTAAAGATACAGGAGCCCTGTCCTCCTTTTCATATGGTCACCCTAGGTTTGGGCACCTGATCCAAACAGAATGTATGCGAAACCTGAGAGGAACGAAACAGTGGAAGGAGCCATCGCACACAGGACTAGCAGCTGCATTGCCATACTAGTTGGGGAGAGGGGTGGACATGGAGGCTGAAGGAAAGGCCATTGGGTGACCGTATAAGAAGGAGGACAGGGCTCCTGTATCTTTAAAAGTTGTATAGAAAAGGGAGTTTCAGCAGGTGTCATTTGTATATATGGAGAACCTGGTGAAATTTCCACTCAGTTAAAGCTGCAGGTGCCCTGCCCTCTTTTAAATCTGGTCACTCTAGTTTAGCTCCTGTACCTTTAACTGTTGTGATGAAGGGGGAATTTCACCAGGTGCTGCATGCATACAAAGGACACCTGCTGAAATTCCTTTTTTTAATGCAACTTTTAAAGAGACAGGAGCCCTTTCCTCCTTTCCATATGGTCACCCTAGCAGAGAAGAGACTTTCCCATCACTTACTACCTAAAATTCCTTTTAGCTGGAGGTGCCTTGGGCTTTACCTGGGACCTTCTGCTCCACCACTGAGCTATGCACATAAAAAGCAATGAAGTATCATTAAAAGCCTAAAAAACAAGACAGCTTTGCCTGACAGTAATTTGGGCATCTAGGGCAGGAGTTCTACACATTTTGGCTGAGAAGAATGTATCTCTGATAGCACCCGTCTAATCTCAGTAGGTAGGGCTTCTGACAAATACTTTAGTTGATTGTGGGGGAGAATTTGGTCTTTCATATTTCTTGCCATCCCCTGGAGATTTAGGCTTGGCGCATTTGCTCACGCCATCTAGCCTTTTAGAAAAGAATGTGTATGAAAAAATAATCCTAAACCATTTTAATATGATTAAATAATATTATTTAACACTGTCAGTGTATATAGTGCTTTACGTGTGCTTAACATCAGCACCTGACCCAAGGAGTTCACAGTGAAGACTACAAAGGGAGGAGAGGAATCTTAAGTCGCTTTAAGACTGATGCAGGCTCAATTTCTTGCTCCTAATCTCTGGTTGTGATACGTCATAACTTGGATTAAGGGCTTTGGTGGAGGATACAGCTATAGGCTGGGACTGGCTTAAGTGATCTTCAGATACATCACAGACTCAATAATTCTATGACTTCCAACAGCCTAAAGTTCTTGGGATGTTACTTGTCCTTGGATCATGCAAAAGGTATGTAGCAAACAAATGATGAACTGTGGGATGATGGCACTACAGAGCAGGCTTTTGCTTCCAGAGAATCTGAAACTATAGGGCAGAATGGAGCAACTTTTGGCCCTGCAGTTGTTCTGGCCTACAACTCCTATCAACCCTAGCCAGCATAGCCAATGGTGAGGAATGATGGGAGTTGTAAGCCAAAGCATCTGGAAGGCCCTGACTGTAGGACATCTGGAGAAAGGAAGGTGAATATAGACTGACATGTTGCAACAAGTACCAATATGTGGCTTGGAAGTGAGACCTTTCACCTATAGATTATGAGTTCAAGTTCAGCTATTGTCTGAGGTAATGAATCACCTCTGTCTGGAACTCAGTTTGCCCTCAGTTTTATCTGATGATGCTATAATCATGGGGTGGGGGTGGGCTTGTGAATCACCAAAAAAGAAAAAAAAAAGGGGGGGCTTTAATATTTGTACATGCTAATTTATATGTATAGATGCAAATTTAGAAATAATGATAATTTAAATAGAAATACAGTACGACTGGGTTCGGATGACACATAGACCAATGGTGAGTTAGTCAACGGTTGGTTATTGTGTCATCTGTCAGGACTTTTTCACACCACGGTTTATTCAGCCAAAATCATAGAATAGTAGAATTGGAAAGGGCCTATAAGACCATCAAGTCCAACCCCCTGGTCAATGCAGGAATCCACCTTAAAGCACACTTGACAGATGGTTGTCTAGCTGCCTCTTGAATGCCTCTAGTGTGGGAGAACCCACCAATTCCCTAGGTCATTGGTTCCATTGTTGTACTGCTCTAACAGTCAGGAAGTCTGCAATGCTGTGCAGAGTTGATTATTTGAACAACCATTGGTTATCGTGTCACGTGTCGGGCACCATTGACTACACAGTTGGTTATTTTTGGCGACTACAGAGTCCCCTGGCAAAAGCGACCAAAGCGTCAGTTGCCACTCTTTTCCAGCTGGCAGAACTCACAATGGCTGATGGGATACAGCGGGACGATTGTGGTGGGTAGAGAGGGTGGGGGGGTGTCAATCAAACAGACAGTTGACTAATAGTTAACTCGAGGCTGTTTAATCCACACCATGGTTGATTATAATCATGTTGTGTGGGGAGTACTCGCTCAATAATCAACCATGGCATTGACTTTTAACCCACCATTGACTATTGTGCTGTCCGAGCACAGTTTACATCTCAGCATGGGGGTGGGAGTCAGACTTTGACCTGTGCCTCTCTCAGTGTGGTGTCCAGGTGCTCACCTAGCTTCTTATCATTATTTTTATCTTGAACTGGACAGTCCCTGAAATAGAGGAGGCCTTCAAACTAGAGGACAGTCATTTGGCAGCCCTTCAAATACAGGACTTTCCTCTGTAAAAGAGGACACATGGCTGCCTTAAATCTTTTTCTATCAGACGAATTGAGGGGCAAACTAGACTTGAACTCTGTGTTTTATTTTTCTTTCTTGCTAACTGTCTTTTCTTTTACTGCTGCCACAAAAGGGTTCACATTTGAGTGGAGCAGTGGCTACCAAAACAGTATGGCCCTGTTCAGAAGACACCTTAAACCACAGCTTTAACCATGGTGATTCAGCCAGAAAGCCATGTCGTGTTCAAAAGTCACCTTAAACCATGGCTTTAACCATGGTGACTAAGGTAAAAACCCTTATTCACAGTGGTTAAAGCCATGGTTTATGATTTCTTCATAGAATCATAGAATAGCAGAGTTGGAAGGGGCCTACAAGGCCATCGAGTCCAACCCCCTGCTCAATGCAGGAATCCACCCTAAAGCATCCCTGACAGATGGTTGTTCAGCTGCCTCTTGAATGCCTCTAGTGTGGGAGAGCCCACAACCTCCCTAGGTAACTTCTGAACACGGCCCGGCTTTCTGGCTTAACCACTGTGGTTAAAGCCATGGGTTAAGATGTCTTCTGAACGGGCAATACGTAACTCTTTCCCCATGGGTCATTTGTCCTCTAAAAGTTGCCCACCTCAGACTGCTCTTCTTTCCTCAGGGGGAAAGATATGTGCAACTGGAATCCATTTACATAAATTTATAAGCTATCTAAGAAACTCAATGCATATGTTTCTATTAAATACATAACCTCAGAGGCCTGTTTTGTGCCCCTTTCCAGGTTGTGCCTAGAGGAATTATCCCAACTGTTCATCCTTAGTCACATTTACTGCATCTGGGATCTGCCATTGATGTTTGCCATCTCTTTGCCTCATTTCCAGTTGCCTCAATTGTTAGCCTTCCCTTTGCTATTATTCCCATATGCAGGTCCATAGCCAGAACTCTTGTGGTTAGGTGGACTAAGAGGGTGGAGAAGCATTGCAAAACACAGACAGAGCCTAATGCATTTAAAATTGTTTAATTGCATTTATTCATGAGTTAATTGAAGAGGGTTCTATATACAAGTAAGGCTAGACGTATACTTTCTTAAAAACCGAAGCTGAAAATTCAAGAAGGGGCCCAAAATATTCTTACATGTTCAGCAGTGTGAGATCAAAGGCAGAGCTAGTATCTAATACTTCCATGCGTAAAGATTATTTTAAAATTAATAATGAAAATGATTTTTGTCTTCCCCATAACACATAACATGGGAGTTGCAGTGCAACACATCTGGAGAGCACCAGACCAGGGAAGGTTGGCTTACCCTTGAATCCTGTACATGTCTTCTCAGAAGTCAGTGCCACTGAGTTCACTAGGGTTTACTTCCAAGTGGAATAGGATTGCAAACTAATCTCATCTGAAAGGAATTCAAGACAGCCAAACTAAACCTTTTCTGCCACTCTGTCACGTTGATGAGATGATGTATTGTGGAGGGATTGTGGGGAGTGAACAGTATACTTTGTATAAACACATTCTAAGAAAAGAAAAGAAAATGTTGGCTCTTTGAAGGGCAGGATAGTGACCAAAAATTGAAAGAGCCTGGCACATGCTCTGGTTCTAGATCTGTAATGAATAGTGCCCTTTTGTCATCAATTGTGCTGCTATATGGGAGATGTGTGAGTGAGGAAAGTATTGGGCAGTCCCTGTATTTGGTAAGAATATAGAACAACGTTTCCCAACCTGCTGCCCCCCAGATGTTTGAGATTACAAGTCCCAGCATTCCTGACCATGGGACATACTGACTTGCAATTATGGGAGTTGTAGTTCATCACCTTTGGAGGGGACCAGGTTGGGGAAGGACTGCTCTAAACAAAAAAAGAGAAGTAGGTGGCCCTAAGTTGTTTGTCATCAGTTTTCCACAACCCCACAGTCACCTCTGCATATCCTATTCTCCATCCTGTCCTCATAGTTTATCTGCTTTGGGAGAATGAGAATTTCTCTTGCACTTTCTGCCTCCTTAGGGAGGATGTGGCGTTAAGGGTTGTGAGACACAACTCCCAATTTCCCTGCTTTTTGGTGCTTGTTTGAAAGCTCTGGAGCCTTAACGTTGTTTTGTAAACCGTAGGGTTTTTGTTTAATAAATTCATGTTAGCAGCAATTAGTTAGCAATAGGAGCTGATTACGTCTCGACTGGACTGGATATCATCAAGTGAGTTTTGTAAAATAGCCTGGACATTTTAAAAATGTCGTTGTGGATTAGCTTACTTTGGCAGTATTTTTTTTATTATTATTAGATACAAGAAATGTTTCCATCTCCTTTTAAGTTTCTAAGAAACAGTGGGGGGCAGGGAATGTTCATTTGAGCTTCCTTTTTCTTTTCTTTTCACCACACTCCTCCCTGGTTTGCGGCCTGAGGGAAATTGTACTGGTGTCCTCCCCATTTATTGCCTGGAAGACAACTTACTTCTCTTCAAGCCCTACTTCCTGCCCCCATGATGCATGTGGTTTTTCAAAGAAGTACTCATAATGCAAAAGTTGGTTATTTAGTTCCCAATTCCATATTTCTGCGAAGTTTCGTTACACACCTCAGTCAGTAAACTGAATCAGGATTCTGCTCTGTTTCAAAGTTTCCCGCAAATAAGAAACTGGGACCTAGTAACCAATGTCAGAATCATAAGGTACTCTGCACCATACATTTTACTGCCTGAGGTAGGGTGACCATAGGAATACAATACATCTCACTGTAACAGGGAAGACTGTACCCTATGTGCTTCCTATCCAAGTGCTACGTACTGAAGGGCAACTTCAAAGTTTCCTCATACTGAGTTGGAACATGAGACCGTCTGACCTAGTATTGTTGACACTGACAATTGAGTGTGGGGTGCTGTTAAATCTTGGGGGAGCGTGTTGTCTGAACCCAGGACATTTTCTGCAGGGGGTCTTGCTAACCATGTAGTGTGGTTTATTTTTCTTGAACAAGACACTTTGAGAACCCATGGTTTATTGTTGAGTTGTTCAGGGTGGTTAACAAACCACCCTGAGGAAAATGTTTTGGAATCAGACAACACACTAACCCACGGTTCCACAAACCCACGGTTTAACGACAACCGTGTGTTGTGTGAATAGCCCCACTATGTGCCTTTTGTGTAGGAATATGGTAACGTGTGAAATGTCACACAATTCAGCCCTACATGCTAGCAAATTCTGTTAAAATTGTGTGGGGTTAAGATGAGGTTTTTGGGCTTGTTAAGTCTTTCCAGAAAAGGCTAAGCATTTGCCAAGGAGCTGGAGAGGGAGGATAAAGTGGGAGGGGGGGTTCAACCAGCTCCCCTAGTTTGGCAAATCTCATTTGGCTAAAGCTTTTCTCTCATGTGGCTGCTTCTGAGAAAAAGTTGGCACTGGACATAGCAGCTGACTCCTTCTGCCGACACCCTGGCTCTTTCAGCACTCTGGCAGCATACGCTGCTGGGCAGCCATCCATTTCCCTGTAGATCAGCCAAACACAGGCCATCCCCTTGGCTTTTGCCCCCAAACTGCTGCTGCTAAATCAACATCCCTTCCACCCCAGAGACCGAGGAGCTGTGGCAGAGACACGATCCTTGACATTTGTCTTTGATGTGTGTAGACTGGGGAGGGATGGGCTTGGGAGCTTGATTTGGGCATCAAGATCGGAGAGGAGGATCAGGATCAGGAAAGAGGAATCTCCCAAGAGTTGCCTGAGATCCCATTGTTGTTGTTGTTGATGATGATGGTGTTTCAAATAAAATTAAAAAAGCATCTTTTGTTTCAGAGCATCCCAGTTACATAAATTAGCACAGAAGAGGCACCAGATTGCTGCATGTGTCTTTGGGCTTTGGCATGATCCAGGCATTGATGGGAGACAATGGACAGTCCGGGCAACTGGCAACAGCAAGAATACCCTTTGTTCCACAAGGATTTAGAATTAAATAAAAGAAAGATAGCCATGCACTGGTCCATGAGTAAAACATCCAAAATCTAGAAAGAGAGAAAGAAAGAAAGATCCAAAATCCATGGTTAGGCAATGCATTTCTAGGACTAACAACATGGCTACCAAAGATTGCACAAGTATTTGAGTTCTCCAGAAGTCTTCATCAGTCTAAGTGATACAAAATGCAAGAGGTAGGGGAAGCAACATGAATCAATGGTTTTTAAAATTTTCAATCAGATTTTTTTATGCCATCAAAATACTAACTTCTCATTTTAAAAAAAACACCCAGTTACAATTAATCTCATCACAAATATGCAAAATCTACACTTATAGTTGCATAAAAATGGATTAGTGGCTCCATTACACTCACACATTGAGTTACTCACCGATCAAACATGAGCATTCATTTCAGTTTCTCATGCATCATGACAATAGCTTCATCACACCAGGATTATACTGTGCAATCGCTACGAATTGCATGCAAAGGACTCTGAAGTTTTCCAGCTTATAATATGCTTTGACTGAGAAGTACTCCCATGCATCCTGCTTTAATTGTGCTATAAAGCCAAAAGAATCGACCTATTTTGCTACCTTTTTAGGAGCGAATCATTTGTTGTTTTCTGAGCGGCCAATGGGGGCGCATGAGGAGGATTTGATATGTTTAAAGTAAAAATTAAACAAATGCTTACATCTGCGTAAGTTTTAAAGATAAAGACATCAAAATGGGCACAGTAATAGATATTAAGGAGAGCTTTAAGCATACCAGATTTGAAACGGATTGGGTCATCTGTTGATTTTTTATGATTTTTTACATTTCCCCCCTTAAACCCTTTTCCTGGTATACAATGGATCTTAGGAGCGCTGCCGCTCGGAGTGTGATTTAGCTAACAACAGCTTTGTGCTGTCGGGGATAATTCGAGGGAAACAGTGGGATGAAGTCTACAGACAAAGAAGTGATGGCTGAGTTCAGTGTAGGCTGGTGGCTCCAATGTCAGCAGGGCATTGAATCTGCTCTAGGTTTCAGTCAGAACTAGTCAGAACTCTAAAAAAGTTATGCAATGTGCTGGTTCTGATTGAAAACCAAAGCGGATTCACCACCCCACTGACATCAGAGCCACCTGCCTCTACTGGCCAACCCTTATTTTTGAAAACATAGAATCTGCCTGTAACTCAGATCTGCCTCTTGCCCTGGCTCAGACACACAAGTCCCAGAGCAGGCAGAGAGCAGAAATAAAGAGAAACATGGCAATCTTAATTTTAGTAAAGCTGGAAATTAATTGTAGGTGGTGCAGTTGGTAAAAGAAGTCAATCGAAGCCAAATCGTGTAATATTACCTAGTGGTTGAAGGCTAGAATCAAATTAACAAGGTTTGGCAGAATTTCTATATTTCTAAGATGTTTTGGAGGAAGAGGAGTTTAGAAACACCAACAGGGTGCTGATTTGGGACTAGCACTGCCTACGTCTGCGCTTGCTTCTGAACCTATATGATGTCTGTTCAACTTTTACAGGTTTTACTAAATAAAGATTTTTATAAAGATACTGGAGCTCTCCAGTGCTCTCTCCTCCAAAGGAAAATTGACTTTGTTGTGTTGTGTGCACCTGAATTTCCCATTCTGCGAGGAAATTTGAAGCGGAAGACTATGAATGTAAGGAGTAACTGTTTATGTTCAATCTTGTAGAAGCAAGAAAAGGGTGAAGGATGGTAGCTCAGTGGTGGAGCACTCGTGTTGTATGCAGAAGGTCCCAGGTTCAATCCCAGGATCTCCAGATACGGCTGGAAAAACTCCTGCCTGAAATCGAGAAAAGGGCCGCTGCAAGTCGTAAGAACATAAGACGAGCCATGGTGGATCAGACCAAAGGTCCATCAAGTCCAGCATTCTGTTCACATAGTGGCCAACCAGCTGTCAACAGGGAACCCACAAGCAGGGCATGAGTCAGAGGTGCAATGGACTCTTCTTCAGGCTCCAGCAGAGCTCCACCAGGACTGGCCCTACCATTATGCAGACTGATGTGCCTGCTGCATCAGGTGGCGCAGTGGAAGGAGCAGTGAATTACACTGCTCCCACCACTACCAACACCAGGAGATGATAATTGCCACTGCACTGCCTTTAGCAGGTGCTCTGGAGAGCCCTGCATGGCGTTTGACTCTACGAGAGAGTGACTGTAGGGGGTGGGGGGGAGCCTTGCAGCCAGGAAAAGGTGCGAAGTGGTTGCAGCAAGTGTTCTTGACTCAGGTGGGGAGTTACCTTGGACTGTGGGACAGGCTCCATTCCCTATCTGTAAACGTCCCCTGTGTCTTTGCTTGGGCATCTACTCCAGGCCTTGTTTATTTGGCTTATAAGCCTCTTGCTTTTGCTTATAAGCTCCCTCCAGTAAATACTGCAGCTTTGATGCTGTGCAACAACTTGATTTTTGTCAGTTCCTTGCTGATAGAGGACATGGCATCTCTGTTAAGGGGATCTCAGTGCTGCGGAATGCTTCTGCCTGAAACTCTAATGAGCCATTATCTGTCAGTCGTTTCTGGGATAGGTCAATCTCTATTTTGACTCAAATGATCTGGTTCAGATGTAATGCTAAATGATGGTTTGGTGTTATGTATGCTAGCCTTGGGCTCATGCACTCCTCAACTCCCCTCCCCTCAATATAGTTGTGAGGAGGAGAACCAAAGCTTTTGTTTCTATTTTTCAATTAACCATGGTTTATTGTTGTGTCCATCCCTGAAACTGCAGTTAATCTCACTATGGTTTAGTGAAACAACCCAGGATTGTAAACCATGGTTTTGAAGCTGGCCTGTTTCTCTAAACCTCAAGATTAACCACCATTTGTCTGGATTTGAACATAATGATAAACTATGGTAAGTTAAAAACAGAAGCAAAAGGTTCCAATCTCCTCATTGCTGTACCAGAGTTACATCAGAACACTGTTTAGTTACATCCAACTGTGGCCTGCCCTGCACCCTTATATATTAATAGGATATTATATTAAGGTCTTGTTTTTCTAGGTGCAGTCTTCAATTAATAGAATGAGTGCCTCCTTAAAATGTTGTAGTTGTCCTCTCACATTCATAATTAGGGCGACTAAATAGTAGAAAAAGGATTTTCTTTACTTTAAATTATTACCTTTTTCTTCATGGAGTGGTGTTCCATGCATATATTAGGTACTTATAAATACAGAACTAGGAGGTGGTAGTTATCCCAGTAGAACTTATCTGAAATTAAAAGAGTGCTTTGTGATTCTAAAAATTGTGTTGGTCCATTGGGAACAAAATCCACAAGTCACAGTATGATAATACCTTTATTACAACCGACCAAAAGCTAACAAAGTCTTCATCTGGCTTCAAGTTCTCTAGAACTCTCCATCTGGATGGATTATAAAAATTGATGCTTCTAAAAAGAAATACCGTATTTCTTCAATTTTAGAGATGTTTATATGGGAAAAAAGGTGCGTCTTAGAATCGCGGGTCGTTTATTATTTCTTAGAATCAAAGCTTTTTTTCTGTTGGTGGTACTGAAATTAGTGTGTGTCTTACAATCGATGGCGTCTTAGAATCGAAGAAATACGGTAGTCTGTCTATGGCTTCATCCATGTTCACATTCCCTTGTGTCATCAAGACAGGAAGGAACTGTCAGCTCATTTGGGGTCATCAAAGCATAGTTTTGAAACCGGAAAGCCAGACACCAATGCATACAAACTTCCTAAGGGAATAATGCTGACAACCAAACACTGGCCTAGTATTTTGAAACTTAGGCCATGAGGGGTTAGGGAATACAGATTGAGACATACTGTATATATACTTAATATACACAAACCTTTGTGGGTAGGGAATACAGATTGAGACATACAAGGAAAAGATAGCAGTGTTGCAGTTCTAGACCTAATAGTTGTACAGGGGGGGCCATCCTGGGATGGTAATGCACATTACTTTGCTTATCAAAATGTGGTAAGCGCTTAGGGGCCCTCTTGCTCATTCTGCTGAGAGGGGCCCTGGACTTCTGCCCCAAAGTCCATCTCTGAGTATACCACTGACGGCTTGCAACCCCATCCTAGCCAAGTTTATTCAAAAGCAAGTCATACAGGGACTTGTTTCCGTAGGTCACAGTCCTTAGACTTCAAAGCAAATCTCACTGAACTGGATAAGACTTACTTATGAATCAACATGTATGCATTTATTTGGTTTTTTTATTTTTTTAATGCGCCCCATGAAAAAAGTTCTCTAGGCAGATTAATATAATAAAATATACACCGTTTTTCTCTGCAAAGCACACATCAGGTGGCTTACAACCAAAATAGACCTCACAATACAATAAAAGAGCAGATGATTAAACCATAGGGTAGCCACATATCAATGGCCAATAAAGAGGAAATACATCACCAAAAATAATTACTGTAAGTTAAATAAAAATCCAATACATCCCACCATAGAGGGGAAGACAGTGACCAGGACATCTGTGCAGCTGCTGCTCAGTCTACTGTCTAGGTGCCAAGTGTTGATGGCAACTTCAAGGCCCCTCTCTGCTCTCCTAAAATTAATCTCCAATCTAAGATTAAAGCTCCCATGTTTTTCTTTACTATTGTTCTCTAGCTACAAGGTAATCAGAGGCAGTATGCCTAAGTACACCAGTTGCTGGGGAACATGGGCCGGAGGGTGCTGCTGCACTCATTTCCTGCTTGTGGGTTTCCCCCAGGTAGCTGGTTGGAAACCCACAAGCAGCATTCAGTCCAGCATTCAGTTACAGCTGCAGGAGCTCTGCCCTCTTGAATCTGGTAACGAGGGCAGGGCTCTTGCATCTTTACCTGTTGTGATGAAGAGGGAATTTCACCAGGTGCTGCATGCGTACAAATGACTCCTGCTGAAATTTCCTTTTCTATACAACTGTTAAAGATACAGGAGACCTGTCCTCCTTTTCGTATGGTCACTCTTTCCAGACAAGTTTAAGCCCCAGCACCTGTTATTATAGGAATGAGTTCTTGGTTCATTTAATCCAGTAACCAGACCATTTGGTGCACTGGGTTCTTTTCTTTTTTTATGCCAGTTAGATACCTTTTCTTAGAACAATTTGTTTGTTGCAAAGCAGAGTTGTAGGTCAGCTTCTAGACTCTCTCACACACTTATTAAGACAGCCATAGAATGATAAAAGCAAGGAAGGAAAACGTTGGGAGGAGGGAAGGATTCATGTGAGGCAAATTTATTAGCATTTCAAAGTCCCAGACACACAACAGAGACCCAGCTGGAAGAGTTAGTTAGGTGGTGATGAAAAATTCACAGCTAGCTTCCTTTTGCATTTGTGTCAACAAATTGTTCAAACAGAAGCTTATCGCTTCTGCAGACTCTTACTTAACATTTGGTGCTAGTACATGGGTGTGACATCCCCCCCTTTTTAAAATGGTCTCAGCCTGAGTTGTATAGATGTGGAAATGTTGGTTCACTTATACCTCATTTTGATTATTTTCACTGGTTATCTGATGAACTGGAAGGTTCCTGTCATTCTTTAAGCATAACCGTGAATCATTTGCACTTTCAGAGCACAATCCAGCCATAGTTAAGCACTGCTTAATCTCTTTGGTTTCAATGGTAGCATGAAGCATGAGTTCAATCCCTCCCACTGAAGCCAATGAGACTTAAAAGTGCTTTATTGGGCTGGATTCCTGCACCTTCATTTACAAAGTGTTTAAAAAACAAAACTTGTCTTAGCTCTCAGAATAACTGAGTAATGTTAACCATTCCCACTTTACAGATTGTTGTTCCCACTTTATAGATGGTAAACAGAGGCAATGAAACATTACATGAATGACCTTGTCTACAGTTCAACAGAAACTGCAGAAGGCCAAGTGTACACGGCAGATACAAAGTGTACAATCACTAGTATCCCTAATTGGTTACTAAGGGCCTGTTCAGACAACACGCTAAGCCATGGATAGGCCGCTAATCCTTTTGCAGCAAATGGTTAGTGAGTGTGTTTAAACCATGGTTATGTAGTCACCATGGTTAGGAATGGATCATACAACACGCTAAGTCATGGTTCACATGACATGCTAAGCCATAATGTTTAGCTCAAAATGTTTAACCACTGTGGCTTAGCTAGGGTGACCATATGAAAAGGAGGACAGGGCTCCTGTATCTTTAACAGTTGTATTGAAAAGGGAATTTCAGCAGGTGTCATTTGTATGTATGCAGCACCTGGTGAAATCCCCTCTGCAGGAGTCCTGCCTAGCATGACCAGATACCAAAGAGGGCAGGGCTCCTGCAAACAATATATTGTTCCACCAGAAACCATTTTAAAGTGGCTTGGTATTGAATGGGTAGTTAGGACCCATTGGTCTGTCAAAAGTAGGCTGACCATATGAAAAGGAGGACAGGGCTCCTGTATCTTTAACAGTTGTATTGAAAAGGGAATTTCAGCAGGTCTCATTTGTATAATTGGAGAACCTGGTGAAATTTCGTCTTCATCACGACAGTTAAAGCTGCAGGTGCCCTGACCTCTTTTAAATCTAGTCACAGTATAGCTACAGTATAGCTCCTGCAGCTTTAACTGTTGTGATGAAAAGGAAATTTCACCAGGTGCAACATGCATAAAAATGACACCTACTGAAATTCCCTTTTCTATGCAACTGTTAAAGATACAGGAGCCATGTCCACCTTTTCATAGGGTCACCCTAACGTGTCATCCGAACAGGGCCGATGTCTTTACTCATTGCTGGGTGCAGCTTCTAGACCTCCATGTAGTAGAATTGTGGGGCTTGGTAGAACACAGATCTGACTCTCAGCCACACACAAACTGACCTAAACTTTCAGAACAATCCTTATGCATGTTTTCTCAGAAATAAGCCCAATGAGTAAGCCTCATTGAACACGGGGGACTTGCTCGTGGGTGAACACATAAAGGATTAAAAGTCATGTGGCACCTTAAGGAATAACAAATGTATTCTGATATAAGCTATCATAATTTATATCTGAATACAAATTTTGAAAGTGTACACCAGAATAATTTTATTAGTCTTTAAGGTACCAAAAGACTCTTCATTGTTTTTGCTGCAACAGATGTACATTGGAAACACTATGGAAATGGTTGCAATGTATAGGATTGTGCTACATGATCTACTGAAATGAATGAAACAAGCTTCATTACTTTCCAATGAAACTTGCAACCCAATCCACTATTTAGATGGAGAGGTCTCCTCGCATCTCCACATTTTCAGTAGGGCTTCCTTCCAGGTAATTATGCATAGGATTGCTGCCTTCATTCTTAGAAGCCCCTTCATCTATAGGGTTCTCTCCCCACCCCCATGCTTGCAGATCTAAAGCGGAAAAGGAAACCCAAGTTGCTATGTTGTAAACAATGCAGAAGGAGGAAGAGGCCCCTATGCCAGCCCGGTCACGGCTGCTTTCCGGGGAACAAGGTGTTTCCTGCGATTCTGCCAAGGGCACGACATTCCGTCTCCAGGAATTGGTCTGGACTCTGGAGCTAAAGAAGGTATGCGCTGTATGTGTGCCTGTATTAATGGGGCTGTTTGTTTCCATGATTGTGTTTATCCTGCTCATAGACAAGCAATAATAAAATTACATCGGGCGGGGTGAAAGTGGACAAGAGGGATATTTTTCTCCCTCTCTTGTAATATTAGAACTTGGGGATCACCCAATGAAGCTGAATGGTAGGAGATTCCAGACAAACAAAAGAGAGTATTTCTTCACACAGCGCACAAGTTAAAAGACGGAGTTCACTGACACACTATGTGATGATAGCCACTCAGGCTTGTAAAGAGGGGTTAGACAAATTCATGGAGGATGAGGCTATATCAGGGATCAATGACTTTTCAGTTGGTCAGCACATTTGGAATTTTGAGTGTGTCATGGGTGCTCTCACAAAATGGCTGCCATGGGGGGATTGCCCATTCATAAAATGGCTGCTATGGTAGGCATCACCAGTCACAAAACACCCATTTCCCAGAAGCTGAACTGGTGCGGCTGCAGGAAAAGTAACTTGCCCAAGAAAGTTAAGTACAAGGCAGAGGTGAGGTCTGAGCATCAGAACAGAAAACTACTCTTTTGAACCCAAGTGAAGATTGTGCTGGATAACAGCACTTTCACTTCTTAGCATGCCAGCATCCACATCATTATGTTTTTAATTAAAAAGTCTTTAGAAATAAAGTAAAAACTGGGAGGAGCCTGGAGGGCACCAAGAGAGGTGCCCACAGGCGCACTGGAATGCCATGATAGAGACCCCAAGGCTTTATGATTGGGTTCTAGTCATGATGGCCATATGCTATCTGCAGGTTTTAGAGGAAATACACCTCACAATACTGGTTGCAACAAAGGGATAAAGCTATTCCACTTCATGTTCTGCTTTTGGGCTTCCCAGAGGCATCAGTTTTACACCAGTTTTAAAATCTCTTCAATGGCTGTCAATTAGTTTCCGAGCGAAGTATAAAGTGTTGGTTATCACCTTTAAAGCCCTACATGGTTTGGGTCCAGGCTACATATGGGATCACCTTCTTCCGTACAATCTGCCCCGCACACTCAGGTCCTCTGGGAAGAACTTCCTTCAGCCAGCCAAAACTAGGCTGAAAGGTATTACCCAGAGGACCTTCTCTTCTGCTGCTTCCAGACTGTGGAATTTATTTATTTATTTATTTAAGTATTTTTATGCCGCCATTCAGCCAAAAAAGGCTCTCACGGCGGCTTACAAAAGTATTTCGAATGGCCTGCTGGAGGAGACTCATCAATTTAACAGTTTTTTTTAGCATTTAAGAAAGCTAAATGCTTTCTTAAGCATTTCTAGTGGAATTTTAGGATGCTTTTAGGATGCTTTTTAGGAAGTTTTAACAATGTACACTATGTTTTTAATCAATATTTTATGTATTTTATACTTATTGTTGTTCCTTGCCTCGATCAGGATGGAGAGGCGGGTAAAAAATAAAATTATTATTAATATTATTCAGGGTGACCAAACATCCGGATTGGCCCGGACACGCCCAGAAAACGGGGGGGGATCTGCGTCCGGCTGGAAATACCTCCCCCCCACTTTTGTCCGGCCCTAATGGAAGCCGGGAGAGCCTTAATAAACCCCAACTTACCAGGCCTAAATTTCCCTAGTGAGTGGTGGCGGCCATATTGAATCTTGCCCGAAATCACGCGAGATCTCGGCAGCTGGCTGGGAACTCTGCGAGACCCAGCCAACAGCCAAGATCTCGAGTGAGTTTGGGCGAGATTCAAGATGGACACTGCAAGGGGTGGGTAGTGAGAGTGGGGTGAGTGGTTGGGGGCTGCGTGCAGGAACTTCCAGCAACGCAGCCTCCAGCCCCCCCCCCCCCCCAGTGCAGAAGCAGCAGCAGCAGGAGCAGCAAGAACAGGAGGAGGTAAGACTGAAGTTTGTGTGTGTTTGTGTGTGAGAATGTGTGGGTGCATGGGGTCTTTGAGTGAATGTGATGCTGAGTGTATGTGTGCATGCACACGTGTGCTGGCAGTGTGAGTGTATTGATGTCTGAATCGGATGCCTGGTTGTTTGACTGAATGAATGCATGTGCATGTTTGCAGTTGGGGTGGCTGTAGTTTTCTGTGAGTTGGGGGGATGATTTGGAGGTGAAGTTCCTATTAAATAATGCATTTTAGACCCATATACTTTCCTTTCCAATTTGTTTACTATAATTGGCATGACGTATGTTTTGTAACAGTGGCTGACAATTGTTCATCCTTCTTAAAGAAACTTTTTAAAAAATTAACAGGGTTGCTATTATCATCATCATCATCTCTCTCTTTTCTTGCTTGTGGTTTTTCTAGATGAACATGATGGGCTTTGCCAAGTCATGTTGTCTTTTACTGATTCAGAAATGTCCTGACTATTGAACATATTTTAAGTATAACTACTTTCTGGATGTTGGCATACATGTATTTCGGTAGACCTAATTTCTGATGGTTTTCTGTAAAAACAACCACAATGTCATGCTGGTGACTGATGTGACTAACAAATAATTGTAAGTTTTTCCTGGTGCCATAGTTCTTTAACTTCCATATCCAGTGATGTATATTTTTCTTTTCTGCAACATTTTTGTCATTAGGTATTGCAATTTCAATGTAGGTGTGTTTTTCTTGGTTGTTTTTGACTGTTATGTCTGGTTGAAGTTGAAACAAGCTAAGACAAGCTTTAATCCATTTTGTTCCATGGCTAACGTTTGCAGGCTGTTACGTGATGTGTTCTCATTAGACCCGTGTACAAAAAAGTCAGTACTGCTCATAGAAGCTACCTTGTAACAACTCCCCCCATTGATGACAAACCAATCTTATTGGTGGCGTCATCACAACAATTATACAGGTTGGAACTGGAGACTTATTTCACTGGTCTAGAATCATAGTAACTACTCTTTCTAATTAGACTTTATAGCCAATTAGAATTTATCCTTAAAACAGGATACAGTATTGCAAAAACATGTTCATGCTGAAAACACAAAAGTGATAATCTGGCAATACACAATACTACTGACAGTATAAAAACTGTGGCACTTAAACATATTCTTTCTGAAGTGGGGGAACACATTTTATATGATTCTTTCATTCTTGCTTATTGCTTATGTGTGACTGCCTATGTATGGTGATTAGCTGGTGGAGGGAATGGAAGAAGAGTTGAATGTACTAGGATAGACAAAGAAACTTGCTATTAAGGAGGGAAGCATGGGATAAACTTCACAATATTAACACTATAAATGTTTTGGGAAAACAACAATTGGAAGAGAGCACATCTTTCTTTATACAGGAGTAAAACAATTTCACTCAAAGTTCTATTTTTATTCAGTTGAGATATCAGTTCTTGATGGGACTGAAATTTCTAGAGCTTCTTCAAAAGCAAGTTTTCTTGCAACGTGCGTCACCCCGGCTCCAGACGCAGAAGCCGCAGGGAAGCCGCTATCCCTGCAGCGTCTGCCATTTTTTGTTTTGTTTTAAAGGGGCCATGTGCGCCCCAAAGACTCCGCAGCAGGTAAGGTTTTTTTTTTAAATTAAAACCCCGTCCCGCTCCTGATTCCCCCCCAGCCCCCCTGCCCACTCTTTCCCCACCCTCCCTCCCCAGCCCCGATGTCCGCGTCGCCCTCCCAGTCATCCTCCCGTGTGTGTGTTTGTGCCGCCTGTCCGTCTCCGCCGCCCTCCCTGTCCCCCTCTCCTGCCGGTCTGGCCTCCCCCCCCCCCGATCCCCTCCCGGCGCGCTGTTCCCTCTGCGGCTTTTCCCGGCTACTCGCGAGCAAGCGAGTAGCCGCAAAAAGCCGTGGATGCTGCTAGACCTTCCGCAGTCTCGGCCTCAGGCCGGGACTGCAGAAAGGGCGCGCCATAAGCGACTTTGCTTATGGCGCCTTTAACCAGGTCTCGGCGTGGCCTGGGCCCGGATTCCCCTGTGCGGCATCTGCACACACAGCAGGGAAACCGGGCCTCGCAGCATGCTAAGGCCTCGTCTAGCAACGGCCTAAGTTATCTGGAACGCTGCATACAGTCTATTGTGGGTCTTCTCACTGACGAGCAAATAGTCTATATGGAATTATTGAGTAGCTGCTTGTTTTTGGGCTCTTGTAGTCTTTGGATGCTGGAAGACTACTGCAACTGGTGTCATCTGGACTCTGGTCTTCTGTACTGCAGTTCATCTGGGTTCCATCTTTCATTATTACTTTTCTGAAGACTTCTTGCATCTCTTTAGGGTTATGATGGTGTTGGAAAAAACCTGCATAGGAAATTAACTACAAAGAGGTGTGGACTTTCTTCATCGCTGGATGAAGAGCAATAACAAAACAATAACTATGTACATGAATCTGCATCTTTTTTTTTCTCCTTAAGATTTAGAGGCTAAGTTTTTACTCTGCACATGCTCTTGGCTAGGCTGCCAAGGGCTAGTTAAAGCTGAGTGAAACTTTCAATCAGGGGGCTTTGGGGGTGGCAGCATTTCTTCTTCTTCTTCTTCTTCTTCTTCTTCTTCTTATTATTATTATTATTATTATTATTATTATTTATTTATATAGCACCATCAATGTACATGGTGTATTAGGGGTTTCTAGAATCCCCAAAGCAGCAAACAGAAATGCAGACTCTCCCTAAAACCTTAGCTACAGAGAGAAGCAATACTGTAACTGCCCCCCAAAACTCTCCTAAGCGATCTCTTGCTGTGTCTAGTGCACCGCTAGAGAAACTGAAGCTTCACTTACAGAGCCAAGTAAGCCCATAGAACAACCAGTTTTAAAAGCTCCCCCAATTCAATCTCAAGTTCAAGAGAAAACCCAATTGAATGTTTCTGCCATGCCAAGTTGTAAAGAAACTCCTATGGCATGCTCAGAAATAGAAATTAAAAATATAAAGCTTGTTAAAGAATGCTGCATAAAACAACAAGAAAGTTCTCAAGAGCGTGAAGCAAAACTTGCTTTGTCTTCTGAACTAGCGGCAAAGTCTAATAAAGAAAACATTGTGTTTGCAAACCAGCTGTTGCTTCCTGATAAGCAACCTGTTCATACCAGAAAAACTTCAAAAATAGAGCCTCCAACGGCAAGAAGAGTCTACCTCAAACCTGAATTAAATTTAATAAAATCATAATAAAACAATAAGGAGGAGAAGAGAATGCACCAAACAGGCAGTATAAAAGTCAGAACAAAATCAAGTTTTAAAAGCTTTAGGAAAAAGAAAAGTTTTTAGCTGAGCTTTAAAAGCTGCGATTGAACTTGTAGTTCTCAAATGTTCTGGAAGAGTGTTCCAGGCGTAAGGGGCAGCCGAAGAAAATGGACGAAGCCGAGCAAGGGAAGGAGAGACCCTTGGGCAGGTGAGAAACATGGCATCAGAGGAGTGAAGAGCACGAGCGGGGCAATAGTGTGGGATGAGAGAGGAAAGATAGGAGGGAGCTAGACAGTGAAAAGCTTTGTAGGTCAACAGGAGAAGTTTATATTGGATTCTGAAGTGAATTGGAAGCCAATGAAGCGATTTCAGAAGTGGAGTAACATGGTCAGAGCGGCGAGCCAAGAAGATGATCTTAGCAGCAGAGTGGTGAACAGAAACCAACGGACTAATGTGAGAAGAAGGAAGGCCAGTGAGAAGAAGGTTGCAGTAGTCCAACCGAGAAATAACCAATGCATGAACAAGCGTCTTGGCAGAAGAGACAGACAAAAATGATCGAATCCTGGCAATATTATACAGGAAAAAACGACAGGATTTAGCTACTGCCTCAATATGAGGAATAAAGGAGAGCGAGGAATCAAATATAAAGCCAAGACTACAAGCTTCCTTGACTGGAGTAAGCGTAACATTATTGACAGTAAGAGAGAAAGAGAGATGAGGAGAAGGTTTAGGAGGAAAAACAAGCAATTCAGTCTTTGCCATATTAAGTTTCAAACGACGATGAAGCAACCAAGCTTAGATATCTGAAAGACATGCCGAGACATTGGCAATAGAGCGTCTGTGCCGAAGTAAGGCGATTCTAACTCAAGAAACTTACAGCACTGAAGGGGATAACGCCACAATGGCACATTTATTAGGGATGTGCTCCGCTCCGATTAGGAGCGTAGAAGCAGTAGCGGATTGGCCTGCTCCGCCTTACCCAGAGGCGGAGTAGGAGCGGACCGCGGACCCCCTAGAAGCAAGGCGAAGAGAAGCGGCCATTTTTCGGAGCTCCTAGTTCAGGCGGAGCGCTCCGGTCGCCATCTTGAAAACATTTCGCCATAGGATTGCATTGCGGCAAATAATCGCGCATAACTACGTTGTTTTTGAAGCTATCATTCTGAAAATTCTTGTGCACAGAGAGTCGTGGATGGGGGTCATTTTGAGACCACTCTCACCTCTCTGCATTGTCTGGGTCGCGTGCTATATTTTTGTGAAAATCGGGTCAACCGCGCGGCTCAAACGGCGTTTTCGGCTTTTCGCCCATAGGATTGCATTGAGGGAAAGAATCGGGGATAACTGGGGGGGGTTTAAGCTATCATTCTGAAAATTCTTGTGCACAGAGAGTCGTGGATGGGGGTCCTTTTGAGACCACTCTCAACTTTCTGCATCGTACGGGTCGCGGGCTAGAAGTTTTAAAAAAATCGGCGGGAAAAATACCTTTTTCAAAGGGCTGAGGGGCAGAGTCAGCTCCCGGTCATGATGATCCCAAAGTTGGAGGAGGGCATAGGCAAAACAGGTAACTTGGGATTCTGGGAAACTTCTCTTTCTTCATCTGAACGGGCTTTTCCCCGTGTTTTTTAACACAGTAGCCCCACCAAATGCACAAACACAACCTGAAATCATATACTAAGCCAAGAATAAGAGATAGAAACACAGCACTGCTCCCCACCCTAACCTTGGTGAACAACTGAATCGATGTGGTGCAAGGGGATGAGCTCCCCTAGGGCATCTCATCGTGGACGTGCCCCCACTCTCTCCTGCACTGGAAGGCCATTAGAGCCTTCCAAAGAGAGTAAAACGGTGGAGCAATGCCTATCATGAGTTGAAGTGAATGGTCACTTTTCAGTGGTGGAGCAATGCCTGTTATGAGTCGAAGTGAGCGTTTTACTTCTTCTCAGAGCTGTTGGTGGCTGTCAGTGTCTTGAACTGGCAGCTACTTCCCCCTCCCCCGGGCACGTCCCCCTATTGCTGGTAAAAGACAGATATAGCCTTTTTTAAAAAATTCTTCTTGCTGTTTATTGAGCAACACTGCTGCTTTTAATTCCACCCCTCCTTTGTTTATTGATTGATTTATTCCATTTTATATGCATTACTGGCTTATCCTTGGCTCACTTCCTTATGCCCCCAGAAATGCCAGCTGCATGCCTGCCTGCCTTCCCTCCCTCCTCCCCTGCCCACCTCGCAGGGATGTTGTGTGTGGGGTGCCCGATTTTCAAAAATTCGCCAAAAATCAGGGGATGATGGGATTGCTTTGAAACTTGGCGTGCGTGTGTATATCCCCATGAGGTGTCATGGTGCCAAACATGAGGTTTCTAACTTGAACAGAAAAAAAGTTGTATAATTTTTTAGCTTTCAATGCAAGCCTATGGGGGGGGAAACGGAGCTCCGGATCCGGATCCGGAGCTCCGGGCGGAGCGGAGCGGAAGTGGGCGGAGCGGGGGCGGGGCGGAGCGGCCCGATCCGGAAAATGGCGGATCTGCAAGTGAAGCGGAGAGGGGGGTCCGTGCACACCCCTAACATTTATTGAGGTTGAAACAAATACAAAGGCACAAGCTAGTTTGGGGGAAATTAGCTGAGCAAGTAAAGGCTTAGAAGCAGTTTCAAGATTGAAAAATAGACCTTTTGAGACTTAAGAGCATACACACAGAGACAGCAGGGGAAAGAGTAGAGGGAATCTTTAAAGGAAATATACCTCTCCTTGGGCTGCAGCCCTTTCTTGTAGAGCAGAACTGTGGAGCATTGCAACTCTTGGTCTTAGGTGACGAGGAAAGGAAAGCTGCGAGGCAAAGCATGGCAGCTGTAGTAAGCTCAAAAAGAAGAAGCTAGCCTCTCTTTCCCCTCCCCCTTTAGGGGGTCTTGGTATGATCTTGTTTAAAGGTCTACTTGCTATGGGAACAAAAGAGGGTGATTTGGGGATGATGGCTGTACTTGATGCAGCTTGGAGTTCAGCAACAGGGCTACATTAGCATGTGTATGACCAGGTAAAACTCTTGCCATCCAGCATTCATATTCTGCTTAGTTTTACCCCCACCTTTGTCTCTGGGGAAGGCATTTGAAGACGTCTATCAGGAAGTGGTTACTCGAGCTAGGCCTTCTGTGAATGCTCGCAGTCTATAGGTGGGGTTTTGGGTCACTTCAAAATGGAGTCAGTACTGCTCACAGAAGCTACCTTGTAACAAGGCTAATAGTATTTTATACTCTTTCTGAATGCTTGGTTGTTTGGTTGTTGTATACTTGTCAACTGCTTCATTTGTTCAGTGGTAGCAGTATGCAGTAAGGTGATGGGGAAACAGTGTTAAATGTTAGGAAAGGTTAGACTATGGTCATCCAGTGAAGGATTTGCAGTCAGAAAAGATATTTGAGGGAAGGGAAGACTGTATCACACACAGGGCTCATCTACACCAAGCAGGATATTCTACTCTGAAAGCGGTATAGAAAATCCAGGCGCCACACTACTGCTTTATAGCAGTATTGAAGTGTACTGACAACTGTTGGGGCCCATGACACATACCATATACCACTTTCATAACACTTTCATAGTGTTATATCCTGCTTGGTGTAGATGTGTCATGGGCCCCAACAGTTGTCAGTGCTCTTCAGTACCACTATAAAGCAGTAGTGTAGCTCCTGCAGTGCAGTTGAATACCTCTATAAAGTAATAGTGTGGCTCCTGACTTTTATATACCGCTTTCATAGTGGAATACCCTTCTTGGTGTAGCTGAGCACACATATAGCAAAAGCTTCAACGTACAGCAAAAGCTACAGAAGTAGGAATGAGTGAACTTAATTTCAGATACATTGAATGTCTCACTTATACTTTATTCCAGTGATTTATTCCAGGCACAGTTACAAAATGGGGGATACTTGACTCAGCAATACTACAAACGAGAAGGATCTTGGAATTGTTGTAGATCGCAAGCTAAATATGAGCCAACAGTGCGATATGGCTGCAAGAAAGGCAAATACTATTTTGGGCTGCATTAATAGAAGTATAGCTTCCAAGTCGCGTGAGGTACTGGTTCCTCTCCATTCAGCCCTGGTTAGGCCTCATCTAGAGTATTGTGTCCAGTTCTGGGCTCCACAATTCAAGAAGGATGCAGACAAGCTGGAGCGTGTTCAGAGGAGGGCAACTAGGATGATCAGGGGTCTGGAAACAAAGCCCTGTGAAGAGAGACTGAAAGAACTGGGCATGTTTAGCCTGGAGAAGAGAAGATTGAGGGGAGACATGATAGCACTCTTCAAATACTTAAAAGGTTGTCACACAGAGGAGGGCCAGGATCTCTTCTCGATCCTCCCAGAGTGCAGGACACAGAATAACGGGCTCAAGTTAAAGGAAGCTAGATTCCATCTGGACATCAGGAAAAACTTCCAGACTGTTAGAGCAGTACGACAATGGAATCAGTTGCCTGGTGAGGTTGTGGGCTCTCTCACACTAGAGGCCTTCAAGAGGCAGCTGGACAACCATCTGTCAGGGATGCTTTAGGGTGGATTCCTGCATTGAGCAGGGGGTTGGATTCGATGGCCTTGTAGGCCCCTTCCAACTCTGCTATTCTATGATTCTAACATTAAGATGTAATGTAGAACAGGTCTGTCTTAATTGTGTGCTGTGAAATCAGACCTGTGACCAAGGCCATGTTTGGGTGGGCACGCCCCTTTGGGGGCTGGACATGCTGGTGAGCACACCCCCTTGGGGGCCGGACATGCTGGTGGGCATGCCCCCTTGGGGGCTGAACATGTTGGTGGGCACACCCCCATGGGGCGGCCATGTTGTCCTCCTTTTTGGTTTCCAAAATATGGTCACCCTAATATTATTATTATTATTTATCTGTTTGGCCACTATGGGAAGCAGGATGCTAGGCCTTTGGTTTGATCCAGTGGGGCTCTTCTTAGATTTTTAAGCACACATAGACAGAATATATGATAATGCCTACACTTGCCTGTTGTTAGGCATTCTTTTCATTGTAGATGTGTGCCCATATTAGAACTGAGATTACGTAATTTACAGAGGGGGAGGGGTAAAGGCGAGGAATTTCCCACCTTCTGAATTTGCAGAGTCAGAGTCTCAGTTTTCAAACTCTCAAGTGAGGTATCCCAAGATTTCAGCACCTGACAGTGCAATCCTATACCCCTCTACTCAGAACAAGGCAAGCTTCCGGGTAAGTGTGGATAGGTTTGCAGCCCAAATGTCACATCCGTCACTTGGGAGTGTTGAAGGTCTGAGTGCATATGTTTCTCTTTGAAGATGGATCTATGTGGGAAGGCCGGTTTCACACAGTGCTGAGTCAGTATTGCCAGTGAGGTTTTAATATGCAAATTTCAAGCCTCCTTTTCATTAATGTTGCTCATCATTTCCTACTTCAGGGGTGAAGTCTATCAATTAAAACAACGTTGCCCCCTAGTGGCAGGCCCTTTGAATTCCTTGTTAGAATCAACCCTTCCGCCCCTCCCTCCCCAAGATAGGATGGATGAATTCCACAAATATTAATATCGGAGGTTATTCCGTAGCTGCAGAGTGTCTATCATCACTGTAATACGTAAAGTGCTGGACTTGGACCAGGGAGTTCTGGGTTCAAATCTCTCCCCTTAAGAGCTTTGAGGAAGTCAAAGTTCTACAGCTGTAGCTTTGTCCAGGAAACCTCCCCACCCCATTGTGCATCTACCAAATGCTGTCAACCTTCCTCTTTAAAAGCTCTGAAGCATTATAGTTATTCTAGGATATTCTTACCCTTTCCTTGCAGATGATAGATATAGGGAAGAAACTCTCCATTGTAACACAAAACTGCAGCACAAATGTAAAACCTACCTTGGCCCGAATGCACATCCCAGTTACAAATGCCTCTTCCCTTTTATTTATTCTGCATTAACCACAAGCACACCATTGGATGGTCATGTCACGGTTAGAATGTCAGACTGGGTCCTGGAGACCCAGGTCCAAATTCCCATTCAACCATAAAGCTTACCAGATGACCTTGTGCCTATCGTCTCCAAGGCTAGCAGCACGTTTACCAACGGACTGGCCAACGAGACCACAGCATGTCATTCCATTTCCAGCTTCACTGGCTACCAGTCCAGCTCCGGGCCGATTCAAAGTGCTGGGATTAACATTTTAAACCCTGGACAGCTTGGGGCCAGGCTATCTGAAGGTACGCCTCCTCCCGTATGTACCTAAGGTCCTTCTCAGGGGTCCTTCTCCGTGAGCCCTGCCAAAGAAAGTAAGACAGGTGGCGTAAGGAGGATGGCCTTCTCTGCTGTGGCACCCTGGCTGTGGAATGAGCTCCCTAAGGAGGTTCGCCTGGCACCTACACTATACTCTTTCAGACGCCAGGTGAAGACCTTTTTATTCTCCCAGTATTTTCAAAGTCTATAAATTCAGTTTTAACGTTGCTGTTTTAAATTTGTATTTCTGCACTGCTGCTGCTTTTATCCTGGTTGTGCTTTTATATTGTATTTTATATCATGTTTTTATACTGTTGTTTTCTACTTTGAATGGTTTAAATTTTTGTGAACCGCCCAGGGCGCTTCGCCTATTGGGCGGTATAAAAATGCAATAAATAAATAAGGCTAGGCATGGTTGGGACCTGCTGAAGGCCCAAACCCCAGTAGGGACCCACTGACGAGAGCTGCCGGGAACCACCATTGCAAGTGCTTGTTTTCCTGCCTCAAAAGGTGGCCCATACAACACGGCCTCCTTGCTCCCTGGCTCTCTGCCTGTCCCACAAGCAAGTGGGAGCAATGATGAGAGAGAGAGGAGGAGGAGCAAGAGCACCTGGTGAAAATGACAGTGAGAAAGGTGGTTTAATGAGGGAGAGGCCCCATTGAGGGTGTCTTGCCCAAGAGCCCATGAAAACCTGGAGCTAAGATGGATTGTTTCTCAGCCTAACCTACCCCACAAAGTTCTTATGAGGATAAACTGAGCGGTGGGGGTGGGGAAACCATTGACACTGCCCTGAGTCCCTTGGAAGAAGAGGGTGATAAAAATGTAATAAATAAAATAAATAATGAACAGATGAAGAAAAGTTCAGAGACCACTTAAGCCCAACCCCCGACAGAGAAAAATCAAGGCGGCTGCAATAGTTAAAAACAAAGCAAAACTCCACCTACTAGGTAGTAAGCATCATTGATCAAGGTGGGACTTACTTCCAAGTAAACCTGCATAAGGTTGCTCTCCCTATCTTTCTTATTTTACAGAATGGTAAGCTGAAAGTGAGCAATTTCTCCAAGGTTATCCACGGAGGCCATGAATTGTTTTATCAAGGGCACCTTAAAATGTAGGCTGTCAACATTCCAGCTGACAGATTATTACTTGGAACTCGTCAAACTTCCTCGTTTTTGCATTTCAAAACTGGCTCCACCTCCACTGGGCCCTCTATTGTCTTGAGATGCCCAGAGGGCTTAATTGTTGTTTTCAAAGGATGTTTTATCAGGAGTACTTATTTTCCTAATGATGTTGTTTTGTTCTTCTGTAAGATTTCCGGCTTGGATTCCTTTGTGTAAATCTTGGAAAGGTTCTGGTTAGATCTCTCCCCCCACAGCCAGCCAGCAACCATCCTGGATTGTCTGGCTTTGTTTCTGTTTACTTGGCTTAAATTCTCTCCATCCTTGCCAGTAGAATCTGGTGTCTATTGCATCTTCAGTCCAGGCTAACATTTCCCTCATGTGTGCTGACTTTTCGAGCTGGAATACTGAAACGTAAAAGAGTCATTGGGTACGTTGTGTCATATACTTTCTGAGCTTTAACTGGAATGCATTCTTGCTCCCACCTTCTGAGTAAACATGCATAGGATTGCATGGCACATTTGTACTGTAGATTAAAGAATGTGCAGTCTCTTATCTGACCAGCTTGTGAAAGTGCATGTAAGCTTTTAAATCACACAGGCCTTTTGAAGGCTAAATTCTTAGTTCCTCCCCCAGTGCCTCATTCTGCCTGCAGAACACAGATTTAGGATCTTGCATATTTTTCCAACAGTGCAAGCTGGTGCAATAAGGGGTGTTATTTTATCCAGTTTGGCTCATGTTCCAGGATGAACTGACAATGGTTCTTAGGACAGACTGTGCCTGTTCTACAAGATATATAGGTTGAGGATATTTGTAAATAATCAAATCAACATGCTCTTGTGGTTGTATCAGCCAGTGAAATTCAGCAGTGGAGGGTAAACATATCGTGAAAAAACACAAATAAAAAGCAGGAATCAAACCAAAGCTTTTGAGCTGTGTAAAATCCTACATAACTTCAGCCAATCCATTCTGTTTGGTTTTGGTTTCAATTTTTTTTTTAATTAGTCCACTATGTTCACAACCATAAAAGAAATTGTGCCACAACAGGCAACGAAGTAACAATAATTTTAAAAATGACTTAAATTCAACAAAAGAACTCCACAAGAAAAAGTAATTTAGAGTACAATCCTATGCTTAGACCGAAAAAATTCCTACAATTTCCAGTGCTCTAGCCAGGGATGCTGTGAGTTGCAAGACCCTTTTTGGTTTAAAACATGCATAGGATTGCACCCTTAGGATGCCTCGATATGAAGTTTTTATCACACTATCACCCTGCCTCATTTATGGAACTTTACAAGCCCGCCTCGCCCCCCGGCAAATGATGACATCTTCCACTCCAGTGTTTTCCTACAACTACTTCTATCTTTTCCATTAAGGAGGGTGTGATGGGGAGTTTAATTGTTCTGTTACTATTCTAACTATAGGTGGCTCTGTGTCCAAACTGAGAATATGCCAACCATTCTGCTGCTGTTCTTAATAATAAAGTTGTCCTGTTAGGCATCCATTTTGGCCTAGGGATGTATGGATTTTGTTAAATCCATTCCATCTGTGTTCCGGAAATGGTCACACGTCTTTCATTCCATTGTCAGAATATTGATGGAATCGGATTGTCTCTATGCGAATTTCATTTGTTTGCAAATGCTAATGCACATTAGTCTGCATGAGTGCAGGTCTGCAAGTCCATGAAATTTGCACAACCTAGGAAAAAAGGTCCACTGTGGAATCTGAACGTCAGATTCACAGAAATCCAATTTCATTTGACATCCCTAGTCAGAAATCTAAGGCTTAAACTTTTAAAGAATTGTTTGCCATGGCACAGTTTTCATTCCCAGAAAGCTTCAACTTCAGCAGACCCTCAGAATGGCCAGGTTCGAAGGAAATATGTGGACAGTAACAAAGCTCAACAAGGAGACTCAAGAAGTGCCAGTTGTGGTTGTTGTTTACATTTCTATACTGCCCGATAACCAAATCTCTGAGGGTGGTTTGCCTAAGATTAAAAACAATTAGAAATGATATACAAAATTTAAAAACATAAAAACATAGAGAGCATCATCATCCGAGGGGAATTCGTGTTTGCTTACTATCGCTTTTCCACCTGCGAGTTTGTCCCTCATTACTTCCTCTTTTGAAAGAGGAAGTAAACAATGTGCACATGGCCCATTCAGTGGCCCATGTTGATTGCACTGCTTCTCCTGCACACAGCAGGAGATAGCAGCAACTTCAATCTTTAAAAATAAGTCAGACTTACTGGGGTGTTTTTTTGTCATGTGAAGAAGGCTAGAAGGGGCAGGAGGCCCACAGGAGGCAGACGACATTGTGAGAGGGACCCGTGAAAATCCGTGAGTGCCCAGCAACAAGCATGCAATAAAACACTCATCTGATAGAGCTCACAGTATACACAAGAACATACATCTAAAAATAATTATAAACTACTATAAACTGTCAGCTGAACCTAAAAACAGATCCAGGATCAGTTAAGCCCATCACAGATTGCTAAATGTCTGGGACAAGAGAAAAGTCTTGACCCGGTGCCAAAAAGATAGTAATGTTGGTGCCAGGTGGGCCTCATCAAGGAGATCATTCCACAATTGGGGGGCCACCACAGAGAAGGCCCTCTCCCTTGTTACTGTCTTCTGAGCCTCCCTCGGAGTAGGCACCCAGAGGAGGACCTTAGATGTTGAGAGATGTTAATTCCATCATCTATCCTATGAGAAAGGAAGCTGACCATATTCTTTACCTTTACTGAGGCGAATCATAAGGATGACTATGCAGAGGTGCTGGCCAGATTAGATGAGCATTTGATTCCCAAACATGATGTAGTTTTTTAGAGGGCCTTTTTCGACCAGAAAGTTCAAAGCCCTGGGGAGTTAGTGGAATCTTTTGTGAGAGGTCTGTATGGGATGGCAAAACCCCGTGATTTTGGGGACAAAAAGGAAGAGGATTAGAGACAGAATTATGATAGGCATCTTGGACAAAAGCCTTTTAGAGAAACTGCAGATGCAGGAAGACTTAAAATGGCAAGGCATTGTAAAATGGTTAAAAATCAGAATAGAGAAAAGGAACTACCAAGAAACAACCCGGAAGAGGTCTTCAATAAATGGCATCTTAACAGGAAAAATAACAGGTCACCTGGACACAGTCTTTAACACTATGAAAGATGTACTGTATTTCTCTTTGCATAATAACAATTATTTCTTCATGGTAACCATTTCTTCTCTCTCTGAGTTCAGATGACACGATAACCAATGGTGGGTTAAATAGTCAATGGCTGGTTATTGTGTTGTCTGTCAGGACTTTTTCACACCACGGTTGGTTATTCGGTCAAAATAACCAACGCAAATAACCAGCACTGTGCAGAGTTGATTATTTGAACCACTGTTGGTTATCATGTTGTGTGTTGGGCACCATTGACTATTTCATCGCACACAGTTGGTTATTTTTGGTGACTGCAGAGTCTCCTGATAAGAGTGAGCAAAGTGCTGGCTGCCACTATAGACCAGCTGGCAGAATTTGCAATGGCTGATGGGATACCAGCAGGAACATTTAGGGGAGAGAGGGGATGGGGGATGTGTCAATCAAACACACCATTGACTAATAGTCAACTCGATGCTGGCCTTAATTCACACCATGGTTGATTATAATCATGTTGTGTGGGGAGTACCCCCTCGATAATCAACCATGGAGCTGATTATTAACCCACCATTGACTATTGTGTTGTGCGAATGCAGCCCCTGTCTTCCGTAAACAGGGACCAGAAAGTTCGAGCATATAAGACCCGCTCTGGCCTGCTTGCATTGGCTACCTGTATGTTTCTGAGCCTGATTCAAGGTGCTAGTTTTAACCTATAAAGCCTTACATGGCTTGGGACCACAATACCTGACGGGACGCCTTTCCCGACATGAACCTACCTAAATACTATGTTCAACATCTAAAGCCCTCCTCTGGGAGCCTACTCTGAGGGAAGCTCGGAGGGTGGCAACAAGAGAGAGGGCCTTCTCTGTGGTGGCCCCCCAACTGTGGAACAATCTCCCTGATGAGGCCCATCTGGCACCAACATTGTTATCTTTTCGGTGCCAGGTCAAGACTTTTCTCTTCTCACAGGCATTTAGCAATATGGAATGAGCCTGAGTCTGTTTTTAGGCTCATAGTTTTTAAAGCTGTTATAGTAGTTTTAAATGTATGTGTATATTGTATGTTTTTGTGGTTTTTAAATTTTGTATATTGTTTTTAAGTGTATTAATATTATGTAAACCGCCCAGAGAGCTTCGGCCATGGGGCGGTATACAAATGCAATCAATCAATCAATATCATTTTACTGTTTCAGTGGTTTTCAAAAATTCTGTAATCATTCTTTGATGGTCAGATCTGCTGAGACATGTCATGTGAAGCAATGAAATTCTTTAAAGCTGTGATAAGATTCCAGATAAAATTATGATACTCCTTTTTGTCAGGCTCTCTAAATAATCTGACACAATAGGCAATGGATGTAAAGGCATATTTACCAGCAGTGGGCAACGTCAGTGGGTTAGGTGTTGCATTGCCCCCCCACCTCCCAAAAAACACAGCATACCTTGTTTTCCAGCAGAATTGTACTTTCACCACCACCAAACAGCTGTAAGGGTTTTAAGCTAAAATATGCTGGCATTTTTGGTATTTTGTTGCCTTTGGCTCCGTCCATCACTGGAATGCAGCCCCCGAGAGCTGCACTGACATTGAATTTGGCCCTTGGGTCGAAAAAGATTCAACACCTCTGATTTAAGGCTTTCGCTTTCCATTTGGCTTGATACAAGCTGCGTGCAGAATACAACGCTTCAGTCCTTTGTAAGGACTGATGGGAGACCTTTTGGCTCAGAAGAACAGGCTCAGTTTCTCTGGCCCGGCTGCACAAGGCGTCCAAGCTGCGGCAGTCCTGTGAGCAGTCGACTCATCACAGTGAACAGCCCACCCACCCGTGGGTAGAATTGGCAGATATGGAAATGGGATCACAAATGGGGGCGGGTGGTGGTGGTGGAAGAGGACTGCATTTTTTGGAAAAGAAAGTGCAATTTTCCATTCCCTAGAGAAGGAGATTTATTTGCTGTTTCCCTGTTGGCCAAAGCTATTTCCTGCTGCACCTGGTTTTGCTATGGTTGTTCAGTGAGGGAGGGGGGTGTTGCCAAAGAAATGCAGTCTCCCACCCCCTGACAGTCCTGTGCTATAGCAACATAAGGAGCTCCTCCAATTTGCCCTGTGGGTGTTAGAAGTTTCCCTTATTCCCATCCTAGTCAGTTCCTTGTCCAGGCGGGAGAAGAATGGAAGGAACTGTTCCCTAAAAGGGGCAGAGAGAACTGGACGCAGCGAAAGGAAAGCCAGCTGCCAGCTCCCCATCTGGTTTGCGCTTCCCCCTTCTGAACAAGGAGTATAAATCCAGCCTGTCACAGGCCTGGCTGAGAGCAGTGGCTTTCCTTAGCCTCGTAAAACGCCAACAGATGCAGTGAGCACGGTGCGAGCGGGAAAGGGCCAGAAAACACGGCTGCGGATGACGGTCCCCATAAAAAAGGTGCCGACTAGCACCCTGTAAGACCGCGCAGGAATGTACACAAATTGACCCAGGAAGGGAGAAGCAGGAGTCTTGCCCCTTCTCTTGTTTAATAAGCAGAGTTTCACTGAGGCGAGAGCGTAGCAGGGCTCAGTCTCTCTGATTCCCATGCCAGGAATAATAGGCTCAGGATAATATATGACGTAAGAATATACGTCATATATTATGACGTATATTCAGCCATGAAAACCCACTGGATTACTTTGGGCCAGTCACAGACTCTCAGCCCAACCTACCTCACAGGGTTGTTGTTGTGAGGATAACATGGAGAGGAGGAGGATTATGTATGCCACCTTAGGTTCCTTAAAGAGGAAAAAAGGCAGGATATAAATGTAAATACGAAGAAGAGATGCACAGTTAATAAATTTCAGTAGAATCAGGCTCGGCCCTGACTTGGTGAGGAGATTTGCTTCTACTCCTGGACTACTGCTGTTCCATTTTCTGGAGGAGGAAAACTGAGGGGGCACACAAGGGTATGGCCTCACCCAACTGGTCAGTGAAAGTACCTGGGTCTCTAAGGGAAGTACATTCCAAGAAGGACTTTTATCCCTTCTGATACAAGTGAATAAAGGGGGAAATGATGCACACACCCAGCCATTCAGAATACAATTTCTCAGGCTACGTTTGCATTTCCCCCCCTCCTTTCCCCCTCCCTCCTTTTGGCCTGCTTGTTCCAAGACTTTACGAACTGCTTGTGGGAGGGAGTGGAACAAAGAGGCCAGCTGGTGAGGGAGGTGGCAGCCCAAAGGAAACAGATCACACCTCTCTGTTCTTTTTCCATCATGCCACTGATGAGTCTCCTGGTTTTGAAGAGCAGGGTTAGAACAACACAGCGTCACATGGGGAGGCACGGTCATGCACATCCATTTACATGGGCTGATACAGTCACGTGCTTACACACACACACTTCTCTCAGATATGAAGCACGTATGTACACAACTTGGGCCAGTCAGCATAATGAATTCTGAACGGGCGAGAGGTATGTACTAGTACATACCAACAAACAATGTTTGCACTGGCTGGTTAAAATTCATGTGTTAAATTTGGGGGGCCCTCCTGCCTCACAATCACCTCTTTGGTCTCCGTGGATCACCCTCTCCCAGCTGCCAAAGTTCCCTCGTTTGCTCCTCCTTTGGCCAAGCGTGAGCGTACCCTCCGTTCCACTTTATGTTTAGCCCTCTCTCATCGTCAGTACCTTGACTCTGTCATTATGCTGTCATGATCTGGCAGGGGCAAATGTGCTTCTTAGCCATTTAAAGCCGACTCAGAAACAGGCAGGACAAAGCTTCTGCATATCTACTCAGACGTAACCAAGAGAAAATAATTCAGCAGCACTTTCAAAGATCATCTCAAACACCAAGCCTTTCCATGTTTACTCACAAGAAAGCAAGACAAGCCTGCACGACTGAACTATCCAGTAGCTTTCTTCCTAAAGCCCTAGCCTCTCTCCCTGGCAAGGAAAAACTCTTAGTTCTGATCAGAAGTGTGCTCGACAGTGAAAAAGGCTAATTTGTTCCATTGATCCCCTGCATTACACTTAGGGCTTCTTTAAATGAGCAACTGACTACTTACAGAATTTTGTGGGACTTTTTGACGATGTCATGAGCCTCATGCATGTCTCGTGCTCCTTTTCCTGGTTATTCCTCTAAAAAATAAACCTTAGACAACCTGATTCTTCTGCTATCTCTCAAGATTTCCTGCTGCGCACAGTCAAAGTTGTGCTACGAAACACCCACTAGAAGGCACTGTCCCATTCATCTAAATGAGCTGCGATGTTTTAAATTACAGAGCACGTGGTTGCTGCTTTTCTCCCGTGTAATTCAGCGTGTTTCAAATGCGGAAGAGAAGTAGGAAGCAAAGCAAGCAAACATGATTTCCCTTTAATCTAAAGTGCTTCTTGGTCGTGGCACCTACGCTTTGGAACTCCCTCCTGCAGGAACGCCTACATTCTTTGTCTCCTGACGTTAGTGGCTTTTCTCTTTAAGGCAAACTCCTTCTTTTTAGGAAGGCTTTGGAAATATAAGATGTGTTAACCCTGCCTGTCATTTTTTACTCTGCCGTAGTATTTTAAAACAATGTCATATAGGTGAGTGAAGTCCCCCTCCTCATCCAAATTCTCCACCTTATTTTTAGGCAACAAAATTGGGGTTATTTTATCAAATATGCTTGAGGAAGGGGAGGATAAATTTTTACTAGTTTCTTGGGGCTATGGATGGTAATGGCATGGCTTCTTTATTTCCCCCCACAACCCACCCTGGCTCTTTCAAGCAGCAATTGCAGTAATTGCATTGGCAGCCTGGCCACCATATTGAATCCTCCACTATGCTCCAGACCACATATCATTCTGAGGAAAAAACACCAGCCTCCTGAAAGAGGTGGAGAATATTCTGCAAAATGGCATTTCTGTGGGGGAGGAGGTGAAAAAGAAAATTCTCAGAAATTTCCTCAGAACAAGCTCTTCTGAGGAATTTGGACTGATACGCTATCTCTTATCTAGTCACTGTTTTACCCGGTCCTCTTTTTCTTGTTATTAATCTTTTATTTTGTGACTTCTAGACTATTAACTTTGCTTTTTAGTTGTCATATTGTAATTTTTTAAAAAAATGTCCGTGTCATTTTTGAATTGTTAGCCAACTTGAACTTTTTAAAGATAGGCAGGAGGGATATGAAATGTTTTAAATAAATTAATGTGTGGTGGACACAGAGCATATGCAGCCTTGGCTTGTGGGTGATTGTGAAAAGCTCCCAGATATTCAGCTCTGGTGGGAAAAAAAGCAGGCCTGCCCACAGTCTGACCACTCATTCTAGGTCAGACATTCCCACAAAAACACATCAGCATTTCCTACCTCAGAGAATCAGGTTGGAGGTGGAAGTGGTTAATGGAGTCAGAGTTTGGCTTTGGCTTGAAGGACTCCCGCACCCCCTGGGGCCATTATTTCAATGCAGAGATGCTTCCCAGACACACGCAGACCCTGCTCAGTCACTCCTGGAACCTCTCAGGCCCATTTCCTGTCCAGTAATGCTAGCCCAAGGGTTTGCTGCTCTTAACCAGACCTGTGTTCCCTTTCTGTTCTTTTCAGTGGTATAGGGGATTCCGGGTTTGCAGGGGCAACACACTGTAACTTTTTTTATTAACAGGGATGCTGACGTCATCTGCCATCCCCCTCAGGATTCCCTGTTCCCAACCCTGCCTTTGAAGAAAAACTGTAGTCTGGCACCAAGAAAGCACAGCTTTGGGCAGACATATTTATTTATTTATTTAAGGATTTTTATACCGCCATTCAGCCAAAAAAGGCTCTCACGGCGGCTTACAAAAGTATTTCTTGACAGTCCCTGCCCACAGGCTTACAATCTAAAAGACATGACACAAAAGGAAAGGGGATTGGGAGGGAGGAGGAGGAGGGGGAAAAGGAAAGCAAATTCAGGCACTACAATCTTAGTTGGAAAGTTCAGCAGCTACAGGTGACAGCAGGAGGGAGGGGTCCTCTCAGCTGGAGCTGGACCCAGGCACGGTGGAGAGGTGCCTGGCTGCTGCTTCTTCCCTCACTGGTGGCCTCTGCAGAGACAGTTGGTAGCAGGAGGGAGGGGGCTCTCAGCTGGAGCTGGACCCAGGCACGGTGGAGAGGTGCCTGGCTGCTGCTTCCTCCCTCACTGGTAGCCTCTGCAGAGACAGTTGACAGCAGGAGGGAGGGGGCTCTCAGCTGGAGCTGGACCCAGGCATAATGGAGAGGTGCCTGGCTGCTGCTTCCTCCCTCACTGGTGGCCTCTGCAGAGACAGTTGACAGCAGGAGGGAGGGGGCTCTCAGCTGGAGCTGGACCCAGGCACGGTGGAGAGGTGCCTGGCTGCTGCTTCCTCCCTCACTGGTGGCCTCTGCAGAGACAGTTGGTAGCAGGAGGGAGGGGGCTCTCAGCTGGAGCTGGAGCTGGAGCTGGACCCAGGCACGGTGGAGAGGTGCCTGGCTGCTGCTTCCTCCCTCACTGGTGGCCTCTATACATATGCATATATACCATATACATATGCCTTGGCATAATGTAGCAAAAAAACTAACCTCACACGATTAGGATGCTGACCTTGCAGACTAGTTACCTCAGCATCCTGCTAGTTGGCAGTGAGATACAGGGCTTCATCCCACGTACCTGTTTCCCTCGAATTATCCCCTACAGCGTTTAGCTGTTGTTGTTCTTGTTGCTAGCTAAATAACACCCCGGGCGGCAGTGCTCCTCCTAAGATCCTTTGCATACCAGGAAAAGGGTTTAAGGGGGGAAATGTAAAAAATCATAAAAAACTAACGGATGACCCAATCCGATTTAAATTTGATATGCTTAAAACTCTCCTTAATATCTATTACTGTGCTAATTTTGATGTCTTTATCTTTAAAACTTACGCAGATGTAAGCATTTGTTTAATTTGTTCTTTAAACATATCAAATCCTGCTCCTGCGCCCCCAGTGGCCGCTCAGAAAACAACACATGATTTGCTCCAAAAGTAGTAGCAAAATAGGTCGGGTCTTTTGGCTTTATAGCACAATTAAAGCAGGATGCATGGGCGTACTTCACAGACAAAGCAGATTATAAGATGGAAAACTTCGGAATCTTTTGTACGCAATTCATAGTGATTGCACAGTATAACCCTGGTGTGATGAAGCTCACAGACTATCCTCTAGTTATCAAAAAGGTGAAACTTAGCAGCAATCATCTCCATTGTCCAGCCAGCATAGTCAAAGGTGATGGGAGTTGTAGTCCACCAGCATCTAGAGGGCCACATGTTCCCCTTCCGTGTTATATATGATCCACCACCACCACCCTAATTCAGTGTTCTTGTACTGGTTTTGAATAACTTATATTCTCTTTCTCTCATTCAGCTCCTTACAGTACAGAGACAAGAGACTTCCATCATGTTAAAAACAGCCAGGATGTTCTAAAATTACAGAAACCTTCTTACACAGAGGGCAAAGTTAGTCAATTCCCTTAAAGTTAGTCAATTCCCCTGTCGATGAGCAGCTCAACCCTGAAATGATAGAGCTTGGGATCTTCCCACAGGTTTGAGCCAGACACTTCATTGTGGGCGGCTAGAACCACCTACACATTGAGCCGGCCAACAAACGAGGTCACTGTGAGAATTCTCTCTGGATACGCAGAAAATGCTGTGTCATTTCTCCACCCCACTCCCAATGTGCTGGCAAAGCTTGCATCCCTGATTCAGAAGAAGAACATTCTTGTCCTTTTTACAAAGCCACAAGTCTGGCTTTAAGTCATTAGAACAATGATCTGCAGCTAGTTTAAAGGCGTACAGAGTGTGTGTGTGTGTGTGTGTGTGTGTGTGTGTGTGTGTGTGTGTGTGAGAGAGAGAGAGAGAGAGAGAGAGAGAGAGAGAGAGAGAGAGAGAGAGAGAGAGAGAGAGAGATTAATTGATTGATTGTGGTGTGCGTGTGTGTGTGTGTGCACGCAAATCTAATGATGATCTAAGGAACCAGGTTCACTTACTCTTTCTTTCCTCCTCCTCCAGATATCTCCAGTCTTTTGAGTCCTATTGCATGTTTCCCCTAAACCACATGCAATTTTTATGTATATAGGTATCCTCTTTTGTTGGAACACATAAGTGGTTACCCTCTACTTGCGTAGCCCCACTCTCTCAAAGACTTTGTCACAGTCCATGAGTCTCCCACCCTCCCAAGACAGTCGTACAACCACCTCTGCGGTACGTCTTATTCAGGGGCCAAGACGCCTCAACTCCGCAACCTTTTCCATTGACTGGATGCAGCTTTCAAACCTATGCAGTAAGAAGAGCATCTCTGACACGCACAGAATGCCCATGACTCAGCCACCTCACACACGCACCTAGGATGCTGAAGTCTTTCCAGCAAAGAGCGCTCTTGCTTTAACGGCCTTTCTTGTCCATTTACAATTTAAGCCTCGGCCTTATTTAACTTGGATAAGCTCAAACACTGTTCTTCTCGGGGAGGATCCCTGTGACAAAGCTTTAAAAACCCTAGCCAGCTGTAAAGGATAGGCCAACCCTAGTCAGGAGCTTACCATATAAACAACTATTTCTCATCCCCAGGCCCAGCCTTCTAACAATAGCATTTTGGGCCTTTCAGCACATGTAGGAGGAATGTAGAGTTACACTGCCACCTATTGGCGGCCTTGAGTAAATTTTGCACTTTGGCTCATGCACAGACTGTTGTAGCCTGGTCTAAAGATGCAAAAACAAATCAAATCCCAAGGCCAATAAACACATCATCTTCTCCCAAAGCTACCATGCAGCTGCACGGAAATGGCTTCAGCCCAGCCAATCCATTACTTTGGCTCCAAACCCTGAAAGAAATCCCCTCCCCCCACTCCACCAATCAGGAACAGAAAGGAACAGCTATGATTAACTCCAAGCCAGCTGCTGTTGGCTATTGAACAGAGCCAGAGGGATCAATGATCATTGAATGAGAGAAACTAAAGCGGGTGCTAGGAGCATCCATTCAGAACAGCTGAGCATCAATGTATTAAAACAAGAAGAAGCCGGCATTATCAATGTATTAAAACAAGAAGCCGGCTTTGCCAGCCATAACTTCAGGCACTATATGAATGCAGCCTGTAACTCCTTGCGCTACAGCACAGTATGTGTGTGCTTGATATAAATCTCTCGCATGGGGAATCAGTGGCAGAGGCATTGTGGTGTGGTGGTTAGAATATGACTCAAAATCTAAGGTTCAAATCTCCCCAAGACCTGAAGCACACTGTAGAGATCTACTGGGAGATCTCAGCCTAAGCTACCTCACAGGGTGGTCATGAGGATAAAATGGGGGAGGGCTATGTGTGCTACCTTCCCCTCTTTGAAGGACAGATGGCATACAAATGTAATAAGAAAAATACACAGAAAAATCAGCTTACCAGCTGATATACCAGCCTTCCCCAACCTGGTGCTCTCTTAACATAAGAAGAGCCATGCTGGATCAGACCAAGGGTCCATCTAGTCTTGTGTTCTGTTCCCACAGTGGCCAGCCAGCTGCCTCTGGGAAGCCCACAAGTGCAACAGCACCATCCCGTTCATGTTCACCAGCGACTAGTATATGGAGGCATAAGCTGGGTTTGGCAGATCACCAAGGAAACAATGCAGTCACATGACCAGCATTTCCCATGGGTTACTGTGTTGTCCGAACCTGGCGTGCGACATTGTGGTGGTCACTTCTCACTCACCCCAAAATCCCTACTGCAAGCCATGAGTTGTAGGGTAGGTAAAAGAAGCCACCCCAGCCGCACCGTGCCGTGAGTTCAGATGACATGGCACCCCACAACGCTGTATGGATAATTAGAGAAGTGCTGATCGAAGCACCAAAATACCACATGCATTTATCTACTAAAGGTAGCAACCCAAGAAAATGCTCCTTATAACAGCACAAATCATTCAAGGAGTTCCAAGACAGAGCTCCTCCCGGGGCCTGCTGTGATAGATAAATAGCTCCAACAGCGGCATTCCCCACTCCCCAACAGTTGCTCATTTTTGAAATGAAAACATAGTTTGGAAATCTTTTGCAGTGTGTGTATGTGTGTGTGGGAATAGCAGTGTCACAGAGGAAAACATCCTGGGGGGGGGAGGTGGGATGCTCCTGTTGCTAAAGTCACTCCTCTCCCCTCGCCAATCCTTGTTACAAACGTGGAAAAAGGAAGCAGGAGAGGTGTATAATAATTGGATAGGGAATGTAAAGGTCAGACTCTCAACAGTTTCATCTAGGGGGGCTGTTGGTGGTGTGTCAAGTGGACCCAAGTGTCTGGTGGCTCAGACTTTCTCCAATGGGGCACCCTCAAGATGTTGTTGACTACAACTCTCATCAGCCCCAGCCAGCATGGCCATTTGCCATGGGTGATGGGTGTTGTAGTCCAAAAGATTTGGAGAAAGGTTGCTGAGTGGCCACATGGCCATGCCAACGTAGTTATTGTAGTTTGCCTACCAGGAGTAATCAACCACGATAATAGATATTGCAGGAGGCGGGAGGCTGTAATGCAATGGTAGAGCACATATTTTGCACGAAAATATCTCAGGTTCAACTCCTTGTAGTAAAGCAATGAGGCTCAGGGTCAGGATTTGGCTGAAATACCCTAGTGTGTTGTCTGTGGCAAACCCAGTCATGTTGCTGAAATGGCCATCAATAACAAGGTCAGGGCTGGGGTGAAGGTCAGGGCTGGCCCAAGAAACTTTGCTACCTGAGGTGGAGGAGCAAATAATGCCCCAGGCTCCCACCACCACCCCACTGCCCCCAAGCCAGCTGCATTATTTTGGTACCTGGCAGAACATCCCACAAGCACCTCTTCCTCTCCCTGGTAATAAAAACACAATAATAATACATTACATAACTGACCTGTTGCTGTCCATCATGTCACCCTAAATCAGCTCCCTGATATGACTACCCACACTCTGCTGAGGGCGGCTCTGGTGAGGGAGTGGCTGACACTTCAACAGAGGACCACAGTTTCCTAGGCCTGTTGCTCCTCCTCCTCCTTTTGCCATTTCAGCCTACTCTTTCCTTCTTGGCCACTGTCCCTCAGACTGTGTAAACTGAGGGATGGGTGACAACTGTGCAGCTGTCATCACCTAGTTTCTCATTTGCCCCTTTCTCTCCAGGCCAAGGGTGGGCAGAAAATAGATCTCTTGGGTCTTTTTTACTTCAACTCCTAGCATTTGACTTCAACACCTTCCCATCCTGGCAAGGGCTTCTGAGAGTTGAAGTCCCAAACGTCTGAAGATCTCTACCTTCTGCCCACCCTTGCTCTTAGCAATGGGAATTGGGCCCTCAGGCAGATAGGACACCCTTGAACCAGCACTGACAACATTTACTGAAAGTGTGAAGTGGCTTATGACATCATTTCCCTCCCCAGCAACCCCACGACCTAACAATGGTGAGAGACATCAGCATGGTCAAAATCTGTCTTTATATTAATTGTAGTTGTCCACAGCCAGAGACTGGATAGTAACATTATGTGTGATCTGGTAACTGTTAGCAGAACTCGGGTTACAGGTCAGTGAACCTGGAGTTAAAGAGTTATTGTGTACCTAAACAAGGTGAGAGGGGATTGCTGGGATGCTGGTTTTACCCTTTCCTGTCTCCTGCCTCCACTTCCTTCTTCTTCTTGTTCGCCCCATGGTTTGCTGACCACATGGCTGAACTGAGCCATCCTACCCTAAGATGGAAAGTCACTTATTCCTAAAGAAAAGTTTATTTCAAACCACCACTAGAGTGTTTCGTCGACACGCATGGCTACTAGCAGGGAGCTGGTTCAGACAACAATAGTAACTATTGTTAAACGTTTAAAATAATGAATAGGATAGCTTACTGACGGTGTTGAAGTCAATAAATAAGTTTTATAACAGCATGAACACCAGAGCTAATTTAGGGTATGTTTTAACTTGCATGATTTATAGCACAATCCTCTATATGTCTACTCAGAAATAAGTCCTATTAAATTCAGTGGGGTTTACTCCCAGGCTACTGAGTATAGGATTGCAGCCTTAGTGCATTTTTTGTTTCGAAAGGAAATGTTAATTATTTCAATATTTTGCCTATGCTTCTGCTCAGAGAGAGATTTTTTTAATGACACTGTCAAATGTAAAAACTTTAAGAACACTGTTAAACAAATTCCACTCATCACTTCGATTTTCCAGAGAATGTCATGTTCGCAAAAATGTTTAAATGGACCTTAATTGTGAAGTGCTTTCTGACAGTCAACATTGTCGATAACTGAAATGTTTGCCCTTTATTTCTCCAAATATGTCAGTGAAATCAATAAGCCCGTTCTAAATTCTCAACTAGCTGTCAAATACAGCCCTCCACCACCACTTTTCTCCATTTAGAAGAGTTTCCACTCTAGTTGCTATTAATCCCCTGCCAAACCTATTTCCAAAATTACTCAGCAGGAATATTTTTGGTTCAAATGGAATTTTATCTCCTATTTTCTACAGCACTTTCACCAATTTGTTCATCGTGGGGGTATCTACCATGTAAGACAATAATTAGCCATTATCTCTTTAAGCACCTGTTTTTCAGACCGACAGGTCTCCACTCTTATCAGTTCTTGCTATTTTTATAACCAACAGTGGGAGAACTGAAATGAAGAGATAGTGATTTGCTCAGAGCCACCCCATAAGCCAGTGATTCAAAAAGGGAGTTGGAAGCTTGCCGAGAATGCAGGGCTCCTGGAAAAGAAAGTGGCCGCACTCCCCTTCATTTTATTTATCTTTTAAAAGTCTCCTCTTCAATAACATTTTTAAAGCAGGGTACATCTGTTTTTGTTTTTAAAATATAACAATTAACAAAACTGACAGTCATCACAAAAAAATGCCTCTTATTCATTAATACCTTCTCTGGCCCTTCAAAATAAAGGCTTAACTTCATAGTCATAGGAGTGGCAACTAGATTTGCCCGTTTCACATCGTTGAAAAAGTGATTTGCATAACATTTGTATATGCTAATGTATAGGTGTCACTGCAAATGTAGAAATAATAACTATCTATGTACTTGCTAAGTCTGCTCTCCAGGTTGATGGACAACTTCAAGACCCCTGTTTGACCTTCTTGATATGATTATTTATTTTAAAACCTAACTTGGACCTGATAGCATTTCAACTCAAGGATGCTTCCAAACAGAGGACTATCATCTGTAAAGTAGGACACATGACCCCTTAATGGCAATGGGATTTCCCCTTATTCTTCTCCCCTTTGATGCTGCACTATTACAAAAGTGAGAAACAGGCTACATATTGTGAATGGGTAAAGCAGCTACTGCACTATTGTGAATGAATGAAACAGCTCTACTGCACTATTGTGAATGAGGAAAATAGGTTGCATGCTCTGAATGGGTAAAGCAGCTACTGCACTTGGCTACATATTGAGATACAGCACTGCTGTGATATAGTAAAAGGGTGAAACAGCATGAAGTAGTGATAAGTGAGAAAGGCAGCCTGCGTCCAAACATGCTGTACTGCAAATAGGGGGAAAGAAGGAATGGAGGGAGGGGCAGCCCCACCCCTTGGGGCATGCCCAGGATTTAATGCAAAGGGATGGCGCACATTGCAGCAGAACTGTGCGGGACCTCTGTTTAAGGAAAAACAATGCACTAAAAGGACTTTCTGAAAATGTGCTTTTCCAGAGGAAATCTGTAAATTGCTGTGAATTGGTGACAGCATCATCAGTCGTGAACAAATCTGATATGCTTTCATTCTGCACTAAATCGGCCATGTAGATTGGGTCCAGGATATTTGAAGGACTGCCTTCCCCATATGAGTCTAGCTGCCTATTGGGGCCTTTGGAGGCTTTCCTGTGTTTCCCAACACCTCCATGCCTGTGCTCAGGCACCGGAATTCCCTTCCAAGGGAAGCCTGTCCCACCTCCTTTTTCTCCATGGAAGGGGCTGTGGCTCAGGAGTAGAGCCCTGCTTTGTATGCAGAAGGTTCCAGGTTCAATCCCTGGCCTCTCCAGTTAAGGCCAGGAAAGGCACCTCTGTGAAATTCTGACTGGTGGAACCACTGCCAGTCGGTGTGGCAATAATGGGATAGATAGACCAATGGTTTAAGTATAACATTGATTCCTATGCAATGGCCTTCTGCAAAACCTACCTTTTCCAGGAAGTCTTTTGGATTATGACGTTGCCTTACTGAATGTGGGTTTGAAATAATTTCATGGTTGCATTGTTATTTTCTGCTCCTGAAGCTGTTGGCAGGACGCTGGTAGGAACAAGGCGGTCAGCACATCCTACACCCTTCATATGAGGTGTAACCTTCTGAAGCACCTCTTTAAGAGATCTCTACTGCAGGGATGGAGAAATAATCAGGGCCCAGACAAATTCAGGCTTTGATGTTTAAAAGCATGCCTCAAATTTAGCCCCAGAAACAAAACTGGTACCCAGATGTTTGAAAAATAGGTATTTTCTGGTTCAGCCTTATTTATTGGATTGATAAACTACTGCTCTTTTATTGTTGAAATTTTATTTGTTTAAATCTACACTAGTCTGGGCTCTCAGGCTGAGGAGTGGCTCATAAATTTCCTCTACCAGAAATATTCGAAAGTCGCCAACACATCAACCGGAAACATTTCACACTAACTGAAGTTTGTAGACCATCTTTAAGGGCAACCCAATATGGAGTCCATTACAGCAATCTAATTTGAAAGTCACCAAAGCATGAATGACAGTAAGTCTCTTTTGCCTAAGTGGTGTGCAAAGGAGCCCAGCAGGCAGGAAGAAAGGACAGCAGGTTTTCTCAACATGCCATTTGGACAGTCATATCTTGGCTTAAGAAACGCTCTCTGTAAAAAACAACAACCAGGAAGCCTTCAATTAACTATCATTTCTTATTTTGTCCAAACTGGGAAACTATGGTTAATGGCTTTGGAACAAGCCAGGATATTAAGGCATTGTTTGAGGTTGGCTTAACAACCTGGCTTGTTTTCAAGCTGTTAACCATAACTTCCTGGTTTGGAAAACAAAAAACCAGGAAACTATAGCTGAAGGAAGACGTCCTAGTTTTCATGTTCATGTGAAGGGACTCCACAGGTGGCCAAAAAACTTGCTTTGGCATGCACAGCCAAAAGACTTGTTCATATTCTGGCTTATTAAACGATATGCAGGATCCTCATTTGAAAAATCCAGGCTACAAGTTCTCAGGATAGGATGAACTGAAAACAAACCCAAAGTTAGGTATTTTGTGAGGCAGCAGCTTGGGGTACACACAGGGTGTCAATACAGAACTAGTAATACCTAAATAGAGGTAGCAGCACAATTTAAAATAAAAATCATCAAGCTTCATAAAACTGAAGGGCCTCATTGTGTGTCTATTATTGCACTTGCTGGCCAGAATACTGGAAGGGGAAAACAAGTTAACATCTCACTGAGCAATGGGGTAGAATATGATAGTGATGTTTCAGTTTTGTGCCATTTATGTTATGTAAATGCTGTTTGGACTTCATTTGATAAAGCTGGTAAGTAGTTAATTCTATCGGGAGGGGGAGTAAGTGAATGGAATGTTGACGTGAATGCTGATTGGCTGTGGGATCCGAGTGTGTCAGGGGGAATGACAGTTGAAGTCAGTAAGTAGTTGGCAGTTAGTAGTTGAAGAGAGTGTTGGAGTTAGTCTGCTATAGATCAGTGTAGGGTCTTCATTTTATTGTTTTGGGAATAAGAGGGAACAGGAGGAGTGAGATTTGGAATTTATAGGGTAGAGTAGGCAAGGATACAAGACATCTTTACTGTAACAACTAAGTACTGAAACAAATGAAATCATAAGGTTGATAAAATGTGTGAACTTACTTTTTGTTAAATAAAAGTTATTTTGTTTCACCCTGGATTGGATTCTTTAAGTACCTGAGGCAAGGTACTGATTTATAGGGTGGCTGTGGGACCAAAAAGGGATCAGAGAATCACAGAACCAGTGGGAGAGTAAGAGATGATGCCCAGAGGTGGTCACAGAAAGGGAAAATAATCCAGAGTGGGCAGCAGTATACCGACTGCGTTCATGTTTGGGATCCTTTAAAGAGAAAGGTAAAATGGAGTCTCAAGCATGACATCTATACCCGTTTACTTGTTTCAATAAATGAGCAACAAGCTTTTAAAAAATAAAAAAGCTGAAAGGGGACCTGGGATATTTCCAAACGGGGCAGTCTCCCTGCAGACTGTCTGTAGCTACAGTCTTGGTGGAGAAGCCACTCTATTTCACCTCATGAACTAAGCTCAACAGAACAGCCTCTGTTATATCATGCAGACTGTGTGTCATATACCCACCCTAGCACATCTAGTATTTGGGAAGTATGAATTCCTCCAATACAATTACCTCATGTTTGGCACTGAACTCGAAGGTGTGAGAGAGTGTAAGAAACTGTCAGTATCATACCACAGGTGAGACTTGTAACACACAGCACCACCATATAAAAACAGTATTAATCAAAATGCAGCACAACTGATGAAGTCATGGCAAAAGCATCCCCGTCTGTTGATTCATGAGCCAGGGTACACAGCTGCCTCAGAACTTAGAAACTGTAATTGGCAGAGGACTGCAGTACGTTTATTGCTTTTTTCTTTTTCTTTTTGCTGAACTCTCAGAAGCGTTACGAATAAAATTTGGCCTGTGTTTAGACTTTAGAGATATTTATCCAAAGAAGGGCTGCAACTGTGTTATGTCTACCCACAACATATGCCCATGTCCCTTGTGACTCTGTGGCTGCATAGTAGGCATGTGCTCCGCTCCGATTAGAACCGGAGAATCAGAAGCGAATTGGCCTGCTCTGCCTTGCCCAGAGGCGGAGTAGAAGCAGACCGCGGACCCCTAGAAGCAAGGCGAAGAGAAGTGCCCATTTTCGGAGCGATCCTCTTTCCACGGACCGATCCGATCGCCATTTTGAAACATTTCGCCCATAGGATTGCATTGCGGAAAAGAAAAGGGGATAACTGGGTTGTTTTTGAAGCTATCTTTCTGAAACTTCTTGTGCTTAGAGAGTCATGGCTGGGGGTCATTTTGAGACTACTCTCAGCTCTCTGCGTGGTGCGGTTCGCTTGCTAGAATTTTTTAAAAAGTAGGGTAAAGGCGGGAAAAAGATTACCTTTTCGATTGCTGAGGGGCAGAGTCAACTCCCAGTCATGATCACATGATCCCAAAGTTGGAGGAGGGGATAGGCAAAACGGGTAACTTGGGATTCTGGGAACTTCTCTTTCTTAGTCTGAACGGACTTTTCCCAGTGTTTTTTAAAACAGTAGCCCCACCAAATGCACAAACACAACCTGAAATCATATACTAAGCCAATAATAAGAGATAGAAAAAACACAGCACTGCTACCCACCCTAACTTTGGGGAACAACTGAATAGATGTGGTGCAAGGGGATGAGCTCCCCTAGGGCATGTGGACGTGCCCTTACTCTCCTGTACTTGGAGGGCCATCAGAGCCCTCCAAAGAGTAACCCAGTGGAGCAATGCCTATCATGAGTTGAAGTGAGCGTTTGCTTCTTAAAAGACTGGTACCTAGACAGGACCAGTCAAATTGGCAGATGATTCCCCCTTTGGGCACGTCCACCCACCCCCCATTACTGGTAAAAGACAGATATAGCCTTTTTAAAATAGTTCTTCTTGTTGTTTATTCAGCAACACTGCTGCTTTTAATTCCACCCCTCCTTTGTTTATTTATTTATTCCATTTTATATGCATTACTGGCTTATCCTTGGCTCACTTCCTTATGCCCCCAGAAATGTCTGCTGCCTGCCTGCCTTCCCTCCCTCCTCCCCTGCCCGCCTCGCAGGGATGGTTTGTGTCTGGCTTTGACTCAGGGGAGAAGTCCTTCCTGCGCTCAATTAGACTTTTGGAAGTTCCAAATCCATTTTTCAAGTGTGGAAGAAGATTCATATTTAGGTTGATCTCTACTCCCCAATTCATGGCATCTTGGGATTTCCTTTGAAATGGCCCCATTGAGCTGTCTGCAGGTTTAAGCTCCGCCAAAAATCAGGGGATGATGGGATTGCCTTGTACCTTGGCATGATTGTGGGTCTAGATGGCATCTGTGAGTGTGCCCACTTCCCTTTTTTTTATCTGTCCAAATGTCAGAGAACAGTCCACATCTGCAAATGGGGTGCCCGATTTTCATAAATTCCCCCAAAATCAGGGGATGATGGGTCTGCCTTGAGTCTTGGCGTGCATGTGTATCCCTGGATAAGCTATCATGGTGGCGAGTTTGAGGTTTTTAACGTGCAAATTGACGGAGCTATCGAAAGGGGTGTGAATGGGGTGCCCAATTTTCATAAATTCCCCAAAAATCAGGGGATGATGGGACTGCCTTGAGTCTTGGCGTGCATGTGTATCCCTGGATAAGCTATCATGGTGGCGAGTTTGAGGTTTTTAACGTGCAAATTGACGGAGCTATCAAAAGGGGTGTGAATGGGGTGCCCGATTTTCATAAATGCCCCAAAAATCAGGGGATGATGGGATTGCCTTGAGTCTTGGCGTGCGTGTGTATACATCCATGAGGTGTCATGGTGCCAAACTTGAGGTTTCTAACTTTAACAGAAAAAAGTTGTATACTTTTTTAGCTTAATGCAAGCCTATGGGGGGGGAAACGGAGCTCCGATCCGGAGCTCTGCAGCAGAGCAGAGCGGACATAGGCAGAGCGGGGGCGGAGCGAAGCGGCCCGATCCGCAAATCGCGGATCTGGAAGAGAAGCGGAGCGGGGGGTCCGTGCACACCCCTACTGCATAGTATGTGTGCAATCTAGGGGTGTGCTCCGCTCCATTACAGATCCCCGAATCCGAAGCAGGCCACTCCGGACCTCCTAAGCCCGGTTTCAGAATGGATTGGGGGAGGCCCAGATCAACCCAAAGTGATTCGAACTGTTCCGAAGCTTTGGAGCCAGGTAAGTGGGGAAGGGAGCTTACCTGGCGGTGGACATCAGAGCCAGGAAAGGGGGGAGGGGGCTTATTTGGCCCCCATTTTATCCCCCCTTCCCCACTTACCTGACTCTGCTGTCTGCCACGGAGGCAGGTAAGTGGGGACAAAATGGCATCCAAATATCGATCCGGACCTCTGGATCTCACTCCGGATCTGGAGTGGATCAGGGGAGGTCCAGATTGGGATCTGAAGCAGTTCAGGGAGGGCGTGCACAGCCCTAGTGCAATCAAAGCTCTGTTTCTCAATGATTTTTCTCTCTGCAGCTGTAATGTCTACACATTGTTCCCCATAATCCATAATAGATTATGGACAATCTTTGTCCAACAATCCTTGTTGCTGTCCTTGGCACAGACACATGCTTGGTATGACAGACTATTACAGGAAATTAGAAGGGCAGTGCATGCATCCTATTTTTCCATAGGGAAAGATCATGCCCATGTAAGTCACTAGGTAATTTACATGGCCTTGATTGGGGGGGGGGATCATGATTTGAGCACATGGAGAAGTTCTGCACATGATCACCTTTTCCAGATGCAAGTATATTATTCATTTGCGTAAGGTGCTATACCCTAGAAAGCTATGCATCTGCAGAAAAGACTTCCTGATATTCCAATTGCTAGTTATATTTACGTGAGCAATCAACCCAGCTTTGAACAAGTGATTATATCTAACATACCTTCTAGAAATCTAATGAACACAGCAAACTTTACTTGATAACCCAGATTATTATATTTTAGGACTAGGAGCAAATGGCACTCCGAATATGTGGACAGAAGGCACCTGGCATTCAGTTCTAGAGCACAAAATCTTACCACCCACAGCATTGCATTTGGGTCAGAATTAAAAATGCTTTCAACAAAGGTAACCAACTTGAAAGCCTTTGCCCCCTCTTCCAAATGATCACAGAAATGAACTCTTTAACCACGAATCGCAGATACAGAAGATAAGCACATTCTACTTTGTGCAAACAGAAGACTGGTTTTGCAGTAAAAAACAACCCAAAAGCAGACCAGCTCCCTCAGAAATTGTCACAGCGTTCCTACTGAAAGTTGCCTGGCAAATTACAAGGACACCCAGTTTCAAGTAGATTTTCTTAAAGGAGGCTGGGTTCAGAAATGACAATGTAACTCTGATAGCAATTACAACCCTGTGGCGCAGAACAGTGCATAAGTGCTGTAATAAGCAAAGGTGCTGGTGCATCCCTAGCTGTCTGAAAACAATGGCTGATTTACAGGCTAAATTTCAGTGATAGGAAAACATTCCAAATCACTTCATATAGCTGGCAACGTTTTATTGCGAATTTAAAAAGGAAGTTCTAGAGCACCCATCTGTCTAAAAACAAAACATACAAGTTGCTGTGGAATTCAGTGCGGTCATTCTCAGACATTTAAGCCTCTCATGTGCTACATGTTTATACCTCCGGATGTTACTTGCTAGAGTGTACAATGAGCTTTGGAAACAATGAAGACATTCAAACTTAATAGAAACAGCTATTATTGTGTTGATCTAAGGTAAAAGACAACCTTTTTGATTGCATCAACTACTGAAAGAACTAGAAGATTTTAAATGTCAAGCTACCTGATAAACAACTCTTATGAAATACTAAAACATTTGTAATATTTAATGCACCAACAGAAATAGATCCTTTTGCTTTTCTTACAATTCCAAAACAGTTGGGGCGAAAATATATTCACTGCAGGTAGTCATCGTGTTAAAATAATAATTAGGGGAGCCTTTTCTGCTGTGGCACCCTGGCTGTGGAATGAAGTCCCCAGAGAGGTTCACCTGGCGCATGCATTATACTCTTTCTGAAGCCAGGTGAAGACCTTTTTATTTTCCCAGTATTTTAACGTTTTACCATAGTCTTTAACTTGCTGTTTTAAATACGTATTTTAAATCTTTGCATTGCTGCTTGGTTTTATTCTGGTTGTACTTTTATATTGTGGTTTAAATTTTATACTTAAGTTGTATTTTATGGTTTTAATTTTTGTTAACTGCCCATAGAGCTTCAGCTATTGGGTAATATAGAAATGCGGTAAATAAATTACAGACTAGCAGCCATTATAGCAGAAAGCTAAAGATCTAGTATGAAGCTTTCCCCCACCCCCACAATTCTCCTTCTATACACAAAACTACATTTCCTCAAGATACTTTGAGGCCTTACTAATAACGCACCATGGAAACTCACATTGCCAGTTGGAGGTACTGTTGTTGCTGCCTTCTGGCTTGCCCATTTTCTCTGGGATCAATCCACGTGGCTGTCCAGAGGATGCCACAAAGGTGAATGCTAGCTGTTCTTTCTTCTAGCTCTTGTCACTGCTCACTCAGAGGCCAGGCAAACAAGCAACTTCCAACAAGGAGTAGCAGGGCCAGGGGGCTCCACGGGTTGGCAGTCCCCCCCCCCCCCCAGGTGAGACCCAAGGAATCCCACCAGCTTGCACTGGTTACCTTATAACTGTTCTTTCTTGAACCTCAGTGATTAATGAGTCAACAAGTTATAACTAAGCATTGTTTTAATAAACCTTGCTTTTAAATTCTTTAAAGTTCTACAATAATTTCTTTTTGCAGAAATGTCGCCAGAAAAAAGGCAAATTTAAGTATTAACCAGAAATCAAAACTGTTTCCTCGGAATCTAAAATTACCATGCTAACATAAAAAAAAGATCTACAAAGTTTGTCGAACGAGAAAGCACTTATGGGAAGTATTTGAGGGCTTAACCTTTGTTTGGGGTGAGGATGAAATGCTTCCAACTAAACCTCTCATTTTCATTCAGCAACTAAACATGCCCGTTCCTCACAAGCCTGCGAAATAAGAGGGACCATCAATGGCCAACTTGTGTTTGCCAAAATTCTTTTGAAAATGATGAAGGAAATTGAGTTTGAGCATTTCTCAATGAAGCATCTCAAAGATAAAGCCCAGCCCAGCTCCTTTTGACAGCGTAAGCTTTATGATCATGCATCTGATTGACATGAAAAGGGAAGCAGCTAAGACTACTGACCTTTGCTGTGGCCCATAGACTAAGGAAGAAGAGTGTCCTGGATCAGACCAAAAGCCTCTCATTTAGGCCAGCAGTCTATTTCCCACAGTGGCCAGATACCCACGGGAAGCTCAGATCATGAAGGCTGGGATAAAGACAGAGGCACACAGCACTTTCGGCATGTCTGTCGACTATAGCGCTCTGGGTTGCTTTTTAGTTCAGATAAGTGATCATCTCAGGATATTATGACATCATCATGCCTTTCATTTGTGGTGGAGCACCTAGATAATCACTTCACTATGAAGATTTAAAATGTCCTGAAAACACATGGCGGTGCTCAATTGCCTGGGTTTTTACCAAGGTATCAACAGCTTTCCAGGAGAGCAATACTGTGTGGGGAAGGCCCAGACAATCTGCCCCTGACCACGTTGATTTTGTTCAGTTTAATTTAACCGTCATGGTCCATAGGGTTTCAGGTACAGTCCTCCACCTATTTGTCCCTGGAACAATTTATTCCTCAGTCTGTGCCAGAAATGGACAAGAACATTGCACAGCACTGGGAAGTGGGTGACGAAGGAGAGAATAGAAAGAGAAGATCTGACAGCGGAAGCAGCAAAATCATAGGCATGGATTGTGCCACCTTAACTACAGTTTCCCCTTTATTTCTTCCTAGCCCTGAACAGTGAGCGCTACTTCCAGTAGTCAGAAAGCACTATACTACTGGGGCACTTTCTCAACCTCTTCCCAGGCAAGGTGATTAAATACGCAACTATGGATGCTGCTGAAAGATGCAAGACAGGCATGAAGGGATGCAAGTAGACCAGTGTTCTGCTTTAACATGGTGATTTGTCCTTGTCGACAAGCAAACACAATACAGCAAAAGAAGTCAGGAAAATGGCATAACCATTTCAAATTGTGACCCAGAACTATGACACCAGTTTCAGTTGTGTGCTGAAAGGTTTATTGTGCTGAAAGGTTCATTCTTCATTCCCAGACAGTATGTATCCAATATTCTCAAATTGTTTAATTATTTCCAGCAGCTGTTGAATTTCTCCTGCTCATCTTCTTTGTTTTTGTAGAGGACTTCCTCGTGCATAACTTTTATTTGTTCTTATCAACAAGCAAACCCAAATACAGTAAAATTAATCAGAACAATACTATAACTATTTTAAAATTACAACTCAGAACTCCAGCACCAGTTTTGGTTGTGTGTACTCATCGAGAATGCAAGGGATTTTACAATTTCTATTAATTGAGAATTTTTCCTGTTCACCTGTATTTTGTACAATCACTGCCTGTTTCACTGGGCTTTTGATAGGAGATCCAAATGTATATTGCCTATTAACATAACATAGTCAACTATATTGTTAACTTCCATATTTAGGATTAAGAATTTGCATTTTCAGAACTTGTTTAGTTAACCCAAACAGGGACACAGTTTAGTCTGAGTCTCGTAACTGGCACTCCAATCATTTGAAGAGAGTAGATAATGAGCACTTGATAACCACTGGATGGGACAATTTCTGCCACGGTCTTCAATTTTCAGCATCTGCAATTAAATTAAAAGCAAGCAATTTTAGGCCTCAAAATAGAAGCCATGATAATCCACACACAGTAATGTCAGGCAAAATGGTTTTGTGACTCCACTAATGTACAGACCATTATCTCCAGACAACAACATCAATCCTTTGAACAGTTAGCTTGCTCATAGCAATATATACAGGAAGGACAAAAGTGCTTTCTCAACAGGTAAAGAACTAGAACTGTGAGCAAACTCAAAATCTGTCTTGTCAATAAGCTCCATGGCTCAATGTAGTACAGATCTTTTAGTCATTCAAGGAGCTGGGAAATTGGATAACGGGTTTGAAGTCCTCTGGAACAAAATGAGTTCTGTCAAGCCATGCTTCAAATTAACTCTAGGCAGACAATGCATTCTCAGAGTTCTTTCTAAACGAGTTACAGCATCTGCCCATGAAGAAAAGAGACTAGGAGGTGGCCATCTTTTATCCTACTCATTATTTAGCCCATTGATCATTGGAACAACACATGCAACCTTGGGCAGGTCCTCCTTTGACATATGGTTCTATATGCTCTCTGCTCATCTCTAACTTTCTGTCACCCTCACTTGGAAATAGAGGGAAAAACACTGGAAATGTGATTGGGATAGGGTAGTTGGTAGTCTGTTAGTAGGAAACTCAGGATATTTAAAGATAAAGAGAGACTCAGAAGAGTTTAGGAAGCAATTCCTAAAGCAGCAACACCAAGCTGAGGATCCAACCATCCTCATCATTTAATTCTGAATGTCCCAGGGCTTGCAGATTCCTGTCCCACCTACAATCATAACCAAAGTTTCTTTGTGCTTTGAGAAGGCTGTTCAGTGAAGTGCTAGGGGAAGTCAAGCTAGGTTATATGCCAAGGAACCAATGCTTATTCTTGTAATTCAGGATCGCACGTCCATGTAGGAAAACCCATGTGACCTGCACACATGCAATTTTGAAAAGCTGTATGAGATGATCTGCAGAAAACTGGGTTTAGCAGAAGGAAATAACTCTATACATCTGCCACCAATGCCAGCACATGTAAAATATAAAGGATGAAAAATATAATATACAAGAAATAAAAACAAACAACTCTGGAGCAATGTAATAGGAACATACAAACCCCAATGCAGAGAACCTTGGTAAAACGTTAAAATATCACCTTATTACCCCCTACAAGCAATAGCAATTGCATAGAAACTACCTGCTTTCACTGTTTCACTGTGACCTGCAGATTCTGATCAGACTAGATTCAATAAAATACATCAGAACTACCAAGGATTTTCTGTAAAACTGGGAGTGTTAATAGGGAATCAAGATCACAATTAAAGGAGCAATAAAAACATGTCCTACTATCTCCACTTCCCCCACCTCAGTGCTACAGCAGGCTACGTCTGATGGGCTCCTTGATCCTACACCGTCTCTGGATCTTCAGGTGACAGAAGTGGCACGGAGTGCGTTTGCACAAAAAGCTTAGTGCACTGACTGCATCCCTTCCTGAATTGATCTGACTTGGCAACAGTTGTCCATGCCTTGGTTAAGTTATGTTTAGACTATTGCAATGTGCTTATGTGGAGCGACCTTGAAGCATGTCTGGAAGCTGCAATTGGTATAGAATGCAACTGCTAGACTGCTAATTGGTGCACGGGATTGGGACCATAGTGCACTTGTCTTGAAAGGCCTAAATTGGTTGCCCGTTGCTTTCTGGGGTCAATTCAAGGTGTTGGTTTTAATGTTTAATGCTCTATACGGCTTAGGAACTGGCTATCCAAGGGACCACCTGTTATGAACCTGCCCAGGTATTAAGATACGCAAGAGAGGTTCTTTGGAGGACAGTATTACCAGCAGTTGCCTGTTGTCCGGTACACACAAAAGGGCTTTCTCCATCTCCCATGTCACTCCCAAGCTGTGGAATGAGCTCCCTGAAGAACTACAATTGGGCCCCATTCCCTTGGATTTTAGAAAAGGAGTGAAGATGCATCTTTTAATTTAGCCTTTGAAATTATGTTGGTTTACTGTTTTACTGTTCTTATTTTTATTATGTTAACGTTTCTTGTTTTAAATTGCTGAGCACTGTCTTGATGGCTTTTTAGCAAATAAGGTTGAATAGAAATGTTAATAAAAATCAATAAAGCTGGGGTTTAGTTTCACAGCATTCAAAAAGTTTGATATTGAACTACAGAGATCTCCGTTCGGCTTCCGACATCTTCCCTCCAAAGCTTTCCATTTCGAGAGATTTAACTCAAGACTCGCCATGGAAAGCCATGATTTTGAGCAGGCCAGGGGGGATTTATGAGCACAGAGTCAGAAAAAGGTTATTGAGATGTTCAATACTCTGAGCATTGCATGACACAGTCTCTGAATCCAGGACCAGGTTGGTCCTCTTTTGAACACTTTGAAAGCGTTATCATTTCCACCGTCCAGGAAAAAGTAGCATCACCAGAGCCAGCCAGAAGATCACACCACCATAGTGGAATAACATTTTATATATGGTACTGAATTCTCCCCCATCTTGTGTTTCAGGAGAAATTAAACATATAAGGAACACAAATACATTTTGTTCTTTCCTAAAGTACGCGGACCCGATTTGACATATACAACTCCTGCTAAACAATCTGTTTTAAATGGTTCAATTAGATGGATTAATGAAAGCAAAAGAAAAGAAAGGATGTTTGGACTGCTATTCTGAAAACACTGCACCTAATGGGGCATTATAAACTGCAGAGCTATTCGAAGTTACTTTCAATGGTACTATGACTCAACACTGATGCTTATGTTATTATCTCCTTATTTACCTTATGCAGACTACATTTATGACTTTCACTCCATTTTGATGGTTCTAGTTTCACACAGTTAGAAGGGAAACTGTGTTGTACACACCCCTTCACAAGACCAATTAAGCTGCAGTTTGAAAGAGTTTAAAGCTGGTGATATGTGAGGATCTTGACAATCAACAAGTAGGCCTTGTAGTAGACCATATAGAATTCTGCACATTCTGAAAAGTGAAGAGCTCCTCGTCACCCCTGGGAGAAAAATATTACTTATTTATGCTAAACACAATTTCCTCCCCGAGCCAAGGTTCCTCTTCTTTGAGCACGCGTGCATATATGCATGCACTTACATGTGAGAAAAGCATCTATTACTTTTGAGAAAAGCATCCATTACTTTTGCCAAAGTGCCTCTCAGTGTTCCACAACATCTAATCTACAAGAAACTACTTAATAAACTAACACTGTATATATTAACCAGGCTGCATTCATATTAAGTAGCTATTTCAGCGTAACACCTCTCTCTCTCTCTCTCGAAGCTTGTCAATGGCCTTCTCCTTAAGGTAAGAGATACATGAAAATGGGTTCTAGCTAGAATGCTGCTTTCCTTCTTTTCAGCATCAGACCTCTACATGCAGAAGCAATATTTGAGGACTCCTGAGGACTTGCTTTGCTGGCAGTTTTCTAAATCTCAGGCAGAGTTCTTTTCCCAGCCTGCTGAACCCAAGATCCCTTTCCACTGTCACGTGGAATTAAACACTCCAAGCCAAATCAGGCTTATTCCCAGCAAGCAAAGAGAACACTTAGCCAAAAAATAAAAATAAAATCCTCCTCCTTGCCTGGGAGGAATAGACAGAATCTTCTGATCTGGCAGACCAGAGGGTGGCAGTCAGGGCCTATGTAGCAGCTTTGGCCTACATAGCACTAGCTGGCGGCAGAGATTTACATGAGCAACAACCTGTAAATAAGACTATTGGCAGCAGCAGATCAAGAATGCATTTTCATACGATGCAGCGGCCGGGTATGAAAACAGCTGGCCTGTGCAGCTGGCCTGCCATCCACGTCAGAACTAAATGGAGGCAACAAATTTTAAATTACAAGCCTGCAGCCAATTGGCAGGTTAGACCAAGTCCAAATGTAGAATTGCCTCAGATTCCTGTTTCTCAGTTACTTGCCTAGGATGCAATCTCCCTTTCGGCTACCTTGCCTCTGAATACTCTGCCACTTAAGCTTCTTTACATTCTGGGATCTCTTCACAATCCTCAATCTGTCCCACAAAGCTATTCATCCCTAGAGTCTACGGGATGTTTATTTCCAGCTAAACTGCAATCCAGCTAGAGATGGATGACCTACCTCTGTCCAGTTTCACCAGGCGTCTGATGAACTGTTGCTCTTCCCTGCCTGGAGGGCTCAGTGAGGAGTCTGGGAGCACCCCACTGCTGCCCGCTCCTAGATGCGAGCCGGCATTTTTACAGAAGATCGGGGCTCTAACCTTTTTGTATATTTATGTTGTGCAAAATTGCAGCCATAAAAGGGCAATTTCTGCAATATTGCAGCCATTACCCTTTTATGGCCACAACATAAATATATGAAAAAGTCAGAGCTATCTTCTGTAAAAATGCTGGCTTGCAGGGAGGTGTGGATGGCAGCAGGGCACTCCTGGACCATGTGCAGCTTGATGTGTGTGAATGTCCCATGGCTTGGTGAGCAGGGTCCAGGAATTGGGGAATCCGCCAGACTTCCGGACCCAGCCGGGCAGCCATGCCATCCCTAAATCCAGCTTCTCAAAGAAGGGAAAGATGTCAAGCATCCTTTCACCTTTGCTCCTTGTGCAGTTGGGATGTTTGTGTACATTCAGTGGCATCATGATATATTTATTTATTTATTTATTTATTTACATTTATATACCGCCCCACAGCCGAAGCTCTCTGGGCAGTTTACAACATATGATATACACTGCAATATGATATACACTGCTGCCAATTCTGCTGGGTAGCTGGATTCTCTGGCCACTAGCTACAGAGGTCACTTTGCTCCAGCTCCAAACTGCAAATCTCAAGAAGAGAGCTGTGTTCTCACAAAGACATATGCTAAACATCAAGCTAATTACTATTATTATTATTATTTATTATTATTTATTTATATAGCACCATCAATGTACATGGTGCTGTACAGATTACACAGTAAATAGCACGACCCTGCCGCATAAACAAGGCCAACTGCTTGACCAGCAGGTCACCTCTAAGGTGACAGATTTACAACAATCGTAAGTACTTCCAACCTCCTGCCTAGCTGTCCAAGTAGTGACTTTGCATACGATATAGAAAGATCAAGACAATTTCATACCCATCACTTCAGTAATCTTATATTCAAGTGTTTGCTATAGAATGTTTGGGGGCTGGGTAAAGAAAACTAAGTTTTGCAGTAGTTCCCCTTGCCCCCCTTTTAAAAGTAAGACCTCCTAATCCCTGTGGCCAGGAATTTGCTTCAAAATATAGCTTCAGGTTACATCCCCACCCACAGCAGTAGGCAGCTCAAAGTTCCTTCACTGAGAGATAGGAATATGTTTGGTTTAAGAAAATATTTGCACAGAAGTCCAAGTTAGTTTTTAGAACCAGGATCCACCAATTCAAGATGAAGCACTACTTGCTTCTCCAATCATTATAGACCACTTCAATGGGGATCACTTATACCACACACACAAGACTGAAGAGTTCCAGGTAATCAATCAATCAATCAATCACTCCAAAAGAAGCTTCACTCTCTGGTTTAATATTCACAAGTCACTAATGGTCAGAATCCCCTTCAAGCATGTGTTAAACTGCCCATTTTTATACCAATTATGAGTTGTTATTACAGGATTGTTACAAGGATGTAACGGATAACTAAACCATAGGTCACAGATAAGGAATCCTTAGAATCATAGAATAGTAGAGTTGGAAGGGACCTAGAAGGCCATAGACTCCAATCCCCTGCTCAATGCAGGAAACCACCCTACAGCATACTTGACAGATGGTTGTCCAGCTGCCTCTTGAAGGCCTCTGGTGTGGGAGAACCCACAACCTCCCTAGGTAACTGGTTCCACTGTCGTACTGCTCTAACAGTCAGGAAGTTTTTCCTGATGTCCAGGCGGAATCTGGCTTCCTGTAACTTCAGCCCGTTATTCTGTGTCCTGCACTCTGGGAGGATCGAGAAGAGATCCTGGCCCTCCTCAGTGTGACAACCTTTTAAGTATTTGAAGAGTGCTATCATGTCTCCCCTCAATCTTCTCTTCTCCAGGCTAAACATGCCCAGTTCTTTCAGTCTCTCTTCATAGGGCTTTGTTTCCAGACCCCAGATCATCCTGGTTACCCTCCTCTGAACACGCTCCAGCTCGTCTGCGTCCTTCTTGAATTGTGGAGCCCAGAACTGGACGCAATACTCTAGATGAGGCCTAACCAGCACTGAATAGAGAGGAACCAGTACCTCACGCGACTTGGAAACTATACTTCTATTAATGCAGCCCCAAATAGCATTTGCCTTTCTTGCAGCCATATCGCACTGTTGGCTCATATTCAGCTTGTTATCTACAACAATTCCAAGATCCTTCTCATTTGTAGTATTGCTGAACCTTAAAAAAGGTTAACATGAGGTAAACAGTTTCTTGCTTTTCTGTTGTTTATATAGAGTTACCTCTCTGCTTTCAGTACAGGGGGGGGGGTTGGCTGGGGAAAGTTCACGAGTCTCTGCAGAAGCTATAGCACTTTACCACCAGCTTAAATTATGGCAGCTGTTCATGCAGGAGGCAGTCTCCATACTGATTATGAATGCATTAAAAAGGTACATTCACATGGATTCTATAACAAGAAGTTGATGCCCAGAACTAAAAGAATGGGAAGACCTTTGCACTCCTCCCTGCTATCTGTTTATAACCTTAAGAGATGAAAAGAGCATTTTGTCACCTCCCAGATAGAACAAGAAAGAAAAGAATGCTGAGCTCAGTCATTTCCCCATATCCCCAGCCCAGCAAAGACAAGAATAACTCCATACAAACACATTCCTGACTGTTACAGCGTATGAGATCTAAGGACTTTTAAAACCAAGTCTAATGCAGCTGTTCACTATGGAGCTCCCACCAAATTTAACAGAAGTTAATACTGAAAACCCCACAACTGTTTTGGGCTCCCTCAAATGCCAGATACTATTTATGCTCCCAGACAGGCTTTTTCCAAAGCACTCCCCAACTTGTATTTCAAGGCAGCTGCTTGTGGGAAGGGAGAGGCAAACAGTGCCCTCTCTTGTCCAGTAAGACAAGAGCAAAAGAAAATTCTCCTTTCGTTTCTTCCATTTATATTTATATGGCATCAGTGGGCACAGTGCATTACACAGTAACATAAGCTAATAAGCTAGTTTTTGCTCCAAGGAACTTACAATTTAGATTGTAACAAAGGGGAAGACATTAGTGGGAAAGGAAAGAAAAATTAAGGCAAATGTAAGGGCGGGGGAGTTCAAATTCAGTTACATGTAATTACTTAGGGGGTGAAGTCATGGGGGTTTTGAAAGTGAAGATTGTATGCTGGACATGGGAATGGTCAAGAAGCCAGAGTAGAGCTTTAAGGAGGGGTGTCATATAGGCCAAGTAATGAGAGAGGTAACAGATTTTAGCAGTGGAGTTCTAGATGGAGGTAAGAGGCATGACAACAGGAAGCCAGAGAAGAGAAGTGTGCAGCAGTCAGGGTGAGAGACGGCTCTATAAACACAGTTGCCAGTGGTGACCATCTGCCACTGGATGCCCAGTACAAAGTGAAAAACACCAACATTACTTACTGTTCTTCCATGGTAGTACAAATGGCAAGGACCTGGGAGCTCGCAGACCTGAAGCGAGGTGGTTCTTATAACCCATTGTCGTGCTTGATCCAGAACTGGGGGGTGGGAGGAGACATGAATGTGCTTATTTCTTTTATTTCATATGTGCCCTTGCTTTTTACAGGGGCAAAGAAACTTAGAAATGTAACTTAAGAAAACCAAACCAATTCCTCTAAAGATTTTAAAAAACAGAAAGACAAAAAACGATCTGCCAATGTCATCCACTACCATAATAAAATCTAGCATTTAGATATTGTCATCCCAAGACTACACATACTGGCTGAGTAATCCTTATGGGGACCCTGCTAAGGAGGCCATTTTTATCCACATTTTAGATGGGTAATAGAGGAGCACAGAGAGAGAGAGAGAGACAGACACTGACTTGTCTTAAGCTCACTCAGTGAGTAAACTCTCAACTGGGAGCTTCTAGTTCATAGGTTGTGCTCAGTCATTAAACTGCAACAACTCTCTAATACCTCAATGGGTAATGTTTCAATGGGTTAATAAAAAAAGGGTAATGAACAAAAGGCTAAAGTCAAAGCTCTGGACACCTATACAGTTTAAACAGTAAAGGTGATGTTTTCTAATTAGTCTTTAAACATGTTCAACCTGAATCTTCATTATGGGCTTAAATGGCACACAGATAAAAGCCACTTACTGCCTGTCCACGGGTAATATGTTGGAAGCACTCCACTTACAAAGCTGAATCAGAGGTAATGACCAGACATTACACCTCATTTCCCATCCTTAAATTGTGATTATGCTTTGCAGGTGGCGAGATTATTTTCACATCTGAACACTAATAGCCTGCAGATTCCCCGTTGTTAAGGAAGTTATTTGCGATGGGTCATTGACAGATTAAAGCCATTTTAGGGCTTTAAAAAAAAAAGATGGAGCATATGTCTTTCAACACTGCAACTGAAGCAATACTAGTAAGGATTATATGCAGGAGCTGCTTGCCACAGTCTACAGTGACTTAGGGCTGTCAGCCCCCAAAACTGGGGAGAAATGCCATTATTAGACACCGGTTTAGCTGCTCACACAAGAGCTCAAACCACAGATGAGCATCCCACTAAAGCTCATGGCTAGGAGATAGCAGTTTCCTTCCCAGGGCTGTGAACAAATTTTGGCTGGATGTGGTAGCCAACTAAAATGTGTAGTCATTGACTGCTCCACAAGGAGCAGGATCTCATCAGAGAAAATCTTCCACCCCCAGCTCCAAGCTTGGTTCTAGGCTGTTCTTGCAATCTATGGCAGAACAAAGTCCCAACCTTATTTCCCGCTTGAAGCTGGAGAGGGGGCAGCTTTGAAAATCCAGTGCAACTGCAGGGACCGTTCTCATCCCCTGCTCCAGAGTGTTCTGCCACTGTACTCACAAAGCATTCAAGCCCCAGCCCTCTGCCCATACTTGGAGCAAAAGGTGAGGGGGGACGACGACACATAATCTCTGCTTGCCAGCTCCAAGGCTGGAAGAAAGATGGGGGATCATCATACTCACTAGAGGTTGATGAAGGATTTGCCAAGGTGGACAGAATTGTCGACGGCTGTTCCTGACGACCAAGTTTTAGTGTGCATATTGACGGGGCCATAAGGTGTAGTGTTTCAGTCTTCTGTCACAAAACAGGATCACCTGAGCTCAAACTATTTAACTCATGCAACCCAGACTGCAGCATGCCATCAACAGAAAGCAAGCAGGCGTGCTTCATTAAGAATTAGCAGAGCAAATTAGCAGATGTCTCCATAGACGGCATTTACATTGCATAATGCCAACATATCACTGATCCATGTAGCTGGATGGCGTGTAGAAACACTGGAATGTCTCTCTACTCAAAAGCAGGACATCCTGACACGGGTGATTCCTTTAATCCATTGCTAGAAGCAAATATGACTTCTGGTCCCCCTTATTTCCTTTGCCATCACATGCCTGATTCAAGACAGGTATTCAGAAAGCTAGGAGATTGGGTGAAAAGAAAGGACTCGACCCCAACTCCTTGGGGGTGGGGTGGGGGTTAACCCTCCCTCTTGAATCTTTGCTGTTGTGTCTGGAGCACCTTGAAAGAGCTATCCACTTGAATAGTTGTTGATAGGAATGACGACTATGCCTTCTGGTGCCCTAATCGAGTATTATCAGTGGGGCTTCCTTCTGTGATGAGGAATCTTACCATTCACCCACTGAGGAGAGCCCAGAAGCTCAGCCACAGCTCCTGATGCACAACTTTGTTTGTTGCTGGGCATACTGTCTAGCTAACCCAGTTAGCTAATTTAATTGGCTGGTGGGAGGAATGGAGAGAGGAAAAAAGAGAAGCTACAGTGTGTGTGGGGGGAAAGCCTTCGGTTTAGCAAAGCTAGCAGCCTACCTGCTTACCTATAGAGGGGGGTGGGTAGAAGACAAACAGATATATTTCTAGGAAGTATAAGAATTTTTAAAAGGTTTGCCTCCAAAGAGGACGGAAGACATTATGTTGCACAGAGCAAGAAGATTGCAAGCGATGCCAGGTTCTATTGTGTGCTGCCGCTCCAAACACAAAAACAATGCTACTTATACCAAAGCCCTCCTCCCTATGATGGAGCTGCACAAAGATCTGAGGCAGATATATCCTTCCTAAACATAAAGAAAAGCTCACGTGGTTCATTATTAATAGCAACGCCCCTCAATACAAAGTTTGAGAATTACTTCTCTGCTCACAACGAAGCAGGAGCAGGCCGTGAAATGCCATCTGACCTTCAGCTTAGCTAATGCAACTATACCTGTTTATCCTACAGCGGCTTATGCCCCAAACGAAGATGGAGTTTGATTGGTCTGCTAGATCTGCAAAGGCAAATAAAACATAGTTGAAGCTATTGCTTACATTTGAGAACTACAAGTTCAATCGCAGCTTTTAAAGCTCAACTAAAAACTTTTCTTTTTCCTAAAGCTTTTAAAACTTGATGTTGTGCAGACTTTATACTGTTAGTTTTACCCTACCCAGTGCCTGCTTACCCTACCCTGTGCCTGTTTGCATTCTCTTCCCCTCCTTATTGTTTTACTATGATTTTATTAGATTGTAAGCCTATGCGGCAGAGTCTTGCTATTTACTATTTTACTCTGTACAGCACCATGTACATTGATGGTGCTATATTAATAAATAATAAATAATAATAATAATAAAAAAATGACAAATAAGCATGGAAAGAAAACAAACTCCACATTTTACTAAGGAGAATAAAGCTGATCTAGTGTTAGCTGTAAAAGGGAGCAAAACAGAACTTTAATTGAAGAATATGATAATTTATGTCCTTGAGTTGTAAAACATTTTCTTTTCCACACAACACAGGTGGTTAAAAAAAAAGGCTAGAGGAGAGAAGAACAGGTGTTAGGGAGGAATAAATCTTCATACTGTATATACAGTTTCAAGAGGGGGCGTCTCTTGGTCTTGCAGCTATTCCATTAAAGTATCCACTACACAGGTCTCACCTTTGTCCCAGTCTTCGTCGCATGGAGGAGCCTGCCATGAACTTACAACATTGATTTCTCTTCTGTGACGATCAACTTGACTTGCTAGAACAAAGAAGATTTGATTATCAACCTGACTTGCTAGAACATAGAAGATTTGTCATAAGAAAAAGCAGTTTAAGAAGTGCCAATGTTGCGCTCGATACTGAGCAGGGAGCAGCGTAGGCCATTTTGCTTTTAGACTTGATAGAAAATTGAGCTAATTCCAAAACGTGGTATTAAGCTGCCTTGCGGTATAGGGCGGGATAACAATGTTTTAATAAAATAACAAATAAAACAAACAATTCTTTAATGACCTGGAATGAACAACATTTTGCACTTGTTAGGACAGTTAAAGCTGAATGTCATCTGCAGCGGTTTCCCCAATAAGTCTATACAACCTGATCCTAAGGACAACTTCCAAAACAGACATAATGCATCCCAAGTTATCACACATTAAGGCTAACACAAGCAACTTATCAACCAACAAAAATGTTTTTAACTTTCTTGTTCAAGAACTGACAATGTGAAATAGTAACTAATGCAAAAATGCTCTACTTTCTGGTTATATAACCAAAAGTAATGTTTTTAGCTCTCTGTTTTCGACTTAGAAAGGCCTTCTGGAGATAACGCTTCTATTGACTGTAACCTAAATGCCACTGCTTGTTTCAGATTTCTATACTTTGCTCTGGAAAAAAAACAGATTAGGCAAAGTAGGCATCAGCCTAACCAGGTCAAGACTTCTATTTTTGCTCTGTGCATGAACACCCAAAAAATAGTTGTGTGGGTTGCTAGGAGTCAATCCAGTAAGAAATATTGTCTCACAGGTATCATCTATCATTCCTACATTTAAAAAACCAGATCAAAATCCTATGTAGACTAGGATGCACATTCAACTTAAAATAGTTCTATATTGCATTAATACAAAGTGTTCTAGTCTAGATCAGGGCTGAACAAGATTGTGGTCCTTCAGACTTAACAAAGTGATGGAAGTTGCAGTCCAACCATCCCTCACCATTGGCTGTGCTGGCTAACGCTGATAGGAACTGCAGCCCAATAACATCCAGAAGATCAGACATTTCCCCTCTTTCTCTAGGTGAAAAGATACTTACTGTTTTAGAGCATTTTCACAAGAAACGCTATAATCTACTTGAAAGATGCGCATTCTCCTGAACTAATTCAGGTGTTTGTCAACTGCTGCACTTCACCTGGAAAAGCCTTTGAATGCAATAACTATATGTTTTGCAGCATTCTTCTATAAACGCCCTAATCTGGACAGCAATTACTTCCTTTTATTTATTACTTTATGCCCTTCCTTCAAAAGAAGTTCAGCAGAGGGAGCTTACCCATTCTAGCTTCAAAACTATTGCTGTAGGCCAAGTGCAGATGTAACACTAGTTCCCTATTAACTATGAGTAACAAATCAGGAGACAGCCATGGGAACATGTGTTTCTCCCTTAGAGCAAATTCCTCCACCTGCCTTAACTGCAGTTAAGTGTACACTGTCACCAATGTTAACCGTGGTTAAAGTTAAACAAGATCTAAAACCAGTCTGCAGAGGGTTTCAAATCCTGAATCAAGGGGAATACTGGTTAACCCTAACCACAGATAATGTTGGTGACGACATACCACATGAACACAGTTAAAGTGGGTGGGTGGGTTTCTGTCCAAAGCTGGCTTCCAGTTTGTTAGACAGACACAGCTAACGGGAGGCCAGTATTATTTCTATACTGGCTCTATGAGGCCAATAGCATCTCCCAAGGTCACCAGTTTTCCTTCAAATATGAGATTAGGGTCATGTCCAAAGCTATCCATGATGTACTTGTCCATCTTGGTACAGCTGAACATCTGCAAGAGAAGAGACCTGAAACTTCTAGTCAGTTTGTGGATAAACAAAGTATTCTAATGTGGCCGAAGTAGTAACCCTGTGGTTTATTTTAATTAAAAAAGACAATTGGGCAAACAAGAGGGTGCTTTCTCCTTGCAGTAGCCCTTCAACTGAAGCATCTCACAGCTGGAGAAAGTCACCTCGAGGTATGAAGCTAATGTTCATCTCCCTGTTGGGAGTTTATGTTGCTCACGTCTCATGGCCAAGAACTGGACTGATATTTACTTCACCAAAGGGAAAGTAATATATAGATCTTTTGTCTTTGCTGGCTTCCTTCCAGAACGAAGCAGGAGATGTGAGTGACCCAAGTCTTTATTTCTGTTGCCCTTCTCTGCTGGCAATAACCCACATGCCAAGCAGCTTTTAACTTTGTGTGCGTGATTTATGGTACTGCATTTAACTATAAAAGTCACTGGCTTATGAAACCAGGTGCTCAAAGAGCTTGCAAGCTCACCAAGAAAAAAAATTATTCTACCTATGCCACTCCAAATCATGATCAGGGGAGCACTAGAGAGTCTGTAGCACATATAATAGATTCTGAAAGGACATTTAGAAGTCAAAGGAGAAATCATTCAACAACTTTTCTTGAAATGTTAACAGGAAGGTTAAGGGGCTGTTACAGCTGTCAGCAGTCAATTCACACAATGAATTCCTTACCAATGTCCTGCTCAATGCATCTTTTGTCATCACAGCTTGATATGTGCTGCTTGATCTCTGCTTTGGGGACCTGATGACGGGCATTAAATGGGCACGTGACCAGCTGCTGCACAATATCAGGATGGTTCTAGAAAGATAGGGAGATATTTTATAGAGCTACTAAATTCACAGTTATTCCTTATTGACTTAAATCCAAGTTATGGTCCAGATATTTTATTTTAAAATACTTGTTTCAGATTCAAAAATACTGTAGAAAGAGCTCCTGTACACATTTTCCTAGGCTGCAAAATGCATATTAAAATTGCAGTTAGTAACAAGGAAAATATATATCTTTTCACGTTTGCAGCATTGTGATTAATGCACCATACAAGACAGAAGTACCCCAACAATATAGGCACTGTAGCTTCTTGCCACAATCTAGAATCACTCTTTCAAGGATAAGATAGCTTTACTGGCATTCATGTTAACAAGAAATTCCTAGCTGATCCCTTTCAAGAGAAAAGCTTTGTCTCTTTCTAAAATGGGAAATCTAACAAATGGCGTAAAAATGCATATTAACAGACTGTGATGCCTATATAGCTGAGAAATATCTCTGTTTCTGCCAGGTCTAATCAAACCTTTTTTGCAATTCAATTTTTTAAATATAGCTTTGTACTATCTATAGTGGCCCAAATATTTCCCTACACATTTTGCATTTGTGGAGATATATGGAAGAATGGACATCAGACAAGATGGGTGATGTGCATATGGGGTGGTGATGTTATCAGCACACTGCTATATCAAGCTATGTAACAAAGGGGTGGATTAAGAGATTCTAAAACTCATTTCCCCAAAACTAGGAAGCGCAATAGCTCTGATGCATCCTAAGAAATAACCTTACTTGTTTAGGTAACAGGCAGCAAGACATAAGTGATATATATTCAACATAAGCACCTAAATTAAACGTAACTTTTTCATACCTTAGCGCACTTGACAAGGTGGTAGGGAAACCTACACGCCCTGATCTGATGATGTTTGTCATATGGACATTGCATCAGTTTCTCAGGATCCAAAGCATCTACCAGAAAGGAACAAACCACACATACACACAATGAAGGAATGCTTTAAGGTCTAATAGGTGTTAAAAACATTATCTTCACAATTAAAATGTGGGAAGACACTAACATATTGGAATTAATTAGATAACTAAGGAAACCTATCAAGCTCTTAGTATTCCATAACCACAAAATTACTTCAATTTTGGTGGCTAATTAAACTCACTCAGAAGATTTAGGCGCTTAGGGTACTAAACAAAGAAAATATAGTCAGCAGTGCAAGACAGTGCTGCAGATGTTAATGAGCACATTTATGAAATAAACAGAAAGTTGCAGTGAAACTGAATCCCTGAAGCTACTCAATTAGACACTCCAATTAAAAAAGTTATTCAAGGAAATTGAAGAGGTACTGCTACATTGTCCCCACTAGTCTCATAAGACAAGTGGCCTTGGTTTGAGTGTCTTTGCACCAAGGAAAGGAGCTTCCATATTTGACTCTGCTGTAGAGCCCTATACCAAAGCTGTTTCAGAATCCTCTGTGCTTTCAAAGCTGAAAATATAAAAAAACACATTTCTGGCCATTAAGCTTATGAAAGAGCCCCTGAAGAGTGTCTTGTCAAAACCTGAAAGAATCTGAAAGGCCCTCTAGCAGGTCTGGAGTTGGTCCTTTTATTCACCTGAATAAAAGACCAACTCCTTTTCTTATATAATTACTTCCACCAACATGCTATATTTATATATTGATTGATTCATATGAACTAAATATCCTCCACCTGACTGACAATGAACTACACATTTGGCAAGAACTGCTTACACAGAATGTTCTCACATTGTGCAAATGGAATACAATATAATACATTTATTATGTAAGTGTATGGTCTCTTTAAATACGAACCCTTTATTTTAACAGAATGTTACCAGTTAGACCAAGGACAGCTAAATCACATCCACATTACAACATTTTGCAGTTATAGCTTTTAGTCGAAAGTATTATTTCCAGGGTGGAGAAAAATCAATGATTTTAAAAAATAAATTTAAAAAAATCAGATTTTTAAAATTTAAATCAGATTGTTTTTAATAAAATGCTTTTGGAGGAAAAATAGTGTTCTATTTAATAAAGTCCAAAGGACTTTAAGGTAGCCCAAAGGTTATTCATCATGAAATAAGGATTAGTTTTTAATTATGTAGCATGAGGCTGTTTTTGGTAAATGAATTCTATTAATCCATTCACAATGTCATGCTCTTCCAGAGGTTTCTGTAAGATTATTTTTTTCCTTCCAATAAAGTACAGCAGAAAAGTTGTCCAAATATGACTGATTAACCTATTAAACTGGTGATAGTTCACACTGTAATAATTTTATAATTATCTATGATGTGTTTCTAATAGTATAACCAAATGAGTATTTTTGATATAACTGTAAAACTAATCTGAAAAGTTGCTATTCTAAAAATAAAACCTTCATATGGTTGTAAATATTAGGATTAGACCAGCAAGAATGAGTCTTTGGTAACTCTGAGTTGTGTAAAATATAGCGAGGAAGAGTGCACTTTTTTTGGGGGGGGGGGGGAAGGTCACATGATTAAATTGAGTCTGAGTAGTGATTTAAATCGTGATTTAAATCAAATCCACCCTGGTTATTTCCAAACAAAGGCGTCCAATTCCACTCATACCCAACCCCTTACTGCAAGCATGACATGCCTTCCTCCCAGTATTGGAGCTGAACCTTGAGCGTGGGAGAGGGTTCATACCCCTAATTGCACTATAGTTCTGATCATAACTCATGAGAGCCTTTTTTGGCTGAATGGCGGCATAAAAATCCGTAAATAAATAAAAATAAAATAAATAAATAACTTAACAGAGAATTTATTTAGATTTATTTATTACTTTTATATACCGCCCCATAGCGGAAGCTCTCTGGGCAGTTTACAAAAGTTAAAAACAGTGAACGTTAAGAAGTATACAAAATTTAAAACCATCAAAAACATAAAAACAATGGTATCCACTTAAAAGCAGCAGTTCGGGGGGGGGGGTCCCTACTCCTCCTACCTGGCATGACATTCAGGGGGGGGATTTATCCTAATAATAATAATAATAATAATAATAATAATAATAATAATAATATAGTTATCTGCCTCTCCCTCTGGATCAAGGCGGGCTACAGCACAAATGCAAACACCATAAAATACATGTAACTGATTAAAACATTTAAAACTAATACATTATTAAAAGCAGCACATTATTAAAAAGGCAAATTTAAAATTCAACTGGGTAGGCCTGCCGGAAGAGATCAGTCTTTATGGCTTTCTTAAATTTCAGAAGACTGTTAAGTTGACGAATCTCTCCCAGCAGGCCATTCCACAAACTGGGAGTGGCAGAAGAAAAGTTCCTCTGGGTAATAGTTGTCAGCCTTGTTTTTGTTGGCTGGAGTAAATTCTTCCAGCATGGAGGAACATGCTTTGGAAGCACTAAGTGTGACAGAAGCTCAGTGACACCGCAGGGATGATGTCCTGCCCTGTCTCCAGCTTGAGGCACACTGCAAGTTCAGCAACTCTCCCTGGTCGAAGGGGCATGGTACTGGTATCCACACATTTAGGCTTGGCTATTAAGGCCAAACATAACTTGTAGAGCCCACTTTTACCACATGATATTGCATTTAGCTTTCCCCCTCAAAGACATTTATAAATTATTATTAATTATTATTATTCATTATTTTATTTTTATTTATTTTATTTATTACATTTATATACTACCCCATAGCCGAAGCTCTCTGGACAATTTACAAAAGTTAAAAACAGCGAACATTAAAAACAAATATACAAAATTTTAAACCATAAAATACAAACAAAAACAGACAATATCTGTTTTAAACAACTATTCTGAGGTCAGTTTAAAAACTCAGCATATGCTGTTAAATGCCTGGGAGAAAAGTCTTGACCTGGCGCCAAAAAGATAACAATGTTGGCGCCAGGCGGGCCTCGTCGGGGAGATCATTCCACAATTGCGGGGCCACCACAGAGAAGGCCCTCTCCCTTGTTGCCATCCTCCGAGCTTCCCTCGGAGGAGTCACCCGGAGGAGGACCTCAGATGTTGAGCACAGTGTATGGGTAGGTTCATGTCGAGAGACGTGTTCCATCAGGTATGGTGGTCCCAAGCCGTTTAAGACTTTATAGGTTAAAACCAGCACCTTGAATTGGCCTCGAAAACGTACAGGCAGCCTCTTGAATGCAAGCGGTCAAGAGTCGGTCTGATATGCTAGAACCTTCTGGTTCTGGTTGTCAATCTGGCCGCTGCATTTTGCGCAAGCTGCAGCTTCCGAACTGTCTTCAAAGGCAGCCCCACGTAGAGCACATTGCCTCATTTTGTTCTCTAGTGAGCTTCATAGCTGTATATTTGAAATATAAAGCCAAAACTCTGTTCTTGTTATAAGCAAAACAGCCCAGTCCCCAAGCCAATCACTAGCTAAATGCATCTGTACAACTAATCTGACTTACATACATCTCCAACAACTCAATCAAAGTAGGACTCCTTGCTACAAGGTTGATTAATCATGGAATAAATATTAAAGTTTAGTGATATACTATTTGTCCTCTGGAAAGCTCAAGGCAGGGTGCAGAGGGTTTTCGTGCATGTCCACCATTGAGGCACTGACCACAGCCAGATCTGCTTAGCTCGAGCAGGAGCAACGTTGCTGTGTCAGGTACCTAAAGACAAAGCCCTCTACGAAGAAGAGTGCAACTGTATTTTTTGATATGGAATGTTATTAGTACACAATACAACTTCCAAAAATCACTGCTACCCGTGACAATTTAGGGACAAAACAGAAAAGACCTGTGTGAATGCATTTACAGATGCCTGTTTTTCCCTTTATAGCAACTTTATCGGGTCCTACTAAATTTGACAAAAAACCCCCACCCCCAGGAAAGCTGCTATTAGGTCAAGGAGTGAATTTTCCATTGTCCCCTCCACTGGGGCATCCTGGTGCTAATAGCAGCTTTTGGGGTGGGGTGAGATTTTCAGCAGGAGCCTATGCAGACGCTATTGTTAAGGGAAAACAGACACATTAAATGCACTGACATATCTAATGTCACATTTCCCTTAAATTACAATAACTTCAGCTATTGGGCGGTATAGAAATGCAATAAATAAATGAATTAACAGAAGGAAAATCAACAAAACTGCATGTCCCTACTCTTAACCAAATTGCTCAGGCTTTATAAGGCAGGGGGGAAAAAAGCAATGACAAACTTATAACTTACCATAGCTGTCTTCGCTACCCACATTTTGAGAGCTGGTGGAATGTCGCACAAAATTATGGTAACCCTGCTGCTGAGATTCATGTGTGTCTAAGTAATATCTGCCCTAAAGAGCAGGAACGGGGGGGGGGGGGGGGGAAATGAAAATGATTTCCATTTAAGCAAGTTAGGTCTTACAGCCATTGAATGTGGCCTTAAACATGCAGAGAAGCTGTTAGAGCCTTTTAATTTCCCCTCAGATTCAAAAAATCAAGCAGATATTATATAAGCATACATACTTTTAACATTTTCAGTCAACTGAAGCATGGAAACAGATGGCTGCTACTAAGTCAAAGTAGGGTTTTTTGTTTTGTTTTAAAAAGCATTATTTTATGGAGTTTTCATAACTGATAAGACAGAAAACAATGAACAGAACATCCTCTCCATTACAATAACCATTTCCTTCCCTGGTTACTCTTTAACCTTAGTTCACTTACATAAAAATGCAGTATCTTTTCTGAAGCAATTAGTACTAGCATATTGTTTTATACTTATTTGGCTTGTTCCATTACACAGATTTTCAAATATGTGATTATACCACCAGTCTAGTCTTCCGTTTCCCCATCAGGTGCTAATTTGTTGGGTTATTTACTTATTTATTGCATTTCTATACTGCCCAAGAGCCGAAGCTCCTGGGCGGTTCACAAGAATTTGAGCATTATTAATAAATTCCAAATTTAAGCAATATTTTTAAAGGTCTCATTGTGTTAAGAAGCATGAGAAGTGTGTATTGTACAACTAATTGGAAACAGAGACCACAGTGCGACATATTTAGATGAAAAATTGCTAAGGAAGTCCAACTTAGTCCCATTTGAGTTCATAAGATGAAACTTTTCTAAAATGAGGGAACTAGTAAAAAGGAACTTGAAAGAAGGAAGTTTAAATCTCTTCAAAATGTTTGAAGGATACTCAAAGCCACAATAATAGAAGCTCAGCTAGAATTAATTTCACAGGATAGGAATGGTAGCAGCAATTCTAAGAGGTTACCAGCATGTTTAATGAGCAGTGTCAAGGAAGCTATTAAAGAAAAGGCTTCCTTCAGAAAATGGAAGTCTTGCCCTAATGAAGGAAACAAAAAAATAACACACACTTGCATAAAGGAAATACAAGCAGACAATGAAGAGAGCAAAAAAGCATTTTGTGGAGCATATTGCTAACAATGTCATGACCAACAATAAATAATTCTTTAAATATATCAGAAGCAGGAAACCAACTAGGGAGGAGGTCCAACTGAATGACAGTGGATTTAAAGGACTAAAGGAGGATAAGGAAATTGCAGGGTAACGGAATTATTTTTTCCATCCGTCTTCACTGCGCAAGATGCAGGGCACCTGTGCCTGAACTGGTGTTTTCAGGAAGGGAAATCTTGTTTCAAGATGTAGTAATTGCCACCAGTTTGGATGTCTTTAAAAGGGGATTACACAGATCCATGGATGACAACATTATCAACAGCTACTACTCCTGATGCTACCTCCAGTATTAGAGACAGCATGCCTACATACGCCAGTTGCTAGGGAACATCCTTTGGAGGGTGGTATTATACTCATGTCCTACTTGTCGTTTTCCAACAGGCAGCTGGCTGGCCACTGTGTGAACAGAATGCTGGACTAGATAGAACCTTGGTCTGATCCAGCATGGCTATTCTTATGTTTTAGAGAGACAGGGAAAAGAAAGGCTGTGACATAGGCACACATATAGGATGTTATTCAAGCATGCTTGCAAGTTACAGAAAGCTAAAGAATGAAATCAGTCTATATAGGCTGCAATCCTATATAGACATATCTGGGAGTAAGCCCCATTTCACAGAGAGGTTTGCTTCTAAGGCCATGGCTAGACCTGCTGATATCCCGGGGATCGCCCTGGGATCAACCCTGGGCGTTCACATGACACACAGGGGATCCCAGGAGCAGGGAAAGAGAATCCCTCCCTTGCCTCGGGATATTGGCATAGCCTTCCCCCACCACCCCGGTGGTCTCAGGATGATCCCAAGACAACGAAACATGTGTGTGTGTGTTGCGGGTTGTTCCGGCTCTTCACGAGTAACCGCAAGGAGCCGGGCACAGAGCTCTGTGCTCATCGGGGGTGGGGTGGAGTTTTTTTTTTAAAAAAAATACTCACATTTGGTGATTGAACACTCCGTCTCCTTTACGAAGAAAAGTGGCGGGCGCAACATCCTCTTCCTCCTAGGACTTCACGCGCCACATGTAGACAGAGGGGGAGATCTCGCGATAACCATATCGCAAGATCCTCCCTCCTCCGTTGCGCTAAACCCGTAAGTCTAGCCATGGCTTAAGTAGACATGTATAGGATTGTACTATAAATCACCCCAAAATTGCTCTGCCTTGCCAACTCAGTATCACCTATATTCTAATATAATTATTTCAAATATACCTGGTAGCTCATAGCTGGCCTCTGGGTTTTTTGTTCTGTCTGAATTACGAGTGTCTTCCTGCTTCCAATACGACCAGGACAATTCAGGAACAGAAAGGAAAGCACAAAGCTGTATACAAATTTAATTAATTTATTGTTTAAAGAACAGGGTAGACATTGAACATAAGGAAAGTCTAGTTTGATAACATTTATTTCTGCTTAAGATAAATTAGATTTTGTCTTTCCTTTGTTCCTACAAGATCTACTAGGCATGGGTGCATTTTTAGAAGTGATTTACCTCTGGTTACTAGCTGATTACCCAAACTTGGACGACTGAATCCAGACTTAGGATGCAAGCCTACACATGTTTAGACAGAAAGAAATCCTACAACTCCCAGGATTCCCCAGCCAGTATAGTTGGCTGTGGTATGCTGGGAGTTGTGGGACTTTTTTCTGTCTAAACATGAGTAAGATTGTGCCTTTAGTCAGACTAAATCCACTAAAAATCATTAAGTCTTAAGTGAGTCATCCTAACTTATGTCCCATTGATTTCAATGGCTATACTTTAAGCATTACTAAACAAGGGTTTAAAACTGATTTGACAATAGTTTGTTTCTGTTTCCTTTGACATGTCAGAACATCATTCTGAAATTAAGGCATAACTAATTCTGTCCTTCTGGGCTGAGACAGTTGGAAAGGGTTAGAAAATGGAGTTCAAGAGGGAGCCCCAGACACTTTGCGGAGGGCAAGGGGAGAAAATCCATTTTTAGTTTTATAGCAATTATGTGTAAAAGGAGCATAATAAATTGCATATGCTCTTTTAAGAACTTGCATCGCTGGGTCTTTATACGAAATACCAAATATATTTTTTCTTGTCTTTGCTTTCCTCTCCATTTAAGACACATAACATATCTGATGCAAGATTATTTTTGGTAAAATGTGAACTTGCGACATTTAATAAAACTATTTACTTTTTTTTTTTAAAGGAAGACACTTTAGGTTTAAAAACAGCATTAGCCATAGTTTCTGGCTCAATATTTATCAACACAGCACTTCAAACATTACCTCAGTAATCCTTATAACATTCTTGAATTTAGCCTTGTAAATTATACCAGTATTTATCCCTATGCTGAAGAGCACAGAGAGCCGAGAAAAGAGTACCTTGCCCAAAGGATCGGCTAGTTACCAATCTCCTCTCCAAGTGATATCATGAACCATTTGTTCCTCACCACCCTCAGCCAAGACTTGGGTGGACTTATTGTCCCAGGCAGTATTTCCCTACTAAAAGTAAGGGAAGGGGGGGGGGGGGACAAAACACCTACAGCCATACAAACTACCTTGCTGTTGAGCGAAGAATAAATTTTGCTTCCCCCACTCCTATAAAGGTGCACAGAACAGTTAAATGCATCTTCCGAAGAAAGATCAGAATAATAACTCCCACAACCCTGCTGAGATTACTGAAGCACAGAGTAATAAACCTCAGAACAGGAAAGAGGGGAAAAAACAGTTTTTGAACATTAATCTTGCCAGGAGTGGGGCTTGCCCCTGCCCTTGTAAGGACAGGAGTGGGGGACAGAGAAGAGGAAGGAAGATGAGAAAGGAGGCAGACCCAAACAGAGCACGTTGAAGGAAGGGGAAACTATGGGTTAAATCCAATGCTCTTCTTCCTTAACAGATGAGCCATTGAAATGAATGGGCCATGGCTAGCTCAAGTCTCATTCAGTTCAATGGGTCTACTCTAAGTAAGAATAACATTGATCTAAAAGCCATGGACACAACTTCCCTAAAGCACTGTTTTTCAAACTGTGTGTGTGGAACAAGGGAGGAGAAAGTTCCAGGATCCGAAGACATGAAAGCCGGCTCTTCTTCATCACCACCAGCTGCGTCGAATAGGGCAGGGCAGCCGATCCCCGTCGGGCCACACCGGATTCCTGGGTCTGACTACCTTCTCCACGCCCTCCTCTCGGCCCAACAGGCAAGGAGGAAACTCAAAAGAAGCTGCTATTTGGTTCTAATGATACTTTCCGGAGCGTGGAAATAGGAGGCAGAAAGAGAAAGGTGGGGTGGGGAGGAGCAGTGTGTTTTATGTGCGCGGCTTCATACTTCCCACGCGCCAGCCGCCGGACCCCACAGATCCTTGCAGGCAGCAGCAGGCCGTATACACGCCATTATTATTTATTTAAAACATTTGCATCCCGCCTTGTATCACTAAGGTGTACAGATAAAATCATACAATATTTGAGAATGGTTTAAGGGTGTTTTGATCATGTATACTATGTTTTAAATCAGTTTTTATATGTGTTGTATATTCGCTGTTGTTCCCCGCCTCGATCCAAATGGAGAGGCGGGTAAGAAATAAATTTATTATTATTATTATTATTAAAACAACAAATATACGCAGCTAAAAACAAGTTAGGAACAAGGCTCTTTGCGCGCACTCAACCGTTGGAACTACCGATGGGTGCGAGCTTGGAGGAGGAAGAGGACAGCCTCAAAAAGTAGATGGAGAAGAGGAAAGCAAAAAAGAAGGAAGAAATGCCAACCTAAACCGACGAGAAAGAGTGAGAAAACGGGAGAAAACCCTTCAAAAGCGGTGCCGGTTACCTAAGCAACAATACCCAGGCTGCAACCCGCCACGTGTAGAAGCTCGAAGAACCTCCGACTTCCGGCGCGCGGCCGTTTTTCTCCTTCGCCTTCCTCTTTTATACGCTGCTGCAGGTGGCGAGCCCCCGCCCCCTTTATGACGCGCCCCTGGCCCCGCCCCACAGTCGCGGAGTGGCGTTTTTTGTCCGCAGAGGCTGGGAGTGTTGTCAGTGTGGCAGCGCTTGCGCAGTTGGAAGGGGAGGGAAGGACTGGTCCTCGGCACTTGGGGGGTGGGGTCAAGTCCGGGGTTGTTTTAAGCCAGTGGTTCTCAACCTTCCTAATGCCGCGACCCTTTAATACAGTTCCTCATGTTGTGGTGACCCCCAACCATAAAATTATTTTCGTTCTTCTCTACACGATCCATTGTCATGGGATGGTTTGCTAATGAAAATAATACATAACAATAGCTTTAATACAAAAGATGATACATGACATAGTTCAGTCAATACAGTTTCCTAAGACCATCGGAAATATGTGTTTTCCAATGGTCTTAGGCGACCCCTGTGAAAGGGTCGTTCGACCCCCAAAGGGGTCCCGACCCACAGGTTGAGAACCGCTGTTTTAAGCCGAGGTTTCGTTTGGGCAGCACTGCTTAGTAGGAGTGTGGTCAAGGTTGTGCAAAATGAAGCATTCTGACACTATGGCCAAGACCAGCTCTTTCCTAACCTGGTGCCCTCCAGACGTGTTGAACTACAGTTCCAAATATCCTTGACTATGCTGGCTGGGGCTGATGGGTGCTATAGCCCCAAGCATATGGAGGCTGCCAGGCTGGGGAAGTCTGGTCAGGAGAGTGCTGCAAGTGGGGCGTTCTGGGAGATGTGGCCCCATGGCTTCCGTTTGTTATGTGAAAGTCCCTGAAGCCTCTGATGAAATTCCACTCAAGTGTGATTTGATATATTGAGGATATGTATTTTCTGTCTGGGATTCAGTTGCATCAATTAAATATTCAAACTCTGGTTAGTAAGCGCCTTATGTTATTATTATTATTATTTATTTATATAGCACCATCAATGTACATGGTGCTGTACAGATTACACTCTAATTGCCCTACAAGCTAAGGCAGGGCAGTAATCAGTGAATTTCCTTTCCCCTTAATTAGTGAACTTGTGTGTGTTCTTTTTTGTTACCTGTTGTGGTTTTAAGGGAATTAGGTCATTCTGGGAGTATAACCAAGGAGACTAGAAAGAAGCATTGCCAAGCAGGTCAGGAAGGGGCGTGTGGTCAAGTGAGTCAGGATATTTTTCTGGGAGTCAGTTACCTAGGGAGGTTGTGGGCTCTCCCACGCTAGAGACCTTCAAGAGGCAGCTGGACAACCCTCTGTCAGGGATGCTTTAGGGTGGATTCCTGCATTGAGCAGGGGGTTGGACTCGATGGCCTTGTAGGCCTCTTCCAACTCTGCTATTCGATGATTCTATGAGTATGATCAAGGGAGTCAGGAATTTGTTGGAAAAGCCCTTAAGGCTTCAATGCTGTGTTGGCTCCAGCTTTTTGACAGCTCATGGGCATGACACCTGCAATGGGCCTACTCCTTCAGTGAGTCTGCTTTCTCACCAGCTGCTTTTGCTCCTCATCCTCTTTCTCATCATTGCTACCAGTTGCTTGCTTGACAGGCAAAGAGCTAGTGAGCAAATAAGCAGTAGCACCCACTACTCTTCCTAACTGAATCAGAGCAAGAAGCAGGTAAAAAACAACAACACAATGTTGCCATGGGAAAGACCAGAAGCAGTTCCAGGGGGGCTGTTGTTTATGGGCCCCTGACACATAGCCATGCCAGCTCTAGATTACGTTTTCCAACCTGGTGCCCTGCAGATGTTTTGGACTACAATTCCTGACAATTGCCCATGGTGGCTGGGGCTGATGGGACATGTAGTCCAAAATATCTGGAGGTTACTGGTTTGCCTTAACTTGCTGTATACACTTACCCTGGGATAAGTTCCACTTAACACAGTAGGTATACTGAGGAAATGTACATAGAATTGTGCTGTAAGTGGATAGGAGCCCATAAGATTTTTTTCAGGATAGCGAGTGTCCAAAGAAAGTGGGGCAGGCCCAGTCACATCTTGCGTCTGGCCAGTGGGGCCATCCAGTCATTTCCCACTGATCATAGCTTCTGCTCATGGGACTTTGACAACAGAAGTATTTCTCAAGGGTTCTAGTGGTTTTGTTCTTGCCTCTGGATAGAAAACAACGCAACTGTTCCAGTCTTTTCACCTACACCTTTTTGCCGCTCTGCAGTGGGTATGTGAAGTCGTTGAACTACTGTCCTGTTAGTTTATTGTATGTCCAATCTTGGATTGTTTTGTATATAGTATCACTGCCTCCCATTTGTTTCTGACATGTCAAAATGCCTGATCCATTTTCAAATGTTAAAGCTGCAATAATCACGCTAAAATTGCTTGCACTGTTACTCAGTGACCCGTAAATGTGATTAACTCAGATCTGAAAAAGATAGAATTTTCAATCAAAGAAAAGATAGAGCCTTCCAAGAAAACAGCCCTAAGGCAATCTTCATTTATTACCTTCATTTATTGTGAGGAGGGGTCTGTTGCTGTTCAGTCCTTTGGAAAATCTGTCAGCTGAAGGTGAACTACAAAACAGTTTCCTCCACAGTTGTTACAATAAATAGTTTCCCACCCCTTTTTCTTTTCAAGTTGGTCTCCATCTCAGTAGGAACTAGCTACAATCATGTTATTAGGCATGCATTATTCAGCATTTTAACTGGTATTTTCCACCGTTACTCTCTTCTAACAGTTGCATGCCGCAGAGCTTCACAAGTAAATATTTTATTGACACTTCTTCTCAGTGTTGGAAATAACAGCATCTTTTGACTTTTTGCCTTGCATGTTGCTATTAAATGGCACGGAAGCCTTTTTGGAGGAAAATGGGACAACCTTAGCTCAAAATTGGAATGTTTAGTCAAACCCTTCTTTTAGGCAGGTGGATGACCATCCCATGAGGCTTACAGGACTCTTTTCTAAAAGGTGGTAATTAAGATCCAAATTGTTAATGCTTTCACATTAATGAATTCCACAAAAGTACCTATATCTTAGTCTGTAGCAGTAGCCAAGACCAAAAAGAAAAAAGCATTATAGTATATTAAAGGCTATGCTGTGGTATGGTTTGTTCATGGCAGAAGCTTTCATATGAAGCATCTATCTCACATCATCAAATGCAGGTGTCCCCCTGAATGCCGAGGAACATACTCCCAGTTAAGTATAGATAGCATTGCAGCGTGAGGGTGGATTGGAGAACCAGCGTTTTAAAATATATTTTGCTTTTTAAAAAGTACATGCATTATTCTGTGACTTCACCCATCTGTGTTTGCATTCTGTATCTTACTTTTTCGAATAGAACCTTATGCCTTCTTAAGTCAGGGAAGAAAAAAGCTCAACTGGCTTGCTATATTATTATTATTATTTATTTATTTATTTATTTATTTATATAGCACCATCAATGTACATGGTGCTGTACAGAGTAAAACAGTAAATAGCAAGACCCTGCCGCATAGGCTTACATTCTAATAAAATCATAATAAAACAATAAGGAGGGGAAGAGAATGCAAACAGGCACAGGGTAGGGTAAACAGGCACTGGGTAGGGTAAAACTAACAGTATAAAGTCAGAACAAAATCAAGTTTTAAAAGCTTTAGGAAAAAGAAAAGTTTTCATGTGCAGAAATCAGCAGGTGAAGGCTTTCACACAATGGAGATAAACATTATCTTCTCACTAAGGTTCTGTTAAATGCACAGCTGCAGTGGCTGGCTGAAAATTTAGCCAGCCTATTTCCTTGACACTGAAGATGTTCTATAGGAAATTCAGGCAGTTGGCTAAAGTCTTTCTTTTTAGGGTTAGGGTTAGGGTGTGAATGACTTTAGCTCACTAAGCTGCTCTTAGTTGGGTTGTTTTATGTATTCTAGTACTTGGATTGTAGTTTTCTAGGAATTTTTCATTCGTTATTTTTAACATGCTGTTTGGATGTTAGTCACCTTGAGGATCCATTGGTTCTTAAAGAGAGATGTGCTAGCAACATCAATAATTAAAGAGGTTTATATTTTTGCACAAATGGTTTGATGACAGAAGTCTCAGTCTGCCCTTTATTGACCATTGTCCCTCCTCTTCTCCTGCATTATTATAACCTTTTATCTTTTATTTTTTTCTTCATAATGACCCAATTTGCATGTAACACTGTCAAATTGTGGCCGATTTAACCCATGATTTGTGGGAATATGTACTGCTTCTGCTTTCTCTAGACAAACACTAATTGGCCTTATTGGAGGTTGTTCGTGTGATTTGTGATCTCAGACTAAGGGTAATCCCAGTGGTTAACCCACTTCACTTCAAGCACAAATCTTTTCAATGGGCTCACCTCCACCAGGAGTTTGATGTAGAAGATACCTGCAGAAGATACAAGTCTGGTGGTTTTTCTTGTTTGTTTTCCGTTAAGTGACTTGGCCACTTTTAGTGGAAAAGCAGAATAAACATGTTTGAAATAAATTAATAGCGATGGAGGGGGGCATGTGGCAGCAGTGTGAGAACATGTGCACGCTCTGGCCTTAGGTGACAAGAGTTTGCAGTGGCACTAACCCAAAAAGTTCTAATTCAAGCAAATGAACCAAACCACATGGGTTAGGAAGAACAGGGTCACCAGCCAATATGGCCCAAGGGAAATTCCTCAATTTATTACTAACAAAGGGCTATTTTAAATAATACAGCACACTCCTACATGAAGACTGGAATACCACATGATGGGCATAATTTTGATAGCTGTTACGATACTCCTTAGTGTTACCGTTCTAGAACAGTCAAAGTGCTTCACATACATTAAATTCTAACAATTTGCAGAGAGTCACCTCTGTTAGTCTAATGCAGCAGCAGCAGCAGCAATAACAGAGTCTTGTGGCACTTTAAAGACTAACATACACTCCATCCATCTGATGAAGTGGTCTATAATCTACAAGAGGTTATGCCAGAATAAATTTGTTAGTCTTTAAGGTCCCACAAGACTCTCTGTTAAATTCTGAGTGTTTCTTCCAATAGCCCTGTACATTAGGTCAGTATTACCACCGTCATATTGCAGATAGTCAGTTGAGAAATTACTGGCTTGCCTGAGGCTACTTACTGAATTAATGGTGGCTATCAGAAAATAAAACAAGGACTTCTCGCTTGACAGCTCAGTCTGAGGCCTTGTCAGCACATGCAGCAAAATGAAGTGGCTCCACCAGACTGCAAATGAGGGATGCCCTTTTTTTTAATGCTTCTCCGGGTAACGTATTCCCTGCAAGAAGAAAAAATTGAGAAGGAGAAAAGTTCTAGTTCAGCCCAATTCTATTATACAGGATTGTGTGTTTTTTTCTTGCAGGTTTTCATTTATTTTATTTAACATAGGGGAAGATTCAAAAGTGTCATCCCCCACCAGACTTCACAGAGAACAGGTCATATGGAATTGTACAAGCCTGGAGTACACTCATCTAATTATGTCCATGTTTTCTCACCTTGGGATTTATCACCCTCTCCTTCATGCATAAAGAACAGGTATAGTGAAGTCTAAAGAACATTAAAACTAAAAGTAACTGAAAACATTTACACCAGGGTTGCAGCTTGCCATCTGCCTGCGGTGAATAGGATCAAGCCCTTGGGCAAGTTTCACTTGAGTACACTAAGATTGTTATTTTTACCAATGTTTGCTGTAAAGATCATGCGTAGCTTCCTCTTTAATATAAAATAAATTAGTGTTTAATGTACACAGAGTAGTTTTGTCCTCACTGCAACTCTCTCTCTCTCTCTCTGTGTGTGTATTTCCCAGCTGCACCTGAAAAGCTGGGCTATTACTTGAAATCCCTGAATACTTAGGAACACAAGGCAACTACACCAGCTCATATCCTTTTGCTCCCTGGCCTTATTGTCTATTCTATTTTGCATCTATTTTGTTGTAGCTAGGTCTGTAGTTTATGCTGCACAACAGGTAAGCTGCCTTGTGTCCTGTTGCATCAGAAGAGTTAAAGGCATGGTGCCAATCTCTGCAGCTATGGCTCTGCTGGAATGTAGACTAAGGTTTAATTTCAGCGCCCTGTCCACTACACCACCACCCACCACCCCGGGCTTCATCAAGCAAAATGAGCAGAGAAAATGATTCTGTGAAAGAGACAAGATGGCAATTTGCAATGAAACAAAGAGGGGTATCCACGCTCAAAGTGCTGTGATCATTGAAGGAGTGTATAATAAAATGTTTGCACCTATCTGATCCAAAATCCAAAATCTTAGTTTAGCTTTGTTCACCTAGGAAAGAGAAAGAAGAAAACGAGGCACTTCTTTTGCAATTAAAAGCCCTACAGCAAAGTGAAAGTAATCACCCTCCTTTTGAGCCGTTTTTGTGTTGACCTTCTCAAGGTTACTATCCTTGAGACCAAGATAAATCCCCTGAGCAGAAAGAAAAGAGGCCTTGGAAAGTGAATTGCTGCCTTGTTGTGGTGCACTTTTCCTGAGACTTGTGTTGCAATTCAATAAAACCTGAAGCAGGGGAGAAAAAACCTTGACAGGCTTATGTCAAAATAAAATTACAGGGGGGCAGCACCCTACATGCAGTAATTTTCCTCTTTTTCCACATCACTGGTTTTAAAAATGCCCAATCTCTCTTGCAGAGAGCCTGCTGCTAGCGTAATTCAAAAATGCAAATGCCTGATGGGAAGCAAGAGGGCTTGGTAAGACAAGACACATTTAAACAAAAGTCTTAAGTCAAAGAGTGGCCTTGAATTAGATGTGACTACTCACATTTGAACAATCAATGGCAAGCAATTTCCTCTGCCACATGGTGGGAGTGTTGTCCTGAGGTTGGACAAGCTCAATTAATCTCTCTCCATTTTCTCAATTCTAAAATGGCCAAGGACTGAAAACAAGACCCAGGCAGTCTTGGCTAGGAAATGGTAAAGAGTTACAAGTAAGGGCAACTAGGATTAGGCTGCCAGAGATGGTAGGCTGTTTCACAACTTGAGTCTCCCCAGTGACTAGTTCGAAATGAAATTGTGATGTGATAAATGGAAACAGCAACAGAAGCGAAATAACTGTATTACGACTAGCTAGACAAAGTAGTGAGCAAGCTTTCAAGGTCACCTAAAATCTTCCTCAAGGTGGAGATAAGCAAGAAAATTGTGTGGGTGTTTGCATGCATGTGCAGGAAAAACACAGACACATTGCTGGCTTGGCCAGATGAGAAGCTCAAGACTTTGGTGTGTGTTTTTGGCAATAGTCACAAGACACATAAAAATAAAGGCATTATTCAGACTTAATTCGGTTAGACCACGGGAGGGGAACCTCTGGCTCATGGAGTTCCTCCATTTGGCCTGTGGACCCTCCTTGGATTCCTTTTGGATGAGGCTTGGCCTTGAAGCCCCACCCCTTGGAGGAATCTCCCCTGCATGCTGACCCCCTCCCGAAGAAGAGTTTCTGGTGTATATGAAAGTATATGTGACCTTTTAGCAGATTCTAATAAAATAATTATTCCAAATATGTATACCTTGCCGTCTGCTTGACAACAGGTTCCAAGGTGGCTGACAATATGTGAGAATACATAATAAACATAAGATGCATTTTTAAAAGCTGTGTTGACTTCTGAAGGCTCGGGGTGGGTGGGATAATGATGGAAAGTGTTTACCCCCTTAGTCTTTAGGTGTTGCTGTGTCTGCCCCAACTGCTGCTCTTCAAAGATTCTGTGGAGACCATGGGGGAGAATAGCACACACACTCCCCTGCAATCAGGGCCAGGTAGCACCAGTTGCTTTGGTCCCTGCGTGGGGGTAGCTCTTCACTTGAGCCATTGGACAGTCTGCAGTTCCTGGTCCTTTGAAGTTGCAGCAGGGCATGATGGTAGCTTGGGGAGGAGTGGAAATGATGGAAAATGTCCACCATCAAGCAGTGGTGCAGCTAGGTAATTTTGGACCCCATACCTAATATTCTTATTGCAGCCCCTCCTTTAAATATCCATGTGATCCTTCAGTTGTGAAGCACTCAGCTAACATTTCTCTCTTCCTTTCATTAGAGCAAAAACAACGAACAAATTGCATGTGTGGTCTTGCCATTTTAAAGTCACTGAAATTAAAGCACCACAGGAATAAAAGGGAGTTTGCTTCTGCTTCCCTGATTCTAAACACATTGTATTCAGAATGAGCACCATTTTGTTACAGAAAAGGGCAATTCACTTTTAAAGTAAAAAAATTGAAACGAGCATCTCAGACCATGTACATCCCAGCAGCCTAACTAAATGACGAATCCTATGACAAGCAACCCCGGCTCCAGTGTACACGTATCAGCCCAGGTTTACCACTGAGGGCTTCTCCATCTTTTGTAAAAATCCTGGCAGGAGAGGCATCAGAAGGACCCACAAACTTCCATGAGTGACCAATCATGAGTGTGCAATAAATTGCTCATGTGGAGAAGCTCTGAGCCTGTTTGTCACTGCCCAATCACCTGCCCCCTCTGGTAATTGGGACCCTTCCTGGGCTATGGACTTCTGAAGGTCCAGCCCCAGATGCACCACTACCATCAAGTTAAAATGCTATCTACATTTTTTTTCCTCAACAGTGACAGGATTTTAATTTTACACTAGAGGAGATTGCAGGTAATCAGCAATTTGCCACCCAATTTTTTTTTTAATGGCCATTGGGAGGAGCCCCATAATTATGAAGATGTAGTGCAGTTTGTGGGAAGTCAAGCATTGGGGGAATAAGGTGTGCTGGGATGTTTTTATGCCACACACAAATACATAAATGCATGCTGATCTTTTCTCTCTTCTAGCTTTGTTATTAGCAAAAAAACTGTCTGCACCATATCCAGTGTTCCTGTAGTATGCAAGTTCTCCTGTGCATATCCAGTCAGTCATAACATGACTTGCTAGTTACCAAGTAGTTAAAACATTAGGTTACAACTTTTAACATAACTCTGTCCCCCTCCACATATATGAGTGCAAGAATAACGTTGTCCAGCTCAAGGCACTACAGCTATTGCACATCTTAACAGCATTCTTCTAGGGCTGCACTTCTTGCCACTGTTGGGATTGCTCCTTGCCTATTTTCGCCTTCTTGCCAAGTCAGAGAATGTCACTTTCCTCCTAGTACAGGACTATATTTCAAATTGTTGCCATGGTAGTTGTGACCCCTTTCCCAGAAAGCATACTGCTGAGAATATGGGGATCATCGACAAATGTTTTATAACATGCTCATTACTGGGCACTCACGGATTTTCACAGGTCCTATTCACGACGCCATCCACTTCTCATGCGTCTCCTTGGTAAGTCCGATTTATTTTTAGAAATGGAACTTGCCACGAACTCCTGCTGTGTGCTGGAGAAGCAGTGCGATAAAAACACCCACTGAATGGGCCACGAGGTTGTTTACTTCCTCTTCTCCATGAGAAGGAGGAAGTATTGTGCCACAGAAGCAGGGGTGGAGAAGCGACAGTATGGAACTGTGATTTTCCCATCGGATGAAGCCCTAAAAGAAAATCAACTTGCCCAAAAACTTAAGTACAAGGCAGAGATGATGGCAGATACAAAGCACAAAAGCACTCGAGTTCAATTTTCTGCTCCGGTACTAATTTCACGCATGGTCAATTATTGAGGCTCAGAGACATGGCTCTGAGAGGCATTTGTAGAAACCAAGATGGCGCTGGAGACTGACCCTTTGCTTTGCAGCACGCCAGCTTCCTAGTTTTATTTTATTTTAAAAATTGGAAGATAAGTCTTCATCTGTCCACAGGCACATCAGTGCCCATTGGCATCACATCAGAGACCCCAGTGTTAGCCACTGAACATCTTCCCAGGAAACAACTGAACACCAGTGTGGGGTAGTGGTTAGAGTGCTGAAATAGGACCAGGGAGAGGCAAGTTCAATCTCCACTCAGACTTAAAGCTCACTGACCTTGAGCCAGTCATTCACGCTCAGTTTAACTTCTCACAAAGTTATTGTGAGGATAAAAATGGGAGACTATGGGGGGATGTTTGCTACCCTGAGCACCCTGGATTTTAAATAAAATAATAAAAAAATTGCAGGCAGAAAACATTTTAACAGCAAAATTTTATTTTACAGGTTGAGTTAGAAATTGTTTAAAAGGGTTAAGAGGCTTGAAAGAATTTGTCACGATTTTTAAAACGCTTCTCGTGCGGAGCCCTGAGAGGTCCTGCAATAAAATTCACAGTATTAGTTTTGCTACCCTACCAAAATGGCCTGTAATAATTCCCAACCTGTTGCAATAGTTTCCCCCATGCTGGTGAGTTTGCTGAGAGATCCTGAAGAGAAAAAATAAACCCTCCCTCAAAGAAAGCAGGTTTAAAACCTCAGAATTTAGGCTCCTCAAAGTTTCACCTGTTTCCTACTGTACATATTCAATACTTCTGCAGTAAATCATTTCTTTTGATTAAACACACTGTAGGCCTTACTTAAATGCTTTACCTGCTCACATTGCGGCACCAGCATCTCCAATTCTATTTTAAATGTAGGGAGTCTACTCAGAGAGAGAGGGAGGGGGAGAGGGGTGGGGTGGGAGGCAGCATAAGTGTTTTTAATGTTACAAAGGCCAGTACTGCAAGAACTCCATCACACCAGCGTTATAGCCCGCTGTCATGGTGAGTTGCATACAAAGGGCTCAGATGACGCTGTCCATGTCCTGCCCTGATCTCGCCTCTTCCCCCCTCTTTGTGAGGTTTCCAAGTTTGGGGAAGGGACGGGTTTTCCAGTAATGCGCTCGACCCTCTACGTGTATTTTTATCCCATCGTACTCAATCCGATGTTCTGAGGGAGGGGGCATGCATGCCAGAGCAAGGTATCCCTGCAAACAACCAATAGATTGTAAGGGGAGGTACAAATGAGATCTGCGGGGTGGGGGGGAAACAGCGATTCCGAGGAGAGGTATGAAGATGAATTAAACGTAAGGCTTTCAAAGGCTAAATAAACGGAGGAGGATAACACAAGGGCAAACGTTCAGGTGTGATGGAGCTTCGAGAGAGGAACATATCCTCTTTTACAAGCACCTAGGCTCTGCCAGTATTTGAACCCATGCCATTTGCTAACTACCCTATTTCTTCGATTCTAAGATGCACTTTCCCCCCCATATAAACATCTCTAAAAATGGGGTGCGTCTTAGAATCGCAGATGTGTCTTAGGGGTTTTTTTTTTCTGTTGGTGGTACTGAAATTAGTGTGCATCTTACAATCGATGGCGTCTTACAATCGAAGAAATACGTGGCAGTTAGCATTTCAAGTGGCTGCAACAGAACTAGTCTTACCTGCTGCCAAACACAAAAGGAGGAGCAGGAGAGACATCAGCATCTTCAGAAAAGAGTAGTAAATTAAGTTAACTTTGCATAATCAGCTACTAGAAGCCCATTTCCATGTCCTTATCCTTGAACTGAATTTGTTGTCCAAATTGCTGCCAAATTGTATAATTCTCCCTCCCCAAATTCACTCACATTGGATAAGATTACTCAATCTCCAATTTGCTTTTCTTTGAGGACAGTCTCAATGCTTTAAGTGACACTGAAGAACTGTTAGTTTTCTAATGTTCTTTGGAGGGTCTGTGGGCGAGGGCCATTGCCTTCATGCTCCCCAGGAGCATCTAGCTAGCCACTTTGGAAACAGGATGTGAGACCCCTTGATCTGATTCAGTAGGGCTGTTCGTATGCATAATAATTCTGTTAAAGAGAGACCCTTCCACACAACACTGTTCAGCTGGTATAGAAGGACTGTGGGGAGTTGCAAACCAACAACTTCTAGCGGTCACAATTCACCCACCCCTGTCCTAGGAACAGGTTTGTTGTAATAAGCCAAGCACATTGTAATTCAATTATAGTGGACAGTCTGCACATAATGACCACCCATGGGCTGTAGTGCATGAGCAGGACAGAATAGGCATGCTGCCTGCAGCATGCCAGCCAATTCTACTTTTATGACATAGAATCATAGAATAGCAGAGTTGGAAGGGGCCTGCAAGGCCATCGAGTCCAACCCCCTGCTCAATGCCCACAACGCCATGATCAGCACATGCTGAGCAGGATTTGAATCTTGAATTAAACATTAATGTTTTGTGCTCCCACAAGTCCACTTACCAGCTCAGTAAGGGCCCTTGCTGAGGGTGACCTACAACCCTCTCATTTTATTTTGTCACTGTACTCCCGAGGGCCTCCAGCTCGCTTAAGAAATACCTCCTCGCATATGTACCTGCCCAGACCATCAGGGGTCCTTCTCCATGAGCTCCTACCAAAGGAACTGAGGCAGGTGGCTACCAGGAGGAGGGCCTTTTCTGTTGTGGCACCCCGGCTGTGGAAAGAGCTCCCTAAAGAGGTTCACCTGGCCACCTACACTATACTCTTTTAGACGACATGTAAACCCAGAGCACTCAGTTGTTGAGGAACTAAACTACTGTGATTTTCACTGTTTTTATGCCTTATATCTGTATTGTAAATGTTGTTTGGACTTCATATGGTAAGGACGGTAAGTGGTTAATTCTGTTGGGAGGGGGAGTGAGTGCATGGAACATTGGAATGAATGCTGATTGGCTGTTGGATTCAAGTGTGTGAAGGAGAATGACAGTTGACAGCAGTTAGGAGTGAGAGTTGAGCGTTGGCAGTGAGAGAGTTGGGGTTTGTCTGCTGACGGGAATAGATAATGCAGGCTCTGCATTTTATTATTTGGGGAATAAGGAGGACAGGAGGAGTTAGATTTGAGATAGAGGGTAGAGTAGGCAAGGAAAACCTGATATATTTAATGTAACAAACTAAGTACTGAATCAAATGAAACCACAAAGGCTGATCAAATGCATAAACTTACTTCTTGTTAAATGTTATTCTGTTTCACTCTGGAGTGGATTCTCATAAGTACCAGAGGTAAGGTACAGAGTTATACGGTGGCAGCGGTGAAATAAAAAGGTGAATTAAAAGGTACACAGAGTGCCAAGTTGGTTGCTGTGGGATCAAAAAGTGTCATAGAATCACAAAACCCGGGGACAGAAGTATACAGACTGCATCCATAGTTGGGATCCTTTATAGAGGAAAGTAAAAAGGAGACCCAAGGAGAGTGGTCGTGACAACTACCCAGCAGTTTATCCATGGTTTCTTGTAGGGTTAACCACTGGGTTGTTTAACCATAAACAACCATGTGTTCCATGTTTGCATATCACATTCAACAACCTATGACCAGGCCGATCATAGGTTATTGAGTAAAACTGGAAATGGCAGGCACGTGGGAGCAGGACACCCTCTCTCCCATTCATCCCTGTCATTACATGTGAACCAGGTTAGTGTGTTGCAGCTCCATGTGTGTACACATACAGGGTGGGGCATTCTGGAAGTTAAAACTCACCAGCCTCCCAGTCTTCCTCAGAAGGGGGACATTGCCAGGCCGTTATCTCTTTGATTCTATTTTTTGGATTGGTGGCCGCTGCAAGCAGAAGCAAATATTGAAGGGGGAAAAAAAATTAGGCACTGAATTGTGGAGATTAGACAGACATGACCGCTCCAAATTTGAGAGCTTGTACTCACATAGATGCATGTTCTATACAGTGAACTACTGACATACCAGTGGTGTGCATTAACAGCTATCAATGCCACAATGACCTAATTTCTAGATCAAGTATCAGTCAAGCCACCATTTTTTTTTAATGAAAAGGATTCTACTTATAGGAGGAGTGTAACATAGCTTCCCGGCATTCATAAAGTGTCCTTTGTTTTTTTAGTGCCGGTGATATCTTATATATACTTAGTTTTAAAGCAATCCTAATTGGATTATTTATTGCATTTATATACTGCCCCAGAGCTTCGGCTATGAGGCGGTATATAAATGCAATAAATAAATAAATAATCCTGGCTGCTCCTTACAGAGAAACTGGACTCTCTGTCAAGAAAACTCTTCAGCCCTTCCCCACCACACACTTAAAATAGCCATGGAAGGGAGGATAATTAGATTGGGGCTGAAGCAGGGGTTAACCCTTCCCACCCTCATTTCCTTCCCAATTTAGATCATTGTCGTGAAGCAGCTATCAGCGATTTAATTTAGAAAACAGCATGGGAGAGGGAGGGTTAACCTTTTCCATAGGGCCACAGCTTCAATTCATTTCTCACCCACTCCACTCATACTTTTTTCATGTTTATTTTTTGAAGTGGAGAGGGAGAAAAAGATGTTGGAAGATCAATCATGTCTACTTTGCTCCTTAAGTTAGATGATCTTTTTTCCAAGGACAACAGCGCCACCCTTTCCCTGCACACCCGAGCAGCATTCCTAGTTCAGGACGGTGTGCTTACCTCACACTTTAAGAAGTACATCAACATAATCCAAATTCTGTGCCAAGGAAAGTTCATTTTTATGGCCTGTACAAAATTATGTAAGTCAACCAAGTTTGCATTTCGATTATCAACGTGTTTACTTCCTGTGTTACTGAGCGGTCTCTTGTTTGGTTTGCCACACAATACCTAGGCCTTTACCTACTATTCTTGTTATCTGATTTCTCTTACTGATTGACCAGTACGTCAATAAAATCAGTTCTGAATTTTAATCTTCCATAGCGTCACACTCCTAGGCCCAAATCTACAAGAAAACGCACGCAGAAGCATTTTCAGCTTTGATCCAGATTACCATGACATTGGTTTTGGTCCATCAGTGGCACACCAAACAAGCACAGCAGAGTACATGCCACCTAAAAAAACCCTGTGTTCACAAGTCACACAGCACTTTAAACCACCTTACTTTGGGGTTGGGTGAGCGGAGTCTTGCCAGTCGAAGTGAACATCATCAACCAGAGATGCTCTCAGTGAATAAGAGAGGTTTGTTCCCTGCTCTGTCCATGCTTCTACTCACTGCTCCATCTCCTTCCCCTCTGTGTATACTTTATTTTACATTGCATCACAGTAGTGATACTGCAGCTGCAGGCTCCTGCTACTGGCCGCCCCCTCCTTCCCCTCTGTATTCTTTATTGTGCACTACATATAAGCTGGCAACTCCACTTCTGTGAATGAGAAAAGGAGGCTACTAATTTTGAAAGCAGCCCTACTGTGAGTGGAGAAGAAAAAAAGAGGGAATGGGAGGGAGGGATGCCTCACCTCTTAACTCAGGTCACTGCTAGGTCACAGAAATAGGGGTGCCCAGGATTTAATGCAGGGAGACGGGGCACACTACAGTGGAACCACTAAGGAGCTGCATTTCTGTGCCTTTCCCAGAGGGAAGCTGCAGGATCGCTGCAAATTAGCGATAGCGTCATCTGCTATGAACAACCTATTGTGCTCTTCAGTAGGGTGACCAACTGTCAGGATTTCCCCGGATTTGTCCTGGTTTTTGTTCTTTCCATGGTGTCAGGGGGGATTTTCTATAATTTTCAATAATGTCCTGGAATGACACACCTTCCTCTTTAAGGCTGCCATTAGCATGGCAGGAGGGAATGACATGCTTTCTTGAGGCACATCATTCCCCTACCCCGAGCTCCAATTGAGGTCTTAAAGGGGAAAGTGGGTCATTCGTGGACATTATAGAAAAGGCCCCAATTGGAGTGGATGGTGGTGGTGCAGAATGAAATCCTTTCCCCTCCTCCACTCCAATCGGGTTCTTTAAGGTGGCGGGAGAATAACGTACTTTCTGCAGGACTCAGAAAGCTGCTTCCCCCCCCCCACACACTAGGTGCCCTCTTTTTTGGTTTCCCAAATATGGTCACCCTATCTTCAGTCTTCATCCCACATACCCTTTTATTGTGCTTCTCCCTTGAATTATCCTCCTTCATTTATATAGTGCTTCTATACCATATGAAAACTAGCAAACTTACACCTCTCCTGTAGCGCATTGCAGTTACCCCACTGAGGTTCACTCTCACACCTTGTTGTTTTCACCGTGGCCTCCCCCTACATTTTATTGGTTGTTGTAAGTTGAACAACTCCCCCTCCATTCATGCTGTCCAAAAACCTCCCTCCCACTTCCATGATCTGCATGTGTATGAGCAATGTTCTATGTGTTTACTCAGAAGCAAGACTCTGTTCAATGGGTTTTCCTCAAAGGTAAGCCAGCACGTGATGTTAGCAGTTGAAATCAATGGGATTTACTTTGGAGTAAGGGAATAGCACATCTGTAAATCATGAACTTGAAGATGCAAGCAAGCACACATGCACACCACCACCACTTTGCCCGCTCCCTTTCTTTCCTGCTTCTCCAAGAGAAGGAGCCATGATCGGTTTAACACCACTTGCTTCGTGGCCGCTCATCCTCCCCTCTGCTGTTAGTTGGGCCTGACACCCCCTAGATCTGAGATAAAAGGGGGCAAGAAAGAGAAACAGAGGGAGGGGAGACTGGAAAGATTTCCCCTCTTTCTGCACCCTTTTCCTAAGGAGGAGCCACAGAGGGAGGGAGGGAGCCTCCAGGCAGGGTTAGTCGATTTACTTTACTCAAAAGTAAATCCCATTGATTTCAACTGCTAACGTGACATGCTGCCCCTTGGCCTGTGCATAGGAAAAGGGCGCAGAAAGAGGGGAAGTCTTTCCAGCCCCCCCCTCTTCTCTCAGTTTCTCTCCCCTCCAAGCATAGACCAAGGGGCAGCATGCATTGGAAACAGCATATTTTTCCAGTAAGAATATCTGGAGCATTGCTAAAGATTACACGTCCCAGCCACTTCATTCCTTATATAAATTTTGTTATACCAACATCATAAAATATATTACACACACAGAGTGCCATGCTCTAGGTCAAGGGTGGGCTGAAGGTAGGTTGGGATCTACTGGTAGAACTTACAATAATTTGCAGTCGATTTGCAAGTTGGAAACCTTTGCTATGGTTTAATAACAGGAATAAAAAAAACCTTATTTTCCTCCTAAATCAGGCTGCTGAAATCAAGGAAGGTTGGGGAAAAAATGGGAATTGTGTGAGAAAAGATTTTGAGAGAGTGCTCCATCTCTGATACTGAAGATAAATTCCTGGGCTGAGCATTTGCTCAGACACACCTTGTTCCACAATTCTATGTCCCTTTGCCTGAGACATTATTTTGCATCTGGCTGCACTTGGCAGACCTCAGAGTCCAAGTGAAAAATTAAGTAGATTCAACAAGCCTAAAGTCTGCCCACCACTGCTCTAGCTGGCAGGCAGATGAGGGTTTTTTGTTTTGTTTTTTTTAAACACATCCTCTTACCCCCATATATTTCCAGAGAAACTTTATCATCACAAGTTGCAGTGTGCAAGCTGAGATCCTTCTTTGGAACTCTGTGACGGGCATTGTAAGGACACGTTACAAGCTCCTTGGCGATCTTCTGGTTGTTCTGGGGTGGGAGGGGAGGAAAGGCAGAAATTAGCAGAGCATGAATGGGCCTCTCCAGTTTATCATCACATAAGGATATTGGTAAAGGAGGTATGTGCTTATATGAAATTCAAGCTACAGCAAAGAGAATTGTTTACTCCATTCCTCTCTTGGAGGAGTCCTTTCAGTGTGAAGAGTAACATCTCAGGAGGGGGCAGTTAGGGAGGCCTCTTCAAGGAAAACAATGGTGACCCCAGTGAAGAGCAGTGTACCATTAAAGCCTCAGGCTCATTATTTGTAGGACTACTTTTCCCTAAAAGCATAGAATCTGTAGTCCTGGTTGGCTGCACACAAGCATAGGTTAACCAAGCATGTTACTCAGATATAACACATTACCTTCCACTGCAAGGTTCACAAGACAAATGGCATTCAAATTATTGAACTTCTAGGCTGCAGCAATACACAGGCCCTAGTGCAGGAGATTGTCGATGGGTTCAGATGACTAGCTCAAATAGCATCACCGTGTTCAAAGTGTCACAGAAATTAGGAGTTGAACTCACTCTCTCCTCTTTTGAAAAGCCATGTGGTGGCAAGCCATGACCACTTCTTTTCTGGCAATTCATGCACCACTAGACTTGAACCATTGCTATAAGGCCATGTTAGGAATAGAAGCTGTTTGCAGTGTTCTGCCCAGTGCCCCATTTTTATTTTCCTCTTACCTCCCTGCACTTCACCAAGTGATAAGGGAACCTGCAGGCTCTGATCTGATGATTCTTGTCATAGGGGCATTGAACAAGCCTTTCAGGATCCATGAAATAACAGGTGGGAAGGCTGGTTGAATACTGCACTCCTAAAAAATATCGGTTTGAGAACGTGAAGTTACTAAGCATCAAGACAGAAGTACATAGACACACCTACTCATTGTGACTCCTGCCTGTTCCAAGACCAGTTGCACTGATAATGAGTTGTTGGTGTGCCTGGCGAGGCTGAATAGCTGCCAGGGGATAGAGAGCTTAAGGGACATACAATGTCGCCTTTAAATGACAACATATCCCAAATGGGCCAAATGCCTACCCTGTACCACCCTTTCTCTAAACAATGCTATTCAGCAGGCTGTGACCCACCCCACTGTACTGGTAGTGTGGCATTCAACAGAGATAAGCACTTCCTTTTAGAAAACTTGCATTCAGTTCCCACCTCTGCCATAGATTCATTATGTGCTCCGTCTATCTCGCCCACCATAAGCCTACTACAGCAGACTTCAGCATGTTCTCCGTGAGTCCAATATGCCAGGAAGCTTCCATACTCAACTTCTACACCTCACCAGTAGTGTAGTCCAATTGATATCCAATTTATCAGCCCCCCTATTTGGGCCCACTTGCCCTTTTTTCTAACTCTGCAAGTCTTTCTGCTTCTCTGGTCAATTGAGACAAATTCCAAGCTAGAAGTTGGCACTACATGAACAGCCCCATGTTCACATTTTGCTCCCCCAGCTCCTTGCGTGCTCTGATTAGGCGGTCATAATTTAATGTTTCATAGTTGGCCTGATTCTGATAAAATGTCAAACCATGCTTTGGTGTAATACCTGTCCTGAACCCAAGACTTTCTTTTATCATTATTTTAAGGACAGACAAGAGAATGCTATGGATACACACTGGTTGAAAGCCTATGTTCTATATCATCCAGGAAGCGTACCAGGATATTCAAAGCGTTCTTATGGAGAGATATAGTGTGAACTATTGAACGTCTTGCCTGGCTGTGTGACTGTAGAAAGCACAGAGTATGACCCTCGCAAGGACTGGGGAAGCTGGAATGTAATCTTAGAGGCTGAAACAGTTGATGAAACTAGAAATCTTGTCGTTTTCTGCTTATCATGCAGTCATTATAACCACACAAGAACAGTAATCTCCCTGCAACTCCAAGAAGTAATCCTAAAAATAGTAATAGTAACTATCTTAATAATGGTAATACTAGTATCCTAAGTAATAGTACCCTAGTAATAGTAATCTTAGTATCCTTTTAATAGTATCACTATAGTAATAGTTATAGTAGCCTAGTAATAGTATCCTAATCTATCCTAAAATAGTAATAGTATTCTTAGTATCCTAAGTAATAGTAACAGTAACTATCCTAAAAACATAGTAATAGTAACTCCAAGACAGTAATCCTAAGGATAGTAAACCCCCTCCAACTCCAAGATCAGCAGAAATTCATCACTGCTTAGAAATAAGCCACATAAAGGTTTGTCTGTTGGACAAACACACACTTGCCAACTTACCAGTCACTAGACTAAAAACTTTGTTTTAAATAATAAAAAATGTCTTCACTTACAACTCAAGTGTGAATAATTCTGTCTTTTATACTCCTCCCTCTAGATTAGCTGGCAATAAACGGAAGCACCGTTTCCTTATGACTTGCTTGTGACTGGCTTGTTCAAGACTTTCAGGATCTTTCTCCAATCAGATCAAGAGGGCTGCATTCAAACTGCTGGATTCCAGCTGATTCAGATTCTGCCTTACCTAACAGTTTAACTGTAGGCCCAGCCAATGGGATGGCGGCTTTCTGGGGGAACTTTGTGACATAATTGCAGCAAAGTTACCTGGTTACTGAAGTCATGGTGAGGTGAGACTAAGAAAACAAACAGATGAAAGAACGTATATATATGGATAGTCGTTGGCTGGGTTCGGACAACACACAAAGCAACTGTTGATTTCAATGTCCCTCCTATTCCCACCCCCATTGATTATTGTGTCGTCCCAACTCAGCCATTGGCTGAGTTCAGACAACACGCTAATCAATGGTTGTTTCCCATTCTGTTCATCAATCAATCAATCAATCAATCAATGTACCTTTATTGGCATAAAACAACCACAAACCATACAAAAACATCTTGACATCCTCCAGACAAACTAGTATTCTTACACTGTGCAATTCAGCCTGCTAGTATAGTAGACAGTACTAATCTCCCTGCCAGCCTTGGAACGTGTTCAATCAGTCTTTCTACGGAAGATCCTAAGCATGCCATGCTGTGTTCCGTATGCTGCTCTGTGCCTTGAAACTGGACTTGTAAGGCTAAACACACAGGCCTGGTTGAGGATTGTGAGAATAGTCTGTTCCTATTACCCATCCCACCCCCGTTGGTTAGCGTGTTGTCCAAACTCAGCCATTGTCTCTCCTCTTAAGAAAGAGGAGTGATGGGAAGCCAGGAAATTGAACTATCCTATTCTCCCTCTCCTCCAGGTGCTGTCTAGAGCAGTGGTTCCCAATTAGCTAAGTACTGTGGACCCCTTGCTCTTCAAATGCCAAGCCATGGACCCCCTACTTTTGAAAAAATTGTTATCTCTATGGTAGTTACCTGTGCGAAGTAATTTTTTGGAGAAAATAAGGGGTAGCCCCTAATTAGCAAAGGATTTTAGGTATACTAAAAATCAGACCATAAAATTTGTGATATTTGTGATATTATCATGTAAAAATGACAATGATTTAGTTAGGGATATAAAGACAAATTTAATTTTACTAACGTCTAGTTTACAATTGAACAAATTATGACATGTCTAGCAGCTACTGAACTTAAATGTGATGGGAGAAATCATGCCTCTTTTTGTCCTTAACAATCCCTTCCACATCCAGTTCAATATTTCCTACTTTTAATCTCAAATCTGCAGCAACATCGAGCTGATTTCTATGCTTGTTCTTCCTATAACAAGATATCGAAAATGTTTGTTCACAAAGATATGTGGAACAAAAGGAAACTAGATGTTTCAAAGCTTTTTCACCTGGAGAGCTGAAACTCTCCCCACGGCCTGAGTTCGATCCCAGCGGAAGCTGGTTTCAGGCAGCCGGCTTGGGTCGACTCAGCCTTCCATTCTCCCAAGTACCCAGTTAGCTGGGGGAAAGGTAATAATGGATGGGGAAGGCAACGGCAAACCACCCTGCTATAAGGCCTGCCAAGAAAACGTCAGCGAAAGCTTGCGTCCCTCCAAGAGTCAGCAATGACTCAGTGCTTGCATGAGAGGTTCCTTTCCTTTCCTTCTTATAATCAGGAAAAACCGTCACCCAGAATTGGTCCAGTCTATATTCTTTGAAAAATGATTTCAATGAACCATCACAAGTCATAAGTGCATCTTGCTCTTCCGCAGATAGAGTTGTTAGTTGTACTAGGGTGACCATATTTGGGAAACCAAAAAAGAGGACACCTAGTGTGTGTGTGTGTGGGGGAAGCAGCTTTCTGAGTCCTGCAGAAAGTATGTTATTCCCCCGCCACCTTAAAGAACCCGATTGGAGTGGAGGAGGGGAAAGGATTTCATTCTGCACCACCACCATCCACTCCAATTGGGACCTTTTCTATAATGTCCACGAATGACCCACTTTCCCCTTTAAGACCTCAATTGGAGCTCGGGGTAGGGGAATGACGTGCCTCAAGAAAGCATGTCATTCCCTCCTGCCATGCTAATGGCAAGATCTCTATGCTTTTACAAAATTTATGTACTATTATCTCATTATCAGTTATCAAAGTTATTACATCCCAGACGCCCCAGCTTCACTTCCGTTCCCATCTGCTTCTTCCAAACTTGCACCATTACACAAACCCAAACTCTTCAGCAACTCCTTGCCCTGCTAATGGCAGCCTTAAAGAGGAAGGTGTGTCATTCCAGGACATTATTGAAAATTATAGAAAATCCCCCCTGACACCATGGAAAGAACAAAAACCAGGACAAATCCGGGGAAATCCTGACAGTTGGTCACCCTAGTTGTACATCACATTCAAAAGGGTTCCTTATGCATGAGTTTTCAGGATTAGGTGCAGGGAAGTAATCTCTGAAGCTAGTTGCAGGTGCTCAGTGATGTTATATTTTACTTCTGGTAGGAATTCATTGTCATTGGACTCCAGAAATGAATGGTGGATATGTGAATGGTGCCACGGACCCCCTGGGTGGGTTACGTGGACCCCCCTGGGGTCCATGGACCACCAATTGGGAACCACTGGTCTAGAGGGCATAGGATTGCTCTCTCATGGTTTTATATTTATTTATTTTATTTATTACATTTTTATACCACCCAATCGCCAAAGCTTTATCACATTGTATTTTAGGGTTTTAATTTTTCTGAACCACCTAGAGGGCTTTGGCTATTGGGCGGTATAAAAATCAATCAACAAATACATTGCAGCTTCACCTATGGGATTTCTGCCTGTCATGCAGCATTACACATTAGGCACAGAAACCTAAGAGGAAGGGTGGCAATCCTAATATAGTAGTTGAGGTTAGGCAGAAGCAGTGAAGTAACAGTCTGGAGGAAGAGGTTTCCTGCAACAGCCCCAAATTAGTATGTTCTATAGAAGCTTTGCTTGGAGCTGTTGGGCTTATTATGCACCCCAGCCACAGGAAGTCCCAGCCCCAGAAGGGAAGTTGCGTTAACCACTACTCAAGGGGGAAGTGTTGGAGTGAAGCTCGCTTGCAGCTGGAGGCCCAATGAGAAAGTCGCGACACAGAACGAGTGCAGCTCGTCGTGTTGCCGGGTGTGGCTGTTGCATGGTGCTCAGACCTCTTGCCTTTTTGAATTCTCTCCTTGTATTGCCCCCTCCCCACACTTTGGGGTCTTGCTTCAAAGGGGCAGTTCCAATTCTGGAAGGAGATGTCTCTGCCTTCGGTGTACCAGCACAAGTTTGCGGAGAAGCTGACTATCCTTAATGAGAGGGGCAAAGGAGTCCTCATTCGCATGTACAATATCAGGAAGGTAGGAGCCGTTGTGATCCAGCTCAGGTCTTCATGTTCTCCAGGGAAGCAGATCAACACCTTGCTCTGGGAAGGGGGTCTGATGAAGTAGAAGATGGGGGGCAGGGGGGAGAGCTCTACTGCTGGCTTGAAGGAAAAGGAGAGGGATCTTTGTTTGAAAGGGCTGGATAAGCAAGCACCTTAAGTGTGATGTGGGCCTCCTCCTTTAAGGAGGTACGAGCATTTGCTGCAACCCAACTTTTCAGGGGTGGGTGTAGGCTTCACTATCTCACAACTGGGCTCAAATCAAGAGTTCTGCCTACTAGTCAATTGGGCACCACCACCACTATTTCAAACCAAGAACTGTAACCAGGAGTTCTGATCTCTAGCTCTCCACACCCTTGGCCCCTTTCCTCTAAAGAGTTCATAGAAGCTTACATGAGATTTCCCCATATTATTATTATTATTATTATTATTATTATTATTATTATTTTCACAATGGCCCTGTGAGGTAGATGAGGCTGAATGAAAGAGCAAAACTGGCCCAATGTCACCCAATTATGTTCATGGTTGAACGGGAATTTGAAGCCGGGTGTCTCAGTTCAAGGCCAACTCTTCAATACATTCAGCCCAGTACAATATATGGAGTCACCCCTATTCTTGGCTTCTCTATCTGATGGCTGAAGAAAGGTCCAGGGGATGGGAGCAAAAATGCCACTGGCTGAAGCTTTAGCGCCATGTTAGCAAACACGGATGCACCACAAACAGGCAGCTGTTTCCTCTTCTTGTTGTATGAAAGTGTTGGGGGAGGACTCTCTGGGACTTCCTCTTTCACAGTGGCAACAGCAGATCTGATCACGGCTTTAAAACAAATCTATCCTCGGTGCCCTCTTTCCCCTTCCTATGAGGCCACTCTGTGAAGCCTTCACATTCATTTTGATAGTAATTATGACTATTGTAAAATTGCTTTAAACACCATCCGGCGCAATTGTGGCATTTCACGTTGCTCAAAATGGCAGTGGGGTGTGCTCAGAATGGCTGGGGTGCCTGTGTGTTTGTGTAATCGGGCGAATTTTCATTAGAAGCATACACATGTAGATTAACAGTCTTGGGAGTTTGCTGACTGATTCCTGTAGATGGGTCTGTTGCTCTGGTTTCTCCTTACAGTGCCACTTGTTTAGAGTTCGGGATTTAACAAAGAGAATGTTATTCCTTTAATTGCTTTGGATGGGCAATTCACCAACAGGGTTAGGGTTAGGTGAGTCCAAGGTGAATGCTTGGTCTTAAAAGACAGGCAGCCCTTTGATGGGGTTTTGTTGTTATTGTTGGAAACAGAAGGAAAGAGCTCCAAGTTGGATGAAGTGCCTTGGGTGTTGGAGATCCGAGGTGGGGCTTACAGATCTCCTGACTTGTAGGAATGCCTGCTGTGGGGTTCCACTTATGTTCTACTTGTAAGTAAAGTGACTATTATGGAGACGCCTTAAGTCTCTAGAGAATTCTCACTTGAAGAAAACTAAGCCCAGCAGCAGTGCTAACTGTAGAGCTTTTCACCAGTCCAGGAAATGCATAAGAGTACAAACATGCCCACTTTTTCTGTTGATTCAAGATAATAAATAGAAGCAAACTATCACACTGGGTTCTTAATTTCAGGACGGTGTCAGAGGGCTCGCTCCTGTCTCCCTGGAATCCCAGAGCGCTTCAGCTATTGGGCAGTATAGAAATGAAAGTAACAACTACACACATTCCTGTTCCTCAATCCCAGCACTGATACCAAAATACTTAGTGACCAGTGACCAGTTTGGCATATTCTGAACTCAATCAAACAAGATTCAGCCTGGAAAACTGTCCTTAATTCCCAGGTTGAGTTCATGTTCTAACGACAGAAGTCACATTCCTCTGGTCTTATGCAAACTGATTCTTTTTGCTACTGCATGACCCAGTTTGTATGATTGCCACAGCTGAAACAAAGTTCATTTGAGCAGTGATGTGTGCCAGGTGCTATTTTCCTAATTACCTGACCAGGCACAGCTTGTGTCATCCAAACCTGGGCGGCATAGTTTGTTGGAGGGGGAAACAACCCTCAAATAACCCATGAACAACCCATGGGCTATTTGAGGGTTGTTTCCCCCTCCACAAGCCATGCTGCCTGCATTCAGATGACATGTGTCCAGATGGGTAATTAAGCAAATAGCACGCAATACAGCTTAAACAAGCCATGGTGGTTGTGCAAACTGGGCAAAAATCCCCAGATCTTTGAGGATTTGAAGGAAGGCTGTTGGGCCCTGGAACCTTTTTTTTTAAAAAAGCAAACTTTACACAGTCTGTGACCAGCCAGGTATGATGACCCAACAGAAATTTTCTAATCCAGTCTTGGCGGGACTGCAGTAACAGGGGACTTGCTAAGCAACTGGCAGGTCACAATGAGCTGCATTCTCAAGTTGTGCTGGCCTAGAGAAAAAGAACTGCTTCAGGGCATTGTTACCTAGCCATGTGAACCTGTCACAGTGGTAAGGTGACTGGACTCGGTACCCACCCAGAACCAGCTCATGTTTCATCACCCCACAAAAGCCCACGTTGACGGTCATGTAGATCTGTTTTGGGATAGCCAGGTTGTACAAGGTGAAGGTGACCCCTTTTACTTGACTAATTTATATTGGGAAAGACTGGCAGACTTCAACATGGGTGGGTGGGGGGCTAAACAACCATCTTGAAACAATTGGGCCAGTGTGGTGTAGTGGCTAGAGTGTTGGAATGGGAGTTGGGAGATCCGGGTTCTAGTCCCCACTTGGCCATGGAAACCCACAGGGTGACTTTGGGCCAGTCACATACTCTCAGCCCAACCTACCTCACAGGGTGCTTGTTGTGAGGATAAAATGGAGAGGAGGATTATGTATGCCGCCTTGGGTTCCTTGGAGGAAAAAAGGCGGGATATAAATGTAATAAATAAATAAATGCACTTGTTTCCTATATGAGCCTAGCCCCAATTCACAGTGCCAGCTTTTACCTTGAAAGCCCTATATGGTCTGAGTTAGGGATACTTATTGTAGCGATCTCCTCCTCTTCATACAACCTCACCTAACCCTTGAGAAGGAAAAGCCAGGATGGAACAGGCAGGGCCTATATTGTTGTGGCCCTGGTAGGCATTTGAATTGATTGATATCCCAGCCTCCAAGCTGTCAGAAAGCAACACAAGCCCTTTTCATTCACTTTTTAGGATTTTTGCATTGGATTTACAGATGTTATAATTTCCCTCTGATTTTATGATTGTATTGCATTTTTAATGTTGTATGAGGCTTTTTATGTTTAGCTGCTCAGCTGTTTGGCAAAGTTATATATTTGTTCAACAACAACAAATAAGCTATATAGAACTATTTGTTAAGCATACAGTTTTGAGGAACAGCATACATTCACTTCCTCCAATTTTATGTTGGTCCAATAAAAAGGCTAACTTGCCTGCTTTTGTGGATCTGCTGCACAATGACACAGAGACTTGCATGTAATAGCAATTGTAGGTTAATTGCCAAAATCTAGCAGGAGTGAGCGCACTGCCTCTGGCACTTGTCACTTCTGCTTTAACAACCTGCAATCACCCAGTTCATAGGTTGTTGGTGTGCTGTCCAAACCCAGACACTCTGAGTAGTTTAGGGGTTAAACAACTCAGAGTTCACCGAACAACAAACCATGGGTGACCATAGGTTGTTAACTGAAAGTGGAAGTGATGAGTGTGCTGAAGGGACATTTGGAAGAACTGGATCACAGGCAATAGTGGCTGAAAATAAGATCCAGTGAAATAGATGAAGATGAGCACAACAGGTGGATGAGGTTGAAGGTGCAGGAAGACCCCTGCTTGTAACCTTCCAAAAACAGCTAAGGGGGTTGTCCCCAAAAGTAAGAGGATTCCTCCCCAGTCCCCTCCTCTCATTTGAGCACTACATGCAATGGTCTGAAGATTATGATACAAGGGGAGATTAAAAGACAAGGGAATATATCCTGAGAGCAAAGATGACTCAGTCAGTTAAATTGAACAAGATTCAATCTCTTGACATCATAGAGGATGACAACATCAGACATACCTTAGCTTGCCAGGTTGGCTGGTGTTCAGTCTGCATAACATCACACAGGGGTAACAACTACTGTTTGTGGTGGCCTGGCCAAATCTTTAAATAAACTCTGAAGCTTCACTTTATATGCTCCCTCAACATCTTTTGCTCAAGTATAGTGAGGTCAGAAACCAGATGTCCTGGGAGATTATAGGGTTCACCCACATTTCTGTGTGTTTCTTACTGTCAGCTATAATGAAGGGAAGACATTACCCAGGTGCTGCAATGGGCATGACTGGGCAAGTAACCCAATGAATGTGCTTTTGTGTTATCTCTGTAGACATGCATGGATCCCCGGGCGAAGCCAACTTTCTTCACTGAGAAGACCATGGAGTCCTCCATCAAATATATCAACAAGAAATTCCCCAACTTGGACACGCGGAGCGGCACGGTAAGACCCTTGCTGCGTTTGGACAACACAGTAGTCAATGGTGGGTTAATAGTCAGCTCCACAGTTGATTATTGAGGGGGTACTCCCCATGCGACATGATTATAATCAACTGTGGTGTGAATTAAGGCCAGGGTCGAGTTGACTATTAGTCAACGGTGAGTTTATTTTTATTTTATTTATTTCATTTGTATACCGCCCCATAGCTGAAGCTCTCTGGGCGGTTCACATAAGATAAAAACACTTAAAAACAATATACAAATTAAAAGCCGCAAGAACATGCAAAATGCACACACATTTAAAACCATTATAACAATTTAACAAACGATGAGCCAAAAAACAGACCCAGGCTCATTACATATTGCTAAATGCCTGGCGCCTAAAAGATTACAATGTCAGCACCAGGTGGGTCTCATCAGGGAGATTGTTCCACAGTTGGGGGGCTGCCACAGAGAAGGCTTTCTCTCTTGTTGCCATCTCTGAGCTGTGGAGTAGGCATCCGGAAGAAGACCTTAGATGTTAAACATATGTTCGAGTAGGTTCATGTCAGGAAAGTCGTTCCATTAGGTATTGTGGTCCCAAGCCGTGTAAGGCTTTATTAGGTTTAAACCAGCACCTTGAATTGGGCTCAGAAACATACAGGCAGCCAATGCAAGCGGGCCAGAGCGGGTCTTATATGCTTGAACTTTCTGGTCCCTGTTTACGGAAGATAGAGGCTGCATTCGCACAACACAATAGTCAATGGTGGGTTAATAATCAACTCCTAGGAAGGGTAGTGTTGTGCCCTCATTTGGGATAGAGGAGGAAGGCGGAGCAGTTGAGCCTGGGAGTGTTTGGGGAGTGGCCCTTCACATGAGCAGGCAGAAGCTAGCTGTTCCGCCTTCCTCCTCTATTCCAAATGATGGCACAACACTACTCCCTGGACCTGGCTTGGTGGTGTACTGAGCATGGAAGTGGCGAACAAGCTATGTGGCGTGTACTTGGGAGGCATCCTCCCAGGAGCATTCTTCAGGCCCAAACACTCCCAGGCTCAGCTGTTCCGCCTTTCTCCTATATCCCAAATGAAGACACAATAGGCATTCCCCATCAATGGAGCTACTGCTAAGAATGGGGCACAAAGTGCTGCTGTTGCTCAGTCCAACCTATTCATGATCTCTTTGCCTTTTCTTTACAGCAACATTTGGGTCCAGTACACAAAGAGAAAGCAGATATTTTCCGGGCACTCAGTGCCTATTATCAGACCTTTGTGGATGTAATGGAATTCCGGGTGAGTGTTGACAAAGTTAAGTCATGTTGTATTGCGCTGATACTTTAAGTTTGTTCAGTTGAAATCCCCCACTTCTGTATAATTGTTAAAGGTGCAAGAGCTGCGGGTGGCTTCGAAGTAGCTTTAGCCCTGCCACCTGCTTTACCAAGGCTGCTCCTTTGCACGATTGTGATGGGCTCCATTACACAGGTGGAAAAGGGCGACCACGTGGTTTGAATTGGCAACCACGAGGTTATTTATTGAAAATGTCCCTTCCTTTCAGTGCTCATAGCCTTGGATGGGACAGTGCCATCTAGTGGCTGCAATACTTCAACTTTAGACGCTGGGAAAACCCACGCTGCCAAAAGAACCAGAATATCTCTGGGTTTTCTTAGAGCGAGATTTCCAGAGGAAGGAGTGAGAGACATCCTGGAGGTTCGGACCTGCAAACGTCTATGACTGGCCAATCACAAACGTGCCATATATCACTAGTGTAGAGATGCTCATGGTGATGTGTGGGCAGGGTAGGCAGATGCAAATGAGAACAAGTCTCCTGCCCCATTAATAGTTATGTAGATAGTGGTAATACAAAAGAGGGCAGGGCTCCTGCAGCTTTAACAGTTGAGATGAAGGAATTTCTGCAGGTGCTTCCTGCATACAAATAACACCTGCTGAAATTCCCTTTTCTAGACAACTGTTAAACATACAGGAGCCCTGTCCTCTTTTCCATATCGTCACCCTAGGTAATAGAATGTATAGTTGTGTAGAAGAGGGAATTTCAGCAGGTGCAGCTTGCCACAAGACTCCTCCTTTACACAACTATTGAAAGTGAGGTAGCCCTGCCCTCCTTTGCATCTGGCAACCCCAACCCCAGTTGATCCTCACAATGACCCTGTGATGTAGATTCGGCTGAAAGAGAGTGAGTGATGCAAGATTTCCCAATGAGCATCAAGGCTGAACTAATTCAAGGCCAATGTTTTAACCAGTCCACCACGCTGCTCTCTGCGTGTGTGTGTGTGTTTTTAAAAGGCAATTGTTCACTGCTCTTTGTGAAGGACTTGGGTTTCGCGCTATCTGATTTAATGTTGCTTTTTTGTGTCTGCCCGAATGTGTATCTTATTGTGCTTCGAGCTTCGCTGTCCCAGGCATGGGTGGGAGGGAAAGAGCTGGGAGCGCCTGCTAAGGCCATCTTTGCTGGGCCCTTCTAACTCCCACTGTAGCACCTGGGGATTATCAGAGGGGCTGAGAAGTTAACTTGTTGCAGCTGTGGGAAAGAGCGTGGGTCTCACTCCTGTTGAGAGGGGGTATCAGGGGCCTGGGAAGGGCATTGGTTGGTTGGCATTTCTCCTTTGCTTAGCTTTTACCGACCAAGGCCCTACATGTTAGTCTTAGTGGTGTTGGTCCCTAATGTGAGTTAGTGCTTTATTCCTGGAACATCTGGCTCATCCCAATTGGGGACAGGGCTAGGGAGGTGGTTTGCCTGGGAGTCTAGGATGTTTGGTCCAGGAGCCTACCTTGCAGGGACGTCAGGTGGACCCTGATTTCCATTACACTCCTTTCCCTAAAAGTGGGGCAATGTTTGATCCTTTCCCCATTGTTTGTTTTGAAGAAGCAAGCATAGATTTCTCTGCCCAATGTCTGCTCTTTTCTTATTGCTGCATGCTCTGTGGACAAGGAATAACTTCCTAATCACTATGGAGGAACACCTAGGTATCATCCACCTTCACTCTTCTTGGCTGCAATTTCAGTGACCTGCACAATAGCTCTTTAAGGAGGAGACTTCATTTCCTTGTACTCTTTTTTTTTTTTTTTTTTTTAATAATTTTTATTCATTTTCAACACTATATAAACATAGATAAACATTTCCAAAATATAACTAAAACAAACACAATAAGAAAAAAAAATACATCAAATGTCTGCTGTATACATATTGAATAATTGTTGAGTACAAATATCAAAAACTATTACATATGCCTTATCACACTACAACATCTTCGTTCTTAACATAAAAGTGCACCCCCCACCTCGGGATCATTCTTGAGTCCAAAATCTAATCGTTTCTTCTGCTGGTGGTTTCCCACTTCCCTTAGTAAACACAAACACTAGGAACTGTTTCCAGATTCCTTCGAACTCATTTATTTTAGTTACGCCTTTTCTCCACTTAATATTACATGTCAGTTTATCATTAATGGCTATGTCCCATACTTCTTTATACCATTCCTCAATAGAATATTCCCCTTGAATCTTCCAGTTCCTAGCTACCATCAATCGTGCTGCAACCAGCAAACTCGATATCAGCTCTATAGTTTCTTTTCCACACTTTATATCTTCAAATAGTGACAGCAATGCAATCTTTGGCGTTTGTTCTATTTTCATTCCCACTATTTCTTCAATTTCTGAGAACACCATCTTCCATAATCTTTGTACATATTTGCATTGCCACCACATATGTAAATACGTTCCTTTTTCCCCACAACCTCTCCAACAATTTGCTGAATGTTGATCACTTATCTTATTCAATCTAACCGGGGTTAGGTACCACCTCCATAAAATTTTAAAATAATTCTCCTTTATTCTTACTGATAAACTTCTCAACACTCTTTGTTTCCATAGTCCCTCCCAGCTCTGTCGCCCTATTTGTATCTTCAAATCTGATTCCCAAACCATTTTCTCTGTATTCTCTCTAAACTCCTTCTCTAACAATATTTTATATATTTCACTCATTAATCCTTTTGAAACTATACTACCTCCTTTTCCTTTCTCCTTACTTACTACTAATTCTTCAAACCTCGTCATCTTTCTGCACATTCTATTATCTTTAATCCACTTTTTATTCCATTGTTCTAATTGACCATATTCTAGCCAAGATAGCTTCTTCTCCATTAACAAATTTTCCATATCCTCTCTTGTTTTAATATCTCTTACCCAATCCTTTAATTTTATTTTATTTTTCTCTTTTAATATTTTACATAATCTGCCCTTTAGATCCTCTGGGAAATTCTTTAACATTATTATCGGTGCTAAGGGAGAGTTGCTCGGAAGCAGCTTCCCTTTAAATTTACTCCAAATTTCCCATTGAGTCCTCAGGAGTGGATTATCTATACTTCCAACCCACTTTCTTCCTCCATCTTTAAAAAAAACATTCTCCAAATTCATCTCTACCTTACTTATGATTTTTTCCTCCATCCAATATAAATCTCCTACTCCCATAATTGCTTCTACAACATGTCTTAATCTATTTGCTACGTAGTATAATTTTATGTTTGGGAGACCCATTCCCCCCTTTTTTTGGCTTAGGTACCAATTATTTTTATTCACTCTTGCTCTCTTTTCTCCATTACAATATTTATTAATAATATTTTGCCAACTTTTTATCTCGGTTTCTGATATTTTTATAGGTAGCATCCTAAATACAAAATTAATTTTAGCTAATATCTTCATTTTTATCAAAGCTATTCTCCCAAACCAAGATAAATTTAATCTTTTATATTTCTCCAATTTCTCTAGTACCTCCTTCTTTAACCTCATTAAATTTTCCCTTTCTAAATTCTCTAGATTTTTTGTAATTTTAATTCCCAAATATTTAATCTCGTTCTTAACTTTCAATTCCATTCCCTTAAATTCCCAATCCTTTTCTTCCTTCTTAGTATAGTTAAACAACATCATCTCTGATTTAGACCAATTTATTTTTAACCCTGTAATTTCCTCAAATTCCCTCAACTGATATTTAATTCTTTCTAATTTTCTTAATGGATTCTTAATGGTCAATAAAGTATCATCCGCAAACATGTTTAACTTTATTTCCCTTACCTCTCCAATTCCTTCTAACTCTTTATCCTCCCTTAGTGCCTTCGCCAAAACTTCCATAACCATTACAAACAGGACCGGCGAGAGCGGACATCCTTGTCTTGTTCCTCTGGCTAGTCGTATCTTTTCAGTAAGTCCGTCATTTACCACCACTACCGCCGTATTTTGGGAATATAGCTGTTCTATTACATTTTTAAATTTATTTCCAAATCCCAATTTATCTATAATACTCTTTAGTGCCTGCCAGCTCACACAATCAAAAGCTTTAAAAATATCTAATGCCATAATACCTGCCTTAATATTTGCTTTTTTTATTACATTTATTACATTTAAAACTCTACCCACTAAATTATGCATATGCCTTCCTACCACAAACCCACATTGATCTGCTCCTATATATTCTGCCAAAAATTTATTTAGTCGTTTGGCCATAATAGATGTAAAAATTTTAGCATCCTGATTTATTAAAGAAATAGGTCTATAAGAATCGGGATTAGTCAAGTCTTTATCTGGTTTTGGGATCAGAATTATCACTGAATGTTCCCATGATTCAGGTATCTTCTCTCCTGATAATATCCTATTATAAAGTTCCATTAATTTTGGAACTAAACAATCTTTGAAGACCTTATAATATTCTGGACCCAAACCATCTGCTCCTGGTGATTTACCCACTTTTAACTTATCAATAACCTCTTCAACTTCTCTTTGAGTTATTACTGACTCCATTAACTCCTTATATTCTGATTTTATTTCCTTCTTTATAAACCTTCCAATATACTCCTCCACCTTTTCTTGTTGAATTTCTTTACCCTTGTACAATTCCTGATAAAATTCCTGAAAAATTTTTATTTTAACTTTCATTGCATGACAATAATTCCCTCGGCTATCTTTCAACGTTTCTATCCCATTCCTCCCTTTTTCTTTTTGTGTGAGCTTGGCAAGCAACCTCGAGTTCTTATCACTGTTTTCAAAAAATTCCCTTTTCATATACATTAAATTCTTTTGAATCTCTTCTATATTTAAGTTTTCTAATTGTTTCTTCTTAGCTTGTATTTCCACTAATTTATATTTATCTTTACCTCGCCAATATCTTTCCTCCAAGTTTTTAATTTCTATCTCTAACTTTTCCTGTTCTGCACGTTGTTGTCTTTTTAAGCTACATGTTTCTCTAATACAGATTCCTCTTGCTACAGCCTTCATGGTGTCCCAAATGACTGACCCAGCTGTTCCTCCTTTTTCATTAATTTCCCATGACTCCGACAATTCCTTCCGAATTTTATCTACTATTTTATTGTATTTCAATATCTTTGTGTTCAGCTTCCATCTATATGCCTCTTTATAATCTTTCTTAACTGTAAATTCTAAACTTAACAAGGCATGATCAGTTACTTTTATTACCCCCATTTCCATTTTACAAATCCTCGTTGCAAAGTCTTTTGAAACAAATATATGATCTATCCTGGAGTATGTATGATGAACTGGGGAAAAGTATGAAAATCCAGGCCTATTCCCGTTAAGTAATCGCCACGAATCTAAATAATCATTTTCTTTTACTAATTTATTCAATATAGTCATATTGTTCCTCTTTTCAGCATTAGTGGGATTTGACCTGTCCCATTTATTATCCATAACCATATTAAAATCCCCAGCTAATATAACATACCCCTCCTTAAATTCTTCTATTTCTTTAAACAACTTTATAAAAAACTCTCTATGCCTCTCATTTGGGGCATAAACATTAATCAAAGTATAGACCTTTCCCTCAATTTTACCTTTTAACATAAGATATCTACCCTTATCATCCTTTTTTACTTCTTCTAATGTAAACCCACTTTTTTTTGAAATCAAAGTGGCCACTCCATTTTTTTTCGATGTCCCTAATGACTTTTCATAATAGGCTAACCACTTTAATTTTATCATATTCGAATTCTCGGAGCCTTGGTGTGTCTCTTGGATCATTATAATATCTGATCCCTCTTTATTAAGCATTTGTTCTATTCTCTTCCTTTTCACGACTGCCCCTAAACCTTTAACATTGAGTGTTGATACCTTTATCTTTTTATCCATAATCACCCTTTTGAAATCTCTTCCGATCCCTTGTGCTCAGCAATTCAAACTTACTTACATAAAAACACAAACTCCATACATAGAACCCCCACCCTCCTACCCCAATCCCTCCTCCCCTACCTTCCCCCCCTCCCCACCCCCCCACTCTAATCCCCCCCCATATCCCCGTGAGTCTAGTACTCCAGCCATCTACTTTAAAGGGGGGGGGGGAGGCAGTGCTGTGCCTGGCCGGCAGGTTTCTATATTAGCATTTCTATTTGCAATTATCTCCAAACATGATTAACAATTCTCTTACTCTCCAGATGTCCCAGCCTCATTCCCTCCCCCACCCACTCCAGCCCCATTTGCTTCCCCATCCAGACCCAGCCTCTTCAGCAAATCTTTACCTTGATCCAATGAGGTTACTCTGTGTTCCCTCCTCCCATATGTAAATCTTAAAAAAACCGGGTAACCCCATGCATAAGGAATTTTATTCTTCATTAATGTTTCCGTTATTGGTTTAAGACTACGTCTCCAATTTAATGTGTGTTGAGAGAGATCATTGTAAATTTGCACTGGTTTGCCTTTATACTGTATCTGAACCTTAGATCTCAATTCTTTCATAATTTGCTCTTTTTTGTAATAGTTACCAAATTTCACCAATATGTCTCTAGTCCCTTTGTAGTTTTGCCCCCCCACACGGTGGACTCGGTCCAGATCCGATCCATCTATTGGTATGTCAGGCATCAGCTCCTTGAACCAGTTCACGATAATTTCTCTAAGATCTTCTCCTTGCGTCTCCTTCAGCTGCTTTGTTCGAAGCGAAGATCTACGAGATTGATCTTCCAAGGCAATCAAACGCAATTCCCATTCTTTAAATTGTATATTAATTGATTTTTCAAAAGCCTCTTGTTTCTTCTGGTCCAGATCCGCTTTAGCCTCTATCTCTTTGATCTTATCCGAATTTTCCATCGCTTTATCCGCAATAGTACGCATTTGTTTTCTGAATTCACTCATATGCTGATCCATTTTTTTAAAAATAATAATGTTATTTTCTGCTATAATAGCCTTGATTTCCATTAAAGAGGGAGGGTTACTACCACTTTCTTTTCCCCCTTCAGCCATGTTTTTTTCTTTATTTGGTATTGTATCCAAAGAGACTGGGTCTATATCTTCCTCTTCCTGTTCAACTCCAGGGGCTGTACTTTCCAGGAAGGAGAGGTGAGCCAAATTATGATTTGAAGGTTTCTTTTTTTGTATATTAAGCTTTTCCCAACTTTTGATCTTCCTTTTAATGTTTGGCATGGGACCCTTCTGAGTAGGGCATAAATCTTAGAGTAGCTTACTTCCTTAGCAACTCATGCTGGCTTCTCTATTGTATAGCAAACTGACTTCCTTCTTCACGAGGGGGGGAATATCCAGTTCACAACAGCATTCACTAGAGGGGATCAGATTTAATCATTCACAGTCTCTCAGCATCCCACATCTCCCTCACCGAATGCCAAATGCAGCTTTTTTCGCTCCTTCACCCCCCCTTCTCGCCACGCCAATAAATCCAATCAACAACTTCCACCTTAGAAAGCCAGCATTTCAATCGTTCCCATGTGAGATAAAGATGAAAGGTTATAACACAAATCAATGTCCGGCAAGCGTAAATTCCTTCTTTTTAAACTGCGTCAGAGTCAGCGTTTACTTTCACTTTTGAGAGTTGCCGTTTAGACAGACATTGCATTAATCATAGTTCATCTCACCTCCCTTCTTCAAATCTGTCCACTTTCCCAGCTCCTGTTGGTTTTATAATCATTTTCTGTCGGTTGCTCAAAGATTTATGCCCATTAGAAGAGAGATAATTGCCTTTTCCGGCAAGCGCCGTTCAGAGCCTCAGAAGAAACCCGCCATCGCTCAGGCTGCCAAGCTCCGCCCCATTTCCTTGTACTCTGACTCTGGAGATGTCTATACGGCTTCTTTACCCTGACCTAAACGCGCAGATTTGCATTTCAGGACACATGATGCAGCCGCCCATTCGTCGCAGTGCTGGGTTTTTAACTGGAATATGTGCAGATTCATAGTTGTGATAAACCTTTGAGTTTGCACTGCATTATAGTTATGTGTCGTTGGGGGAGTTAAATTGAATTTTGGAATGTGGGTGTGTCTTTGAGGGCAGGACAAAGTGATTGGCTGATTTCCCGCCTTCCCACCCATCGTGTCCTCCTCTGGCTGCCTCGTTCCTTCTGTAAAGGAAACTGGACCCAGCCAAGCTGGCTTTCCACTGGATTTTGCACAGATCTCCGGAATAACCGCACACAGCTCACGATTTGGAGGTTTAAGCCCAATTTATTTTATTAGGAAAGAGGCAAGCAAACAGGATTAGCAACTAAAACTACGAATACATGCAGATATATATTGAACCCCAAAACCAGCAAACTAAAATACTAAATTGCAATGTCATACGTCACCCAGCCATGGAGTCAGCCAGCTCAGGACAAAAGACCCATTTTCAAAAGTATCCCTTTATAGAAACATTTTCACTCTTCCCCCCACCCTTCGGTTCTCCCTGCGATGATGTCTTTCACACTTCTCCTGAGATGTTAATTTCGCTCAAGGTCGCCCGGCCTGGCCCCAAGCGGTTCCAGGATGTACCTGTACGCCCACATGCAGCTGGCCGATCATCCGCTCATAAAAACCATAACAATGGGACACTTTAACATTTTTACATTTTTTAAGAACAGCCATTCCATGTATGAATTTACCCCTTCCTTACACCTTCCCGCCATTTTCATTTTTATTTATATGAATCTGTGGAGGTCCGCAGATAGAGCTTATAAAATTAAAACAAAGAGGGCAGCAAGAGGGAGGAGACGTGTTCAGCCCCCCTCTCGCATCCTCCTCTGCTGCCTCGTTCTCACCCCCCTGGTTTTTCTCTTATATGAATCTGCGGAACTCCGGAGATAAAACGTTAGGGTTCTGTATGTGCATATGTGCGCATTAATAACTGCACTACAAAAAAAGGTTCATGCCCACTGGAGCAACTTTGCTCCACAAGGGCTCTCCTATGACTGTATATTCTGAGCAGTAAATTCAGGAGATACATCGCATTTGCTGCTGCAGTGTGACACTCTTTGCCTAGATTCGAATCTACAAAAATTTGGGTTTCTATTCAATGAGGAGCAATCCTGTTGTCGTATAGATGGGGGGCTCTGTGGGCGAACATTAGACATGGCATTGGTATCAAATCCCAGGCCTCTTATTAACGCTCTTGGCAGCCTTGAGCAGTCATTACAGTGGATTTATTAGCTTTTGTGGTAAAGCTATATAAATAACATCTAGTCCATACCATAAGGTTTTTTGTTTTGTTTTTAAAGTACATCAACATTTTTCACCCTACGATGTAAAACCTCTTCAAAATAAATACAGAATGTAGATTATAGCATACCAAAATAGAATAAAAATGAAGAAGTGGTCACATTTATGTACAGAGAGCATTTGTTAAATAAGCAAAGATAGTAGCCAAATAAATAATCTTGACACATTTGTACTTATTAAGAAAGCCAGCTTCTTAGGTACTGAAGGAAGCATTTTTAAAAAGAAAAGAAAAGATGAAGTGTTCATTTTTGTTTTAATGCTACATAGAGTCTACAGTCGAATACATAATCAGCTAGATCTCTAGTGTCCAAGGACAGAAAAACAAACATTTATCACTGTCCTCAAAGCAGTCTCAAGCAAAATCAGAGCTGACTCATCCAGTTTTGGGGTGACAAAAGGGGAAAGGGAAGCTGTTTTTATTCTGGGTTAGTATTTTTGCTCAAACTGGTTTAAACCAGCATGGGGTGATTGTTCAGGCAAATAGAAGCAATGATTGTTGGGTTGGGGGACAAATTAGGGGGAAGCTACAAGCGGAAAGCTGTGGAGAAGTGAGCAATAGCAGGAAATATGAAAATGTTGCCTTTTGAGCCCTCCTTCTCCGTAATGTATTTAGCCTGATCCTTAATCCAGGCCTGGATAAAGGAGTTCACCCCACCAAGAGCACCCCTTTAAGATCAGTGGGGCTTACTCCCAAGTAAGCGTGCTGAGGGTCTGACGTCTACTCAGAAGTAAGTCCCACTGTGTTCAGTGGGGCTTACTCCCAAGAAAACATGCTGAGGCTCTGACGTCTACTCAGAAGTAAGTCCCACTGTGTTCAATGGGGCTTACTCCCATGTAAGCGTGCTGAGGCTCTGACGTCTAGTCAGAAGTAAGTCCCACTGTGTTCAGTGGGGCTTACTCCCAAGAAAACATGCTGAGGCTCTGTCGTCTACTCAGAAGTAAGTCCCACTGTGTTCAGTGGGGCTTACTCCCATGTAAGCGTGCTGAGGCTCTGACGTCTACTCAGAAGTAAGTCCCACTGTGTTCAATGGGGCTTACTCCCATGTAAGCGTGCTGAGGCTCTGACGTCTAGTCAGAAGTAAGTCCCACTGTGTTCAGTGGGGCTTACTCCCAAGAAAACATGATGAGGCTCTGACGTCTACTCAGAAGTAAGTCCCACTGTGTTCAATGGGGCTTACTCCCATGTAAGCATGCTGAGGCTCTGACGTCTACTCAGAAGTAAGTCCCACTGTGTTCAATGGGGCTTACTCCCATGTAAGCGTGCTGAGGCTCTGACGTCTAGTCAGAAGTAAGTCCCACTGTGTTCAGTGGGGCTTACTCCCATGTAAGCGTGCTGAGGCTCTGACATCTACTCAGAAGTAAGTCCCACTGTGTTCAATGGGGCTTACTCCCATGTAAGCGTGCTGAGGCTCTGACATCTAGTCAGAAGTAAGTCCCACTGTGTTCAATGGGGCTTACTCCCATGTAAGCGTGCTGAGGCTCTGACGTCTAGTCAGAAGTAAGTCCCACTGTGTTCAGTGGGGCTTACTCCCAAGAAAACATGATGAGGCTCTGACGTCTACTCAGAAGTAAGTCCCACTGTGTTCAATGGGGCTTACTCCCATGTAAGCATGCTGAGGCTCTGACGTCTACTCAGAAGTAAGTCCCACTGTGTTCAATGGGGCTTACTCCCATGTAAGCGTGCTGAGGCTCTGACGTCTAGTCAGAAGTAAGTCCCACTGTGTTCAGTGGGGCTTACTCCCATGTAAGCGTGCTGAGGCTCTGACATCTACTCAGAAGTAAGTCCCACTGTGTTCAATGGGGCTTACTCCCATGTAAGCGTGCTGAGGCTCTGACATCTAGTCAGAAGTAAGTCCCACTGTGTTCAATGGGGCTTACTCCCATGTAAGCGTGCTGAGGCTTACATCAATCCTACCAAGAAGCACAACAACCCTGGTAAACAATGTGATTCCCTTTAGTATAGAAACCGCCTCTATTCCAGCAAAACTTGTTTTCCATTGTTGTTGTGAGGATAAAATGGATGAAAGGTAGATTATGAATTTCGTAATAAAATACAATGAAATAAAAAAAAAACCCAGGGATCATAAAGAACGCTGTTGGGGAGGGAAGAAAAATGTGAAATTCTTTCTTATAAATGCTTCATTAATGTTCACTTTCTTCTTTAGGACCATGTCTATGAATTGTTGAACACGATCGATGCCACCCAGTGCTACTTTGACATCGTGAGTGTGATATGAATCAAGTATGGATGTTAGCTTCTGATTGTTAAAAGGCCAATGGGCTTTTTTTTTTTTTAGGGGGGTGGGGAATTCCCAGCTCCAGACCTTTGAGGCAGCCTTCCCCAACTCTCTACCCTCCAGGTGTGTTGGACTGCTGGGAACTTTAGTCTACACAGCTGGAGGGCACCAGGTTGGGGAAAGGTGACTTGAAGAGTCTGACAGGCCTCATTTGAGCTGGACGTTATGTATTCTTATGCCTGGGCACCTGAATACTCTGAGTATCAAGAACTCCAGGCGGTTTGAGCATTTTATCCAGGCAGGGTGGGGGGTGGGTGGGGTCGTTTCCTCTGAATGCAGTAACTGGAAATTTATGGTGTTTTAGCAATACACGGAGCGTTATCAGACGAGCGTTTTATACCACGCTCATTACTGGCCACTTACGGATGTTCGTGGGACCTTTTAACGACGCTGTCCACCTCCCGTGCGTTTCCTGCTCCTTCTGCTCTATTTTCGGTGACAAAATAAGACCAGGAAAATCCACTTTTTAAAAAATTGAAGCGCCACTTGCTGCCATTTCCTGCTGCGTCCTGGAAAAGCAGTGCGATAAAAACGCCCCACTGAATGGGCCACGTAGTCGTTGCCTGCTTCCTCTTTCTTCCCCGTGTGAAGAAAGAAGAAGCTGCTCGTCCCTGTTGTGGGACAGAAAAGCAATGGTAGGAAAATGGGATTTCCCCCATTTGATGATGCTCATGGCTTTTACACACACACATGCATATTGGTTGAGCATAGAGCGGGATTTACAGCATTAACCCTCAAACAGGTACTGTATCCACATTAGGTTTCTAGGTGGGCTATTACATCCTAAAAAAGCTTCCAGAGCTCCAAGCTCAGCTCTCTCCCTCTCCCTGACTATCTCCTGCTGCAACTCTCTTTACCACGAAAACTGAAACTTGCAGCTTCATCACAAAATACTTGATGACATCATCTCCTGGGGAAGGGAGGGAGCTAAGCGCTCATTCTCAAAAGACTCTCTCCTTCCAGAAGAAGCCAACTATATGCAGAAATCTCCTTAACAGAAGGAAAGACATTTGCCCACTATTTTAAGTGGTCAAAAACCGCTGAACAGGTTTGAACAATATCAGATTGTTTTATCCCAAAACGTGGTCTGAAGACACTGAAGGCAGCCACCTTGCTGAAGCTAAACAAGTCATGCTTTTCATTGCTTGGAAGGGCGACAACCCAGGAACTATATGTAGTCACCTTGAGTTCCACAATGGCCTGTTTCAGACAACACACGAAACCATGTTGCTTAACCACAAAATGGTTAAGGGAATTCCCTTAACCATTTTGTGGTTAAGCAGCATGGTTTAGCATGTTGTCTGAACCAGGACAAGAGTAATAAATAAATACATCTGATACAATCTGACAAACTTGATCAGCAGTTTTGACCACTTAAGCAGCCCTTCTGTTGCCAACCGTATAACCACAGAATCACTGAGTTGGAAGGGCCGCCCAGACGTAATCCAGATCAACCCCAAATCTCATTACACTGTATTGCAGAAAACAGAGGAGTTTGCATAGATATAGGGCATGGATGTGTTTCTGTATCTTCGATTTTTTTAAACAAACAAGCAGCCATGGCGATGGGGGATCCAGATCAAGGCCATACTACAGGGAAAAGCGGGGTTTAACGTTTTGAACTGAGCCACTGTCTAAGCAGGCCTTGCTGGGATTCCAGCAAGTGGAAAAGGATGACTCTTTATGATGCTGCCAGGAGTGAGATCATGCACAGAAATGGGAACGAAGTATTAGTCAACGCTAGCCCTGTGTTTACCGTCTTTCTCTCTCCACCCTCTTCCTTTTTCTTTCTGCAGCACGTGAATTACGATTTCACCAGAAATTACCTTGACCTGATTGTTACCTATGCCTCCGTCATCTTACTCCTTTCCCGTATCGATGATCGTAAAGCCCTCATTGGCCTGTACCACTGCACCCACGAGATGATCCACGGAACAAGGTCCAAATCCCATCTATCCTTTCGCTTATTTAAAAGATTTCTAAGCCACCTTTTAGAGTAAACCCTTCCAAGGCGTTGTGTTGCAAAACTTAAAACCGCAGCACATAATAAAACAACAAGAACATTTTTTTTAAAGAAAGAAACTAATGGTTAAAACCAGACAGTACCATATACACAAAGGCCATCTAGTATTCTTGCCCTAAGATTGCACACTTAGTGCTTGAAGCAATCCCTGCAAGTATCTATGGGCATGGAGAAGAACGTAACATAAGACGTGTCATGCTGGATCAGACCAAGGGTCCATCTAGTCCAGCACTCTGTTCACGCAGTGGCCAACCAGCCGTTGGCCAGGGACCAACAAAGCAGGACATGGTGCAACAGCACCCTCCCACCCATGTTCCCCAGCAACTGGTGCACACAGGCTTACTGCCTCGATTACTGGAGATAGCACACAACCGTCAGGGCTAAGCAGAATACGCAGGTACTGACTTGGTTCGGACGATCACAGCGGGGAAGAAGCCCCTGTGGCTGCGTTTTCTGCTCCCAGGCCATGTGACAGGGAGAACATTGTACCCACCTTACAACCCACAACATACAGTAGAGATTGTAAGGTGGATACAGAGCACACACAACACTATGTTGCAGGCTGGACAATTTTTCTTAGCACTACAGTGGTCCTAGCACAGGTCTGACACTAATAGTGTAATGCCTCGGCCTCCCCAAAGGAATTATTGGGTGGGGGGGATTGGCGCTTCATGCTGTTCTTTTCTTACTTTCTTTGACAGAGTAAGTGCCCTGGAAGGGGGGGTAATGAACATGTTAGAAACGGGGGGGGGGGGGGGAGAAAACAAAAAAGAACAATTTGCAAAACGGCTGGGGAATGCTAAAACTAAAGAAGGAAAGGGCCAGCCAAATGTCCTTTGGAAGAGTGTTCCACAGGGCGGGCAACACCACGGAGAAGGTTCTATCCCATGCTCTCCCCCAAGCTAACCTCTCTTGATGGTGGGACACATAGAGGGGCTTCGAAAGATCTTAAATTATGGGCAGGTTCACACAAGGGGAGGCCGTCTTTCATACATCCTGGCCGCAAGCCATTTAGGGATTTCATCCCTGCAGGTGCCTATCTAGTCTTTTCTTATGGGCACGAAGAAGATACTACAACATGCCTAAACAGAGTATTCGTATGTATTTTTTGTTGTCTGGAAAGGAGTGACCCTTGGAGGTGTCTGGCTATGCTGGGTGGGCACTGTCCAGGAGGGACGATGGGTCCTGTTTAGCAAATACCTCTGACTCATTGTTTGTCTGCCTTCAGCGATGCCAGCTTCCCTCGGTTGGGTCAGATGATTCTGGAGTATGAGAATCCCTTGCGTAAGCTGATGGAGGAGTTTGGACCCCATACTAAGGTGAGATGCTGCGGTGGAACCCTTTTCAAGTTGGGCACCGTGGCCATTCCTCTTGCAGGACGGCTGATTTATGGGTTTAGCACCTGCGTGGCTGTCATCTCCCTGCTGGAGAACATGTCGAGGAAATGCAGCTAGCTGTTCCTTTATGCGGCTGTGAAAGTGTGACGAACTTGTGTGTGTAGTTGCACGACTGTTCACAACATTTCTTAGCCACATGGTCCTCTTTTCTAAGCCAGTACATCTTTTAGGCACACAGATCTTGATGTAAGAGCTCCTTATGTCCCACCTTGATAGCAGTAGCTGCCTGCCTGCATCCAGCCTGCTCTTGAGGCTGGTGTTGGAAACACAGGACTCATTCGAATGGCAACTTTCCATGCTCTTAATCATGGTCTGGCACTTGAAGCTGGCAACATGTGTGTTCCTTCTAAAGAGCTATCGCTGTTTTAAAGCTAAATATTTTGGCTGGCTTGGATTTGAATGGGCAATTAAGACCTATTAGCTTTACAAAAGATCTGCTCCTGGTGGAGACTGTGAGGTTCTCTACACAAGCGATTTATTGTATGCTCATGATTGGCCACGCACGGAGGTTTGCAGGTCCTTTATGCAACATCGTCAACCTCCAAGATGTTCCCCGTGCTTTTCACCAGCAATCTCACTTTAAAGAAAATCTGGAGATAATGCAGTATTTAAAATAATCATGGTATGTCCCCAACATGTAAATCTGGCATAGCACTATAATTCCACTACTAGATGGTGCTGTTTCATTGAGAGGCAGTGTGCTGTAGTGGCTAAAGTGTTGGACTGAGAGATGGGAGATCTGGGTTCTAGTCCTCACTCAGCCATGGAAACCCACTGGATGACTTTGGGCCAGTCACAGACTCTCAGGCCAACCTACTTCACAGGGTTGCTGTGGTGAGGATAACATGAAGAGGAGGAGATCATGTATGCCACTTTGGGTTCCTTGGAGGAAAAAAGGCGGGATATAAATGCAATAAATAAATAAAATAAAAATAAACTTAATAGCACTGCTGAGAGGGGAAGTTTTCCATTCAAAATCATGTGGTCGCCGTCTAAAGGAGCCTGCCGTAAATATGGAAAGACATGTAGCATGCAGTTCTGCCCTCTTTCTTTCTCTGCCTGTTGTCCCTTCCTGCCCCACTGCTAACAGAGACCTCTCTTACCAGGCGGTGAGCAGTGCCCTTCTTTCACTGCACTTCCTTTTTGCCCGTCGAAACCACTCAGCTGATCAGTGGCGAAGTGACCAGCTCTTCAGTTTGATCAGCAACCCTGCGGGGATGCTCGCGCCGGTCAATTCGGATACGGTGAGTGTGCGCGTGTGTGCTGAGACAGTGACAGCGCTTTGGGCCTCTCCAGCACAGCCCATACTCGGGGTGCTTCCAGATGGAAGACTCCAAAGAGCTACCACTGACGTACTTTGCCACAGTTCTTTTTCTCCTGGTTAGATTTTCTGGGGTAAGAAACAGAATGGACAAAGGGGTGGGGGAACATGGAAACATTATGAGTGGAAGACGAGGATGCCTGGGGGCCCCTGTTGAATTCTGTGGATGAGGCAGGGAGATGATGATTTTTATTTTTATTTATTTTTATTTATTTTTATTTATTTAAGGATTTTTTATGGCGCCATTCAGCCAAAAAAGGCTCTCATGGCGGCTTACAAAAGTATTTCTTGACAGTCCCTGCCCACAGGCTTACAATCTAAAAGACATGACACAAAAGGAAAGGGGATTGGGAGGGAGGAGGAGGAGGAGGGGGAAAAGGAAAGCAAACTCAGGCACTGCAATCTTAGTTGGAAAGTTCAGCAGTTACAGTTGACAGCAGGAGGGAGGGGGCTCTCAGCTGGGGCTGGACCCAGGCACGGTGGAGAGGTGCCTGGCTGCTGCTTCCTCCCTCACTGGTGGCCTCTGCAGAGACAGTTGGTAGCAGGAGGGAGGGGGCTCTCAGCTGGAGCTGGACCCAGGCACGGTGGAGAGGTGCCTGGCTGCTGCTTCCTCCCTCACTGGATGATGATGATTTATTACATTTATATACTGCCCCATAGCCGAAATTCTCTGGGCAGTTTACAAAGATCAAAACATTGAACATTAAAAATCAATATACAACATGTAAACCATAAAAGCACAAAATTTAAAAACCATAAAAGCATTTATATACACACACATTTAAAACAACTATGAAATCTCAGCAGATCCAGGGTCAATTAGAAACTCCGCATATGCTTTTAAATGCCTGGGAGAAGAGAAAAGTCTTGACCTGGTGCCAAAAAAATAACTATGTTGGCGCCAGGTGGGCCTCGTCGGGGAGATCATTCCATAATTGGGGGGCCGCCACTGAGAAGGTCCCCTCCCTTGCCTGGAAGCCTGGAATGTTAAAAGCCTGTATACGCCATGCTCCACATTTTGGAATAACAATGATTCCTTTATTGTTAATTTCTTTTTTCCTTTTCTTCCCCCCTTTTACTTTCTTTTGTTTTGTTTCCCCCCCTAAAATTGTATTAACCAAGTTTTTTTTTTTGTAACAGCTGTTTAAACCCCAATTGTTAGGGGATTCTTCTTCTTCTTCTTCTTCTTCTTCTTCTTCTTCTTCTTCTTCTTCTTCTTCTTCTTCTTCTTCTTCTTCTTCTTTTTGGTTATATCTAATATATATATATATATATATATATATATATATATATATATATATATCTCCCACCGATGATCCCTTTGGAGAGCAAATATCACAAGTATCTCATGGGTCTATAGCATTCAGTGAGATAATTGAGGCTTGCAGGCCTGAGCAGAGGTGCAGAGTGGTTGGGGAGGGAGAGGGCAGCCTTAGATCTATGTAGGCTAAAAAGAAAAATGTTCCATTTTCCTCCCTTCCCAGATGGCCTGTGAATACCTTTCCCTGGAGGTTCTTGAACGATGGATTGTGTGTAAGTCACCAGCTTGTTCTTTGCTGTGCTGTTAGGCTGGAAATGATCCAGGCTGAATCCTAAACCTAAACCTGGGGCCTTGGCTCAATCAGCAAGACATTCTCCCTAAAGCTGCTGCCTTTCTCACCCCCTAAAGGGTTGAACTTGTAGGCCCCTTTCATAGGTGCTAGTGGGCAGAAGCAGAGAGGTACATGTGGACCAGTCCCCCTCCCTCCCCACAAATTTGGCACCACTGTAACCACGCCCAATGCGAAGAAACGTGGTAGTTTGTGACGCGTCTGCGTGATTCATCAGGCTCTTGGAAGTGGGAGCAGGGAGGAACCTGCTGCTTCACAGAGCAAGGATGGTCAGCGTCTCCCTGTTTCCCTACCCCTGTCATTGACCACCTTCTCCTCCTCCTGCTGCAGTTGGGTTCTTGCTGTGCCACAGCTGCCTGGCCTCTACGCAGAGCTGCCTGGATCTGTGGCGGGCGGGTCTCCGGAGCTCGCTCTACATCACTCTGGTACGGGACGAAGTGCTTCCTATTCACAAGGTGACGGAGGAGGCCTTCAGCAGCATCAAAGGGTGAGTGACATGTAGAGGTGCCTTAGACCCATCAGGCAATGGTGCCACATAGATTAGATGGACATCTCTCCCCTCCCCGGGATTGTCCAATGACCATTGCTAGAGTGGCCAGATGAAATGAAACAAATACCAAGGGTTCCTTTGTGTAGGTTCAGGAGTGAAAAAGGTCTGAAACGTACAGGATACATGAAACTGCCTTCTATTCAGACCATTGGTCCACCTAGGTCAGCCTTCTCTAAGCTGGTGCCCTCCCATTGGGTTGCATCATCATACCTAGCCCACATGGCCAATGGCCCTGCTGTCTGGAGATGATGGGGGTTGTAATAGTTCAAGACATCTGGAAGGCACCAGGTTGGGGAATGCTGATCTAGGCCAATATTGGTGACTCTGACTGGCAGCAGCTCTCCAAGGATTCAAGTAGACGCCCTTCCAGACCTTTGTCCTGATACCATTTTAACTGGAGGATTCCAGGGATTGAACTTGAGACCTTCTGCATGCAAAGCACGTGCCCTGCCACCGAGCTGTGGCTTCTCCCTAAAAGCACAAGAGACCATGAAGCTTTAGTGTAGCCACTCTGCGATGAATGGTTTTTCAAATGTTAAAAGAAATCCTTTTTCTTAGAGGTTTTTGTTGTGCACTCGTTACGGGATCTTTAGATGACGTGGTGATCCTCCAGTTACTCTTCTGTTTTTTAAGAGCACTTTCCTGGGCTTTTTTTTAGACTGGGGCAAATGGAGTATTATTTCTGAAAGCAAAAGAAAAAATATGTTTCTACCTGTGTAATTGGAATATTCCTGCATAGCACAACGCCACCTAGAGGTTATGTGGCAGAAAAGCAGGGAAGGAAAGCTCTTCAGGTATAGCTCGGATTTCAATTCTGCCACGAAACTGAAAAGTAGATGCAGCGATGAACAGCCTCATGCAAGAAAGCTCTAAATTCTCCCTGCCCCACTAGGCAGGTGAAACAACACAAGACAACAAAATATTTTAGAGGAGTTGGGCTGTGACCTCTCTCTTTCTCGCTCTCTTTGCAGCTATGGAAAACGTGTTGCTGATATCAAAGAATGCAAAGAGTATGCTCTGGCACACAGGTAGGAACATGTCTTCCCTCCCCGGGCCTTGCTTTTATCTGCCCTGCATCTCCTATTGCTCTGCTTTGCCTGCCCCAGAAAAATACCTGCAAGGGAACCAGACCAACTTTCCCTCCCCAGCCTCAGCACTTCCTTAAATTTTCTCTGCATTTGCTTCGCAGCCCTGTTGGACCAATGTCCTCAGCATCCCTGTGAAATCCTTCCTAACAGGCTTGCCACCTCTTGTCCTGTACGTTGGATATTGGCCTTTAAGGCTGCAGTCGTGCACACATTTTTCTAGGGGTGAGCCACACAGAAATCAATGAGACTTCTGGGTAAACATGTATAGGATTGCACTGTCAATCTTCTATTGAAGTAGGGGAAAGGCAGGACAACCCTGCTGTGTTATGGCTCCTCCTGCCCCATTTCCTTTGAGGTCCTGCCGTCCACCTACTCCCTGTGACATTGCCTAGCTTGTGAGGATGAGGGTTGGCTATGTATTACCTCCAGTGTTAGAGGCAGGATGACTCTGAATAACCGTTTCTGGGAGCACAAACAGGAGGGGGCGCCATTGCACCCCTGTCCTGCTTGTGGGCTTCCCATTGGGTCACCTGGTTGGCTACTGTGGGGAGATAGGAAGCTAAACTAGAAAGTCCTTCCGTCTGATCCAGCAGGGCTCTTCCTCTGTTCTTATGTAAGAGAACATTAAGGAGGGCTGCTTCCTTTATGTCCTGTTTGTGGGCTTCCTGGTGGCTGGTCAGCGTTGGAAACAAGCAGCTGGACTAGATAGACCTTTGGTCTGATCCAGCACTGCTCTTTGAATGTACAACAGGACCACAGAAACATGGGTGGGAGGAGCCCCGCAGGAGCCAAAACTGCCTTTACTCTCACTTCAACTGCAGTTTAAAAGGACATGATCCAATGAGCTCCTTCAGGTGGGGGAGAATCGCATTCCCGTACCATGGCTCTGCTTCCTGCTTCTCTTCTGCAGCAATCTGTAATAATTACACCAGGAAGAGAGCAGCGACCACGTGGCTTGAGCATCCTCAGTGCAGTTGAATGGGACAGCGCCCTCCAGTGGGCAGTTTATAGCGCTACCTTTCCTGCACATGGCAGGAAAACCCAACAAATATTGATGTATCCCAGAAGAGTCGGTTTTTCAGAGGTTTTATTTTTAGCACTAGAATGGGGAAATGGAGTGGGAAATGCACAGGAGGCTGACGGCGTCATCAGAATGACCTGCGAACATCAGTGAGTGTCCAGTAACGAGTGTGTTATAAAATGCTTGTTTAAAGATGCTCAGTGCTACTAATTCAATACATTCTGTTCCAAATTCATCCCATGTCTAGGGTAAGAGGTGTTACCCAGCACCTCCTGAGCAATGCATTCTGTCTCCATTCTATTTGAAAGCTGCAGCTGGAATTACTTTTTACAGGAGCTGCACAATGAAATGAATTACTTTTCTAAGTAATTATAAATTCAAAAACCTTATTGATATATTTTTTTAAAAGATCGCAGTCGTATTCATTGAGAAAGAATGAATACGACTGCGATCCTGTAAAAAAAATATTAATAAGGTTTTGAATTTATAATTACTTAGAAAAGTAATTCATTTCGTTGTGCAGCTCCTGATGAAGGATCCACAAGATCTGAAACGTTGAGCGTTGTACAAGTTTGGTTTAAAGTTTTTAGAACATTTTTTTCTATTTCGTATGAGAAAAATAAACCTTTTTGGGAATTCATAGCACCAGAGCTAATTGCCTCTTTTTCCTATAGCCTTTTCGGGGTGCTTCTTCCCTCTTTTTCCACAATTACTTTTTCCACACATGCACTTTAAATAATGTCTGAATAGGCAAACTCTTCTACTGAAGCTGCTTCAGTTGGTGTGTAGGAATATTCAAGTTTCTGAGTGGGCAAAATTTCCAGCCTGCACAGACCGCTTCATTGAATGATGAGGAACGGTTCCTTGTCACTTGAAAAGCTAGTGCATTCTTACTTCCATTTATGTTAATCAGGTGGGAAAGGGGGAAAGTCAAGTGTGTGTTCTGTGGGGCTCGGTACAACAACGCCTTCCCTATGCTGCGTTGTGCGGGTGGCAAAGGCATGCGCTTCTCTGTGTCTGGTGCATGGCAGAAGGGGCATGGGGCAGCTGGCATTTTCATGTGTGAACCATCCGCTTGGTGTCTTAACAGTGGGCAGCTGCATCGAGGGCGGCGTCATTTCCTGAGGAATGCTGTGCGGGAGATGGAGGCCATCCTGGCCAATGAACCCGGACTGTTGGGGCCAAAGGCAAGTGTAGAAAAGAGACGTTAGAGCAGGCAGTAGAAAAGAGCTATGGATGTACAGCAACTGGTCAATCTTAGCATGTGTGATGTGTGTGAATTGCACAACTGGACAAGCACAAGCGTGTACGTGTGCAGATGGGTACATACCTGCAGGAGGTGTATTTGCTCATAGAATCATAGGGGCCTACAAGGCCATCGAGTCCAACCCCCTGCTCATTTGCAGGAATCTACCACAAAGCATCCCTGACAGATGGTTGTCCAGTTGCCTCTCGAATGCCTCTAGTGTGGGAGAGCCCATAACCTCCCTAAGTCATTGGATCCATTGTTATACTGCTCTAACAGTCAGGAAGTTTTTTCTGATGTCTAGCCGCAATCTGGCTTCCTGTAACTTGAGCCCATTTCCCCATGTCCCACACTCTGGGAGGGTCGAGAAGAGATCCTGGCCCTCCTCTGTGTGACAACCTTTCAAGTATTTGAATGCAAATGTGAGGATGTGTGTGTCCGTGTGGGCCTGTGTTTGTGGTCGGTGTGAGTTTTGTCAGTGTGTGAAACCACAGGGATTCAGTGAAACAGGGGTGATGTCTAAAAATAACAAAGATGATCATGGCACCTTGAAGATTTAACAAATGCATTATGGCATACATTTTTGTGGATTGCAGCCCATTTCATCAGATGTCTGAAGTGTAAAACTAAGGTACAAGTCTATCCCGGGATGAGAGGGGGGATTGTAAACACAGCGGTCAGTGTGAAATGAAATGCAGAAAGTACAGATAGTGACACTTATTGACAGTGGCTATTCACAGAAGAGTTGTTGGGTGATAGGTCATGCTTGCATCTCCCAGCAAGACCCCACACTCCAGTACTATGAGACTCCAAGTTCTAGTATTAACCCCAGATTCTAATATTAACCATTTAACACCTTGAATAATTTTATATATTTATCATGTGTGCCCCCCATTACTCACCTTTTTTTTTCTAAACTAAACAATCCCAGACATTATAGCCTTTCTTCATAGGGAAGTTGCTCCAGCCCCCTTGGTAATTTTACAGGCTGCCTGAGTATTGGGGAAGGGGGAGAATAAGCAGTCAATGCATGTAATGGCTGTATTGCATCAGCTGCACTAGTTGCCAGTGTAGTTTATAAAACCAATTTAAAGAACTGATTTAACCTTTAAATCCTTAAATGGCTTAGGTTTGAGCTACTTAAGTACAGCCTTTACCTATAGTAGCCTGTCTGCACTTTAGGATCAGAATTAGGGGCCCTTCTCACTGCTTTGAGAGCAGTTAGGTTGGCGGGCACAAATAAGAGGGCCTTTTCTGCAGTGGCCCCACATCTGTGGATTGCATTACCATCAGGGGGCGTTGTTAGTCCCAATCATGATATTTCTTTACGAAAGTCTTAAAGCCCTATTTGGTTTCTGTGCCTTTTTCTTTAATTACGTTGACATAGTGTTCATTATAGTAGTCTAGCTTGGAATGTAACATAAGCATAATAACAGCTGGCTATTCTTTGAAATAAAAAGGATTTGAAACAAAAATGGTGTTAAGTGGATTACAAAACAATTTAGCTTGGTGGAGGATGAGCAGATCAGGTTCTGCAGCCCCCTAGAAATGTGTAACCAAAATGGTAACAAAATATAGAGGGAGGGGAATTCTATCTTGTAATATTTTATAGTTATATATGTTTATATTCTGTATATAAACATTTAGATTTCGTAGCTTCTTCCCTTCCACTCCCCCATCTTCCATATGGATGGGTCTCTGATACGTTGCCTACTTTATTTTCCCTGACTCTTCATTCACCGTAGACACAATGAAAATTTTGAAATATAGTGGAAGAACATAAACTAGAACACAGTGTGGCTTTATCAAACTCCATTAATTGGAATAATTGACACACACACCCCATTTTGGGTTTTTCATTGTATAATGCAGAATCCAAGGACATCTGCCAGTAGAATAAAGATTTTAGGAAATATCTTTAATTTTGGGATATGTTCACCCCTCAACACCTTTGGAGAAAATGAATAGGCTTTCCTTGAGCAAGCTTTCCTGACTGAAGGGCGAGAATTTCCTTGACCTAATGCCTCCTGGCTCTCTCGCTCTTTCCCTCTTTCCACCCCAATAGGCTATTTATGTCTTCATGGCCCTGTCATTCTGCCGTGATGAGGTCACCTGGCTTTGCCGACACAGCGAACATGTCAGCAAGGGCAAGAACCCAGAGGAATTCACTGACAGGTACTGATGATGTGGGGCGGGTGGGTTCCCCAGGACCTGAAATGGGGTGAAGGGGATGCTATCCAGCATGCTGAGCACAGATGGATCCTGGCAGGGGAAGGATCGCAACGCATAGGGTGAACAAATGCAAAGGAGGACAGAGCTCCTCTATTCTTAATAGCCGTGTAGAAGGGAGAATTGCAAAAGGTCTATTTATAAGTATTTTTATCCCGTACCTCAGCCAAAAAGGCTCCCGGAGCAGCTTACAATAAATCAGTAAAGAAGACAGTCCCTCCCGTCAGGCTTACATTAAAAAAAAGACATGACACATGAGGAAAAGGGGTTGGGGAGGGAAGAGGGGAAAAAGAAATTAAGGAGACTGTTTAGCAGGACTGATAGGAAGGCCCTGCTCCCCCTTCTCATCTCCCAATGGAGGCCAGATCAAAAGCTCCTTCTTCTTTCCTGCAGGGACAAGATGACCATTAGCCCTGTGGGGAGGGGGGGGGTTCCAACAGAAGCAGGCCCCGAGGTCTAGCTGATCTTACACCTGCAGCTGCCCAAATTTCCTCTGCTGCCCAACCCTTAGAGGTATTAGAGCTGTGCCTTCTTTCCATCCCATTCTTCTAACAGTGCTGGGCAGCCTGGGCCGTGTCTTGATGATGGCACTTTTCCCGCTTGTTCTTTCGAAAACCCGCAGCATCATAGCAGTGGGGTGGGAATGCTAAATCTTCATTGCAGGAGGGAGCGTGGGCTTTCTGTCCGAGCAAGCCACAGCACTGGTGGCCAGTTGGCTCCTCGGGCCCGCCCTCTGCCCCGCCTTCCCGGCTTACTGCGTCCTATCCTGGGCCTCAATCCATCCTTGGGAATGCCCCCAGCTTGAACCCGAAGCAAGGTCACCACTGACATATGGTGGAAAGAAGGTGGTGACCTCACAACAAAGGGAAAAGCCTGTGGTAAGGGCTTTTAAAACACGCAGTTTTGTCGAAAAAGCCTTTGGTGGCTGTGAGTACATGGTTGCGTCATATAAACGCTCAGTGGCACTGCACAGCCACCACAGGCGTATAAACAGCCCCCTGGGGGCCTCTAGATGTTTTCGACTACAACTCCCATGAACCTCAGCTGGTATGGCCAAGAGTCAGGGATTATGGAAGTTGTAGTCCAAAACATCTAGAGGATCCTAGATTGCCTGTCCCTGTTCTAACGGAAGGTTGCGAAGGAAACCAGAAAATCATCTAGTCTTCATCTCAGGGCAGAAACTTTTGTTGTGCCTACCTGAAGGAAGTGCTTCAAGTAACCTTGGCTACCCTTGAGAAGCTGTGCTGTTTTTTGTGGACTAAGAATTGGTCTCCATGGTTCACCTTTTGGGGCAGTGTGGCAAGGGGGGAGATGCTGATCTTTCTGGGGAGAAGGTGAATTCTTCTAGGAGCCCGTCTACACTTGTCTAGATGAAACGTAACAAGTTGGCAGAGATGACGTCAGCAGTCACGTGATGCTGTTGTTGTTACGTTTCTTCTGACTTTTAAAACCGTTCCACTTTCTGTTAAAATCGTTTTAAAACTAACCATGTGCCCCAACCTTTCGTTGTATTCAATGCCGTCTTTCAAAGTCATGTCTCGTGACCATGGTCTTTGCTTCCTGATTAGGACAAGTGAGGGCTTTTCTAGGGGAGGGAGAGCTGGCACAACGCGACGAGGGGCAGGGGGAGGGGGAGGGAGGGCGGTGAAAGAGGGGACAGAGGCTACAACCGCTTATCTTTCGGGGCGCACGTGGCCCCTTTAAGACGCTGTAGGGCTTCCCTCGTCCCTACGTGTCGCCCCGCCTCCCTGCCGGCTTATCCCGGCAGGTCTAGCTCAGAGTCACCGGAAGAAGGAGGTTTACTTCAGAGCCGGTATGAGCATAATGAAGAACGTTCTAAAGAAGAGTGTGCCCGGGTAAAACGATAGAAGAAAAGGTATTTCGATTGACTGGGCTCAAGTTGCATTTTGTAACGTAGCAAGGGAGGACGCAACAATGCACTTAAACAACGGTGTAATGAATAGTGTAGATCCTGCCTAGCATGGGATGGGGAACTGCGTTCTCCCTATAGACCTGGCAGAGGCTGTGCATGTGTGGATGTGGAAAAAGTGGCGGTGACAGAAGCCAGCTTTCTGCCATACAGTAGTTGTCACATATCATCTGTTTCCCCTCCTCCCCCAAAGCTACCTGGCTGAGCTGCTGTTTCTGATGGAGAAGCTCCGTAAACTGGTCCGAAAGCATCAAAAAGTCCTCCAGCGCTACCATGCACAGTACTTGTCCCACTTCGATACCCAGGTGCTCAGTGACATCATCCAGGTACGGAGGCTGCCAGGGGGACGGAAGAGCCGTGGCTGTTGGGGTTGTGTGCAGCAGTCTCCAAGAGTTCCCAGTCCAATCAGCATCCTTTGTCCCAAAGGGAGGTGAAAGAAAGGAGAGAATGGATAGGGAACTGTCCAGATGCTCAAATAAGCCATATGCAGAAGCTTCTCTCATAGTCCCAGAGCCAGGCAGGATTTATTTACCTCAGCGAGTGCAAAAGCTTAGTGATTTATTTTTTGTTTATAGATGACATAAGTGTCTCAGAAAAGTGAGTCTTACAAAATTCCAGTGGTGGTGGTGGCTGCGTGATGATGTCATAAATACGGCTGCCGCGCTATTATGTAGTTGCCACATTTAAACATGCATAACTTCTCACCCGTTTATGCTACAAAGATGATTTCCCCCCATGAAATGTTTCATATTTAATGACAAATATTTTTTGTAGTTACACGTTTTTTGTTAACTCCATTAGTTTTTGAGAGAATTTCATTTGACCGTATAAAATCAGTGTTCACAATGGTTATGTGAGACGTTCAATCCCTGGCATCGTCAGTGAAAAGGATTCCAGGTCGCAGAGATTGGAGAAGATTGCTATTTGAGACCTTTGCTTACTGTTGCCAGTCAGAATAGGCATGTTGGAGAGATATTGCGAACCACAGTAGACAATACAAAATCATGCATGTGGACCGGGAGACATTTTTCTCCCTTTTTCATAAGTCTAGAACCAGTGGAGTCATCCCATGAAGCTGATCGGTGGGAGATTTAGGACAGATAAAAGGACGGACTTCTTCACACAGTGCCTTGTTAAACTATGGAATTCACTGCCACAAAATGTGGTGACGGCCACCAATTTGGATGGCTTTAAAAGGGGTTGGATAAATTCCTGGAGGAGAAGGCTATCAATGGCTACTAGTCCAGATGGCTATGTGGTACCACCAGTATCCGAGGTAGTATGCCTATATACACCAGTTGCTGGGGAACATGGGTGGGAGGTGCTGTTGTGCCCGTGGCCTGTGTGTGGGTTCTTGGTTGGCCACTGTGTGAACAGAGTGCTGGGCTAGATGGACCCTTGGTCTGATCCAGCAGGGCTTTTATGTTCTTAGTGCTGGACTAGATCAATCTGACTCGGTGGAAGAGTTTCCTCTGTTCTGCTGTGTCGCAATAGGGCAGGAGACACTTCACAAACCAGAAACTAGAGGAGGGAATGAAGGAGGATAATTTCCTTCCCCTCAAGCTTTTTTTCTTTAAAAAAAAAAGACATTTATGGGTTGCCTCTATGCCCAAGGTCAGGCAAGGTGATATACAGCATGAAACCCACAATTCATTTAAATAATCCTGTCCACTAAAATCCGATGTAAATAAACCGCATACATACAAACGACCCATTGCCACCTCTGTGAGCCCTGTTGCCTCTTGCAGGACCTGACTGTGTGCCCTGAAGAGGAGTCAGTGATTATGTCATCCTTTGTGAGCTCACTCTCATCCCTAAGCATCAAGCAAGGTAATTATTCTGTCAGCTGGAGGTTGCCATGTGGTGTCCTGTGCGCGGTTTACCCTACTTAATCCTCCCTGAACAAGAGCGACTCAAATCATGTGCCGTGAAAGGGTAAGATCTTTGTGGCTTTAATGTTATGTGCTGATCCTGCTTACTTCAGCGGTGTGAGAGGGGAAAGGAATACAGCTCCTTGACTGGAGAAAGCTTTGATCAGGGCTCTGAGATTTGACCCTGAAGGTTTGCACATGTTCGAGGCTAAGCGTGGACTTTGCTGGATGCTGATGGCCCCAGAGCAAAGCTGCTGGGCTGAATATTTTGCAGAAATGGAACCCGCTTCCTCCAGCGATAAAGGCACTGTGCCTAACCAGGGCAGTATCCTGTCTGGCACTAGCAAGGACATAAATAACTTGTGATAGTGTAAGCTACCTCTGGTATTATTTATTATTTATTTATTTAAAACATTTATATCCCACCCTATATCATTAATGCGGCAGGGCCTTGCTATTTACTGTTTTACTCTGTACAGCACCATGTACATTGATGGTGCTATATAAATAAATAAATAATAATAATAATAAGATCTCAGAGTGGCGTACAGATAAAAACATACAGTATAAAACAATAAATATGCACAGTTAAAAACAAATTAAACCATGATCCAAGTTAAAACAATATATAATTTAAAAGCAGTAAAAGCAGTTAAAACAATGTGCCAGTGAGTTTAACCATCAAAGGCTTTGTTAAAAAGCCATGTTTTTACTTGGCTAGTACACCACCAAGAGTGTTTGCTGGTGCAACGGGGTGTGGGTGTGGGTGTGTTCGCGCTAGAGGTAGCTGATGCTCGTGCAATGCGATTTAAGTTCGCATTAGTGCTGAATAGGATACTGTCCCCAGTGTGTAAACTACTCCAGAGAGAGCTGTCCAAAGGCAAATAGTTCTCCTAGGAGTGACGGATGTCTTCCCACTGCAGTTAACCCTGGATTTTCTCATCTGGAAGGCCTAAACAGTGTGAAAGATCCCTGTGGCGCTTTCTAGTTTTGCCTCCATTAATGCTTGTCCTCTTTTGCAGTTGATGAGAAGGAGAAATTTGAATTCACTGGGCTGCGGCTGGATTGGTTCAGACTGCAGGTAAAAACCCCTGCTGGGTTTTTATTCCTCTTTCACTCCCCAGCAACCAGCTGATAGAGCTGGCTTCCTGTGTGTTTAGATATCTTACTGCCTATCAGAATTTTGCATGCTTCCTGCTTGGCCCTGTGATTGATTGTAGCTACATCCACTGTGGAAAAACAGCCTGGCAGAATTCTCAGCAGGCTCCCTGGGCCAGCGGACAGAGAAAGCTGGGGAGGAGGAGCTTTAGCTCAGTGGTAGGGCACCAGCTTTGCATGCAGAAGGTCCCAGGTTCAATCCCTGGCTTCTCCAGGTAGGGCTAGGAAAGAATCCTTCCTAAAACTCTGCAGTGCTTCTGCCAGTCAATACTGGGCAAGATGGACCAACGGTCAGACTCAGTTTAAGGCAAGTTCTTGTGTTCCTGTGTAATCGCAGTCCACTGGCTGGTCCTTGTTTATCTCCACTTACCTCTTTCCTAAAAACGAATCTCCCCTACAAATTGGGAAGGAGAGGAGCAGGGAGAATTAGCTGCTGCTGAGGAGTTAAAACAGTAGACCAAAGCAGCTGGCCAGGGGCTCTTCTTTCCCTGTGTGTTTAAATTAAGTCTCCTCTGGCTTTCTCTGTTTGTTGGTGGGGGAATTTGCAGAATATTCAGTGGTGCTAGGCTGCTTTCACATAGTGAATGTAACATGTAGCTCTGGTGCATGTCTGATCCTCTGTTGAATTCATCCTGGGAGGTACAGGCTAGAGACCTTTCCTTGTGCTACTGCCGACCTGGGAGTGTATTCCTGAGCAAAATCTTCAGTTGTTGGTCCTTCAGCCTCTCGTGGGTTCATAATATACCTCCTGTTAATTAGGCGCATCACATTCACATGCCTGTTCAGTCTTTGCTTGACACATTAATAGAAGAGGATTCCACTGCTTCCTTTGCTAGCCCTTCCATCAGCAAGGGCTGCCATGTGGTTAAGACGTTCTTCCTAGAAGCCCTTTAGATTAACGAGAAATTATGTTTGCTTACCGTTGCTTTGCTTCCTGCTTCTCTTCCGCATTTGAAAGGAGCTGAATTACATGGGAGGAGAGCAACGGCCACGTGGCCTGTAATTTAAAACTTCCCAGCTCATATAGTTGAATGGGACAGCGCCTTCTAGTGGGTGGGTTGTAGTGTAGCTTCGACTGCCCACAGCAGGAAGAATCAGGATATTTCAGAAGAATCAGGTTTTCCAAGCTTTATTTTTAAGCGGCATATACAAGGGAAGGATCATCAAAATGACCTGTAAACTTCCGTGAGTGGCCAGTCATGAGTGTGCTATAAATTGCTCCTTTTAAAAAGCCCCTGATTCTTCCTAGCTGTCCAGGGGAGAGTTCGGGCCGCACATTCACCACTAGTTGACTGTAGCTTCTAGTGATAACTTGCAGGTGTGTGAATGAGCCATCAAAGACTAATTACTTTTGAACTCTCAAAGTGCAGTACTGCTCAGTTGAGACAGTTTAGACATTCAGTGAGTGTTGAGTAACCAAATGATGTAGCTGTGTATGTGCACTGGCCCTATCACCCTGCAGTTTATAGCAGTCCTGTCCTACTCTAAGTATTTAGGGCTGATGAGAATGGGTTCTTTCTTCCTCCAGGCATACACCAGCGTCACGAAGGCCCCGTTGCAGCTGCGAGAGAACCACGACATTGCCAAGGTGATGAATCTCATCGTCTTTCATACTAAGATGCTGGACTCCGTGGAAGAGCTGATAGTGGAGACATCCGACCTCTCTATATTCTGGTGTGTACTTGGCAAAGGGGAAGGCAATACTGGCGTTAGAGCAGAGTTGGGGGGATACTGGGAGCCTGTTGGCTCTCAGAAGATAGGCATCCTGGCAGGATGTGTAGGGCAGTAGCAGAACAGCACCAGTAGTTTTCAATCAATGTGTTTAATTTGCATAGTTGTCCAATTTGGGTTTGTATGTTTACTTTATGAACTTTGGATTTTTTAAAGAGATGGCTGGAAAAGAAAGCCCCTTCAGCAGCCTTCCTCAACCTGGGGCGCTCCAGATGTGTTGGACTACAACTCCCAGAATGCCCCAGCCAGCTGGGAGATGCAGTCCAACACATCTGGAGCGCCCCAGGTTGAGGAAGGCTGCCCTACAGTCTGAGTCCCTGGGTAAAAGGGTTGTTGTTGTTGTTATTACATTTATAGCCTGACTTTTTTCCACTTGCAAGGAATCCAAGGCAGCTTACATAGTCCTCCTCCTCCTCCCCATTTTATCCTCACAATAACCCTGTGAGGTAGGTTACGCTGAGAGTCAGTGACTGGCCCAATTCAGTGGCTGTCTCAGTCTCAAGTTATCAGCCCATGATGGAAATTGAATAGCCACTTCTTCAGGGGCAAATGTAGGAAAACTACCAGCTATTGTAAACTGCCGTGAGTAGATCATTCCTCCTGAATGGCAGTTTAAAAGTCTATTCAATAAATAAAAGTAAAAACTACAACAACGGATGGCACAGGTCAGGCATTTTTATTTTAAGAATCAGCTCTTAGTTTCTTAAAATCCTTACATTCATATTGGTGCACAAACATATACAGAAGCACCGGGTTGCTCCCATTTGCTATGATTCCTGATGTCTCCTTTCCTTGGACAGCTTCTATGTGCGCCTCTTGGAGAAGTTATTTGCATCTACCATGGAGGAACCATCCATGTTGCGCTACGCCATTGCGTTCCCACTTCTGAGTGCTGACTTTAGCTGTGCCTCCCATCCCTTGTGCCCTGAGGAGGTGTGTATGTATTTGACCACTATAGGGAAGGGTGGTGGTGGAGAAGCAGTTGGAGCTAAAGAGATAAGGAACTCCCCTGATAGCTGAAATCATTGCAGATGGGTGCCCTTACTGGGCTACATCTTAAATTTGGCTTTTCTGTACTTCTATGTAGTCTGGATTGTGGGTACTCTTTCATCATCATCATCATCATCATCCAGTTGCAAAAATAATTCACCAACAACTGGCCATCAAATTCAACCTTATCAAACAAACTACACCATACTATACATACTCAACCGAAACAATCTTGGAAAATGCAGATCGTAAAATACTGGGACAGAACAATTCATACTGGTAAAACAATACCTTGCAACCGACCAGACATAACAGTCATAGACAAAAAAGAAAAACACACATACGTCATCGACATGGCAATACCGAGTGACAAAAATGTTGTTGAAAAGGAAGAGGAAAAGAGAGAAAAATATACACCACCGGCCATAGAAGTCAAAGAACTATGGCAACAGGAAAAGGTCACAATTATTCCGTTAGTCACATCAGTCACCGGCATCACATCAAAAAACTATACAGAAAACCTTCAGAAACTGAATACATCCAAACCGCCATCTAGAAAGCAGTCATAATTAAAACATGCTCAACTGTCAGGAAATTCCTGAATCTGTAAAAGACAGCTTGGCAATGCTCGTCATGTCCGTCTAGAAAAACCGCCATGAGCGAGAAAAAGATAATAATAATAATAATAATAATAATAATAATAATAATAATAATAATCTGCATCAGGGTAATCCAAATACTGTAACACTAAAAACAGAATTATCTGGCCTCTGTGAATTATGCAAAGCAGTTAGTTGTGCGTATTTTATCTCCACCGAATACTTTGTTCTGCATTATCTATCTGTCTATATAAAAGCCCAGAGGCCTCCTCCAAGCCACTTATGCAAATAGGAGAGAAGGCAGAGGCAGTGGACTGGCCTACTGGTTGGTGATGTGACATCGCCAACCAGTAGGCCAATCCACTGCCTCTGCCTTCTCTCCTATTTGCATGTTTAAAAATTCTGAGCTCGCAGGGCCTTCTATGGAAGATCCAAGAAAAATAACTGCCATCTAGGGAAGTTCCAAGATAGAAGGCCAGAGGGCTCCTCCAAGCCACTTCTAGGTTTTGCCCTCTGGCGCCATCTAGCGACGTTTCTTGGAACTGCGGCCTTCTATGGGAGTTCCAAGTTCCGAAGAAAGCTCACTGCCAGGAGCTTCCAGCCTAGCAGAGGGGCCAAAACCCACTAACCTCCTCACCAGACTGCTTCTCTACACCTGTCGTATGACGGGCTTTTTTTGCTATCTTATATATAAAATGCCAGAGTGCTCCTCCTCACCAGTTATAATTTTTGCCCTCTGGCGCCATCTAGCGACGTTTCTTGGAACTGCGGCCTTCTATGGGAGTTCCAAGTTCCAAAGAAAGCTCACTGCCAGGAGCTTCCAGCCTAGCAGAGGGGCCAAAACCCACTAACCTCCTCACCAGACTACTTCTCTACACCTGTCGTATGACGGGCTTTTTTTGCTATCTTATATATAAAATGCCAGAGTGCTCCTCCTCACCAGTTATAATTTTTGCCCTCTGGCGCCATCTAGTGACGTTTCTTGGAACTGCGGCCTTCTATGGGAGTTCCAAGTTCCGAAGAAAGCTCACTGCCAGGAGCTTCCAGCCTAGCAGAAGGGCCAAAACCCAACTAACCTCCTCACCAGACTGCTCCTCTGCACCTGTCGTATGATGGGCTTTTCTGCTTTACAAAACCATCCTTTTGTCCGTGTCTTGTGACAATGAACTAGAATAGAGTTTGGAACTCCTGGCTGGGGGAGGCCAGGTTAAGCCCTTTCTCTGTTGTCTGTGCTTTTATTCAAACAGTTCAGTTGCTGGAAGGTTTTTTTTTAATGGATTGGTACTGTTTATTACTTTTATTGTTTGTGTTTTTAATTTGTTTTTCTGTTATGTTTTAATGAAGATTTTGACCCTTTTCAGATGACACTCTTAAGCCACGGGGGTTAAGCATTTTAACCTAAACATTATGGTTTAGCGGAGTGTGTGAACCATTCCTAACCGTGGTGGCTGCATAAACCGTGATTTAAACACGCTCACTAACCATTTGCTGCGGAAGGGTGAGCAGCCTAACCATGGCTTAGCATGTTGTCTGGACAGGCCCAACATTTCAAATTCAGATTTGGCTGCCTTAAGCGCTCCCCCCACTTTTTTTGCGGAAAGGTGGGATTTCAATTGAATAAGTAAACCCGTGGCGCCTTCCACCTCTGAAAGGGAGGTGCACAAATGATCAGGATGGCATCTCAGGTGTGTCTTCCGTTCCCCACTCCAGTTCCCTCATCTGCGGAGCTGCGCCTTGGGACTGTGCAACAGCTTCCTGGAGGAGATGTCCCGCCACGCTTGCACGTGCATCTTGGATGCCTCCGCTGAACAGTGCAAGTTGAGCGAGCAGGTAGGGAGCCAATTCTTTCAGGGTGCTGGGCAGTGGGCATTGGAAGCAGACAAAGGGAGCAGAGGCATAGAAGCCATTCAGTGGGGCCCAGGCTAGTCGGATTGCAAGTATTCTGGCTGCTGAAAATCAGGGTGCAAACAGATGGGGGCAGATGCTGTTTTTAACCTATAAAGCCTTACACGGCTTGGGACCACAATACCTGACGGAACGCCTCTCCCGACATGAACCTACCTGTACACTGTGTTCAACATCTAAGGTCCTCCTCCGGGTGCCTACTCCAAGGGAAGCTTGGAGGATGGCAACAAGGGAGAGGGCCTTTTCAGTGGTGGCCCCCCAATTATGGAATGATCTCCCCGATGAGGCTCGCCTGGCGCCAACATTGTTATCTTTTCGGCGCCAGGTCAAGACTTTTCTCTTCTCCCAGGCATTTAACAGCATTTAACAACATATGCTAAGTTTGTTTGTTTTTTAATGGACCCCAGAACTGTTGTTGTTTAAATGGATACTGTTGTTTTATACTGTGGTTTTTATATTTTTGATGGTTTAAAATTTTGTATACTTTTTAATGTTCACTGGTTTTAACTTTTGTAAACTGCCCAGAGAGCTTTGGCTGTGGGGCGGTATATAAATTTAATAAATAAAATAAAATAAAATAAAATAAATAAAATGGGAAGGTGGGAGGACTCCGGTGGCCAGTTCAGCCTCCAAGCCTGTGCCTAACACAGGACACGTTGAGCTTAGAAATGTTGGTTGACCAAAACTGAAGAAGAGGAGGGGAGGCCAGGTGGGTACACCTCGTTTTGGATACTGCCAAATGCCTTGTGCTGGAAATGGCTGGCCTGACTCGTCTTTGGCAGGAGTCACTGCATGTGGTGCCTTGCATGGTCCTGCTTGTCTGCTTCAGGACACTGTCGTCTGGTTTCGGTGGTTGGTCTGTGAGGTGGGGCGGGGGGCAGATTGATGTGTGAAGGCTCCGACTTGGGAATAGTCGGTGGGTGATCGGGTCTCTTCTGGAACATTAATGCAAGACTTCCGAGCAGAGTTAAAATCGTATACAACTCCCCCAGATTCTGGCTGCAGTCTTTTGCTCACATTTTGGCAGAACCAAAGAATGGAACCTTGATGGGGCTATGGTGATAGAAGCAGCCTTGGGTCTCCATTTCTCGCAGTACTTTCTGTGGGGGAAAAGAGAATGGACCGCAGTCTAGAATAGATGGAGAGGGGCAAAACCCGCCCCTTCCTTGACACGGAGAATCCTGCCCCTCCCTCTTGGAGAGATGCAGTGTGTCCCTATGCACAGAATGCACAAAGGGCAATTGCGCTCGCCTGCTTTACAATACACATGCTGTCCCTTTATGCCCCATCGTTATAACAAAAGGTGCTGCATAGAATAAAGGCTTGTCTGGTTGCCTACCCCTGATATAGAGGAAAAACAGGCAGCCAGGTGGGTTGGGTAGGGGGCATGCAGGGGGCTCAGGTTCTCTTGCCAGTTAGGCTTAAGATCCCCCTCCCCGCTTACCCTCAAATACGGGTATCAGTCCAGTCTCCTTCATCTGTAACAGCGGCAGCATGTGACTTGCTATTCCACAGGCTCATCTCACAGTGCTGCTGTAATGTGGAAAAGCCTGCTATCTATGTGGTCAGCCCCAGCTGCACAGATCCTTACCGTATAGTCATTGCATGGCTGGGTTTAGAGGCAAGGGATCCAGTGGTAAGGGCCAGCATGGTTGGCCATACGGCCGGGGGAACTTGAAATATGACAGCAGTAGCATGGAATGAATGAATCCATGGAAACATTCCCTCCCCGCCGCTCTGGTGCTGCTGCTGCTCTTCACACCTAAAGGATATATCAAATCCTAAAGCCAAATGATACCCACCCACTGAGCCTTTCAGAAAGGAAACCGATGGGCCTGTTCAGATGACACACTAAGCCATAGTTAGGCCGCTAACCCTTCTGCAGCAAAGGGTTAGTGAGCATGTTTAAACCATGGTTAAGTAGCCACCATGGATAGGAATGGTTCACACGACACACTAAGCCATAATGTTTAGCTCAAAATGTTTAACCGCCATGGCTTAGTGTGTGGTCTGAACAGGGTCGGTGTGTGTCTGTGGAATGGGACTGCTGTGCCTGAGCAATTTCATATCATCCAGCAACATGCCGCTATTTGGGGCCTACTGGATGCCGCCAAAGGAACAGGACAGCTGTTGGGGAGAGAGGATACCGAGGTTTGATCCGAATGACTGGCTTGCAGAGCTACCTGGTGTCTGTGGTTGGTTCGGTTTCATCGCACCTGGTTTTCCAAACCTGGCTGTCGAAGCAAGCCTTGTCCTTGAAATCGTGATCTCCCCCTGCCCCCCAATTCCCCCCCCACCCCGCTACCATTGTGCTTGTCACACAGCCTGCCTTGACACACAACGTGACACCCTTGCATCTTTCCTATCCCCAGCTCTTGCCCAAGCACTGTGCTGCCACCATCAGCAAGGCCCGGAACAAGAGAGCCCAAAAAGCCTCGTCCAAGAAAGGAGAGCCGGAGAGGGACAAGCCTGGTGCGGAGAGTCACCGAAAGGACCGCAGCTTGGTCACCAAGTAAGGGCCACGAGCCTGCGCGGGTTGAGTGGGCTGTGTTTCTTCATACCAACAGGATTGAGCTAATGACATTCCAGATACCTTTGAGCCCCACAGTTCAGTTTTAAAACAACCTGTCGGCCAAGGTTGAGATAAACATCTGATGTTATGTGACCACACACACTCTTAGGGATTGTCTTTTGGCTGGCAAGAAAATACCACCATGCTAGTTCTTCCGTAGCAATCCTGTGTGTGTGAATTATTTGGGCTAAAACTGACATGGGCCCCATTCAGAAGACACCTTAAACCATGGTTTAAAGTGCCTTCTGAACACGGCCCGGCATTCTGGCTTAAGCACCGTGGTTAAAGCCATGGTTTAAGGTGTCTTCTGAGTGGGGCCATGGTGTTGGAGGTCTGTGATCACATTTTCTAATGTTGTGTGTGCACGCGTATTTTCACTTAAGAGCAACCACGGGGGACTCCAATTTTGATTGGAGCAGTGGTTCTTGTACAGATCATTTCTCTGCTTGAAATTGCTCCTTCTAAGCTCCTCCCAAGCTCCTTCTAGTCCCAGTGAAGAAAAAAGGCAGGCGAGATGCAGATACATTTGTTTCCTACAAGCGAAGCTAACAGCAGCTCAGGAACTGGGAGGATTTGGTTAGGAAAAATGGTGAAAAGGATTTATTTATTTATTTAAGAGCTTCGGCTATTGGGCGATATAGAAACACAATAAATAAATAAAAATGTTATTTATTTATTCATTTTATAACCTGCCTATTTATGTATTTACTTGTGTATTTATACTACTCTGCTACACCACAGTACCACCTATAGGTTATATAGCAGAAAAACAGGAAAGGAAACGCTCTTCATGCAGTGCTCGGATCTCAATTCTGTGGCAAAACCAGAAGTAGGTGTAGCAGATTAACAGCCTCATGCAGAAAAGCTCAGAGCCTTCAGAACAGGCAAGGGATAAAATTAAGATATAGAAGACACGCCTAATGAAGAATCTTGTCTGAATGAACACATTCAGAGGTGGTGGAGAACGGTTTTCCTTCTGAAGGAGACGTCTTCTCCGCTATATCTACCCTTCTGGGATTTGGCTCACCAAGGGCTTGTCTATAAGGCTTGTTTACCCCAACCTAAATGCGAATATTCGTATTTTAGGTTACATGACACAGCCGTCCATTCGCCGCAGTGCTGGGTTTTTAACCCGATAATGTGCATCTTCGCATTCGCGATTTACCGCGACTTTTAGATCACGTCTGAGTTTGCACTGCATTATGGCTATGTGTCTTTGGGGGAGTTAAATCGGATTTTGACTTGTGGGTGGAGCTTTGAGGATAGGACAAAGTGATTGGCTGATTTCCCGGTTTCGCACCAATCAGCTGCCTGGTTCGTTTGTGCCAATTTTAGTTTGGAGTTTCTCTGCAGAGCTCTGAAGAGAAAGCTTCTTAAAACAAATTTATTTTTGTATTTATATATTTATTGCATTTCTGTACTGCTTGATATGCAAAGCTCTCTGAGTAGTTCACAAAAAGAAAGAGGGTGAAACAGGCAGCCAGATGAAGGAGACGAGTTCTGCTGCCTCGTTCCTATCCCCCCCCCCCGCTCCCAGTTTGTGTGTTATATGAATCCGCATATAACGTTATAGGCGCTCCGCATATAAAATTTATAGCTTCGCTCCTCTCTCTTCTGTAGCTATGTATATGCGATGATGTGATAATGAGCATGTGCGCATTTATAACTCACTATAAAAATAAATAAATTCAGGAAATAAGTAGGTGTTGCTGCTGCAGGGTGATGCTGTTTACCTACATTTGAATAAATGAAAATTCGGGTCTATATTTAATGAGCAATCCTGTTGTCGTATAGACGGGGGCCAAGTTCTCGCCTGATGTGCTGTCCCTCTTCTAATCCTGCTCCCTGTCCCCGAACTAAATGAAGGGTATTGATGGCTCTGTCCCATTCTCAGTGTCTGTTTCTTTCCTCCTCCCCGCACTGCACGTCACCAGTCTAGACAAGCTGCACCTGACGCTGACTGAACTTTGTTGGAGCCTGAACCAAGTAGCCAGTTTCGTCGTCTTCGAACATATCGTGACTCCGGCGGAGTACCTCAGCGGTCAGCTGGAGATGCGCCTCAGCAGGTACAAGAAGGGAAGGGGCGACGGAGGAAGTGATGCGACAGCGTCGGCAGCGGGCCCGTTCTACGCAACGGCCATGGGGAAGTGACACAACGGCGGTGCATGCATGTGTTGCACCAGCCTTTTCCAACGTGGTGCCCTCCGGATGTGTTGAGCGCAATTTCCATCATCCCCAGCCAGCACTGCTGTGCTTGTTGGGGAGGATAGGAGTTTGTTATCCAAGATATCTGGAGGGCACCAGGTTGGGGAACACAGTGCTACACCTTTCCCCCACCTTTTGCTAGTAGGTGTGACTGGGGCAGGATCTATGCTACTGCTTTAGAATGGTTTAAAACAGTCTTCACAACTGTTGGGGACACATTTCATATACCATTTTCAAAGGCCCTGTTCAGAAGACACCTTAAACCATGGCTTTAACCATGGTGAATAAGGCTTTTTGCTTTATTCCCCATGGTTAAACCGTAGTTTAAAGTGTCTTCTGAACACAGCCCGACTTTCTGGCTTAACCACCGTGGTTAAAGCCGTGGTTTAAAGCATCTTCTGAATGGGGCCATAGTGTGCTTGGTGTAGATCTGGCCTGGGATAGGCAGAAACGTCTGTGTGGAAGTGGCACATCAGTAAGGCCCCACCTTTGTTAGGTATCGACTCCTGACAATGAAAGGCAGGCAGTTCCCCCCCCGTCCCCCCAACTTGCAGGTGCTCCCACCTGTCCCATACACCTGCTTCTCTGTGGACTGAGTGCTTCCATCCTGGCAACTGCATCTCCTACAGGTCTGCATGCAAGAATCATAGAATCATAGAAGAGCAGAGTTGGAAGGGGCCTACAAGGCCATCGAGTCCGACCCCCTGCTCAATGCAGGAATCCACCTCAAAGCATCCCTGACAGATGGTTGTCCAGCTGCCTCTTGAATGCCTCTAGTGTGGGAGAGCCCACAACCTCCCTAATAGAAGGCTGAAAAGTTTGAGCCGCCTAGCATCTGCTACCTAGCAAAGCTCGTCTTGCTTTGCAAAGCAGTGAAAGACCTCAGCTTTAGTCTTGGAGCAGGCTGTAGCAGCTGTCTTTGACCCCCCCCATGCCAGGGAATTTTGTAAACCGCCCAGAGAGCTTCGGCTATTGGGCGGTATAGAAATGCAATAAATAAATAAATAAACAAATAAACAAACACAGCTTTTGCCAGTTGCCATCTGTCAGAGGATGTTTCATCCTGTCCCTGACACTTGTGGGACTGAAGACTGCCCCCTGCCCCCCTTTCTCTCTTTTTAAAGGCAGGAGTGGGCGATGCAGGGGCTGCATGCAGCCCTCAATGGCCATTTTTTCCAGCCCCGCTGCTGCATCAGCAAAACGCAGCCATTTTGCAAGTAAAGAAGGCATGCGTAGAGTTGCCATCTTGTTTGCAAGCAGAATTGTGCTCCTGGGAGACTTTCAGGAGCACAGTTCACTTGCAAACAAGGTGTGGACTCTACCTGTACCTTGTTTTCTTGCAAAATGGCTGTGTTTTTTTGCTACTGCTGTTGGTGTCCGTTACAGCAGGTTTGGGCTGCAAACCCCATTGGATTCCAGGGTGGGGGTTGGGGGGGAGGAAGTGATGCGTTCTCACAACCCCTAGAAATTGCCCAGCCATGTTTCAAGGGCTAATTCTGCTAGCTCAGTCTCTTCCGGTTAGTAAGAAGTTTGGATATTTTGATACTGAGTGTGTTTTTAATTACGTATCCATTCTGCGCGTCCTCAGACAAGTGTTTTATTGCGCGCTCGTTACTCCACACTTACGGATGTTTGTGGGTCCTTTTGACTTCGTCGTCTGCCTCCCATGCATCACCTGCTCCTTTTTGCCTTCTTTCCATCACAAAATAGACCCCTTTAAATCCATTTTTTTCCTGTTTTCGGGAAATGAAATGTGCCACCATCTCCTGCTGTGTGCAGGAAAAGCAGCACAATAAAAATGGCCACTGAATGGGCCACGTGGTCATTGTTTACTTCCTCTTCTCCTGTGTGAAGAAAGAGGAAGTATCATGGGACAGAAGCGGGGGGTGGGGGGGAAAGTGATGGTAAGAAAATGCGATTTCCTCCCCCCATCTGATGATTCTCCCACAACCTGTTTTGAATTATCTTTGTCATGGAAATACTATGGATAACAATGTATGGCTGACATATTTATATTTTTGATGGTTTTGTAATACTTTGCGTGTGAACCACTTTGAGCAGGCGTAAGCAGCTTGGGGCCCTCCAAATGATTTGGCCTACATCTCCCATCAGTCTTTGCCAGGAGAGCCAATTTTAAGGGATTATGGGAGCTGCAGTACAAAACGCCTGTAGAGTATTTGCCTGCCGTGACTTTGAGTGTAGTGAATACAGAATTTCGGTACACAAAGTGACTATATGTTACCGAACCCAATTCAAGCTGCTGGTTTTAACCTATAAAGCCTTATACGGCTTGGGACCACAATATCTGACGGAACACCTCTCCCGACACTACGCTCAACATCTAAGGTCCTCCTCTGGGTGCCTACCCCGAGGGAAGCTTGGAGAATGGCAACCAGGGAGAGGGCCTTTCAGTGGTGGCCCCTCAATTGTGGAATGATCTCCCTGACGAGGCTCGCCTGGCGCCAACGTTGTTATCCTTTCGGCGCCAGGTCAAGACTTTTCTCTTCTCCCAGGCATTTAACAGCATATACTGAGTTTTTTTAAACTAACCCCAGAATAATTGTTTTTAAATGGATATTGTCTGTTTTTGTTTGTATTTTATGCTTTTTATGGTTTTAATATTCACTGTTTTTAACTTCTGTAAACCGCCCAGAGAGCTTCGGCTATGGGGCAGTATATAAATGTAATAAATAATAATAATAATAATAATAGTGAACTGCAAATATTAAGATCCCTGAGCTGAGCTTGCTAGGACACAGCAAAGCTGTAAGCATTCTGACTTCTTTGAAGGGGAGCTGAGCTGGGTTTAGTGCAGGCAGTTTAATTGAGCAAAGTTTTTTTAAAGCAGCACCATTTCCCCCAAAGCAATGGTGTTCAGCCCTTGTAGCAATCCCAGCTTCTTGCCAGCCAGTTGCAAAACTCAGAGCGTCATCACACAGGGGAAAGTTATGTCTGCTTCGTGTCGCTTCTCCACCTGCGCATTTGTCCCTCATTACTTCCTCTTTTGAAAGAGGAAGTAAACGGCGTGGACGTGGCCCATTCAGCTCACGCTGCTTCTCCAGCACACAGCAGGAGTTAGCGGCAACGTCCGTCTTTATAAATAAGTCGGACTTACTGGGGTGGTTTTTTTGTGGCGCGAAGGGGTGAGAGGCAGATGATGATGTGAGAGGGACCTGCAAAAAGCTCTGAGCGCCCAGCAACGAGCGTGCAAGAAAATGCTCGTCTGATGGAGCTCTCAGGCTTACGCGTTTTCCTTCTGCCGTCACCTTTCACCACTTCCCCTCCCCTCCTCCTGTTCTCATGCCCAGCCATGAAAGTGGGTATGACCTGCATTTCTGGGTCTGGAACATCACCTGGCCATCAGGGCTCATTAAGAAAGCCCCTCAAGCTACATAGCATAAGGCTACATTGGGGAGAGTATGGCTTGAAGGATAGACACTGATTAGTTGATGTCAGGTGTGGAGGTGCTGCCATTTTGCTGTGTTTTCTTCTCTCTCTCTCTCTCTCTCTCTTTTTTGGCTGGGGTACTTCCAAATGCCGCTCATGTCCCCGTTCCTGCCCCCAGGTCTTTGGTGCGGCTGGCAAAGCCGAACCCAAGCTCCTCGGAGTTAGCCCGCCCCTCGGAAGTCCTGGCGGGGGTGCAAGCCTACGCCACTTTTCTGGTGTCACTGATGCATCGTGTGGGGCTGGATACTGGGCGCCTCCTCCGTAGCGTGCTTCTGCAGCAGACCCAGTCACTGGATGCAAACGGCGAACAGACCCTCACCACTCTCTACACGAACTGGTACGTGGCCGGGGCATGACAGGATAGGGAGGGCCACTGTATTGTCATAGTAAGCACGGTGTCACTCACCAGCCTTGTCAAGGCTCAGCGCTGGTCTATTTAAAGTATTCACAAAGAGAGTTCCTCTGAGCATATATAGAGGGCTTTCCACAACCCAGCTGTACCCCTTCCAAATGTGTTGAAGAAAAACATGGCCGTTCTAGCTGGGTTGTATGTTCGTTTGCTTATTTATTACTTATTTATTTTATTGTATTTATGTTTATACCAAAGGAGTGCACATGATCCCCCTCTTCTCCATTTTACCCTCACAAAAACCCTGTGAGGTAGGTTGGGCTGAAAGTTAGCCACTGGCCCGAAGTCACCCAGTGAGTTTTATGGCTGACCGGGGACTAGAACCCCGGTCTCTAACCACTACATCACACTGCTTCTCAACACAATAACCATGCTGGCTGGGGATGGTGGGAGTTGTATTCCCAAACATCAGGAGGGGCCCTTAACCACTGAGCAGCCACAATCCTATAAATGAACTAGGGCATGAGTTCTAGATATGGTTGCTGTGACGTCACCAGCCCTTTACACTAGGCCCGTCACATAAACCCTTCTCAGGCCAAGTGCCGCCACTTGAAAACCTGAGGGAGGGTTAAATAAAACCTTTCCCCTAGCTATGAGGCAAACAGGTTTCATACAGGATCTCTGAATATACTGTGGGTATAATCTGGTGTAGGTGTTTAATAACTGCAAGGCAGGTAAATAATGCCAAGCTGACACGTGGTATTTGGTAGCTAACAAAATAATAATAAGTTTATTGTTATTTAAAAGCTTTAAATAAAATTATATAACTTCCAATCCTGCCTAATCTAAACTCTCCACACACCAACCACCTCACTCTCTTCACACCAATCCTAAGTCCCTAGAACCCAAACTATTCAATAAACATCTCTCTCTCTCTCTCTCTCTCTCTGTCACCCCGCAAACTCACATCCCTCACAAACTCCCAACACTCTCCTTATATACTCCTTCCCCCCACCCTACCTATTACATCACAAACCACACCCACTCAGTTCTAATGTTCCCTACTTACCAGACATACTAATTCAGATATATACAAGACAATCAATTGTGGGGTAACCCCACAGTTGTGTTTCTTTCTTTCTTTTAAAGTCAATGCCAGAGTAAGGCCGGTGTGGATGTGGACAGTCACTGAGGTCATTACTCTGAGCCAAAGCCCTCTTAGGAAGGCTTTCTCATGGCCATGACTCCAGTCTTCTCCCAACCCCATCATCTGCCCCCGCCCCCCAGTTTGGGAAAGTAATGTTTAGTTGTGCTTAGGTGGTAACAGGTTGTCCTTGGTGCTTCTTTCCAGGTACCTTGAGTCACTGCTACGCCAAGCAAGCATGGGCTCCATCGTCCTTTCGCCAGCAATGCAAGCCTTTGTCAGTGTCCCCAAAGAGGGGGAGCAGACCTTCAGCGCGGAAGAGTTCTCCGATATCTCAGGTACGCCCAGTCTGGAACGTACAGGACCGGGTTGCAGTGGCGGCTCTTCTCATGAATTTGGCACCTATCTTCCTCCTCCTCCTGTCTTTCCCCCCAATAGTTGGACTCAAGCCGGTGCTACAAAATTTAAAAACATATACAATTAAAACATATAAATAGAAGTATACAAAAGTTAAAAGTACAATTAAGCCACCTATAGTATTAAAACATTAAGATGATTAAAAAGCAAATGACAAATCAAAGGAATCCTGCGTATTAACAAAGGTCCAGACTATTCCCAAAGACCTGCCGGAACAAGAAAGTTTTTCCCAGCCTCCGGAAGTATGACAAGGAGGGATCCAGCCTAGCCTCCCTGGGAAGGGAGTACCAGAGCCTTGGAGCAGCCACCGAGAAGGGCTTCTCCCATGTTCCCACCAAGAGAAAGGCCAGGGGTTCCAGGTTGTCAAGAGCCGAGCAGTGCTAATGGCTTTTTCTGCTGCAGCACCCTGGCTGTGGAATGAGCTCCCTGGAGAGGCTTGCCTGGCATCTACATTGTGCTCTTTCCAGGGCCAAGTGAAGACCTTTTTATTTTCCTAGGCATTTTAACATTTTAGCACCTTTGTCCAGTTCTGTTTTAAATCTGCTATGGTGTTTTAAATTTATTTATTTAAAACATTTGTATCCCACCCTATATCACTAGGATCTCAGGGTGGCGTACATACAATATAAAACAAATAAGTAAAACAATAAATATACACAGCTAAAAACAAAGTAAACCATTAATCAAGTTAAAACCAGTATATAATTTTAAAGCAGTAAAAACAGTTAAAACAATGTGCAAGCCAGGTGAATTTAACCATTAAAACCTTTGTTAAAAAGCCATGTTTTTACTTGGTGCTGGAATAGAGTCAGCGTTGGCGCCAGTCGGGCCTCCAAGGGGAGGGCATTCCACAGTCGGGGTGCCACAACAGAGAAGGCCTCTCCCATGTCCCCTCATAGCGTATGTGTTGCGTTGGTGGGATGCGAAGAAGGGCTCCTCCAACAGATCTCAAGTCTTGGGCAGGCATATATAAGGCGAGGCGCTCCCTCAAGTATCGAGGTCCCAAGCCATTTAGGGCTTTAAATGTCATTCCCAACATTTGAATTCCGACCGGAAGGCATATAGGCATTGCTGCTCAGTTTTATTTTGGCTGTACTTTTATACGGCCGTTTTATGCTTTTACATTTTGTATGGTGCTTTATGCTGGATTGGTTTTAATTTTTGCGAACCATGGCCACCCCTTGTATGCAGATGATACTGTGGGCTTTCTAAAAGGACCAAATTCTACCTTTGCTTTCCTGTGCAGAGATGCGCGCATTGGCTGAGCTGCTCGGTCCCTATGGAATGAAGTTCCTGAGCGATAACCTCATGTGGCACATCACCTCGCAGATGGTGGAGCTGAAGGTATGAGGCCAGGAGGGGACTGAGAAAGTTCTAGGATTTGATCTCTTTCAGCATACCCCCAGAACAGACTATGCATAGTAGAAGAGGGGCATTGACTAGAACAGAGGGGCCAGGCGCTAGAAATTCTCTTGGTGAGGGATGTGCAGATTGGACCAGGATTACTTGTTCTCTGGGTGATCTTCTCTAAGAGTCATCACACAGGGGAAAAATGTGTTTGCTTACCATCGCTTCTCCGCTTGCGCTTTTGTCCCTCATTATGTCTTCTTTTGAAAGAGGAAGTAAACAACGTGCACGTGGCCCATGTGGTGGGCCGTTTTGATCGCGCAGCTTCTCCTGCACACAGCAGGAGTTAGTGGCAACTTCCGTCTTTAAAAATAAGCCAGACTTGATGGGGTGTTTTTTTGTGCCGCGAAGAAGGCTAGAAGGGGTGGGAGGCAGGCAGGCAATGTCGTGAGAAGGGCCCGTGAAAATCCGCGAGTGCCCAGTAACAAGCGTGCAAGAAAACACTTCTCTGCTGGCGCTCTAGGTCTTTATCTGTGCTAGCTGAAATATGCCCACAGAACCAACCAAATACCTGTGCATTGTGCTACACTTTCCCGTATCGGTTCCTCCATTGTCATGCACACCTGAGCCACATGACCAGGGCAGGATCTACACTATTCATTACACGGTTGTTTAAGTGCATTGTTGCGTCCTCCCTTGCTACGTTACAAAATGCAACTTGAGCCCAGTCAATCGAAATACCTTTTCTTCTATCGTTTTACCCCGGCACACTCTTCTTTAGAACGTTCTTCATTATGCTCATACCGGCTCTGAAGTAAACCTCCTTCTTCCGGTGACTCTGAGCTAGACCTGCCGGGATAAGCCGGCAGGGAGGCGGGGCGACGCGTAGGGACGAGGGAAGCCCTGCAGCGTCTTAAAGGGGCCACGTGCGCCCCGAAAGATAAGCGGTTTTTTAAAAAAATTAAGCCTCTGTCCCCTCTTTCACCGCCCTCCCTCTCCCTCCCCCTCGTCGCGTTGTGCCAGCTCTCCCTCCCCTAGAAAAGCCCTCACTTGTCCTAATCAGGAAGCAAAGACCATGGTCACGAGACATGACTTTGAAAGACGGCATTGAATACAACGAAAGGTTGGGGCACATTGTTAGTTTTAAAACGATTTTAACAGAAAGTGGAACGGTTTTAAAAGTCAGAAGAAACGTAACAACAACAGCATCACGTGACTGCTGACGTCATCTCTGCCAACTTGTTACATTTCATCTAGACAAGTGTAGACGGGCCCCTGGACAGCCACAAACCCAGTGCAAGTACTGATGGAAATGCTGTCCCGCTGTGCAGTGTGGTGAGGTGGCATGCTACGCCCTTTTGGTGGAACCCTTAAGACTCTCTCTCCAACTTTGCTGAATAAACCAGGTTGGCAAAGCCAAGGGAGGGGAGGGGAGGGGGTTTGTCTAGCAACCATGCACCTTCTCATCCCAGTCTCCAGGCTACCTTTGAGTCTGGGAGAAGCTCAGAAGGCCCTTCTTTTCAGCCTATCATTTTCTCATAACAGCTCTTCAAGCCACGCCCATTTCCTCTTCCGCCGCCACCCCGCCACTTCCATACTTGTGAGAGGATCTTGCTTGTTTTGAGTGGGCCTTTTATACCCCCAAGCAGGCCATAGTCTCTTCTCTTGGCTGGGGAGTATTTGGAGATTCAGCCCGGTAGTACCAGGCTCCCTCCTGCTGGGAAGGCATAGCTGCTGCTCACTCTTTGGTTGCCCACTTGAAACAGCTCCCAACTCCTTCACCCTCTTCTGCCAGCATATACCCCCCTACCTTGCCTCCCAGAGCCTCAGGGCTTTTTTACACAAGGCATTTATCATGCATTCATGATTTCCTACTCACAGTTGTTTACAAGTTGTTTAGATGATGTCATGACCCTCAAGTTTCACTTCTGTGACTAACCAGCACTTTTGACAAATTTTTTTAAGAGCATAGAAAAGGTGGCAAAGGAACTCCTTTTTTCACTTGTGTACTTACACTATTCCACTATACCACAGTGCCACCTAGAGGTTATGTAGTGGGAAAGCAAGTAAGGAAACACTCCTCATGTTCTGTGACAAAACAGGAAGTAGATGCAGTGGATTAACAGCCTTGTGTAGAAAAGCCCTTGGTGTGGTGGTGGGTACCCCTTGACCTCACACATCCAGGCTATACACAGCTTCAGGAACAGTGTTGGTTTTGGGCTGTCCTGTTAAGACGTCATCATTTTCCTAGTCTCTGCATGTTTTTATAGTGTGGTTTAAGTTTTATACTTTAGGTTGTACTTTGTGGTTTAATTTTTTTGTGAATGGCTATTGGGCGGTGTAGAAATGCAATAAATAAATAAATAATCGATTTTTCCTCCTAGAAACTAGTGACTGAGAATATGGATGTACTTGTTCAGATTCGCTCTAACTACTCTCAACCGGAGCAGATGGCAGCTCTACTGCCCCGTTTAACAGGTAAGGATTCTGCACAGCCCTGTTCTTCCATTTTCTGCCCCAGAAACAATGGAATAGTGGTTAAGTAGGACTAAATCTGGAGTGAGGGAGCGCTTGGCTCATCATGTTTGAAGCAATGGTTGAAATAAGACTTTGCTGCTTGGGAGCAGCAATGTCCTTTTAACCTACTGCAAATATGCAAAGGTGTTCAGGAGGACAGGTTTGAATATGTGGGCGAACTGTTCAGTAAACCCTCCAGAAGAGTCGCATTAAATAAAATAAAGATAGGTATGCTGATCCATGAGTTTTAAAAAATAAATCCAAAATCCAGGGAGGAAAGTTCTAAATCTACAGTTAGGCAAATACCTTTAGTAGGACTAACCAAAATGCCACATCAGTGGTCTAAGAGGCATGGGCATGGAGAAAGAAACAGATTTTTTTTTAAAAAAAATTAGGCAAGTCTTGTGGGCATGAAATCTGTAGTATAGACTCAAAATGTTAATTACTGGCAGATTTCAACGCATGTATCTGCCTGGACAGTAAGATCTTCAGAGGCTCTTCTCCAGGTAGCTATTAAGGAGAGGGCCTTTTAGTGGTGGCACCCCAGTTGTGGAATGCCCACCCCAAAGAGGCTCGCCTGGTGCCTACATTGTGGTCTTTTCAGCACGGAGTGAAGAGCTTTTTTCTTTCCCAAAGCCAAGAGAATTTTGTTTTAAATGTATTATTGTGTTTTCAGATCTTTACACTACTTGCTGGCTTTTGCTCTGTGTTTTTTTTAACTCTCGTTTTATTCTGTTTTAAACTTTTAAAGGTTTTATATTTTATCGTGTTGCATTTTGGGGTTTTAACTCTTCATGAACTGGTCAGCGAGCTTTGGCTATTGGGAGGTACAGATGTAGCCAGTAAGTAAATAAATAACAGATAATAGCTAAGATTCCCGGACAAAGAAGCAATGAAAGACCTCTATTTCTGAAAAAGTAATGGTTGGCTGTAACTCAGATCTGTTTCTTGCTCTGGCTGCAATACACAGGTTCTAGAAGAGGTACCACCATAAGGGATCCTGTTGTTGCAGTGCCTAAGAACCCAAATAATGCTAACTGCGTTGCCCATCCTGAGTGGAGTTTCTGTCTAAAGTGGTTAGATTATGATGCTATATATAAAGGAAGCTCTGTATAAAGGTCTGTTGTGGCTCCTAAAAAATCAGGTCCAATCAACATGTGCTCTTCCCATCCAGCCACAGAAAATGTCCTGAAGAGGATGACCATCATTGGGGAGATTCTGTGGTTCCGGTCCATGGCACAGGAGGGCCTTCTAGAGGTGAGTCTTTGCGCATCTGTGCATGCGTATGCACCCTGCGCAATTGTGTTCGTTCCTATTGCTTGGGTTTATTTTTGGTGATGCTGGATGGAAACACATAAGAGTGACAGAGGACTAATGGGAAAGTCAGTTGTCCTTACGTTGCAGCTGGCATGAAGAACAAACTCTTCCCTTCCCTTCCTTCACTTCTTGCATTCTGACTCTTGACAGGTCTTCACCAATCACTGCCCTTTCCTGATGGGTCCCATCGACTGCCTGAAGGAATTTGTCAACCCTGAGATGGACATAAAGGTATGTTTTCAATACCCTTTTTCTCTTCCTGGTAGGATAAATGCCAGGAGGGGAGTCTATTATGTAACTTAGCTTCTGCTAGGTGAGTCAGTTCTCCTATGCATCTTCCAAAGACTGCCGTGACAGTAGCGTTGGGTCTTTGAACCCTCAGCATGTTGGGTAGAATTGTTTGGGGGCGGTAGAGTATTTATTGTGCAGCGGCCGTCTAGCAGCTGTGCTGGGACTCTGTGTTGTACTAATGTAGGAATCCTGCAAGGGGCGACTTCCGTGGCCAATTATTGCCAGTCAATTCATTGCTCGGTTAAATCTGCATAAATTTACATACGAAATAGCTAGGGCGGTGCACGATTCGGCCACAGCCTCGGAATTCCAAGGCCTGAATCATTCACAGCCCTAGAGAAAGCAAAGCGTCCTTCAGAACATAAGGGAAATCCTGCTGGATCGCTATGCAGCCTGTTGCCTTTGGTTAATGGGTTTCAGCCTGGGCCTGAAGGCTGAAGTTTTAGGAGTCATGCTGTGCCATCATTCCAGCTCCTTAAACTCTGCACGGCTGGACGGTTTACATCAGCACAGAGCGGGAGTGAACAGAGTACACAGGCGTGCATCTCTGCCTTGTCCACCTGAGGCTCATCTCCACCCCACTCCCAGGGAAGAGGGGCCGTGCCTCTTTCCTGTTCCAGTTCTCTCCCGGCTGCTAAAGCGATGGGGCGTCTTTCTGTTGGGCAACTCTCTCGTCTCCCTCGGTGCTGCTTATCCATCCGACATACCAGGGCTTATCCCGCTCAGAGCTGGCCGATGCTGCCGTGGCAATGACGCGGTGTCCTTGAGAATCTCCGGAGCCTTTCATCTCGCTCTGTGACGTGCCGATGCAGATCTCGCCCGCCTGCAGAGCACCCGTTGTGCGGGTCTCAGCTTTGGGTCAAACGAGTAAATTGGTTCTGCTTTGAAGTCCGGCTGGCAGAACCGTCAGAGAAAGCGGCCCCTCAAAGGGTAGCCGGTATCCTTCCTCCTGTTTGATTTTGCGAGCAATTGAGTTTACAGCAATTGTGGGGTGGTGAGTGGGTTGTCGTAAGGATTAGTGAGATAATGTATGTGAAGTGCTTTGAAAGCTCTCTGAAGGGTTATATAAAAGTGTCAGATACAGTAATAACAACAACAATAATCAGAAAGCTAGGAGTTCTTTGTCACTTGAAAGAATGTGTCCTCCCACATCGGCAACCAATTATCCTATTAGAAGATATTACTTCTGTTGCGTTCACCCCACTCCTCTGAGTGGGGAGAAGTTGCAGGGGTGCAGCACTTGAAAGGAGGTCACGGAAGACTTACGGCATTTCGTAACATGCAAGTTGAGCACAGGCGGAGGAGACGTGGCTTAAACACTCCCGAGTCTAGTGCTCCCACATCAGATCTGTAGTGAGATAGTCCACGGTGTTTACAGAGCCCAGCTCTCTGGTTTAGTTTGCACGACATGACAACTTACCAGGGGAGATCACCCACGGTGGGTTCTTGTGTCATCCGAACCCAGTGCCGATTCCGCAGGGTGGCTTATTTTTCATGAGAAGCCATGGTTTGTTGTTGGGTTGTTCAAGAGGCTTGTTTTCAGGATGGCTTGTTGAGGTGACCGAACCTGGCAGGGCAGCTTCATCATTGGTGGTTGGGAAGGGCTGGTGAGCCTCCCCACCCCCCAATTCTGCACTGCGGTAACCAAAATTCTTGGCCCATATTCTGCAAATAGAACAAACATATATCACCTAAGTGAGTTTGAATATATATGCATCTATATATAGCACATCTGTCTATGTTGACGCTCCATCTTTAGTCATAATTAACTAAGGCCAGGCTGAGTATTTGCGTTGAATTCTTAAATTCGAACACTATTCAGCCTACCCTAAACAGACGAAACAAGAAATTGTAGAGAGCGGGATGTAATGTTTGGTTTTGCTACAGTGCGCAGTGCCGACTTAATTTGAAGATGCTTAGATTTCTTTCTTTTCCCCCTCCCAAATAGTGTTTGAATCTAAATTGCAAGACACACAGAACTATAGAATAAAGGATTGCACACTTGGGCTAAAAAGCCATGTAGTTGTTATGTGGAGGGTGGATGTGTATGTGCGGGGAATGGAAAATTAACGACATATTTTTAAACTATGATTGTACGTATGAATCATCAACTCGTGAACTTTCTGCCCTGGTTCCTTTTTCTACTTTGTGTCACAGATGGTGTACAAGCTGCCATGGCCAGGAATTACTCACGGAGGCATTGCTTTGCTTTTTGTCATTTAAGTTGCCCTACCTGTATCCCTTAATTCTGAACTTCATGGATTATTCACCCCTTTCCTCCATTGAAAAAAAATATATTATTCATTCTCAGGTTGTGCTGGTTCCTGCCTCTAGGGGCAGCTGTTCACTGCAGGATTTGGCTCCAGTGCTGTTCCTGTCCCTAAGCTAAGAATGTAGATGATGGGGGCTGATTAATTCCAAGGCGAGGTGGTTAGTGCTGTTCTCTACCTACCCACTTTCACCTCCCTGCTGCCTGAGACTTAATTACAATGATGATTAGGGTGAGGCCCCGTGGATAAATAGAGCAAAACCTTGATTTCCATTCCCAGCCAGTTGCAGCGGGGAAAAAGGTATTTGGATTTGGGCAAGCGAGGCGGTGAAACATCTCTCCTGAGCGGAATGACAATGGGGGCACAAATCAAACCCTTGTCAGGAGCCATCCAGAAGAAGGGAGGCAACCAGAAGGCTTGTGTGGACACCAGAATCATAATCAAATGTCCTCCTTAGGACCCAGTTACCGGAGGGGTTGGAAGGCCATTTTTACCCATGCCAGACCCTATTCTTGTCAAGGGGGCGGGGCGGGGGGAATGGAGGTGGGGTTGGTGGGATGGCCACCTAGCAATTGTCCACCCTAAGCATTCAAGGTCCATTTCCCCTAACAGAACCTTGGTGTTTACAAAGGCTCCAGGTGAGCTGTCAGGTTCATAGGAATGTAGGACCTTTGGTCCATCTAGCCCAGTATTATAGACACTGACTGGCAGCAGTGGCTCTCCAGGGTTTCAGGCCTCTCTCCCAGCAGGCATTTGCTGCAGCCAGAGAGTAGCGATGGGGCTGTCCAGAGCTGTCTGTTGTTCTCACCACGAGCCCCACAGCCAGAAGCAGCAGCTGCACAGCTCCTACAGGAGCCCAGCCAGATCTTGCATGATCCCACAGAAGCTTGGCCAGGTCCATTTTATTAGGGTGTGCACCCAGGGATACATATATATATTTTAAAGGCAAACATTTATTGAATGCTCAATCATGGGCGTTATTTTTATTCGTTTATTCATTAAACACCGTAGACCCTTATGCTGTGCTCTGCATTCAGCTTGCCTGACCACAGCTGCTCAAGCAGAGGCCGAGGGGGCCGAAGCTCCCAGAAGAGCAGTTCCTTTTCGTTCCTGCTGCCAGGAGCAAAGCTGCTCTCTTGAAGGCAGCGGTTCTTCAGCATGGTGGCAGAGCAGCTAGAGGCCCGTTCCCAGTGCATCTGGATCCCCCTCTGGATCCCTACTCAATGCCCCATCCCCAATTCAGCGCTTCTTGCTTGAGACATTAAGGTGTCCTGGGCACACCCCTTGCGCATGCCTACGGCCAGGTCTCGCAAGACCCAGGACAACGCTTGCTCTAGCTTCATGACCCATGGTGGCTAGAGGGAGGGCTGCAGCAGTCGTGGTACATCTTTATCTCTTGCTGCTTGTGCTGGCCCTGTGGTGTGTGTGTGTGTGTGTGTGTGTGTGTGTGTGTAGACTGAGGGAGTGATGGTGAATAGCTGCCTAGCAACCATGCATACTCCCCCCACACCTTTTACATGCACCCAGAGTGGCACGCTTGCTGCTGCCTTGGTCATCACTTCCATACCATTGCAAAAGCTTCCACCCACGTGGTTCCTCTAACTGTGCTTTCGCATGCCACCCAAACTATACCAGAGAGATCCTTTTAGAGGAACCAACTGGGCAGAATCCTTTACGTGGACTCCAGTCAGCAATGTGAGTAACTAAGGGGTGTGGAATGTGTGTAAGGGGTCTAACGGAATGCTATGGCAGGTGGGTGCATGCAGTGAGAGGAGCCTGAGGTTTCCTTGCCCAGAGCTCCATAATTCTTGGACGCAGACTGCAATCTGACATGCAGAGATTGAAGGGAGCCATTCCTTAACTGTGTACAAAAGTACCTAACCTTAATCAGTCCTTTGGTGGCCAGAGAGCAACAGAACACTCACCCGTGGGGGTTGCATAAACATCACACAGAGTCCTTGTTGTATCGAACTGAAGTTCTGGGTCTCTTTGACCCTCCGTGTTGTGCCTTTTCCCATGTGCACATGCCTGACAATCCAGAACCTTGCATCCACGCTGCTGGAGGGAGCAGTGTCATATCACCAAACCAAAACTATGTATCAGCAGCGGAAAGATCAAGCCAAGGGTATGAAAGGAGACAAGAGAGCCAGGATTGCATCTTGGAGAAATTAACTGTAAGATTGGTGGTGAAACCAAAGTGAAACAACAGCCTAATTTCTGGAGAAACACCAGGCTGCGTTTGGTGGAAAGCTTGCAGCAGAAGTGCAGTTCAGTCAGAAGCATTCCGGCATGTCCACTGTTGTAGCCAGTTGACACTGCTGGTCACTGAGACAGATTTGGGTTTGTTGTCTCACACCTCTGGATCATCCCATGTGAAGCAAGGATATGTTATCTAGGATGTGGAAAGGCAGTTCTCCAGAATTTGAAGATAATGCTAAGTCTCTGAATGTTCTCGTTGGTTGGGCTGTGGCTGGGCCATTTGCCATTTCTCCCTTGGAACCAAGGGGCTAATTTGACTGGTCTTATCCATTCGTGTCCCAACTGGATGATCAATTGTGCAAAGCTGGGATTTGGTCCTGCAGCAAGAATATTCATAGAATCATAGAATAGCAGAGTTGGAAGTGGCCTACAAGGCCATTGAGTCCAACTCCCTGCTCAATGCAGGAATCCACCCTAAAGCATCCCTGACAGATGCTTGTCCAGCTGCCTCTTGAATGCCTCTAGTATGGGAGAGCTCACTACCTCCCTAGGCAACTGATTCCATTGTCGTACTGCTCTAACAGTCAGGAAGTTTTTCCTGATGTCCAGCTGGAATCTGGCTTCCTTTAACTTGAGCCCATTATTCCGTGTCCTGCACTCTGGGAGGATCGAGAAGAGATCCTGGCCCTCCTTCTTGGATGCAGAACAATGACTAAGAGCGTCTCTACACACTGGAAAAAATCCCACAAGTTTACCAAGGCTTCCGTCCTATGCAGCCTTCCCATAATGATGACATGGTCTTTTACACCCAACCATGTGATTTTGAATTGAAAATTTCCCTTCCTGGAAAGGCTCCATTGAGTTGAATGAAACAGCACCCTCTGGTAGTGGAATTGTAGCGCAATGCCGAGTTTACACATTGGGAAATCCTGTGATTTCCAGATAATACCCCATTATCTCTAGTTTTTTTGCTTTGTTTTTTTAAAGCAAGATTCCCCAGGGATAGCGCAGGAGACATCCTGGATGTTGTTGATGTTGTGTAATGGACCTGCAAACTTCCATGCACTAAATTGCTTGTTTATAGATGCTCTAAGAATGGGGTGTACAGAAAGTAGATCTGGATCTACTGGTAGATTTCTGGGTGATTTGCAGTAGATCGGCAAGGGTTTCTGGCTTCCATTTTTTAAAACAATACTAGCAACAAAATGAGCTTCCCCTCCTCAAAATAAATTTCTGGGCTCAAAATTCTTAAATCCTTTCCCACCAGGCCCCAGTTGGTGGTTCTTGGAGTTCCAGCAAAAAACAAAGTGTAGATCTGCAAACCTGACGTGTTCCCCCTTCTAAGACATACCTTGTCACCCATGTGAGGATTAGGCAGGGCGAACATTTCCAGGGCCGCTATATTACGTGGGTGGGCAAAGCACCTAAGCCTGAGACAAGGCGCAATAGACTTTCCCTCACTTTCTCACTGTCACACCTGTGACAGAAGAGGATAGACAGGTGAAGGTGGTGAGAAGGCTGTTCTGACAGCAGCAGATCTGCAAGGCTGCCATGTAGGGAGTCTCCACAGATTCCAGGTTTCCTTGTGAGAGGGAGGACCAGGCCAGCTGTCTGGCAAGAACTGAGAATGGGAGAGTTAAGTCGATCAGTAACGGGAGACACAGAGATGGGTGGTTTGCAGCACTAGTGAAATACCCTGGGTGAGTGTGGGGGGAGTGCGGTCCCTCCCCTTGTTGTGATGGCCGTCTTAGCTACTGTTTTTAAAAGGCCACGTGGGGTATGATGGCTAAAGGGGGAATGGTGATTTGTGGATTTCATAAATGGCCTCCTTCTAATTCCAGAAGTGGTGGTATGAAAAGCTCCAGGTAAACAATGAACAGAGAGATAAAGTGATTCATACTTTGTGGTCCCCAAACACCCCAGACAGTATACAGCCATTATGTGACTAACCATGTCCCCCCACCCCATTCCCCAGTCCTGGCATGATCTAAAATGTGCCATGATCATATTTATGGAACGTGTCTTTTGACCTCAGGACAAACGTAACTGTTCTCTCACCCCTAAGTCATTGGCCTGTAGGAATTGCATGTGAGCGCATGCATATACGCAGGTGAGCCCCCGCACTCCCACAAAAACACACACAAACACAGGCATGCAAGGGCTTCAAGGCCATGGTGTAACTTCAGGCAGGCTCGCGCTCCAGGGACTTCCAATCTCAGAAATCAAATCATGCCTCTGTGTGTTTTGTGTCTAGTCTAGGGGGCTGCCGAGGTATCCAGTTTTTGCCCTCCCCACAATTTCCACCTTCCGTTACTTCCATTATCCAGTGTAAATTATTTCTCCTCTCCCGAGCCTGCACAGAATTCCATGACCCAATTAAAGCACAACATGCAAAGGAGCCTGATTTCTATGGCATGTTTTATGTTTTGCCGGCTGCTGGATTTGAAAGGGAGTTTTTTTGGAACTCGCTGTTCTACACCTGCTGACTTCTGCAACTGCCTAAATTTAGAATGCACTACTTGGCAACTATTAAGGTGCTTTAACTTAGGTGTGTGTGCACGTGTGTGTGTGTATTTATTTTACTCTTGGCAGCTCCACAGATCTATGGGTGTTGGCATCTGTGTTGCAGCCTCAGGCTTCCAGAAGGCTATTGATTCAGTGATCTTGCAGCCTCAAGAAGGTTAGCTGGCTGAGGTGCAAGGACCCGGCCCAATCAAGCCGACAGGAGCTAATGCCCTTGTTGTGTAGCTACATGTAGCCTGGCTCAGCCTCCCTGCGGCTCTGCTGCCACTGTCTTCTTTCAACTGCTTCGAGACATCACCTCTTCTCTGGGTATCTTTCAAAGCAGCATCTCTCCAGGGATGTGGGCAAAGCCGGCACTGTAGGCTTCTCTTTCCTTTGAAGAGTAAGCTGCGTCTAATCTTCCTTCCCTTCCTCTCCCCTCCCCGCAAGCTGTTCGTAAAGAAAGACCATTGGCGGCAGAGACTCAACTGTTGCACTAATGAAAAAGGCTGTGTCCCACAGAGATTTTAAAAGGTGTTTGTGCATCTCTTGGCTGATTCTTGTGTCGCAAAATGGTGTCACTAGGTGGTACTGTTGCGCACAGCCATCTGAGTTCCCCATCGGCATCCATGCGAACAAATGCTGGCCTTTGCGAGCGGTGCGGGGGTCGGTCCTATCATGAGGCAGAATGAGGCGACTGCCTCAGGTGGCAGATACTATGGGGCAGCATTGGCAGCTTCCCAGCTGCTCCTCATGAGTTCAACAGCTATTTCCCTGTTTTGGAGATCAGAGCTGTGTATGCCATGTATCCTAAGCTAGGGCCTTTTGCTGCCTCAGGTGTGGTGGAGGATGCTATCCCATCACCTGCACAGAAGTAAGATTCAACTCCCAGTCCTGTTAGCTTTTCTACATGAATTGGGGAGAGGGTGCCATCTTGTATGTTACCTCAAGCAGCAAAATGTCTTGGACCGGCCCTGGAGCAGGGGAATGGATTTTCCCTGGCAGGGCTGAACAGGTAAGCAGGGATGGGTAGCTTCCCCAAAGCTCACTTCGGATACAATTGGTGGTGAACTGAACTATTGCGAGGAAATTGGGGTGGGGTGGGGAAACTCATCAAAGGTTTGGCATGTTTTCCAAGTCAATGTAAGTCGAATTCAAACTTGCCGCCATTTTGGACATACGCGGGTTTGGGATTTATGGTACATGTGACATTAGGGGGCAGACAACCCAGTGCCCTCTAGATCTTTGGGATTCTGCCTGTCATCAGCCCCAGCCAGCATGATGGGAACAATGGGAGTTGTAGTCCAAAACATCTGGATGGCACCAATTTGCTCATCCCTGGCCTATATTACGCATTATATCATGCCCTCTGACTGTCTGCATTTGTGTGCTGTTTGTGTACAGATAGAAACACCAAGATGGAGCTGTGTTCCATTGCACCAGAGACAGACAGAGGAGCAACAGTGTTGTGCGAGTGGGTGTTTCCTTATTTCATCCCTTGCTATGACCAGAGGCATATTTCCAGATAGAAAAGGGGAAATTGGCAGTTCAGGCCAAGCGGCTCAGAAAACTTTGACACCTACTGCACATGCACAAGGTCAGGACATGTGCAAATACAGATAGCCGAAGGATGCGTAGCTGTGCATATGTGAGGGACCAATGCTGTAATGACCTAATTTGTGATTCCCAGGCAAGAGATGGACCATGTCTTTCTTTTCACAATCCTGATTTTGTGGTCCCAGGACAAAACATGGTTAAACAGTCTCAGCAGGCCTGTAGGATCACCTTGCCTTCTATTTGCTTCCAAGAAGATGAAGTGGGAGTGGAGGGTTGTGGGGAGGAACACCCTAAATTCACTTGTTTTGAAGCTTCAGCGGCGAACATGCCTTTCACTCCACGCTCTAATCTCGCTTTAGCTGGAGAAGATAGAATGTGCAGCAACAGCCAGGAATTTAGAGTTGGAAAAATATTTAGACGTAAGTCGCAGTGTTTAGCCGCAAGGGTGATTAATTGGCACAGGTTGCCCAAGGAGGGGGGCGGATTCTCCATCATTCACAGCCTCTCGAATCAAGACAGCATGTGTGCGTTTCAGAAAGATGCTTCAGCTAGCGCATGAGAGTGGGCTTGAGGCAGCAGTAGCTGGTCCCTTCTGCTTTTAACAGCTATAAATGTTTTAAAACTTTCTCCAGCCCCCAACTGCCTTCTGTGCCAGCTTCCATGAATTCTGCAGAAGGCTTTCATGTTCAGTTAATTCTTCTTCTCTTCTCTCCCTTCCTGGAAGTAATCGAAAACACAATTCCAGTTCATCTACTTACTGGGCCAGCAGTCCTATTCATGTGATGATAAAGCAGAGGTTGGCCCCAGAGCGACATCAGATGGTGGAAGAGCTGTACTGACGTCGCTACGATTGAAAAAGCCAGGGTAAATCCCCAACTTTTTCAATCCGCAGCTACACAAATGGCTGCAAAGCTGCGCTTGCGTCGTCTAACTGACCCAGCGCAGATCTGCAGCCACCGTGGGGCTTTCCCCACATATAGACAGCCCCCTGTTTATATATATATATATATATATATATAGAGAGAGAGAGAGAGAGAGAGAGAGAGAGAGAGAGAGAGAGAATGTTTTTAAATTTTAAACTATAAAAAACTATTTTTTTTAGAATTTTTAAAATCTATAAAAATTTATAAACTGAATGTGCTACTAAGTATTCATTTGGTTTTTTGGAATGCTGTATCGTGTGCATTGCATCACTGGCATACAGTGTATCAAAACCAAGGGTCCGAGCCTCTGGTTAGTTATCCATCTCCTGCCTCCTGTGATTTGAGTGTCCGTTCCCCCAACTTGCCTAGCGATTGTCTTCATCTCTGTTGTCAAGGAGCAAGAACATGAGGGAGGCTTCTGGCTGCTGCCTCGTTCCAGAGAAGGGTGAATAGCTGTCGAAAAGATCCTGGCAGGGCAGGAAGGGGGTGCTGATGTGCCTGTTTTCTTGGCATCTTTCTCAGCTAGATTTGTAGGTGAGCGCATTTGCCTGGTTGTGAGAGGGGTCTATACAATGTGGCTTTGTAGCCGATTCCGTCAAAATGCCACAGCATCACTGCTGCAAAGCGGAGCCGCTAAATAGCGATGGCAGGAGGGGGGCACAGGGTGTCCAGCTGGACAACTGCAGCGCTGGTGGCCAATCGGCTCATCAAGCCCACCCCCTGCCCTGCGTTTCCGTGCTTACCTGGATGGGGGGGGCGGGAAATCACAATTGGGCTTGGATCCGCCCCCAGCGGCACCCACTGGGTTTAACTCAAACCAAAGCCACTACCAGCAGACGGAGAAACAGTGTGGTGACTTCAGAGCATCAAGGAAAAAAAATCATGGTAAAACCACACCGTGAAAAAGTGCAGTTTGGGGGCTAAAAACCCGACATGGCTGCGAGTTGGTGGCTGCGTCATATAAACAACGCAGCACCACTGTGCAGCCGTGATGCAGGAAACAGACCATATAGACTGTCTGACTTAGGGCTGTGATCCTCTCTACTACACTAGAGTTTATGGGCTGCCAGTGGGCGATTATCATATCTACTAGGGCTTCTCGCAGCTGCTGCATGAAGCCTCTGCTTCTCCTGCTGCTGATGTCCTTCCCCTTCCCCTAATACTTGTGAAACTACTTCATTTCAGCTGCCGCCTTATCTTATAATACTGCATATATGCATACATATGCACACCACCTTTTGGGCATGTGAACCACCCAGAGAACTAAACACAAAATGAGTGGATGAATGAATGAATAGATAGATAGATAGATAGATAGATAGATAGATAGATAGATAGATAGATAGATCTCCAGATGGCCTAGGCCAAGCATGTTACAAGGGCCATCTCCTCCCTTACAACTCAATCCACTGTGCAGAAACTCTGGGTCCCTTCTCTTAGAAAGCTTAGGTTTCTTCAAGTCCCGACGTAGAGCCGTCTTGGTGCTTTGCATCCCAACTTCGTAATGCATTCCCTAATGATGCTTGCCTGTGCCCAACCATGGGTCATTTGAGAAGCTAGATGAAGACGCTTCTATTAACTTTTGAACTCGAGTGAGGGTTCTTCAGCTCCACACTCTTCATTTTGGATAAGATTTCTCTAAGGCGGTTTAAAATGGCTTTCCTGCCGTTGTTGTGCTGCGGTTGCATGGGTTGCCTTGAGCACCTTTAGGGGAGGAAAAAACCTTCGATAATTTGTTAAAGAACCAATTAAATGCAGACACGCTTGCATATCATAGGGGAACATGATAGCCAGGCCAGCGTCACAAGCTGTGGGTCGAACAGACATTCCCCCCAACCGCCAGCAGTAGGTCAGGGAGTAGCCTTCCTTCCTCCATAGTTTGTTGAATCAGTGGGATTTTGAATTGGTGCTCCCACGCTAGAAGTCCAAGCTTGGCTGGTCATTCTGGATTCCTCTGAGCTTGCATCCTCTGCTCTGTTGGATGTGTCCATGTGTCTGCATTCATCATTGAAGTAGTAACGGAGCAATAAAGGCATCTGGCCTGAGCTCAGCCTAGGCAGGGGCAAATTTATGTAACACATTAATGATTATCCAACTAGTGTTAAATTATATGTGTGTTGTTGTTTTTAAAAAAGTCCAACTTGGAAGAATGAGAGTTCAGCAGACATAAAACTACTGTGTGTCTCCCACTCCCTCTTCCTCGTAGTGTCTATTAAGGCATGATTTGTGGCTTGATGTCATTGCAATGTAAGTTTTCCCTGTCCCCGCTAGCAAGTGATGTATGGGGTAGGGAGCAGGGTGGCGAAACACCCAGCGGAAAGACTTGGGCCATAGCTAGACCTAAGGGTTATCCCTGGATCGTCCAGGGGTCAAACCTGTTCATCTAGGTGACACACAGGGGATCCAGTGCTCAGGCAGGGGTGAACCCTGGATGATCCCAGGATAAACCTTCGGTCTAGCTGTGGCCATGGTCTACACATGCAGCACAGTGAGCTGGAAATGCGGTGGCAGAGTCCCAAGGCGGTAGAGTGAACCACAGAAGGGGGAGAAATCTCAATTTTTCATGCCCCCTCAAGATGTTTTTATGCCACCCTCTCAAAAAATAGCTTGTCAGGAAAAAGGCTACAACCTTTCTTCCTGGAATGTTAGGTTTTATTTTTAATTGAAGGAATTGTGACTTGTTTGTTGGTTTGTTGGTTTGTTTTTACATGGGGGAGCACTAAAAAAATGATATGCCCCACCTGCGGTCAGAAGTGGGACCATCCAGAATTTTACCACCTCATCATCATCATCAATAATAATAATAATAATAATTTGTATCCCGCCTTTTCCCCAATACTGGGACTCAAGGCGGCTAATGATGTCGGACCTAGCCACAGTGACACATGCCTTAGTTACATCCCGATTGGATTACTGTAATGCGCTCTATGTGGGGCTGCCTTTGAAGAGTGTTCGGAAACTCCAGCTGGTTCAAAGAGCTGCAGCCAGATTGTTGACCGGGGCTGGTTACAGGGAGCACACAACTCCCCTGTTAAAACAGCTCCACTGGCTTCCAGTCTGTTTCCGGGCACAATTCAAAGTGCTGGTTATGACCTATAAAGCTCTATATGGTTCGGGTCCAGGTTATTTGAAAGACCGTATTCTCCCTTATGAGCCTGCCCGTGCTTTGAGATCTTCTGGAGAGGCCCTTCTTTCAGTCCCACCTTCTTCACAGGCGCACTTGGTGGGAACATGGGAGAGGGCCTTCTCAGTGGCTGCTCCAGTGCTCTGGAACTCTCTTCCCGGGGAAGCTAGGCTGGCTCCCTCCTTGATGGGCTTTCGGAAGCAGGCTAAAACTTTTTTGTTCCAGCAGGCCTTTGGAGAACAATCCGTCCCTCCATCTATGTTAATGTCTTATAATTTTGTTGTGTATTTTTTAATTGTTTATGGTTTTGTTTCCCTCCCCCCCCCCATGTATATTTTAAACTTTGTAAGGCCGCCTTGAGGCCCAGCATTGGGCAAAAGGCAGGATACAAATAAATATAATAATAATAATAATAATAATAATAATAATAATAATAACATTTATTTGTATCCTGCCTTTTCCCCAATACTGGGACTCATTTTTTTGCATGTGTAGCAGGCCCATTGTTCTTGTAGTGAATGCTACAAGGAAAAAGGAGCCAGGAGGCAAGGCCCAGCAGCCCCAGCTCCAGCTCTGTCTTAACATCGAGTTTGCCCTTTCTGTCTTCCCCTTAGGTGACCCTGAGCATCTTTGAACTAGCCACAGCTGCAGGGGTCCCTTGTGACATCGACCCAGCCCTGGTGTCTGCCCTTGCCAACCTGAAGAAAGGTAAGAACCTGGCTGTCCAACTTTTCTCTGACCCGTCACATGTTAGGTCTGCCATATTGAGCCGTCTGCGGGGTTGCAACGTTTATACTCTGAGACATCTACGGGGCGGCAACAGTTATGCAAGACCCCAGACAAGGCAGCTTTTCCTTGCACCAGGAACTCGCCGCTTTTCGAGGAGCTGCACAGGGAATTGTTCCAGGCTGCACAGCCGTCTCAGCGATAATAAATATTTTAACTTTGTCTCTCGGAGCCGCTGCTGCTTAGATGCTGTTGCTGCTTTTGTTTGTGTTGAAAAGGCCCACTCCCCGGCTTGATTCAAGAATGTCGGCTTGCCTGCATTTGGCTTTGTGTCTTTCTCAGTGAGCAGAGGCAAGCTTCGGTTCTTGAAATGCATGCGCATCTGTCCAGGCGCCTGCATCCCGCCAGGGGCTAAATGCGTGCATCCTCCGTACCTGGAGGCACTCATGTATTTAATAGGTGCAAGCCACGGAGACATGAGATGCCCCTTCAGTTGCTCTTGCCCCAGAGCTTTACAACTATGTGCATCTTCTCTCTTTCTCTCTTTTCATCACCTCAAATCTGAAGTCTAGATAGGGCATGGCTAGGCGGGGCGATATCCCGGGAATCGTCCCAAGATTGTCCCTGTGCATCCACATGATGCACAGGGGATCCCAGGAGCAGGGAAGGAAGATCCCTCCTTTTCCCTGGGATATGGCCCTACACTTCTATCCCGACTTTTTCCACGGTCTCGGGATGATCCTGAGACCACGGGAGGTGTGGGCCGCCGTCCCGGTTTCATCCCAGCTCCTCGTGAGTAACCATTTGGGGTGGGGGAACAGGAATATATCTCCTCCCCTTTTCGCTGGAGCGCTCATTTTCGATTAAAAAAACCCCCAAAAAAACCAAAACCAAAATGGCGGGTGCGATGTCCTCTTCCTTCTGGGATGTCGCAGACTATTTTATAGCTTTTGCTTCCTGTCCCCTCCCTTCCTTAGCTTTGGGCATTCTGAATTGCAGCTGCTGCCATGCAGAGTGCAACGTTCAAGCTGACACATATCATTTCTCCTGCCTCCCTGCAGTGCTGGTCTCAAATCTGCGTCGGTGCTGCCTCCTTCCATGCTGCAGGGCCGACCTCTTGGAAATTATTACCACCTATTTCTTCTCCTGGATTGGTGGTGGTGGGGGGGGGGGCTGTCATTCTGTGACCTCACTCCATCTAGTTACTAGTCCCTTTCTGCCACACCAGCTACATTCAAAGGGCAATCGCTGTACAAGATCTCCCCCGCCACACACACACACACAGAGCGTTTTTTTTTTTTGCTGAGTATTCTTTCCACATGAATGTGGTTCTGCAAAGGAATAATGGTGCCTTGACTCTCCTTGCTTAGAAGAGGGGTAGATCGCCATTCTTTTTATATTATGAACCCAATCAAACTCTCATACCTATTGAGCAGGGAGTTGGACTGAGCAGAGGGTTGGACTCGATGGCCTTATAGCCCCCTTCCAACTCTACTATTCTATGATTCTGTGATTTATACTCCCTCTGTGTCTGTCTCTCTCTCTCTCTCTCTTTGTATATAGTGTACACACACTGATAAATCACCACTGATAATTGTTCATGTGCCCCTAGGGAGGGCTGTTTCGTACATTTGAGGTCAAATGAACAGTTGTCCAGAGTCTCTGCAACACAGCCTTGCTGAACTTGGTGCCCTCCAGACATTTTGGGGGAGTTCAATTCCCAGCATTCCTGACTATTGGCCATTCTAGCTCGGACTGATGGGAGTTGGTGTCCAAAACATCTGGAGGGCCCCATGTTGGGAAAGGCTGCTGCAACAGGACATGCCGAATTTCCCCGTTTCCTCTCCCTACCGCAGGCTAGTGATGAGCTACTCCTCTTTGTTGGTTTTTTAATGGCATGTAAGTGTCGATTCAAGCGGAGCCAAGCAGTGTCAGTTCTGTGCAGCTTACCAGTTCCATCCATCAGATAATTTATCAGCCTATCACAGGCACCACAGGGTTTTTTTTTAAACCCTCTCACCCACTCATCCCCTTTTTGGGGGGCAAGTTTGTTGAGCAACCGAACTGGGGGATAGAGGAAACGACAGTGTAGATCAGGCTTATTACTGAAATCTCTTCCTGTTGATCATCCCTTTTGCCTCCTTGATAGACAGCCCTTCCCCAGAGGAGGAATACAAGGCTGCCTGTCTGCTGCTGGTCTTTGTGGCTGTGTCTCTGCCGTCCCTGGCCAACGACCCTTCTTCAGTTTACAGCACCGACACAGACGGTAAGACACGAGGTGCAGGCTTTCCGATTCCTCCCCAAACCTGCTGTGCTGATCCACTCGCTCATGCGACACACACACACACACACGGGCTCTGACAAACAAGTGAAGCGTGCCAAGTGTTGGACGGACTAATTGCAGGCAATGGGATCTCCTGGTTTAGCAATCCTTTCACTCAGGTGTTTGGCAGGCTGTCAGGAGCCCCGTTCTGCAGAGGAACCTGGGTGCGCGATCCCTGCATGTCCTATTTCTCTGCAGAAACAGCGGTTCTGCCGGGAACAAGGAAAGTGTGTGCACTTCCTTTCCCAGAAGAATTGCACTCTGGACAGTGGAATCACTGTGCTTTTTGGGGTGGCAGTGCCCACCTTTGATCCATAGGTATGCAGCAGCCAATGATTTCTCTCTCGCCCTCATGACTGTGACCCCATCTACATGGAGCATTTACTCCGGTTCTGCTGCACCCACCAGACGATAGCGGCACATGGCATACACCCCTCTCCATAGCAAGTGCAAGTTTTCATGCTGTAAAACTCATTGTTCTGTAAACTTGTTTTCTGATGGATTTTTCCATCGTGGTGGCTTCAGCACGGTTCGGGAGTCTGTGTGACCTCAGCTCCCTGCCGAGCAGGCTGTGGGGAGTAGCGGTGATCGATGGAAGAGAAAGTTGCATCATGAAAGCATGGATACGAGGAGAGGCGTGGGCTAAACATATCTACTCAGAAGTAACTCATTATCTTCAATTGTACTTTACTGAGTATGAGTGAAGAGAGAGGTCAGGAGAATCCTTTGGCCTGCTCTTTTTAAAATCTCCGGGACCAGTGAATGTGTGTATACATTTAATGAATTTAAAGAGTGATCGCCCCAAAGTGATCCTTACTCCCACCAAGAAAGGGTGGAGCCAAGGATAGGTTTGGCTAAACATGTCTACCCCGGGAAAGCATGGTTTGTTTTTTTTTTTAATGTATACACCACTTTACTGGCTACAATTGCCCCGGGAGGAGCAAACGCGATTTCATGAAAATCTGAATTGAAACAGCGTTGCCTCAGAAAGTGTTTCCATTTAGATAGGCCTCATGATGCAGGGCCAAGGCTATGGCAATAGGCATCCATTTGAATCTGAATGTTTAGAATCACCAAGGGCAGGAAGCAGGTTTAGCCCTGACAGCTGCTCTTTGCTTTTTCTCATTTAAGTGAGAGCCAGTAGGGCATGGCGGTTAAGAGGGCTGGACTAGGGCTGGACCTGGGTTCGAATCCCCACCCAGCCATGCAAATCACTGGATGTCCCTGGCCAATTGTCATTATTTATGGATTTGTAGCATTTTTATCCCGCCCTTTAGCCAAAAAGGCTCCCAAGGCAGCTTACAAATATATTTCTTAAGAGAGCTTCTGCCCGCAAGCTTTTTTTTTTTTTAAAGAAACACGCAACACCACGGAAAGTAGATTGGATGGGACTAATTCAGGTACTAGCTTCTTAGTTACAAAGTTCAGCTGGTCGGTCGTGGACACACTGGGAATGCTGCTGCTACTTCCTCTCTCTCTGATGGCCTCAGCAGTGAAAGTTGGTAACAGGAGGAAAGGGGTCATTATCTCCCTGCCTAGGGCCAAATCACATACTATGGTATGTATGTGTTTTAAGTGCATGCTTAGGACTGTCCATTCTCTCTCTCTCCCTCCCTCCCTCTCCAGAAAAAGCAGCCAAGGGGGGAAGGGAGGGTGAAACTGGATTGAGACCTCAGTGCAGGAGAAAGCAAAGCAAAGGATGCCTTCAGAGGCAAGAATCAACTCTCTGCAGGGAAATGTAAGAGTGTGGACGGTCCTGATTCAGATCAGCCCAGTTCCTTTTTCTGGAGGAAGAGGGTGGAGCATGCTTTTAAAAGTACATGCTTAAAGTAGCATGCAGTTTGCCCCAATTGCTGTGTATTTATACTGGTGCAAATCCATTTGTCAGTTTTACATTGCTTTGCATTGCCTAACCGGGGCGTGATGCTTGCACTTTCTTGCAGGTTAATCATATATTGGCAGCACAACAAGTGTATCACAAAGCTTGGGGCGGGGGGGGGGGGGAAGGAGGCATTTGGCAGAACAGCACAACTGCTGTTTTCATTTTGTGAGGCTGCTGAGAATTCTTCATGAGAGATCCCTGCCCCAGGGGGATTCCTCCTGCCACCATCCCAAGGGGGTGGGTGGGAAGCCATAAGATCTGGGAGCTACATTGGAAGGAGGAAGAGATGGAGGCTTGAACATACCAGAAAGAAGGAGGATCTGGTTTACAGTAGTTCATTTGGGTCTGTTTTTCTTCGATATATTCTGCTGTCCTTCTAGGCATGGCTCAACAGAGAGCCTCATCAGACAGCGGGGGTCACATTTCCCTACCGTCACTTTGCCTCCTGCTTCTGTCCCACAATAGGGATGAGAAAATTCCTCTTTCTTCACACAGGGAAGAAAGAGGAAGCAAGCAATGACCACACAGTGGGCTTTTTTATATTATTATTATTGCGCTGCTTCTCCTGCACACAGCAGGAAATGGCAGCAAGTTTCACTACAAAAAAAAGGGGAATTTTCCAGGTCTTTTTTTGTGACGGAAAAAAGTCCAGAAGGAGCGGGAGACACACAGGGGGGAATGCTGGGTTGTCAAAATGTCCCATGAAGAACCGTGAGTGGCCAGTCACGAGCGTGCCCTAAAATGCTCATCTGATGATGCTCTGAGAGGGACCAAGGAGTTAGACTCCATCAACTTCATCGGCACACTTGCCAGTTCTCAAGTCCAATATTTTTGGAGCCATTAGCTACCAGGCACCTGGATTTTTGCACCCTTCAGAGATATACAGTGTCCAAGCTGAGAGTCACAATTGTTTGTTTATATTGTTTGGACCTGATACGGGTATCTATATCCCTCTCTTTCCCTCTAGGCTATAGCAACAACATCCATTGCCTAGCCAAAGCCATCATCCAGGTCTCAGCTGCTCTCTTCACCATCTACAACAAGAACATTGAGACCCACCTCAAGGAATTCCTGATGGTGAGTGAAGCTCTTGATCTCCTCAGGGTGACCTGTGGAGCTGGATTTATCGATGCACTCATCATAAAAGGACTTTTGGCCTCATTTATTTATTGCATTGCTTGTAAATATGAGCTGCAGTGAAGGTTCCTGTTTATTTGAGTTTATTTATGTTGTTATTGCATTTATATCCCCCCCTTCCCCCCTCCAATGAACCCAAGGCGGCGTACATAATCCTCCTCCTCTCCATTTTATCCTCACAACAACAACCCTGTGAGGTAGGTTGGGCTGAGAGGCTGTGATTGGCCCAAAGTCACCCACTGGGTTTCCATGGCCAAGTGGGGACTAGAACCCGGATCTCCCGACTCCCAGTCCAACACCTTCGCCATTACACCACACTGGCTGAGTTGTGGCTTGCTGGTAGGGCTGTCGGGGGAGTGAGTGCGGAGAGGGGCGGAAAGTTGCCACGTGTGTGGCTAAAAGTATGAATGTCTATCCAAGAGGTTGCTGGTTCAAATCCCACATTGGCCATGAACTCAGCACAGTCAAGTATGTCCAGAATAAGTCCCAGTGAGCTCAATGGTTCTTAATCCTAGGTGAGTCGGTGTAGGATTGCAGCCTCAGCAGCCCTTAGAAAAGCCTCAGCACCCTCATCTGCAATATGGAGAGGTCCTGGTGTTGATGCTGATATTACTGGACTTATCTTACAAGGCTTATTGGAAGGGCCATGGTGATTTGTATGCAAAACGTTTTAAACTGTGAGCATCCTGTATAAAGAGCCAGCATTAATAATAAAAGCTGCCACCTCCTTCGTTTCCAGCCTGGAACTCTGAGAGCAGAGTGTGTCCAGGAGAGGGGACCCAACAAACTTGAGAACCAGGGGGATAATTTCACTGCAAAAAGCCTATTTTGTAGTTAGTCTTTTTGCTTTTACTTCAACCTATTTTTTTTTTTAAACTTTTACAGCACAATCCTCTCTGGGCTTCTTAAGCCTCACCGTGTCTAATGAAGTTTTCTCCTTAATAAGTCTGTTTACGACTATAGCCTTAACCCCAACATTTGCTGAGGCTGAACTTAAAATCAGATTGAAGGATGTCTTTTAAACAGCAAGCTCTTTCTCTGTTATCAGACTTTAAAACGCCTGCCCTGGTATCACGTGATAAAGTGTAACCATTGTCACGAATCCTGCATGTCTGATTTTCAGAGTCCTCCTAGAAAGGAAGAGGTGGGCAAGTTGAAGACCTCCGGATTTTTTTGGCTTACAGCTCTCATCAGCTTCTAGCCAGCATGGAAAGGGGAGTACTTAGAACCTAAGGTTTCAGCAAAAGAGCTTGCAAGTGGTATTAGAGGAAACCCACCCACCCCCGGGCCCAGCAAATAGAGAAAATACCAAAATTATTTCCTCACCCCCTTCCTTGTTTTCACTATTGGTCAATTTCACAGAAAATGGTTTTTTTTTATTTGCTGATAAAGATAATTTGTTTTCTGAGAAACTGGCCTCTTTCTTATTTGCAGCAGAAAGACTGAGACAAATTTAGGTGGACAAATATGTGGTGGACAGTTTCTTAAGGCTCTTTCATTTTCATTATTGTGTTTCGTTCAAATGCAGCCGCTCACTGTTCCCAAAGCCTGCTTGATGTGTTGCCACTCACACTCACGTTTACAGGTCTCTCGAAATGTAAAAGCAAATGAAACAAAACCTCCCCCACTCCCGGTTGATCACTTTCCAACATTGGACTTGAATGGGGTTCTTCTCATGACACTGATTGCCCCCTTTTTCGAACCCTTAGTGAAGGTTTGTAGAAACATGCCCTGAAACTATCTTTCTTCTGACCGTTATTCCCACTTAAGAGCCTCCAGAGCTGAAGAAGTCTTTCTCCCCCCCACCACTAGGGGGCTGTCTATATGTCCTGGGTACCCTGAGGTGGCTGCACAGTGGCGCTGCATCATTTATACGACACAGCTGCCAACTCGTCACCACAGTGTTTTTTTTTGACAAAACTGCATGCTTTAAAAGTAGCCGACTTCCTGTGGCTTTTCCCTTTGCTGCGAGGTCACCTCCTTCTTTCCGCTTGCTGTCGGTGGTGACCTTGCTTTGGGTTCAAGCTGGGGGTGTTCCCAGGGGTGGAACAAGGCCGAAGATAGGACGTGGTAAGCCAGGAAGGCAGGGCAGAGGACAGGGGTCAGGCTTGACAAGGCAAATGATTGTCGGTGCTGTGGCCTCCTGCAAAGAAGATTTTGTGTTTCGCCGCACAGCTGCGATGCCGTGGGATTTTGAGGGAACGAGTGACCAAGGCCTTGTCAAGACACGGCCTAGGACAAGATTGCACTGGCCCTTCTCCTTTTGTCTTGCTCAACCGTGCACGTGGGCAAGGCCACAGGCTCAAAGGCCTGCTTCCCCCCTGATCCTTGGAAGGAAGCGCTATTGCAGCCCAGTCTTAAAACATGGCCTCTTTTTGGCCAGCAATGGACCACTTAAAATCTGGACCGCTGCTTAGCAAACAACTAGGTAGAGAATGTACAGGAGTGGCCACATTATCCATTTAGGATTTTCTGAAGTTGGCAGAGCACACGTCCCACCCCCACCCACCCCCACAACACAGCCACACACTGAGCTCCCAGGAGCATGGAACGTTAATTGTGCCTCTGCCATTTGCTGCTGGGCCCTCCATTGGGTTTAACTGCCCATCTGCTCAATTGGGGAGAGATCCCTGGGCCTTGCAAATCCTCCTCCTTTGCCAGACAGCTTTCTCCCTGCTAACATTTCAGGCTGCTCACGTATCACACAACTGTCTTGTCCCATGGCTGGCACCGTGAGAAGAGTCGATCCCGCTGGCTGTGAGTGATGGATAGAGGCACCACTAAGCATGATCACTCTCTTATTTCTAGCCTGTGGGAGCCAGCATGATTTATCTGTTGATTAGATGCAATGGCAGCTTGCGTTCCCTTCGCCATCATGCCAGGTGAAATGTTTCCTTGCAGCTCATTGTAAAGGAAATGCAATTGTTAGGGAGTCAGCTGTATTGCAAAGTTACTGGACTGGAATCCTGGAGTAATGGATGCTACCCTTTTTTCCCCCCAGCAGGCAGAAATTCAACTAGTATAGCCTTTTCCATGATATGGAGGCAATGATGGGAAACACTTCACCAGTTGAATTTCTGCCAGCCATGCGTCTGTTAAAGGCACAGGAGACCTACTAGGACGAAGGTGGCAACCTCTGCTTGGAAGGGACGTTCCTTTTGCAAGTTGTTCTGGAGTCTGGAATGAGATGTGCACCTGCTGAGCCTGCCAAACAATTAAGGATGCCCTTAGCTTTTAACAGAGCTGATTAAATTTACATATTGCACAAAAGAAAGGTGCTTTTTATTGAGGATTCTGGGAAAAAGATGACAGTTCCTCTTCAACATATGTTTTAAGTGTTCTTCGTTTAAAGGAAGGAAAGTCATTTTAATTACTTTAATTACGCCTCTGTGAAAAAGGCATATGCCTTGGCGCTCTTAGGCTAATGAGTTTGCTGATTTCCTGTTCTGATGAAGTGGATAGTGCAGCTTTATGTTTAACAATTCGCTGGGTGGCTGGAAAGGTAGTCTATTGGCCTCTTAGCAAGCTAGCATTTATTATTATTATTATTGGCAGTCTAGTAATTTTTGTTGGCTTATTTGCAAGACTGGGACAGTGCTGTGGTTCCCAGCATTTTCCCAGTCAGCCAGCAGCAATTTTTAAACACATCAACCAGTTTAATACTGACAGAGCCAAGGCAATTACTAGGCACTTAAATGATTTAGGGCCCAGATCCATAGGACACAAATCTGCATAAAATTTGCATGTGCTAATTCATATCCATATAAGCAAATTTAGAAATAAGTACTAGGACTTATTTAAATTTCACAGAAGGCAAACTTAGCCACTTCATTTCTCATCCGAATCATCGCAAATAAAATAAATTCAGTTAATTTCCATCCTTGCCCAGATCATCCCAAATCAGTAGTTCCTCTTCAGTTACAATTAATTTGCAAGGATGTGAAAAAAATAATAAAAAAAAAGAGAGCGGCTAGTAGGTAGCTTTGTTAAGGACACAAAAAATGGCACCTTTTGCATCAAAGTGGAGTTTCAAAAATTTGAGAGTACTAATTCAAAGGCAACCCAAGGGCCAATCAGTGAATTAATTAGGGCATAATCCTATGCATGATTAGTCAGAAAAGGTCCTACCTCTGCTAGCATTCCCCAGGCAGCAAATAAGTCCTAGTAATTATTTATTTCTAAATATTCATAAGATTGCGCCTGTAATTAATTTCCTAACTCCCACCCAGATCCTGCTCCAAAACGTAAGCAGTTCCCCTTCAGTTAGTTACCCCATTCATCAGTTATCGTTACGGCCATGAATTTCATTCATAATATAAAACGATGCACAATTCCATTTGTGGGGCAAAGAGGGGGGGGAGTTTCAAATTGCGTGGGGAAGAGATATACATAGCACTTGACTGCCGTGGTAACTGATAGCATTGAGCAACTTTTCTTAGGTTTTTTTTTTATCATTGTGTGTAACTTTCCCCAGACATTTCTTTTTGTTTAAGCAATAGACAATAACCCAGTGTTGCAATCCTGCGTGAAACGCTGGTGGCAGAGGGCAGCGAAGGAGGCTGCGTTGCCCTTCCCCCCCACACACACACTCAGAATCCCTCCCTCCCAAATTGCTTTTCTTTCCATGGGTTTTTTTTTGGGGGGGAGATAAAGGGACACAAGGTGAGGAAAGCAGCTTGGGGTGAGCAGCCTTGGGCAGGAAAACAGTCCAAGGGTTAAACACCTCCTCCCCCATCACGCTGGTCTGGCACCTTTGATTGCAGCCCCCCCCCCCCCCGTTTCATTTTAAACAAATTGGGGCAAAGTTGCCTACAGCTGTGTAGCACAAAAGACTTCCTCCCCTGGGGCTCTAAATTTCTTTACGTAAGGGTGTTTTTCGGAGCACAGTCTCTCTATTCAAGAGTCTGTTCCACAAAGCCCTAATGACTTTCCCAACTTAACCAGTGTGCTTTTTCAACCTACACTCTAACTCTGATTAATCTCCCCAGTTAAACCTTGCAGCCCTAGCCACTGTCAACTGCAGGAGAAATTGACTTGGATTCTTTTGTCTCTCCCTTGTCTTCCTAGCTGGCATCTGTTAGCCTTTTGCAGCTGGGGCAAGAAGCTGAACGCGTGAAAGCCAAGAACAGGGAGTCCATCTCATTACTCATACACTTGGTAAGTGTCAGATAGGGTTAGAGGTTTGTGTATGCATGGGTGTTTCCTGCATAATGCACTTGAGTTAAGTGAGGGCCACGTTAGAACACTGCTACACTTCCTCAGTCCCTGGCCTAATCTATACCAAGCACGATATTGCACTATGAAAGTGGTATGAAACTGGTATATAACAGGGTTGTGCACAGGGCCTCCAAACCGGTTTGGATCTGATCCGGACCTTCCGGATTGGGCCCGAATCGGTTTGAGTTGATCTGGACTTCCCCTGATCCACTCCAGAACTGGATCCGGAGCGAGATCCAGAGGTCCAGATCGCTATTTGGACACTATTTTGCCCCCCTCCCCCACTTACCTGGCTCCGTCGTGGTCCAGGCAGCGGCTTCAACTGATGCCCAGGCCTAAGACCGGAAACAGGCTGCGGCGGAGGCAGGTAAGCCCCCTTCCCCCTTACCTGGGTCCCCTGCTGTCACTGCACGGGCCACAGTGGTGGCAGAGCCAGGTAATTCCCCTCCCCCACTTACCTGGCTTGGCATCCATCACGGTCTGGGCAGTGGCTTCAACTGACGCCCAGGCCTAAGACCGGAAACAGGCCTGTTTCTGGCCTTTGGCCTGGGCATCAGTTGAAGCTGCCACCTGGACCACGACAGAGGCAGGTAAGCCCCCCTCCCCCCAGATAAGCCCCCTCCCCCAGGTAAGCCACCCTCCCCCCAGATAAGCCCCCTCCCCCACTTACCTGGTAAGCTCCCATCCCCACTTACCTGGCTCTGAAGCTTCAGAATGGTCCAAATCGCTTCAGGCCAATCCGGACTTCCCCTGATCCACTCCGGAACAGGGCTTCGGAGATCCAGATCAGCCTGCTCTGCTTCGGATCCGGGGATCCGTAACGGAGCGGAGCACACCCCTAGTATATAGAAGACAAAAGCCACACTACTGCTTTATAGCAGTATGGGCCCATTGACACATACTGCTTTCATACTGCAATATCCTGCTTGGTGTAGATTAGGCCCCTGTTCCTGTAGAGTTCAAAGAGAGACAGACCCATAACCAGGACCAGACCCACTCTGGCCTATTTTTCATCTTCCCTCCCCATTCCCTTTTCTTTTTGTATCTTGTCTATTAGACTGAGTCTGCAGGGAGCGACTCTTTTACCTTTTAATCTCGGTACGTGACCTACTTCATTCTTCCTTTGAGCCAAACAGGGTTGTGTTGTGTGTGTTTTAATGATATCATTGAGAGCCTTCCTTGCTAATCAGCCCAGACTCCCAGTAATTCCTTCCTTTGGCCAGAAAAGGGTGATACCACACAGGCTGACTTCTAGCATGGTAATCCTTGTGTCCCAGATTCAACGATTGACAGCAGGTTCAAGTCATCACATCGTTCTTTCAGTACACAGTTCATGTATAGATCTACGCATATATGAATGCTGTTTTATTCTTGTTGTACTGTGGACTTCCTTTTGGGACATCTGGTTGTCCACTGTGGAAACAGAATGCAGTCTGATCCAGCCCGGCACTAATTAGGTTCTTTCCTTTCGCACAGAGTAATTATGTGTGCGCGCGTTTTGCTTCATGGCCACACTCATAAACAGCTGCTTAAGGCTGCAGTCTTAAATACAATACTAGCAAGTAAATCCTACTGAACTTTGGGTGACCTACTTGTGAGTAAAAGTGCCCAGGACTGTGCACTAAGCCATGCATTTTGAGAATAGCCTATGGGCCAATGAAGATGGTGTAATTAAATGGTTAAAATAAGATGAATTGGGGTGGGGGGATACAATGCTGTAGCACCCACAGCCAGTGGCATATTTAATGCCCGCCCTTGCTGCAAAATAATGTATGTTCGATTGTTGCATGCAGTGATCTACATGCAGGTTTAAGAAGTGCTTTCCAGGTATGAAATGAGTGACGCAGCCCTTGAGTGTGTGAAAATGTTGGACCTTGGAGAACAGGGATCTAATCCTACTTTGGCAGTCAATTTACCTCAGGCAAATTGCTGCTGGCCAGTCCCCTTTTTCTACTTCTTTATACTGCGATTCATAATTGCCAAATGCAAAAATGTTGTGAGGGACAATGGGGTCTAAGACTGAAAAAAACTGGGCATGTTTAACCTGGAGAAGAGAAGATTAAGGGGAGACATGATAGCACTCTTCAAATACTTGAAAGGTTGTCACACCGAGGAGCGCCAGGATCTCTTCTTGAGCCTCCCAGGGTGAAGGACACAGAATAACGGGCTCAAGTTACAGGAAGCCAGATTCCGGCTGGACACCAGGAAAATCTTCCTGACTGTTAGAGCAGTATGACAATGGAACCAATTCCCTAGGGGGGTCATGGATTGTGGGCTCTCCCACACTAGAGGCATTCAAGAGGCAGGTGGACAACCATCTGTCAGGGATGCTTTAAGGTGGATTCCTGCATTGAGCAGGGGGTTGGACTCAGTGGCCTTATAGGCCCCTTCCAACTCTACTAATCTATGATTATGTAATTATGTAACCTGGGGGCTGTCTATACGTGCCCATAGCCCCTCGGGGGCTGCAAATCTGCACTGCTCAGCTTTTCCGCAAAGCTGTGCAGGAAAAAAAGCCGGAGACTCGCCCCCAACTTTTTTGGTGGGAGCGAGGGCGCCTGGCTCTTCTGCCATCTGACCTCACTCCTTGGCTGATACAGGGGGCAATCCTGATGGAAACTAGAAAAAGGGTGGGGGGCATCTCCAGAACCCAGATGTTCTCCGGAAACCCTGCGCTCCCTCCTTGGTGTCAGCATTACCCTACGCCAGCCTTCCTCAACCTGGGGCGCTCCAGATGTGTTGGACTACAACTCCCAGAATGCCCCAGCCTGGCTGGGGCATTCTGGGAGATGCAGTCCAACACATCTGGAGCGCCCCAGGTTGAGGAAGGCTGCCCTACGCCATCCCAGGTAAGTGAAACCGCAGGGTTTTGGGGGAAGACAACCCCCTTGACACTACCTTAAATATGTAGCACCAACTGAGCCTCACTGGTCCCCCCCTTTATTTTACCCAGAAGTCAGCACACAGAATCCAGATCGGGATTGGGATGCACCTCTTGAGGAGATTTAAACCTTCTCACTCAGCCCTCCCCTACAAAAAAATTCACCTTTCCACGTTGTACGGGGGCAAACAAAAAAATCTATAGGGGGAAAGTGGATAGGTGGGGAGGTTTAAATCTCCCCTTCCCATGCACAGTGATCCCAGTCCAGATCGAAGTCCTGCGTACTGTCAAGGTGAAAGAAATGGTGAGCATCAGCTGCATGCTGCATATTTAATGTAATATCTAGTCTAGCCTTGCAACACATGGGTTGGGTTTTGGTTGTTTTGAATAAATATTTTATGCACAAACTATGCTATATAAACATTAGCTATAACCCGGAGTCCTTCTGTTTGTGGACTTCAATCCAAAACTGGGAATGAAGACAGATGTAATGTTCTTAAGAGCGTTGGGGCTGCTGTGGAAGCATCTTTATCATATTCAGTCTAAAGGTACCGGTGTCCATCCAATGTGGGGGGGGGGGGACAGTAGTACAAGTTTTAAGAAGAAGCCGGCTGTGTAAAATGCTGAGTTCCACCCCATCCCAGTGATGTCACAAGAAACCACCACCCCGTCCTCAGAGCAATTTTGCGCTTTTAAGAAAATGTCCCCTCCCCCCCCTTTTTTTTTAAAAAAAGAATGAGGCAACAAATGGATGTGTGAAATTTCATGTGTCAGTTTACATTTTTATTTTAATGTAGACTGAAACGTAGGAGGATGGGTGAGATTGAGCTACCCTTCAATTTGCTGGTTGCACACCTGTCATTTCAGCAGTGAAAGGATGGCTGAGGGCCACCCAGGCCGAACTCTCCTTTTATATTATGTCTGTCTTCGCCCTGTTTTGAGGAGTGGAAGATGAGTATTTTCTTGATGGAAGTGATTTTATTGGGCTGCAGGGAGTCATCAGGATGTACAAATAGGACCCCAGAAGCAGATGAATCATACAGTTCTCTAGGCTGCCTTCCACGGCTTGTGCAGAGGGCCTACTGAGGCAGCAAATTCAGGGCTTGCCACACTTTCAGCTGGCCTTAGGGGGCTCGCTAGGAAAGCACTTTGATTTCCCTCTTGCTCCACTGAAAGATTTTCTCTAAGGAACACTTGTAACAGGCGGACAGAATGTAGCAGTGGCATAGTTAGCGTTCAAAACATTTTAAATGAGTCATTCAGAGGGCAAAAGAGATTAAAATACCCAAACAGAAATCCACATTACCTACCCTAGAATTACCCCCACAACCTTCTAGTGCACTTCTGCTTCTCTCTTGGGCAGTCCCCATGGTTTGCTTTTGCTAGTTCATCCTCACCCCCTCATGGCTGCATGTGTGTGTTGTATGTGTGTGTTGTATGAGCTATCTGTCCCTCCATAAGGCTCATAGCATACCCTGCTTATAATCATTCAGTTGAAACATGATATTCCCCTTGGTGCAAGTTCCTGTTCTTGGGCTTCTTTAGATTAAGGGGGAATCATGTTTCCTTACTGGGGCTTTGCGTCCTGCTGCTCTTACACAATTGTAATGGGCTGCATTACACGGGCGGAGAGGGCCGACCATGTGGTCTGTAACGGAAAGCTTCCCCTCCTCTCGCTGCTCATAGCCCTAAATGGGGGCATCGCCCTCTAGTGGGTGATTTGTAGCGCAACTTTCTCTGTACACGGTAGGAAATCCCAAGATATTTCAGTAGAATCGGGATATCGCAGGGTTCTTTTTAAAATGGAATTGCAGGGGGAAGGTGTTGGAGACATGCAGGAGGTTGCTGACATTGTCAAAAGGACCCACGAACTTCCGTGAGTGGCCAGTCATGACCGTGCCCTTATTTTGCTCATGTGAAGAAGCCCTTTCTTTCCTTCCCAACTTCTTCTATTTTTTTTTAATGTTCATGAATAGCAAAGAAAAGGTAGAGGACTTGATATGGGGGCGTTTGAGAAGTGGACTCAGGTGTTACTTGTAGCTGTGGATGGTAATGCCCCCTGGGACACTGGAAGCCAGGCTTCACCCGCAGAAGAAGGGACACGATGAAACTGCAGCTGGATGGGGGACACTGGTGGAGGAGCAGGAGCAGATATAGGCACCACTAATGTACCAGGGGAGGAGACAGCTAACATGGCTCAAGCAAATGAGCCAAGCCACATGGCATGGGGACTGGGGAGTGGCTGCCTGAACCAAGACATTCAGGAATTTGGTCGGGGACTTTGGGGTGCAAAGATCAGGGGAACCAATCAATGTTTTAATTGGCCGGGCTGGTTTTTTGGTGCTCTAAGCTACTGGCGCTGATGTATCTATCTCCTGACTGAAGGGGGAGGGAAGGGTGGGTGGGTTGCACTAACGAAGAGGGCAAACATGCTTGCCTCCTATTGGTTTCGGGACCACTGTCCTGGGCACCCTGGCTTGGTGAAGAGAGCTGCCCGAGAAGCACAAGAGGCCACATACCAGTACCCAAAGCAGCTTGGGTGATGCATCTCCATTAGGAGCTCCTGTGGCAGTGGGAGATGGTTATTGATTCTTCTGTTGATGAGAGGAGACGGCTCAGCTAGGGAGGGCCTGGATTCCTGGGTGGGATTGATATTCGCTGGGCGCACAGTTTCTGCAGCAAAGCAATTTAAATGCAAATGTTTCAATCTGGAGGGTGCGAACGAGCTGGCTGGCACGGCGTTCCCTCGCTGCTCCAATCGGAGGGGTGGGATAGAGACACCACCTTCGGCAGAAGCCCACTGGAGTTGCTCGCAGGACAAAGAGGGACAAACGACTTTTGTGGATTCTGCTAAGCAGCCTTCCTCAACCTGGGGCGCTCCAGATGTGTTGGACTGCACCTCCCAGAATGCCCCAGCCAGCCGGCTGGGGCATTCTGAGAGTTGTAGTCCAACACATCTGGAGCGCCCCAGGTTGAGGAAGGCTGTGCTAAGGCATGCTGAGAACACAGGTGGCTAGCCGGTCAACAGCGTGTTGTTTCTGATCTGTCTCAAGCAGGGGGAAAGGTTCCTCACACACACACACCCCCGCCCCATATCATCTTTAATACTGAACCTCCACGAGAGGCTTTGGAATACCTTTCCCTGGAGATGTTCACAAAATGGCCAAAGCAGCCCTTTGCGTTTCTTGAAGCTCTGGAGTATTGTCATAGAAACAAGGAATAGGTTTCACAACCTGGTGAGACTGCTGGACGTACAATAGTTTTGAAGTCAGTTGAAAGTGGTTTGAGTCCGGCTTCACTTCCAACTGTGTGCGTTTTGCTTGGCTCTCACCTCTGAAATCAAACAGGTTTTGAAACCATACTTTAACTTCAAAGTCTGTTTACCAGGGGTAAAAGCAGGATGAGTGTGCATACCACAAGAAGCAGTCTCTCTTTCAAATTGCCGCCTTCTCCCTGGGACATGGGAGAATATAATATGCTTTCAAGCAGAGCCATGAATTGACTTGGGTGCTGAATCTGGATGTTTTCAACACCCAGTATGTATCACCCTGACCTATACGCCAGTTGGCAATGCCAGATAACCATGTGCCCCCTTTCCCCACCTAGTGTCATCTTCTATTATGGACTTCACTGCCACAAGATGTAGTGATGGCCACCAATTTGGATGGCTTTAAAAGGGGGTTGGATAAATTCCTTGAGGAGAAGACTACCAATGGCTACTGGCCCTGGTGGTTAGGTGCTACCTCCAATATCCGAGACAGTAAGCCTGTGTGCACCAGTTGCTGGGGAACATGGGTGGAAGGGTGTTGATGCAGCATGTCCTGCTTTGTTGGTCCCTGGTCAACAGTTGGTTGGCCATTGTGTGAACAGAGTGCTGGACTAGATGGTCTGATCCATCATGGTGCTTCTCAGGCTCGATTTCTGCAATGCGCTCTACATAGGGCTACCTGTGTGCCTAGTCCGGAAACGTCAACTAGTTCAAATTATGGCAGCCAGGCTGGTCACCGCTACACCTAGGGGTGACCACATTACACCAGTTTTAAAATCTCTTCACTAGCTGCCAATTAGTTTCCGGGCGAAGAATAAAGTGTTGGTTATCACCTTTAAAGCCCTACATGGTTTGGGTCCAGGCTACCTGCGGGATCGCCTTCTCCCGTACAATCCGCCCCACACACTCAGGTCCTCTGGGAAGAATTTACTCCAGCCTACAAAAATAAGGCTGACAACTATTACCCAGAGGACCTGTTCTTTTGCTGCTCCCGGATTGTGGAATGGCCTGCCGGAGGAGACTCGTCAACTTAACAGTCTTCCGGAATTTAAGAAAGCCATAAAGACTGATCTCTTCCAGCAGACCTACCCAGTTGAATTTTAAGATGTGTTTTAATAATGTGCTGCTTTTAATAATGTATTACTTTTACATGTTTTAATCAATTATATGTATTTTATGGTGTTTGCATTTGTGTTGTACCCCGCCTCGATCCAGAGGGAAAGGCGGGTAACAAATAAACAACTTCTTCTTCTTCTTCTTCTTCTTCTTCTTCTTCTTCTTCTTCTTCTTCTTCTTCTTCTTCTTATTATTATTATTATTATTATTATTATTATTATTAAATGTTCTATGTATCTCTTTCAGCTTGTGGAGGAGTCGCCCTTCTTGACCATTGACATGCTGGAGACCTGCTTCCCATACGTCCTCCTGCGTAATGCTTACCGCGAAGTCTCCAGAAGTTCTGCCCTGAGCCGGCTCCCTGCACACTGACCTGTGCTTTTCCCTTCACCTGTCATGCCACGGGGGCATGAGTTGCAGTCGCCCATGAGCGCGTAAATGCAGAACTCTCTTAGGCAAGCCTGGAACCCTTGTGTGCCTTAGTTTGCTAATGGCAGCAGTGATCAATGACATAGTTTTTCAGCCCCTCCCCCCGAAATTATGATCTTGCTGTGGCGAGTTTGTTCACAAAGTTGGGTGGTGGGCAGTTCCATCCTAATTTATATAACACTTTTGTGATGGTTGTCAGCTCCTCCTAGGGTGCTTATTAGCAGAGGCTACAGGCTTTGCCACTATGTTTGATTTGGCGACCTTAGGAAATCATCCACCCTGGGGCTACCCAGTGTCACCACCATTGGCTTAACCCTTTAAGGCACAATCTTATGAAAGTTTAGCATTGCTGGCGGAGGAATGCTAGAAGTTGCAGGACCTTTAGTTGTCACCCCCTACCTACAGAAACAAAACCTATGTATGTGTGCACATTCTTTCCATCTTTCCTTTGCTTCTGTCTTCCCCTGTGTCAAGATTTAGATTGTAAGTTCCTTAGGGCAGGGACCTACCTTTTCTTTTTCTTTTCTTAAAAAAAAGCTTATGTGATTGCAAATGAAGTTCCAAGGATGCCAATAAACATATATAAGTATCAGAAGCAATAATAGTCACCCCCTCCAATTTCCTAATCTTTACATTTGCTTCATTTCTAAGCAGATTGTACCATCATATATATGGAAATTATACCTGAAAGAAAGCTAGGAAATAGCCTACAGAGATTTTCACTCTGCTGCTTTTTCCATTGTGCGTGCAATTGTTTTTTTCACAGGGCACCATTCAGTGACTACAAGTTGAGAATAGGGCCAGGCCATGAAAGAAGAAGGGAGAGGGTAAGTGTGGCTGAGAGAAGATGCCTCTGTGTGCACATGTGTGTATAGCAGGGCCTACACTAGTGCCATGCTGAGCCCATTATAAGGGGCGGGCAGGTTACATCACTTATCAACTGAGCCACTCTGGGGGGGTTGTGTAACCTAGAATCATAGATTTTTAGAGTTAGAAGGCACCTTAGAGGTAATCTAGTCAAACCTGATTCCTTTCGGCAACAATAAACTATGGTCTTTGCTTAAACCAACTTGCCTTTTAGTTCTGAAATGTCCTGGCCTCAGCTGGACTGACATCTCCTTTTATCAGATATGGCTTAATTTTGCAGTGGGCAAATAAGTGAAAAAGGCGTTGAGCATAATTTGAAAATGCTTTTCAATTACTTTTTATTGAACCGACTTTAAAACACACACACACACACAGAGTATATCATTTGGTCTGTGATTCTTAGGGCTTAAACTGCAAACATTTACAACAACTCCCTGACAGCTACTTCATCTAAGAAAAGGCAGCTTCTGAAGGGGATGATTTGAAGCAGAGAAGCAACAGGGAAGAGGGTACTTAACCCTTCATCTGCCTGCCTCCTTTCTTTTGCAATGCCCCTTCCACAAGCTGCCTTCCTCTCTTATATGTCAGTAGATCCCTGTTTGCCTTGGCCTTGTTTAGATGTAATCCTAAACCAGGGTTATAAAACCAAGATACAATGAGCCTCAGACTGACTCTCTCTCTCTCTCTCTCTCTCTCTCTCTCTCTCTCTCTCTCTCTCTCACACACACACACACACACACACACACACACACACACACACACACGGCTACAAGGGCAGTTCACTTCTGTTTTAGATTAACTACTATTTGTCATGATGTCCAGACCGAGATGAAATGTGGTTATCTGATTAGTTGAAACAAGCCTACCTCAACCATTAGTTTATGAAGCTGCCTTGCTTTCACTAACTATAGTTAGGGTTTGGACTGCAGTTAATCTAAAATGGAGGGAGAAGCTTCTGATTTCACAGCTACACAGTAAGAGGAAAGGACAGGAAGCCCTTTGTGGCTGGTTCTCATAACGCACCTAAACCATGGTCTAGTGTTATATCCGTACGCAGCCATTTTCTAAGAACATAGAAGGAGCCCTGCTGGATCAAACCAAGCACCCCAAATGTTGTAACCTTTCCTCTGGGCCTGGGGGGTGTTCCGTCCCCTTGATCATTTTGGGTGTCCTTTCTGTATACTACAAGGTCTTTGGAATAGTGAGGTCCCAGCAGTTTCTAGCATAGCCTTCAGTGGGAGCAAGGAAGAGGGTTCTAGGCTCTGAGTAGAACCCAGGCATCCTGCTCTAGTCCTCCTGTGTGACACTGGAGCACTGCTAGGATGGAACCAGCTCCTAACAAGCCGTGCTGATTTAAAGAAGCAGCAGCCAGCATTATAATGGGATTCTGTAAACCTGTGATTCATTCTTGGACCCTTTGTCCCAAAATGGATATTATTGTGCTGGGGGTGATACAGAAAAGAGCAATTATTAACTTTCCTTCTGAAGACAGGTTTAAAGCATCAGTGTTTCTTTAGATTAGAAAACAAGGATTGAGGGAGAAACAGGAGAGAGCTTTATAAATTTAGAGATGGTATGGAGAAGAAGTACATAGGGGAAAATGATCTGCTCTCTTTCAAAATACTAAAATTTGGGGATAGATGCTAAAAAAGTAAGCGGCACAGTTTTTTGTTTTTTTTGTTTAAAGAAGATAAAACACATCTTTAAACAATGCACGATGAACTATTCAGCTCATTATGCCAGATATTTGCACTAGCTATGGGTATCTTTTTTTTTTTTAAAAAAAAAGATTAGACAGGCACATGCCAGCAGCTGAACATGAAAGCCTGTTATGCACACTCCATGTTCAAAGACCACATGTCTCTGACTACCAGATGCTGGATCTGAATAGCACCTGTGTCCTGCTTGTGAACCTCCCTCTGGTATCTGGTTGTCCATTTGGGGAAGACAAGCTGTGGAACTTGATGAACCTTTGGTCCAACTTGGGGTGTACTTATCTTCAGATGGCTTCACCTGAGTCCGGAATACCCCAGAAGAAGAGCCGGAGACTGGTGAAACTGAAAACATGACTATCGGTAGTAGAGGGGGGCAGATTGTTTTCCCCTCTTCAGCCTTGACTGAAGAGGGGGAAAGAAGAGCAATTTTTGGGTTCCACCTTCTTAAGGAACCCAGAGGTACCCTTCAATGGCTTCTCTTCCTTCCTATGTCAAGCAGTTGAGGAGGTAAGTAGTTCCTTCCATAGGCTTAGCAAACCTATTGTTATGGTTCAGAGCAGCCAGGAGAAGCCATTAAACATGAGCTATAAACATGCCTATCCAGAGCTGACTCATTCCTGAAAAAACTCCAGGCAGTCGAGAAGAGACAGACCTGACGCACACGAAAATGTCAGCAAGACCCTTCTGAGCATAAGGATATCAATGGGGGTCGGTCTAGGATGGGATTGCAGCGGCTTCAGGATCCATGCTCAGCTCTGCAAATGCTTCTCCATGCTAAGTGGAAGTAAGTGCTTACAGCTACAATTGTGTACCTACTTCCCTGGAAGTATGTTATTTATTTATTTATTCATTACATTTCTATACCGCCCAATAGCCGGAGCTCTCTGGGCGGTTCACAAAAATTAAAACATTCAAAGTATAAAACAACAGTATAAAACCATACTATAAAATACAATATAAAAGCTCAACCAGATAACAGCAGCAATGCAAACTTACAAATTTAAAACACCAAGTTAAAATTTATTTATAGACTGTTAAAATGTTGGGAGAATAAAAAGGTCTTCACCTGGCGTCTAAAAGCATACAATGTAGGTGCCAAGCGAACCTCCTTAGGGAGCTCATTCCACAGCCGGGGTGCCACAGCAGAGAAGGCCCTCCTCCTGGTAGCCACCTGCCTCATTTCCTTTGGAAACCCCATTGAACTCACTTTTGAGTAGACATGTATAGGATTGCACTGCAGATCTCTTAGAAGAGGCATTTGGACCAAAGGGCTGCAGTTCAATGGTAGAAAACCTTTTCCCTTACAGCTGTATTACACTCAATATCACAGTGTTACCTTACAACCAAAGTGGATTTTTTCCTTTGACAATTGTTTCATGGGTGAAGCACTCTGCCCATGTTTAGATGCCCCAAAGACAATCCAGGACTGAGGCCTGGGGCAGTGAGAATAGGTTGTAGAGCTGACCTGAGTTTCAAACCCAGTCGGGGCACAGTAGCCTCGTCACACTGCAGCACTCTAAACTAAAAAGGGATTGGCCCTGATTCCATCAAGCCATCACCCCTCCATGAATTCTAGAAAAAAATTCTACAGTGAAGCAATGAAAAGGATAGCCAAAGGACTGCAGTAATTCCTGCTTACTCAGTCAGGCCTAGGACGCAAAGGAGGATGGGAATCCAATCTTCCTGGTATTACAATAACTCTTTAGGCCACTTGATGACTTCCATAATTTTTGGCCTATAACTCTCACCAGCCCTTGCCAGTAATAGCCAGTGGTGAGGGATCATGGGAGTGGAAGCCCAAAACATCTGGGAGGGCCAAAAGTTGGCCACCCCTCCTCTATGAGCTGTTGAATATGACATCATGGTAGCTACTTTTCTGCTCCTTGGTAACTCCATCCAACTGGTTTGCCAACAGCAAAAGCATTCCTACTACGTACGCAATTGCTACGCCTGTTCTCCCCATTTCTCTTGATCATGACTCATGTGCAATTAACATGATGATTGGGCCAAAGAGCCATCCTGTGTAAACTCTACCTGTTGAATTCCTGCCCATCAAGCCCTGGGATCGTGTCGATGTGAGGGAAGGAAACAAGCGTACATCGAGAAGGTTTGTGACAGCACAAAAAACAGCTCTGTTAGGAGTGAATTATTGAGATAATCTACCTGCCCTGAGATGTGAGCTGCCCTGGCAGGCCAAGAAGAAACAAAGAAAGGACCAGTGCTAGCCAAGTGTATCTGATGATGTATATACACACACAGGCTTTTCTTTTAAGTGTTCATTTCCAGGCACCAGGCAGAGCTTCATATATTCTTTTGAAAGATGGCAAAGCAGTACTTCACGGCCTTCAGATATGCCAAGACACCTTTATATTGAAATGCATTAAAAAGGAAATTTACAGTTAAATCTCTTTCTGCTTAAACACCAGCTTGGACTTCAGACAGTTTTGCTTTCTCCGTATGTGGCGTCATTGTGACGCTGCCTGATCTTGTTAAAAGTGTTCCCTTCTCCCCCCAGAAAATAAATGAATCCCACCACCCCCGACCTTGCTGGATACTCCCAGTCTGACAAATTAGGAATACAGCGATAACAACACCCTGGCATAGGTGGGCTTGCTGATGGTCTTCTGGGAACAAGGGTTTAATCCTGGTACTGTTCTGTCCCCCAACAGATAGGCCCTGATCCTCTCTTGGCAGGGGTGTGTTTATTCCAGGTAACCTTATCTAGGCCGTAATATATTGGAAGTGCATTTCTGACAACAGCATGGTGTAGTAGTTAAGAGTGTTGGACTAGGAACCGCCCAGAGAGCTTCGGCTATTGGGCAGTATAAAAATGTAATAAATAAATAAAATAAATAAATCGGACTGGGGAGTCAAATCCCCCCTTAGCCATGAAGCTCACTGAGGGCTAAACAACACACTACATTAATTGCATAGTGAGTAGGTAATTCTAAGGTTTTATTTAGTGTAAGTTCATGGGCCCCTGATCTGGACTGGGACCACTGCGTATGGGTAAGGTTTTTTAAAACATTAGGATTACCTTCATGCTACACGTTTAATGCAACATGTTTAGCCCTAAATGACCTTGGGTCACTCAGCAACTCTCAGACTCACAGGGTTATTGTGAAGGTAAAGATAGAAGAGGTATGCTGCCTTAGACTACTGGGAGGAAAGGTGGAATATAAATAAATGAATAAATTCTGCCCCACTGGGCATGGGTGGTAGCTCAGCTGACAAAACAACAGGCGTGAACTGGTAGTGCTCAGGTACTGAAAAACTGGTTTGAGCCAATACAAAAAGAATTACAATGACAGCTCTGGTACCCCTGGAAATGAATCATTTTTTATAAATAGTATTTATTGGCCCCGTTCACAAGACACCTTAAACCACGGCTTTAACCACAGTTTAACCAAAAAGCCTTAGTCACTGTGGTTAAAGCCGTGGTTTAAGGTGTCTTCTGAACACAGCCCAGCTTTCTGGCTTAACCACCAGGGTTAAAGCTGTGGTTTAAGGTGTCTTCTGAACAGGGCCGTTATTACTTTTAAATCTTAACTAAGTTTGTCTGGGAAATGTACCCTCTGACCTGGAAATACTCATCCCAGTTGTACAGATTGTAAGTAACTGCTCAGTAGTGAGGGAAATATATTTCTCCACATGCAGAGAGACACTCTTTATTATTACTTCACATGCTCCAGGGTGGAGCCTGGGCATGGGGGTGGGGTGGGGCGACAGCTGAGAGAGCCTATATTTGGTGTGGCTTGGCTCAAAAGTCTTTGGTGTGTTAAGGAACCCATAGGGTCTACTGGAGGGATCCGCAACTGGAGGCTTCAGGGCCAAATACAGCCTGCTGAGGGGAACCACCTGCTCCTCCTGCCAATTGTCAAATCAGAGGCAAGAGAGGTGTGGGGAAGGAGATTGGCTGAGGCAATAGGGCTTGTGGCAAGTCCACTTTGTGGGGTGGGTGACGGGGGTCTAGCCAACCATCCTCCATCCCAGCCTTCCCCAATCTGGTGACCCCCAGCCCAGGTGTTTTGAATGCCAATTCCCAGCATTCCTGACCATTGGCCATGCTGGGAGTTAAAGTCCAAAATGCTGGCTGAGACTGATGGGAATTGAAGGCCAAGACAGCTCTCGAGGGGTGACCCACCTTCTGTAAAACTAGTTGTCTCTTTGGCCCAGATGTTCTCTTCTCCTGCAGCACCAGGCGACCTCTTTCAGTAAATGCCACTCCGCTTATAGTATTGATAAGAAGCCTCGTGTGGCGCAGAGGGGTAAAGCAGCAGTTTCTCCAGCTGAAACTCTCCCCACGGCCCAAGTTCGATCCCAGCGGAAGCTGGTTTCAGGCAGCCGGCTCGGTTCGACTCAGCCTTCCATCCTTCCGAGGTCGGTAAAATGAGTACCCAGTTAGCTGGGGGAAAGGTAATAATGGCCGGGGAAGGCAATGGCAAACCACCCCGCTACAAGGCCTGCCAAGAAACGTCAGCGAAAGTTGGCGTCCCTCCAAGAGTCAGTAATGACTCAGTGCTTGCACAAGAGGTTCCTTTCCTTTCCTTATAGTATTGATAAGTTGAGCAGCATTTACTGAAAGAAGTTGGCTCTGAAGCAGGAGCGGGTTTGGCTGAAGAGGCTGATTGGGCAGTAACAGGGCCAAAAAGATAAATATGAAGTATTGGGCAGGCAATGGTGTTAAATAAAGAGGTGATTGTGTTGGGAGCAGAGGGACCTACCTGCTCATTAAAATTCTTGCCAGCCCTCTCGCTAAGCCCAAGGTTAAAACTGGTTTAAGCCAGTTTCCAAAGAACAATTAATTCGCCCTTCATCAAATATTCAAAAGATGGCACATTTGCCTTCCTAATATTCTGCAGCCCCTAGCCCGTCATGCTCTGAATGGAAACTGCTGTGATCCAGACACAGCCAAGCAATGCCAGGAACGATTGATGAGTTTAATTACTGAGGGTATGTTTGTTTATTGCCAACCATCTGAGCTCAGAGGGGGTTCTATTCGGTCTCAATATATATATATATATATATATATATATATATATATATATATCCATGCTGTCTTTTGCATCCAAAGTTATTGGGAAGCAGAAGAAAGTGGAACTTCTTAGGAAACACACTTCTTAAAATGGGGAGAAACAGATAGTGTTCTCTCTGATCAGTATTGAAATACAATTGCCTATCATGATAAATATCAGAAATTTGGTGAATATTGTCATTTACCAGTGATACCCAACATTTTTGGAGGCCAGTAACAAATGTTGGAAAAATTCCGACCTTGACAATGAAATGTCACGGACAATCAAATGCCTTTGGTGAATCCCTGGTAAAGCATTTTCAAGCCTTGTGATGCACAATCATTTCTGACATTTAATAACAGCAGTAATGCTTCAGCTGCAGTTCTATACCCATTTTCCTGGGAATAATTCCTATTGAACTCAATGGGATATTTTTGGAGTAGACATGTATAGGATTATGCCGTTAGAATTTCCCTATCACTCTCATACGTTACCACTGTGTTCGTACAACAGTCTAGGCAAATTAGGTCAGTATCATTAGTCCCATATGAAGGATTAAGCCGTGGCTTTGACAAGGCCAGATGTACATTGGTCAGGATCCAAATACACTCTTGGGCCCAACACACTTCCACCTGAAGTGTGAAATAATCTTCACGTACAAAAAGCAGACTTTTTGTCTGCTTCATCTCTAGCTGCATTAGTTGATGCCCTACAGCCACCTTCCCCCAATCTGGTGCCCTCCAGATGGAGTACAACTCCCATCATCCCCAGCCAACCAGATGGTAGGAGTTATAGTCCAACACATCTGAAAGGTACCATGTTGGGAAAGGCTGTTCTACAGCATTCAGGAACAGCTTTTCAGAAGGGGTGAGTGGCCGCAGGTGGACAGAGTGCTGTGCGCATGGAAGCCCTTTGGGTTCCACCATTCATTCCCAGAATTGTGTCTGATTCTTGGAGAGAAATTTGTGTTTCCTGCTTTCAGGTGTGATTGTTATAGGCTGCATTACATGGGCGGAGAGGAGCGACCGTGTGCTTTGAATTGAATACTTTTCCTCCATTCACTTCAATTGAGACAGTGCTATCTAGTGGCAGAAGATCCCCCCCCCTTTTTTAAAGACGTTACCATTTTGCAACTGGTTCTTTTCATGGTGGAATTTGTAATGAATACTGCAGAAGATGTCCTGGTCATTCACAACATCACGTAATCGACCCACAAACTTCCGTGAGTGGCCAGTCACAAGCATGCTACAAATCGCTTATTTAGAGAAGCCCAAAGACAGAGAGCAAGCATTTTCAAAAGGAGCGCTTGTGTTAAAAGAGCTTATTTTAGCCACTTCCAAGAGCGCTTGTGTTAAAAGAGCTTATTTTAGCCACTTCCAAGATGGAGCAGCTGTTGAAATTCACATTGTCCGATGGCTTCAATCTGGAGATGGAAGGAACGAAGTCCGCCAAACAAAGGGGAAAAAAACTGATTTATCGACCATAACAGCTCCCATTCTACTCTGAAGGGTATTCCTGAGTTCCACGAGGGACAACATATTGTCACAGTGTCCAAACACACACTGATATCTCCTGGCCGAGGACCCTGTAAATCCCAGCCCGGCAGACAGGTTGTGTGATACAGTGACGGTGACCTTCTTTTCCCCTTGAAAAGCAAATGAGTCATTGTGGGTGATGTGTCAGCCACACAACGACAATTTGGCTCCCATGCTCTGGTTCCTCCCGTGAAGGATTGCTGCTTCAGATACAGCTGTAGTGAGCAGGAGGCTTTTGTGCGATTTGCACCAGAACAGTCTGCTTCCCTTGCTCAGTGTCCTGATCCAATCAGTGCTCTCTTTAAAGGTAAAAGGGACACGATGCAGTGTCACTCCTGGATTTGTCTCAACTGAGTGTATACAAAAGCTGCTCAGATTCAGGCTGGAGTCTGATGATAGGTTTTGTAGAGAGTTGAAGGCAGTTTGAAGGAGGATTCCTGCTCACGACTGCCGTGGCTCCAGACCTTGAGCCTTTGGGCCCGGAATACTCAGGCAACAAAGAGGAGCCAGACCCATTTCCTGGTCCATTCCCTCTGCTCTAGATCCTGTACCCCATTTACTGAATCCCAGGGATGTACCACTACCATCAGGCTATAAACAAACTGACCTGACTCAAGGGCCAAGGCCTCAGGATCAAGAAGGCCTGAAAGAGCTTTCCCCAACTCAGTTGCTGTAACTCCAAAACTCACCTAACATGGACAAAGCCAATGACTGTGTAAAAAGGCATTGGCCCTTCAAGATGGCCAGATGCAGCTCTTGAGGGGTTGGAGCTTCAGAGAAGTGACTCTCTTGGCAAGACCATAAAACCTTGGCAATTGTTATTATTATTATTATTTATATAGCACCATCAGTGTACATGGTGCTGTACAGAGTAAAGCAGTAAATAGCAAGGCCCTGCCGCATAGGCTTACAATCTAATAAAATCATAGTAAAACAATAAGGAGGGGAAGAGAATGCAAACAGGTACAGGGTAGGGTAAGCAGGCACAGGGTAGGGTAAAACTAACAGTAGAAAGTAACAGTAGAAGTCTGCACAACATGTCTCAGGTGTAGGATTCTTAGCTGCAGCTGGAGGCTGGGCAGGCTCAAGTCTTCTTGTTGATATAAAACTCACCTTCTATTTCCAGTGCTCAGAGGCAAGTGCCACTGCTTATGTAGCCAAAACTGCACCACCCACATACAAGATGGAGGCATCAGCAGCTGTGGAGGAATCCCAAGATTTGCAAAGTAGGGTGACCATATGAAAAGGAGGACAGGGATCCTGTGTCTTTTAACAGTTGCATAGAAAAGGAATTTCAGGAGGTGTCATTTGTATGCATGCAGCACCTGGTGAAATTCCCTCTTCGTCACAACAGTTAAAGTTGCAGGAGAGCAGGACTTCTGCAGCTTTAACTGTTGTGAAGAGGGAATTTCACCAGGTGCTGCATGCATACAAATGATCCCCACTGAAATTCCCTTTTCTATACAGCTGTTAAAGATACAGGAGCCCTGTCCTCCTTTCCATATGGTATCCCTAGCAAAAGTACCCCCAAAAAATTAAAGGGAAAAAAACCCAAATGGGGGAAATAATATGGGTGGGTGGGCCCAATGAGGACTGAATATGCTCAGTGACCACAAAATGCTGACTTAGCTTTTCTACATGAGCGATTTCTTGTGCGTTCCTGATTCCTTACTCACCGTTGTTTATGGGTTCTTTAGATGACCTCGTGATCCTCCAATGTCACGGTTGCTTTTTAAGAGTACTTTCCCTTTTTTTTTTTAGAAAGGGGAAAATTGGGTATTATTTCTGAAAGCGAAAGAAAAGTATTTTCCTACTTGCACTATTCTGCTGTACCATGGCACCGCCCGTAGATATGTAGCAGGAAAGGCAATGCTCTTTGTGTAGAGTTTGGATCGCAGTCACTGTGATAATCAGTGTTTATCAGCATGTTGTAGAAAAGTTCTGAGCGATGGAGAGTGGTAGATGGTGGCAGATGTAATATCCTGAAATGGAGTACCCCACAACATGTTGTTGTTGCAGGTCCCACTTGTCTGGATCATCTGCCACTCATCCCCCAATGCCGTTCAACACATCCTAATGCTTACTAAAGGAAAAGCCACTAAGATTGCAAACTGTGTGCATTTACCTGGGAGTCCCATTAGCACAGTGGGGCTTATTTCAGAGCAAGCGTGCCAAGGATTAGGCCGAATCACATGAATAAGAAAGAGATGCCAGGGTATCCTTTAGCAACTGCTGTTGCTGTTAAGGTAACATTTGTGAAGCTCAGCTTCCATGGTGATGGGTATCGGTGTAGACAGATAAAAAGCGCGAATATAAGCAGTTGTACATGAAATGACAGATGCTATAGGAATGAAGGGAGAGAGAGAGAGAGAGAGCAAATAGGGTGACAAAGACACATTATAACAGGATATAGAGTTGGGGGGCGGTGAACGGTGTGCTTTGCAAAGTAACATACACACAAGGCAAGCCCTGCCCTCAAGGAGCTTACAATCAAAATACAGATTGGGTGGGGAGAACACAGCAACAGGAGAAACCAGGGAAGAATGTGAACCCATGCAGTAGAAAGGGTTAATCTCTTGTCAAAAGGAAAGATGGATGATACCACCAGGAAGGGTCATAGCCATGTTGGTAAGGTTCCTTGAAATAAAGCAGGGCCAAACTTCATTCTATTGTGACATTTGAGAGGAATAATCATTCTCCTTCTGGTGTCTGCTTGGTGCCTTCGACAATAACAATGAATAAATGAATGAACAAATAAACCAGGGTGATTTCGGGCTTCTTTACATTAAGGGGAAATTGCATTGCCTTACCGCGGGGCTTTGTTTCCTCCTTCTCTTCCGCAATTGTAATGAGCTGCATCACATGAGCGGAGAGGGGTGATGATGAGTTCTATAATTGAAAACTTCCCCACTTCTTGGTGCTCATAGCCTTTAATGGAAACAGTACCTACTAGTGAGTGTTTTGTAGTGCAACTTCAGGTAGAAAATCCTGTGATATTTCAGAAGAATTGGGACACCCAGGTTTTTTGGGGTGGGTGGGTGGGTTAGAATGGAATAACGGGGGGGGGGAGGGGGAGGAGGAGTGGGAGATGTGCAGGAGGCTGATGTTGTCAAAAGGATCTGCAAATGTCTGTGAGTGGCCAGTCACAAGCGTGCCTTATTTCGCTCATGTGAAGAGCCCATATACCAACATGTTGCAGATGGCAGAGGGGAAAGGAGGCTGCAAGAAATCATTTTCCATCTTAATTCAACATGAAAATGACAAGAAGGAAAGAGGCAGCCAGAGGACGCAATAGGTGGGAAGGCGGGAAATCGACCAATCACTTTGTCCTGCCCTCAAAGTTATGCCCACATGTCAAAATGCAATTTAACTCCCCCAAGGATACATAACTCTAATGCGGTGCAAACTCGGACAATCGCCGTAAATCGCAACTACAAATATGCGCATTATCACGTTAAAAACCCAGCACTGCGGTGAATGGACGGCTGCGTCATTTCTCCTAAAATACAAATCTGTGCATGTACGTTGGGGTAAAGAAGCCATATAGACAAGCCCCAGGTGTCATTTGTCTGCATGCAGCACCTGGTGAAATCCTCTCTTCATCACAACAGTTAAAGCTGCAGGAGCCCTGCCCTCTTTTGTATCTGGTCACGCTACTGTAGCTCCTGCAGCTTTTATTGGATTTGGCCCCCAAATTCCCCACTCCTGTTATATACACTTAGTTGGAAGCAAGCCCCATTGAACACAATGGGATGTAATTTTGTGTTGGTATGTATAGGTTTGTTCTGTTATTATGGCATACCTTTTCATGGGGCAGAGCCCACTCTGTTAGAACTGCTTGGTAACAGAGCACATGGAAAACACAGATCTTTGGCTTTGATTTACACTGCCCCGATGAAGAAGATGCCTGCCGTGTTCCACCCATTTGCGAAAGCTTATTCCATAATACATTAGAATTTTATTCGTATTACTTATGAAGCACCTAAAATCCCTCGGCACCATATACATATCTTTTATAAATAATAATCTAAAAATATTCATATGTATACACATTTATAACACGTTTCTCATTTAGAGACTGATAAATATTTATTATTTATAAAATGTGTTAGTCTTTAAAGGTGCCACAAAGCTTCCTTCCCCCAGTGCTCGTGTCAGGGAACTGGGGACCATGAAATAGTATCGTAAGCCGGGACTATTCAGGAACTATGGATGGTCAGTGGAGGATGGAGCTCATTCCATTGTACATCCTGACATTTCTGTGCAAATCTACCGAAGCTTAATCAGACCCAAAGCAGCCTCGATAGCAGCTGGCAAACAGCTGGAACACCGGGCGCTTCCATTGTCCTGATCCAGATGGGTCCTTTTTGCCATGGCAGTGGTGCTTTCATGCCGTCAGGTTGCACCTCGTCCCCCAGGAATGCACCCAGTGGCATCTGTGCCGTCCTCCCATTGCAAACCAAGGCAATGGCAGGCAGGCAGGCAGAAAAACACCTGGAAAGAGAGGTGGGTGGAATAGCTCCAGTATCAAAGCGATGAATATTAGCTACTCTGCCAAGAGAGCTCAGAAGTTAATGAAAATTCATAGGGCTGCTGCTTCGGGACTTCATTGACACTGAGGTTTCAAGACTCATTCCCTAAAATTCCTCTCTTGTGTTTGGTCGCAGCGTGGGATAGGAGAGGGAAAGAGCAATTATCGCAGGTGTTGAGTGCAGTGGTGGAAGTGTGGAGAGGGGAAATCTTTTGTCCCTATCATTGGCAAGACCATTGTGAACCGCCCAGAGAGCTTCGGCTATTGGGCGGTATAAAAATGTAATAAATAAATAATAAATAAATAAGACCTCCAATATCAGAGGCAGTATGCCTACGTACACTAGCTGCTGGGGAACATGAGTGTCCTGCTTGTGGGTTCCTGCTTGAGAACTGGTCTGCCACTGTGTGAACAGAGTGCTGGAACAGATGGACCCTTGGTCTGATCCAGCAGGGATCTTCTTATGTTCTTAACTGTTTTACTGGATTCTGCTCCTGTTCCTTTGACAGCAGCTTTGTTTGCAGACAACAGCAGATGCCAATGCTTATCGGTATGTTGTGAAAGGCCACACCTGCTGATTTCTGCAGACCAAAACTGCTCTTAAAGGCAAAGAAGCAAGACAGGCTGTGTCCCCCACCCCCACCCCCAGTCAGTTGACAATCTTGCATGCAGATACTCTTGGTTCTGATCTTGGGTACTTCCAGATGAAGCTTTTATCTTGCCATTGCTCTGCCTCAGTCACAGAATTTTACCACACTGTGTGTGTCCAGCTGATGCCATTTTCCACTCATAAACCTCCCATGTTTTCCCACCGCTGCGTCCATCTTATTTCTTACTGCAGAAAATCTGTTAAGGAAAAAAAAGGTGGAGCAGCTGCACAACGCCTTTAAACTCTTAGAGCCTTCAGTCTGGAAGCATCCCTTGTAACACCACCCTTCTTCCTTTCAGCACACATACTGAAAGGCCGTGCCCCCTCTTGAAAGAAACACACCAATATAATGTAGTCTACCAGGGATGGCCCATCTATGAAGCAGGGTGAAGCATCCACATCACACTACATTGGCCTTCCCCAGCCTGGTGCCCTCCAGATTTGGAAGGGGACTTCAATTCCCATCAGACCCAGCCAGCATGGCCAGTGGTCAGGAATGATGGGAGTTGTGGTTGGGAAGGCTGGGCTAGATGATACCAAAAGCAGGGTGGTTGGGTGGAACAATACATGCAACAATTGGGCCTAATATTTGCACTTTTTGTCCAACCCCTCTACTTCACTCCCTGTTTTTTTTTATTGTTTTTATTTATTATTTTTATTGCCTCATGAAGAGTTCTGGAGAACTCAAAAGCTTGCTCACACGTTTGTAACACTTTGGTGGATCCTAATAAAGGCATTTCAAAACTCCAGATTTTGGATTCTCTCCCTCCTCCACACCACCCTCCTCATGGACCATCACAACAATCTTTGTTTTTTTATGTGCCTCATTCATGCATGTGTTTCTACTTATGCTCATACTAGGATCCTTCTACTTCTTTTATTTAAAAAAATATTTTTATTTTTCTACAATACTTAAACACACACCAATACAATTAAAGAAACAACATACTACATAAATGTTGAATAAATGTTGAATAACAATAACATAATATCTATATAACATAATCAAACATAACATATAAGTGCTTCCCCCATCTCATTCCTGATTCCAAAATCTCATACTTTCTTCTGCTGGTGGCTTCCCACTTCCCTTAAAAAACACAAATATTAGGAACTGTTTCCAAATTCCTTCAAAATCATTTGTTTTAGCTATACCTCTTCTCAATTTAATATTACAAGTCAGTTTGTCATTAATAGCTAAATCTCAAACTTCTTTATACCATTCTTCGATACAATATTCCCCTTGAATCTTCCAGTTCCTTGCTACAATCAATCTTGCCGCCGTCAGCAAATTCGTTATTAATTCCTTAATTTCTTTTTTACATTTTACATCTTCCAATAGTGACAGTAATGCAACTTCTGGTGTTTGTTCTATCTTCATTCCCACAATTTCTTCAATCTCCAGAAACACCATCTTCCACAATTTTTGTACATATTTGCATTCCCACCACATGTGTAAATACGTTCCTTTCCCCCCACATCCTCTCCAACAATTTGCTGAATGCTGATTATTTATCTTGTTTAATCTAACCGGGGTTAGGTACCACCTCCATATAATTTTATAATAATTCTCTTTTATTCTCACTGACATATTTCTCAACACTCTTTGTTTCCAAAGTCCCTCCCGGCTCTGTTGTCCTATTTGTACATTCAAATCTGTCTCCCACACTATTTTCCCTGTACTATTCATCGACCCTTTCTCCAACAATATTTTATATATCTCACTCATTAACCCTTTTGACACTGTTCTTTTTCCCTTATCATTTTCTCTTTTAACTATTAATTCCTCAAACTTCGTCATTTCTCTGCAATCTCTATTTTCTCTTACCCACTTTTTGGTCCACTGTTCTAATTGCCAATAATTTAACCAAGTTAATTTTTTATCTTTTAAAACCTCTTCCATATGCTCTCTTGTATTCATTTCTCTCAACCATTCCCTTAATGTCATTTTATTTTTTTCTATTAAAAATTTACTTAATCTGCCCTTCAGTTCCTCCGGGAAATTCTTTAACATTATTACCGCTGACAAAGGGGAGCTGCTCGGGAGCAACTCCCCTTTATATTTACTCCAAATTCCCCAGTGAAACCTCAAGAGCGGATTACCTATACTTTCAGCCCATTTTTTCCCTCCTTCCCTAAAAAATACATTTTCCAACTTCACCTCTATATTACTTGTAGTGTTGTCTTCCATCCATTCTAAATCTCCTCCTCCTATAATTGCTTCCACAATATGTCTACATATTCCACAACCTATTAGCTACATAATATAGGTTAATATTTGGGAGACCCAACCCTCCCTTCTTTTGGCTTACGTACCATTTATTCTTATTTACCCTCGCTTTCTTATCCCCATTACAATAGTTTATGATATTTTGCCAACTTTTTATCTCTAATTCTGAAATTTTTATTGGTAACATCCTAAACACAAAGTTAATCTTTGCTAAAATCTTCATTTTTATTAATGCTATTCTTCCAAACCAGGATAAGTTTAATCTTTTATATTTTTCCAATTTTACTAAAATCTCTTTTTTAAAACTATTTAAATTGGATCCTTCTACTTCTGAGTTCTACATAGACAGATATCCTGAATCCATACTGGAGAGCACAAGCAGCTCTGACAAGGTCAGCCCTAATATTAGGCAAAATGAAGCAGCCTCCTCAGGCAGCTGATTTGGGATGTCATGAAAGGATGGCAAATTACTATTTATGTATTATTATACTTTTACTGCAGGGTAGAGGAAAGACATTTGTAGGATTTTTCTGATGCAGTAACTTGTCCAGCCTTAAGTATTATGCACCTTGACTTGGAGGAGGGAAGGTGCTATTTATTGTTTCACCTCAGGCCACAAAATCTCTTGGGCTGGCCCTACGCTGCCTCTTTTTAATAGGGTGCCTGAAACTGAGAACTGGGGGTTAGGCTGGCCAAAGTAATTGCAGCAAAAACAGTATGTGGTTTTTCATACTCAGAAAAGTATTCTGAACATCATTCCAGGACAGGATCTACACTACTAGGGTGACCAAACGTCCGGATCTGCCCGGACATGTCAGGAAAAAGGGGGGCAAATCCAGGTCCGGATGGAAATGCCCATTTTCCCCCTTTTGTCCGGTAAAATGATCCAAAAAGGCCCTCCAGGCTTCCATCGGGGCCTCTCCTAGGTCATCGTCACTACGGCGACCAAGGAGAGGCCCCAATGGAAGCCTGGAGGGCCTTAAACCGTGCGTTCCCAAAACGCGGAAACGCCCGGCTTAAGCCACGGCTACGCCCGGGTGGACGAGGTGGGCGTAGCTTAAGCTGGGCGTTTCCGCGTTTCGGGAACACGTGGTTTAAGGCCCCCCAGGCTTCCATCGGGGCCTCTCTTTGGTCATCGTCACTACGGCGACCAAGGAGAGGCCCCAATGGAAGCCTGGGGGGCCTTAAACCATGCGTTTCTGAAACACAGAAACGCCCGGCTTAAGCCACGCCCACCTCATCCATCCGGGCCTCTCCAGTCGACGTCATAGGAGAGGCCCGGATGGACGAGGTGGGCGTGGCTTAAGCCGGGTGTTTCCGTGTTTCAGGAACGCGCGGTTTAAGGCCCCCCAGGCTTCTATCGGGGCCTCTCCTTGGTCGCCGTGGTGATGACAACCAAGTAGAGGCCCTGATAGAAGCCAGGGGGGCCTTAAACCGCGTGTTGCTAAAACACGGAAATGCCCAACTTAAGCCACGCCCACCTCATCCATCCAGGCCTCTCCTATGACATTGACTGGAGAGGCCCGGATGGATGAGGTGGGCGTGGCTTAAGCTGGGCGTTTCCACGTTTTAGCAATGTGTGCCGGAGGCAGCCTCCAGCCCTGCCCGTCGTTTCGCCTGCGCCTTTACCTGCCTTGATGGGGCCTTCTAATTGGCCTCCGCCATCACGCAGGCCGAGTAGAAGGACCCATCGGGGCGGGGGGAGGGAGCTAGACTTCCAGCAGCGCGTCCCCTGCCTCTCCCTGCCTCGATGGGACCTTCTACTTGGCCTCCGCCATCGCGCAGGCTGAGTAGAAGGACCCATGGGGCGGAGGGAGGGAGCTGGGGTAAGCGGCGTGGGCACTCCAACCCATCTTCAGCTGTGCTGCCCGGGCCTGTAGCCTCTCGCAGGGCTGGAGTCGGCCGGGCCCAGGCTTCACCCCCTCCACAGCAAGCGCAGCCTGGGATGGGGCGGGAACAGACCGGGAGGAAGATGCGGGCAAGCTCAGGATTTCAACAGCAGCAGCGGCTGGGAGACCAAGAGCAGCTCTTTCTAGCTCCAGCTGCTCTTGTGGCTGCAAACACGGAGCCTGACGGAGGTAAATGAGGCCCCGCGTCAGTCTTTGGCAGAGGATGCTCTTGCTCACTCTCTATTCCTCCCCTATCCCCTTTTCCTTTGAGTCTTTTGCCTTGGTGGAAAAGGCAAAAGACCTTTTGGCGCTGCAAAAGTTGGTTGGGGCTGCTGCTGCTGCTGCCTCTCTCTCTCCTTCTCCCAATCTGTCTCCCCCTCTCTCTTTCTAACTCCCTTTCTCTCCCCTCTCTCTGCCACCCATTTTATCTTCTCTCTATATATCCCTCCATCCCCCATTGATCCTTTCTCCCCCTCTCTCCTTCTAACACCCCTTCATTCTCTTGCTCTCTCTCTCGCTCTTGCTCTCTCCTTCTCTTTTCCTCCCTGCCAATGTGCCAAGGCAGGGACAGAACTCTCTTTCTGACACCCCATTTCCCTCCTTCTCTCTCTCTTTCTCTCCTTCTCTCTCTCTTTCTCTCCATCCATCTAGCCCCCACCCAACCTGATGCTGCCCAGATGTGTTGGATTACAAATTCCATCAGACTGAGCAAGCATGGACAATCCGGGATGATGAGAGTTGTAATCCAAAACATTTGGAGGGTCCCAGGTTGGGGAATGCTGCTTTAAATCAACTGGTGGGCTCAGTGGCAACTTTTTAAAAAAAGCTATTTTCTGATTTTATAATAGGTACAATTTATGGGATACACAGACACATAATTTAGGAAGGGGGAGAAAATTAGGGGAAGAACCAGAGAGAGATGAGTGAGGGAGAAACAAAAATGTGTTCACTGCCTTCCTAAAAGGTTAAATAATCTGGGCAGGGGGTCCAATTACCCCAACTGTGTATTACGTATCCCCAAACCCAGTGCCTTCAAGATGTGTTGGACTACAACTCCCATCATTGCCAGCCAAGATGGGCTGGGGAAAGCTGGTGCATTAAATCATGTGGTATGCGTGTGTTTGTGTTTGGTTTGCTCCTCGTGTCTCTCTACCCCAGGACACATGGAGACTTAATGTTAAGTGTCCAACTTCCTAGCCTGCTCTGATAGTGTGTTCTTCTGTGTGTCTCTGTATCTCTGTGTTGGGGTGGGAGCAGTCAGCGGGCAGTTTACCTCTTATGCCCCTTCAGGAAATTCAAGGTCCACTTGAAAGACTCTAAGTATTTTTGAATGTATAAGTCTCGTTAGAATCCACAGGGTTTTATTTTTGTTTTTTGCAGAGGGTTTAAAGATTTAAGAAAAACGTGATTTGTTTACAACTAATTTTAAAAGCATTAGAAAAAAGCATTTCTGAGTGAAACTGGAAATGGATGCAAGCTTTGAAATTTAAGATTTGTGTTTAAGGGCCTTAAATCTCATTGAACTCTGTGGGACTTAATTCTGAGTAAATATGCATGGCCTCAGCTTTACAACTACCTTGCAACAGTATCTCACTGGCAAGTCTCCCATTACGGTATTTCCATTAGAGTTCTACTGAGGAAATTATTTCCCAACAGCAATAGTTGTTTTTACCCTTCCTCTGTGGCATGTGGTTTGGCTCACTTCCTTGAGTTAGTTGTGCCTACTTGCTCTGTAGTGCAAAAGAAAAAGTGGGTCTCAAGCTAGTGCTAGAAGATAGTAATTTGTGTGTGTGTGTGTGGGGGGGGGGGTTATAATCTATTTGACCTATAGACCTTCCTCTCCAATTTGTTTGAAATACTTGCTGATAATTGTTCATCCTTCTTTTTAAAAAAATCTTTAAAAAAATTAACAGGGTTGACAGAATTGTTCTGTCCCAGCATAGTGTCGCTTGGCTTGACTTGTTTGAGTGTGTCTGGATCTCTTAGGCTCTGAAACCATCTTTCTTCAGAGCACCTGCTGGTTATTATTATTATTATTATTATTATTATTATTATTATTATTATTATTATTTATATAGCACCATCAATGTACATGGTGCTGTACAGAGTAAAACAGTAAATAGCAAGGCCCTGCCGCATAGGCTTACAATCTAATAAAATCATAGTAAAACAATAAGGAGGGGAAGAGAATGCCAACAGGCACAGGGTAGGGTAAGCAGGTACAAGGTAGGGTAAAACTAACAGTATAAAGTCCGCACAACATCAAGTTTTAAAAGCTTTAGGAAAAAGAAAAGTTTTTAGTTGAGCTTTAAAAGCTGTGATTGAACTTGTAGTTTTCAAATGTTCTGGAAGAGCGTTCCAGGCGTAAGGTGCAGCAGAAGAAAATGGACGAAGCCGAGCAAGGGAAGTAGAGGCCCTTGGGCAGGCGAGAAACATGGCATCAGAGGAGCGAAGAGCACGAGCGGGGCAATAGTGTGAGATGAGAGAGGAGAGATAGGAAGGAGCTAGACCATGAAAAGCTTTGAAGGTTAACAGGAGAAGTTTATATTGGATTCTGAAGTGAATTGGAAGCCAATGAAGAGATTTCAGAAGCGGAGTAACATGGTCAGAGCGGCGAGCCAAGAAGATGATCTCAGCAGCAGAGTGGTGAACAGAAACCAATGGACTAATGTGAGAAGAAGGAAGGCCAGAGAGAAGAAGGTTGCAGTAGTCCAACCGTGAAATAACCAGCGCATGAACAAGCGTCTTGGCAGAAGAGACAGACAAAAATGATCGAATCCTGGCAATATTATACAGGAAAAAACGACAAGATTTAGCTACTGCCTCAATATGAGGAATAAAGGAGAGCGAGGAGTCAAATATAAAGCCAAGGCTACGAGCTTCCTTGACCGGAGTAAGCGTAACATCATTGACAGTAAGAGAGAATGAGAGATGAGGAGAAGGTTTAGGAGGAAAAACAAGCAATTCAGTCTTTGCCATATTAAGTTTCAAACGACGATGAAGCAGCCAAGCTGAGATAACTGAAAGACATGCCGAGATACGATCGTGAACATCAGGAGAAAGTTCCGGAGATGACAGATATAGTTGTGTATCATCGGCGTACAGATGATATTGGAGGCCATGAGACTGAATAAGCTTGCCCAAGGGCAACATGTATAAGGAAAACAACAACGGGCCAAGCACTGAGCCTTGCGGAACCCCTACTGAAAGGGGGAAGGAGGAAGCCATTAGCCAACACGCTGAAAGAGCGACCTGCTAGATAGGAGGCAAACCAGTTATGGTTGCATGATCCAGGAGGCCAGATTCTGTGAGTGCATAGCTGTCCTTGACAGGAGGGGCTTGCACTTGCTAGAGTAAGGTGAACAGATGTGAAGACGCTGCAATCCTATATTCATTTATCTGGGAGTAAGCTTTATTGAAATCAATGGGATTTGTTTCTGTCGTCTCTTTGGGCAGTTTTCTTCGGGTTCCTGATTTGGATTTCTGTTCTCTGCTCACTGAAGCAGTGAAAATTCAAGAGATATTTGAATGAAGGGAGGGAAAGATCTTTGTTTAGCATTGTGATAATGGGCATCCATTGTGATAATGGGAACCCACAGGACCTTTTCTTCTGCTGCCCCCAGACTGTGGAATAGCCTGCTGGAGGAGATTCGTCAGCTTAATACTCTATCTGAGTTTAAGACAGCAATAAAGACAGATATCTTCTGGCAGGCCTATCCAGATGAATTTTAAACCTAAGAGTTTTAAGATGTTGTGATTGTTAAATGTTAAGAAAGGTGAGACTATGGTCTTCGCAGTTAGAAAATATATTTGAGGGAAGGGGAGACCGTGTGGCACAAAATATAGCAAAAGATTCAAAGTACAGCAAAAGCTACAAAAGTAGGAGTGAGTGAAGTTAATTTTGGATACATTGATTGCCTCACTTGTTCTTCACATTAAGATGTTATGTAGAACAGCTTTGTCTTAATTGTGTACTGTGAAATCAGACATGTGACCAAGGCCATGTTTGGGTGGGCATGCCCCTTTGGGGGCTGGGCATGTTGGTGGGCACGCCCCCTTGGGGGCAGCCATTTTGTCCTCCTTTTTGGTTTCCAAAATATGGTCACCCTATACACTACTGCATTAAAACGGTTTATAACAGTAGTGACAACTGTTGAGGCCCAGGACACACTCCCTATACTATTTTCAGAACGTTTTCAAAGTGGCATATCCTGCTTAATGTAGGTCTGGCCCTGACCATCCAAAGACTTTAAAATGGGGGAAGACTGCCATTTTGGGCACTGTTGTTGTTCTTATTCTGAGCAACATGAACATAGAAACATCGGTATAACTGGGCCTCTATTGATGATTCTCTTAAAACCTGTGTCAAATTGTAGGCAGTCAAGTACTTATTAATGCTGTCTTAAAGGGTTTACGCCGTAAATATGCAGAAGTGCAAAAGAAATATGAGGAAACACAGAGGCCATATTCTTCCCAACTGCTCACTCAAAAGTAAAGCCTGGCGTGGCCATTAGGAACAAAATAAACCCATTGGGATAACTAACAAGCATTAGTCAGGTATATAGAATGTCATTTCATTTTCTTAATATGTAATAGCAGGAAATAACTTTAAGCATATTAAGCTACCTGTATTTAAGTTCCAGCTGTTCTGCATTGAATCTCTCTCTCTCCACACACACATAACCACGCATACGCTCACTCTTACACTAGGGTGACCATATGAAAAGGAGGACAGGGCTCCTGTATCTTTAACAGTTGTATTGAAAAGGAAATTTCAGCAGGTGTCGTTTGTATATATGGGGAACCTGGTGAAATTTCCTCTTCATCACAACAGTTAAGAGAGCAGGTGAACTGCTCTCTTTTAAATCTGGTCTCAACTTTAACTGTTGTGATGAAGAGGGAATTTCACCAGGTTCTCCATATATACAAATGATTCCTGCTGAAATTCCCTTTTCTATGCAACTGTTAAAGATACAGGAGCCCTGTCCTCCTTTTCATATGGTCACCCTATCTTACACATACTGGCCCCATTCAGAAGACACCTTAAACCATGGCTTTAATCACAGTGGTTAAGCCAGAAAGCCAGGCTGTGTTCAGAAGACACCTTAAACCATAGCTTTAACCACGGTGAATAAGACTTTTTGTCTTAGTCACTATGGTTAAAGCCATGGTTTAAGGTGTCTTCTGAACATGGCCCGGCTTTCTGGTTTAACCACCATGGTTAAAGCCATGGTTTAAGGTGTCTTCTGAATGGGGCCAATGTATAATCTTAGGTCACCTCAGCACAACATTTCTGGCTTGGGGATTGCAGGTTACGTACAGTTTACAGGGGCACATAGCCTCACATGCGTTTGTGGGGATTCTTCTTCTAACCTCTTAACCTCAAATAATGTGGTGTTTTGTGAACGTACTGGTCCCAATATAATTCTCAGGGTCTGAGGTGGAGGAGTCTGCCCCTGCCTCTCTCAGCTTTGCGCTCGGCCTGCACTCTGATCTTGCCACATCTCTCCTGCCTTTCCGAGCCTGACTCAGAGTTTCCTGCCCGCTGCACAGGGCTCGTCACCTCCTGCTGACAGTTGCTCGGTCCTTCCTGCCTGGACCCCTGCTGCGGCACGTCTCCGTAGAAGCGTGTCAAGTCAAACTGAACCTGTCAGGGAGCCTGAGTGATCTATGTTGGCTTGCACAAGTCCATTAACCTTTGCTCCAGGCTTTGGGAAATAACAGTAATAATAATAATACCGAGAATTTCAAATGTGCAAGTTCACTGGACAGCCCTCCGTGGAACTCACGGACTTGTTTCTGTTGCTGGTTCAGTTGTTATCTGCAATGGTGAGGCTGTTTCACTGATGGGAGAGATTGCCCCCACCCCCACCCCCATGCCATCTCTACCACAACATCTCTGAGACACAGCAATGAATTTGGGGCCCAGACAGTTGGGGAACAAACATGGCCTCCTGGTATTCTGAAATGCACACAAGGAGCAGGTCAGTTCTTTAATTTCACCCTTTCTTTCCTTCCTCTCTGGGGCGGGGGGGGGGAGAACTTGGGGGAATCTTCAGCAGGGCTCTATACAAGCTGAACTGAGCTCCTTGTCATGCAAACTGGCTCCATGTCCTAGGCAGCTTCCTGTTTTGTTTTTTGCCAGTCAAGGCTTTTGTTGCACCATCACCCAGCCTCATTCACAGGATTTTGTAGGGGTTAAACCAGTGGTTCCCAAACTTTTTCAGGTAACTGCCCCCTTGGTTCCACAAACTCATGCCCAGTGCCCCCTGCACACAGCCCCTTTAAATGGGAAGCACCCACTGCAGACTTGCCGAGGGAGGGAGGGAAAAGAGAGCAAACGCCTCTGTTTTGCAGCCGGCATGGCGGGGCACACCAAGCAGGGTATGTCTCTTCTTAAGCGTTTTGGTGCTTTTGAAACATTTCAATTCACTGTTAAAAGGACTCTTCTTAAATGGTATTAATACATGTGTGGATTCTTCCCCTATATGGCTTGGGACCAAACTACCTTCTCCCATAAAAATATCCCTGGGTCTTAAGACCTACTGGAGAGGCGCTTCTCGGAAAAGACCACCTCAAGAGCCCCCCTGCCACCCCATTGCCTCTTAACTCCCCCCTATGCAATCCCACTGCCAAGGGGGCAGTACCGCCCACTTTGGGAACCACTGGGTTAAACTGACAACATCTTCCAGTTGAAGCCATCTCATGTTTTTCCTCTGCTTCCTCTGTCTGCTCAATGCCTTTGCATCTGTTGCGCTAGCAGCCCTCTGTCTGGGAGCACCTATACGGCTTGTTTACCCTGACCTAAATGTGCATATTTGCTTTTCAGGGCACATGACATAGCCGTCCATTCACCGTAATGCTGGGTTTTTAATGCGATAATGTGCATATTAGCATTTGCAGTTTACTGCGACTTTTGGATCAACGTCCGAGTTTGTACCGCGTTATGGTTATGTGTTGGTGGGGGAGTTAAATCGCATTTTGACATGTGGGCGGAGCTTTGAGGGTAGGACAAAGTGATTGGCTGATTCCTCACCTTCCCACCAAGCACATCCTCTGGATGCCTCTTTCCTTCTCGTCATTTTCATGTTGAATTAAGATGGAGCTTTTAAAATGAAAACAAAGAGGGGAGAACGGGCAGCAAGAGACAGGAGACCTGTTCAGTCCCCCACCCACATCCTCCTCTGCTGCCTCATTCCTTTCCCCACTCGCTTTTCCTCTTCTATGAATCTGTGGAGCTCTGCAGATAAAATTTATAGCTTGCCTTGTATCCATAGCCTCGAATGTGTGTATGTGTGCATATGTGCAATAATAACTGCACTATAAAAAATATCAGGAGATAAATCGCTGTTGCTGCTGCAGTGTGACGCTCTTTACCTAGATTTGAATCAACGAAAATTCAGGTTAAAATTAAATGAGAAGCAATCCTGCTGTCATATAGATGGGGGCTTGGACTACATAAAGAGAAGATCTAGTAGTAAAGTTATTCCTAATTTTACCGCTTGGGATTGCAGAAGCTGGTTTGTACTGTGGGAGAGGGGGACACACACACACCTGTACCTACACTTAAAAACTAGTTTGTCAAGGAGCCAGGTTCTACTCTAGTGTCTATTAATTTCTTTAAACTTATTGCTTTTTTTTTTTTTAGAGTGTGCTGTTTACAAATCAAAATTCTTATTTTAGAAACACCACTACCTATTTTGTGCCCATGTGAATACAGAGGTATACAAATATAGGAGAAAAATAAAACTTTAAATTGTAAGCTTTTGGGGGCAGGGACCTAACTTTTTGTTGTCTCTACCATGCCATGCACATTCAAATAACAATAAAAAATAATGTAAAATCAAGGATATATGCAGTGCTGGCTCCAGGTTTTGGAGGGCCCTTGGGCAAAATGCCCTCAATGGGACCCCCTGCCTCAGTGAGTCTGTCTTCTCACCGCCATTGTCACCACCTGATCTTGTTCCTCATCTACTTTCTCATCATTGCTACCACTGGCTTGCTTGGCAGGCAGAGAGTCAGGGAGCAAGAAGGCCATGTCATCTACTGCTTGTCTCCTCCTTACTACCATTGCTGCCTTGGCCAAGGCGTGAGGCAGGTGAACAAATTGGTTGCAAGGGTGAAGAGGAGGCCCCTGCTGGGGGGTGGGCCCCTTGCAGTACCCCAAGCATGCCTACAGTCCTGTTTACAGGTAGGTCATGCCCTAAGCCAGGTTGGCAGGACAAGCAGTCCAGGTCCTCTCAATGAATTGCCAGTAAGGTATCACAAAGCAGAAGCATAGTCAGGTCAGTCCGTAGTCTGTTGCCAAGGGGTCGTGGAGCCAAGCGTCAAAGCAGTCAGGGAGTGTCCAGAAAAGCAGAACCAGAAACATTGCCAAGAGTCTAGGAATCAGAGTCGTGATGCAGCCAGGTCAAGAAGCCAAGGAAACCGACGGTTTGCCTTCAGCGAGGTATGCCTGGGCCTGGTCTGATTTATAGCCGGCTGTTAATTAGCACAGCTGGGTCATCAAGGCCGCGTGTGGTACTTAAGCGCTTTCTCCTGCTGCGATTGGCTTTTCTTCCTTCGCCGTTCCAGCCGTTTGCTTTTCCTCCGCTGCAGCAACTGAATTACATCCAGCTGCGCCCCCTGCAACTCAGGCATCTCTGGCATGCAGCTCGATGTGCCAGGCTGCTTTTCTGCCTCCTGCACTTGCGAAACCTCTGGAACGCTATCGGTTGGGGCCTTCACTTCTCCTTTTGCCTCTGGCTGCAGCACCATGAGCTGGCTCTCTTCCTCTTCCTCAGAGGACTCTTCTTCAAGGTGAGGCATGACACCTACTTTTGATGCTGGCCCTTACGTTCTTGTCTAGAGTTCTCACTCTCTCACACCAACAAACCCCAAAAGCAAGAGCGACTGAGCTGTGGCCTCAAGAAGCACTCCTTGAGGCTGCAGCTCGGTTGCTCTCTGTCCTGCGCATGCTCCCTTCTCTGAGAGGGGCAGGGCCTTGGCTCTTTGGGCTGGATGGGGCAGCCTAAAGTGTCGAATTCGGCCTGATGGCTGGAGGCTCCCCATCCCTGTTTTAAATGCTTCCATACCATAGATTTATATAAAGGCCCTGCACTCCTTGAATTTTTATTTTCCGTCCCATTCGTAACAATTCACAGTGTGGAGTTCTCTTCTCTTTTTCCACACAACGCACCGAGAGCGTCATCCGACCGGTGGATTTTCGCGTTTCCCTACTGTCGCTGTGGCCTCCTGCTGCTGTCCCACAATAGCGATGATCTCTTTACATGGGGAGAGAAACAGGAAGCAGCAGCAGCCACGGGCTGTTTTTATTGCGCCGCTTCTCTTGCACACAGCAGGAAATGGCGGCTCATTCCGTGTTGTTGTTTTTAAAAGACAAATTAAAAGGGGTCTATTTTGCGACCGGAAAGCAAGCGGGAGGCGCGCAGGAGGCAGACGTCGTCATCTAAAGGATGCACGAACATCCGTAAGTGGGCAGCAGCGGACGTGCGATAAAACACTCGTCTGATGACGCTCCAAGTTTATATTTTCAACAGGCACATTCGAAAGATCTCTTTTCCCCAGGCAGTCACAACCAGTTTAGACACCATTCCAGAACGTCGCACAAATTCTTGGAGCTGCCCACACACCATCCCAAGATGTCCCTGCCTGATTATTTATTAATGCATTTATTAAAAACTATTTATCTATTGCCCTTCACTGCGCTCCATTTCAAGTTAAAACGTTAAGACGTGCATTCGATCAGGTAATTAAAAACAAAACAGGCAGATAAAAATACAGAACAACTGGCAAGATTTTAAATGCCTAAAAATGTTTTTCGCATCCTGGGAGAATAAAAAGGGTGGTTGCCTGGTACCTAACAGAAAGCAACCTGGGTGCCAGCTTCTTGGCGAAGGCAATACTTCCAGGTTCTTTTGCATGAGTGCTGCCTTAAAGATTTTTTTAATCAACACTTTGGCATGTGATTATGAAGTTTACATGGCTAGAGGGAAAACTATATACCCCCTCGACTTTAATAAGTTTTAAGTCATGCCAACCAATTAGGAACGACATACAGTGCAATCCTGTGCATGTCTGTGCAGAAGGAACTTACAGTTAAGTGTATATCAGATTGCAGTCTTAATGGCCATTCTCTCTTGGCTTGTCATCCCATCTCGTTCAAGCATCTTTTAGCCCTGGATGGTGATTTGCTACTTCCCTGTATGGATGACATGATTTAGTCCCAATTTTCCCAATGTCATGCCCTTGTGTGTGTGTGTGTGTGTGTGTGTGTGTGTGTGTGTGTGATCCATAGTGCCAGCTAATGTTTGATGTTTCAGTGCTCCACAGCACTTTGGACACCATTTGGGGCGGAGTGGGTGTGGTGGGAGAGGATATTTTTCTTCCCTTTTCCAGGGTACCACAGGAGCAGTCACAACTGGCCTGTGGCCCGGATGTTACCCACCCCTGTTCTAATGTGAGGCCCTGCAAGTAGGACCATTCTTGATTCTGAAGGACAAGAAACAGAAGACAGCGTTAGTCCATGATGCCTCCGTTTGCAATAGCATGCCTTCACAATCTCCCATGTTATGGAATGGCTGTCACTCATTCCTTTGGAGAAAAGTAAAATACTGCATTTGGGGACAAAGTGCCAATGGCTGTGGGTGTAAAAACCTGTCTACTAGACTTGACTCGCAGTGGCTCAGCCATCACTGACAAGGATCCGGCAGGGGGTGCACTGTGTCTCTCCGCATGGAAAGCACATGGAGAGATGCACTGCCCCCACCAGGTGTCCTTGCATTATGCAAGCTGTCCTTCTACACATGCACGCCACCTGCCATCATGACAGGCATTCTGCAACAGACGTCCCTCCTTTCCTGCTGTCCACCCTCTTCTTTCGCGTGTGAAAAGTAAAACATGGCTTTTGCCGAGAAAATTACAGCTAGTGATTGGCTACTGATTCATCGCTTCCCTACTGGGAATTCTTGTGGGTGTTTTGTCCCCATGACAGAAGGCATGCTGGGCATGAAGAATCGTGGATTTCGGAATGGCAATTTGTCGCAAAGCACTTTTTCCGACGGTGATCCTGAAATGGATGTATTTGCAGCTGAAGAAACGATTTACAATGCAGCTGATCCCAAAGCCCCTGGAGGCGGGCTGGAATTTAGGAGCAAAGGGGGAATTGATTGTATAATGAATGGCCATCATGCGATGCAGAGGTCCCTCTATCTCAAGATGGGATTGTGTTTTTAAAATGTTGCCACTGACTAGCTTTTCAAAATTGAGGTGATGGTGATGAATTCTAAATGAGGACAATCTCCCAGCTTGTGAGAACTCCTTTTTCCCAGATACTGCCCCACTCCAGTGATAGATTAGAATTTTACAAAAGAGGCTAAAAACTGGCAGTCACCTTGCTGTGTATTCCTGTAGGCTGAGCTGCTGGGGTGTCAAGGAATAATCACGAGCATTCTTACAGCGCTGGGTAGTTGTATCTGCAATGGAATATTGACAATTAGTGCCATTTCAGTGAGGGAAGTGAGAGGTCATTTTGTATGGGGCAGGACAACAACAATCGAAGGCAAGAAATGCTCAAGATAGGAAGTTGGGAGCAGAGGTAGGGGCCGGCAGGACAGAAAGCTGAGAAGGCCCAGGAATGAGAACTCAGGGGCAGGAGAAACAAAGAGGGGGGATAGAGTAAGCAATGGGCTGAAGAACAGGGACCTTAGTGAACGGTGGTTAGGGAAGGCGTGAACAGATGCAAAGAACTGAGCAACGAAGCAGTCAATGAGTGTCATCAGATATAGCGCGCTTGTTACTGGGCACTCACGGATTTTTGCGGGTCCCTTTCACGATGCCTTCAACCTTCCGCGGGCCTCCTGCGCTTTCTGTTTGTTTTCTCATTAAAACTAGGGTGACCATATGGAACGGAGGACAGGGCCTCCTCTGTCTTTTAACAGCTATATAATGAAAAGGGAATTTTCAGCAGGTGTCATTTGTCTGCATGCAGCACCTGGTGAAATCTCCTCTTCCTCACAATAGTTAAAGCTGCAGGAGCCCTGCCCTCTTTTGCATCTGGTAAAGAGGGCAGGGCTGCTGCAGCTTTAATTGTTGTGAGGAAGAGGAGATTTCACCAGGTGCTGCATGCAGACAAATGACACCTGCTGAAATTCCTTTTTCTATACAACTGTGAAAGATACAGGAGCCTTGTCCCTCTTTCCTTATGGTCACCCTAGTTTTTTTTAAAAAGGCCCCGGAAATGGCACTGAATGGGCCCCGTGGTCTTTGTTCGCTTTCTCTTTCTTCAGCATGTGAAGAAGAGGAAGCTGTTCATCCTTATTGTGGGACAGTAGCAGGAGGCAAAGCGCTGAGAGGGAAACGCGATTCCTGCCCGCCCCCTGCCCCATCAGAAGAAGCTCAGTGAGAAAGAAGCTAAGGAAAAGGCAGGTGTGTATGTGTCTTTCTGTGTGTGTGAACCATACATAAGACTCAGAGAAAGGAAATGCTGTATGCTATTGGCAGAGAGTGTGATGGATAAGAAAAAATTATATAGCTCCAGAGGGGTTGGTTTGAATGAGTGAGAACTATTTAGTACAGTTTAGAAGTTTCTCATATCGAAGCCCATAATCTGTTTCTTACAGCCAGGATGCCTTAAAAATGAAGCTGGAGATTGTTTCTAGGCATGTGCAACATGCTTCTTCTTCTATACTGATTCATCACAGTCCCAGGACATCTTAGCTCAGCTTGCTTCCAGACTAATGGGGCTTCTTAGTGCTACCAATCAAAAGGCATCAGACAGCTATTCCATCCTTTCCTTCTTCACAGATTTTATCTGGTGAGGAAAAAAGACAGACACAGCGGTGGGAAAACACAGGAGGGATACGAATGGAAGATGCTGTGTGGATCCCCCGTAATATCCCATGTTTGAGGCAGGGTGATTGCAGAATAAAAGCCTCACCTGGAAGCCCCATCCCTTCAGGATGCAGTCATGTGGCTTGAACCTTAGAAATTAACCACTTAAAATGGGTCAACTTCGGTTTGCACCTGGCGCTTTCCTCACCACTGAAGCTGAAATGAACAGCACCAGCGGGTGAGTGTCTTCGAGGTATCCTTAATTTCATTCCCCCTGGCATGGCACACTCCAAGATGCCCACCGCTTGGAACAGGCAATATCAACATGCCCACCTCCCTCTCTGTGTCAGCAAATGACTCATTGCCAGAGACCAGGGGCACAGCGCAAAATGTTAAGTTGCCGCTCCGTCTGTCTGTCTGGCTCCTGGAGCAGAACTGCTTTGATTCTGTCTGTCACACCCTGTGGAACAGCTGTACTGCTGGCTTGACAGTGACCTTTCCACCTGGCAACGGGGAGATAAATAAGCGCTACCTGGGTACGGGAGCGATCCTGGCACCGTGGTGCACGTGTGTGTCTGCATTTCGCAGTCTCTGGGTGCTTTATACACAATGGAACCTTATACACAATGTAATGAACCAATCAAATTAGTTGCCATTAGAATATTGCCCGTCCGTGCTAGCATGGCTGCCTTTTTAAAAAGCTAAGATTGAATCACAGTACCGACCGTTGAGACAACATTTTCAAGTGTTTTTCAAGGACTTTCAAAGCACAGCCTCAAATTATCCCTACAACAGTAGGCGAGGATTATTGTATAGCACAAAGGGAGAGAATATGGAAAGTGGGGCCATTCCACCAGCCCTGCTTAAAATCTACTGAATTTCCCCCCCCCCCTTTCTTCTCCATCCCTTTTTCCTTGTGTGTCGGGTCTTCTTAGATTGCAAGCCTGCAGCCAGGGCCTGTCTTGTTTTACTATTTGCATGTAAACTGTCCTGGGAGCCTTTTTGGTCAAGGGGTGGGATAAAATTACTTGAAATAAATGAATAACCCCTGTTTTACAGATGGAGTAGAGAGATGGCAGCTTGTGTCCTTAGAGAGTTTAGGGCTGAGATGTAGATCTGGCCTTCTGGTTTACAGCTCAGCCTTAGAGCCAAGGTCTGTATTACATGGGAGGTCTGTGATTAGATTTCCGGATGTATTTATTTTTGCTTAAGAGCAGTGTGGGGAGGGGGAGTAGATAGGATAACAACAGCGGTGTTGGGAGAGGGGGGGGTGTTGAACTGTTTTCCCCCTACACCATTTCCCTGATCAATCATGCAAACTGGTGTTTTCCCTTCTGGGGGGAAAAATACCGGTATCCCCCCTCCCCCAGTGGTACAAGCAGAAGGTGTGGAGGTAATTTAGATGAGGAAACAGTGTGGGGAAGCGTTAAGTCTTTCTTTCCCCCCAGCCCTGCTTCTCAGATTCAATTTGCCCCATTCCCCAGCTGCTTTTACATTGGGAGTGAGATCCAATCACGAAATTCCCATGTAGTTGATCCCTCAAACAGGACAGCATGCTAGTTCTCATGGTTAGGTCTGTTAGTAAGTACAAGTCATGGCAGCCAGAAGCATAGTATTTTTATTTGTGTAATTGTGCCTCTGAGTATCAGATGCGGGGAACTGTCAAGAGGAGGATTCTACAACCCTGTGAATGAAGCAACTTTCTGACTACTTCAGAAAGATAAAATCCTGAGCTAGACAGAGCTTTTTGTGGAATTGAGTATGCCAAATCCCAAGGAGCAATGGATTGGATGTTTGTGCAGAGCAGGGAGAGACAGCAAGAGCACTTTCTGAGCAAGCTGCAATGTGGATTTCATAGATCTGCTTCATGCAGCAGCAATTTGTGAACCAGTTCAGAGGCCTCTGGGTGACTGTAGCACCTGGTAGCTAATAACTACTACAAGCACCCATGCAGGCTGCCTTAAAGAAAACTTAAAATAGACTTCCACAACCTGAGGCTGTCCAGATGTCTTGTATTGCCACTTCCATGTGTGCAATACAACACAACTGGATGGCACCAGCTTGGGGAAGGCCGTCTTACCGGCACTACGCAGGGCACTCACCCAGCCCCCTGATCACCCTGTCTCTCACTCATTCACCCTCCAGCCAGACCTCGTTCCTTTTGGCAGAGCAGAGATGGTTTGAGCCAACCGGGCGGTGAAAAATCTAACAAGCTAAGCAGTTGTCTCTATGGCGATGTTGCCAAAGTTTGTAGTGACCTGGCTCAGAAGAAACAACTCTATCTGTTTCACAAGGCTCAGCTGGATAATGGATGGCCGCAAGTTTGCTTGGAATGTAACATGAGATTTTGTGAGATTCTGGCGCATGCACAGTCAGGGTTCAGCAGACCAGGCATCCAAAAACCAGCTGCTTTATTGGCGAGTGTGCAAAAGTTCTTTAATGTCAAGCCATTCTTCATCCTGAAACTTCCTTTGCTTTGACGGCTCCGAAACTATGTCAACTACAAAGCCAACTGCTTTGTAGAAAGTACATTGTTCTTTCAGGTTTTATCCCTTGCTTTCGATGGGACCCTTGCTGATCACTGTGAATTGTATGACCAGATCACCTGACTAGATTGCTTCTCTATTTCGGTCAGTTCCCTTGCTTGTTTCCTGTGCCTGGTTTATGTGATTGCTGCTCCAAACCTATCTTTAAAACCTTCTCTTGTTCTAGAATATGTTTGTTTGGGGATGCTAAAGGGTTTGACTTTTTAAATGGCTCCCTATCAATCCCTGGGAACTATCATGTTAAGGGGCATCCTGTGATAAAGTAGCAGTGGGCAGAAGATAGATTAGGAAATAATAATAATAATAATAATAATAATAATAATAATAATAATAATAATACAATTTATTTGTTACCCGCCTCTCCATTTGGATTGAGGTGTGGAACAACAATAAATATAAATACATAGTATTGATGAAAAACGTAGTAAACATTATTAAAAACATCCTAAAATTCCACTGGGTAGGCCTTCCGGAAAAGATCAGTCTTAATAGCTTTCTTAAATGCTAAAAGACTGAAGTTGACGAGTGTCCTCCGGCAGACCATTCCACAGTCTGGGAGCAGACTGGGTGATTTGAAATGCATTGGCAAGGATTTCTGACTCCCAAAAGAGCTTGGTTATTGTGAATAATAATAATAATAATAACAATAATAATAAATACCAGTTAGTTAACAATAACAACAACAAAATCCCCACCACCATCTAAATTAGGCTGCTGAATTATAGATAGCTTGGGTGAGGTAGGGTGACCATATGAAAAGGAGGACAAGGCTCCTGTATCTTTAACAGTAATGTAGAAAAGGGAATTTCAGCAGGTGTCAATTGAAGAGGGTGAAATTCCCTCTTCATCACAACAGTTAAAGCTACACTAGCTATAGTAGAGTGGCCAGATACAAAAGAGGGCAGGGCTTCTGCAGCTTTAACTGTGTTGATGAAGAGAGAATTTCATCCCCTTCAATTGACACCTGCTAAAATTCCCTTTTCTACATTACAGTTAAAGATACAGGAGCCCTGTCCTCCTTTTCATATGGTCACCCTAGGGTGAGGGCATAACGAGGAGTGAATTATTGTGTGAAAGGATTTGAGCTCAGTTTAGTTTGGGTACTAAAAGCAACTGCCTTAACTCAGAATGTACTCAGCATTTTAAGTGCATTGTTTTTGCATGCGTGTCTGGCTGGTGGATCTAATGATTCTTGTGAAAAACAAAACAGATCAGACAAGCCCCAAATCTGTCCTCTCTTATCACAACACATATCACCCATTTATCACCGTGAGTGATAACATTACAATCTGGAGGAGAACTGACATTCCAAGCTCAAAGAGAACTCTCAAAGGAGAAAAGGGCATCCCCCCAGAAATCTCTGAGAGAGCTCATTAATGCTGAGTGAATTCCAAGCTGAGGGGAGGAGTTCATCCATCAGTCATTGTAAATTTCCTGCCCTTTAATGGGGTTATACTCCAGGCCATCAGGTTCTGGGATCTGGGCTGTTGGGATGGGGTGGGGGGCAGAATGTGGGGAAGTGCCCAAGTCAGCCAGAAGCAGGTGAGTGCTCCAAAATAGGGCTCAGGTTCCAGAGCAGCAATCAAGGATCAGGAGCAGGCATTAAGGACATGTTCTCAAACAAAAGTAGCTTAGTTTAAGGAGCGCTGCAGGGACCAGGAAATTAACCAGGGTCAGTTCCAAAGGCAAGGTCAACTGGCAGTCCAAACATAGGGAGTTCCAGAGAAGAGCCAGGTTATCAGGCAGGCATCTGAGAGCCAGGGCACAGACATTGTTCCAGCACTCTGTGCCTAGAACAGAAGGCTTTTAAGCCTGAGCCTTCAGAGCCCCACCCAGAACACAGCTGCAGGACTATCAGTGCTGCCTGAGGAATGCTCGACTCGCAAGCAGAGCTTTGCTTGTGACTAAAACTTTACTCATGAGTCTTTATTCCTCAGGCAGGTACTTCTGCATCCTCACTCTGAGGATCCCCTCAAAGTGAAACAGATGGCTGTTTGCTGCTCCAGAGAGCCCTGCCACCCGCTGTCTTGCTGCGGCATTTGCCACAGTGGGAAAGTGGGACTCACAGGGCTCTCCGGGGCACCCGCTAGTTTTGCTAAGAGGGCAGCTGCTCCCTGCGTTTGGACTGCCAATTGACCTTGCCTTTGGAACTGACCCGGGTTAATTTCCTGGTCCCTGCAGTGTTGCAGGTAGGATGCTTTCTGCTGATGCCCGGAACTCCAGAGTTCAGTCCTCACAAGGCCCTGTAAAAAGCTATCTCTGGAACTTCATAGCACTTGTCGACACAAGGAACATGAAACAGTACATTCTCCTTTTTTTTTTTTTTTTCATCTGGAGACTCCTTTTTCTCCTTGGTTGGATACATGCCCATTATTCCTGTCTCGTGGATGGTTCAATGGGCGTCTCCACATTGTGAGTTGGATGGCTTTCCGATCCAGCTCCTCCTTTGTCCCCGGGGACGTGATGACCATATGGAAGCTCCCCAGTGCTCTCTCTCTCCCCCAGGTGTTTTGCACGGTCTGCCCTCCCCGTCTCCAATCACGCTAATGAACTCTTCCCCGAGCCATCCTGTCACCCATGCGCGCCCAGGAATTAGCACTGAGAAGCTCTTTATTATTCCAGATTCATACAACACTCTATTTTCGAACTCATCAATCATAGCATTAAGCAATAATAAGCTTCCAGTGCACCCCGCTGCTGGTGCGGCGGCACATTCATTATCTAGATTAGCTTTCCATGCTTCCTCCTCCCAGAATTTGCTCAACAAAGAGGCCATTCAACAAGAGACGGCAGCACGGGCAATCTGTAAAGACAGTAACACTCTTCCCGCTCTCCACCTGGGGGGAGGGGAATCTGTGTGGCTTCTGCTTGTGTCAGTGCGCACCTGTACAATATTCCATCCACCACCACCTCTGAGCACATTACCCACCTCTGAAGGCCATCAGTTCCAGAATGCCTAATTGGCATTCCTTTGTGAGCACTGTCCTTCCACACGTAATTCCTGCACAGCCACCCACACCTCATGCAGACAAATGTAGCTTGGCGCTTCTGCTCCGTTCAAGTCTCTGAGATTAATGGTCCAGACCAGCACATGGTTTGTGGCAAATGCTCCCGCTAGTGCATATCAGACATTCCTTTGCATGGTGTTCTTTGAAGCAAGGACAGGGGAAGATTTCAGACCTTTAACATTTCTATTTATTAGATTTCTGAAATGCCTCATTGACAAAGTCTCTCTAGGCGTTGTGCAGATTAAAACACAATCAAATGCAATCAAATGCGCAAGCAGTTAAAATCCAGTACAGATAAAAAGCCCAACAGATGCATACTAGCGTAACACCATAAAATACACCAGAGAATCCAAGCTAAAACAGGGACCAAAAGGCAGATCTTCAAAAACCTGGGAGAAAGAAAGGTCTTGGCCTGGGGCTGAAAAGGCAGTTTCCCTACTACTTCAAAGACTGGGGCCGCCACTGAGAAATCCCTAATTCTTATGGCCACCCTCTGGACATCTGACTGAGGAGGCATGTGGAGAAACACACAAGAACTTTAAAAAAATCAAAATCATGTAATCCTCCAAGCTCACTCCACTGATGCAATCCTTATTTTTTTATATAGTAAGTATTAACCAGCCACATTCAAAACAGAATAAGGGTGTGTGTGTGGGGGGAAATAAAGAGAAAGGGCTTTCCAAGAAGTTAGAATCTGGACACAAGCATTTCCTTGATGTAGAATTAGGCTTAACGCTGACGGATTTCTTTAGAAAACAACAAGTGCTTTTGAACTGGTGCAGGAGGAACTAGGAATGCATGCTTAGAGCAAACTAAGACAAGGCAGACCTGGGGACATCCTGTGAAAAGGGAGACTTGCCCAAAGATGTAGTGACTGCCACCAACTCTGACAGCATTAAAAGGGGATTAGTCAAATTCATGAAGGATAAGGCTATCAATGGCTACTAGTCATGATGATGATATATTACCTCCAGTTGCTGGTGAACATGAGATGAAGGTGCTATTAGCCTCATGCCCTGCTTGCGGGCTTCTCATGGGGCACCTGATTGGCCACTGTGCGAAAAGAATGCTGGGCTAGGTTGGCCTTGGGTCTGATGCAGCACGGCTCTTCTTATGGAGGGGGGCAGATTAATTCTCTCCCCGCCCCCCCCCCGCTTCCCTAGGAGGGACACAGGTGAAAGGAAGAGGACTGGGAAAGGTGTGTAGTCATCCCTCCTGCTGGTCTAAGTGTCCACCAGTGGAGGCTGGTGGCTCCAATGTCAGTGAGGTGGTGAATCCCTTCTGGGTTTCAGTCAGAACCAGCCAAAACTCTAAAAGAGCTCTCTGAAGTGCTGAACTCTAGCCCCAAATTGGCTTCAGCACCTTGGATAGCTCCTTTACAGTTCTGGCTGAAACCCAGTGTGGATTCACCGCCCCACTGTCATCGGAGCCACCAGCCTTCACTGGTGGCCAAAGGTATCAAAGGGGGATAACACTGACAGACTACTTGCCCTTATTCAGGTCTCTTTTCTCTCTGTCCCAGGCTTGTCTTTGTTCTTGTGTGTGTGTGTGTGTGTGTGTGTCTGTCTGTCTGTCTGTCTAAGCCTCTCCCCCAATCCACACTGTTCCCAGCTCTTCAGTAGCCAGCAACTCTCTCCTCCTTCTCCTCCCCCTCCAGCCAGCAGCTTCTGTCCCCTCCCCTCCATGCTTCTCTAGCAAACTCCTCCCTCTTCTGCATGCTTTCCATGCTGTTGTGCATATTCCAGGTTAAACCTCTAAGGGGCATCTGCTGTCTCGGAGTATATCAGTGCAGAACAAAGCAACTAGTTCAGCAAGCCACGTGTCTGCCGAATGAAGACATGCCTCCAGAGAGCCGGGTGTCCTCCTGATAACTCCTGGCTACCACACTGTAGTAAATTCTTTATTAGACTGGCTTATTGCTTGCTTGCCTGCATGCTCTGCATAGGCGTGTGCAGCACATTTCATTAGGTGGTTCGGCCAGGGATTTTTTTAAAAAAGGTAAACATTGATTGAATATACATAAAGGACTTTTTTTTCATTCATCAAACAACTGAAATAAACGAAAACTGAAGTAAACTATATTTTTTAAATTAACAAATAATCTTTACTGCACTGTTGTAATTATTTGATTGGGACTGAAGCAGAGGAGCACTAATTTTACTGTACTTATTGTCTTTAAATATGGTTAAATATCCCACAGTTACCTTGCTATTCTATTTCTACAATTCTTTTTCTCCTGTCTTTTTTCATCCTCTCTTCATTTTCAGGCTGCAGCCTATGCACATTTACCTCAGAGTAAGTTTGATTGATCTCTGTGGGGCTTCCTTCTGAGTAGACGTACATAGGATTGTGCTGCAGCTCTGTTTTAAAGTGACACAAGATACACACATACCATGTTTACCAAAAGAACGGCTTGAAAAAAGGGGGTTGGACACCCTAAAATAAGCAAGGGCAGATAGGAATTGTTTTAGCAAGCATTCTGAAAAAGGTGCTGCTGAATGAACCCTCCTTAGCCAGGAGGTCCTGGGGGGCATTGCAGTTCTCCCCCTTCCCCCTTTCTTTTCTCTTGCTGGAGGCCAGAATGGGGTGGGCAGTGGGGCAGCGACGAGGAGAGGAGAGAAGGCACGTAAACAGACAGCTTCTCTCTCTCTCTCTCTCTTTCTCCCAAACATCACAGTACCTGCAGGGCTGATGATGAGAGGAGGGCAGCAGCTCTGAAGGAGGGAGGGCCCCAATCCTCAGCTCCGGGCAATCTTACTACTTACAGAAACAGTCCCTTCCTCGGCTCCACTGCGTGCTGCTTCCTGGCCCCAGCATGGCTGCTGCTCCCACCTTGTCCAGCAACTGTCGCGAGAGGTCAGGCAGGGAGCGGCAGAGTGAGCGAAAGAGAGAGAGGCCGGATCTACACTACTGCTTTAAAGTGCTTTATAACAGTTTTATAGCGCTTTAAAGCAGTTAAAGCGCTTTATAACTGTTATAAAGCGCTTTAAAGCAGTAGTGTAGATCCTGCCAGAGAGAGCTGGGGGGGGGGGGTAGCAGCTGCACCTGTGAAAAAAGCCTTCCAGAGGAGGAGCGGGGTGGGGAGCAGCTGAATTTGTCACTCTTTCCTACAGCTAGCACTGGCCCTGCTACTGCAACATGGCAGCGGCGGATTAGGGTGTTCAACTGAACCCTTTGAACCTGTTGTCCGCATGCCAATGACGCCAACTGTGTGAGTTTGACTTGTATGCGTTTTTGCAGATCACTGGCTTGCCATGAGGACCAGTACCTTACTTTTTAAATGAAAGTTTTAGGATAGATTTTTAAAAACAACAACAACATGATGTTATGAAAAAAAGAAAAGAAAACGCTTGTGTGGCACAATCATGGGATACACTTATCCCTGTAGTCCTTTTCCTTTGAGGAGTTTGTATGTTCCCACAGTTCCTGTTGATCAGAGATAGAGTCCTGACTTCCCACAGCTGTTCCTAGTATAATATTCTATTCTTGTGGGGCATGGTACAAGGTACATGATGCAGAGAACTTCGGAAAAGCTAAGTGGGATTACATATGGTGAGTATTTGGATGGGAAACTGCTTTTAGGAACCCTCTGTAGGCTACTTAAAATCATGATGATGGGGGAAAAGATGGAATAAAAATGTAGTAAGGCAAGTGTCTAGTTTTGAAGAGTTTGAATTGCCTTTAAAACAGTTCCTGATTTAACAACTGTGAATTACCAGTAGGTGCATTGTAGAATACACCAATGCTTTGGGGAAATGCCTTCTTAAAACGTTGTTCGTGCAAGTTACCAGATTTGTCCTTCTTTGTGTTTCTGGGGATTAAATATCTTTGCCCTCCCTCCCCGAGTCTCTGAAAATTAAATACCTAGCACATTGGCATGTAAGCAGAGGCACATGGAGGGAAAATGTGCGCCGTTTTCCTTGCCACCCACCTTGCTCATAAACAATCTAGCTTGTTTATGATGCTGAACGTGTTCTGGGCTGCAGCTGTTCTGTAACAAGTCCAACCAGATCCATTGCGAGACGAAACACTCTATTAAAACATGAAACCGTTACGGTCGGTTTACTAATACACATCCTGCTTCAGAAGCTAGTGCAGGACAGGCTATGGGAGGGTAGATTAATACAGTGTAAGGGAAGTAGAGGAGATAATTCATTAATTGCGATCCTTGATGATCCTTAACTAACTGTGGCAGCTCCAGGCTTTTTTGGGTGGTGGGGGTGACAATATTCCTACTCTGGTTTCCCCTCCTGCTTCTGTCCTCACTGCCCACTTTCTCTGGACCCAATCTGAACAACCATCCAGAGACAGAATCTAAGGCAAGTGAAGGAAGCTTCTTTATCTTCTCATTCTGCTCCCTATTTGCATGCTCACAGAAGGCAAATGAACCGATAGTGCCAGTAAGATGCAGCAGCAGGGCCAGGAGGCTGCACTGATTGACAGCGACCCCTGTGCAAGGGGCGTGGACCTTGGGAAATGCCCGGTGATGCCTATTCCTGATGCTAACCCTGATCCTAATGATTACACGTAGCCCTTGTTTTCTTTCTGTGGAATGTTGGAAGGTATGGCTTCGTCTCCACACTGTGCGTGAAGTCACACTCCAGCTTGCCCAAATCTTCTGAAATAATAAACACATTTTAAAAGTGCAAAATGTCTGAGCAAAGCAAACGGCCCAGCTGAGGCTGTCCTCCATTGGCGCATGCCAGCCAGATGCCTGAATCCTTATGAACAGCGAGAGCTGTGGTCCCGTGTTGCCACATTTACAGCCTTTTCCCAAATCTTTGTCTGTGTTATTCAAGCCCTTCTATGGGCAACAATGGGACACCAAGGATCAATTGTTAAATGTCGTGTGTTGCTTGCAAGCATGCAAGCTATAATTAGTTGGGGTTGGGGTGGGTTTTTTGGGCCGTATATCTCCTCGCTGCGTGCTACAAGGTGCTGGCCTGACCTTCCGACAAAAGGGATCAGATGAGAAAACGAGGGACATCTGCAGAGGTGTGATTCTTGCTCTGCGGAGCCTTGGAGATCTGAAGTCTTCCGAAACGGGATGCGTTGCCTTTGTTCCATGGGGATGTAATATTTTCCAATAAGAGAAAATTGGCTTTAGTACGACACAGCTGGCAGATGTACACGGAGCAGATTGCTAAATCTCTTAGGGCTCCATTCTTTTACAGCCTGATGCTCCAGTTTGGCTTCTGTTGCTGTTGCAGCAACTTCCATTCTCTTGCCTAGGTCTTGTTTATTTCAGTGGGGGCTCCCACAGGCAGGCCTCCTGGCTGATTTTGACCTTGATCAGTGTGCTGGGGCATGTGTGACGCCAACATAAGGTGGACTGGACACTATGGACATACACGGCTACAGGTGCTTTGCTAGGGCTTCTGGGTCCTTAACAGTGGAAATTCGTGGCTCAGATTTTGGTGGAGCTGTGAATCCATTCTGGGTTTCAAGCAGAACCAGTCAGAACTCACAAGGAGCTATCCAGGGTGCTGAACCCTAGCACCCAACCAGGTTCAGTACCTTGGATAGCTCCCCCAATTGAAATCAGAGGCACCAGCCTCACTGGACTTCAACACCCATTGCATTGAAACCCTAAACACAGAAGCTTATCCTGGCATGGGGACGTAGTAACAGGGGGAAACTTCACTGGTTGAATTTCTGCCTGTCAGGCAGCTATTGAAAGCATTGGAGCCCTGCCATTAAAAAGAAGGCAGCCCTGTATCGTTTGTACCAGGAAATATGGCAAAAGTGGAGTTTGTGCCTGCCTTGCCAAGGGACACATTTTGTATCTCCCTGACTGCTATTCATTTTCACCAGTGGACAATATAAATATGCAAGCTAATTCTCAACATGCCTCCCCTACTTTTCCAGTATTCTGTCACACAGTAGTGTGAGCAGGAAAGAGAACTTGGGGTGGGGCTATGCAAACAAAGGGGGTTGGGCTATGCAGATAGGAGCCACTGAGAATCGCACTTGCTTCTATAGGACAAGCAATTGGATGTTCATCTGGGAAACAGTTTAATGGGGGCAGGCCTGCTGCTCACCCCAGACACTGGGACCACCAGGGGTCGTGAGCTGTGTTAGCCTCCAATCATAACCATTTGGACACCACAACTGCAGAGGGTCCTTGCAGTCCAGCCTCTATTTCTCTCATATATATATATATCCTTGTGTTTATCCAGATGGGCTGTTATCTATGGTTCTCAAATTTCCCCTTTTTGCAGACCACATTAAAATTCTGGAGATCTCAGAGGGTCACTTATTAACCTTTGTGTGTGTGTGGGGGGGGGTTTAGCAAAGGTTGCTGCGTTGGCCATAAGAAAGAGAGACGGGGGGGAATCCAAAATCCATATTAGGGTAATATCTTTATTAGGCCAACTCAAAAATGTGCAAGAGTACTGAACTGATTTGTGGCAGATGTGGCTCCAGATGCTCCCAGAGTAATCCTGATCAGAAAGCTTTTACTCAGACCAGGCCTTACTACATGATCGGCTTTGGCCTATTAGTGTCCAACAAGCTTCTTTGCTGGTCTAGCTGGTTATTCTGTAGTTTCCGACTTTCTCCAGAGGTTGGTGGTAGCGCTCAGCCAAAATCCCTAGCTGGTAAATGGCAGGCTTTGGGTTGGGTCTATGGCTTGTTGTGGGCATGCATTGCAAGTCCATGTAACTGTGAGACTTCCCTCTTGGGACTTATAATTCATGCCATCAAGGTTAGTGCATCCTGAATCTCTGAAAGGCAGGAAGAATAATTGCATGAGGGAATCAGAGGTGTAACTTGATGTACACATAAATGTGAAAATGTGTTTTTGTTCTGAGCTTGCAGTGAGAAAACATATTGCTAAAATGAATCCTCTCTCTCTCTCTCTCTCTCTCTCTGTGTGTGTGTGTGTGTGTGTGTGTGTGTGTGTGTGTGTGTGTGTAGATTCTAAAGCAAAGTATCCAACCTAGCTGAATTTGCTTGCAAACTGTGGCCATTTCCAGTGAGGCTGTTGTGTTAGTCATGCATTGGATGAAGTGGGCTCCAGCCCATGAAAGCTTCTGCAGTAATAAATCTGTCAGTCTTTAAGGCGCTACAAGGGTCTTTTGCAAAATCTGAAGGCCTGAGCATGGATGTTGTGGGATTTTTTAAAAAACAAGCCAGGTGAATTTGGCAAATGGATACTTAACAGGATTGAAATCTGAACTGGATTTCTGAAAAGCTGGAATTGTTGCTGGACCTTCGGCATTTATTTAATATGCTAATATTCTGCCTTTCTTCCAAGGAGTTCAAGCTGGCACATATGGTTCTCCTCTTCACAAGCTAGATAGGTTAGGCTGAGAAGTAGTGACTGGCCCTAGGGTCACCCAGGGTCATGCCCCCACTGGGGGAATCTTCCTCTGAGGAGGAGCTAGAGCCCCCAGAGACAGCCAGTGCCAAGGAGGCACCCATGGCAGGAGACCTGTGGGAGCCTGGCCCATCAGGGGAGATGAACATGGTTGAGGGCTTCCCAGAAGCATCTACTTAGCCACAGTTGGAAACAGGATACCACACTAGGTGAACTCCTCTGTTGGATCTAGCAGTAGGGCTGGCCCTACCATTAGGCAGAGGGAGGCAGTTGCCTCAGGCAGCAGATGTTGGGAGTGGGGTGGCAGTCAGATGATGATGATGATATTCATATACCACCCCATAGAGGAAGCTCTCTGGGCAGTTTACAAAGATTAAAACACTGAACATTAAAAACCACTATACACAATTTAAAAAACATAAAAACAGACAGTATCCATTTAAAACAACTATTCTGGGGTCAGATTAAAAACTCAACATATGCTGTTAACTGCCTGGGAGAAGAGAAAAGTCTTGACCTGGTGCCGAAAAGATAACAATGTTGGTGCCAGGCAGGCCTCGTCGGGAAGATCGTTCCATAATTGGTGTTGGCCAAAAGAGCAGGGTGTGTGAGGCCTGTCCTTACCCCCTATGTGAGGTTGCTGCTTGCTGTCTCATGACTAGAGTTGAAGAAAGTTCAACTGCCTGAGCAACTGCCTTTTTTACACGGAGTCAGAGGTGGTGCCATCTTGTTCTTTGTCTCAGGCATCAAAACAGGCTTGGCTGGCCTTGCCCATTAGGACTCGTTGTAGTCTGATACTGAGTTTTGGACTTGTACACACAACACTCAGCCCTCCTCACCATAACAGAGCAACAGAACACCACTCCATGATTTATGTGTTCCGCATTTCCATGTTTCCAACTTGCAGGTCCGCGTGGGTTTCTTTAGGGGCACTTGGGCTGTCGTCCCCCACCCCCTCCTTTCGATTGGGTCCACAGTTTCCTTTTGTATGAGCGGTTTCCCCGTCTCTGCTCGCACGGGAGCTGGGAAAATTAATTTCCTTGTCACAAACCCTTGAGAGCCTGTGTTGTCCCCCTGCCCCTCCCAATTTCCTTGTCACAAACCGTTGAAAGCAACGTGTAGTCAATGCCCCTGTTTGTTTCCCTCTCCTGTTATTTCTGAAGTTGATGGCTTTCAAGCTAAGATAGTGTTGGTTTTTCTCTGTTCCCCCACACCACTTAGGTTTTGTTTACCCATATGATTTTAGTGACAGCTGTCAATTATGTCTTTTGTGACTTCTCCTACTCTGCTGTTCCCTGTTATTAGAGCTACTCCATCTCTCCCACTCTGTTCTTTTCCTTGCATTTACAGTTCAAAACTGTGTTTCGGTATCTTTGGCAATTAAAAGATGCGAGGTTCTGAGAACCGCTGTGGCTTTGCCCAGCCAAGATTCGTTAACGATGCTCGTCACGGTGTCAAAAACGGAGCTAAAAGATGTTTTCTCTGAAAAATGTATCCTCAAAATTCCCCTTAGTGAACTTTGATGTCACACAACCTCCCAGAGTTCTCTAAATGCTGAAATATTTGCTGAATACTGTCCAAATATTTGATGCCGGTATTTGACAACCAAAAGTATTTTCATTTCAATATTTGAGACCAAAAGGTTGAGAGGTTTGATGGTACTGGATAGCACTTTTTAAAATTTATTTCTCTAAACATTTAGTACCATTCTCTTCAACACAGTGGTCCCAGAGCAGCTTTCAGGGCAAAACTCTAGCACAACAATAAATTAAAATGTACAACAAACAACATTAGCCTAACCATGTAATATTCAAGTTTTAAAATCCCAACACAGATCTTAAAGGTCTGGGGAAATAATAGTGTTATTATTAAACACATAGTGTTTCGCTGTTAAAGCTTGAGCTTTGAACTCTTTTGTAGTTTCAAAATGTTCTGCATATCTGCACTGCTCAAGCTTTATTTTTTTTAAATGAGCAAAATCTGTTTGGTAGATCTCTATTAATAAGCTTTACACTACCATATTCTTATACAGACTAGTGTAAAAGCCCATGTCACTATGGGCGTTAGACTATATGTTAGGCAAAACATACTGTTCCTTGACTCCTGCTATGTCAGTCCTCCAGAAGCTGCATGGAAGTTCCTTTTCTTCAGTGCAACCAAGGACTTCTGTCCCTCGCTTCTTCACATCTGTCATCAATGAATGACATTCACTTCTTTTCCTCAGGCCTCAAGCCCACCTCCTTCCCTCTTCTCCCCATATTGAAACCCATTTTTCCTGGGGGCGCTTTTTTTTCTCCTCTGCTGCCGCCTCAGAGCATTTGCTGCTTCCTCCTCCAGCATTCCTGCTGCCAAAATGGTGGCTCTGAGAGCAGACTGGACCCACAAAGCCCAAGTCCTTCTCTCCATCCCTGTCTTTGTGTTTTTCTCCCTGTGCACCTCTGTGGCATGGAGTTATGTGGGAGATCTAGTTCCCCAATTGCCTCAGACTACTGGTCAGGGTGTGGAAACATATTGTTTGGCTATTAAAACTCAAGCTTTTTCAGAGTTTCAAAATTTTCTGCACGTTGGCACTGCTCAAGCTTTAGTTTAAAACAAAAATGAGCAAAATCAGTCTGGTAGACCTTGAGTAATAAGCCTTACACTACCATGTTCTTATATAGGATACCTGGCTGCAGGTGCCTTTGTAATAGGCAGGGGTGGGGGAGGAGCTATTTCAAAATTTATGGCAAGACCAAGTCGTCATTGGGAGTGGGGTGAAAAACAACACATGTCAATCTAACCTGGAAGGCTTAGAAGAGAATATTTATCATTAAACACCTGCTCAAATGAAGAGGGTATTTGTCATTAAGCCTCTCCTGCACTCACTGGGAAGCAATACAATAGGCTGAATCTACAAGGAGGAAGCTTTAAATTAATATTGTGGAGAGGCATTGCTTGATAATATAGCACTGTATCAAGTTTCTGTGAAACTTCCATTTTAATTTGTAAACTGCCCAGTGAGCTTCAGCTATGGGGCGGTATATAAATGTAATAAATAATAATAATAATAATAATAATAATAATAATAATAATAATAATAATTTCTGCTTTCAGTTAATTTCAGAAAAGCAGTACCTCAGGAGAACCAACAGCACAATCCTGAGCATTTCTACTCAGAAATAGACCCAGTTGAGTTCAATGGAGATTATTTCCAGACAGGGCTGGCCCTAACATTGGATAGAATGAGGCGCCTGCCTCAGGCAGCAGATACTGAGGGGCAAAATGTTGGAGGACAGAGTTGTGTGTGCCGTGCAGATTGTCTTGTACCCCCTAAACTATCCTCCTGCCCTCAGGTGTGATGGAAGACACTGTTCCTTTGCCAGTGGTGAAGTAAGATTCAGTTCCCAGTCTGGTCACTTTCTCTACATGGAGGAAGAGGTGCCATTTCCTCCTTCACCTCAGATAGCAGAAATACCTTGGGCTGGTGCTGCTCCTGGGTAAGTGGTATAGAATTGCAGCTGAAAGGGCTCTAACGTTGAAGCTACCTGCCTACCTACCAGAAGTCTTCCAAAACTCAAGAATATAATCTCTCCAGGGACCTGTATTAGTGTAATACCTTTATTAGAGCTGGCAGGCTTGCTTATAGTCCAGCATACCAGGGCACCAGATTTGGGGAAGGCTGAGATAACCCTTTGCTGAGATAATCTAGCAAGCTAGTGCACACTAAATCCACTTTAAAAAAAGAAGAAGCTGCAAACCCCTCTTCAAAATTTCCCAAAGGCAAACTAGGGTCTGCCCTCCTTGCAACTGAACCCAATGCTTTTGTGATCTGGCATTGGACTCTTCAAGAAATGTAATTTAAGTTTTGTGGCCAGCCTGGGTTTTTCTGCCAGGTGTAACGGTGCTCAGTAGGGCATTTAGCTTCAGCTCACACCTGCTGCTGGCTCTTTGTGTGAAAGTAATTCAGTGTTTCAAGCCCCTGGCTAACTGGGGCTAAGAAATCTACTCTTATGTTCTCACCTAGAACATGGTGCAATTCTGGCTTGGTGTTTCTCTTCCCTCTGCTGAGCTCTTCCCCTCCACACACACACACACACACACACACCGGTTTGGCTTGCAGAAGAATTTCTTGATGTTTCTTCTACTTGCTGTTAATAAATAACACTGGGCAGAAAGGCTGCTGTTTACATAGGGGCTGATATGGTTCGTATTGTACATCTACAAAAGTATTAGAGATTATAGAGGATGGGTGGTGGGGGGGAGAGAGAAGGATTTCATTAATTGAGATGGTTATTCCCCCCATGCTCCAAGCAATAACTGCAATAACTAATAATATACAGACGATAGAACCTGCTAATTTCAAGCTCTGCTAGGAAGTAGCACAAATAACACAGGGAGGCAATGGACCTGACAAATTAGGGAAATGGATTTTAGCTTCTGGTCTTTCCTTCTCATCTGGGAATGTCAGCAATGAAAGGAAATGAAACATCAATATTTTCCTCTCAAGCCCCTGAAATTTCCCAGTAGCCAAATGCCTCGGGCCTAAGTATGCCGCTGCTGCTTTGCATTGTTCTTAAGAGCCAGTATGGTGCTGTGGATTGGCCTGTTGGTACATTTGCCAACTGACTAGGAAAAATAGCGTGACCTGCTCTTGTGCCTTTAACAACATTTTGATTTGCAGGAACCAGACAGCAAAGCTATTCACAGTACAAAGATAAACCTTGTCGCCTGCAGGTCAAGCTGCTGATAATGGCAATCAGAGGAAGTGCTTGTTCATGGCACAGGAGCTGGTAAAAAAGAAGTTGGCAGCCCCAAGGGAAGCGGAGTTCAGGTCTATGCCCAATCAGTTGCCACTCCTTTCACAAATCTGCAGGTGCTGTGAACGAGGATGTACCATCTTCTGTGACTCTTCCAATGGCATAGTGGAGAAGGGATATGGAAGGCCACGACACTCCTGCTTTTTTCTTTTCATAGCAGGAGTGATGATATTTGCCAGAATGGGATGAGGGATCAACAATTGTCTACTTTCTCGTTCCCGGTGACCCCATCACATTAGCTGCTAGAGCCTCATTGGAATGGCTGCAGACTCTCCTCCATAGCATCTTAAGATCCCGCTTTTTGTAACATCTTGCCCTCTGAAAAGTTCTGGAGATCTTGAAAGCTTGCACATTTTTTGTGTGAATAAGCCTAATAAAGGTATAACACTATTAGGGTAACCATATGAAAAGCAGGATGGGGCTCCTGTATCTTTAAGAACTGTATAGAAAAGGGAATTTCAGCAGGTATCATTTGTATGCAGATACAAAAGAGGGCAGGGCTCCTGCAGTTTTAAGATACAGGAGCCCTGTCCTCCTTTTCATATGGTCACTCTAAACACTGTTATCAGGGATGGAGAATGCATGGCCCTCCAGATGTGGTTGGACTGCAATTCCCATAATCCCACACCATTGGCTATACCAGCTAGAGCTGATGGGTACTGCAATCCGACAACATCTGGAGGGCCACAGGTTCCCTACCCCAATGGATTGTTAGATGAAGGGTGGACTCTACGGCTGAGTTTGGACAACATGCTAAACTGGAAGGTGTGTAATAGGAATAGAATGGGAAACAACTGTTGATTAGCGTGTCGTCCGAACTCAGCCGATGAGTTGGAGGAAAACAAACAAGAGGAACTCACATCTTCCAATTCAGCAGCAGATTTAAAGGTTAAAGTTTGCAAACAGGCAACCCTTTTATCAGTGCTTCCCCCTGTATATTTCAAAAGTCTTATGCTTTTACCAGTTTTCCTTTGAGAAATATTCAAACAATAACGATGCTTTCAGGCCATTTTTTCCTTTGAGGAATGTTAAAAAAGGATGATGCTTTCAGACCATCGACTTCTCCTTCCCCCTCCCTCCCCTCCACCCCCTTTCTGCTTAATCCCTGTAACAGCTCTGCGATGGAGATGGAAACAGCCACGTTGAGGCCACTCTCTCGCTGCAGCACAATTGTGACATGAAGAAAGAAGCCACCCACCCGCTTCTGTTACATAAATAAGTTACATAAAGCCCAGGTCCAGATACAACTACAGGCAGAACAGCGAATGAATTCGCTAAAGGGAAATAAATGTTATGAGTCTGTAAACAGTTCATTCTTAAGTGTTTGTGTGTGTGTGTACTACAAATAAAAGGTTTGAAGGCATCACTGGCTGAGATCCTAGGCGGAACATTTACACTTATTTATTTAAAACATTTTGAATCTGCTTTCAGGGCACATTGCGCTCACAAGGTGGGTTACAATACGTTATGAACACACAATTGCAATTCAACTTACACACACAACACATGTGGTAGAAGATGACTTTTTAAAGCACCAAATGCATACTGGAATAAATGTGTATTCAAGTGTTGTTGTGTTTGTTTGTTTTAAACCAGCAGTGATGAGGCCGTGCATATCTCCCTAAGGAGGGAATTACAAAGGTGTGGGGCCAACGCCAAGTAGGGCTTTATCCCCTAGAGTAGGCAAATGCAAAAGAAGACAGGTGTCCTGCATTTCTAAGAATTGTGTAGAAGAGAAGAGCTCAGCACATGTCACTTGAACGGACCTGGGAGTGGGCAAGACATTCCCTATGGGCAAACCCCCCTTTGTGTAGAAGGGTTCCCCACACACAAAAAAGCATTTCAATAGGCTGCCATCACAGGCTGATCCTCCTCTCAACATTGTAGAGCAGCTTTCTCCAATCTTCTGCCCTCTAGATGTTTTCCACTACAACTACGACTCCCAGAATTCCTGACCATTGGCCATCTTGGCTGAGACTGATGGGGATTGAAGTTCAAAACATCTGGACAGCACCATATTGGGGAAGGCTGCTTAACAGTTACTGCTCCTCAAATTTGAAATCCTCACTGTATAGACTGCTGTTACTCAGGGCTGGGCAGAGGGGGGGCAGTGGGGCCAGTTGGCATGGGCCTATGATTTTGAGGGGGCCTACTCCGAGTCCCCCTGGTAGAGGCAAAGGGTGACCCTTTGGTAAAGATATGTTACAAAGTAGTTCTCCTGTGAGTGAGCAAGAGGATGCCGGAAATTACTTCAGGGTGAATGTGTTCTTCGACGTAATTGACTTTGTTATCGATGGCCTTTCACGTCGCTTTTCTGCAGTCGGGGACATTTGTGGACTTTTTAATTTTTTGTGGCACTTTAAGCAGTTAGAAGAGAATGAGTTGTCACAAAAAGCTAATCAGTTTCAGGTGCGATACCCAAGTCATATTTCAACTGACATTCAGAGTGAAATGATGTGTTTGAAATTCACATCAAAAAAACTTTTGATGTGAATTTCAAACTTGATGCTGTTTCACTGAAGGAAATTTATGGTCAAATATTGAACTTGAGATTGGGCAATATTTTCCCAAATGTCCTCATCACATTGCGCATTTTTCTGTCATTGCCAGCAACAGTGGCCTCTAATGAGAGGATCTTCAGTGTCCTAAAACGAATCAAGTCATACTTTCGGTCTGCAATGGTGCAAGAACATTTGAATGGATTAGCAGTTTTGAACATTAACATTGACAAGGCAAAATTTCTTGTTTTTTGTACTGTTGTTAAAAGCACGTAAAGCATTTCTGAATGTGAAGAAGTGATGTCTTATATACATCTTGAATGAAAGTGCTTGCCATTACCTTTTTTTATAAATCGTTCTAGTTCATATGTATTTAGAACTGATTAAAAATACTTAATGAGCAGTTTGAAATGGGGCCTACATTTCCCATCTGTCCTGGGCCTACTACCAGCTTTGCCTGGCCCTGCTGTTACTCAAAGGTTAGTGTGTGGGTGTGAGGCCTAAATGCTCCTCTTCGTCTCACATTTCTTCTATCCCACCCAGGGATGTTGGAGAAATCTACATCTGATTCAAATCAGTTCAGATTTCTGTGAATCCAACCTGTGGATTTCACAGCAGATAGTGCAAATTCCGCATTCCTCCAGACTATTTTTTTTAATCTTTTCAGAGAATTTGTGGAAATTCGCACTTGCGCAACGGTGCACTTGTGCAAATGGAATGAAATTCTTCGACATCCTGAAACACCACCACCACTGGATTTCATCTATGAGCAGGTGACGGAATGAAAGGCACCTGACAATCTGCAAAACACAGATGGAGTGGATTTAACAAAATCCATACTTAGCATATGGCCATCTGCCTGGGCCACTGTTCTGCACCTGGCTCCAATTGGTGGATCTTAGAATTCTAGTTAGAAAAAAAAATTGATCCTGCAAGCCTGCTCTGCTCTGCTGTAGTGTGACTTTAGCTCAGTGATGTTTGCCTGCCTCAGATGAGCTGAGGCACAGCCAAAGGTTTCCTGGAACTGGATGCTCACTGTTTCCTATCCCAGAGAGAGAGAAGCAATTTGCACCTGTCCTTTATTATTATATTATACATTCTAGGCCTGAGCTGTTAGCAGACGTTAGGCTGCAGGGTTCAGCATAGGCTCTTCTTAAGCTGTGCTTGTCCACCAGAAGACGCCAGAGGACCAGAGCCTTTTCTTTAGTAACCTGCCCTTGTCCCCTTCCACTTCAGTCCCCCACAATTTGGCCCCTGCACTGAGAAACACAGAATACTCTCACGTCCTGACTCTATGCATGGAGTGTTGCCTATTTCCCCTCCTTCCCTTGCTCCTGTGAGGCCTTGAACAGGAGCCGACAGATATGTGTGGACATAGAATCATAGAATCATAGAATAGCAGAGTTGGAAGGGGCCTACAAGGCCACCGAGTCCAACCCCCTGCTCAATGTAGGAATCCGCCCTAAAGCATCCCTGACAGATGGTTGTCCAGGTGCCTCTTGAAGGCCTCTAGTGTGGGAGAGCCCACAACCTCCCTAGGTAACTGATTCCACCGTCGCACTGCTCTAACAGTCAGGAAGTTTTTCCTGATGTCCAGCTGGAATCTGGCTTCTTTTAACTTGAGCCCGTTATTCCGTGTCCTGCACTCTGGGAGGATCGAGAAGAGATCCTGGCCCTCCTCTGTGTGACAACCTTTTAAGTATTTGAAGAGTGCTATCATGTCTCCCCTCAATCTTCTCTTCTCCAGGCTAAACATGCTTAGTTCCTTCAGTCTCTCTTCATAGGGCTTTGTTTCTAGACCTCTGATCATCCTGGTTGCCCTCTTCTGAACATGCTCCAGCTTGTCTGCATCCTTCTTGAATTGTGGAGCCCAGAACTGGACACAATACTCTAGATGAGGCCTAACCAGGGCCGAATAGAGAGGAACCAGTACCTCACGTGATTTGGAAGCTATACTTCTATAAATGCAGCCCAAAATAGCATTGGCCTTTCTTGCAGCCATATCGCACTGTTGGCTCATATTCAGCTTGCGATCTACAACAATTCCAAGATCTTTCTCGTTTGTAGTATTGCTGAGCCAAGTGTCCCCCATCTTGTAACTGTGCCTTTGGTTTCTATTCCCTAAATGTAGAACTTGGCATTTATCCCTATTAAATTTCATTCTGTTGTTTTCAGCCCAGCACTCCAGCCTATCAAGATCACTTTGAAGTTTGTTTCTGTCTTCCAGGGTATTAGCTATCCCACCCAATTTTGTGTCATCTGCAAATTTGATCAGCGTTCCCTGCACCTCCTTGTCCAAATCATTAATAAAAATGTTGAAGAGCACTGGGCCCAGGACTGAGCCCTGCGGCACCCCACTCGTTGCCTCTCCCCAGTTTGAGAAGGTTCCATTGATAAGTACTCTTTGAGTCCGATTCTGTAGCCAACTGTGAATCCACCTAATAGTTGTTCCATCTAGCCCACTTTTAGCTAGTTTGTTAATCAGAATGTCATGTGGTACTTTGTCAAAAGCTTTGCTGAAGTCAAGATATATGACGTCCACAGCATTCCCACAGTCCACAAGGGAGGTTATCCTATCAAAAAATGAGATCAAATTAGTCTGACAGCATTTGTTCCTGACAAATCCATGTTGGCTTCTAGTAATCACTGCATTGATTTCAAGGTGTTTACAGATTGACTTCTTTATAATCTGCTCCAGAATTTTCCCAGGGATGGATGTCAGACTGACTGGTCTGTAGTTCCCAGGTTCCTCCTTTTTGCCCTTTTTGAAGATAGGGACAACGTTAGCCCTCCTCCAGTCATCCGGCACCTCTCCCGTCTTCCATGATTTTGCAAAGATAATAGATAAAGGTTCTGAGAGTTCTTCTGCTAGCTCCTTCATTACTCTAGGATGTAGTTCATCGGGCCCTGGAGATTTAAACTCATTCAAGGAAATTAGGTGTTCTTTGACCATTTGTTTATCAATCCCAAACTGCAATCCTGCCCCCTCAACTCCTGCTTCACTTTTTCCAGGGGGGTCATAGACCCGCTTTTGGGAGAAGACCGAGGCAAAGTAGGAATTGAGCACTTCAGCCTTTTCTTTGTCATCTGTTATCAATTTGCCATCCTCGTTAAGCAGTTGAACCACCATTTCTTTCCTCTGTCTTTTACTACTCACGTATCTGAAGAAAGCCTTTTTATTGCTTTTAGCATCCCTCGCTAATCTCAGCTCATTCACAGCTTTAGCCTTCCTGACGCCATTTCGGCACTTCTGCGCCACTTGTCTGTACTCTTCTTTTGTAGCCTGGCCTTCCTTCCACTTCCTATATGTATCACTTTTTGTTTTCAGGTCATCTCTAAGCTTTTTGTGGAGCCACATTGGTTTCCTCTGTTGTCTTCTATCTTTTCTCCTTGTTGGAATTGTTTGTAACTGTGCCTTTCAAATTTCATTTTTTAAATACTCCCACCCATCCTGCACTCCTTTTCTCATTAGGCTCCCTTGCCATGGGACCTTACTTATTATAGTTCTGTGTTTATTAAAATCAGCTTTCCTAAAATCCAGAGTAAGTGTATGGCTACGCTCGACTTTTGTCTCCTTCATAAAATCAAGAATTCAAGTTTGACATGGTCACTTTCCCCCAGAGTTCCTGTAACTGCCACTTTATCCACTAAGTCATCCCTATTGGTCAATAACAAATCAAGGATTGCCGATCCTCTAGTTCCTTCCACCACTTTCTGTAGGAGAAAGTTATCACCCATACATGTCAGGAATTTCTTGGAAGGGCCGCTTTTGGCAGTAATGGTCTCCCAACAGATATCAGGGTAATTGAAGTCCCCCATCACTACTACATCACACTTCCTTGAAACACTGGCAATTTGTTTCTCAAAAGTTTCGTCCTCGTCTTCTCCTTGATTGGGTGGTCGGTAGTAGACTCCGATTATCATATTCTTTTTATTCCTAGCCCCATTTATTTTAATCCAGACGCTCTCGACGGGGCTCCCAGTCTCATCCGCCTGTATTTCTGTGCAGGGATAGGTATTTTTAACATATAGTGCAACTCCACCTCCCTTTCTATTTCTTCTGTTCTTTTTGAACAAGTTATATCCTTCAATTGCTATATTCCAGTCATGGGAGTCATCCCACCAAGTTTCAGTTATACCTATCAAGTCGTATTTGCCTTCATGTAATAAGAGTTCAAGTTCATTCTGTTTGTTTCCCATGCTCTGGGCATTAGTATATAGACATCGAAGACCATGTGTTTTATAGTCTGGCTTTGTTCCTACCTTGTTGCAGACACTATTCTGGGACACTGTTGGAGCTGTTCTCTGTACTGTGGTGCATTGGCCTTCATCCCTTGTTGCCTCGGGGTTTACGTCTCCCGCCCCCGTAAGATTCAGTTTAAAGCCCTCCTGATCAAGTTCTTCATGCTGTGGCCGAACTCATTCTTTCCAGCCCTTGTGAGGTGCAACCCATCCCTTGCCAGCAGTCCACGTTCCAAGTAGCGTAGCCCGTGGTCCCAGAATCCAAAACTCTCACGACGGCACCACCTTCGAAGCCCTCTGCAGTAGTCCTCTGACTGAATGTTGCCCTGTGCAGGCATTTTCTCCTTCCTGCAGTCACTGTGCCACTGGGACAAGCTTCAGAAAGTCCCCCTGGTAACTATTCTCTTGTACTTCCATCCAGGAAGCTCAGGGCAAAGTGCATGTCTCCCCACCCCATCTGTTTCACTTTCACAACAACCCTGTCAAGTAGGATAGGCCAAGAGATAATGACGGGCTTGAAGTTTACCCGACAGTTTAACAATGGCTGATTAGGGATTTGAATATGCATCTCCCTCAATCCTAATCTGACAATGTAATCCAGTCTTTTTTCATCTGGTACCTGCCAGAGGTTTTGGACTACAACTCCCATCAGCCCTGACCATTAGCTCTGCTGGCTGGGGCTAAGGGGAGTTGTAGCCCCAAACATCTGGAGGGCATCAGACTGAGGGAAGGCTGCTCTAACCACTATGCAACACTGACCACGATTAAACGTTTTAAAGATATAGGAGCCCTACGAATCCTTACCTTAGGCCTGTTTACATTGAGTTCCAAAGGTTCCCCCCTTTTCCAACTGTGTGTGTATTTAAAAGGCCGAATGTGGAAAAGCGACCATCTCTGCTTTATGATGGCCTCTCTCTGCACGTGCTCAGAGGTTCTCTCGCCAGAGCTCAGCTGGGACTGAAAACCGCCTAGCTACGACAGCCTTCTTATCGCCGCCCAGTAAGGCAGCTCCGAGAAATTGGCAGCTGGCGAGCTGGTTGGCTGGTCGGGGCGCGAGGCGCCCTCCCCTCTTCCTTCGGCCGACCTCTCCCTGCAGCGGCACACCGGGCGCCGCCGCCGCCACACCGACAGGCACGAACCGCCGCCGCCGCCGCGTTGGCCACTCGGCGAAAGTTGCGCGGCAACCGACGCTTCCCCAGGAATCCGGATGCGCTCGGAGGAGGCAGCAGGAACAGCCGCCGCCGCTACAGCAGCAGCAGTAGCAGCAGCGCCCGGGCGGACAGGATCGCTCCGTGCTGGGACGCCACCCAGGGGGCTCCCTAGGCAGAAAGGGCGAGTTGATCCGGGTAATTGGAAACAAAACCACGTTGCCGTGTGGCTGATGGGGGAAGGCCGGCGCCTGGCCCCGGCTGCGGAAAGAGTGGGCGCGGGCGGCCGGCGGGCAGTGGGTTTTGTGGCCCGGCGCGGGGGCCATTTTCCTTTCGCGCCGCAGCCCCGGGACGCCGCTGGGTCCCTGCGCAGGCGAGCAGATTTGGAGAGGCAGAAGCCGGCGCGGCCCCCGCCCCACCACGCCGGAGAGAAGCGGGGGAAGGGCTCCTCGGTGGATCCGCGCGTGCGGGGAGGGGAGGAGGGGATCGTCAAGAAGCCGCCCCCCCTTTAAGGGAGGCCATTATGGGGGAGCGCACGGACTGGCACACGAGCGGCGGGGCGGGGGGATTGGCTGCCGCTCACCCAACAACGGATGATTCAGGCGGCTCGCTTGGCTCGCCCGAGCCCGCCCCTCCTCTCCCCTTCTTTACACCAACCCCAGCGAGTCCCCGAAGCAGGGCTTCCGAGCAGGCATCCGGTAACGCGGGGTAACTAGCGCGCGGAGGGACAGAGAGGGGGGCAGGACGAGGAGAGGTAGCTGGTTGCCAGGGTGGCATCTCGGGGGTGGAAGAGACGGCGGGTGGGTGAGGTATAACGGGGCTCTGGTGGAAGGTGGACAAGGTTCAGGAGAAGATAAAACCGGGGAGGGGGAGGCGTGTTCTGTCTTGGGGAGGGGGTGACATTTTTCCTTCTCTCTCTCGATCCCTGTCCTGCGTAAAAGAAGCAGCGATGGACGCCCCGCACCTCGACCTGCTGGAATCCCCCGAGGGCTGCCCCTCCCCTCTGGAGCTCAAGTCTGCTCCCAGCAAGAAGATGTGGGTGAAGCTCCGGGCACTGTGAGTAACCCTTATCTCTCCCCCCCTCTCCACCCCAAATTTGGGTCTGTCTTTCTGCTCCACTCTTGGCTCCATCGCCACAACTGGTCTGGTACTTTGTGCACCTTGCGTCTTCCCGAGTCAGAGCGAATGATGCAGCTTGTGTGTGCCTCTGTCTTGTTGGCGTTTTTGGTGGAAACATGCAGCGAGAGCTGATGTGAGGCTCCGTTTGCGGGACTGTGCTCGCCTCCCTCTTGTGTTTCCTGGACTCTGATCTGTGCATCCAGTAGTTGGCGAGGTCCAATCCCCCCCATCCCCGGTTTGATTGATCTTCCATGCGCCTGATCAAGTTTATGGTGCTGGGTGTTGTGAGCTTCTGCTGTCATCGGGTGCTGCCGGGCTTCACCGCTGGGAGGCTAATTTTTTGCCGCAGCAATTAATAGCATTTGGCAAACAGTCTCGAGCTGCTTTGGTGCGGGAATCCTCCCCCCACAACACATACATACATACACATGGGCACACTGCAGCTGTGAACAGCGCTTGTAAACCTTTCAGTGGGGTTAGCCTGAGAGAGCCATCTGTATGCGGAAGGAGCAGTTTGGGAATGCAGTTTGAAGATTTTCTCGTTGTGGTTGCATCCATGGGGACTAGAAACTTGTGAAGCCTCGTTTGCATGGCTTGCGTGCTTAATCCAATGGGAATGCTGCAAAACAGCCCTCCCAAACCAGTACTGCATGGGATTGAACATAAGAACATATTCCAAGCGGCCTTATGTATATTTGTCCGCCTCCTCTGGCATTGTCTTCTCTGCTTCTCACCTGATGCACTCTCTGTTTATTTTAAACTGGGGATTGAACTTGGGCTCTTTTACATGCAAAGTGGGTGCTCTATCCCTTGAGCTATATGGTCCCTTCCTCCCTGGTAGCTATTTGAGTATTGATCAACTGTCCCTGGAGGGTTCATTACATGAACTGCACCCTAACTGACTTGGCCTCGCTTAGGTGACATAGTGGTTAAGAGACTGAGCTAAAAGTCGGACAGTTTCTGACTAAAGTCCTGCTTCTGTAGTCCACTTACTGGGTGGCTTTAGCCAAACTCATGTTTGCTGAGCCTCACCCCCATCAGCAATGTGGAGGTGCTCATACCGGCCTGCCTCACAGAGCTGTTGTAAGGCTTACAATGTCTGTGAAGCAGTTTTAAAATGCTAAATCTTACTATTGCTGTTACTGATATCTGGGGATCTGCACAAGCCCTGTGGGGCTTGCAGGTGGCCAGTACGTGACAGTTGCAAGTCTAGACACACTTACCAGGCTGTAAGCCCCATTGAGCTCAGTGGCGCTTACACCTGAGTAAACACTCTTAGGATTGTACTGCCAATCAGCCACCTATTGCTAAAATGATTTCTGCTGATAGAGCATCTTTATTGCGGCAAAATTGATATTCCTTTGATCAAAATCCAAACATTTGTATCGGTGCTGCTGCGGAGTGAGGTAAGGTCAGATGCTTCTGAATACAAATTTCTAATATCGTGCTGCATTCCTTTCATCTTATCCCCTTGCAACCTGAAGACAAGAAGGTCTTCTTCAGACAGAAGTCTGTGCGGGAGGGCTCCGAGTTCTGAAAGAGTCTTTTCCTCCCCGCAGGAATAATATTTCGATGCGGTTTATTGATCCTGTCAACAGACCTCACAATAAAAAAAATGTATGGTTCAATTAACATATAGAGGTAAAGTTAGAGCATCAATCAGCCCTTCCCAGATGTTCCTGGAGCAACAGGGATGGAGCCTTGTGGGAGCAGCAAGTGCGCCTCTCCCGCAACATCCGCATTGGGGCTCCTTGCACAACATGCTAATCCACACTCAGATGAGTGTGGGTTGTTTGTTTGTTGAACCGTGGGTTAGCGTGTTGTCTGAACCCAGGATGTTTTCCACAGGGTGGCTTGTTAACCATGCAGTGTGGGTTGTTAACCACCGGGAACAACCCAACAATAAACGATGGGCTCTCAGTGTGGCTTATTCGAGAACAATAAGCCACACTGCATGGTTAACAAGCCACCCTGCAGAAAATGTCCTGGGTTCAGACAACATGCTAATCCACGGTTCAACAATCAACCCATGGTTCAACAACAACCCACAACCAACCACTGAGTGCGGGTTAGCATGTTGTGTGAATCCAGTCATTGGCTCTCAGTCAGGAGTGGAGAGGTAAAATATGAGTAATATCACAGCCTTCTCCAACCTGGACTTCAACTCCCATCAGCCTCAGCCAGCATGGCCAGGGATCAAGAATGCTGGGAGTTGTTGTCTAAAACAATTGGAGAGCAGCAGGTTGGGAAAAGCTGGTATAGATCAAACATCTATTAATCTCCAAATTATATTTAATTGGATAACATTTTAATCCTTTATCTTCATTGCTCTTAGTAAACATTTAGCTACAGTTTCTGTGATAAACTCATTTGTACTGAAAAAACAACAACAATGTATAGAACATAATATTCATAGTCTGAAGTAGTTTAAGGCCTGTTTTGCGTACAATGTTGCCCCGGCATTGGAACTCCTGGCATGCCTGCATCTGCCGAAAAGGCTTTGTTGGAATTGTAAAGCTCACTGTGTCCCAAAGCCATCCTTCACGCCACCTTGTCTCCATTGTGGGGCCTTCCAGATACTTTGGACTACACCACCCATAATCCCCAACCGTTTGCCAGATGGACTGGGACTGATGGGTGTTCTAGTCCAAACCCATTTGGAGGGTGCCACATTAGGGAAAACTGCTCCACACCATCCTTCCCTCCCCACAGCTAACGTCCATCCTCCTGCCTGCCCTAAGTAAACACACAGAGAGCAAATCTCTGCTTCTCCATGAATCTCCCCAGGTGCCCTTGGACCAGTTGCTGTCTCCCAGTCTAATCTACATCGTAGGGTTGTTGTGAAGATAACGAGGCAGGGGAGAGGGATGCCATTTTGGCTGTCCTGAGATCCCTGGAGAAAGTGAGAGCTGAAAAAAAGGAAATGAATTGAAATGTGGAGCCACGTATGACGATGCCCCTGGACCAGCCAGCTGGCCCATCTGCCTAATTGGGCTTCTCGCTGCCCTTTGCCTCCCGGCTCTCTAGGAAACTGGGTTTCGCCCAGTGGGGCTCTGGGAGCCATCCCATGGCTGCACTGTGCTGTGTTTGGATGTAGCTTTTAATAAGCAAAGAGCAGATCCACACCTAGCCGTGCCTGTTCGACACCTGTGGCAGACCGAATGGGATGAGCGTGTTCATTTGTCAGCGGCTCAGTGATCTTTAATTAATTAGGGATGTTTAAAAGGAGGAGAGCAGGAAGGGCGGTCACAGCATGCCCAGTTTGAAGGTGTTACTTGCAGGTGCTTTCCGTTGCTTCCTAAAGCTTCCCTGTATTGCAGCCAGGGGTGGTGCAATAGAGTGGAGGGGTGCTCAGGGATGGGGTCCTGGCACAGTGGTGGAGCCCCCTGCTTTGCATTTAGAAGGTCTCAGGTTGAACCCCAATGACACAGGTAGCAGGTGATGGGGGGACGACTTCTTCCTAAATCATTTATTTATTTATTGCATTCATATACTGCCCCATAGCTGAAGCTCTCTGGGCGGTTTACAAAGATGAAATCATCCTAGGGGAGCCACTGTTGTGTCAGAGTAGGTGGTATTGGAGCAGAAGGGGTGGTTGCTCTCCGTGGCTCCTTAAAAGGTTGTTGGACTGCAGCTCCAGCTCTATCCCTGGGTTTGAGGTAGCAGGACTGGGCCTGGCCTCTGCCTGGGATCGCAGGGAGCTGCTGCAGATCACTCTCAAGCAGCCGCGGGAGCTGGGATTTGCTGTGGATCCCCAGGAAGCGTGTGCCCGGTGGCAACCTCTGATTCATTAGCGGGAAATGTGTGAATGGGCACCCCTGCATTTTATGCGGCACTTGTGGGCTTAGTTCTTGCTGGGGCAGTAACAGGGTGACCCTATGGAAAAGGAGGACAGGGCTCCTGTATCTTTAACAGTTTAATAGAAAAGGGAATTTCCGCAGGTGTCATTGGTATGCCTGCAGCACCTGGTGAAATTCCCTCTTCATCACAACAGTTTAAGCCCTGCCCTTTTTTTTTGTATCTGGTCACACAAAAGCCTCGTGTGGTGCAGAGTGGTAAGCGGCAGTTACTGCAGCTGAAACTCTCCCCACGGCCTGAGTTCGATCCCAGCAGAAGCTGGTTCTCAGGCAGCCGGCTCATGTCGACTCAGCCGTCCATCCTTCCGAGGTCGGTAAAATGAGTACCCAGCTACCTGGGGGAAAGGCAACTGCGACTGAGGAAGGCAATGGCAAACCACCCCGTTACAAAGTCTGCCAAGAAAACGTCAGTGAAGGCAGGCGTCCCTCTAGGAGTCAGCAATGACTCAAGTGCTTGCACGAGAGGTTCCTTTCCTTTCCACACTAGGCTGGGCTCCTGCAGCTTTAACTGTTGTGTTGAAGAAGGCATTTCACCAGGTGCTGCATGCATACAAATGACACCAGATGAAATTCCCTTTTCTATACAACTGTTAAAGATACAGGAGCCCTGTCCACCTTTTCATATGGTCACCCTAGGCTGTGAATGTTTCTGGGCAGGACTATTTCAGACTCTGTGTGTGGGAGTGTGAGAGAGACCGAGATCACATGATTGATTGCTTCCCCTGTGGGGTAAAAGGGATCCTTGTACTTCAGTGGGGGTAAACCTGTGGCTCTCCAGATGTTTTGTCCCTAGCCCACATAGCCAATGGGGAACAATCAAAGGAGTTGTGGGCCACAATTGACCCACTCCTGCATCACATGAAAAACCATTATTTTTGGGAAAAAAGGCTAAGTGAGAGCCCTCCTCCCCGACATGCTAGTTTCCTGTGTGCAATGAATATTTTTGCACACTCATGGCCTGAGTGTGCAACCCACCTGCAGCCTGAAGGTCAAACTAGATGTGTTGCAGGTGTCATGCAGTGGCTTTTGTTTTTACTTCAATGTGGGCTCTGGATTTGATAGATTCAGTGGTGTTGAGGAGAGGCTGCTTAACCCTTTCCCTTCATACAGTTTTCCTGTTCAAAATCCTCTTCTCCCAAGTAAGTTGTTCTCCTGCCCTCCATCACATCTTGTGGCAATGAACCCCACGAAAAGATCATGCATTGTATAAAGCAGTATTTGTCTCTTTTCTGCTTTAGCTCAACTGACAACTCATTTCATTGCGTGAGCCAGGCTGGTGTAGTGGCTAGAGTGTTGCACCAGGACTCGGGAGATCTGGGTTCTAGTCCCTGCTTGGCTATGGAAGTTCTCTGGGTGACTTTGGACCAGTCATGGTGTTGTGTTTCTCAAAAAAACCCTCCTGCCTTCTTGGGAGACAATAACGAGGCCTGCTAAGTAACCTACAAAGCTTTATTTAAGCAATAAACATCTCTTCCCACCTGAAGAGAGTCTAATCTCTTGGAACTTTCCTCTAGACAAAACTATGCAAATTAAGTGAGACAATTGTCCTTTCAAGGAGAATGGAAAGTCTTTTCCCAAGACGCATTAACGTTAGAGATACTAAAGTTAACCTTCTGACGGGATGCGAGCTGGGCTGACTTTCTCTCGCCTTCCTTTCGCTCCGCCCATTTTAGTCTGCGGCGTACTCTGGGATCGGCTAACCTGTTGGTACTCTCTCCTACGGAAGAGTGTTAGCTTCCCACTGACTGTGTATTATTTGCCCTTGATGAGATAAGCTCTGGAGAGGGTTCACTCCCAGCTGGTGAAGAGCCCGTGAGAGCTTTCTCCCTCACTGGTACAGGCTGGCCTGTTTCTGGCGCCGATTCCTCTACTTCAGAGTCTGATTCTGATTGATCACCTGAAACGCCTTCTTCCAACCCAGGGGGAGCAGGGCTAGACATATGGTCTCTTAGCCTAACCTACGTCACAGGGTTGGTGTGGGGATAAAATACAGAAGAGGAGGACCATGTAAGTTGCCTTTCACTCATTGGATGAAAGGCAGGATATAAATGTCACAAACAAATAAAAGTTTTAGTTTTATGAGTGAAGAAAACATTGTTTGCCCATTTTCTTCACACCATGCTGGGCATAAGTTTATAAACCTTTAACATGGGCTGCTTCCCATGGTCATTTCCCCCCTAAACTGAATTTCTCCTAATTTTTGATGACCTTATCTGACCCCCTCCCCTCATACTTTATGATGTCCTGTGGATAGATAAACCTTATCAGCAAAGTAAACATCCTTGCTTTTGAGGCTTGATTGAAATGTGTCACAAGCCGTGGATAAAGCATCAATCTGTGCAAGTCATCTCTGGGGCTTCTGTCTTTGTGCATGCACATGCCACGTGTGCTAGCCCATATGCGTAAAATCCTCGTGGGTCACATATTGCTGCCGTGCTGACAGTGTTTGTGGGCTAGCCCATGCACGCGCATTTAGATGGCGCTTGAGATGTGGAACGCTTGCCCAAGTAGATGCTGTACCTGTTGGCTTGCATCACATTTATATCGGGGCGTGAATCCGAATTTGAGAGCTCCTCCAGTGGTTGCTCCGTGAGGAAGGGGGAGCACTTGCTGACTCCCCCACTTTCCCCCCACTTCACCCTGGCTCTTGGCCGTAAAGGATGTCGCTGCTACTTGGAAGGAGAAGGCTAACATTAGAAGGCTAACGTTTAAACAAAATGGTTCTGGACCTGCAGCTATGCAGGACCGCAAAGGGCTCTTTGTTGCTGCCTGGATGCCAAGTACTCCATGCGTGGGTGGGTAGGTGGCTGCTGTGTGTCCCTGGGTTGAAGTGCTTGTGCTTCATGAGCACCTGCAGCCCCCTTTTGCAGCCCTGAAACATTACAGGAAGGGGCGCCTTTTGCAGAGGAGAAAACATTCACCAATTCCCCAGCACCACCACCAGCCTGATCCCATTTGTGTGCGGTCCTAATTGGCAGGCATTCTCCGTACCGTTCTCTGTGGAGGGAAGAAACTCAAAAGAGAATCGTTAAGTCTCTCTGCAGCTAGGTTGCTTTTCATAATCAGCAAGCTAGCCACATTGCCAGGACGCTGGCCTTTCTCAAGCCGTGACACCCCGATAGTTTTCGCTAAGCGCTAGCCGAAATGGCTGAAAGTGTTCAGTGTGTGTGTATACCTGAAAGTGCCTCCCGGGTTTTGGCACTTGCTGTGAACTCATTTGCGTTCCATCTTTGGTTTCATCAATGATGTCACGATGCTATGTCTGACGTGATGTCATAGGCATGCTCCTAAATTGCCTGGGTGTCTGTTTGGCTGCATCAAACGCAGTGTTTTTGCCCAGGTTTTTGATGATCCTTGGGCAAGACACTCTCAATGGGTCTCCTCCCTCAGTGAGTCCACCTTCTGCCCACCATTGTCAGCAATGCTCTTGCTGCTGCTCCTCCTCCTTCTCCTCCTCCTCCTCCTCATTGCTACCCCTGGCTTGTTTGATAGGCAGACAGCTTGTGAGGAAGAAGGCAGTGGCGTCTCCTCCTCATCACCACTGTTGCTCAGGGCCCGATTGAGAGGCAGGTGAACAAGCAGATTACAATGGTGAAGAGGAGGAGCAGGTCCAGGGGGCTGTTATAAGTGGCCACCCACTGAGATGTGGGACCCCAGTAGGTGCCCAGCAATGCCTACCCTTGTTGCTGGCCCTGGTAAAAGATTCCAGAGCAGATCTTGAAGTCGGAGGACATTCCCTACAGAAGAAATGGCTTTTCCTTACTTCACATGAGATGATCTCTATTGGATCAGGCAAAAGATTCATCTAGTCTGGCATTGTGTTCGCTCAATGGCCAACTAGCTGTCTGTGGGAAACTCACAAACAGAACATGAGTGCATCAGTATCCTCCTACCCATGTGCCCTAGTAACAGGTGTACAGAGGCTTACTGCCTCTGCTACTGGAGGTAGAAAATAGCTATCGGTAGTCATTGATAGCCCTTCTCTTCCAGGAATTGGTCTAATCCCTTTTTATGCTTTCTTTATCCTGTGTTTTTTCAATATAAGTCGAAGGCCATTGACTTAGTACCTAACAGGATTTGATCTCTGACCCTAGTGTGGTATTCCAGCCATAGTGTGGTACTTCTACATTCCTGGAGCAACATGGATGGAACCATGTGGGAGTGGTATACAAACTCTCTCTCAATCATTAGCAGAAACAGAGAGAAAAAGAGGCAAAATGTGAGCATTATTACGGCTTTCCCCCAACCTGGTGGCCTTCTGATGTTTTGGACTTCAACCCCCATCAGTCTTAGCCAGCATGGGCAAGGGGCAGGAATGCTGGGTGTTGCAGTCCCAAACATCTGAAGGGTGGCAGAATGGGTACAGCTGAATTATCGACTTTAAGCTAGGGCAACTTTGGGTCCTGGACACACCTGCCCAAGTCTGCAAGCTACATGCCCTCACGCAGGCACTGGAAACTAAACTAAAATAATATTTTGTTTGTTGAAAAGATGATGTCCTGACCCCTACGGAGTGTCAAAAGGGTCAAATTTAGGTTGCAAACACTACATGTACCATTTGGTTTCTTAAAAATAACTGCACACATTCCCCCCCCCCCCGGAAATTTGGGCCACAGAGGGAGGTGACAGGGGCTGCGTTCAGCCCCATGGGCCATGTGTTTCCTCTCCTGCTTTAAGTTGATGTTGGCTAAAATCTTCAGAAGAAGTGGATAAGATCTGGGAATCTTGAGTGATATTTTTATTTAGACTTTTCTCGAAGGAGCTCAGATTGGCATACATCTTTTTATCCCTACAGCAAGCCTATGAAGTAGGTTGGGCTGAGAGAAAGAGAGACAGACAGAGAGACTGGTCCAAAGTCATCCAGTGGGCTTCATGGCTGAGTGAGGATTTGAACCTAGGTCTCCCCAATCTAAGTACGGAACTCTTTCTGCTACAAGACATGGATGCTTCCTTGCATTGGGACTTCTATTGGATACCTGTCAAAGGATGAGAGGTTCAGTTGCATTCCTAGCTGCAGGATCAGAGGATTCATTTGATGCGCTGGGATGCGATGTGTGCTATGCACACAGAGCTGGCATTGAGATTTTGGGTCCAGTAAAGATTTGATAACTCTCAGACTAGGTGGGACTTAGGTTTGGATCAAGGTTGAGTCGCACAAATCTCTTTTGCATGGCCAGATGCAGTTGACTGGAGTCTTATTGCACGCAGATTGTATGGCAGAGCTGTGCAGGATTGATCCGTCACTTGCTCGGCTTTCCCATCAGTGGGTGATAAATCTGCTAATTTTCTTCTAGCCACTTCAATAACAGATCCATCAATGTGCATCCTGGCTATATTCAGAGATCTGTTTAAATTGTCCATCAGTAGGAGCCTGAGCAATTTCAACACACAATTGTTATGGCTTTTGAAACTCTCTAATGCGCTTTAGCCTCTAGTGTCCCTGACTCAGGGCTGATTTTTGTGGTAAGCTAGATTTTGTCCTAATAATAAGCCAATTTTGCAGTCACCAATGACCCTTGCAGTTAGTGAGAGATTACGTTAGTTCAGTCTGGTATAATCAACTAACAAAGCACTTGTTACAATGGACAGATTATGTGTGGGTTGAAGGTACATATATTGCTGAGACCTCTAGGATGCAGCATGCGCTATGCACACAGAGATGCAATGCACCTCTCCCACTATGTTCTTGTTAGCGGAGCCAGGATAATACATGGAAAGCTTATTTATTTAACACACGCATTGCAACCTCTGATGCTATCTTACTAAACTTTCTACATGGGGCATTTTATTTCTGTTTTTTTTTTAAAGAGGAGGGGAAATGGGAAAGTATTTGTCAAAGTGAAAGAAAACACTTTTTCCATTTGTGTATTTGCAGTATTCTGCTGTACCACAGTACCACCTAGAGGATATGTAGCAGAAAAGGAAACTCTCTTTGTGTTGTGCTCATATCTCAATGTTGCAATGAAACCGAAAGTAGATGCAGCAGATTAACAGCTTTGTGTAGCAAAGCTCGCCGTGAATTTTCTTTTAATGAAAAGACAGCTGTAAAGTTGTTGCTGTTTAAGAAATTGACAGTAAGACAACATTAGGCATTCTGCCATTTTGACTGCTTTCAAGTCTGTGTTAAATACATTTTCTGTGTATTGGTCTAGTGTGGAGGCTTTTTTAAGATATAGTTCTATGCATTCTTTTTGTTGGTTCCCATCGGTGGACAAGTCCGCCAGTATTGGTTGTAGTGGACTAATTTTGGCATCACCCTCACGTTATTCCTGAGCACTATGCTTTACTTTCCCCTGGAGGGAGAGAATGCCAGCCACCCCTTTAGATGGGAGTCAATAAATGGGGGCACTATTGGGGCAGGGGCAAAACCTTTCCCTGTTCACTCCACTGTGTTCCAAATTACACTCAGCTCATATATCCAACAGTTCTGCTTGTTGGTCGTGTCACAGTGTGGTGGAATGTTAGGTATGTATTTAGGTCGCCTTTAAGACTAAAATCCTTTTATGTATCCTGTTTTGTGACAGCCTGGGAGGGTCATGGAGTGCATTGCTTATTTTGGGGAATGCTTATGAGATAGACTCTTTGGGAGCAAAGTCCCATCAGGCAAAATACAAAAGCAAGGTCTCATCTGATACATTTCCCCTAACCACTGATCATTTTATGGTTCTCCATCTTTGCACCCCCGCCCTAATTCTGAAAGATTGAAATGTCTCTCCTAAGGCTTAGTTACTGGCAGTAAGAGCCTTGAATTATAATATGCAAGTATTTTGGGCCCCCACTCCTTTTGTTTTTAGTCCCACCCACTACTGGAATGCTGCCCCTGAGAGCCTCTCTGAAATTGAATTTGGCCCTTGAGCTGAAAGAATTTCCCAACCCCTGCAGTAAGTGGACTTTTGTCAGGTGATAGGTTTAGGAAACTAGCATGGAGTGTTCAAGTTCAGGCAACCTGGATCAGTACCCTGGACAGCTCCTAATTATCTTGGACAGGCTGGAGCCTTTCACTCATTGAATATAATAGGAAGATGTTGCTTCAGCAGAGAGTTGAAGCCTTATAAAGTTAGGCAAGGCATGTTCTGCATTAGACTCCACATCCTTGAAGAAGCCGTGTTCTGGGCTTGTACACTTTGGCTTTCACAAGTTTAAGGAGATGGAGGTGCTGCTGGAGACTTCATCTCCCAAGTCCAAGGATGGTGGCAGAGTCATGTTCTTTAACCTGAGAGATCATGGGAGGAGGTACCAAAGGTTTTTCTCTGTAGAAAGCAGCCTGAACCTTGTCCTTAGTGAGTCTTCCTTAGAGCACTGTTGGGCCATGGGTTCAAAGGCCATGACGGAATGTAGGGTAGAAGTTTCAAATTTTACAACTGGGGAACTGAAGCTGAGAATAGCTTGCTCAGGGTCACCTACCGATTCTTCAATTCATCAGGGATCTGGACCTAGTTATATTCATTCCATCGCTCTATGCTGTCTTATGCATCTGATTTACCTCTTTTGAGTACCAATGGTTTGAAGCATCCATTGAAATAATTGTAAAGTCTTTGGAATATGATATAGCTTGATAGTCATAACAGCTCTGAAGAATCAAGGCATCACTCTAGAGCCAAAGTTTCTGATACTATCTGGGGTGGGGTGGGGTGGGGGGAGAGTGGGGCTGGAGGGAGGAAGAAAGAAGCTTCCATAAAACATTGCTAAATGCCTGTTTGCAAGATAGAGATGGGAAGGCTTGGAAACGCCCCCCCCCCCCCCGGAAAATGGGGGGAAGATAGGAAAATTCAGGGGAAAACCTGTTCCTCCAAATTTCCCCCAAATCTTCAGGAAAAATGGGGAATACATTATAAATATGTAAATAAATAACATTTCTTGTCTCCCAGCCCCCATTTTTTTCTGCCCCCCCCCGCTCTGGGCCTACACATCTCTAATGCAGCCACAGGAGCTGGGTGGTGTAAGAGGTTGAGGTTTTGGAAGGCAGAGTGTTGCCAACTGTTAAGATCTGCTAGGTGTTATGAGATCATTGAGAGAGATGATGATGATAATTAATAAATATATTTATTTCTTACCCGCCTCCCTCTGGATCAAGGTGGGGAACAAAATCAAATATAAAAATACTATAAAATACATGCTATATAAATAAATAAATAATAATAATAATAATAATAATAAAACTGATCTGATCAAACTGGGCACCAACTCCCCCTGTGGGAGAAGGTTCTCTCTGCCCAGTGAAGATCAGCATTAATAACAGATGATACTGAACATAGAAGAGTAGGTCTGGTTGGTCTGTTGCAGCCAGAACAGCAAAGTGTCTCGTGGCACCTTAACGACTCAATAGGTTTATTGTAGCATAAGCTTTTGTGCACCAGAGCTCACTTGACCAGAAGCATTTGACACAGAGAGATATGCATGGATGTAGAGGGGGAAAATACGATGATCAACAGTCTGTGACGTTTATATGCAAAGCTCAAAGGCATCCAGGATAAGCCCAGTGGGGATTCATCACAACAGTAATTGGCAGACAACACAATCTTCCGAACTTATTAAAGAGTCTGTTGGCACCTTAAAGGGTGAAAGGTTTGGTGTGGCAGCTTTTGGGGACAGTGCATCTTAGCGTCCTATTGGCATTCCGTTGAACAAGGTTTGGTTAACCCAGTAAATGCTACAAATGCCACCAGTGGGTCATATCTAATGGCGTCATTCCACAATCTGAAATGCATTTATTTATTTAAATAGCGCTAGCGGAGCTCTGCTGAACCTTTCCACTGCGCAAGCGTTTGTCCAATGTGCTCGCACAAGCTGCTGCGCAAAGCGGTTGGGCAAACCTGTTATGGAAATCAGTTGCGCAAGTGGATGCACAAGCATAATGCAACGACTTGTGCAAACGTAACTTCAGCTGGATTCTTCTCTTGCACATAGTTCAGAGCCTAGGTTTGGCTAGCCCGGTGTCATTTGTGCCAATGGAATGACACAATTGGATACTGCCCAATGTCTGTGGGAGTTACTACGTAGCTGAATCCTCATCAGGAATGGAGCTTTGACTGAAACTGTAGGGTTAAACATGTTGGCTGGCCCAAGGACTTTGGCAAATCTCCGTGGAGGACTTGGCAGACCTGGGAGATTTATCCTTGATAGTAATAACAATTTGTGCCTTGCCATTGATCCTCCTTGGCTTTGTTCTGCAAACAAAGTTAACTTACCCCTGCAGTACAAAACCCACATTAGTTTAATGTTTTTATTAGGCCAACTGGAAGATCACCAAAAATGCAAGATCTCCAGATCTCTTCCAACAGGCAAGATCTTCCAAAGAGCAGGTTTGGTGTGGGAGGGGAGGGAAGGATGGGAAGAATAAGATTGCAACAGAATAAAAAAAAAAGAAACGAAATTCTCTTTTAAAACACGGCTGAGCAGCATGCAGCCCCCAGTGCAGCTCCTGCCGCCCCCAAATTTATTTTAAAAATGTGGGGAGTTTGGGGGAAACAAATGACATCTTGACTGCTTATGGGCACAGTGTCTGCATGTTCAGAGTCCCAGCTTCATTGTGTGAATCTGAATGCGCAGATGCTGCAACTTAGGAAGCGGCATTATATTGAGTCAGACCCTTAATCCATCTTGCCCAACACTGTTGACACTGACTGGCAGCATCTCTCCAAGGTTTCAGGCAGGAGTTTTTCCAGCCCTTCCTGGAGATGCCAGGAATTGAACTTGGGACCTTCCGCATGCAAAGCAGGTGCTCTACAAGTCACCGCTTTTTGCCCTCTCAGTTCCCTCACCCCTGCCAAACCTGCTTTTTGAAACATTTTGCCTGATTTGAGACCTGGAGATCTCAAAAGCTTGCACAATTTTTGTGATCTTTTGGAGAGCTGCTGCCAGTCAGTGTTGACAATACTGGGCTAGATGGATTGATTCAAGGCAGCTTCCTATGTAAAGATAATAGATAGATAGGATAGATACATTAGACAGAAAGATAAGATGGATAGATAAGCTAGATATGACAGATATAGGCAGCAGCCTTACAAGAGTGGGGAAATAAGCCTGACCCACACAGTTTACAGTTATGGATTAATGGATATAACATTATTTTAGCACAGTAGCCGGCCTCTTGGAATTTAGATCAGGTTGCCAACCAGACAGAAACATAGCACGCACACACATACACATGCATGGCTTTGCCATGTTTCCTTTTTCTTTGGGGCCAGTTACCAGCGAAGCAAGGGTTTAAGGCTTTTAAACTGTTCAGCTTGGGCCAGGAACAGGTAGGCCACAGCCTTGCAGGGTCTAATTAGGTTTTAACTGGAACTTCTAGATATGCCAACCGGAGCCAGGTGCGGAATAGTGGCTCAAGGAGATGCCTGCCTGCAGCTGATACTGAGGCCATGCATGAGCTCCAGGCAACCAGGGAGGGTGCGGAGGGATCTGGCCTTGCTGTCTGTTCTCACACTCCTTAATGTGATGAACTGGGCTTCTTGTTCTGAAATGAGGAGTGCGAAGAACACCCGCCTCTCTGCCTGAAAGAATATAGGTCAGGGAGGTGCTAAGTAGGCTTTTATGGATGCACCAAGCACTTCTCTGGCCTTTCCCAACCTGGTACCCTGCAGATGTTTTGGACTGCAACTCCCATCAGCCCCAGCTAGTATTACCAGTGGTCAAGAGTCATGGGAGTTGTAGTACAGAACATCTGGAGGCCACCAGATTAGGGAAGGATGCATAGAAAAACACAGCCACACAACAAAGAATACAGCAAATTACACACAAATTGGGGCGGCGGCAGAAAACTCTCCAAGCTTTAAAGCAGGGTGGGGGAATGTATGCCCCCCTGCCATCCCTCACTATGGGCTATGCTGGCTAGGGCTGATGGGAGTTGCAGTCCAACAACATCTGGAGGACCACATCTACTCCCTCTCTTGCTCTATGCAGCGTGCCTCCAAACAGAAGAGAAAATATTATCAGGTGCCTGAAATACTTTTTACTATCCCCAACCATGTTTCAGAAAGATTTCCCTTCCTTGGAACACTTACCTCTCTCCAAATGTATAGCAAAGAAGCTTTGCAATGCTGCCTTCAAATGCACCAACGTTTTTTTCAGGCACATGAGAATATTTTCTCTTCTGTCTTGGACACGTCAGTGCCTTTTCCCTCTTGCTGTTTCCTCTATACAGTATGCACAGGTCTGAAAGTGGATTCTTTTGTGTATTTTTCTCAGTAAAAAATGTCATCCATCCACCCCACTGAAGACAAAGTGCTTAAAGTTCCTGTGACTTTGGTGCTGTCAGGTGAGCAGAAAACAAAGAAAGCCTAACACCCCCTCCCAAACTATTTTTTTATTCATTCATTCATTCATTCATTCATTCATTCATTCATTATTCTCTAAAGCCTCAAGATATCCTCCTAAGGTTTTGGAGGTTTCTTTCCTAGGCATGCCAGAAGGATAATAATAATAATAATAATAATAATAATAATAATAATAATAATAATAATAATAATTTCTCTGCCAAACAGTACATTCTGCTTTTGTACAACCCCCACCCCCACCCCAAGCATGTCTCTGTCAGAAGTTTGGTAGGCTTCACTCCCCACAGAAAGTTCCCTCTTCCCTCCTCATCCCCGTTTCCTTGCGTGTCATGTCTTTTTTAGAATGTAAGCCTGAGGGCAGGGACTGTCTTCTTTACTGATCAATTGGAAGCCGCTCCGGGAGCCTTTTTGGCTGAGGTGCTGGATAAAAATACTCAAATAAATAAATAAATACTGTACCTGCAGATTTCATCCAATTCTGCAAAAGAGCGGGGTGGGTGGGGGAAGGTATAGCTCTTAAGAAATTTCCCAATGATACTCAATTGGGAATCATAAAGCTTTAGCAATCCTGTAACGAGGTTCTGATTTGGATCTGAGCTAATTTGGACAGCCTCCAAAGCGGTCCGAGCCGAATCAAGATATTTCCCAAGTTGTCGAAGTGGGGTCCGAATCAAATCTTTTGGTCGGTGCATAACCCTAATCCCAGTTCTGCCTTTTGTTTGTCCCTGCCATGGGCAGATAGATAACTCTTTGCCCGGTTTCGTCCCCAAACTTGTCATTCCTCTGGGCTCTTCCTTCTGACTTAGTGGACTTTGAACCCAGGGACCAGAATGGTTCCTTTCAAGAGTTGGCATCACTAGATTTGGGGCAAGTAGCGGTGCTTCCTTTCTTTCACATGTTTTTTGCAGTTGCAGCGATCCTATGGGATAGGTTGTTGTTCCACAAATTAGGAATGTATGGTTGGAGAGAGAGAGAGAGAGAGAGAGAGAGAGAGAGAGAGAGAGAGAGAGAGAGACTTGCCCAAGGTTGCAATCTGTCAAGACATCATCTCTGCACCGGAGCCGCTTGAAGATCATTGCATGTGGCAATCGCCCATGACTATGTTTTTTGGTACGTGTGTGTGGGCAAGTGGCCATCCATTGTACGTTTTGGCTTATTTATGTTGCTGTTTTTAAATTGAGGACTGATAGTAATCTAGGCTTCTTCTTTTTTAAACCATCCCAAAGCAAAACGGAAAGAAAAAAGATAAAATAGTTTTGCTGCAGGCTTTATACTTTATACATCTGAAAAGCGGGCTTGAGTCCATGGAACGATGAGCCCCAGTAGAATTCCTTAGCCTTGAAGGTGCTGTAGCATTCTTGGTGTTTTTGGCTACCACAGACTGACGCTGCTACTCCTCTAGAGTCATAATGGTAGCAATAGAAGCAGTGGAGGCTCTGATTTTGGTGGGGCGGTGACTCCTCTGTGGCTTTCAGTCAGAAGTCTAAAGGAGCTATCCAGAGTGCTGAACCCTATCCTCAAAATGGGTTTGGCATCTTGGATAGCTCCTTTATAGTTCTGACAGGTTCTGTTACTGAAACCCAGAATGGATTTACAGCCCCACTGAAATTGGAGCCACCAGCCTCCACAAAATAAAAAGCTTAGATGTGTACCTGTTGCTATCCTTGCCTAGGCATACCAGTTTTTCTAAGCACAGCAGTTCAGATCTCAAAAGGTAAGTCAGTGCCCGCCTATAGGTGATATGAAAAGAACAGGGAAAGCAAGCAAGTCCTGGCTGTGGTCCATGACGTTCTTACCTGGGAGTAAGTCCTGTTGAACCTAGTGGGACTTACTTCTGAGTAGACATGCATGGGATTGCACTGCTAGGCACCAATTCTTGACATTATGTCATCTCAGCCATATTGCCTGACCTGGATAGGTGGACCCAGTGGAACTGGGTGGCCTCCACTCCAGGTTTTAGCCAGAACCAGTCAGAATCCACTCCAGCTAGCTAACCTCCTTTAGAGTCACCAGCTTCCACTGGGTGACCTCTTTTAGCCCACATACTCACACAACAACAGCCGTGGTTCTTGTGCCATGGCCTAGGAACACGTTTCCTGTGAGCCCCCTCTCTGACTCATTCCCATCATTGTTTTAAACACTTCTCTTTTTTGGACAGGCTTTTAACGTTTAATTTCATTGCTGCCTGGTTTCTCTGTGGTAGATGGAAGTAATTAAACTGAAAGCAGCAAGAACATGAGTTTAGGTTTTTTTTATATGTACTTCAGTTTTTATAATTGTTAATGTTCAGAAGCTGCTTCAAGTGTGCTCTCTCTCTCTCTTTTTCTGCCTAACTTTACTTGTGTGATTGTTGTGATGATAACAAAATGGGAACACACACCATCGTCTTCTACTTTTACCTCACAGGGTTGTTGTGGTGGTAATGTTGAGTATGTATATATTTATTTACTTCTGAACCATTTGATATGCAAAGATCTCTAAGCAGTTTAGACATACACAAAATACAATATAAAAGCTGATATAAAAACAATCTGAAGTAATAAATTAGAGTGACCATATGAGAAGGAGGACAGGGCTCCTGTATCTTTAGCAGTTGTATTGAAAAGGAAAATTCAGCAGGTGTCATTTGTATATATGGGGAACCTGGTGAAATATCCTCTTCATCATAACAGTTAAAGCTGCAGGTGCCCTGCCCTCTTTTAAATCTGGTCACTCTAGTACAGCTCCTGCAGCTTTAACCGTTGTGATGAACAGGGAATTTCACCACGTTCCCCATATATACAAATGACACTTGCTGAAATTCCCTTTTCTATGCAACTGTTAAAGATACAGGAGCCCTGTCTTCCTTTTCATATGGTCACCTTACATTAAAAAAAACATTTCAGAAATGTTAAAATAGAGTAGTTCAATTATATGTCAGGGAAAGCCTGGGTAAACAAAGGAGTCTTCAGGGGTTTGCCTGTGTCTACATCTTGGACCACACGTGGGCCCCTTCTACACTGTGGATTTGTCCCAGGGTCGTCCCTGTGTATCCAGATTAGACACAGGGGGGATCCTGAGAGCAGGCAGGGAAGACCCCTCTATTTTCCCAGGATAACTGCTTTCCCAGTTATCCCAATTTCCCCACGGTTCTGGGTACTGCGGGTGGTGTGGGTGCCCATCCCGGCTTCTTCCCTCTCCTCGCGAGTAGTGAGGATCAGCAGAGGGAAGGAGCTGGTCCGGGGTGAGTCCAGGGACATTGAGGGTGGGAGGGGGAGCAAGGTTGGGGGCTTTAAAAAAAAAAAAACTTTTTTGGTAGAGTGCAATTGTGCTTCTGGCTCCTGTTTGTTTGTTTTTTAAAAATGGCACCCGTGATGTCCCCGTTTGTTTCTGGGATGTCGCACCGGCGTTTGTACACTAGGGGATGATCCCAGAAGCAGGGAAGTGTGGGATCGCCCCGCCTCCCTCCCTGAAGGCCCTTTGGTGTAGAAAGGGTGATGGAAAAACATTCTGGAGGATGGCTGCTAATCCCGAGAAAGCCTGTTCATGTGCTGTTACTTGACACATATTGTTCGTTGTATGTGTCCCTGAGCACTGCAAGAATAGTTTCTGTGGTTATGCCTGTCAGTGTGATGAATAGCCTATAGGTGGCAGCATTGGTGAGCTATGCTGAACCATCACTTCTAGGTTGGTATCCTCTTTGCGGGATGCTGAGGCCATTGGAGACATTGGGCAGAGGCAATCCTGAGCTGCCGTTTAGGATGCCGTAGCCATCATTCCCGTAGGTGCCATGTGGCCATTGCATTCATAATTTTTACGTTATCTAGATGTACGGTTAGGATGGTTAAACTGTGCATATCCCCAAAAATGTAGTGTGTGAAGTATTGCGCTGGTCACCCCAGGGAGATCTACTTGCCCAGTGATGCCACCAATCTCTAGATCCTTTAGCCAGTTTCTCCTACTGGTGTGCTTTGTATTCTGCTTTCAGATTTCCTTTTTCCCAGGGCAAATTCTGGGAAGCAGGAATGGCTCTTTTGTTTCTGTTTGTTCCCCATTCCTTCTAAGTAATGTTGGGGTGCAGGTGGGGGTGTCAGGAGAGAACAGGGATGCTTACAGGCCTTAAATGGGTCTGGATCCTTTGGAGAGGTAGATCTTTACCTACCATCCTTCCATGCCCTCTCTTCTCAAGCAGTTTTTAGCAACCAGAGAATCAGTGGTCTTGATGTATTTGCAGGGTGAATTTGGGAGAGGCCGCTAGAGGTAGAATTGGCAATGTAGGCTCAGATCAGCATCCTTTCTTAAGTTCTCTTCCAGGCCTTTAGTACAATTCTACTTGACATTGTCCCCCAGCATCAACCAGGTTCTCTCCTAACCATGGTTTGCAGGCTCGCTTCCAACTTTGATTTAGATGGGAACCCTGGTTGGCATTAACCATGACTTGCTTTGGCACGCATACAATCTGAAACCAAGGAGGGGATGTCATGTGAACCATTCCTAACCATGGTGGCTACATAACCATGGTTTAAATACCTCACTAACCATTTGCTGTAAAAGGGTTAGCGGCCTAACCATGGCTTAAGTGTGTGGTCTGAACAGATGGAACTGTTCAGATGACACTTCAGGGACTGTGGTTAGTGAAACTGTAGTTCTTTGGGATTAGCACTAACCACAAGCAATGCTGTTGCATACAACACTTTATGGCATGGTTAGAGCCACTAAACCTACTGCAGACGGTCTGACTGTGGTTAATGAATGAGCAGGATTTAGCCAAACGCATTGCACAAGACACCTTAAACCCTGCTGCTTAACCAAAAGCCTTAACCAGCAGGGTTTAAGGTGTCTTCTGAACAGGCCCATTGTTTAATAACTGCCCCACACCATTGACTAGTCAATGGGTCTGTCCCCTAAATAGTGTTAATCATCTCTGTTTCTCTTTAATTAAAGTGCTTCTTTAGATTGCCACGGCCCGAAGCAAACACAGTTCCTGCTGCCGCCACTCTGTTTCAATGCCTGTCTTTCTTGCTCTCCTCCACCCCTGTGTCTCTCCACCCCCCCACCCCCCGCATCACCTCCCAACCAACTGTGCTGATGTCCTAGCTAATGGACCTGCCAGCTGAGAGCCGTTTTCATTTATGCTGCCTCACGATGCCTGCTTTAGGCATAAAAAACCATTTGGCATCAAAATCAGACACAATATTTTGTTTTGGGTTAAAAAAAGAAGAAAAAGAGAGACATTAAAAGTTAACAGATTCTGTGCAGAGGAGGTTAAGAAGCAAATGTTTCCCCCCACTTTAATCTTTGCCTGGATGTATGAGGCTCGTGATGTGCACCCGTGATGTGCTGTTGCCTTTGAAACGAGAGGAGAATGCCTGATTGTGTTTTACCATCTCCCGCCTACTAATTCTCCACTAACTACAAAGTGAAGAGGTGGGTGGGAGCAAGGGCCTGGGGAACGGCTCCCCCCCCCCGCCACTCCATACAGCACTCCTGGTGGGAGGATGGTGGATTTAAAAACCTGACTGTCAAAATAAAGAAGAAATTGTCCTGTCCCCCCCTCCCCCCCGCCTCCAGATCTTTAGGAAAGAAGTTAAACCGATGACCATGTTTCTCTAGGAGGACGTTTCTTGGGAATGGATACCCTCTTTTTTGGAAGCCGTGCTTGCCTAATCCATTTAGAACTACTGGTGGTGGTCGTGGTAGGGAGAATGCACTTGGTATATGATCAGAAGCACCCTGTTATGATTTCACGTGTTCCTTGGCCAAATCGTAGCATTTCTTTTTCTACCCGTACACTGCGCTCAACATCTAAGGTCCTCCTTTGAGTGCCTACTCCGAGGGAAGCTTGGAGGATGGCAACAAGGGAGAAGGCCTTTTTGGTGGTGGCCCCCCTGCTGTGGAATGATCTCCCTGATGAGGCTCGCTTGGCACCAACACTGTTATCTTTCAGGTGCCAGGTCAAGACTTTTCTTCCAGGCATTTAACAGCATTTAACAATGCTAAGTTTGTTTTTTAATAGACCCCAGAACTGTTGTTTTTTAAATGGATACTCTTGTTTTTATACTGTTGTTTTTATGTTTCTTACGCTTTTAAAATTTTGTATACTTTTTAATGTTTACTGTTTTAACTTTTGTGAACCGCCCAGAGAGCTTCAGCTGTGGGGCGGTATATGAATGTAATAAAGAAAGAAAGAAACAAACAAATTCTCCTTTTCCCAAACGAAGGTCGAGCGACTGAATTCTGGCTCAAATTAACCCCTGTGCAAAAGCATTCAAGAGGTGTGCCTGAGCAGCAGGGAGACGGATGTGCTCTGCGCATGCTTGAGCGTACTCTGTTAGAAGGGCTTTATGTGATCTGGAGCAGAGTCTTGGGTCTGCAAATGGGCTGAGCCAGTAAGCACTGGGTAAAAATGAAGGGTGTGGGGCCAGGGGCTTTTTGAGGCAGGGGAGAGAACAAGGGGTCTATCGGCCTGTGTGTGCTTTGGCCTGTTAATCCCAGGTCCTTCTGCTAGGGTTCACAGCTGCCCTGGCAAAGAGCACCTATAGACTCCAGAAGCTAACATGGTATTTATTGAATTGGGTACAGGGGGCTCTGGTGGTGTTTTTCTTTTCATTTTTTGGGGGGATCCCTGCCTTCTTTCTCCAAGTGCATCCTTTGTGCATTCCTCATTCCTCCGTTTGCTGTGTGTCTCTGGCCATGGGATCCATCCGGCAAAGGCTCAGGATCATAAGAAGGCCCATGCTGGATCAGACCAAGGGTCCATCTAGCCCAGCACACAGGAGAGGGGCAAGTTGCCCGTGGCATGGAAAAGCCGCAACGCAAGCCCGTTGACTGCAGTGTTGTGGTGTTTACCTTCTTCTCCGGCAGATTTCCATAAATCAAACCGGCGGTGAGCGAGAGCGGTGGAGCTGCTCAGGGCCCTGGCATTCCTCGGCAGTGCTCGGCTAGCGCCCCTCTCTCTCCCCGGAGCCCCCTCCCTTCTCCGGCTTCTGACTGTCATTTCCCGATGTTTCCACTGCTCCTGGGGCGGCTGGTCTTGACAGCTCCTTGATGCCTTTTCTGTACTTTGCCATTTCTGTTTGCTTTGTGCTCGAAATCCCCAAAGCTGTTTCTCACTGTGAGTTTAGGAAGGCAGCGGAGTTGCTTCACTCTCGGGTTAATGTGCTGGGCTGCAGCGGTAATGCCGAGATGGAGGGGAGAGAAAATGCCCACTGCCCAGGGGTCAGGCCCACCATCTTTCTTTCTTTGTTTGAGATGGATTCCCCCAACGTGCTCTCGTTGTGCTTTTAAAAAGCTCCGTCTGGCTTCTGAGATTACAGCAGGTGTTGCCCATACACTTCCAAGCATACCTTTGTCACCACGAGAACGAGAAACTTGCTTTCTTTAAAAGAAAAAGAAATCTGAGATTGTCACCGAGCTGGATTCTAGACCCACATTCGGCTCTCCACCCTAAACCTCATCCTTAATATGATGCCACTGCATTGGCTAGGGCTGGAATAAGTGCCTGCTTTTTTAACCCTGGCCAGGGCAAAATGGAGTGGCACCTTCTGCCCCTTGCTGCATTTCATGCTTCATCCCAAGCTAACCGCCCTTGGAAAACCCTGGTTTGCAGGGGCTCATTCTCAGGGCTGAATCCAGGTAACTTCTTGTTAATAGTTAGAAATTATTAGTCATCGTAATTTAGGTCAGGGATCTGCTTTGTTTTCACTGGAACCTTGAGGTCCACCAAGTGCAAAAGAGTATCTCAGGATGTAAATGTATGGAACAAGGGCGCCTCTGAGCACATGTTCATCCCAGCAATTCATTTTTAGTTCAAGACCTGGAACTTTCTGCTCTCCCCACCCCTGAAGCTTTCTTGCATGTCAGCAGCCTAATTTGGGAGTGGGGGTGGGAAGGGCTTTTTGTTGTTGCTCTTGCTAAACTATTGGGAGTCCGAAATCCTTGCCGATCTACTGCAGATCACCCAAAGATCTACCAGTAGGTCCCGATCTACTTTCTGTGCACTCCTGATTTAGGTGACTCCCTTCTTTCTTATTGCTGAGTATGAAAAGCCACCCCACGGGAGATGCACATGGAATGAACGGTCTCATCTAGTCCAGAATGCCTTTGACTTGAAACGGGCCCATCCCATTTCTTGGCCACTCTCTCGAAAAGCTCAGAGGACGGCCGTTTCCACAATCTTTCCTTTGAAGGGTGCAATGTGGTGAGTGTGGCGATTTGTCGCTTTTTCTAAGCAGATCAAAGCGCATCACAATTTAATCCTCTCGCATTGCCCATAGGGTATATCATTGGCTTGCTGCTTTGCTTTCCAGGAATATATTTTGCAACAGTGTGAACTCCTGCTACTGGTTGAGGAAGATCGGTTCTTAGATTTCTTCCACTCCACTCTCCCCCCCACCGCCGTTTCCCGTTCAACTGCTCTCTGGGTGGATGGCCAAAGGGTTCGCCTTTCTAGACCTTAGGACCTTGCATAGCATGAAACGGAAGTGTAAAATCCTTCTTTTTCTTAGTATATTTAGGGTGGCATAAATTATTATTGTGCAGGGATGTGTTTTATGATATGCTCTTTCTTTGGGGGAATCCGCACGTCGTTCCGAGATCGCTTCTAAGCGCCCCCAGTGCGGCGTGAAAGCGAGCGTGTAACTTGCCTTTTGAAGAGCCAACGAAGAGACGTCCTTCCCGCTGCCGCCGCCGCCACCCGCAGACCTCCTCGCCGACCGCGAGGAGAGCTCAGCTGAAGAAGGCGAGGTGGAGAGCTTCTTCTGCTCTCAACCCTGCCTTCTTCAGCCGAGCTCTCCTCGCCGGTTGGCGAGGAGGTCTGCGGGTGGCGGCGGTGGCGGGAAGGATGTCTCTTCATCGGCTCTTCAAAAGGCAAGTTACACGCTCGCTTTCACGCTGCACTGGGGGCGCTTAGAAGCGATCTCAGAATGACGTGCGGATTCCCCCTTTCTCTTACTTCTTCACCCTGTTTTGTGGTTCCCCCCTTTTTTGGTTTGTTTGCAAAAAAAATAAAAGAAAAAGGAGCTCACATAGGAAGGAGTCTGGCATTACGTTGCTATTGGGAAAGCAGTGAAGGGATGCATGCTTTCAGGTGGTGATTTCTACCATCATATGACGGTGGACATGCACAAATGGATCATCAGAGATTGAACATCAAAGATGCAACTTTCTTCCAACCCAGGGCTTCTTAATGGAAGCAGTTCGTGCAGTTGGCTGTCAAGTCGTCAAGGGTGGAGAGTGACAAAGTGGTGTTTGTATATGCATGAATTAGCCGTCGGAAAGGGTGTATTTTCCAAAACATAGAATTTTTGAGTTTGGCATTTGGTTGGCCACTGTGCAAAATAGAGTGCTGGATTAGATAGGCCTTTGATCTTACCCAGCAAGGTGGCTCGTACGTTCTTCGATGGCAGGGGTCCCATGGACATAGCTCAATGCAAGTGTACCTGCTTTGCACACAGAAGGTTATGGGTTCAATCCCTGGCATCTCCCTGTTAAAAGTGGATAAGGTGGGAGTTCATGGGAAATATTTCTCTGCCCAGAACCCTGGGGAACTGCTGCCAGTTACAGTAGACTAACCTTCCGCAAGCTGGTACCTTCCAAATGTTATAGAATACGACTCCCATCAGCCCCACCCAGCATGGCCAGTGGTTAGGGATGACAGGACTTGTAGTCCTAAATGGACGGTAGCAGGTTACAGAAGGGTAGAGTAGACAATAACAAGCCAGATAAACTGATGGTCTGACTCGGTATAAGGCAGCTTCCTATGCCAGGCAGGCCAGAGGATAGATTATGGTGATAGTCTCATGGCATGATTAAATCTTATGACTGTACCCTCTCACTCTGAGCCCTAGTCTTCTGGGCTCTTCAATTCAGGGGGGCGGGTGGAAGTGCTGGATGTACTAGAACACTCATGCCTTCTGGAATGCTTGTACCTTCTAGAACATCTGTACTTGTGCCTTCTGGAACACCTGTATCTTTCAAAACAGCTATACCTTCTGGAATACCTGGATTTGTGCCTTCCGGAACACCCGTACCTTCTGGAACACCTGTACCCATACTTCTGGAACACCCATACTTTCCGGAATACCTGTACTTGTGGTTTCCGGAACACCTGTACCTTCCAAAACACCCATGCTTTCCAGAACTCTTGTACCCATACTTCTGGAACACCCATACTTTCTGGAATACCTGTACTTGTGCTTTCTGGAATACCTGTACCTTCCAAAACACCCATACCTTCCAGAATATCTGTATCCATACTTCCGGAACATCCATATCCATACCTTCTAGAACACCTGGTAGAATACCCATATGACCCAGAGAGTGTGCCAAGATTATTTTGACATTTGTGGGTGAAATGGTGTTTGTGTTTTTTTTAAAAAAATGGATGCAGAAGAACTGGAGAGAGACACAGCAAGGTCATTCCTGCAACCTCCGAGTGGAGCCGACAGGTGGAGGCTTCAGACTCCACCTCTGTTCTTCTCGCCTCCTGAGAGCAAAAGCCCTTTACGACAAGAGCTGCCATTGCCCCTGTGAATGTTTCTGGTATTGTGGAACCTGCCAGGTGGTGGGCTTCCTGAACTCTGCTCCCGTGCATTCTCCATTAGAAATGGAATGACTCTTGAAGTAGTGCTGCAGAGACAAATATCAAATGGGCCCCTTCCTGTATTTTAATTGGAAATGGTGGAGGAGAGAGTTTGGATTGTGTGAATGGAGTCAATCTACACCAGTAGTAGTACTTGTTTTTTTTTTTAATGGGGGGCATAATTGAGTAAGGGGTGTAGGGCTGGGCATGTTTATTTATTTATTACATTTCTATACCACCCAATAGCCGGAGCTCTCTGGGCAGTTCACAAAAATTAAAACCATTCAAAGTATAAAACAACAGTATAAAACCATAATATAAACTACAATATGTTGACTCCTGCCCCTCCCACAAATGGGTGGGAATCAAAGACAAAGGTCTCTTCAACTTTCTTCCCCCCTCCCGGCCCCCGTGATGAAAAGCAACAGTGTGTTGGCAGAGCCTTTATGGCGCACTTCTGCTTCTCCCAGGTAAAGGGCTCTTTCTTTAAATACAGGCAGCAGCAAAGCCTCTGTCAAGATCTCCCCTGCTGCACCGCAAAAGTCAATCTAGCCCAGTGTTCTGTTTCCAGTGGTGGGGAGCTGGATGCCCCTGGGGGCTTGCATGCTGAATGTGTGTTTGCTTTCCCCCATTGCTCAGCAGCTGGTACTCAGGTTATGCTGACCTTTGAACACAGAAGCTCCATTTAGCTGCCATGATGAATTCCTATTCAGTGTCTCACTTTTCCATGGCTATGTCACTTGGCTTTCCTGTGAGAATGCAGCAGTGGTGCTGTATAATAAGAGTGGGAGCCCATGGAATTGGGGACTGTGTTGGAACCAGGTGTGATTCCCCAGGAGGCCTGCTCGAGGGCCCCCGGCTGCCAGTTGCTTACCCCTAATTTCTATCCTGAACTGTCTGGCTCCCTAAATCTAACTCTCTTTTTCTCCCTTGAGTAGTTTTCACCATTGTCCATTTTAGATTGTAAATTCCTTGGGTCAGAGACCTGTCTGTTTTGCTCGATAGTACTGTATAAATGATGATGATTTATTGTCAATGAGGTAGCATAGTATTTGAGAATGTGAGCTTGTCCAAATCTCCAGGCTGCTGTGAACTCACTTTGTGGGCTTCAGGCTGGTCATGGTGTGGTCCCTCCCCCTCCGATTTAGATTGGGCTATCACCATAGAGCTGCAGGAGTAGAATGATGCTTCCACTGGCATCCAGTGAGCACACTGGCCAATTCAAGAAACTTACCTTGAAAGCCCTAAGCAGCTTGGGACCCAAATTCCTGAAGGAGCATCTACCCCTATACCAGCTTGGCTGAATCTTCTGCTGAGGCCTTTCTCCCTGTGCCTTGTCCCTGGGATATGTCTCATTCAGCTCCGACAGGGAGGGCTTTCTTGACCCCAGATGATGGATTGCCCTCTCCAAAGAGGTCACCTGGGGCCAGCACTGATATCTGTTAAGAGCCAGGGTGGGGGGAGTGTTTTTATTTATCCAGGCATTTTAAATTTGTGCAAATCTCTCTGTTAACAGTTTTTTTTGGCTGCTTTTATCATTGTTTCTGTATTTTTTGGGTAGCATTTTTACACCACATGCTGTCCTGAAATCTATAAATGTAGGAATAAATGGAGCTGAAAGCCATGCCTTGGCTTGCTGCTTTCAAGACGATGCTCTTCTTTTCCTCGATGGATGCTTTGGAGGTGCAACTTTTAAAATGCACGTTGTTTGCATCGATCCAGCTGGCCAAGAAAACCTAGACAACGGACTCGCTGAACTCTTGAGGTTAACTCGTTGCTCTCTGATCAGACGAACGGAGATGGCTCTGTAACCTATGAACAGCAGAGGGCCAATTCTTATGTGAGCCTTGGCCCTATTTGACTTAAACCGTGGACCTGGAGGTGAATGTATTAGATTAGCCCCCTGGCAGACCTGTGAGTAATAGGGCTGCAGACTTTAGCTTGCACAGCGAGAGGCCATCAGTAAGACGGGATTAAATGTTATGGTTAAAGCAATAGTTGTTGTTGTTAAAATGTCTAAAGGCTCCAGATGGCTTACAATTGAATTGAAGCATACAAAATTTAAAACAGGCTACAACAATAAGCCATTAAAATACAACCACCCCATAAAACATCTAAAACAGCAGTGACAACCACAAACAGTTCAACGGATTCATTTAAGATCCGATCGCATACCAAAAATATACCTGAGAACAGAGGAAAGTCTTAACCTGGTGCTGAAGAGAAAACAATGTTGGCACTTGGTGAGCCTTGCTGGGGAGAGCATGCCACCATTGACGGGGCTACCACTGAGAAGGCCCTCTCCATCCTTGCTCTCCTCCGAACCTCCCTTGGAAGAGGAGCTTGGAGGGGGTCCTCAGATGTTGTTTGTAGGGTATGGGCAGGTTTATAATGAGTCATGGTATCAATATCTGGTGGCCTGGGGAGGTGCCTTTTCTCTTTCCTCATGCCAAATGGGAGAGAAGAACCCAGCTCAGGTATTTCTCACAATGAGGGAAACTGCTATCCGCCTGCTTCTTGAATCTGCTTTCATTTGACTGCTGTAGAAACCCTTGTTGGCCAGAGATAGTGAAGGAAGTGTGTTCTGTGGTTGCCAGGTGCTCACTGGGATGGTTGTTCCTCCTTTGCTGCCTTGAACAGGTCACTAGTGGTGACAGGGTTTGGGCACGTGGCTGACAGCCAAGGATGGTAACGGTCTCCAGGATAGCAAGAACTAGAATCCACATAGGATCTAGGATATTGGGGTGGATTGGAACGTGAGGCCCTTTCTACACGATAGTTTTTCCCCAGGTCAGCCCTGTGCATCCAAATGACGTGTACAGGGGATCTCCAGGACGACCCCGGGAAAATGGAAAATGGGTATTTCCCATTTTTTCTGCGGTCCTGGGACCATCCCAGGACCACGAGATGCCTGCCCCGGCTTTGTCCTGCCTCCTTGTGAGTAAATGCGAGGAGGTGGGGCATGGAGCGAGAGGGGCGGAGTTTTTTTAAAAAATAACTTACATTTTTGTTGGAGCGAAATTGTGCTTATCTCCCCGTGTTTTTTTTTTTTAAAAAGACAGGCACGACATCCCTCCTTCCTTCCGGGATGTCACACGTGCGTATGGATCCAGGGGGAGAATCTCATGAGCAGAATCTCGCGAGATCCTCCCCCCTCCTTCCCAGAAGGCCAGGAGGTGTAGAAAGGGCCTAAGTCATCAAATGTGTTGCAAAACCTATGGTAGGAGGATTACCTGTACATCATCTTCAGGCTAGTGCATATCCGCTTTGCATGTGTCTTGGGGGCATTACGCATCCCTGAAAATTGGCTCTAGACAACCATAGAGTCCAATGTGAGTGCAGAGTGTATTTCATCACACGATGGGGAATTTGGTACTGGAAAAGAGCTCTGGGAGTGTTATCTTTTCCCCCCTTCTCTTTTAAAATCGCATGTTTCTAGTCCTTAGAACTAGGGAAACGATGTGCACAAGGGGGCAAGGGTAGAAAAATGCAATGCTGAGCCGACTTCCCTGTGGTCAGCTGACTGTGCATTCTTTCATCCCTCTGATGACTAGCCAGATAAATTGCACAAAATGTAATGCGTTTAGTGCGCCTACTGTTACACAGCTTTCAAAATTGGGATTTCTCTGGTGCAGAATTTTGACCTCTGCTTCAAATCGTAATACAACTGGCTACACGCAGCAAAGCTGTTGTCTGTGCTCCTTCTATCAACCTGAACAGGGGTGAACAGAAGGTAGGTCTCCAGATGTTTTGGTAGGTTCCCAGAAGCTGCAGTCAGCATTGTCAGTGGTCAGGAATGCGAAGAGTTGATGTCGAAAACACCTGGAGATCCACTTTCTGTTCAGCCTTGAGCTGGAATGGTTGACCGGTTCTGTTCTTTCCCCCTACCAGTGCTCATTACTCCCTCTTCACAGGATACACATTTCCTGCAGAACCTCTCGGAGAGCATAGCAGGAGGCTGTTGTCATAAACATCCCCTTAACGAAGAGAGCCATTAGCTCTCAAAATGCGTTGTGACTTATTCCATACCTTTGAATAAAGGCTGTTTTCCTGCACCTTTTCAAGCTATTCCTCCCCGCCCCCCGCTTTAGGATTTTATTGTGCGAGCTTCTCCCTTTTTGTTCTTTCTTCAGATGCATTTACTGGTGTGGGATGAAGGTGGCAACTTCCACATACCTCATCGCTGGCTTAAGGCTAACACTTAACATTTGTAAAACTCAGGCTTCTCCAATTGGGAAACTTCCAGATATTTGGGACCACAACTTCCAGCATTCCTGACCATTGGTCATGCTAGTTGGGGCTGCTGGGAATTGAAGTCCAAATCATCTGGAGGGCACCGGGTTGGGGCAGGCTGGTATGGCTGTTCTTTGTCACAGCCAAAGGGGGTTCCAGCTGGTTTAAGGCAAGTGGCCATCATCCAGGGATCACCCTGGACAGCTCCACTCAACGGTCAACTCAAGCAGACCTTAATACTACTTCAGCAGCAGACAGCCTTAGACTGAGGTTTAAATACGGTGGCATCTCCACCTGGGTGGCTAGCTCCGCCTCCACTGGAAGTCACATCCTGTAGTTAAAGGAGCCCTGCCTCTTTTAGCACCTGTTGGCTTTGGAGTAAACTGTGGCTCTGCTATGGTTTCTGAGCTGGAGTCCTCCGCTAATGGGAATAGCAGTGCTACCTGCTGCAGACTGGGGAGATAATGTAGAGATGTGATTCTTGTGTGTGCTGGTGGTTCTGGGGAAATGGGGTTGGCCCATGGGTTGATGCTGTGGGAATTCTTTCCCCTACTCCACCACCGAGTCTTAGTCATGAGGAGTCTGGCTCCCTGGACCATGAAAGCAGCACTTTCAAGGGCTCAGACTGCTTCGCATGGATTATCTCATTGTAATCCTTACAACAACCCTGTAAGGGAGCTTTCCCCAACCTGGCACCCTCCAGATGTCAACTCCCATCATTCACAGCTATAGCAGGGCCAATGGTTAGGAATTCTGGGAGTTGTAGTCCAAAGCATCCGGAAGGCACCAGATTGGGGAAGGTTGCTGTATGGAATGTCAGTATAATATATGGTGGGGGAGTGGGGGCTGAGGCTGAGAGAGAGTGGCTTGCCTAAGGCCATCTAGTGAGTCCTTGGCGGAGGCAAGATTTAAACTGGGGACTTTCTGATTTACATCTTGGTCTCTGAGCCATTATGCTTCACCATCTCTCCGTTGCTTGTTGGCAACTTACTGGGCTACACAACAGAGCCATTGGGTGACCTCTGTTTGCTGCTCTAATGGACCTTTTCCAAAACCAAAACTATTATGGCCCATGACCAGATTGTTAAGCACCTTCAAGATGTTGGTGTGTTTCTAATCCATATTATTCCAGGGAATAACTAACAACAGTCCAGTTTAACCAATGGCTGACATGCACCTTTAAATGTGGACTTGTCTTGATTGAACACCCACCCACCCCAATGACTCAAGGCCTGATTCAAAAGTCAACCAAACCAGGAATAGATTTAGTGCAGTAGTGGGCAGAAAGTACATCTCCAGATATTTTGGATTTCAACTCCCAGCATTTCTGAGAGGGCTTCTGGGAGATGAAATCCAAAAGATCTGAAGAGCTGCTTTCTATCTACCCCTGCCTTAGTGGGCCTTTCTTTGTGGAAGAAGAAAAGGTCTAGATAACGAAGCTCATGTTCTGCATAGTCTTGTGATATGAACTTTTATGCCGATGACCTCAGCGTGTCAAGCGTTGAGTGTGTGGCTGGCCCTCAGTCTGGAGTTGTCAGGCAGGGTCAGTGTGCCACCACCGAACTATGGCCAAAAGAGAGAACTCGAAGGAGACCAGCCACACTGCGATGGCAACTACTTCACACAGAAGGCCTCGCCTAGCACACCCTTCTCAAGCCAAGCGCCACCTCTTGAAAAGCCTGAGGAAAGGGTGCAAACAACACAACCTCTCCCCTATATGTGAGGGAACAAGGTAAAGGGTTTTGGAAAACACGTTCTATTGTTGAGGTACTGAACTGCAGGTGTGTATTGTTAGATGTTTTTACACTGTGTAATATAGCAGGTAATAAATCCGAGCTGACATGTGGTTTGTGGCAACAGAACACAAAGTAAAGTTTATTGAAATTTAACAAATCTTTGGAATTTCAATTTGGATCAAACCTGCTTATTTTTATACTTAAACAACAATCCTGAGTCCCTTAAAATCCTCTCTCTTCTCACTCCACACACACCAAACACTCCCATGAGGCACAAGCCAGACTAAAACTCCCAGACTAAAACCAAACCTCAAACTAACTCCAATCCCCTCAGCCAACTACTTATACACCTCCCTCCCCACTTTCTCACCTCATCACTAGCCACACCCACTCAGTCAAACATTCCGCACTTGCTAGACATACAAATCCATACATACCTAAGGGACAGAAAGGTGGGTATCGCCACACAGACCAGTAAGAAAGTCTTTATAAAGCATCACTCTTCCACATAAGCCTTCCTTGCTCACTTACAGAACTGGAGAAAGAGCATAGTGTGCCCCTTTAACCTAGGAACCTACTGTCAGACTATCAGGTTAGGTGACTCCAGTTGGAGAAAGAACATAGGTCGCTCCTTTGTCTTTAGGATCCTACTTTCTTATCAGGTTAGGCTACTTCTCCATCTAGCCCAGCTACTTTGACTGGCAAAGGCTCTCCAAGATCTCTGGTGTGGGCCATGCCGATTGCTCACTACTAGGACCATAGTGCATGTGCTGGTAACCTCAAGGCTTGACTTCTGCAATGCGCTCTACATAGGGCTACCATTGTACCTAGTTCGGAAACTTCAACTAGTTCAAAATAGGGCAGCCAGGTTGGTCACCGGTACACCTAGGGGTGAGCATATTACACCAATATTAAAATCACTCCACTGGCTGCCAATTAGTTTCCGGGCAAAGTACAAAGTGTTGGTCATTACCTTTAAAGCCCTAAATGGTTTGGGTCCAGGTTACCTGCGGGATCGCCTTCTCCCATACCGTCCGCCCCGCACACTCAGGTCCTCTGGGGTGAACTTACTTCAGTCAACTAAAACTAGGCTGACATCAGTTTCCCAGAGGACCTTTTCTTCTGTTGCCCCCAGATTGTGGAACGGCCTGCCGGAGGAGATTCGTAAAATTAACTCTCTGTGTGATTTTAAGGCAGCTTTAAAGACTAGCCTTTTCCGGCAGGCCTATCCAGATCAATGTTAAATCATGAATTTTTAAGATGTATTGATTCCTGTTCTAATGTTGTTCCCCGCCTCGATCTAAAGGGAGAGGCGGGTCAGAAATAAATTTATTATTATTATATTATTATTATTATTTAGCTGGAGATATCCGAGGATTTAACCTGGGACATTCTGCGTGCAAAGCAGATGCTCTGCTGCTGAACTATATGGTCCCCCTGTAGAGCAGTCATAACCTTGGCTCCCTTCATCTCTTCTGTTCTTCGCCCCGCCTTTGCTAGAACTGAGAGAGACGTTATGATGGGCCAAGGCAGAGCAATCAGGGGGCGGGGGCGGGATAGACAACCTAGTACCACTCTGAAGTTTGGACTACAATTCCTATCATCCCTGACCATTGGACATGCTGGCTGGTGCTGATGGGAGTGTAGTCCAGCAATGCCTCCAGGGCACCAGGTTACCTACCCCTGGGCCTAGGGTACATCCAGCTCCTTGAATGTCGTCCCCCTCCTGACAGTCTCTGCTGCATGAACTGGTTCTCTGCTGAAAGATCTGTGGGAGTTTGGCTTTGGTTAGCATGGGGCAGTCTTGCCTTTCCGACCCACACCCGACTGGAACAGGAGTGCAAAGGAAGATAAAGGCAGAATCAAACCTTTGGTTGAGATTTACATAATAGGCTTTGCTGGGGGTGGTCAGATGCAACAGAGCAGTGCAGAGAGAAATTGAAATTTAAGTGTCGGGTTCTGGCTGGGCTGCTTCCAAAGGCTTTGGCCATTTCTCTTATTGGGAAAGGGCTGTGTGTGTGTGTGTGTGTGGAGATGGTACATGAGGATATTCTGCTGTTCTCCTTTCGATTTTCCTTTTGGTCTTCCCCACCTCCCTCACCACCCACCTCCTGGCCTCCTCTGCCAGCATTTCCGCTTCTTCGTTGTCATACTTGGCCCTTGGCCAGAAGGGCTCGGAGATCCCACTTATCTCCCCAGAACATCCGCGCCTCCCAGCTCCTGCTCCCGCAGAGCATTCTCCCTGGCTTGATGGCAGGAATGGACCAGAGGAGAGGGGGAGGGAGTTGGGGTGTGGAGGAACGGAGGATGTGTGGAGAGAGGGAGGGAGGCTTCTTTCGGAGGGTTTACTTAAGCTGCAGAAATCCTTTGCGAGGGACGTAGACAGTCGTGCTTCACAAAGGCTCGTTGTGCCATGGTGTGCGAAGGAGAGATAACAACGGAGCTAGACCCAAGATAAAACCATAGAATCCCCCCCCCTCGGTGTAAACCCCCCCCCCCAGTCAAAGAGATCCTCCAAGGACTGGCGTTCTTTCCGGCTGTAGAGTCGCGCTTTCAGCCGGCCCATTAGGAACGTTCTTTTTAATTAAGCCGATTAACTGCCTGGCTTATAAATGATGAATCTGTTTTATTAACCGGCGCGACTGAACGTCCCGGTATCTTGGAACAGCTATTATGAGACTGAGGTTATTTAACGACCCTGAATTGCAAAGGAAGCTTGTTTGATCCCTCGTCTCTGCTTGCGGCCCGGTATGGCTGGGTTTGCGCACTTCACCTGGATGTTGCGGTGCAGGGGTGGGAGTGTGGGGAGAGAGCACCCCATGTGGGCAGCCTTAATGGAAACAGACTGAAGGCATCAGTTAGGAGTCAGCTTGCTAAAGCTGAGTGTGGGCCTGTTCACACAACACATTAAACCATGGTTAGGCCACTAATCCTTTTGCTGCAAGTGTGTTTAAACCGTGGTTGTGTAGCCACCATGGTTATGAATGGCTCACACAACAAGCTAAGTCATGGTACACACAACACGCTAACCCATAAAGTTTAGCTCAAAATCCTTAACCACCATAGCTTAGCATGTCTTCTGAACAGGGTGTGTGTGTGTGTGTGTGTGTGTGTGTGTGTGTGTGTGTGTGTGTGTGTAAGTCTGGCCCTGAGTTGTGCTCAGGTGGGGAGACCACCTGCAAACTGTAAACAAGCTGCTTTGAGCAACTTAAAACTGGGTAACCTGCTGCCCTCGAGATGATGTCAGATTGCAATTCCCATCATCCCTGACGATTTGCCCATGCTGATGGAAGTGCGAGACCAGCAACGACTGTAGGGCCAAGGGGTGGTGCAGCACCACAGGGTTTGGTTTCTTTTTGCATGTGAGAGCAGTGGGAATTTCTGCCTCTTAGTGACATACCAAGCATTCATTTTATCATAAACTGCATGTGGGTGTGCATATGGAATAAGTTTCATCTTTCATCTAAATCAGGAAAGATTAACTTTAGTGTCCTTGGGGATTGGTTCTTTAGTGATGCTAATCTGAAGGCTGTAACTCACTGAATCCTTCACATGTGGTCATGCTCTGTGATAGAGTTGGCTTTCGTGAGCAGCAAGAATTCCACAGGCATGGAGTGCATGTGCGTGGATTGTTCAGAGTTTGTTGATTGGGGAAGGGTGAGGTTCGAGAAGTGAATGTGTTCCCTGAAAGATTATCCAAAAGCAGAAGATACATCTGGATTTGCAGTAGATCGGCAAGGATTTCCAACTTTGAATTGTTTGATAATAGCAGCAACAAAATGATGCCCCCTGCCTAAATTTTACTGCTGAAATGAAGCTCGGGATAACCAGGAGTGGATTTTTGCGGTGAAGGACTGTGAACACCATTCAGTTCCAGTAATTAAAACAAATCCCTGGGCTTGGAATACTTTAATTCTAAATGTGTATGTCTTTTGTACCAGGCTCTGGTGGATGGATCTCATCGTTCTAGTAAAAAACAACACCCCACAGTATGTTCCTGTAGCCCAAAGTTTATGCAAAAGGTAGCACGGCACAGGCCCTTTGCTATTTCTGTAAGTGCTTTAGATAGCTAACAATACATGCATGAAATATACACAAGGTTCTTTGCTTCTTTTCCTTAAAGTCTGAGCAAATCTCACAGATTTAATGTTCTTCAGTAGCAGCACTGGGAAAAGAGTTATTTTGGGGATGGCTTAGAGACCACAAGTTGGCTGCCCCTCCTCTAAACTTGGATGCTTGGATGGGGCAAAGAGAAGGGGAGAGGGAGAACAAAAGGGGAACCAGGATCAGATGTTCTTACCTTCCCCATAACTGGGCAATGATGTCCCCATTAACTCTCTACTGTCACAGCCCATGTGCCTGCTCTGTATCCTTTCAGTGGCAGTAAAGTGTCTCCCCCCCCCCCAAGAATCTCTATAATCTAATATCATTACTGGGCCAACTCAAAGATCACAAAAAATGGCATTTTTTAATTGTTGAGTTGCCTAAAAGGTATCACGTTCGTCTTTCCCAGTCATGCTGCCTTCCAAATGTGCTGTACTACAACCTTCATCATCCCCACCCAGCTTGGCATACCTGGTTGGCAAATGCTAGGAGTTGTATTCCAGTTTATCTGGAGGGTACCAGGTTGGGGTAGGCTGCATTACACAGAATGGATTTTGGCACTCTTCTGGCGGCTGAGACGGGTTGCCTTTGTTTTCAGTAAGGGATTTTGTATCTGCTTCCATGTTAAGCCCTCACCGTAGGCAGGGTAAGCCAAGACCTTACATTGCCTGACGAGATGAGTCATTGCGCAGCTTGGAGGCCTATGGCTATAACAAATCTGTGCCCAATGTGGACTTCAGAGCTGTCAGACAATGGCATGTGGTGGATGCTGGCAGCACCGCCCAGTGACAGCAGAAACACAAGGAAGGTTTCCCATTGCCACCAGTAAAGTTAGCTAAGCTTCCCGCCCCCTTGGCAACACCCCTGTCTGATTTATCCTGTCTGCCCTTGACTACAGATACTACAAATCTGCCCAGCCCACAAAACAAAGATTTCAGCAATAATAGTTTGAAAGCCATTTTCATCATTTGCGACACTTTGGCATGTGTGGGGAAACGAACACCATGTTCTTTGTTCAGACAGGGACTGGCTCCGTTCTTGGTGGCTGCCTCTGAGTTTGAGGGGACAACGTCATCCATGGGCTGCAATTCAGGGAGGGGCGATGGTGGCCCAGTGTGTGTGTGTCTGTGCACAAAGCCTTTTGTGAGGATGACCTTTCTGGGGAGGTCTTTTGCTATATACAGTAGGCATTTCCTCTCCCTGTGTTGTCATCGTGATGAATCAGGAAACACACAGAGATTATGTTTCAATGCTGAATATGAGAGGCAGGTTACGTTTTCTGCCCCAAGCGAGGCACATGACATGGGGCAGTGGGATGGGATAGTCATGGGCAGAGAGGGGCCCGGACTGTTCACATATCCGTCTATGGTGTGTTTCAGCACCTTGGATAGCACTCCGGAAGATCCCTACTATATCTGAGGGCCAATACACATGTCAAAGACTTGGAATGTCAGCCGCTGCTTCTTCACTGCAAAGCGGCAGACAGAGGGATAAATAACAGGAAGAAGCACTAGACAAGGGGGTGCTTAACCCGCCCCCTCCCTGCTTTCTTTTTCTAAGTTAGGAACATAGGAAGCGGCCTTATACTGAGTCAGAGCCTGGGTCCATCTAGCCCAGTATTGTTGAACTGACTGTACCACCATGTCTCTCCAGTTTTTCCTGCCCTACTTGGAGATACTGGGGATTGAACCGGGGATCTTCTGCATGCAAAGCAGGTGCTCTGTCACTGAGCTACGGCCCCGCCAGAGCTTCACCCGCTGCTTTCCATTGCTCAATGTACAGGATGTGTCTCGGAGCCCTGTTTGATGTGGCCTAACATCCCCTTCCCCTCAAACTCTCTCAAGAACAGCTAGTGGGATCTTTTTCTTCTTCTATTGCTTCAGGCAATTTCTGAGAACTTCACCCTGCCTACGAAGCCTCCATAGATTGAAATGCAATTACATGATTTGCTACCTGCGGCTTCAACCTTTCTCTGCTCTTAGCTCCTCTACCTCCACCCTGCTGGATCCCAGCCAGCTTTTAAGCTAATGTTATCTCTGGCTGATTAAAAAAAAAGAAAACATTCCTAATGGGACTTGGAGAATGAGTGCGCTGCCTCCCACCTACCTGCCAACTGAGGATATTTTGGGGATTGAGGAAGAATATTATAAGCGAGGCTTCGAAACTCAATTAAACTGTAGCTCATTTTGGAAGTGGGGGAGCAGCACAAGAGAGCCATTTTGTTTCCCTTGCTATCTATTTAAAGCAGAAGGCAATGCTTCAGGAGAAGGGGCATGGGGAATGACAACTGGAATGGATGTGTTTTGTAATAATATTATTTCTTTGAAAAGCACCACCCTGGCACTTTAAAATGTTGATGCTGATAATTTTAGACAACATTTAATTATCTAATTGATTTTGAATATGTATCCTGTCTATCATAGAATCATAGAATAGCAGAGTTGGAAGGGGCCTACAAGGCCATCGAGTCCAACCCCCTGCTCAATGTTGGAATCTGCCCTAAAGCATCCCTGACAGATGGTTGTCCAGCTGCCTCTTGAAGGCCTCTAGTGTGGGAGAGGCCACAACCTCCCTAGGTAACTGATTCCATTGTACTTCTCTAACAATCAGGAAGTTTTTCCTGATGTCCAGCTGGAATCTGGCTTCCTGTAACTTGAGCCCATTATTCCGTGTCCTGCACTCTGGGAGGATCGAAAAGAGATCCTGGGCCTCCTCTGTGTGACAACCTTTTAAGTATTTGAAGAGTGCTATCATGTCTCCCCTCAATCTTCTCTTCTCCAGGCTAAACATGCCCAGTTCTTTCAGTCTCTCTTCATAGGGCTTTGTTTCCAGACCCCTGATCATCTTGGTTGCCCTCCTCTGAGCACGCTCCAGCTTGTCTGCATCCTTCTTGAATTGTGGAGCCCAGAACTGGACACAATACTCTAGATGAGGCCTAACCAGGGTCGAATAGAGAGGAACCAGTACCTCATGTGACTTAGAAGCTATACTTCTGTTAATGCAGCCCAAACGAGCGTTTGCCTTTCTTGCAGCCATATCACACTGTTGGCTCATATTTAGCTTGTGATCTACAACAATTCCAAGATCCTTCTCTTTTGTAGTATTGCTGAGCCAAGTATCCCCCATCTTGTAACTGTGCATTTGGTTTCTATTTCCTATATGTAGAACTTGGCATTTATCCCTATTAAATTTCATTCTGTTGTTTTCAGCCCAGCACTCCAGCCTATCAAGATCACTTTGAAGTTTGTTTCTGTCTTCCAGGGTATTAGCTATCCCACCCAATTTTGTGTCATCTGCAAATTTGATAAGGGTTCCCTGCACCTCCTCGTCCAAATCATTAATAAAAATGTTGAAGAGCACTGGGCCCAGGACTGAGCCCTGCGGTACCCCACTCGTTGCCTCTCCCCAGTTTGAGAAGGTTCCATTGATAAGTACTCTTTGAGTTCAATTCTGTAGCCACAAAGCTCAAAGCAGAGTAACCAAATAAAATGAAATAGGGGGGTGGGGAAATAATGTTTTTTAAGGGATGTGAGCTGGTTATTATTATTATTTATTATATTTATATACCCCCCCATAGCCGAAGCTCTCTAGGTGGTTTACATAGGATAAAAACACTTAAAAACAATATACAAAAATTTTAAATCACAAAGGCATAGAATTTTAAACCACAAAAACACACAAAAACAAACTTTGTGGTTCTACAAATGTTTTACAGCGTTGCTTTTAAAAGTGCAGGTGGAGGGATGCATCCCAATTTTGACAGAGCTGGTTATTTAAATGAACTTTATGAAGTGAGTTGGGTCGGGTGACCATATGGAAAGGAGGACAGGGCTCCTGTGTCTTTAACAATTGTCTAGAAAAGGGAATTTCAGCAGGTGTAGGCATGCAGCACCTGGTGAAATTCCCACTTCATCACAACAATTAAAGTTGCAGGAGCCCTGCCCTCTTTGGCCTCTGGTCATGCTAGTCAGGGCTCCTGCTTTTGATATGGTCACCCTACAGTTGGGTGTTGACTTGTTGCAGTCTTGAAGCAAGCAACCAAAGTCATCATAACTTAAAGCATGTATTGCCCTAGCATTTTGATTGGGAGTGTCTGTGGGTGTTTAGTAAAGCAATTGGCAAAATAGGGATAAATATATATTCTTTAATTTCTATCAAATTTCTCGGCTTCCACCTTCAGCAGTGTCAGTATTTCATATTTCCCCCCCATTCGGAAAGGTCAAAATGCCTCCGCTAAGGCTCTGCAATAAGAGCTTAAAGCTACAATGTGCTTGTATTTTTGGCTCCGCCCCTTTTGGCTTCAGCCCCGCCTACCACCGGAATGTTTGCAAAAGCTTCCCTTCCTCATCCTCTGGAGATGTTTTTTTAACTCACCACAGGTGAGTAGCTGTTTGCAAGCCTAGAATAAATAGTGTGTAAGCTTCCTACAGCATGTATGCAGATCCCCGACAGAACCGATGGACACAGGTTGTACCAATGTATAGCGTTATGATTGCTGTGCCAGTGATCTAGTTTTTCACTTATGACCTTCTTGCAAATGAACAAAAAGTTCCCATTCACTCACTTTCTCTCTTCCCCCTCCCCTCCCCAGTCTCTCTGTCGAAGAGCTTCCAGAGTCAGAAAGTCCATAGTGAGTCACCTTTGCACAATTTATGATCAGCTCACAATGAACGTGAACAACTTCACTTTCCAAGTAGTGCAGGGAACCAGCATCATGGTTTGTGTGCATGTATGGGGAAGAATTAAAGTGACTCGTCGATTAGATCTCAGTACTGCTCCATATTAGAGCTATGACAGCTCCGTCTTTCGTTTTTCCCCCACTGCTGTGCTGTTCTCTCTGTTACTGCTGTAGTACAATAGAACCCATTCCAGCATGACTGGAAGGGAATCGTGGCCAGCTGGTTTATGGAAGGTGGAAAGCCTCCTGCTGGCTCCATTGCAAATGCTCTGCAAGCAAAGCCCTGTGTAGATGCTTAGGGATTTTATTTTATATTATTGCCCTTTTTACTGGCTGTCCCAGTGATGTATAAGTGGAAGCCAGCTTCCCAGGCAATGGCATAGTGGTAGATTTTGAAGTGCAGGTGCTCATCATGACAGTCCCAATGGCTGTGCCCCCAAGGAGAAAAATTCAGGCAGGCAGGTTGATCCATATTGACGATCCAGTGTTAGCAGATTTCATCCCCAGCAGGAGCAGTTTTTTTGTAAAGCTAACTGCCCATTCAAGACGAAGTCTCCTCCCCCATATACTGTTGTTGGGAAAATTCATTTCTCTAGGGTGACCATATGGAAAGGAGGACAGGGCTCCAGTATCTTTAACAATTGTATTGGGGAATTTCAGCAGGTGTTATTTGTATGCATGCAGCATCTGGTGAAATTCCCTCTTCATCACAACAGTTGAAGCTGCAGGAGCCCTGTCTTCTTTTTCATCTGGTCACTTTAATAAAGCTCCTGCAGCTTTAACTGTTGTGATAAAGAGGGAATTTCACCAGGTGCTACATGCACACAAATGACCCCTGCTGACATTCCCCTTTCAGTACAACTGTTAAAGATACAGGAGCCCTGTTATCCTTTCCATATGGTCACCCTAATTTCTCCCCACCCCACCCCAGTACTGTGGAGGTTGCAGCTAAGCTCAAGAGGGAACAGGGCATTGAGGAGGTGGTGGTGGTAGTAGTGGTGGCAGATGACCTCAGTGTCCCTGTTCATCAAAATGTACGGGTGCTGCATCCCTGTGGGACCAGGTTCCACTACACCACTTTTCCCAGGACTGGGAGGGACTGAGGCTTCGGTGGACAAAGGTTTCGGGGGTCTTTGGAGAACTGAAACTTAAACAGTCTTTGCAAGATCTGGACTTAAGGCTGGTTTGGGGAGGCAAAGTGCTGATTCATTACTATGGGAGACGAATCCAGGGGGACTGTTAGGCGTAGGACTGAACTAGATGTTTGGCTTAGGTCAGTGTTGAGCAACTTGCCAAGTAGCAAAGGAAGGGGGGGGAGGGGGATCCTTAACCCTTCTCTCACCCACTGCTTTCCCCTCTCCCAACAACATTGCAAGCGTGCATCTGAGAACCCCTGTCGGAGAAACGGGCTTTAAATTGCTCTGAGGATGACTTCTTTGGCATTTCTGCTGTGTTGGTCAGCATTGTTGCTTTTAAAAAATAGAGAGAGAGTGTTTAAAAATTGGAATGTTCTTGCTTTATATTATGATTAGTTACATTAGGTAGTTTGTTGTTAGCTATCTGGGAGTTTTGTTCAAAAAGTGATTTGCAAATATTTTAATAAAAATGAATTAGAAAACGGTGGGGGTAGGGTTAGGGTTAAGCAACCCCATCACTTCTCTGCTGTAGGCTGTGTCCTCCTCACTGCTGCTTTGCAACTGTTTTGGAGTGGGGCTTTTGCACATTCCCAAGCTCGGGTCTCTGTTTAAACATCTAGCTGAACCCTTAGACAGTCATATTTTGGGATTTATGTGTCTTGTGAGTTATCTATCTATCTATCTATCTATCATCTATCTATCTATCTATCTATCTATCTTCTAATTTGGCATCTGGCCAAAGGAAGTTTGGCAAAAAAAAAAAAAAAAGCTGAATTCTGGGACCTGTACAGGTTACACAAATGGGGCATATTTCCACCATTTCTGTCTTTCTCACGGAGCACGGTGAAGGCAGGCAAGTTTGCACGTGACTCTGGGGACTCCCAACCAGGAGGCACAACTTCCTTGTCCTGTGAAAAGTTTCTATAGCACTTTGCCGGATGGCGCCCACTTGTTCCTTCCAAACTTAATGAGAAAATGAGAGCCTGCACGCAGTAGTTGATATGATCAGAATGCTGAATTCGGTACCCGGTGTGAATTTCTGTGCTGGCGTGCTGTGTTCGTGGAATTTCGGAGTAGGCACACTCCTGCCTGCCTGCGATAAAGCCCTCTAGCCTTAATGATGCTGCATGTTTCCCCCCAAGTTGGTTTTGAACCCTGCGGTTTGCCTCAGATCCTTGCTGCATTTGTGCACCTGGAGGCTCTGGATAGCTACGCAGCTGCAGCAGGAGGTAGAAAACGCTGCTAGGAAAGAACATGTGGATTAATGAGAAGCAAGAGGGTTCAGGGAGGGAGGGGAAGGAGCATTCCGTCACTGACTGCGCGCACGGGGCATAGAGGAGAGTGCATGTACCCTATGGGTGCCTGTAGAAAACCAAACTCACTGACAATAAGGCGGTGGGACTGAACCTGTGGGGAAAAAGATTCCCTCGCAGTCCCCTTGCTCCTCTCAGCCAAACATGAGGCAGGACAGCCACCCAGTCGATCCTAGCTGCTGAATAATTTATTTTATTTTATTTATTTATTACATTTTTATACCGCCCAATAGCCGAAGCTCTCTGAGCTGAGAATAAGCTGAGATCTGGCTAGTGAGACATTTGCAATGAGCTAAGAGCTTCCTCCTGAGTTTACCATGGGGTTAGGCAACCTGATGCCCTCCAGGTGTTTGAACTACAACTCCCATAATCCCTGATGGTGGGCCATACTGAGAGTCCAAAACATCTGGAAGGCACCTCGTGGCCTACCCTGGGTCTGCCCAATAGAGGCCTTTACTGAAGGGCAAAGAATCTCAGACAAGGGCTGGATTCCATCATGGAGAAAGTCTTGGGATGCATAATATTGGTGGGTGGGGCTAAAGGAAAAAGGGGGTGGGGCCAAAATACCAGTCTATTGTAACTCAAAGCTCTTAGTGCCAGTAACTAAGAGCAGGCATTTCAGTCTTTAAGAATAGAAGGGGGCATGCAAAAGCCAAGAAATCACCAAACAATTAGTTTTCAGGGGGAAAGGTGTGGTCCCTGGGGAGGCTTGGACTTGGTCTCCTGGAGGGCCAGATTTGGTGCTAGGTCTGAGGTTCCCCCCTCTGCTTTTTGGGGTGTGCATTTGGAGTTCATAACTGAACCCAAGGTGGTCAGGAAAAATAGGGGAAACACTCCCTCTAACCCTCTGCTGTTTCATGTTCCAACTATTCTCTGATGAAGCGGCTGATTTTGTTCACTGGTTTTCACCGCCCCCTCATTGTGTTTTTGTTTAGCTTGGTATTTCAGTAATGGGGTTATTGGAGTCTGTTAATGTGAATGGGGGGAAAAATTAAATCCCACACGTTTAAGGAACTGCAGATTGAAATGACTCCAATATGGTAAAAACCCTCATTTAACAAGTGTTGATGCAGCACTTAAATAATGAGGAGTTAACCATTCAGCATATTGTCTTTTTATTCATGCCTCTAGGAGGTTTTGAGCTGAAGGGAAAAAGTGGAATCAGAAGTCTGTGAGACTCCTTACAGGCTCCAGATGTAGTGGCACCCTTATCTTTTAAACTGTAATCTATGGTGGAGTTTCATGTCCATTACATGAAATTAGAGTCACTGTCAAAAAAAGAAGAAGCAAACCCCTGTCTCCCTCTCGACTAAACTGGAATCTGTTTCACCCAAATGTAAGATTAGGAAGTGCCTTTGACAAGTTATGGGGATTTAAACTCCAAGGAAAAGTTAAATCTATCCCCCCCCCACCCACAAAAGTATATAGCAAAATCCTGTAAACTCTTGGTATTCCAATTCTGTTTGGCTTCCACCACTTCGGTTATCCTTCTATAACTGTTTGCAGGGCCCTGAAATCTCAGCTCCGAGATTCTGATTCCTTTGTACAAACAACTTTAGTACGTGCCAGCATACATATATACATGTGGAAATCCCTGCATATGGATTTCCAAGGCCTGCGGCAAAAGGGCCTTCAAATTGTGTTTTCTATCCCTGGCTAATTCCCCCCCAGTAACATTGTGTATTGGCTGTCCATCATCGCGCATTGGAGCATTGGGAACTGAGCTGTCCAAGGTACTGGACAGGAGCCGGCCAGTTCCCCAGTCTGTCTTTTTCATAGCAGATATAGAATGTGGATCACAGAGCAGGCTTTGCTGTTTTCCAGCAATGAAGTGAATTCCCCTCCCACGTTCTAAAACACCTGAGCCCAAGGTGATTAAAATATATATATATGCTAGGAGCTAGGAATTCTTCTTTCTCCATTCACACTTTTATTTTACCTGCTTTTTATTTATTTTTAAATATCCCGGTTATTCTAAAACTGCTTAGATGTATCTTTATGTCTGGAAAGTTGATTAAATATGAATAAAATAATAATAGAGCAACCTTCTGCAACTTGGTGCCCTCTGGTTGTTTTGTACCACAACTCCCAGGATTCCTGCCTATTGTCTATGTTGGCTGGGGCTGATGGGCAATGAAGTACCAAACATCTGGTGGGCATAGGCTGGGGAAGGTGCTTACGAAGACTCAAGGCATAGGAACATAGCAAGCCTTTCTTAGTCCATCAAGCTCTGTGTCTTCTATGCAAGCTTTTCCCATCCATTTCTGGTTGGGGGTGATAGGAGTTGTAGTTCAGCACACGGATCGCACCTGGATGGGGAAGGCTGATTCACCCAGTTGAGCCGTGGTTCTCCAGGGTTTCAAGCTGGTCTTTCCCCCAGCCTTACCTGGAGAGCCAGGGATTGAGCCAGGCACCTTCTGCATGCAAAGCAGGTGCTTCACCACTGAGCTGTGGGCTCTCCCTGATCAGCCTATTTGACCACCTAACCCCTCTACCTTGGAAAAACCAGCTCTGCCAAGCCTGTAGCAGCCACCCTTGCTATGGGGCACTGCAATGCAGTATCTCACCCCCGCTTCTCTTTTGTAACCTGTTAAAGAACACTCCCCCATCTCCTCTTGACTCTAAAGCAGTGGTTCCCAAAGTGGGCGGTATTGCCCCCCTGGGGGCGGTGGGATTGCATAGAGGGGCGTTAAGAGGCAAAGGGACGGCAGGGGGGCGCTGGCAGGGGGCGCTAACAGGCAAAGGGGCAGCAGGGGGGCGCTCAAGGTGGTCTCTCCAGAAGGTCCTAAAACCCAGGGACCGAGCAGGAAAGAGCGGCAAATTCAGCTGCTCTCCTCACACCGCCCCTGCTCAGGAAGGACGTTCTCACTCACGCAGCCGCTCTCTCCTCCTATCTCAAGCCCACAGCAGCCACCAGAAGTAGGGGGTGGGGGAAGCGCCCACAGAAGGCAGCAGAGCAGGAAAGAGCGGCGAATTCAGCTGCTCTGCCCACTCTTCTCCTGCCTAGGAGGGCCCAGGGCTTCTTTCCTGCTGGAGCCACCGCCACCTGCTCGCTCCCTCGGCCAGAGCTGCTTCCTCCTACAAGCTGCCCCGGCAGACCTCTCGCGATAGTTGCTGCACAAGGCGGGAGCAGCAGCCATGTGGCGGAGAGGAAGGAGCATGTGGAGGACGGCGGGCGGCAGAGCAGCTGCCAAGAACAGCAGTCAGCCGGCAGGCTGGGTGGGGAGCAGGACTGATTGTGCTGCTGCAAGGTATCACTAGCTCAAGAGTTGCAGATTGGGGCCATCTCCCCTCTGAGCTGCTGCCCTCCTGTCGTAATCAGCCCAGCAGCTATTGTGAGGCTTGGAGGGAGTGGGGGTTGGAAAGAGAGAGAGAGAGAGATGCTGTGTGTCTGTGTGTGTGCTCCCACCCCCCAAAAAATCTGGACTACAACAGGATTGGGAGAGAAAAGAAAAGGGGGAAGGAGAGAGAATTGCAATTCCCCAGGTCCTTCCTGGCTAAAGAAGATTCAGCAGCACCTTTTTCCAGAATGCTTGCTGAAACCATTCCTATCTGCCCTTGCTTATTTCAGGGTGTCCAACCCCCTTTTTTCAAGCATTCTTTTGGTAAACATGGTATGTGTGTATCTTGTGTCACCATAAAAACAGAGCTGCAACTCAATCCTAAATATGTCTACTCAGAAATAAGCCCCACTGAGATCAATAGAACTTACTCTGAGATAAATGTGCATAGGATTCAGCCTGAAAACGAAGAGAGGGTGAAGAAAAGACAGGAGAAAATGAATTGTAGAAATATAATAGCAAGGTAACTGGGGGATATTTAACCATATTTAAAGACAATAAGTACAGTAAAATTAGTGCCCCTCTACTTCAGTCCCAGCCAGATTTTCCATAGGAAAACTCTGTACCAGGTGGCAGATACTTATTTAAATTTTTTAATTAAAATACATTATCCTTTCCTATAACAAAATGGTGCTTACTCCTAAGTAAGTGTGTTCCACTGAAGAAGGAAATCCTATTTGATTCCTGTATTCATGCTAGTGTGACATGATAAGTTAAAGGCACTTTATGCATGTTTAGACAGAAAAAAGTCCTTCAACTAGAATCCCCTCTAAATGGGAAGCAACCATCCCAGGCTTGCCGAGGGAGGGAGGGAAAAGAGAGCGAACGCCTCTGTTTGCAGCCAGCATGGCAGGGCACACCAATTGGATTTTGAATAAAGTATTCAATTAATTTTTACTGTTTTGAATTTTATTATTATCTTCCTTGGTGGGTTGTTGAAAACCACTATTCTGAATAATGATTTGTATAGTGTAGGGTGGGGGGGGGGGCGCTGGGCATGAGTTTGTGGAACCAAGGGGGCGGTGACCTGAAAAAGTTTGGGAACCACTGCTCTAAAGGACCATGTAAGAACAAAACTGCATGTCCGCGCAGGATGCTTAACAGTCCACAAATAACCAGTGCTCTTTGGGGCTGCCAACCCCAGTATAGCGAATCCTTTTCTTCTTTTTTTCTTTTAATGCCTGAGGAATCAAGGCTGGGTGGAGTCTAATGCTGCTCTGTTTCAGGCGTATCCCAGATTGGCTACTTGGAGGCCAAACAGAGAGAACTTCCTCCTGACATCCCGTTAGTTAATGAACCCAATGCCTTTGCTTTTACGTTTTCCCTGTATGTTATAAATCTTGGTGTCGTTCAGCAACCAGGATTGGGGTGGTGTAGAGAAGGGGTGGGCAGAACAGACCAATAATACTAATAATACTAATAATACTAATAATAATTTATTTGTTACCCACTTCTCTCTCCGGATTGAGGCAGGGTACAACACAAATGGAAATACCACAAAATACATATAATTAAAACATTCAAACATGTTGGCAAGGGCGTCCAGGAGGTTAAGCCCCCAAATATCTGGAGATCTGCCTTCTTCCCTCCTCTGGTATAAAGCAGTCTTCCTTGACCAGGTGTCTTTCAGATGGGTGAGGTGTCATTCCCATCAGCCCCTGCTAGTATGGTCAGGGATGATGAGAAATGTAGTCCAAACATCCGGAGGGCACCAGCTTATCGAAGGCGGGTGTAGAGCGTTTGGCTAGGGCGAAGGAGTTACGGATTCAAATTTCTACCAGGGCAACCCTGGGCCATTCACACATTCTCCGACTAACCTACCTCGCAGGATCGTTGTGAGGATAAGGGTGAGGGACTGCCACATATGCTGTTCAGACCTCCTTGTTTGAAGGGCGGGATAAAAATATGATAAAAAATCACTCCTGGGAGGGGAGGGGAGGAAATGGTGATGAAATCGGGCGAGAAGAGCAGAAAGAACCACAATGTTTAACGCTAATATACTAGTAAACGAGTCTTAATACTTATGCAGGAAAAATGAGCATGGAAGCACTCCCAAAGTAATTAGACTTCCCCCCCCCTCTTTGTTTTTAAAGACGGAAACTGTGTTTTGCGAGCTGGTGCTGTTTGCCTGAGGACAAAGCGAAGTAGTGTTTGGGTATCCCCCCGCCCTGCCCCTAGTTTAATATCCACTGCCCAAATTCCACTTTGAAAAAGAGGAAGCTGATCCCGCTTTTGACATTAAATGATTTATCTCTCTGAGCTTGCTAATTGCCTAATAAATCTTTTTAAGAGGGCTCATTTTTACTGAACACATTAAAGCCTCGAAAGAAATATTTTGCCCAGTAAAGAATGGTACAGAAAATTAAACAGCGCATCAAGATAGATGGGCCCTGGCTTGGTGATGAGTAACAAGCCCTTTCAGGCTGTGCTGAGCACATTTGTACTGTAAAAGGTCACAACTGCTGGGGTGGGTGGGTGATAATTGGGGCCATGGGGGGTTAAATGCATCGAGTGGCCATTAGTAAACGTTCATCATGATGAGTTACTGTTCAAAAGTTAATGACAGATTGTGGACTGGATTCAGTGGGGAAGGGAGTGCTGTCATCAGTGGAGGTTCCGATATCGGTGGGGCTGTGAATCCATTCTGGGTTTTAATCAGAACCAGTCGGAATGCTAAAGGATTTCTCCAAGATGCTGAGCCTTAGTCCCAAAACTAGGTTCAGCACCTTCCGTAGCTTCTGTATGGTGCTGACTGAAACACAGCATGGAATCACAGCCCCACTCAAAACAGAGCCACCTGCCTTCACTGCCTTAGGGGAATCTGTAGCCTCCATGTCTCCTTCGCCTTTAACGCTTCAGGTCTGCAAACTTGCAGGAAGGTTTATTTCTCCCTAATCAGCTTTAGAAGCATTTGGTCAGCAGCAACCGCAATAAACAATCCAGGTTGCGGGATATGATGCAGGCTTGACTGTGCTGGCATGCTTCGTGGTAGCATCTTTCATTAAACCACTGGGGCTTTTTTTTTATCAAAGGGATACAGTCACTGCAGTTTTCACTGGCATGCCTGGTATTTAAATGGAACTGTTTGTGCCTGTTGCCACCCTCTTTACCAATCTGAATTCGCCACACGGATGCAAGGCACAGATCAGTGTTGCCTGAGTTGGCACCCTTCAGATGTGCGGACTACAGCTCCCATCAGCCAGTTGCAGTCCAAAACATCTGGAAGGCACCAAGTTGGACAAGGCTTGTATAGAGCACAGCCATTTTGCATTCACAGGCAGTTGTAGCCAATGGTGATTTTCAGTACAAAATTGGCATTTCAGACTCTGTGTGTGACTCAGGCCTTAGCTAGACCAGGCTTTATCACAGGGCAAACCCCCGGATCGTCCTTGTGCGTCCACATGACGCACAGGGGATCCCAGAATCAGGGAGGGATCATCCCTCCCTTGCCTGGGATAGAGCCCTCCACTTTGGGCCCACTTTTTCTGTGGTCTCGGGCTGAACCCTAGACTGTGGAACATGTGGCCCGTTGCTGCGGTTTGACCCAGCTCCGTGCGATTCCTTGCGCGGAGCCGGGAGCTGCGTATGGGGCGCAGCGCTCCTCAGGAGTGCTGTGCCCATCCAGGGTAGGGTGAGTAGAGTGTGGAAATTAAGTTAATTTTTTTTAAAAAAAACCTACCTTCAGCGCACGAGCGTTTGTGCGCTCAGTCCTCTTTAAAACTAAAAAAATGGCGAGTGCGACGCCTGTCTTCCTGAGGTCGTTGCACCTTACGTGTAAACTGCGCCTTACATGTAATCCCTTCCCTGTCCTGGATTAAATGGTAGGTCTAGCTAAGGCCTCACTCACACTTTCCTTTTCCTGTCTATATGGGGAGAATAGAACAAGAGCTCTCCAAGGTCCTGAAACACCCCCCCCCCCCGGGCCTCGTTACTGAAACTTGTTTTCAGATTGGGATCCTCCAAACCAGAGATAGGCAACCTGATGGCCTCCACATGTTTTGGACTATAGCCCTCATAGTTCCTGACTGGGTGTTGCATCCCAAACATCTGGCGGGCACCAGATTCCCTACTCCTGCCTAGACCTAAGAAGCTGAGTTTTGAATAGATATAGTGTGGTCAGTGCTGATTCTAGGGCAGCGTTCCCCAGTCTAGTATCCTTCAGATGTTTTGGACTTCAACTCCCATCAGCCCTAGCCAGCATAGTCAATCCTGGGTGTTGTGGTCCAAAACATCTGGAGGGGACGGAAGTATAAAGTCATGCTTGGGCAGCAATTTCATATTTCCCTGAAAGCCCAAATTCCAGCTGGATCCTTCTAGCATAGGGGTCTCCAATGTGGTGTACACCATGCTCCCTGCCTCTCCTGATGTTTATTTTATTTGTTGATATTAAAAACACACACACATTACTTTTAATAGGGACTCTGGTCAGCGCCAAAATGAGGGACTACCCTCCAGTGCCATCTTTATTTGATTTCAAAGTAAATGTTTCTGTGTTCCGGAGCTGCCTTATACTTAGGTTTTTGGGCAAGTTACTTTCCTTTTCGTCTCACCCGTTTGTGTTCTGGGAAATGAGGCACTGTGGCAGCCATTTTATAAATGGGCAACTCCCCCTCCCATAGCAGCCATTTTGGCAGAGCACCCACAACACTCTGTCAAAATTCCAAACGTGCTCACCGACCTAAAAAGGTTGAGGACCCCTGTTTGAGCCATTTCCCTCCAGAAACTCAGGGAGGCGGAGTGAGCCCATTTCAAAGAATTTCGCCCCACCTCATCTGTTTGAGCTGCTTCTCTTGGTTCTTTTGCAGCTCTTCCAGGAGGAGGCCTCTCTGGGCTTCATCACACTTTGCTGAATAGAGTATCAGGGAAGACCTTTGTGGAGATAGCCCTGGCAAGCTGATTGTTTTCTCTTCCACTGCCCGAGGGGGAAAAAGTGGTCCATCTGCTTTCACCCTGCTGCAGTTCCCCTGTATCTCACGCATTCCATTGATTCCCATCACTCTCTGCTCATGCACCTCCCTGCACCTGCTTTTCAAGACTGAGTTGCTGGGAACGTTCCCTTCCACTCCCACTCTCAAGCCTAATTTCCTCTCAGGAAAGCAGCTCTTCTTGCCTGTAATTTAAGACATGCTGAGCATTCACGTGCTGGGCGCCGGCAAAAAGTGCTGGAACCTATTCAAGACATCCATTCTGCACTCAAGCTAGCCAGACCTGCTACCTTGGTTGTGTAGCCACCATGGTTAGGACACAATAAGGCCTTAGCTAGACCTAAGGTTTATCCTGGGGTCATCCCTGCCTGCTCCCGGGATCCCCTGTGTGTCATTTACATGAACAGGGATGATCCCGGGATAAACCTTAGGTCTAGCTAAGGCCTTAGTCATGGTTCACATGACATGCTAATCCATAATGTTTATCTCAAAATGCTTAACCGCCATGGCTTAGTGTGTCATCTGAACAAGGTCACTATTATTATTTCATCCCAGTTCTAGTGTTGAGGCCAGAACCAGACGTTCATGGGCTGTTTCTGCTTAGAGAAATGGTGAGTGAATTGGTGGGTGAGGTGCACGGGTAGAGGTGTGTAGAGCTAGGTGCGGTGTGGAAAAAAGGGGAAAGAGATATTTTCTGTCTCCATCTCTCATAGTACTAGAACCCAGGGTCATCCCATGAGGCTGGACAGATAAAAGGAAGTACTCCTTCACCCAGTGTAGAGTTAAACAATGGAACTCACTACCACAAGATGTAGTGATGGCCACCAATTTGGATCCCTTTAAAAGGGGATTAGATAAAGTCATCGAGGAGAAGGCTATATTGATGGCTACTAGCCATGATGGCTGTGCTATTTCCTCCAGCGTGCCCCTGAACACTAGTAACTGGAAAATACACGTGGAAGTGTACTATGGCGTTCATGTCCTGTTCACGGGCTTCCCATAAGCATCTGGTCGGCCACTGTGGGAACAGATTGGGTGTGTGTGTAGCCATTGTTTTCACATACGCACGCATGAGCTTGCTCCTTGTTTCAAACCAAACAGATGAAGAAGGCTTGGAAACGTGATGAAACTTCCAAATCTGTTCTTTAAAAATATACGCATTCTTTGGCTGTCAAAGGTTTTGGTGGAATAAATAATGGGCAGCTGAAATGCCAGCAATACAAAACAAGCCAACCACCCGCCTGCCTTTCATACAGAGCAGTTTCTCCCAGGGGAATAGTCTACCTCAATCTTGTCCCCTCCAGGTGTGTTGGCACTGCAACTCCCATCATTTATTTATTTAAAACTTTTGTATCCCGCTATATCATTAAGATCTCAGGGCGGCATACAGATAAAAGCATACCGTATAAAACAATAAATCTGCACAGTTAAAAACAAATTAAACCATGAACCAAGCTAAAACAATATATAATATAAAAGCAGTAAAAGCAGTTAAAACAATGTGCAAACTTGGTGAATTTGTTAAAAAGCCGTGTTTTTACTTGGCATCGAAATGAAATCAGCATTGGCGCCAGTCGGGCCTCCAAGGGGAGGGCATTCCACAGTCGGGGTGCCACCACTGAGAAAGCCCTCTCCCTTGTCCCATCATAGCGAATGTGTTGTGCTGGTAGGATGTGGAGAAGGGCTTCTCCAACAGATCTCAAGTCTCGGGCAGGAATATAGAGAGAAAGGCGCTCTCTCAAGTATCGAGGTCCCAAGCTGTTTAGGGCTTTAAACGTCCTTACCAACACCTTGAATTCTGACCGGAAGCATATAGGCAGCCAGTGCAATTCCTTTAAGACCGGTGTTACGTGGTCTCTGTAAGATATACCCACCAGCAGTCTAGCTGCTGCATTTTGCACTAGCTGCAACTTCTGAGTCATCTTCAAGGGCAGCCCCACGTAGAGTGCATTGCAGTAGTCTAATCGAGAAGTTACCAGTGCATGTGCTACTGTGTATGTGCCAATGTTGCTACTATGGCTAGCAACATTAACAACAAATAATAATATAAACTAATACATCAATAAGAGATGGAAGAAGGTGGTAGTCTAATCATCCCCAACTGCCAGAGCTCTATACCATCCACCATCCTCAGCCAGCAATGTGATAGTAACACCAGGTTGGGGATGGCTGTGCTGAGTTCTATATCCCATTTTAAAAAAAAGGAAAAAAAAGAAACCACCTTTCAAACACAAATAGAAAGTTGGGTCTGAGAAACAGCCCTTGCATTGGACCTGCGCAGCATGCAGGGGGAAATGCAGGGGAAACCCACACACACCACCCCTGGGAAGTGGATCAGCCACGAAAAGGAATTTCACCCAAGCTCCTTTCCTGCCACCGGGCCGGCTCCTGTTATCTTCCACACCTGTGGAACTGCACTGCAGCTTGCTCCTGGGGACTCTTGTAGGAAGCAGGCATTTGTCAAGAGGGAGATGAAATAACTTCGCCATTGAGCCGCTTATCTGTTAGTCAAGTTAACAGGCAGCCCCCGGCTGCTCCAGCCGCGGCGGAACAGGACTTTAATCGCTCGGCCTTGGCCAAGTAATTAAAAGGGAGCGTGCCCGGCGGAAGGGCTCCCGTGGGGGCTGGAATACTCACCGCTCTGAACGCTTCTCTGCCTGGCTTGCATCCCAGCAGCTGCTCTTCCAGCCAGTATTGCTGCCAGTCTAGTGGAGATGGAAGACAAAGAAATTGACAAGAGGCTGGCCTACTAACGGAGGCAGGAGGACCAAATGAAATTCCAGGTGGAATAAGTAAGCTGTGAATTCCAGGAACGGGCCAGTCCAGATTAGACCACCTCCTTCTTCCATCATTTATTTATGTATTGTTGTTGTTTATTCGTTCAGTCGTTATTAGTTTTTTTTTTTTTTATTATTATTATTATTATTATTATTATTATTTGCTATTACTTACTAAATTTATTAGACGTCTTTATCAAAGAATGACTCTCGGTGTCTTACAACAGGGATGAAAGCATACAAAAAGCTAAAACAATTTAAAATGGCTAAAAGCAGGTAACAAGTATGAGTGGGTGGCCATATGAAAAGGGAGGACAGGGCTCCTGTATCTTTAACAGTTGTATTGAAAGGGAATGATGTCATTGTATGCATGCAGCACCTGGTGAAATTCCATCTTCATCACAACAGTTAAAGCTGCATTGTTATAAGAAACATTATAACATTGTTATAAGAAACATCTGTTTCCAACTAGTTGTCAAGGTCTCTTTCCCTCTCTCTATATCTCACTTTTTCCTGTATCATGCTAGTCTAGCAGCTTTCTGTAGACAACTTCACGAATGCTGTAAGTAAATACTGTTGTTTGTTATTGTAACATAGATGATTTATTCTTGGTTGGTATATTTTGCATATATACTCTAATTAGCTGAATGATGATGTAGTACACCTTTTTGATTGCAATTTGTATGTCTGGTTATACATATGGTTTGAAAGTTTTTCTAATTAGATATTATACATTTTTAAGGTACAGATACTTGTAAAATGCCTCTAATTGTAAATATTATGATACAAAGGACTTCTTTGTTTTTTAGATAAAGCCCTGAGGAAGAACGCAACTGCGTTCGAAACGCGTAGGCACCTTGGCACTTTAATAAAACTTTTGCTAATATTTTGCTAATATCTTCGCTCCTCTGATGCCATGTTTCTCGCCTGCCCAAGGGCCTCTACTTCCCTTGCTCGGCTTCGTCCATTTTCTTCTGCTGCCCCTTACGCCTGGAACGCTCTTCCAGAACATTTGAGAACTACAAGTTCAATCGCAGCTTTTAAAGCTCAACTAAAAACTTTTCTTTTTCCTAAAGCTTTTAAAACTTGATGTTGCGCAGACTTTATACTGTTAGTTTTACCCTACCCTGTGCCTGCTTACCCTACCCTGCGCCTGTTGGCATTCTCTTCCCCTCCTTATTGTTTTACTATGATTTTATTAGATTGTAAGCCTATGCGGCAGGGCCTTGCTATTTACTGTTTTACTCTGTACAGCACCATGTACATTGATGGTGCTATATAAATAAATAATAATAATAATAATAATAATAATAATAATAATAATAATAATTTATGTTTGAAGATTACTTGGTTCCACTATTTTTTACTCCCCCACAGGGTTTTCCTTGCTTTTGCTCTTGTTGCATACAAATGACACCTGCTGAAATTCCCTTTTCAATACAACTGTTAAAGAAATGGGAGCCCTGCCCTCCTTTCCATATGGTTACCATAAGTATGAGATCATTACAATTCCTGGACACGGGCAAGCAAAACAGTACAACTTTCAAGATGCCTTTCTGCCTCCATGACGCACTGCCATTTTTACGAAGGGGAGTCAGTGAGTTCGTTCCGTCAACCTTATAGACAACTGTGGCATAATATTCAATTCGACAGTTTTTATCTAGTCGGTGGTGTGGATTAGGATCAGTGTTGAGTTGACTATTAGTCCACACTGTGTTGACTCACTCATCCCCCCTCCCCCCCATCAGTAGTACCTTATCAACCATTGCTGCCAAAAATTTATCCTGCCAGCTGGAATAGAGTGGCAGCCACCACTTTGACTGCTCTTGCCTTGTGATTCTGTGGCTGATGAAATTATTATTATTATTATTATTATTATTATTATTATTATTATTATTATTATTAATCTAGCACCATCAGTGTACATGGTGCTGTACAGAGTAAAACAATAAAATAGCAAAACCCTGCCGCAGAGGCTTACATTCTAATAGAATCAATGGTGGGCAAGGAAATAATCAACGGCGCCCTCCTCATGACGTGATAACCAATGGTGGTTCAAATAGTCAACTCTGCACAGTGTTGGTTACTTGTGTTGGTTATTTCAGCCAAATAACCAAACATCGGTTTAAAAACTCCCTCCACGCAACACAATAATGCATGGTGGGTTAAATAACCAACTGTCGACTATTTAAACCACCACTGGTTATCATGTTGTCTGAACCCAGTCAGTGCCTCTATTGCTTGTGAACTTCCTTTTGTTGTCGTTTATCTGGAGGAGGGTTGGGCAACTTGAGGTCGGCCACCTATTTTGGCCTCAACTCCCCTTATTGCTCACCCTTGGCTAGGCTGGATAGGGCTGATGGGAGTGTAGGCCAAAACATCTGGAGGGCCACGAGTTGCCCAATCCTGATCTAGAGGGTGGTAGATCTGTTTCTCCTTCCTGACTAGGCCTTAAAGAACTGGGAGTGGAAGACAGTAAGGCCCAGCATGTGGACCTACTGCAGACCCTGGTGTGTGGACACCTCTCTCTCCCGCCCCACCCTCTCTCTCTCACACACACAAACACAGAGCCCCCCATCCAATCCTACTGCATATATCTGGGCTGGGTGGAGGCTATAATTTCCCCCAAAGCAATATTGAGTAGTATTGCTGGGATTGGGACGAGGTTAAAGCCTCCCCCCATGCTGCTGCTGAAGCTTGCTGTGTTTGGGAGGAGGCTTTAACTTCACCTCTATCACAGCAGCGGATGGTGGCAGGGATGAATGTGGTGTGTGTGTGTGTGTGGCACGCGCAAACGGTCATGGAAGGGTGTGTGTGGCACGTCGCCCTTCCCTGTTGCGGAGCTTCGAAATAAGGAGTTCGTTGCCCTCCTTGCTCAAAAGGTGAGGAGAAAGAGCAAGACTAAAGGCTTTGGAGTTGGAAAGAACAGGACTCCTCCTGGCTCTGTGACCCTGAGATCCAAAAAAGGACAGTGCAACAGGAGCACAGAGTTGCTGAAAGAATATTTACTCCTTTATTGAAAGGTAAGCATCTTAAATTTATCTGCATTTGGAATATTGAACTATATTATAGCTGCATGAGTTTATCTTCATAATCCCTATGTAAATCATAATTGAGTTGCTGCTAATCTTTATGCTTCATGAGGTAATCCCCCACCTCCCAACTTTAGCAATGAGGTGAGGCCTCCAGGGGAGGAAAGTTCTTTATAGTTAACATTGAAGGGATGGAGGCCTCTCTTCCATCCATTGCTAAATTTGGGCATGCTGTACCTTAGTGTTTATAGGCATTCTAGCCATTAAAGTCAATTTTTTTCTTTTGTTCCCTCTGCCCCCTCAGCAAAATAGTGAGACCGGTGCCTAACATATGGAAATACGGTGACCATACGAAAAGCAGGGCAGGACTCCTGACAATGCAGGTGACATGAATGTGGCATGGGAGACCATATTGGATAAAGGGAGTTACGTCGGCCAAACAGGTCTATCGTTAAGGCAAAGATTAAATTGGCATAAATCAGGAATCAAGCACACGAACATCAATAAGCCTGTCAGTGAACACTTTAACCGCTCTGGACATACCATGAAGTAGCTCTAAAAGATTTGAAATGACAGGCTCGCTTGGAGTGGAAGGTTTCTGAAAAAGAGATGATAAGGAAATTCAGTTGTGTTAATCAGGGCCTCAATAGGGACAATGGTTTCTGTGCACGTTATAAAGACTAGCTGTTGCTTTAAAGAGAATGGAAGGCTTACTGCAGATCTAGCTGTTTAACTACCTTTTCAGACTCAAATCGTCCCGTTCCACCTGTAGCAATGGATGAAGTGGGATGTAACCCACGAAAGTTTGTGCAAATTTATTACAATTTCTGAACAACTAAAAGAGTTTCTTGAAGTCCAGGAAGATGGTGCAAGTGAAGGATCAGGAGAAGCAGAAACTGCTGATGGAGATAACTCAGAAAAAGACCTCTGCAGCAACATCTGTCAAAGCCTTTTCTCCGATTACGGAAAAGAGACTAATAGTGCAATCCTATACATGCAATCCTACTCAGAAGTTAGCATGATTGAATTTAATGGGGCTTACTCACAGGTAAATAGGTATAGGGTTGAAACCTAAATGTAATTTGCTCTTACCAACATTCATAAAGAAAAGCTCCAAGCAGCCAATGTATTCCACTCCTATTTTTGCTTGTAAATCAAAGGGATTGCAGTGGTGCTGGCAGTGGGGATATATTAAATGTATAACCCTGTCAATAACTAGATATAAACTTGATGTATTTTTTCCCTTTTTAATTGTTTGTATATTTGTATTTGGGAAATTAATAAAATAGTTTGAAAAAAGAAAAAAATGTGATTAGATACCTTTTCGTGTAGCAAAATTAAATGAATCTTAGGTTCTTCCTCTTTTCCCTCTGTTCTTTTTCTGAGCAATGAATACTTTCTGTATCTGCTTGACATTGTGGAGGGAACTAAGTTCAGAACAGATCATAATTTTCTTTGTTTTACAGTCATGTTTTCAGTGAATGTTTTCAACATTCACTTTTTGCCTGCTTCTCATAAACTGGGAAAAAACTAAGAGATTAGCTACATTCCTTCAAGTTCAACAGCTTATAGCTCCATCTGTAGCTTTTTAAAAAAAAGTAAATTCAGTTAGTAAATGTTTAATTATTGGATTATATCCAGGCACAACTAGGCTGGTTGGAAAGAACTTCCCTGTTCCATCCTCTCTACCGCAGCCCCTCCAAACCCCCCCCCAGTGAAGGCTGGTGGCTCTTATTCTAATGGGGCAGTGAATCTGCTCTGGGTTTTAGTCAGACCAGCCAGAACTCTAAAGGAGCTATCTAAAGTGCTGAAGCCAATTTGGGGATAAGGTTAAGCACCCTTTAGAGTTCTGACTGAAAACTAGAGTGTATGTCCTGCCGTAGGATCCACCAGCCTCCACTGTAACCCACCTAAAAGTGCTACAGGAGGTTGGCAGCCCTTGCTGAATGGGGGTGAACTGTGGTGTGGGGGGAGGGCTGATCCCTGAAAATTGGGGGAAGCTTTCCTTGTGCTCATGTACATTCCTGGGCAAGGTCCTTGAGTGGGTGGTTGCGAGCCAGCTCCAGGCACTCTTTGATGAGACTGGTTATCTGGATCCATTTCAGTCGGGTTTCAGGCCTGGTTTTGGCACGGAAACAGCCTTGGTCGCCCTGTACGATGACCTGTGTCAGGAGAAAGATGGGGGAGCGTGACTCTGTTGATTCTCCTTGATCTCTCAGCGGCTTTCGATACCATCAACCATGGTATCCTTCTGGGATGACTGTCCGAGTTGGGAGTGGGAGGTACTGCATTGCAGTGGTTCCACTCCTACTTGACTGGTTGGCTCCAGAAGGTGGTGCTTGGGGAACATGCTTGGCTCCATGGATTCTCCAATATGGGGTTCCGCAGGGATCAGTCTTGTCCCCCATGCTGTTTAATATTTACATGAAACCGTTGGGTGCGGTCATCTGGAGCTTTGGAGTGTGTTGTCATCAGTACGCTGATGACATGCAGCTCTACTTCTCCTTCTGAGGCTGTGGATGTGCTGAACCAGTGCTTGGCTGCGATAGTGGACTGGATGAGAGCTAATAAACTGAAACTCAGTCCAGACAAGACTGAGATGCTATTATTATTATTATTTATTTATTTATTTATTTATTTATTTATTTATTTATTTATATAGCACCATCAGTGTACATGGTGCTGTACAGAGTAAAACAGTAAATAGCAAGACCCTGCCGCATAGGCTTACAATCTACTAGTGTAATAGGCTTACAATGCTACTAGTGGGTGGTTCTGCTGACCGGATGGAGGGTGTTCAACCGGTTCTGGATGGGGTTACACTCCCTCTGAAGGAGCAGGTTTGTAGCTTGGGGGTTCTCCTAGATCAATCTCCTTACCAACTTCAGTTGGTGGCCAAGCTATGCCCCTATCTGGACAGGGATAATGTGGCTGCAGTTGTCTATGCTCTGGTAACCTCTAAATTAGATTACTGCAATGCACTCTACGTGAGGCTGCCTTTGAAGACAGTTCGGAAGCTACAGTTTGTGCAAAATGCAACGGCAAGATTGATAACTGGGACTAGAAGGTTCGAGCATATAAGACCCGCTCTGGCCCACTTGCATTGGGTGCCTGTATGTTTCCGAGCCCAATTCAAGGTGCTGGTTTTAACCTACAAAGCCTTACATGGCTTGGGACCACAATACCTGATGGAACGCCTTTCCCGACATGAACCTGCCCGAACACTACGTTCAACATCTAAGGTCCTCCTCCGAGTGCCTACTCTGAGGGAAGCTCGGAGGGTAGCGACAAGAGAGAGAGGGCCTTCTCTGTGGTGGCCCCCCAACTGTGGAACAATCTCCCTGACGAGGCCCGCCTGGCGCCGACATTGTCATCTTTTTGGCGCCAGGTCAAGACTTTTCTCTTCTCCCAGGCATTTAGCAATATGTAATGACTGTGGGTCTGTTTTTGGCTCATTGTTTTTAAAATTGTTATAGTGGTTTTAAATGTATGTTTATTTTGCTTGTTTTTGTGGTTTTAAATCTTTGTATATTGTTTTTAAGTGTTTTTATCTTATGTGAACCGCCCAGAGAGCTTCGGCTATGGGGCGGTATACAAATGCAATAATAATAATAATAACAATAATAATAATGATGATGATGATGATGATGATGATAAGCAGTTCCTGGATCCAAACCTCAGTCTGAATAAATTATACTTTTAAATTTAATACACCAAATGTGATAATGTTGTGAGCACACCAAGTTATACATAATGCATTTTATATCCCTGAAGCATCAAAGTGTCTATATCTGTAAAGGGCACTAAAAAACAACAATACATATTGCTTATTTTAATTTTCCCCCCTCCCAACATTTCTATTTCCCCCTAAGAAAACAACAACCAGTCTTTTCCCCTCCATGGTTTCAACAATTCCAGAAATTTCACATCACTACTTCTGAGTAGATTGTACTGCAAGGCTGCGATTCTAAGCAAACTTACCTGGGAGTAAGGCTGATTGAGCTGAATAGGATTTACGTCTGAGTCATGTGTAGGATTGTGCTGCACAAATTCATGACCATTGAATACGTAGTGCTGCATTGCGATGCTAAAACCCTTTTGCCAAGGTGTAAGATCATATGAGCCAGTGTGGTGTAGCAGCTAAAGTGTCGGACTGGGAGTCAGGGGATCTGGGTTCTAGTCCCCATTCAGCCATGGAAGCCCACTGGGTGACTTTGGGCCAGTCACAGACTCAGCCCAACCTACCTCACAGGGTTGTTGTTGTTAGCATAAAATAGGAGGAGGATTATGTACGCCGCCTTGGGTTCCTTGGAGGAAAAAAGGCAGGATAAAAATGCAATAATAAATAAACAAATAAATATAAATGCAATAATAAATAAATAAATATGACAGTCCCATAACATTTTATGTTAACATTGGCTGTCTAGTCATTGGCTGTCTAGTCATTGGCTGTCTAGTCCAACAAGCATTTGCTTAAGTTCCTTATGCTAGAGTTATTACATGCTGAACAGTATTTTTTTTTTGCATGAATCAATGCCTAAGCTCAGGGATTGGTAAATTGTGGTCCTCCAGATGTTTTGCCTACAACTCCCATCATGCCTCCTCATTTGCTATGCTAGCTAGGGCTGATGGGAGTTATAGGCCAAAATATTTGGAGGGCTACAAGTTGTCCACCCGTAGAAAGAGAGAGTCTGCCTTGATTCTTCCACTGAGTTGCCAAATTGTCTGTTCCATCTTCAATTTTCCATACTTCACTTAAAAGGAGCCTTAAAGGTTTCTTGTTTGGCAGCAAAACTTATGATTAAGTTTAAATCTGGGAAAGGTAAAAGACATTTTTCATGCTGTATATAGCTGATTTGCATTAGCTTTCCAACCAGAAGGAAGGTTGCACTACAGAGCAGAATGATAAACAAGGCAAAGCTAGGGGTTATGAAAAAGATATATTGCCAAGCTGATTTTTACATGTCCCAGCTTGTTCTGAACGTGGACGTTCGTCCTCAAGAGGAACTTCAGTTGAATTGTGAAAGTGCTTTTGATCAAATTCAATTTCTTTTTGAGCCAGTCTTGGAGAGAACAGTTCCTTGAGGATAATAAACTTGGACAGAAAGATGTCCCACTCAGCTCCACCTTCTTCTTTTTCTTTCTTTCTACAGGTATATCAGTGTTAAACAAGTTAAATTCGCCTGGAATAAGCTGGTGGAGACTGACAAATCTGAACATTGTTCTAATCAATTAATATGAGTCGTCTTCCTTTCGGGAGGAGCGTAGATGTTGAAATGCAATGGAGGAACTTGAAAATTGGTCTGTAGCTAGACCTAAGGTTTATCCCTGGATCGTCCAGGGGCCAAACCTGTTCATCTAGGTGACACACAGGGGATCCAGTGCTCAGGCAGGGGCGAGCCCTGGATGATCCCAGGATAAACCTTAGGTCTAGCTGTGGCCTCAGTTCACCAATAAGTCTCTTTGAAACCTGTAGCATTTGGCTGAGATCCTATGCCCACTTACCCTATAAAAAGCCCCATCAAATTCAGTGGGACTCACTTCTGAGAAGACATGGATAGGATGTACACATGGATAGGATTTCATCTCAAGAAGTGAAATGCTGGCCCTGCCTACCATTGAGTGTCATGGCTGAGCTGGCATTTGGATTTCTTGTGCTTCCTTAAGAGCACAAGAAGACCCCTGCAGGATCAGACCAAGATCCATCTAGGCCAGCCTCACAGTTCCAATGGCGATCAGTTAGATGCTTCTGGGAAGCTCATAAGCCGAGCGTGAAAGGAACAGCTGCCACTCACCCTCAAATCTGGCATTCAGGAGTATGCTGCTACTGAAGGAAAGGAAAGGAACCTCTCGTGCAAGCACTTGAGTCATTACTGACTCCTAGAGGGATGCCTGCTGATGTTTTCTTGGCAGACTTTGTAGCGGGGTGGCTTGCCACTGAACACTGAAGTAATATACTTTTCTACATTCCTTTGTTCTCCATATGCTTTCCCAAGCGAAATCAAAGTGATATCTCCAGTATCCAAGGCAGTAAGCCTGTGTACACCAATTGCTGGGGAACATGGGTGGGAGGGTGGGATTGCACCATATCCTGCTTTGTTGGTCCCTGGTCAACAGCTGGTTGGCCACTGTGTGAACAGAGTGCTGGACTAGATGGACCCTCAGTCTGATCCAGCAGGGCTCCTCTTATGTTCTTGTTGGAAACTTCCAGTGTTTGGAAACAAATTAAAGAGCCGTTCACATATTATGGTTGCCAGGTAGCCATGTAGAAGTTGGCTTAAATGGTCCCTTGCCACATAGCAAGGGACCATACGCACGCATGCACACACACACACACACACACACACACACACACACACACATACCATGCATCCTCAAATGGCTGTAAAACAAGGTTTGCAGAGGAAAATAGCTTGTTCTATGTGGTCATCCTTTGGGTTTACTATAATTTGATATGAACAAGAGTTGTCTGAGGGATCAGGCGTAAGGCTCATGGTCTGCATGCAAAAGTGTCCAGGTTCAATTCCTGGCATCTCCATGTAGGAGTAAGGAAGGGCGCTGCTAAAACCCTTAGAGAGCCAGGGACTGTCAGTGAGCTAGACAACATTGTGCTAGCTGGGGCAACAGTGTGAAAAGATGTTCATGGTTCCATATGATGTGTTGATACTGTTTAAGTCGGGTGGGCAACTTGTGGCCCTCTGGATGTTTTGGCCTACAATTCTGAACCGCCCTAGCCAACATAGGCACTGGTGCAGGGTCATGGGAGTCGTAGGCCAAAACATCTGGAGGGTCACATGTTGCCGACCCCTTGTTTAAGTGATGGTTTTAAAAAGGGACTAAAGGTGCAACCCTATGCATGTTTAGACAGAAAAAAAGTCCCAACTCTCAGCATCTCACCAGCCAGCCATGCTGACTGGGGCATGCTGGGAGTTGTAGGACTTTCTTTTCTGTCTTAACATGCATAGGGTTGTGTCCTAGATGAAGACCAGGGCCATAGCTAGACGGGGCGAAATCCTGGGGTGATCCCCGGGATCGTCCCTGTGCATCCACATGACGCACAGGAGACCCCGGGAGCAGGGAGGGATGATCCCTCTTTTGGCCCGGGATCTTGCCCTCCCCTTTGAGCCTGCTTTTTCCATGGTCTCGGGATGATCCTGAGACCATGGAACATGTGTGTGGGTGTTGCGGTTTGTCCTGGTTCCTCGCGGTTCCTCTCGAGGAGCCGGGACCCGCGCACGAGGTGCAGAGCTCCACAGGAGCTCTGTGCCCATTGGGGGTGGGGGGAGCAGGGATTTTTTTTTTAAAAAAAAGACTGACCTGCGCACGAGCGCTCATGCACTCCTTCTTTAAAACAAAAAAATGGCGGCCGCGATGTCGCGTGCTGCGTGTAGACCAGTGCAATGATCTCACGATCATAAAATTGTGAGATTGTCGCAGCACAACCCCCTGGTTTAGCTGAGGCCCTAGCCTAGCCACCTTGCTTCTGGATGTTCTGCTTCCCTTGTTGGGATGTTACCTCTCCTTGACCAGATCCCAGTGAAAATCTGCAGGGATTCTTGGAACACCCTTTGTCACCCTGCACTTGTTTGATCAATTGCCATTTCTGAACAGCTGCTGACTGTATTCCGTCACTCCCTGATCGATGCCCATCCTGTGAATATTGTTGCCAGGTGACTGAGTGTGTCAGACGGACGTTGCTGGTGCTGCCTCAGTGGTGCAGCATCAGTGGCGCGGTTAAGTCATTTGGGATGGACTCTGGATGCAATGGTCCCATGGGATTGGGTGGGGTGAGGGGCTGTTTGGATGTTCAGGTAGATTGTATCAGGTGGAGGTAGTAGGTGCCCCTGCTCATTCTGTCGAGTGGGGCCCTGGGCTTCTGACCCATAGTCCTGCCCTGACGGCACCACCGGGCAGCATAAAACCACGAAGGGGATTCCACGGGTTTCAAAAGCTTGGATGAAAGCGTGCTTATTTTCCTCTGCTAATTGGATCAGTTTCCCCTGATGTCTGTGATATTATAAACCTATTAGGGCTGCAATCAGCTGTAAGCTTGCAGGGAAGATGAGCGCTGAATGCCTAATGCGGGACACAAAAGGGAAGTGCAGAACGGAGTCCAGCAGTGCCTGGGCCTGGGCTGCTGCAAATGTATGGGAGGACACAGAGGGCTGTTTGGATGCAACAGTCCCACAAAGATGTGGCTTTGGTGCCATTGCAGCAATGGGTGAATCAGGCATTGGACCTTTGTGTCCAATGCAAAGGATGCAAATAAGGATGCAGCAGAGAGGTGTGATTTGCATTTAAAAGATGGGCGGAGGAGGAATTCTTATGCTCATTGCTTCCTCCCATGGTTTTCCTCCAGTTAAACCAGACCCATTTCAACTTAAACTCTCTGTGTGTACAGGGGTGGGGTGCTGTCTGCCACCTATCACTGATATGCTTGTGCACCATTGTAACCTTCTTCTGTCTCTTTCCTTGTAGAGAGGAAAGCCTGGCATGGCTTCTTAAAGCCAGGAATGAGTGCTTAGCTCACATCCTTCTCCCTCAGCTCTCCCTCTCCCTTTGATGCTGCCATTCTGGTCTGTTTAAACCACAGTTTACTAATCCCTTGAGCAAATCTGTATCTTGCTGGCTGGCAATAATGTATTTATTACTATTCTGGTTGCAAAATTTGCCTTGGCTGCAAGTAAGTTGAGAACTAGGCATCAAGACCATTTACAAGTATCGTTAATGAGGAGCTGGAGATTTTGCCCTTTTTATATGTGCTGATCTAGTACCCCACTGTGGAGCTCTTAATTTATGTTAATATGATTTTCTGTTTTTATATTCTTGTATTTTTGTTTAGTATTTTTATTTTATTTTAAACTATCTCTTTTTATTCCATTTACTTTAGCTCATCTTTTTACTTGTATTTTATTTTTCTAACTATGTCAAATTGTGATGGCTTGTCGCTTTTCGCAATAAAGATGTCATTCATTCATTCATTCATTCACCAGAGTTTACTAATCAGGATCTTAAACCAGAAACAAACTGTGGTTTAAAATGCTGAGTAGTAAACTGACATTAAGCCATGATATCCATTCTGGATTTTATGGGGGACTTTGGTTTAAACAGATGAGGATTGGTTCCAAGGTCGGCGTGGAAGTTGAGGTTTGGAAGTTCATGGGTTGTTTAGGAGGCCCAGATCATTACGTCTGACTCTGAATTGTTGTAGTGAACATACATGACGGAAGAGGTCAGGTGTTCATTCAAACAAACAGAGCCAACATCCATTGGTGTGAGAGGGGTGCATATTTTCATGTCATGCAAACTTTTGTTGCACCATGTGGAAAGGTTACTGATCTTTCATCTCTCTGTGAGGAAAGAGGCAGAAGCAGGCTTCAAAGGGGCATATCAGTTATAGATCACAAATGACCCCCCTCTCTCTCCACTCCCGCCCCCCAGTCCAAGTTGGAATGGGTCTGTTTCAACTGAAGTTTAACTAGAGAAATGCGAGTGGAGAAAGGGTTAAGCATTCCTCCCCCACCTATTTTTTAAGTACAAATCATACCTCCCCGTTGCATCTTTGCAGCTATTCAGCCCTTACTTGCATTCTGAAATAGCTCAGGGGACTAAAGTCCAATGCCTGATTGACCTGTTGTTGTAGTGTCATGGAAGCCACATCCTTAAAACCTCTTCCTAATGCTGCTGCAAACCCCCCAGTGATAGATTAGATTGTGTATTTGTTGCACTTGGTGTGACCATTGCATTTTCATATGTCTCACAGAGATGGTGGACATGAGATCATATTGATCGATTTGATTTGATTTGTACCCCAGCTTTCTACCAAGAAAATGGCTTACAATGATCTTAGAAATTTATTTATTTATTTTATTTATTTATTAAATTTATATACCACCCCACAGCCAAAGCTCTCTGGGTGGTTTACAACAGTTAAAAAAGGTAAACATTAAAAAGGATACAAAATTTAAAAACCATCAGAAACATAAAAACAACAGTATAAAAACAACAGTATCCATTTAAAAGCAACAGTTCTGGGGTCCATTAAAAACAAACTTAACCTTGTTAAATGCTGTTAAAATGCCTGGGAGAAGAGAAAAGTCTTGACCTGGCGCCGAAAAGATAACAACGTTGGCGCCAGGCAAGCCTCCTCGGGGAGATCATTCCACATTCGGGGGGCCACCACTGAGAAGGCCCTCTCCCTTGTTGCCATCCTCTGTGCTTCCCTCGGAGTAGGCAATCGGAGGAGGACCTTAGATGTTGAGCGCAGTGCACGGGTAGGTTCATGTCGGGAGAGGCGTTCCATCAGGTATTTTATTTATTTATTTTATTTATTTATTACATTTTTATACCGCCCAATAGCCGAAGCTCTCTGGGCGGTTCACAAAAATTAAAACCATCATAAAACAACCAACAGGTTAAAAACACAAATACAAAATACAGTATAAAAAGCACAACCAGGATAAAACCACGCAGCAAAATTGATATAAGGTTAAAATACAGAGTTAAAACAGTATAATTTAAATTTAAGTTAAAATTAAGTGTTAAAATACTGAGTGAATAAAAAGGTCTTCAGCTGGTGACGAAAGGAGTACAATGTAGGCGCCAGGCGGACCTCTCTGGGGAGCTCATTCCACAACCGGGGTGCCACAGAGGAGAAAGCCCTCCTCCTAGTAGCCTCACTTCCTTTGGCAGGGGCTCACGGAGAAGGGACCCTGTAGATGATCTTAAGGTCCGGGTAGGTACATATGGGAGGAGGCGTTCCTTCAAATAACCTGGCCCCAAACCGTTTAGGGCTTTAAATGTCAATACCAGCACTTTGAATCGGGCCCGGACCTGGACTGGCAGCCAATGAAGTTGTAAAAGGACTGGCGTAATGTGATCTTGCCAGCCAGTCCCTGTTAGTAAACGGGCTGCCCTGTTTTGTACCAGCTGAAGCTTCCGGACTGTTTTCAAAGGCAGCCCCACGTGTAACGCATTGCAGTAATCCAAACGAGAGGTTATCAGAGCATGGATAACTGTAGCTAGACTATCACTGTCCAGATAAGGGCGCAGTTGGTATATCAGCCTAAGCTGATAAAAGGTGCTCTTTGCCACTGAGTTCACCTGTGCCTCAAGTGACAGTTCTGGATCGAAGAGCACCCCCAAACTACGGACCCAATCCTTTAGGGAGAGTGCAACCCCGTCCAGGACAGGGCAAACATCACCTCGCCGGACAGATGAACCACCCGCTAACAGTACCTCCGTCTTGTCTGGATTGAGTCTCAGTTTGTTAGCCCTCATCCAGTCCATTACCGTGCCCAGGCACTGGTTCAGAACAGTCACTGCCTCACCTGGGTTTGATGAAAAGGAAAGGTAGAGCTGGGTATGATTGATGACACCTCAGTCCACATCTCCGGATAACCTCCCCCAGCGGCTTCATGTATATGTTAAACAGCATAGGGGATAAGATAGAGCCCTGTGGAACCCCATGGCTTAGGAGCCACGGCACAGAGCAATAATCCCCCAGCACCACATTCTGGAATCGGCCATCCAAGTAGGAGCGGAACCACTGCAACGCAGTACCTCCAACTCCCAGCTCAGACAACCTATCCAGAAGGATACCATGGTCGATGGTATCGAAGGCTGCTGAGAAGTCTAGGAGAACCAACAGGGTCACACTCCCCCTGTCTCTCTCCCGACAGAGGTCATCCCACAGGGCGACCAAGGCAGTTTCCGTTCCAAAACCAGGCCTGAAACCCGATTGAAATGGATCTAGATAATTCGTTTCATTCAAGAGTGCCTGGAGTTGTCCTGCAACCACCCGCTCAAGCACCTTGCCCAGGAAAGGGATATTAGCCACCGGCCTGTAGTTGTTAACATTCTCCGGGTCCAGATTAGGCTTCTTCAGGAGTGGTCTAATTACTGCCTCTTTTAAAGAGGCCGGCATCACTCCCTCTCTCAAGGAGGCATTTACAACCTCCTGGACCCAGCCGGTGATCCCCTCCTTATTTGATGTAATGAGCCACGAGGGGCAAGGGTCAAGCACACAGGTGGTCGACCGGACTTGGCCAAACACCTTGTCCACATCCTCGGGCCTCAATAACTGAAACTCATCCAATAAAACGGAGCCGGACGGCGCTCTGAACGCCTCTACTAATGGTGCTGCATTAAGTGTGGTGTCCAATTCATGGTGAATCTGAGCGCCTTTATCTTCAAAGTGCCGTGCAAACTCATCACAGCGTGCTACCGAGGGTTCAACTATCTCACGCCCTGGCCCAGAGTGTAACAGGCCACGAACCACCCGGAAAAGCTCCGCCGGACGACTCTGAGAAGACGCAATGCTGGTGGAAAAGAACGGTCTCTTTGCCACCCTCACCGCCACAGAGTAGGCTCGATAGTGAGCTCTAACCCGTGTTCGATCAGACCCAGCACGAGTTTTCCTCCACCTGCCTTCTAGCCGTCTCCCCTCTTGCTTCATTGCCCTCAGCTCAGGTGTATACCAAGGAGCTGACCGGGCTCTGCTCAGAGGGAGAGGACGCTTGGGCGCAATCGTGTCAACCGCCCGAGTCATCTCTGCATTCCACAGAGCGACCTGAGCTTCGACAGGAGCACCGGCCATATCAGCAGGAAAATCCCCCAGAGCCCTCTGGAATCCATCGGAGTCCATTAGCCTCCGGGGGCGGACCATTTTAATAGGCCCCCCACCCTTGCAGAGGGGAAAGGCCGCCGAGAGTCTAAACCTCAGTAGGAAGTGATCTGACCATGACAAGGGGGTAGATGTTAGTTCCCCCACTTCCAGATCACCATCCTCCTGCCCAGTCGAGAAAACCAGATCAAGCGTGTGTCCCTTTGCGTGTGTTGGGCCGATGACATGTTGAGACAGCCCCATGGTTGTCATGGCAGCCATGAAGTCCTGAGCCGCTCCGGATACAGCAGCCTCGGCATGGAAGTTGAGATCCCCCAGAACCACCATCCTGGGGGTCCTCAACACCAGGTCCGAGACAACCTCCGTCAGCTCAGGCAGGGAGACTGTTGGGCAGCGGGGTGGACGGTACACCAGCAGAATCCCTAATCTGTCTCGAGTACCCAACACACAGTACAAATACTCCAAACACTTGGGTATTACAGTCCCAAGCCATGTAGGGCTTTATAGGTTAAAACCAGCACCTTGAATTGGGCTCAGAAACGTATAGGCAGCCATTGCAAGTGGGCCAGAATGAATGAAACATGATTAAAACAACAGTAAAACAAATAAAACCACAATGGAATAAAAACAGCAGCCAATTTTAAATTTTATAACCTGCCCATCTGTCCTGAGTGTGAGTTCTCCTGCTAGCGTCCCCCTGCAAACAATTATAATTAAATCCAGTAATGACAAAATGTTAAATAATCAATTGAACAACCAGCATAAGCATCATCGTGGGAAATCCAACAGTAGCAACAGGGTTGCCTAATGGAGATATTGGAAAAGCAACATTTTTTACTTCCTAACAGGAGTTAGGGACAGAGGAGAGTGCCAGGTTTTCCTGAGTTGGAACTGATGGTGGTGATGATGAGAGCTCAGGATGTCACCCTCTCACCTCTGATGGAGGCAGGACTCAAAGCACTACCGCCCTTGACAATCTTGGCATGTGGCTTGTCTCGTAGAGAAGGAGGTAGTCCTTAAGCATGTTTGGTAATTTTTTTTAACTAGCTAAATAAAATTGGTGTATTTGGTGCAGCCTTGATTTGTATCCAGCAATCAATCAAACAATCTAGCAATCAATCAGATTTATATCATGCTTTTCCTCCCAGGAACTCAGCATGGCGTCCGTAAAGGTTCCCCATTGGCCTCTCATCCCATCACTGCCCTGCTTAGCTTTAGTGATGTGGCTGCCTTACATGCTGTGCAACTTATTTATTTATTCTTGCAATACAAAGCAGCTGCTCTCCATGTACAAAGGGACATGATGCATTGCCGCCCCATCTTCTCTCCAAGCTGCATCTGGAAACAGGAAAGTTCCATTTCTCCACCACCAGCTCCCTTATTAATCACCCCGCTTCCTGTTAACAGAGTAACCTATACCTGCCCCGGGAATGGGGTAAACCATTTGGCTTATTATTGACACGAAATGCGCTCCCTCCCCAGATGTGATGTGTTGCGCGACGCTAAGCCGGACTGCTTAAGTGACTCAACCAGCCGTCCCGTTATTATTTATTTATTTTCCGGCTGATTGGGTTTCATTGCAAATTGCTTTTTGCAGACAGCGCTGGTCTCAGTGGGCAGGTGCGGTGTGGCGGAGACTGCAGACAGACAATGCCTGGCTTGGGGACGTGGCGAGAAAATGCACATGGGGTACGCCTGGAAGCGTCCAGTGCTTCTGTTGTTGGGATGCAAGCGGTGGGTAGGAATGTGTTTGCAGGATCAGGGTAGCTCCCATTTTCCAGAACAGATGTAAATCCAGACAGATAGTATTAGGCAGCCTTCCTCATCCTGTCTGGAGCTCATGGGAGATGCAGTCCAACTCATCTGGATGGCACCAGGTTGGGGAAGGCTGGTACAAGGGGATGAGTTAGAGGCAGGATTGGAGCCAGTAAGCAGGGTGGAGTCAGCTAAGAGCAAGGCCAGATCTACACCTTGTGTCAAATCATATTATCAGAGACAGTTCCAGTATCAGAGGCAGTAGGTTTGTATACACTAGTTGTTGGGGAACATGGGTGGGAGGATGCTGTGGCACCATGTCCTGCTTGTGGTTCCCTGGTTGACAGCTGGTTGGCCACTACGTGAACAGAGTGCTGGACTAGATGGACCCTGGGTCTGATCCAGCATGGCCCTTCTTATGTTCATTATGAATGTGGAATAAAAAGCAGTAAATAACACTATGAAAGCGGTATATGGAATACGGATTGTGCCCCAACTGTTGTCAGTGCACTTCAATACCGCTATGAAGCAGTAGTGTAGATCTAGCCCAAGAGAAGAACCCTACAGCAGCAGAGCAAAAATCCATCTAAGCCAGTAGTCTTCAGCTGGTCAAGACTGGGGACTTCAGCCTGCAAGATGGGAGCCGCTCCCAAGAGCCTGTGCACCGCTGGTGGGGGCAGGTTCCTCCTCTAGGGCCGGATCTACACTACTGCTTTAAAGTGCTTTATAACAGTTTTGACAACTGTATATGGTGTGTGTCCTGGGCCCCAACAGTTGTCAAAACTGTTATAAAGAGCTTTAAAGCAGTCGTGTAGATCCTGCCTGGGACCCAACCCAGAAGACCTCTGAGTTAGTCCAGCATCCTGTTTGCAGTCCTCCCAAGAAGCCCCAAATACAGCTCTCTAGGCTGGTCCCTCAGGAAATAGCATCAGAGGTGTGCTGGCTTTGTTCTGGAGATACTCTGTGGTTTGGAATTCAAGCAAGCACTGATCATGACAGTCCCCATAGCCACAGCCTTAAGGACAGCCCAAAATTCAGGTAGCTGTGTTGATCCATCTGCTTGTGGGTGTATATTGTATGTCTCCTGTACATGTGTTATAGGTCTTTTTTTAAAGCTCATCACCCATTCGAGATCAAGCCATTCCAAAATACTCTGCGTAGGGATAGCTCACAATAATATATTGTTGCTGGCAAAAACACACCCATCTACTGTGGGGATTGCAGCTAAGCTCAGAGGGAACACAGAATTCTGAGGGGGCCAGGTTGCAAATGACATGATTCCAGCTTATCAAAAAGTCCTGGTGCTTTGACCCTTTGTTCATACTATATCAATGGAGAAACTATTGTTTAGCTAACCTCGCTTAGAGCTGTTGATAGACCTATTACTCCATCGAAGTCTCTTCCCCCCCCCCCTTTTAAAGCATCTAAACCCAGTGACCATCCCCACAATATCTGGCAGCAAATTTCATAAGTGGAGTATGATAAAGCCTGAGAATGATGGAATGAAATTCAAGAGGAGCAGGGAGCCTGGCAGGCACCAAGACTACACAACAGTGCACATGGGCACCGAATTGAAGATTCCCATTATTATACCCACCATTGTTGTTAGGGGTTTTGGGGCGGGGAGGGGAAGAAGTATCTTTGGGAGAAAGGTGTATGGATCTCAAGGCCAGCTTGCAGCTGATCACTTGGATCATTACAACTGCATCTGTTCTAACGATGCAGCCATGTTTCTGGGTAATATCACATTGGCCCCCTTCAGAAGAGACCTTAAACCATGACTTTAACAATGGAGGTTAAGCCAGAAAGCCAGGCTGGGTTCAGAAAACACCTTAAACCACTGCTTTAACCACAGTGAATTAAGCAAAAATCCTTATTAACCATGGTTAAAGCCATGGTTTAAGGTGTCTTCTGAACAGTAGCGCAGGGGTGGGGAACATGTGGCTGCCCTCCAGAAATTGTTGGATTGCAGTACCCATCAGCCCTAGCTAGCATAGCCAGTGGTGAGGGATCATGGGAGTTGCAGTCTGGTGGGCCACGTGCTCCCCATCCCAGTTGTAGTGCACGGTACCTTAACCATAGTTACAAGTCTTTCTTTTTTAAAAGAAACATGCTGGAGAGAGAAAGCAAAGAAGAAACCCATTTTTACGTATTCCTTGGGAAATCAACTTCAACTCAGAGTAGGCGGCTTTAGTTAGACGTGTGTGACAGTAGTGGAGCCCGAAGCGAAAGCAGTGTGGGAGTTATTTTCAAAGTGTGAAGCAGGCTGCACCGGAGAGGCTCTTGTGATTGCCAGGAGAGGCACAGTCTCCTTCCTGACCTCACTCGGGGCTGCTTTGCACCCGTGAGTTCATCACTAGATGATTCAACACTTGCCGACACATGCCTGCATGTGTGAACAGACTCCGGTGGGAAATACTGTTGTACAGGTGGACTTGGGCAATGCAAATGGTCCCCCCCCACCATGCAGCCTTTCTCCAACCTGCTGTCCCCCAGATGTTTGGAATTACAAACTTCTATCAGTCCCAGGCCGCATGGGCAGAGGTCAGTCATTATAGGAGTGGTTCTCCAAACTGTGGAAGGCTTGCCTAGGATGTCTTGATCTGTGATGGGTCGTTCGCACATGCAAGCTGTCATTTGCGGCTGCCATGGCCAAGTGAGGAATGTGCATGTGTGAACCAGCACTTCAGCTCAGCACTAGTGTTGGGGGTTGGCATCACTGGGTGCCAGTTGAAGCCCACACTCCACCAGAGATTCCCCCTGCCAACGCCATTTCTCTTCCTCCTCCTTGCTGTCACTTCCTGATCACTGTTGTCCTCTCTAAGCAAGTGAATGGTGGCGAGAGAGAGAGAGAGATGAGAAGGAGCAGTAGCCTTCGTTCAACCTCTCTCTCTCTCTCTCCCTCTCTGCCCAGCTGTGAAGATTGGGTTCAAACAGGGAGGGCAAGCAAATGGCAGGGGGGGCAGCTGTGAAGAGGAGAAGGAGGGCCCTCTTAGGGAAAGGACCCCACACAGGGTATCTTGCCCAAAGGCCATGTAAAACAGGGGTGCGGAACCCCTTTCAGCCCAAGGGCCAAATTCCATTTTGGTGGAGCTCTCGGGGGCCGCATTCCAATAGTAGGCGGGGCCAAGGCAAAAGGGTGTGTGGCCAGACCGTACAATATTATAGCTTAAAGCTCTTACTTCCGGTTGCTAAGCCTAAGGCATTTCAGCATTTTAGAATGGGTGTGAAAATAAGTAAAAGCCAGGAAACCACCAAATGACCAGTGTTTGAGGGGGGAAAGGGGCCTGGGTCTGGGGAAGGGGGTATGGTATTCTTGAAAGGGTTGGACTAGTCCCCCAGGTGGGCCGGATTTGGTCCCCAGGCCTCATGTTCTGCACCCGTGCCCTAAAAGCTAGCCTTTTCTTGGGTGCCTGTATTAGTAAAACAGCTAATGAATTGTTACCTGCCTTGAACCTGGGGACATGGCAGGCTGTAAGTCTGAATGAATCTTTATTAAAAGCAGGCAGGATGGTCCCACGCATGGCTACCCCCCACCCCTTGTTTTCTTACGACGAGGGGAAAACAGAATTAAGCGGCTTAATAATATCAAATGCGCGGCACGCCAAGTATGAGAAAACGACGTGTCCAGTTTCATCAGCTTTTGGTGGTGCCTGAAGTGCTGTTGTAAAATCTATTGCAATTACACGGTGTGGGCAACTTTCGATGGCAAACTGGGGTGGAGGCAGGGTGGAGGCAGGAGATCAACAGCGGGTCAATACTGGCAGACGAGGGTGGTTGCTTCCAAGGTCACCTTATGTGTTCTGTACTGTGGACACAATTCTTTGCAAGCTGGAGGGAGGGGGCACTCTTGTAAATATGCCAAATAGGCCTTCGTGGTCCTATGTCTGATTGGGTCAGACCTTTGGTCCATCTAGCCCAGTATTGTTAACCATGACTAATTTCGGCTCTCTAGGGTTTGGGGCAGGACTAGTGTAGAGTCGCTTTCGACATGGGCGCTAATAGTCTGCAGGCCAAAGACACTGTTCCTTGACTCCCACTATGTCAGTCCTCCAGAAGCTGTATTAAGGTTACTTTCCTTCAACACAACTGAGGACTTTTGGCCCTCGCTTCCTCACACCCGCCACTGCTGAATGACTTTAGCTTCTTGTCCTCAGGTCCCAAGAGCCAGTGTGGTGTAGTGGCTAAAGTGTTGGTCTGGGGGTTGGGAGATCTGGGTTCTAGTCCTCACCCAGCCATGGAAACCCACTGGGTGACTTCGGGCCAGTCACACCCTCTCAGCCCAACCTACCTCACAGGGTTGTTGTTGTGAGGATAAAAAGGAGAGGAGGAGGATTATGTATGCCGCCTTGGGTTCCTTAGAGGAAAAAAGGCGGGATATAAATGCAATAATAAATAAATAAAGTCTGACCCCCCTTCCCTCTTCCCCCACATTTTAAAGCCTGGCTTTTCCTAAGGCCTCTGATTTTCCTCCTCCTCTGCCTCCTCAGAGCGTTTGCCACCACCTCTACTGCCGTCAGTATGGCCACGCTGAGAGTGGGCTGGACTCACAGAGCCGAAGGCGCGCCCTCCACTTCTGCCTTTGTGTTTTTCTCCCTGCGTGCCCATGCGGTGCAGAGCTACATGGGAACTCAACCACCTCCAGCTCCCGGCCAGGACACGGAAACATACTATTTGGCTGTTAAAGCCTGAGCTTTGAACTTCTTTGAAGTTTCAAAATTTTCTGCCTTACACTACCATATTCTTATATAAGATGCTTTCTTAGTCCTGCTTGGAAACGTGTGGATTGAACCTGGGAACTTCCAGTATTCAAAGCAGGTGCTCTGCTGCTGAGCTGCAGACCCTGCTAAATCTCTAAAGAAGCAATTCCAGGGGCCTCCTGTCAGTGTGCCCCTGCTTGAGATGTGGGCCCAAACGTGCCTACCTTTGATAACCAGTCCTTTTTCAGACCCCCAGTTCCAATTCTTGCACTGGCTCAGTGTGATCATAGAATTGTGGAGTACACACAAATCTAGTTGTATATATCCAGCGCTTCATTTGAGGCTTAGAACTGGTATTTCTGTTCATGGTCTCTGCCTCAGAATCTATGGAGCAGTTAAATGTTAGGGATGTTTGAAATCTCTTGTGAATAATAATAATAATAATAATAATAATAATACTTTATTTATTTATTACCTGCCTCTCTCTCTGGATCGAGGCAGGGAACAACATGAAACACAAAAATACTATAAAATACATAAAACAGAGGCAGTAATGGGCTGGATGAGGAAAAACCAACTGAAGCTGAATCCAGACGAAACAGAGGTGCTTGCTGTCAAGGGCTCTGACCTAGGTTTGGAGGTGTGTCAACCGGTTCTGGATGGGGCTACACTCCCCCTGAAAGACTGTGTTCACAGTTTGGATGCGACGGCCAGGAGTGCCTACTATCAGCTTCGGCTGATACGCCAGCTGCGCCCCTTCTTAGAGTCAGAAGACGTAAAGACAGTAGTGCACGCGCTGGTAACCTCAAGGCTTGACTTCTGCAATGCGCTCTACGTAGGGCTACCATTGTACCTAGTTCGGAAACTTCAACTAGTTCAAAATATGGCAGCCAGGTTGGTCACTGGTACATCTAGGGGTGAGCATATTACCCCAACATTAAAATCACTCCACTGGCTGCCAATTAGTTCCCGGGCAAAGTACAAAGTGTTGGTCATTACCTTTAAAGCCCTAAATGGTTTGGGTCCAGGTTACCTGCGGGATCGCCTTCTCCCATATAGTCCGCCCCGCACACTCAGGTCCTCTGGGGTGAACTTATTTCAGTCAACTAAAACTAGGCTGACATCAGTTTCCCAGAGGACCTTTTCTTCTGTCGCCCCCAGATTGTGGAATGGCCTGCCGGAGGAGATTTGTAAAATTAACTCTCTGTGTGATTTTAAGGCAGCTTTAAAGACTAGCCTTTTCCGGCAGGCCTATCCAGATCAATGTTAAATTATGAATTTTTAAGATGTATTGATTCTTGTTCTAATGTTGTTCCCTGCCTCGATCCAAAGGGAGAGGCGGGTAAGAAATAAATTATTATTATTATTATTATTTAAAACTAATACATTATTAAGATAACCGCCAGACATCTTAAAATTCGACTGGGTAGGCCTGTCGGGAGAGATCTGTCTTCATAGCTATTTTAAATCCTGAAAGACTGTTAAGTTGGTGAATCTCTCCTGGCAGGCCATTCCATAGTCTGGGAGTGGCAGAAGAGAAGGTCCTCTGGGTAATGGTTGTCAGCTTAGTTTTCGCTGACTGAAGTAAATTCTTCCCAGAGGACCTGAGTGTGTGGGGCGGATTGTACAGGAGAAGGCGATCCCGCAGGTAACCTGGACCCAAACTATGTAGGGCTCTAAAGGTAATAACTAACACTTCATACTTCACCCGGAAAATAATTGGCAGCCAGTGAAGTGATTTTAAAATTGGTGTAATATGGTCACCCCTTGGTGTGCAGGTTTAGGTTCTAGAGCTGCACAAACTCTGGGTGGTGGATCCGCTCCAGGTTTCAGTCAGAACTCTAAAGGAACTATCCCAAGGTGCAAACCAATCAGAGTTCTGTCTGGTTCTGACTGAAACCCGGAGTGGATTCACCGACATCGGAGCCACCAGCCTCCACTGCTATAAATCAAAAATAAAATCAGGCTTTTGCATTGAGTTGTGCAATTAGAATTCCGGGTGTCCTGAAAACTAGCCCCCCCCCGCCCCCACTTGCAGAATGTGTGTGCGCTCAACTGCATCACACATCTGGCTCTGGCACTACCCTTGGTTTCTGCTGTGGGATGCCGTTAGCTCCCAGTTGGGCCTGAGACGCAGTTAGCTAAATAGCATTGCAAGTCTATTGCATGCGACTGACAATTCTGATTAGTGCTAATGTGTGGGGAGCAGTGCCAGGGAGATGTAGACCGGAGAAGCTGGCAGGAAGCTGCCTTTGGAACGGGGGAAAAGAATTTTCTAATAATCTCTTCATTAGGTTTGAAATCTCCCTATGTAACGGCACTGTTGACGAGCAACAGGATTTGCTTGCCAGAGGGTTTGGACGAAAACGAAAACACTTCAGAACGACTTCCTTCGAAATCATGGGTGGGGAAGCCATAGCGCTCCAGGTGTTGTGGGACTTTACCTCCCATCAACCCCAGCTAGCATGGCCAGTGTTCAGGGATGATGGGAGTTGTAGTCAGCATTTGGAGGGCCACAGGTTCCCTGGCCCCCCGGTCTAGATTTAGGGTGGATGAGGCACTCTTTGAGTTGAAGAACTTTTTGTAGGATCTAAACATGCATAGGATTGCATCCTAAAACACTCCAGCATCTGCCCCCAAACCAGGGAATATGCCCCACACACTCAGGTCCTCTGGGAAAAATCTACTTCAGCTAGCAAAAACTAGATTAACAACTGTTACCCAGAGGACCTTCTCTTCTGCTGCTCCCAGACTGCGGAATGGCCTGCCGGAAGAGACTCGTCAACTTAACAGTCCACTAGCATTCAAGAAAGCTATAAAGACTGATCTCTTCTGGCAGTCCTATACAGTGGAATTTTAAGATGTTTTTAGAATGTTTTAGGATGTTTTTAACAATGTATATTATGTTTTAATTCAGTTTTATGTATTTTATTGTGTATTGTTGTTGCCCGCCTCGATTGGAGTGGAGAGGCGGGTAAGAAATTATTGTTGTTGTTGTTGTTATTATTATTATCATCATCATCATCATCATCATCCTCTGTACGTTGCTCTTGATCCAATAGAAACAAATGGCAAGAGATTCGATTTAAGAGCTGACCTATATGTAAAGAAGTATCACATGGTACAGCACTCTCAGGGTTGTACCACTTCATAATGAAGTATGTGAAGGGGAAACACACACATAATTTCCCCCGCACATGGAAAGGCAGCATATCAGCGTAGTGGAGGCTGGTGGTATCTTTTTCATCGGGGCGGTGAATCCCCTCTGGGTGATTCCCCTCAGTCAGAACTCTAAAGGAGCTATCCAAAGTGCTGAACCCAATCCCCAAAATGGGTGTCAATGCAAAATGAACTCAAGGGTGGCTGCAGAGGGTGAAAGGAAGTTCAGAAAGTGGTTGTGTGAACCAAGCTTTGGGGAAAGCCTTTGTACATTTGAGGAGGTGCAAATGCACCAGAACAAAAGTGTTGCATTGCAAGCAACGGTGTCTCTCTCCCCCCTCCACCCCACCCCGCAGTGGGTCGGCCCTGCAGTTTTGAAGCTGTGCTCGAACCGAGTCCGCTATTTCCTTTTCCACATCCCAGTCCAGCAGTTCTTGATCCCTTTGTCGAGGTCAACTCAGTCCGTGAGAACTCTCTGAGCGCTCTCCGTGGCAGGAAGTGACTGGTGAAGGCTCCCCTTTGCACAGCTGTTATGACGCTGAGGCTCCGGCAGCCGGAGGCAGGGTCTGAGCAATGAAACCTTGAAGCCACTTCTGGCGGCTGGAATCTGTGCCTGTGAGGGGAGGGGAAGGGGGCTTGCTTCTGATTGGCCCATCTGCGAACGCTGGACTGCAACGGCAACACAAAGCCCTTGACTTGGTACAGTTGCCCTCGCTTCGTCCCCAGAGAACACAAACAAATGCTGGCGACTTGCCCGTTTGCAGACAAGTCCTGGGAAAGTAACTCCCAACTGACTAGGTAGGCCAGCCTTTCCCAACTTTGTGCCCTCTGGATGTGTTGGACTGCAACTCCCATCATCCCCAGCCAGCATGTTGCCAACAATTAAGTAGCAGCCACTCTCCAGGATCTCAGATTTGACTAGACCTACCTGGAGATGCCGGGGATTGAACCTGGGACCTTCTGCATGCAAAGCAGCTGCGCTACCACTGAGCCACAGTGGTTACGCAGAGAAAAAGGTGAGCATAGAACAGCCTTGCTCAACCTGGCGCCCTCCAGATGTGTCGGATTGCAAATCTCATCAGCATTGCTTGCTGGGGGATTATGGGAGTGGCAGTCCAACAGGGCTGAGGTTCTGCATCCTTGGTGTAAAGAGTAGACCTTGTTTCTAGTGCTTCTAGTGCATCCCTTTAAAAAAAGAAAGAAAGAAAGAAACAGACCATTTAACTCAATCACTATCAATATATTTATCACTCTAAACCAGAGAGAAAATGGTGTTTGGCATAGATTTTATTTATTTATTTATTTATTACATTTATATCCCACCTTTTTTCCTCCCAGGAACCCAAGATGGCGTATATAATCCTCCTCCTCTCCATTTCAACCTCACAATAACCCTGTGAGGTAGGCTGGACTGAGAGTCTGTGACTGTCCCAAAGTAAACTAGTGGATTTCCATGGCTGAGTGTGGACTAGAACCCGGATCTCCCGACTCTCAGTCCAACATTCTAGCCACTACACCACACTGGCTTGCACCGTGCATCTAGCTTGCCCCTCAGTTGGCCCTAAGAAAAGCATTACACTCTTAGGGCTGCATGTATTTTACTTTACAGTCCTCTATTTTACAGGGGCCAGTCCTCTGTTTGAAGGACCGTCCTGTTCAAGGACCTTCTCGGTAATGGCCGCACTGTCTGGAATGCTCTTCAACATGTGGTCTAATAGGTGGAGAGCTTTAGACACCTCTTGGAGATGTATCTATTTACCCAAGCCTTTCCTGACATAATTGCACTACTCTGTTTTACAGCTCGTAGAATGTTTGACTGTATTTATTATTTTATACTGTTTTTATATTGGGTTTTATGTTGAGTTTTATGTATTTTTATGGAAACCACTTAGAAGTCTTAGGGTATCAAGCAGTATACAAGGAGTTTAAATAAATACCTAAACAAATAAGACTGGTTTAAAGGGAAAACTGGGGCCTTCAAGTCGCCCATCAACACCTAGTCCCTGCTAGAGATGTGAAGGCCCAGAAAAAACCTGAAAAATTCGGAACCCCCCCCCCCCGTTTTTTTTTCCTGTTTTTTTCCGAAGCCTCTTTTGGGTTTTTTTCTGAAAAATTGGAAAAATTGAAAAAAATGAAGAAAAAATGGATTACGGGATGTTTTATTTTAGCATGATGAATAAAATGTTTAAGACAAGGTGTTCAGATATTTACTTCTCGAATTGATTTCTAAAAACTGTACAGTATCAGATTATTAGAATGTCTGTGCACCAAGGACAAGCAAGTCCTAGGTTGCAAACTGAGACTACAACTCCCAAATGCAAGAGCAAGATGCATTTCTGCCTCTAGGGGGCAGCACTGCCATTGAAGCAGAGACTGAAGCTAATACTGATAGCTATAGGTCAGAAAATGAGATTGATTAAAATTCATGGTTCCCCTTTTTGCTCAGTTCTTTTCATGGGAATGGGTGCTTTATGTCTTGACACTGGAGGACTAGCAGAAACATACGTAAATAATTTTCTTTGTTACTAATGTTGGTGGTTTCTTCAGTTGTTGTTTTTTAAAATTGTTTTTTGCCTGCTCCTCATAAACTGGCAAAACCAAAGAGGTTCCTTACAGTTCAGCTGTTCCTAACAGTTCAGGAGCTTGCAGCTCCATTTGTTACCAAAAAAATGTAAAAAACTAAATTAAATTTGTAATAATTCTTTGAATACACTGTACTTTTAATATACCAAATGTAATAATTGTATGCCAAACCAACTTGGAAATAATTACATTTTATGTTACTAAAGTAACAAACTGACTTTCAGTCTGTAAAAAGTGCTAATATTGCATTATTTCAATTTTTCCAAAAATTTCCATTTTTTCCGAAAAAACCCAGAAAAAACCCGGGTTTTTCCCCCATTGCTTCAAAATTTTCAGAAATTTTACATCTCTAGCCCCTGTACAGCAGCCAGAGCGGGCGCATGGCTCACAGTCTTCCACACTAGGATGAGATGTATTGCAATTATATTTACAAATATAACTAATCCGTGTCTAAATTTGCATCTATACATGTTAGTATATGCAAATCTGCATCACCTGTTGTTGTTGTTCTTTTTGGGTGATTTCTTTCTTGTTTTGGGGGACTGTGCTTCAATAGCCACCTTATCTGTGCTACTGTTTCTTTAAGGAACACCTGGTGCATTCGTTCTGTGCCGTCCACTAGAGGCAGGTTACAGGGCGGTGGTAGAATTTCCTCTGGTGGACGAACCCAGATAAGCCTGGTGAGATGCTCATTTATTCCCAAGTGTACATTTATGTGGAAGCTGGGGATGGAGTTAAGAAGGAGAAGTGAAAGATTTCCAGATTTTCCAGATCTTGCAAAGACTGTTTAAGTCTCAATTCTCCAAAGACCCTCGAAGCCTCTGTCCACTGAAGCCTCAGTCCCCCCCAGTCCTGGGAGCAGTGGTGTAGTGGAACCTGGTCTCACAGGGATGCAGCACCCACACATTTTGATGAACAGGGATGCTGACACCATCTGACGCCAACGCCACCCACCCCTGAATGCCCTGTTCCCTCTTGAGCTTAGCTGCAATCCCCACAGTACTGGTGTGTGTGTATGTGTGTGTAGGGGGTGGGGGGAGAAATTAGGGTGACCTGTATCTTTAACAGTTGCATTGAAAAGGGAATTTCAGCTGGTGTCATTTGTCTGCATTCAGCACCTGGTAAAATTCCCTCTTCATCACAATAGTGAAAGCTGCAGGAGCCCTACCTAGAGTAGCCAGATACAAAAGAGAGTAGGGCTCCTGCAGCTTTTAACTGTTGTGATGAAGAGGGGATTTCACCAGGTGCTGCATGCAGACAAATGACACCTGTTGAAATTCCCTTTTTTCTACAAAACTGTTAAAGATACAGGAGCCCTGTCTTCCTTTCCATATGGTCACCCTAATTAGGAGGCACTAAGTTGGGGCAAGGGTGCCTTAGAGGTTTAGTTGAAGCCCAGATTTCTACTCCCAAGATTATCCAAATCTTGTTTTGCATAAATGCTGCCCGTTTTGGAATCCAGACAACCAGATCCTTCTCCCCCACACCAGGTTGGGGAAGGGTGTCTTAGAATCCACATCTGGAGAAGTCAGGCTGCGGCAGGAGTTTTATAAGAAATAAGTGCTGATAAGAAATAAGCGCTAAGGTTGACTTTAAGCCTTGGTATAAATGAAGACCTAGGCCATAGCTAGACCTAAGGTTTATCCCTGGATCGTCCAGGGGTCAAACCTGTTCATCTAGGTGACACACAGGGGATCCAGTGCTCAAGCAGGGGCGAACCCTGGATGATCCCAGGATAAACCTTAGGTCTAGCTGTGGCCCTAGTGTTGCAGATCCAAGCATTATAAGTATGAATCCTGGTTTCTCCAGAACCTGAAGAAATGCCTTTTTAATTGGGTGTGGGAGAGTGCTCTCAGATGGAGGGAAGTGGCGTTTTTTTCATGCAACATTCTGCAGAAGTTGAATGGATTTCAAGGAATCCGCCTTCTCTGTGGTATCTATCCCAGCAGTTTTTGCAAACAGTCTATTCCCCAGGGGGGAAAAAACCCATGGGGCTTGCGCACAATGAAAACTCAGCCTGTCTTAAGATGTTCCTTCAGTAAACATTCTCCTACTGCATTATCTCTGTGCATAGCATACACTGTCAGTGGAACCAGGCGTAGTCCTACGTAGAGTATTGAAATCAAAGGTAAGAACATAAGATCAGCCATGCTGGATCAGACCAAGGGTCCATCCAGTCCAGCACTCTGTTCACACAATGGCCAATGAGCTGTTGACCAGGGATCCGGTGCAACAGCACCCTCCCACCCATGATCCCCTGCAAGTAATGTATATAGGCTTACTGCCTATGATACTGGAGGTAGCACATAACCATCAGGACTAGTAGCCATCGATAGCCTTCTCCTCTAGGAATCTATCCAGCCCCCTTTTAAAACCATCTAAATTGGTGGCCATCACTATATTTTGTGGTAGTGAATCCCATAGCTTAACTATGCACTGTGTGAAGAAGTACTTTCTTTTGTCTGTCCTGAATCTCCCATCAATCGGCTTTATGAGATGACCCCGGGTTCTAGTACTATGAGTGAGGGAGAAAAATGCCGTCCTATCCATATTCTCCACACCATGCATAATTTTGTACACCTCTGCCATGTCTCCTCTTACCCAGCTCTGCTCCAAAATAAACTATCCCACCTGTTATAGGGGAGATGCTCCAGCCTTGTTAAAATTTTCTGCACTTTTTCCAGCTACACAGTATGGTGACCAGAACTGTATACAGTATTCCAAGTGTGGTTGCACCATAGATTTATATAAAGGCAGTATGATATTAGCAGTTTCATTCTCAATTCCTTTTCTAATTATGCCTGGCACAGAATTTGTCTCTCTTTTCTTTACAGCAGTTGCACACTGGGTTGACATTTTCATCAAGTTGTCCACCACAACCCCAAGATCTCAGTTTTGGTCGGTCACTGCTAGCTCAGATTGCATCAGGTTATACTTCAAGTTGGGATTTTTTTTTACCCCAAAGTGCATCACTTTATAGTTGCTTACATTGAGCTGCATTTGCCATTTAGATGCCCAGTTTGGAGAGGTCCTTTAGGAGCTCTTCACAATCCGTTTTTGCTTTAGCCATCTTAAATAATTTGATGTCATCGGTGGCAAACTTGGTCACTTCACTGCTCACCTCTAATTCCAAGTTATTTATTAACAGGTTGAAAAGAATTGGTCCCAATACAGATCCCTGTGGGACTCCTCCATTCATAATCCTCCATTAGGAGAATTTGCCATATTAGTCTTACTCTGTGCTTTCTTTTCTTTAACTAGTTACTGATCCATAAAAGGACCTCTCCTTTTATTCCATGACTGCTAAGTTTGATTAGGAGTCTTTACTGAGGGACTTTGGGCTTTGCTAGACCTACTGGGTGTTCCGTCGTTGAGGAGCAGTGAAAGCGGATTTTCCCGTTCAGCCGTGACGCCTCATGATCCACACCTTCCTTAGATTTGTGGTGGAAGTTTGCGCCGGTTGTGCTGCTGCCGCTTCGAGCACGGTTGCGCAGCCACACCGGCCTGATTTCCGTGGGGGTTTTTTTTCGCTCGCCGCACAGTTTGCACAAGTCCGAAAGACCGCAAACAGCGTAGATCGCTTGTGCAGCCGTCAGCGATGCCGCCGCGGCACCGGCAGTGCCAGTGCCAGCTGAAGTGCTGCTGCTGCTGCTGCTGCTGCTGCGTACAAGCCCCCTCAGGCACCAGCGAGTGCCAGTGTTGAGGGTCAACATTGATGCGGTCACTTCCTGATGGGGGTCGTGGCGGGTGTAATATGACCCGAGGTCAGTCGTCTGCATGGGCACTCTGTGCCTACATCTCCCATCATGCCTCTGCAGTGTCGGTGGCGATGACCGCCTCTGTGCCCTCCCCCCCATCCCACGGACCCAACCCACATCTGGGCGTAGGCATGGCAGCAGGCCAGAAACAGCTGTGCCCTCTTCCAGCCGCGTACCCACACCAACAGGCACACAGCCCTTCATGCCTGGACTGTCCCCCTCAGTCCCCGCTAGCCTTTACATCTTCAGCGCAGCGTACAGCACCGCCATTATGCGGCCGCTGTGGCTGTCCACCGCGAGGAGTCACCAACTTCCCATTACTGTGGGATGCCGGCCTTTCCGAAAAGTGACCCACGCAGAGGTTGAACTAGAAAAAACAGGCGCACATCCCCCACCCATCCCCAGCAGCACACCAGCCACTTTTCCGTTCCTCCGTTCCTGCGCAAACTGTCACTGTGGGAATAATAAAAAAAGCCGCTCAGCTGCGCTGCCCCAGCTGCGGGCTGGGCGCAAATGGCAGAGGCGGCTTGACCGAAGCCGCTGGCCACTCCCCTTAGCACGCCTTTTCCTGCCCAGTGCGGACCGCAGTGACCTCACATCCTCCCACACCTACTCCAAATTAGCGCGGGCCGGCAGGAAAAGGCGCACCAGAACTCACTTTTTTAAAGACGGGATAAAGAGGCTTCACCGCAGGATAACGACGGATCCTGGTGAACGTCATCTGGAAGCCTCGACACGACTGCGGAAGGTAACGCGCGCTACAGCCTCGTCTAGTAACGCCCTTTGTCAAAAGCCTTTTCGAAGTCTAAGTAAACAATGTCCACCAGATCGCCCCTGTCTGCATGTCTGTTATCACTCTCTAAGACTGAGGCAGATCTATAAATGTTGTATATTTTGGTTCAAATACCAGCAATTCCATATTTGAGTTTTTTGAGAACTCTAGGATGGACCTGATACAAAAGAGAGCAGGGCTCCTGTGGCTTGAACTGTTGTGATGAAGAGGGCATTTCACCAGATGCTGCATGCATACAAATGACACCTGGTGAAATTCCTTTTTTCTAAACAACTGTTAAAAGATACAGGAGCCCTGTCCTCCTTTCTATATGGTCACCCTAGTTAACCATCTCCAAGCATGTTGGAAGTTCAACGTTGTTGTTTCTAGAAGCGGAACTCTCATCAGAGTCCCAGATGTTGGTTTAACTGCAGCTCCAAACTTGACTTCCCTGACATTGCAGCCAGGGAAGTCGAATACTGAAAACGGAACATATTTTGCAAAAGATGTTTGATGGCTGTGGTCAACTACAGCAGTCAATTCATTGCATTAGTGCAGTTCGTTCAGTTACATGGCTTTAAATAAGTTTGCATTATGAAGGATTTCCTGTAGTCTAAATGAGTTGAGGGTTGTGGGTGTGTGGAGGAGAGACCTCAATACTCTGTACAGTAGTTCTTCCTCCCAATGTTTAGAAGAATCAGAATTATGCAAATGAGGCGCTGTCTCTTCATTTGCAGAATTCATCCAGTTCATGGAATTGGAGTTTCTTTCCCGGTGTGCAATTATTTGTTTCTTTCCCCCCTTTTTTTTGGTAAGTGCAGATTATCTATGGAGCCCTGAAGAGGTTTGATATTACAGTGGATGCCGCCTGCTTTCTCTACATTGCTTTGGCAGTTCTTTTAAACACCATTGTCATATTCGCAAATCCATTCTTGAACTGAACTGCAGCTTGACTCTTTGCTCTTCTCCTTGGCCCGGGTATCCTGGCTGTTTTGCCTCTCATAGTTGCGTGAGAAGGAGGAAATGAAAGCTTGTTGGAGGTTTCCTGTGAAGAAGGCTGGTTGGGCTCCTAGTTTCGGTTCCCAATCTTCATGTGATCCATCCTTCCCCAACCTGGTACCTGCCAGATGTTTTGGACTTCAGCTCCCATTAGCCCCAGCCAGCATGGCTAATGGTCAAGAGTTCTGGGAGTTGTAGTCCAAAACATCTGGAGGGCACTGGGTTGAGGGTGGCTGCATTCCCTTTCTGTCCTCTCCACAAACCTTTGTAGCACATGGTGTGTGTACAAGTGTGTGTGTCAGTGAAGGTGCTAGCAGGGCTGCCCCTACAATCAGGGCGGCGATCTTAGGGATAGGGATCAGTCACAAGCTATTGGACAGGGTTGTGTGTGCCACATGGCTTGCCCTCAGCCCCCTTAGTTATCCTTCTGCCTTCTGGTGCAGTGGAGGCTACTCTTCCATGGACAGCGTCCAAATATGTTCTGCACATGGACAGGGGGAAGTCACCATTTTGCCCTTTGCCTCTGGCAGCAAAATGTCTTGAGCCAGACATGTTAAAACCATGTGGCCTAGGGGACTCCTCTAGTTGTCATCAGGTTTTCACTCAGGCTCCTGAATGGAAGGAAGGGCCTTCAAGTAGGCATCCATGAGAATTTCGTTTTCGCTCACAAAACACGCAACCCCCCCTTCCGAAGTGCTGAGCATCAGCATGTGTCTGCTGCAAATATTCGTAAATTGTTGAATGCCTGCTTGCATTCAGGCTCCTTCCTGATTTCCAGTTCACTTCGTACAAATTTCCTAACTTGCACAAATTTCCTCCATGGAATGAATCAACCTCGCATTAGTCTGTGGAAGAAAGTAGCCCGATTTTGGAGAACCGTGCGCAAATTTCCTGTTCGATCGTTGCTTGATTTGCGCAGGTTTCCTGTTCACCCAGAGCGAACAGTGATCACAAACGGGTGAGCATGAGACAATGTTTCCTTGTGAACTCAAACGTTGCTCTTTCGCCCTTCCCTACCCTCAAGCTTCTTTGCCTCTTCTTGATGATGGAAGGCAGCATAGCTAAACATGGTGCTAGGACCAGGTGGGAAGGGAAAGGCCTTCCTGGAATCACTTCTTAATGAATCTGCATAATGTCGGCATCTCCAATTTAGGCTTCAGCAACCTGTGAAGGCCCATCTCTCCCTCCTGGCAATGGGGCAAGTGTGGATGCTTGTAAACATCAAGCCAGGTCATATTTCAAATGTGAGCCTGTCACAGTTACAGCCCATGATGAGACGAACACATGATAGCTTAATCATTGATTGAGTTCCAACAACAAGATAACCAATGGTGGTTTAAATAGTCAATGGTTGGTTATTTAACCCACCATGGGTTATCGTATTGTGTGGAGGGAGGTTTTTTTAACCAATGGTTGATTTTTTTGGTAGAAATAACCAATGCAAATAACCAATGCTGTGCAGAGTTGGCTATTTGAACCACCATTGGTTAATAGTAAACTTAACACTGATCTTAATCCACACCACGGTTGATTATTATCATGTTGTGTGGGGAGTGCTCCCTAGATAAACAACTGTTGAATTGGTTATTACTCTGCCATTGACTATTGTGTTGTCTGAACGCAAAGTGCCTCTGAGTATGTGCAGACTGCTTCTTTTGTTAAAAAAGAAAAAAAGGTAAGAAGGCACCAAAAATGCCTCCCCCACTGGCTTTCACCCTTTTTTTTCTGACTACTGAAAAGGAGGAGGATATTTTGGCTCAAAATGCCCAAAGGGCCACTTGAATGGAATCAACCCTGCTGTACTAAAATGGTTGCTTCTCGTGACCTTGTCGTCGTTTTATGTGAGGCTTTTTTGAGCCGCTTTTTCCTTCTCCTTCCAAAACAAACAGGCTGTTTCTAAGGACTCCCTCCCGTCCCTCACCCCCAGAGAACAGTTTGCCCACCCCCACCCCCTTGGCCTCTGCTTGCTGCCAGTAGATGTTCTGTGATAGAAATGATAAATTGCTTTACACAGGCAAAAATAGCCAATGGTGGAGTGTCCGATGGGTCACAGAGCTGGCAGCAGAAGCCTGCCTGCGTATATCAAAGCACGTATTAATTTCCACCACCCCCTCCACTCCACTGTGGCTGCCTTACATGGTTTTGGTGGGTTTCCCCTTCTGCCTTAGTCAGCCGCTGGGACGTTTCTTCTCTCTCCTCCTCACACCGGCTTGGGAGCTCTGACGGATACAGGCCCTCCACCACCACACGAGTTAGTTCCGGAGAAGTAGCCCAACTTTTGAGAAGTGTCAAAAGTGCTGCAGGCACGAAAGGATTTAGTGATGTTGCTAGCAAGTTCCTGGAGCACGACCGGGCCCTGGCTATTGATACTGTTTCCCTCCTGGACTGAAAGGGTGAAACTGGAAGGCTTTTGTGGACACTGAGGTCCCCAGACCTCTCGGCTCATGGCAGAGATTGTTCAAGTCCAGCGGGCACATATGCGAAGCCCCATCCTGAGGTAAGGGCTGGATCCCTGGGAACCCTCATTTTCCTTGGCTGACTTCTGCGTTGGAGTTGATGTACCTGGTGTCCCAGTACCTGAGGTTTTGTTGTCGCCCTTGTATGATCCTGGTTCTGGCTTTAGACTAGGCGACCTTTTCAGAGACCGGGTTTTCTTTGCGCCAGAGTCTTTCATGAAGAATGTGCTCAAACTTCTTCCTTCCTACACTTGCATCTGTATTTACCTCAGTGATTGTTCAGAATTTCTGTGGTACTTTCAGAGGCAATGAAGAGTCTTGGGACACCTTCCAGCAGCCTTCCCAAATGTAGCACCCTCCAGGTGTTTTGGATTTCAACCCCTATCAGCCCCCAGTCAGCATGGCCAATTCAGGAATGCTGGGAGTTGTAGTCCCAAACATCTGGAGGGTATCAGATTGGAAAAAGCTGCTGCCTTACAGACTAAGGGTAGTATCCACTGATAGTCTTACTTAGAGTAGATCCATTGAAAAGAATGGGACATAAATTAGTCATGAATAACTTGTCCCATCCATTACCGTAACAGATTTAGCGTGCATGGCATGTGCCTTCAGCAGTGGCAGCCCAAGATTTTGAAGGGCTCTTTGGCAAGGAGCTCTTAGTGGGGCGCATGCTCCCCAAATAGGCCCGCCACCTGGACATTGTCACCACTGCCTCTACCAGCCTTCCCCAACATGGTACCCTCCATATATTTTGGACTTCAACTCCCATCAGCGCCAGCCAGCAATGGTCAGATATGTTGGGAGTTGTAGTCCAAAAACCTCTGGTTTGGGGAAGGCTGGCCTCTACGCTCACCTTTTCCCTCTGGGATCAATCTGCCCCACTGCTCAGAAGAGGAGTTTGAGGCAAGTCTTGGGACACCTTCCAGCAGCCTTCCCCAATGTAGCACCCTCCAGGTGTTTTGGATTTCAGAACAGGTAGGCTTGGAGAGAGCGTGCAGGTGAACTAGCAGTACCAGCCAGGGAAAAGAGGGGAGAGCATGGCCAGGGGGCTCTGGAGGTCTGCAGTGAGGTGTGGGGCCTGGCAGATGCCCAACAGTGTTTACCTGTTACGCCAGCCTTGGCTTTGGAGGATTAGAGCCCACTTTGGTAGATGCATCTGCCAAAACGGGCTCTGTCCCACAAAAGCTTATGCCACAATACGTCTGGCGAGTCTTTTCTTGAAGGTACCGTAAGACTTGCGTGTTGCTCCTGCAACAGACTATGGCTAGCCCCCTGGAATGTAGCTAACATGGCTAGCCCCTTGGAACATAGCATTGTTTAGGGAGACAAATATTAGACTACAGTCTCCCCCAACATGGCGCCTTCTGGATGCAACACCCATTCCCTGGCTGGGGAGGATGAGGGCGGTAGCCCAGCACATCTGGAGGGAATCACGGTGGGAAAAGCTGTTCTACACTGTTTTATTTTGGGATAACAGCCATAGTGGAGGCACTTGGCAGCTGTGTGATGGCAGCATAACTGTCTAGGCCTATGCTTGGGACACCTGTCCTATTCACGAATGGAGAGGCCACCCCTGAGCATGTCAGCCTGTGGCTTTATGCCCAGGGAGACGGATTACCATTGTTACAAATCAGATGCAGGCCGTAGATCACCTATGTCGGCCTTCCCTAACCAGATGCCCTCCAGATGTGTTAGACTAGTGGTCTTCAACTGGTGGGTTGAGACCCCAAAGTGGGTCATGAGCTCAGTCCAGATGGGTCTCAGCAAAGCTGTTAACACCATGCTGGGCAATTGAGAAATTGTGAAAGCGGGTCCCATGTTGTGGGTTGGGAGTCCAAGGTGGGTCTCAGGTGTGGGTCTCAGGTGTGGACCAGTTGAAGACCACTGTGTTAGACTACAGTTCCCAGCATCCTCCAGCCAGCTGGGAATTGTAGTCCACACTTCTGGAGGGCTCTAGGCTGGGGAAGGCTGATCTATGTTAATAATGTTATTTATTTATTTATTTATTTATTTATTTATTTATTTATTTATTTATTAGAGTTCTAATCTGCCCAGTAAGTAATGTTCTCTGGGTGGATTACAAACAGTTATAGAAGGGGCAAAGGGCACTTATCTTCAAGATAATGTATAGATGTAGGTGTTGCCATCAGCGCTGTGAAATTATTGATCTTGTGCACAGACAAATAGCTGACTATATAGTTTTAAATTTAATTTCAAATTTAAGTTTTATTTTAATTTCAGAAGTTTTTGCTTTTAAAAAAAGGACTTAAAATAGGTAGTACAATTTTTTTAATAGATAAAGAAATGGAAAAGGGAATCCAAATAAAACTGCAGAGTAGTTGCTTCAGGTAGTAATCAATTGCACAACCCTATGTAGGTCTACTCAAAAGATAGCCCAATTGACTTCACTGAGACTTACTTTTGAGTAGACATGCGGATTAGAGTCCTTTATCTAATTGCAAATCATTACCCACTTCAAACACCATATGAAACATTGTGTTGTCCCTGTGTGTTGCTTCATGATTTATAACTTGCTGCCATTAAAAATGGAAACATACAGAAATGATGAGGGCATTTCAGAATTCCAGGGTGCTGCTACGTCTTTGACATTAGGCTCAGTATAATTTACAGAGCGTCTTCCAAGGACAGTTTCTATTTGGAGGTTGCTGCAGAACTGGGGGTTGTCAATAAATGATTTTTTGTTTTTGTTTTTTTCTTCCGAGAACTGTTGTGGGTGATTGTGACTTAAACCAACCTTTCCTATTTATTTATTTATTACATTTTTATACCGCCCAATAGCCGAAGCTCTCTGGGCGGTTCACAAAAATTAAAACCATGAAGTATAAAAACCTTGGGTCTTCCAGTGATGTTGGATTACAACTCCTCTCACCCCAGCCAGCATGGCTAGGGGTCAGGGATGGTGGGAGTTGGAATCCATCAACATCGGAGGACTCAAGGTTGGGAAAGCTGGTTGCCCACTGTGGGAACAGAATACTAGACTAGATGGACCCTTATTCTGATCCACCAGGGCTTTTCTTATATTCTTAAATTCTTAAAGATTGACTTAATTGGACTGGGATGAAATAGAGCCATGATCAACTCCTTCCACCTCTAGCTCCCCTCTCAGGCTCCCGGCTTTGACTGAGGCCATAGCTAGACGGGGCGAAATCCCGGGGTGATCCCAAGGATCATCCCTGTGGTCCACATGATGCACAGGGGATCCCAGGAGCAGGGAGGGATGATCCCTTCCTTGGCCCGGGACCTTGCCCTCCCCTTCGAGCCCGCTTTTTCCATGGTCTTGGGATGATCCCGAGACCATGGAACGTGTGTGCGGGCGTTGCGGTTTGTCCTGGTTCTTAGTGGTTCCTCGCAAGGACCCGGGACCCAGGCATGGGGCACAGAGCTCCTCAGGAGCTCTGTGCCCATTGGGGTGGGGGTGGGGAGCGGGGAAATCAATTTAAATTTTAAAAAAACTCACCTTTTGTGCACAACTGTTCGTGCGTTCTTCTACTTTAACAAAAATAAAAATAAATGGTGGCCACGACATCCTCTCCCTCCAAGGTCGTTGTGCGCCACGTGTAAACAGAGGAGAAGATCTCACGATAAAAATATCGTGAGATCCCCACCCCCTCCATCGCGCTACTCCTGTAGGTCTAGCTGAGGCCTGAGACTTCAGTCTTTACATCTCTGTGCCCAGTAAGGACTGAAAAAAATGGAGAAGCAATTTTCACACAAAGGAGCAAATCATGTGATCAAAATGGGACTATAGTGTGGCAGACTGTGTGATTGAATCCATGCGCACAGAAAGCTAGATGTCAAGGGGAAGGTTTCTAGCCTGACCTTTCCCCGTTACTTGCTAGTTTCTACATGCAGTGTGGTGGTAATGGAGTGATGGTGGTGGTAGTCATCTCCTCCTCTCCCTCTGTAAATACAGTTTTATTTGCCTGGTTGCATTTATATATTGTGTTGTCTAACGCTGTCAAATGATTTTAAAGGCTTTAAGTTGGTGAATAGCCAAATATGAAACAGCTCATTACTTGACCCATGGATGCAAATCTTTGTGTTGATTATCAATGGTGGGGAATTAATGAGGGTAAATGCCCCAGTCAAGTACCGCTTCAGCACAATTTTTTCCCAAAAAATCTGTTTCTTCTTTTTCTTGGAAATATTGACAGTGTCACTATTCCCATCAGTGGCAATGTCACTGAGGGCAAATGAAACTAATTGAGGGCAAATGCATCAAGCATTGCATTGCCCTCACTTTGAACAAGAGCACTGTGTAGCAGCTTGAATGGGGGCCTGTGAGAGGAACACTCCCTCCCCCAATTTTTGCTAAGGCCTACTGTGTTGTTACACCTTTTTCCTGCCAGGGTGGTTTGCTCTTCTGTGTTCAAGTATACTGTGGGACCATGTCATCCTGCTTCCTCCTTTTCCCTTTGATACACGCGTCTCTTGAACTGGGAAGCTTGGACAGGTATTTTCTTGACTGAGATCAGGGGTGGGGAAGTTCAGGCCAAGGGCCGGATTCAGTTTCACAGAAGCTCTCGGGGGCTGCATTCCAGGGATAGGTGGGGTCAGAATGCAAAATAAATAAATAAAAAACCAGCCTACTTAAAGGTGTTACTGGCTGCGTTTCGGACAACGCAATAGTCAACGGTGGGCTAATAATCAACTTGACAGTGGTTTATCTAAGGGGTATTCCCCACACAACATGATAATAATCAACCATGGTGTGGATTAGGATCAACGTTGAGTTGACTATTAGTCCACACTGAGTTGACTCACTCATCCCCTGCCCTCTCTCCTCCCTCAGTCCTCCCGCTAGTATCCCATCAGCTACCCTGCTGGCTGGACTAGAGCGGCAGTCGGAGGTTTGACTGCTCTTGCCTTGCAACTCAGTGGCTGATGAAATAACCAACAGTGCCCTCCACACGACACGATAACCAATGGTGGTTCAAATAGCCGTCTCTGCACAGTGTTGGTTATTTGCTTTGGTTATTTCAGCCAAGTAACCAGCCATTGGTTAAAAAACTTCCGCCACACAACATGATAACCCAAGATGGGTTAAATAAACCAACCATTGACTACTTAAACCACTGTTGGTTATTGTGCTGTCCGAACCCAGTCATTGCCAGCAATTAAGCCTTAGGAGAAGCATTTCAACTTTTTAGAATGGGAAAAAAAATGCAAATGCTGGAAAACCACAAGATGATCAGTGGACAAGGAAAAGAGAAAAGGGGGCATGGGTTTCTGGGGAATCCCTGAGGGCTGGATTGGAACCCTGGGAGGGCCAGATTTGGCCCCCAGGCCTGAGGTTCCCCACCCCTGACTTACTGTAGATCAACTCTGGCAAAGTTTGAGAAAATCTTTGTTTGTATCATGGGGGGGAAATCGAGTTGGCTTCTGTGGCTGTCAGATATTGGATGCTTTTGCAGATGGCACCTTGTGTCAGGATTGCTGGGTGCAGGAAGACGTGGGTGCGAATTCTTGTTTGGAAACTTCATTCTGCTCCTGTGGAAAAGTGAATGGGATATCAATGTTGCGTTGAGAGAGGGAGGGAGAGAGAGAGAGAGGGAGGGAGGGAGAGGGTGTGAGGCAGCAATGCATAAATGTTTTTCTTCAGCTCTCTGGTAGAACAATGTAGCTGATGGTGTTCGTGACTCGTGCCCACACGAGGTGACTGCCACAGAAGTGTGACAAAGTACAGGGACCCTGGTGGGCGTGGGGAAGGAATGAACAGCTCATTATGAACACAAAGAGCTCACTCTCTCTTTCTCTCATTCTCTCTTTCTCCTATTGCAAACATGTATGTTGGATTGATGCTGAGAGCCAACTTTCTGTGGTTACCCTAGTAACACGACTGGGAGGGAGTTTAAGTTGCTATAGTGATGTTTCAAACTTGGGACCTTGCAACACCTTTGGGGTCACTTCCCGTTCTCTCTTCCATAACCAGTATCCCTAGAAATGGGATCCGAGGTGTGGGTGGGATTTCAGCATCGAGGACGTTCGCTTAGTGGAACGTGGCGTTACTTCCCTCGCACCATTTCCCCGTCCTCCAGCCCCGTGCCTTGCTGTGCCTGTGCACTACCATCTGCTAGCAATATTTCCCGGCAGCGGGAAATATTTTGTTTTAAAAACTGTTATGGTCTCTCTCCACACTTTATATAATGCTGAAGACTTCCTTCACTACACATTCCTGAAGAAACCTAATGTATCTTGCTTCAGAAGTCAATGCAGGATGGGCTGCTGTAGAGTTAATGGATACACCAGGTGGAGAAAATTAGGGATGTGCTCCGCTTCTAATCAGACTGGAGAAGCAGTAGCGGAGCGGGGGGCTTCGCCTGCCCTTAAGGCGGAGGTGAAGAGGATTGGGGGGCCGGCGGAGCGTGGCGAAGAGGATCGAGGTGAAGGCGGATCCTTCGCCTCGATCCGGAGCTCCGCCGGAAAGGTAAGTGGGGTTTACCGGGCCCTGCCGCTGTCGCCCATGCGGCGACAGCAGCAGGGCCCGGTAACGCCCCCCGCCCTCCTCTCCCTTACCTGTCTCCGTCTGCGGTCCGTCAGCGTCTCCAATTGAGCCCGTGGTTCAAGCAGGAAGTCTGGGCCGCACTTGCGGCCCAGACTTCCTGGTGGAACCACGGGCTCAATTGAAGACGGCGACGGACCATGGACAGAGGCAGGTAAGGCCCCCCTCCTCCTTACCGGGCTCTGCCGCCGTCGCCGCATGGGCGGCGATGGCGGCAGGGCCCGGTAACCCCCCTTATGGGGGGGGGACCGGAGCTCTGATCCGGATCCGGAGCTCCGAGCGGAGCGGAGTGGGCACAGGCTGAGTGGGGGCGGGGCGGAGCGGGCCGATCCGAAAATGGCGGATCTTAAAGTGAAGCGGAGTGGGGGGTCCGTGCACACCCCTAGAGAAAATCCTTCAGCATTCTCTCTCTCTCTCTCTCTCGTGTGTGTGTGTGTGTGTGTGTGTGTGTGTGTGTGTGTGTGTGTTCTGGTGGTTGTGGCAGAGCTCATGTAGTGTTCCTTGATGTGAGTATAGGGGTGTTACAAATGCACCAGAATTTCCCAGTTTTTCCACTGTGGGAGGATATTAAAGCAAGCTTCATCTATGCTAAGGCTTGATTTATGCATGCCACAGAATGAGGTCGTACAGTCCTGCATAGAGAAGAGGTGTTCTATCTCTTTGGACCGCAGATGAGAGTGTCACATTTTTGAATGCTCACTCATGTAAAACAACAAAACCACCTGCAAGGAGTTGTTGTTGTTGTTGTCGTTGTCATCATCATCATCATCATCATCAATATGCCTAACATTTATAAAGCACTGTATAGACCTGCCCATCTGCATCGAGTCTAAAAGACATGGTAAAGTAGGCAAGAAGAAAACAAGCAAATTCAGGTACCAGTTCTTGAATTTACAAAATCTCAGTAGTATCATCTGTTCCGGACAGATTGGCCTACCTGGGAGTTACTGGGGTGATGGGAATTGTAGTCCAACACATCTGGAGGCCACCAAGTTGGGGAAGTCTGACTAACCATTAGCAAGACTACAAAAAGATGGTCAGTTTGACTGTTGCTACTATATACATATGCATTCAGACAGTACCGGCCTTGTAACGCTGCTGTAAAGTAATAGTTTAAAACAGCCCTGCAAGGCAAGGAGATTTATCCCTTCCAATATTAATACAGTGGGGCTCTCAGCCTCTCTCCCAAGTCACAAAAACTGAATCAGATTAAGGGTGGTGTGTGCACACTTCCCTCCTGCTGCGATGTCGCATACTAAACTAAAATGGGATACATTTTGAAATACATCTGAAATACATTGAAAACTCCCATCACCTTGTGAAGCCTGTGTCCTAAAAGACAACCTAAAAAGATCTTAAGCAAACAAATCTTTAAATTTGAGTGCATGGACAGAATCTCCATGTAAGAAAGAATGCATTTCCTGAAATGTGTGATATATTCCGTCGGTTGAACATCTGATGCAATGTGAGGAGTGTACGTGTTCTACAGTTCAAGTTTAATTCAATCTGTATTTTCTGATATATAGGGATAAAGCAATGTGTGAAGTGACCTGAGAAGAGTAATGTATTTATTTTAATCTACAATAATTTTTTCTTGGCTGCCTTTCAGGAAAAGAAATGCTCAAGGCAACTTACAATAATATTTAAACTCATTGCAGTAAACCAGCCCATAAAAACATCCAGTAGCGTATAAACAGTATAGGTACAGCACATAAAAGCTACAGCAGCTCAGCAGAGATAAGCCAATGCTTCGCTGTAAATGTTCATATTGAAACACAGAGAAGTATATTTCTTGCATGTAGGGTTGCAGAGATAAGAACATGAGCTTTGCCATATTGGATATGATCATTAATACAGAAAGCCCAGCAGTTTGTCTCTGAGGGAGGCTAGCCACATAACTCTGGGAGGTTTATGAGCCGGGAAAGGGGAGGATAACCCACTGTTGTTTATACCAAATATTTAATAAACATAGGGGCATCTACCTTGAAAGATAAAGATAAAGGTGCCATTGCTAACCGTTATTAGGAAGTTTCATTGTTGGTGCCATCTTCCATGATTATTTTATTTTCTCAGCATTTTAACAGTCTATCAGCTGAATTTTAACTTTGCTGTTTTAAATTTGTATTTTAAATCTCTATTAATTTCTGCATCGCTGCTCGATTCTATCCTGGTTGTGTTTTTATATTGTATTTTATATTATGCTTTTATACTGTTTGTTTTATATTTTGAATGCTTGCTATGGTTTTAATTTTTGTAAACCCCCCAGGGGGCTTCAGTTATTGGGTGGTATAAAATGCAATAAATAAATAAATAAATAAATAGATAAATAATCCATTTATTCGTATATGATTACATCAAAATATAGCATTTATTATTATTATTATTATTATTTATTTATTTATTTATTTATTTATTTAGCACCATCAATGTACATGGTGCTGTACAGAGTAAAACAGTAAATAGCAAGACCCTGCCGCATAGGTTTACATTCTAATAAAATCATAATTAAAACGCTGATGCTGCACACCTTCTTGGGAATGAGCCCCATTGAACACAGTGGGACTTACCTCTGAGTAAATGCACATAGGATTGGGTTACCTGCTGTTTTCCTGTTCTCTTTCTAATTGGTTTTATTGGGTGGTGGTTGCTCCAGGTGTTGTTACCAGCTCAAAGCCCTTGGGTTGGAGTATATTGGAAATCTCAATGATTAAATTTTGCTTGCACCTTGCAGAAGCTGCTGGTCTTCCTGCTATGCAAAAGAATTGTGCGTTCAAGGGAAACGGTGCTTTAATTTGTACAGTTACGTTGGACCCCTTCGGGAGGTGTAGAGTTGACAACAAAACTAAAGCAGTCTGATGACTGAGATTTTTGTTGGGGGCTTCAAGAAGTCGGACCACTCTTCTTGAGTCTTGGTGTGTGTGTATGTGTGTGTGTGAGAGAGAGAGAGAGAGAGATCAGTGGTTAGGGAAATGCACTCTGCACTCCGTTATTTAACATGCCCATGATAGGAGCTGTAGCACTTTCTAGAGTCAGATAAAAATCAACTTTAATTAAGCTGCCCCTGACTTTCATCCAGGTCACCAATATGGCATTCCTTTATATCCATCCTCAAACCCCACTTTTTCTGCACAGCCTTTAATCCTCGCCCATTACAGAAATATGCCTAAGAACATGTAACTGTATTTGCATGTATTCTTCACCCTTGTCTCTGTCTGCTACATCTCTCTCTGCTAAATGTTCTTAATCTTAGTTTGGCACAACGTCTCAATTGGGGCATTTTGCCTCCTTATGTCTCAGTTGGAGAGAAGCTCTCCTGCACAATGGGGCTTGTGCAGGAGAGTTTCTCTGTGGACTGTGTGTCCCAGTTTTTTGGGGGGTCTTTGCATGCGTTTGTAGTAGCAGTGCTGTGTATAATCTGCATTAACCTTTCCCTCCCCTACTCAGAGGAGTGGAATTTTGTACTGTGTGTAAATTGTGCAGCCCCATCACAATTGCATGCATTTCCCCGTTTTGGATAGCGTATTCAGATTCTGCTGGACAGGGGCACTGAAGATGTCTCCCCCTCACTCCTCAGCCACCAGTAATCTTATTTCAGCAGGCTCTGTAATAGAGCTTGTGAAGTGTAGTGAGCTATAGAACTGGGAGTCCCTGGGCATGTCTACACCTCCTGGCGTTCCGGGAGGGAGGGGGGAGGATCTCGCGATATGCTGATCGCGAGATCCTCCCCCTGCGTTCACACGTGGCGTGTGATATCCAGGGAGGAAAGAGGACGTTGCGCCCGCTTCTTTTTTTAAGAATACAGGAGCAAAAATAATTAAAAAATTATTTTTAAGAATACAGGAGCTCCAGCAAAAAAGTAAGCAAAAAAAAAAGCAGCCACTCCCCACCCCACCCCCAATGGCTCTGGACTCTTCCCTTCCCGGCTCCTTCCCTCAGATGACCCCCAGTACTTGCGGGGAAGAGGGAAGAAGCTGGCCTGGCCAGCCGCACCACCCGCGGTCCTCGGGATCATCCCGGGACCGCGGGAAAAGCTGTGAAGAAAGGGTATGGCAATATCCCAGGGAAATGCAGGGATCTTCCCTCCCTGCTTCCGGGATCCCTTGTGTATCCCTTGGACATACAGCGATGATCCCAGGACGATCCCCAGGATATCGGCTGGTGTAGACATGCCCCCTGATTTGAATCTTATTTCTTTCATGACCTCACTAGGTGAACATAGGCAAGTCTCTCTCTCTCTCTCTCTCTCTCTCTCTCTCTCTCTCTCTCTCTCTCTCTCTCTCCCCCTCCCTCCCTCCCTCCCTCTGCCCTAAGTTGCTATGTGAGAATAATAATAATAATAATAATAATAATAATAATAATAATAATAATAATAATAATGATGTCCTGCTGTACATGGTAGTTGTAAGACTACAACAAGATGTTAATATCCTTGTGTTCCTGTGGTCATGTATGATAAGCTATTTGAAAGCACTCTATAAGTCAGGGGTAGGCAGTGTGGTACTTGTGGTCACCAGTATGTCTCTGGACACCTTAGCATCTACCATGGTGCCCTGCCCTTTCCACTTCTTAAAAACAATAATAATAAAAGAAAATTACACATTTTTTTGCTGGCAGCTGGGATTGCTGTAAAATGGGTTTCTGTGGGTGCTGAAAACTGTGAGTTCAAAGGAGTTGGGAAAAAAAGTCCCCGTAGCTGCGTCATCTGTGTATTCCCATCCAGTTCTCTCGATCCACATGTGGGAGCACCGTCAGGGGACAAAAGTGCTTCCACAACAGCACTCCTGTCATTGCGGGAAACTTCCCTCGCCTGTACCCCATGAGTGGTGATCGCGGAAGCGGGAGAACTTGCATCCACCCCTCCTCCCTTGCGAAAGGGCAGTAGGTGTAGATTAGGCCTTAGTCGCAGATCTGCACCTGTCTCTCAGGTAAATATGTGGAGGATTGCAGGCTACCAACCTCGGATTTCTGCTCGTGGACCATCTACTTCTGGATTGTGTAACTTATCTGACTGCCTAATGGTGTTTCTATCAAGAGAGGTTTATTTATATTCCACTTTCCCTGGAATGACTGCACTCAAAATCAAAAGAGATGTAAAAACAAGAGTTTTCCAAGCTTTTCCCATTTCCTTCCACGTCTGTTGTCAACTTTAAGGACTAGAAAGTTGACGTTGCTGCTGTTGTTTTTACAGGAAGCTAAACTTCTTAGGGAGGTTAATTCTGTGCAACGTATCCCGTTCTTCACTTGCCTGGAACTGACGCATACATACAGCCCTGATGATATGTCTCATGGGCAGAGACAGTGTTGCTTCACTGGCACATTCAATGAAGTGTTAAATATTCGAGCACCCTGTGCAGCCCATTGGAACGGAATCTGTGTGGTTGATGGCAGCTGAATAGGGTTCTAACCAGGAGCAACATTTTGAGTGCAGCCACTCTTGTGACAGTAATGTTCTACCTACACCGTGCATTCTAGTCAATGGTGCTGCTTGGTAAATTTTGGGGCCTGGAATTAATGGTCTTAAACTGCCTTTCATGGCCATGTGTATTGCTTTGGTGGTGAAGCATGCAATTCACATTTCTTTTCTCAACGCATTCCTGGTCTTTTAATTCCGTGTTTTACAACTGTTCCTACAGAACAGATACGTTAAATAGGGCCGGCCCTGCTGTTAGGCAGAGGGAGATGGCTGTGTCAGGTGGCAAATGCTAGAGGGCGGCAGCCAGGTGCTGGAGGGCAGAACTGTGGGGCCTGTGCAGGCTATCCTGCACCCCCTAAACTAGTGTGTTGTCCTCAGGTTTGGTGGAAGACACTGTCCTATTGGCAGTGTGGAAGCACAATCCAGCTATTGTTCTAGTTGGCTTCTGTATGTAGAACAGGAAGGGGAACCATTTTATCCTTCACCTCAAGCTGCAAAATGTTTTTGGCTAGCCCTGCGTTAGAGCAATGGAAACAAAAAAGCATTTGGCCAAAAGAGACAAAATACTGACAACAGGGCAGCAGAAATCATGGTATGATTTTGGTGAGCTTAAACTGCGGAATGTGCAGTTTCAACTCACTTAAACCATACCCCAAGTTTGCTTCTGCTGCCTTGATGCTAAACACATCCACTTGGCAAGATGCACGATTTTGTTGTTGATGATGAAATATTTATTGCTAAAAGCGATAAGCCATCCCAATTTAACATAGTTAGAAAAATAAAATACAAGTTCAAAGTGGAATAAAAGTAGATAATTTAAAATAAAATAAAAAGATAAACAAAAATACAAGAATATAAAAATACAAAATTGCATTTACATAAATTAAGAGCTCCACAGTGGGGAACTAGAACAACACATTTTAAAAGGGCAAAATCTCCAACTCCCCATTACCATACTTGTAAATGGTCTTGATGCCTAGCTCTCAACTTAATTGTAGCCAAGGCAAATTTTGCAACCTGAGCAGTAATGAATGCATTATTGCCAGCCAGCAAGATACAGATTTGCTCAAGGGAAGGTCGCTTAGAAAGGTAGCGAAGAATGTAGTCAAGAATTTTTTGTCTAGGGGATTTATATAAAGGGCATCGCAACAGATAACGTTGAATGTCCTCCACTTCCCCTGACTCACAGATGCAGAGTCTTTGGTGCACAGGGGTGTTACTGAATCTTCCGTTTAAATAGGCGGAGGGCATTCACTGAAAACGCAAAGCTGTAAATGCTTTTCTAAGTGGTGCCAGTGTAAGATTGATATAGTACTGCTCCAACCCAAAAGATGTTTTGTATATTGGGTACCAGGAGGAGTAAGCCATTTGGGAAAGTAAATGAAGGTCCCGCCATTTGGAATCAAGATAATTTTTTCCTTTAATAAGTTGTTTGACTCTGTTAGAGGAATAATTTGGTAGGGCTTCCACATTAATCCCGTAACGATAGAGTATCATACTGACTGAGTTGTAGAAAAGGATTTTATTAAAATAAATGAGCATCTCTGTATCCAGGTACCTGAAGCCAACAAAAAGGGACCCCCACAAGGAATGCCAGATAAGCCAGGAGGGTAGACAAAAAAGATATTTAATTCGATGAAAACGATGCCGTTGCGTTTTGGACTCACAGGTCCTTCTCCAGGGCAATTTAACATACTGTAACAGCTGTTGCGTGCCCCCGAAACACCACTCTCCTATGCTAGATCCTTTTTGTCTACCCCCTTTGCTTTTTGACTCTTTCTGGCCTAACTATGTACCTGGTCTGCGGTGAGAGAGAAAGAGCACCAATTCAGACGAGAAAAAGGGAGAGACGTACTCCGGTGCTATGAAGAGGGGTGTATCTTTAATGAAGAATCTTAAAAAGCTCAATGTTTCAGATATACAATCCTTCTTCAGGATCTGGATTTGGATACACGTTGTTGTGATTCAAAAGGAAGAATGACAATAGTGATTTGAAAATCGTAGCCTTTTTCGGCATTCCTGTTGAGAACTACATTTGCCCCTGATTATAATTTATTTATTTATTTATTTTTAAAAAATAAAATAAAAGGGATGCTGGGGTGAGCAGTGGTCTCCCTTACGCTCCTCCCTCTCACTCATCAACTGCCACTCTCTAGTGGTTATTTGGGGTGGGTGGGATGGGCTACAGGGCCCTGGAGTTCAGCCCCCAGGCCCAGTCTTAGCAGTGACACTGATTCTAGGGAAGGAGCTAGGCAAGGCTGCGCTTTGGGAGGGAGCATCTTCCCCAGCGGTGCACGTCTTGAGACAAATGTCTCCTTGACTTTGCCCTTGCTGTCGGCTCCGAAGCACTTTAAACACTCATTCTGTTTTCTGTCCCCCTCGGCTGCCTTGCCGCTTGCCTTCCACCTTTCCGGGCTAATTGAAAAGATAGCGGGCCCAGATTACAGCCTTGCTGCACAAATTGCTCGGGATGGGAGGTTGACTTGACAGCCGGCACGGGAGATGCTCTGGCCAATGAATCAATCACGAGGCCGGGGAGCCGGAAAGTGCTGCTCGGAGTGTCGGAGCCCGATCCACCTCGTCGGGACATGGCCGTGGTGATTACTATTCACATAAAATGCAGGCTGGCGAGAGCGTGATGCCATAATCCAAGTTGTCACGAGCGTTGCAATGTGTGGGGTACAGAACTAAATGGAATAATACCGCCTTCCCCACCTGTTACCCTCCAGAAGTTTGGGACTACACTCCCAGCATTCATGACTGGTGTCCCTGCTGGTTGGGGTTGATGGGAGTTGAAGTCCAACACCTCTAGAGTGCACCATGTTGAGGAAGGCTGATATAATATTATGATTATTCATTGCTATTGATGAAGTGCCTGATGTTGTGCTAGACGATGCATAACTATATGGTGCAACACAGCCTTCCCCAACCTGGGGCCCTCTAGATACTTTGGACTGCAGTTCCCCTCATTCCCAGCCAGCATGAGCAATGGCCATACTAACTGGGAATGGTGGGAGTGGCATCCCAACACGTGGTGACCACAATTTGGATGGCTTTAAAAAAGGTGTCACAAGGGGTGCCCCCTCTATCAGAGTGGGAGGGGGGACATTTTACTCCTCCTTTTCACCCGAAAGAATGATGCGACAATGTGGGCCTCTGTGTGAACAGAATGCTAGACTACGTGGACCCGTGGTTTGATCCAGCAGGGCTCTTCTTATGTTCCTATAATCTCAACCTGGGTATGTACCCGGATAGTCAAAAAGTAATGTGTACGCTGACCAATGATGTCTATAAAAGAAACAAGCAGCCGATTTGAAAGGTTTATGAGGCAGTGTGGTATACTGGTTAGATTTGAACGGGGGTGCAGAACTTCTTTCAGTCCAAATTCTTTTTCAGAAAAGCTCCTGGGGGTGTGTGCATTCCACTGGTGAACGGGTCTAAAGGCAAAACAGAACCAGCATATTGTAGCTTGAAGCTCTTACTGACAGGCACCAAGGCCATGGTTAGACAAGGGGGTTGTACGGCAATGATCTCATGATTTTATGATCGCGAGATCGTCACCCTGGTCTACATGTGGCCTGTGACATCGCAGCCGCCATTTTTTTAAAAACGAGAAGGAGTGCACGAGCGCTCGTGCGCAAACACCTTGCCCTCCCCCCCACCCCACCCCTGATGGGCACAGAGCTCAGGTCCTGGCTCCTCGTGGTTACTCGTGAGGATCAGGGACAAACCACGATGCCCGGCCACATGTTCCGCGTTCTCGGGATCATCCCGAGAGTGCAGAAAAAGTGCAACAGAAGGGTAGGGCGATATGCTGAGGAAAGGGAGGGATCATCCCTCCCTGCTCTCGGGATGCCCTGTGCGTCATGTGGATGCACAGGGACAATCCCGGGACAATTCCTGGGATATTGCCCTGTCTAGTTATGCCTTAAGGCTCAGAACTGGCATTCAAACCTTTTATAATAGGGGGAAGGAGTGCAAAAAGCAGGCAAACCTCCAAATGATCAGTGATCGGAGGAATGGGTTAGAGCCAAGGTAAGGGGGTGTGGGCCTTCTCAGGAAGCATGGAAGGCTTGATAAGGACCCCGGGAGGGCTGGATTTATCCCCTGGGACTGACATCTCCCACCCCTCTTCTTTGTGAGGTCAAAAAGCCAAAACAATGAATAAGTCAACTCTGGAAATGCTAAGTCTGGTCTGAAGTTTGTATATCGCTTGTAGAACTGCCTATGGCTTCAACAGTGGTTGGGCCACTGTGTGAACAGAGTGCTGGACTAGATGGACCCTTGGTCTGATCCAGCAGGGCCCTTCTTATGTTCTTCCTGTTGTCATGGGTGTGATCACAGAAATGACCTGCAGATGGGTTAGGGTAGCATCCATATGCTCAACTTTGCTGAGGGCAGTCCTCTGTTTAAAGGGATGTCCAGTGGTTTCCTATCCACATGTAAGTAAGTAAAAGAAGTTTATTTGTGTAGCCATAGCCATTACAAACATTTGTTGTTTGTTCGTTCAGTCGTTTCCGACTCTTCGTGACTTCATGGACCAGCCCACGCCAGAGCTTTCTGTCGGCTGTCGCCACCCCTAGCTCCCCCAAGGTCAAGTCTGTCACCTCCAGAATATCATCCATCCATCTTGCCCTTGGTCGGCCCCTCTTCCTTTTGCCTTCCACTTTCCCTAGCATCAGCCTCTTCTCCAGGGTGTCCTGTCTTCTCATTATGTGGCCAAAGTACTTCAGTTTTGCCTTTAATACCATTCCCTCAAGTGAGCAGTCTGGCTTTATTTCCTGGAGTCTGGACTGGTTTGATCTTCTTGCAGTCCAAGACACTCTCAGAATTTTCCTCCAACACCACAGTTCAAAAGCGTCTATCTTCCTTCGCTCAGCTTTCCTTATGGTCCAGCTCTCGCAGCCATAGGTTACTACGGGGAATACCATTGCTTTAACTAGGCGGACCTTTGTTGTCAGTGTGGTGTCTCTGCTCTTAACTATTTTATCAAGATTTGTCATTGCTCTCCTCCCAAGAAGTAAACGTCTTCTGATTTCCTGGCTGCAGTCAGCGTCTGCAGTAATCTTTGCGCCCAGAAATACAAAGTCTGTCACTGCCTCCACGTTTTCTCCCTCTATTTGCCAGTTATCAATCAAGCTAGTTGCCATAATCTTGTTTTTTTTGAGGTTTAACTGCAACCCGGCTTTTGCACTTTCTTCTTTCACCTTTGTCATAAGGCTCCTCAGCTCCTCCTCGCTTTCAGCCATCACATTACAAGACTAAAGTCATCCAAAAACATCATTCTATAGACTTTGTTCAGTCACAACTTAAAACCTGATCATCATCGTTAGGAAACTTCCTCCTTAAAATTGATGCTTTAAAAGCAAAACAGACTACTTTTTCAGAAATGGATGGAGTAATATCCCCCAATAAATTCAAGATAGGGAACCATGAGAAGGGAGATCAGAGAGGGGCTTTGAAGTTGCCCATCAACCCTCGGCACCAGGGCAGCAGCCTGAGGGAGGCACACTGGTCACCTAGTGATCGCAGTCTACCCGAATAGGTGAGATGCATTGTGTTTCTATTTCAATTGTAGACGAAAAACCCAAAGGAGAAAAGCGTTCATGTCAAATAAAAAAAAAGAGAAACTAGTCCTCAGGATGCAAAATAATTTATTTGTATGAAACCCACCACATTTCGGCCTGTATCAATTGCCAATTAATTATTAGAGGAGACATCTTATTGCTAGAGGAAAATCTGCAGACATCTTCTAACAACCCCCTGAAGAAGGCCTTTAATAGGACACAGGCCGAAACGCGTTAGACGTCATACAAATAAATTATTTTGCATCCTGAGGACTAGTTCCTTTCTTTTTAAAATTTCAGTTGTAGCCATTGTTTCTAAATTTGCATTTATACATATACATTAGCATATGTGACTTTTATGCAAAACTTGTCCTCTTTCATTCTCGTTTTTGACAATGGGCAAATGGTGATATCCTACAGACGATATCCACGATTCTCTGGGCCACGGGCCACATCTTCTCCTCATGAGCCCATTCACAAGCAAGGACATGACAACTTGCTTGCATAAGGAAAGCATCCTGGAACTAGCCTTTATTCACTTCTATTCACACATAAAGGGACAGTTCATATAATCAGCCGAAACAAGGGTAAATCTTGTTCCCCCTCCCCGCTGGATTGTACCATTTTAGACTGGGGGCAGGGAGGGGAGTTTGCATGTTTGAATTCGTTCCCCACCAAAACTCCCTGTCTGTAGAAAGGGGGAGGAAGGTTTATCCTAGCTTTCTCCTTGACAAGGGTAGGGAGATATTTGTATGTGTGTGTTGTTTTGTTGTTCACAGAGGAGCATTCAAATAATGCAACCCTTCACCTACATGCAGGCTAAAGTGGTACAGTCCACGAAAAGCTACCCTCCCCCATTCATTGTATAAATTGGCCATTTGCTGCGGTCCAAGGACAGCTGTCAGCCTTATGTGGCACTGTTTCTGCTTTTTATAGTTTGAATTGGGAAAGTTCTTTCCTGAAATTCTCAGGCCATCTCCCCGCAGGCCCCCCTTACCGCAATGCTATCTTAATTTTCTAATGTTTTATCAACTCGCTTAATGAAAATCCCTGTTCATTCAACAGAACCCAGGGTTCCTCTTTGTTCTCACGGAGCAAACATTTTGCCACTGCGTTCCCCACACAGTGGGGGCTTGTCAAAGCAAGCTTTCTTTGAAATCCCATACTGGGACTATTTTGGGATAGCTCCTGGCTGGAGTTACATGTATTCATGTTTTTAAACGTAAAAACCAGAGAACTCAGAACAGTGTGCACAGTTCCCCTTCCTTCCACACTCCGTTTTCTCCTCAGAATAATTAGGGAAGAGGAAGATTGGGTCAAAACCAATGAGAAACTTCTGTGGCTGAGCAAAGGAATGCTGGTCACCCTGGCATGAGTCCGATGTTCTAGCCACCATGATATTTATTCATTTATTTATTGCATTTCTATACCGCCCAATAGCCAAAGCTCTCTGGTGATATGGGGATATTACATGGCAGCATCCATGTCAGTGAACTCCAAAAAGGTATAATTTGAGTCAAGGCAGGCCAGAGGTGAGCCCCAGAACTACCTTCCATGTTAGGATTAAGTAGGGTGACCATATGAAAGGGAGGACAGGGCTTCTGTATCTTTAACAGTTGTATAGAAAAAGAAATTTCAGCAGGTGTCATTTGTATGCTTGCAGCACCTGGTGAAATTCCCTCTTCGTCGCAACAGTTAAAGCTGCTAGATATAAAAGAGGGCAGGGCTGCTGCAGCTTTAACTGTTGTGTCGAAGAGGGAATTTCACCAGGTGCTGCATGCATACAAATGACACCTGCTGAAATTCCCTTTTCTATACAACTGTTAAAGATATAGGAGCCCTGCCCTCCATTCCATATGGTCACCCTAGGATTAAGGCTTGGGATTTTTGAGGTAATAGCAAATGGGAGAAGGCTGGATGTACAGTGAACACCAGAAATTTACAATTGGTCAACAAACATATTGCGACACTTTTCTCAGTAAAACTAGGTCATCAAATGATGAGTGTCTGAACTCAGGCTTCTCCAGTAGCATTTGAAGTTCTAGTCCTATTCAGGTGTTCACATCGCATTGGAGGCAGGTGTATGTGAGAATGGGGTGGTGGCCCCTGGCCCCTCCTCCTCTGCAGCATCCCTGTAACCGGGCTCCGCCTTCTTCCTTGTGTTGGACAGGGAAGATCTGGAATGACGAGCCCCCTCTATGAGTCTAGGCGCCCTGATTACACATGAGAAGCCTCATACGTTGGGAGTTGGAAGACTGGTGTAGGCTGCTTGGGAAACATGCGTGACTCATTTATATATTTATTTATTTATTACATTTTTATACCGCCCAATAGCCGAAGCTCTCTGGGCAGTTCACAAAAATTAAAACCGTGAAAAGCATAATAAAACGACCAACGGTCTAAAAGCACAAATACAAAATACAACATAAAAATACAATATACGATCGCTTCTCGAATTTATTCATTTATTCATTCGATATTTGCATCTCTAAATATAAATTAACATATGCACATTTTATGCAAATGGGTGTCCTTCTTTGCCCTCTTATGTTTTGGTGATTCACAAGTCTCTCCCCCTTCCCAGCCTGCCCACCACATTTCTGGCTAACTGGCTGGTTCTTTGTTTTGAGTGAGAATGAAGATGGTTAACCAGTAGTGACACGGGCCTATAGTTCTAGGGGTGCATACCAAAAACACTCTTTCCTTCAAAGGAAAAAAAAGGAGGGGGAAGGAAGGTAGGATGGGGGAAGGGAAAGTCTTTGATCTATGTAACGTTGCAGTGGTTTCTTCAGTTAACAAATTCCTGTTGTATGAGACATTAAAAAGTAACCAAAAGAAATGTTCGTAACATTCTGTGATATATTTGCAGTTTAATCTTGGAAATAACCTTTAAACCTTGCTGAGCGTCTTTCCTCCTCTCTCTTCCCCATACCCAAATCTCTTTGCCCTCTCAAAATGAAATCTGAAATGGCACCTCTGGTTTTTGATCCTTTTTCCAGCTTGGAAATACAAGAGGTGGGGAGAGCCTTAAAGGACAGACTGCCGCCCCTTTCTTGAAGGTTCAGGGAAAGTGTGTCTTGCTTTCTTTTGCTCTTTGGCATTATCATTCTTGCACCGTTTCACTTCCAGGGGAATGAGGCTCCATGCTCAGTGATGTCACTGGTCCTTCATGTTCTTCCACATGACCTGTTTCCAGCTGGATTCGTGTGACGTGGCTGGAGGCAGCAGTAATTGCTCAGATGCATAAGCCAGGCCTCTGTGATCGAATTTGCACTCCCTAATCTGATTGTCAGGTGCTGGTTAACACGCCCAGGGCCCTGCAACGACATTAGGGGCTCCTCAGTCATATCTCAGCCTGGGAGCTGACCAAGGGAATGCATCTCATTTTCTTCCCTCAATAATGGCCAGTAATTGCCTAGGAAGTGAGTCACAGCCAGGTGGGTTGGCAAAAGGGGAAAGACAGTCTCGATAATAAATAAATAAATGCTGCAGTGTGGCACTTCGCATGTGTGCTTCGGGAATGATAAGACAGAAGCTAGTTAAGTTGAAAACAGGAATGTAAGGCACAGCATGTGCATGTGCACAGGTGTGCGGGGACTTCCCACTAGCCATTTGGAGTGTGTTTCACACTCCTTTTCACTTCACTGTAGAGTTCACTTCACTTCGTTTCATTTTTTGTAGAGGCTGTAGTCAGCAGCACATAGGAAGCACTGGCTAGTCCAACAGTAGCAGCAGCAAAAGCAGCAGCAGCAATTCAATCGCTGGAGCACAGAAAAATCCAGACTCTTTTAGCCCGTGGAGTAGTGGTACATGTTGGAAGTGCAAGCACTCATCGTAACTATCCCTATAGACCAGCCCCCAAGGAGAGTTCTCAGATACAGTCGGCTGGGTTGCTCCATATCAACAAAACAGTTCTAGCAGCTTTTATCTTCAGGAGCAGATTTTTCAAATTAAAGTAACGTGTCTTTATAGCCCGTTCAAGACCAAGCCACCCGCAAAATACTTTGCATTGCAACATGATGTAATATATTGGGCTCCTTCACATGGAGCTGATGCAGTGCGATCAAGATTGGTTACTCACTGAAGTTTGCGGTTCCATTTCATGATATCATTATCCTCCGGTGCCTCTCCTGCCTTTTTTCATCTTCTTTTAGCTTTATTCTCATTTTAAATGTTTTATTATTTTCTAAAACACAAACAAAACAAACATTACAAAAAACAAAATCCAACATCAACATAAAAACATACAAAACATACACAATTAAGATGGACTTCCGATTCCCTCCCCAGCAAAAAATAAGTAACAATATTTTCTCTTACTCTATAATTAAAAGAAAAGTTTCCTTCTTTCTTTCATTTTAACAAATTCTTCTCATTCATTGAATCCACAGATAAACACATTGGTGTTTTTTTTTCTAGTCCTTGCAAAAAGTCTATGGAAGATTTCCAAACCTAGATGTTGATTTTTAGCTTTATTCTGACATGATTTAACTTGCCAAAAATGCAGTAACAAATATACACACTATCAAAGAGCTGGTGTATTTCTGGGATAGTGCAATATTGCTGCAATGTTGCAGCTTCATCTGCTGGCTGTATAAATAGAAATATAGAACTTCCCTGCAAAGGAAACGGCCAACAACAAAAAAAGGGGGGAAGAAAAAAAGGGGGAGGCACGTGTATTGTGCTCATCATAATCCCAGAAAGACTCCACAAGAAGAAAGCCCGGTAAGGGTGTGGGATTTTTTGCTTTAATGTAGGGAAGCCCACTGTTGCTGAGAAAACTCATTTCCCACCAGCTGCTGTTTGGATGACAGCTCAGCTCAGTGGGAACAGGGAATTTTGAGGAGGGTGGCAGTTAACACAGCATGTCTGCTAATAATAATAAAAAATATCCTGGTGGTGTGTCCTTGCAAGCCCTTACACCACTGCTCTTAGTGATTCCTATGTTGGACAAGGTTAATGTCTTGGGTCCCAGACTTGTACTTTGTGTGTGTATGATTGGAAGGTATGTGCCAGGTGGATTTTGCAGTCAAGATGTTTAAACTGTGGATGTAACAACCAGAAGTGCTGACATTCATGGGTGGTGGTGGTGGTGGCCCTCCTTTCTGCTAGATCTCTCTCTCTCTCTCTCTCTCTCTCTCTCTCTCTCTCTCTCTCTCTCTCTCTCTCTCAACCTGCTCTTCCTTCATGAAGCTGAAAGGATCATGCATGCTTCTCTCACCCCCCACCCCCAGTCCATTTTATCCACGCAACAACCCTCTGAGGTAGAGTCAGTGACTGGCCCAAGTTCGCTCAGTGAGCATCATGGCGGAGCGGGGAATTTGAACCTGGTTCGTCCTAGGGCTATGGATATGTTGGCATTCTTTGCCATAGCATCCAGAGAAGGCTACGGAGTTATAAGCCAGGGCTCATTAAACATGCTGGACTAGAAGCATGAGAGGCGCTCCCCTCCAAGTAATAATGGCATGTGTGATGTGGGTAAGGAAGACTGTGCCGCCGGCATGGGTCCTCTCATCGGCCCACCTGCAGTGGGAGAGTGGAGGTGGTGAGTTGAGCACCTTGCAGAATGATTCACTCTTTGAAGAGGGGTGTGGGGTCCTCTCCTGGCCTTGGCTGGCTTGGCTTTTTAAGTGTCTTGGGCATTCTCAGGATGTAGCATGCCTTCTCCCTCTCCCCACATCTGTCCATCGCTGTTCAATAAGTTGAATCTCTTGGGCTGTTACCATGGCAATTGAACACGGGTAGCAAAGCCTGGAAGAGCTCATGGAATCCCTAGCGTAGGAACTTGGCAGACTGGAACAGCATCCCACCGAAAACCATCCTTCTTTGGTCATGGGAGGGAATGAAGCTGAGGGCAAGAAGGGGGTGTGTGGGAGGTGGGGGGGATCTAAGCCGAAGTTCCTCTACATCCCTGTAAATATATGCATGCTGTATTCCCTCCATGAACTTCTCTGTCAGTGGTGTAAGAAATACCAGGGATATGAGAGCATCTTTGCTGTTGGAAGCCTTTCCCTAGGCTCCAATTGATCACGTAAAATACTCCTGCAATAGAGTAACCAGCACTGACAGTTGGGAAACTTATCTGTCATCTCTCTCTCTCTCTCTCTCTCTGACTGATCCCTGTCTCTTCTCTCTCTTTCTCTCCCTCTCATTTCTCTCTCCTCTTCCTCTCTCTCTTTCTCTTTGTCTTCTTCCTCTGTCTGTCTGTCTGTCTGTCCCTCCTGTCTATCTGATGTATGTATGTATGTATCTATCTATCTACCTATCTATCTACCTATCTATCTGTCTATCTATCCAAAATGAGCCCGTTCTGGGATGTGTTTTGTTAAGATGGTGAATGTTGATTCCTTTGTCTCCCAAAGGAGTGAAGAGACAGTTGGGAAGAGAGAGGAAAACAGACTGCTTTGTCTTCCCCTTAGCTTTTACCTTCTTCCCTTGTCCCACCCTCGCCCGCAGCACAGATCTCTCAACTTTGCAGTGCCAACCTGGGAATTGGCTAAGGAGGTATTTGTGCACAATTGCTATTCCCACTGTTAGCCGGGTCATGGACCCCAGCCTTTTCAAGAAGTAATGAAAGCCCAGCTGGCCTCTGTTGGTGAAATACAAACCGGGCCTTTGCTAGGGAAGAAAAAAGTCAGCGTATAAGGGGCTCACACACATTCAGTTTCAGACACACAAAGAAAGACTTCGACTTGACAGAGCCTAAAGCAATTTGACAGTTCTTCATCCAAGGTGATTTAAACATGTGCAAGTGTGTGTGTATGTGTGTGTGTGTGTGTGTGTGTGTGTGTGTGTGTGTGTGTGTGTGTGTGAGAGAGAGAGAGAGAGAGAGAGAGAGAGAGAGAGATTGAGTGAGTTGCAGGGAGAGCATCCATCCATCTCAGGAGGCAAAAACAATAACTAAACAGGTATTAGATTATCATCCTTCCCTTACTGTGACCATATGGAAAGGAGGACAAGGCTCCTGTACCTTTAACAGGTATCAGAGCTGGTTAGTTGAAGGGCAACATATATTGAATTTGATACTGATGGATGTTTGTATATTTTATTGTATTTTATCATTACAGTGTATATTGTGACAGCCCTGGGATTGTTTTACAATGAAGGTTGGGGCATAAAAACTTTATACATGTTAAAAATTACAAACCTACGATCTTATCTACAGGTTGAATCAATTCATACTCCCATTAAGTTTTTGTTGTCTGTATTTGCTTACTAACTCAACCCCATTTCTTATTCCTTTTTGGTTTTAACTATTCCAGTATTGGTTGGAGTGTGTGGGGCAGAATGTATTAATACAAATGGTCTCTCCTATATATCACCTTTTACCTTTTCTGGGCCATGTGATATGAAACTCTAAAGGTGCAATTCTGTGCATGATTAGACAGCAAAAAGTCTTACAAGTCCCAGCCAGCCATACTAGCTGGGGGATGTTGGGAGTTGAAGGACTTTTTTCTGTTCTAAGGTTATGCCCTAAAATATTTTAACATCACTTAATTTCCCATGATAATATAGTTGGAAATCAGTGTTTTATAATGTAAATGATACCCTTGTGTCAGCCACCTTATTACGTATTTCTTTATTATATCTATTAAATGCCTCATAAAACTAGTTCTCTAGGCATTTTATGATTGGTTCCATACCCAAAACTCCTCCATATTGATGAGAAAATGATGTGGATGGATGTACATTGTCCAGAAAGCTGATATTCCAATAATTTAGGCAATGATGTAGAGTTGTAATTTTTATTATTTATTTATTTATAAGGCTTTTTTTTTTTTTAAAAAAAAGGTATATATCCTGCCCTTCATCATAAAACGGTCCCAGGGCGGTCACGATATACAATATGTCATCGTCATAAAATACAAGAAAAGACACAAAAGTCTGTCAGTATTAAATGATCCAATGAGCCATGTTTTCAACAATCATATCCGACAATACTCCTGTGTTCATTTTTCTGTAACAGATACAATTGGTTCTGACAGGCTTTCGTCCAAATTTGGTTAAGCCAGTCTAAAATATGCCATGCCACAGTGTCAAGGAGGATATAGCAGGGGCTACTGCAAACTCACCCGTCCCCCAGCTCATTGGTTGCAACTTTTGTAGCTGCACCATCTCACCTCTCCAGCCACCACCTCTGTGCAGATCAGCAACAGGAAGCTGTGGCTTTATTTTGTGAGGTCGCAACATAATTATGTCTTCGGAGACATTTTGCTACCTCTGGAAGAGATGACGCCCTCCTGATTCCACATACTGAAGTAGAATGTACTGGATCAGCTAGACCTTATTTCAACGCTGGTATAGGGCATCCTCCTTGATGACACCTGAGTGCTTCAAATGAAGCCACAGCGATGCCAGCAGGCATCACATGCATGAGGTCTGCTGGGGTTCGTGGCCTGGGACGGGTGCGCCTCTGGTCTGTTCAGGGACGTTTCCCAACAGCATTGTCTGTGGGCTAAACTTCACACTTCTGTGTGAAATGCATAGTGTGAAGCTGATCCTAACCTTTACTTCATTGTAAGGGTGAGGCTCTCAGACTGGATCAGGACGACCACGTACTGGTTGGGAAGATTTAAAAATCCCCTCCCCCTCCCCCTGTCCCATGAAGAAGGAATAGGAAGGAAAAATAAGAGTTTGGCTGCATTTTGCCATGGTGGCTCTGCTTCCACACTGACTGAGGCTTTGTCTCTTCAAAGGTCTTGGCCTGTTTTAGCAGCCTGTGGCATGCAAGTGTTCTCCGGATCTGAAGATGGCAAGACAGCCACTTCTGGGTGCAGGGAAGCCACCTTCCAAGACAAGTGGGAAGGTGGCAGCCCCATGACACCTTTCTGTGAACATATCTTCTCCCTGAACTTTCCTTACTTCCTTCCTTGCTTGCTTGCATTTATATACCACCATTTTTCCTCCAAGGAGTGTAATTTTCCTCCTCTGCATTTTATCCTCACAGCAACCCTTTGAGGTAAGTTGGACTGAGAGTCTGTGACTCCTCCAAAGTCACCCAGTGAGCTTCCGTGGCTGAGTAGGGACTAGAACCCAGATCTCCCGACTCCCAGTTCATCACTCTAACCACTACACCACACTGGCTCTCCGTCCCCTGAAGAAAAGGCTATTAATTCTGGAGCCTCTTTTTCAGGGGACAAGGGTCCCCTGAAGATGAAGGTCCAGGTATCTATGTTGCCCTCCTAGATACCTGGGCAACACTGAAATGGGGAGGAGCCACAGTGTAGGCTTCTCCCACATGGTTTGTGGCTTCTCATGTTCCCACTGTGACACTGGAAAAAGTCACGCTGCAGGAATTCCCATATTATTATTATTATTATTATTATTATTATTATTATTATTTATTTATATAGCACCATCAATGTACATGGTGCTGTACAGATAACACAGTAAAAAGCAAGACCCTGCCGCATAGGCTTACAATCTAATAAAGTTGTAGTAAACAATGAGGAGGGAAAGAGAATGCAAACAGGCACAGGGAAGTGTAAATAGGCACCGGGTGGGGTGAAGCTAACAGTATAGAGTCAGAACAAACTCAATATTTAAAAGCTATAGGGAAAAGAAAAGTTTTTAGCTGAGTTTTAAAAGCAGTGATTGAGTTTGTAGTTCTCAAGTGTTCTGGAAGAGCGTTCCAGGCGTAAGGGGCAGCAGAAGAAAAAGGACGAAGCCGAGTAAGGGAAGTGGAGGTCCTTGGGCAGGCGAGAAGCATGGCATCAGAGGAGCGGAGGGCACGAGCGGGGCGATAGTGTGAGATGAGAGAGGAGAGATAGGCAGGAGCTAGACCGTGAAAAGCTTTGAAGGTCAACAGGAGAAGTTTATATTGGATTCTGGAGTGAATTGGAAGCCAATGAAGAGATTTCAGAAGTGGAATGACATGGTCAGAGCGGCGGGCCAAGAAGATGATCTTAGTCAGAAGGGGGGCTTCAGAGAAGCCTTCAGGAAAACCCAGATGCTCTGTTAAATTTGCATGAACCTGACATAAACCTAATCATTCAAAGGGCCTGTTCAGACAACCTGCTAAGCCATGGTTAGAGCCACTAATCCCTTTGCAGCAAGTAGTTAATGAACATGGTTAAATCATGGTTATTTAGCCACTGTGGTTAGGAAAATTGCCATTCACACAACACACTAAGCCATCGTGATTAGCTCAAAACACTTAACCATCATGTCTACGTGTGTTGTCTGGACTGGGCCAAAGTGACCATGAGGGCCCTTTAAATATTACTGTAGCTGTGTGGGAGTTGTTTTCTGCAAACCATTCCGTGGTTGGGACCTACAATATGTGATCAGCCCCTGCTCACACCATGGTTGGATCCTTTTAAACATGAGCTGACCTGCATATTATTAGAAAGGAAGCGCCTGATACAATTGCTTCCAGATGAAACTTCTATCATGCAATCATCCAGGACTTTTATGGAGTGATGGGGGTCTATATGATGCCATCTTACACTTGTAACCTAGCTATGTTTTCCTTTTGCTGATGCTTCTGTCTCTCCCCCCCCTCTTTTTTCTTTCACCTCTCTGCAAAATCTGTTAAGGAGGAGAAGTCGGAATAGGTGCACAATGCCTTTTGTTGGGTAACACTAGCAGCTGTCCCTCCAGAAGCATCCACTGTTTTTAAAATCTCGGTCTTATCAGCTTTGTCTGCAGCTACCATCATTTTGTTGTTATTCAAAGAGGGCCTAATCTGACGGGAGAGAGATTTTAAGAACAGTAGTGGGCCCTTTAAAATGCTTTTCTATGAGCTTCTATGTAAGTGAGCTAATGTTTAATCATCTTATAACAAAACATTGCTTTTAAACAAATCTACATCCAATTTTCTTTTACAATAAACAATAATAGGTTGCCGAATTCGAACTAAAAGTATCCAATTGTTGTCGTCTTCCTCTTACACAAACAAAGCACAAACACACATATCTATATTACTGCGTAGTCCCATAGTTTGCTTATCCATCTCTTAGGTGATAGTATCTTTTCTTCCTTCCAGCTTTTTGGCTTATATGATCCCTGTTGCTGCTACAGTCGAATTACTCAATTCCTCTGCCATTTGAAACTCGGTTGACTTGGACTAATCTGGCAAAAATGAGTACTGTTGTGTTCTTCTTTTGTTTTGTTATTAAAAGTTAATTGAATTTTCAGAGAGAGTGCATATATACAAAGCATATCAACTCTGCGTTTGCACAATGCACTCTCTTCCCATAAAAACTAACCCCCATCCTACGACAATTCCCCAGGCATTTACTTTCACAAACAAACAAGCAAGGAAACAAAGAAACAATTAAAAAAAAATGAACCCTGCAAGAGGATGATAATTTGTCTGACTTGACATTATGACGTCCAGTTTGGGATAATTGCAAGACTGGCATCTGAAGATTAATCTGCAAGCAATGGGGAAGGTACAAGGATTATAAATACCCAGCAGCTTCTTGTGGGGAATCAGAGTAAATCTTCCTCTGATTTAAGGACAGAATTGATCTCCTGAGGGAAGCCATGGGTCATGCCTCGAATCTAGTGTGTGTGCATGTGTGCGTGTGTGTATGTGTAACTTTGGGTTCATTGATCTTGGATTACTGTGGGAGAGTATGTCTAAGTTGAGCATTTAGGATCAAATTAAAGGGCAAAAGGACTGTTTCCTGTTGCTCAGAGATAAGGAGACCGACCAGTCAATATTCATTGTAAGAGCCTCGCCACATCCCCAAGTGGTGAGAGATTCCTGAGGGCTACCGGGTTTGGTTCCCTTTGGACAAGAAGGCACTGGAGGCTTAGGGCATCTTTGTTAAATAGACTTTATTTTAAAAGTTACAAGGGGGCATCGCTGGAGGCAAAACAGCACCCCTGTTTCAGGTTGTAGACTCCTAGAGAGAAACCTAGGCAGCCTTGCCCCCGCACTGCTCCTCCACTTTCAGTTGTCATTTGCTAGAACTGGGATGGGCAACTTGTGGCCCTCCAGATGTTTTGGCCTACAACTCCCACCCTCCCTCACATTGGCTATACTAGTGCTGATGGCCACAAGTTGCCATCCCTTTGGCTTCTTTCATTGACCCCAAACAACACTGCAGTATGTGTGTATGTGTGTGTGTGTGGGGGGTTGTGTGTCCGTCTGTCCATCCGTCCATGTTTTGCACTCTTCTACTCTGCTCATATCAGCTTTGTTTTCTTCTCCAAGCTCTGATAGGTCACTCACTAGGGTGACCATATGAAAAGGAGGACAGGGCTCCTGTATCTTTAACAGTTGCATAGAAAAGGGAATTTCAGCAGGTGTCATTTGTATGTATGGAGAACCAGGTGAAATTCCCTCTTCATCACAACAATTACAGCTGTAGGAGCTATACTAGAATGACTAGATTTAAAAGAGGACAGGGCACCGGCAGCTTTAACTGTTGTGATGAAGAGGAAATTTCGCCAGGTGCTGCATGCATACAAACGACACCTGCTGAAATTCCTTTTCAGTACAACTGTTAAAGATACAGGAGCCCTGTCCTCCTTTTCATATGGTCACCCTAACTAAACGTTCCAGAGAAGTTCTTAACTATTGGGAGAATAGGTTAGCTAGCAGCCACAGCAATATATTATCTCGGAAACCATAGCAAGAAAAGCAAAACGTGTGTGTGTGTGTGTGTGTGTGTGAAGGAAATAATTTCTCATTTAGCAGTTTTGGCAAAGAAATATTCTTTGACCGAGGGCAGAACAGCATGTTACAAGAAACGCAGGGCTGTTGCCAAAAATGGCAGCCCTGTGCTATGATCCGTCTCCCTTTCTGTAATGTGTAATACAGGTTGCCCACTTGTTCTGAGTTCATCATACTGTCTGTTTGCATCCCCCCCCCCTGCCGCCCCCTGCACATTTTCAGCTTCCGTGGGGAGGGGAACTCAGTGTGATGATGTTAGAACAATGGGGCGATGTTGTGCTGTGGGTTAGAGAGTGTGGAGAACCCAACATGGAGCTTCCAGTTTTGGTGGCAGCTCTGAGTTTCTCTTAACATGTAGTTCTGCCCCTTAGGAAATGACATGGCAGAGGTGGGTTTTGCCATTGCATTAAAAGGATAAATTTGCTCTGATGGTCTCTCCATTTGATCCTTCAGAAGTTGTTTGAGTTTGTCTGTTATGTCTTCCACGCATTACAATAGGGTTGATTAATTGGAAATGAAACATTGTGGACCAAACACCCAGCTGAGCTGGATGGCCTGCTTTTAACTAGCAATGTACTAGCAGCCAGAGATGCATTGTCTAAATGTGTCTGTTGCTCTTGCCAGGTTCTCAGTGTAGGAGGGCCCCCTGCAGGACAGGTAGACACAGTGCATTGGGAGTGGAGCATGGCCAATATACAGAAGCGAGGAAACTGCTCCTTTCATATGTATTAGAACGTCAGATCTGAATGCCACCAACTCTGGACAGTTGGACGAACAAATGTTTTGTCATTCCAGTCAAACAGGTTACAGTGAAGAATCTTGTGTTGTTTTGAAAACTCAGGTCAGAAAGAAGAGAAACACATTCTCATGATGCAACATGTTTATTTTCAGGAAGCCCAACACATTTCGGCCTGTTCTTTATTTTAAGGCTTTCCCCAGGGGGTTGTTGGAAGGAAGTGTCTGCAGATTTTCTTCTAGCAAAATGTTTCTCTCCTGCTTGTGATTTTGAATGCTCACACTTTTGTAAAATTCCTATTTGACTTGGCGGGCGGGGGGAAGCAAACGTTGCTCAGATCAGTGAGCAAAGCTAACCTCAAAGATTTCAGGGGGGTCTGGGAACGTCACCTGACCAACACCTGCATATTGGTTTAAGGAGGCTTCTAGGCTAGTGTGGGTGACTTCCCTGCTGTCCCCGCTCCCCATCTGTTGCCAGAGCTGGGTACACGTGAACAAGCTGAAAACCTGCCTGATATCCCTCAAGCCTCCAATACCAGATGCAGGCTTGAGGGTCATTAGAAGTGATTGAGTAAGAGAAGCTGCCACCTAAATCATAGAATTTTAAAGTTGAAAGCGATCCTAGAGGTCAACTAGTCCACCCCTCTAAGCCCCCTCCCCCCCTTTGCAGAAATTTTGCAATATAGCATCCCTGACAGAGGGGTCTGTTTAAGTACCTCCAGTGATGGAGCAGCCATCACCTCCCAAGAGAGCCTGTTCTACTGTCAAACAGCTCTTACCACTAGGAACTTTCTCCTAATGTTTAGCCAAAAACTGCTTCCCTGTCATTTCCACCCATTTGTCCTAGGCCTAATCTATACCAAGCAGGATATTGCGCTATGAAAGCGGTATATAAAAGGCAGGAGACACACTACTGCTTTATTGAAGTGCACTGACAACTGTTGGGGGCCATTGACACAAACCATATACCGCTTTCATCCTGCGACATCCTGCTTGGTGCGGCTCCTGCCCTTGATATACCACTTTCATTCCGCTTTCATAGTGCAATATCCTGCTTGGTGTAGATTAGGCCCTAGTCTTGCCTTCTGATGCAACAGACAACAAGTTTGCTCCATCTTCTCTGTGGCAGCCCTTCAGATTCTTGGGAGAGTTTGAAATAGTAGTTTGACTTGTGGGTTTTGGGTATGTGTGTGAGAGGGGTGGAAGGGCATTGAAACAGATGCTACCAACCCTTGGCCTTACATGCCACTGTTGGGAGAGAATCCATGCTGCGTGCTTTGTTTGCATCCTTTCGTCCGATGTGCTTAGACTATTTCCCAGCCAAATTCTCCCATGCTCCAAACTGAGAGGTGTGTACAGCTGCTGATAGGCAGCTGGTGGATGACAGCCAGGGTAGAAAAAGTGGACCCCTTGTTTCAGGAAACTGTAACTGGAATCAAGAGGGGAATTCTTTACTGACATATTGTTAGATTAATTTCTTTTTCTTTTATTTTTTATTCTATCCTTCTTTTAAGGAGCTTGCCAGGTGCGGGGGCATTCAAAGTCCCCACCACAATTTTTTTTTCACAACAACCCTGCAAGGTAGGTCAGGCTGAGAGATAGTAAATGGTCCAAGGTCACCCAGTGACCGTCATGATTGAGTGGTGATTTGAACCTGTGCCTTCCAAGACCTAGTCCAACACTCTAACCACCACACCACACCACACCGGATTTCCCTCTTAAGGAGGTTGTTGTGACATCCTCCTGAACAGATCATTGCTGGATGCTGAGGAAGATGGCTGAGAACATGGTTTGATTCCAGAGTATCAGCTTCCGGCTAATACACATTTCCCCAATCATTCCCAACTCGGCTTTCTGCATAGTCTGGGACTACCCACGCCACATTGGGCCTGTTCAGAAGACACCTTAAACCCTGCTGGTTAAAGCTTTTGGTTAAGTTAAGCAGCAGGTTCTAAGGCGTCTTGTGTGATGCATTTTGCTAAACCCTGCTGACCCCAATTGCACCGTCTGCAGCAGGGTTAGCGGCTCTAACCGTGTCTTGAAGCGTTGTGTGCAATAACACAGTTTGTGGTTAGTGCTAACCTCAGAGAACCATAGTTTTGCTAACCACAGGGCCTGAAGTGTCGCATGAACAGGCCCATTAAATGGAAATTCATGTCATAAATAGCCCCTTCTCTAGGCAAAGCAGCTTTGGGAGGTGGACATTTATAATGGTGGGGCTCTGGGAGGGAGGGGGTCTTTGACCCCATCTTTTCCGAGGGCTTTTCTGCTAAAATCTCACCCCCCTCCCTGGGAATCCCCCTCCTGAAACTGCTTTTCTCTGACAAAAGTGACCATCAGATTTTTTTTATTGTACTCATTAGCATGCAGTTTATCTATTAATTAATTAATTAATTAATTAATTAATTCTATAAATCACATCCTCTGCCTACCAGGTGCCTGGGTCAATGTACTGTAAAAACATTAAAACTTTACCTAAGGACAAAGTGGAGCAACCCCCCCTCCCCAATACAATAAAATGTAAGACTGGCATTAAGGTTAAAGAGCGATAGAACATCAAACGACATTAAAAGCCCTGCAGAACAGAACACACTTGGGCCATAGCTAGACCTAAGGTTTATCCTGGGATCATCCAGGGTTCGCCCCTGCCTGAGCATTGTGTCACCTAGATGAACAGGTTTGACCCCTGGACGATCCAGGGATAAACCTTAGGTCTAGCTATGGCCTTGAATGCATATCTAAAGCAACAGAAGAAATGAGCAAATTTCAGCTCTCTCGGGAAGGAGCTCTACAGTCGGGGTGCTGTTACTGGAAAGGCCCCGTCTCAAGTGCCCACTGAATTATCCTCTCTGTGGGTGGTGGGGCAGATAACGGGGCCTCCGTTAACCATTGGAGACTCAAACCTCGAGTTTCCTGGTTGGTGTCAAAAGGCTTAAACTCACACGGGCAATGTATGGTTGGACTTCTCTGCAGCTTTCCTCACAGCCTCTGATTTGAATGATCTCACCGGTGTACAACTTGGCGGGGGTTTGGGAAGGGCTCCGTTCCTTCCCTATCAGGTCACTTGCAGGGGGAGGTGATTGTCTGTGGAGTGCCACAAGGGTCTGCCCCCACACCCTCTTTCTCAATTTTTCCTTCTCTTCTTTTTTCTTTTTTTGCAGGCTGCGATACATGGTGAAACAGCTGGAGACGGGAGAAGTGAATATTGAGGATTTGAAAAAGAACTTGGAATACACTGCTTCGTTGCTGGAAGCTGTCTACATTGATGAGACCAGGTGAGGCCTTGGGGTTTGGGTAGCTATGTGCATCCTTTCCAATCCCACTTTAAGGAGAGTAGGCAGAGTGGAGTTAGTTAGATTAAGTCACAAGGGGGCTGCAGGTCCAGGTAAGATGGTGTTTACAACACAGCTGGGGAGCACATGCTCCTCCAGGTGTACTCCAGTCCCCATCTGCCCAAGCCAGCATGCCTAATGGTGAGGGATGATGGGTGTAGTAGTTTGTTGACTTCGGGAGTGCCAGAGGTTCTCCACCAGTGATTTAGAAGATGATGTCAGGTCCAGTGGCTTGGATGCTGGCAGAAATGGTTTCTGCCATTGGGAGGGTAGACGAGGTAGGCTAGACTCCAGTCTGTGCTGACACCAGGAAGAGTTGGGGCTCCCCCTGGAGGGGACTCTGGGAAATGAAGGACTCACCATCTTTGGACACCAGGAAGAGTTGGGGCTTCCCCTGGAGGGGACTCTGGGAAATGAAGGACTCACCATCTTTGGACCTTGCTATATCCAGGGTCTCAATTATGTACCCTTTACCCCATGCCTTGGCTGGGTCTACGCCCTACGTTTGTTCCTGCACATCAGTATATTTCTGTACTGATGTGTGGATACAAGCGACCTTATTTTCAGTATTTCCTGGTAAGGCAATGTTTTGGGCTCCTTAATAACTCTAAGAAATGATTTTGAATTTGAGAAGTTAATGTCAGCTAAGCAAAGGCAGGGTTATGAGGGAAAGTTTCTAAAGGATTCATGGAACAAAACATTCATTTTTCTTGCGCTGTTTGACCAAAGCAGTTCCCTGCCCATGCGGCTGTCACACTGCGATGCTGATTGTTCGTCTCTCCCCTTCCCCTCCGTTTCTCTGCCGGCGCCATTCCTGTTTCAGGCAGATTCTGGACACGGAAGATGAGCTCCAGGAGATCAAGTCCGATGCGGTTCCGTCCGAAGTGCGGGACTGGCTGGCGTCCACTTTTACCCAGCAGACGCGGGCCAAGGGACGCCGTTCCGAGGAGAAGCCCAAATTCCGTAGCATCGTCCATGCCGTTCAAGCTGGGATCTTCGTGGAGAGGTCTGGATCCTGTTCCTTTCCCCAGGAGGGCCGGGGTCCGGGGTAGGGTCTGATGGGTGAGGGACTCTTGAAATGGGGACCAGAATGCTCCTCAATCTGCTTGATGCTTCAGCCTAGTAGTGCATTGGTCCAACAAGTGGGTCATGACCCACAACGGCATCATCTTGCTGGCCTTGCTGGGGCGCCTCTGCTCTCTTTGGAAACAGAAGGAGAAAGAAGGACCAGGGGTGGGTGCAGTGGGGAGTAAAAAAAGGAGAGTTGGAGGTAGAGGACAAGCCGAGATAGATTTTAAACCGGCAAAATTAATATATAAGGTACACCAACCGAGGGCAAGTCCCATGCTGCTGGTTAGACATGAAGGGGAACCTTTCGAAAGATTGAAGACTCCTGACCCTAGTGGACAGGGGGAAATGGTCCCAGGACCGACATGCCTGACATTGTATGTCCAGCTCTAAGAAGGTTGGAATGCAATCTGCTTGAGGGGCTCTGGAAGCTTTCTTCTTGGGCAGGTAATCCAGGTGTGCCTTACCCGCTGTTATCTGCCCTACAGGATGTTCCGTCGGACGTACACAGCCGTAGGGCCCAACTATTCCTCCCCTGTCATCAACTGCTTGAAGGTAACAACCCTCTTGGGGTGTGTGTGCTTGATTCATGGTGCAATCCTGTGCATGTCTACTCAGGTGTAAGCCCCACTGAGTTTAATGGGGCATATTCCCAGGTACGTGTGAATGGAAGTGCAGCCTTGGCTTCTTTTGCTGCCCTCCTGGACGTGATGCTTCCGTGCCCCTCCCAATCTTTGCAGAGTTATTGCTGTTGTCCATACCCTCCACCCACCTTCTGTGATCAAGCTGCATGAGCCACGGAAACTTTTCTAGTTGTTCCTGTCTGTCCATCCCAAATCAGGAACTAAACCTTTCCTGAAAGGGACATTTTTTGACCAGGAATTAAAGACCCATAATATGCAGGGGCCAGCTGCAGGTAGTCATTGCAGAAGGAAAAGACATGCTTAGAGGAACTCTAAAATGTCATTTTTAATATGGTGCTTGCATTTTGTTTTTATTCTTTGCTTTTATTTGTCGTTCACCACTCTGAAATCTTTGGATGTGGCTGTAATGAGCAAGTGTGAACCTCCTTTTTTTTTTTTGGCTTTCTTGGGTAGACTCTTGACCTCTGGTTTTTTGATGTCTTCGCTCTGAATAAAGTGAGTGAAGACCATGCCTTGCGCACAATCGTCTTTGAACTGCTCACCCGCCACAATCTCAATAGCCGCTTCAAGGTAAGAAATGGTCTCTGTGTGTCTGTGTGTCTGCGTAATCATTGTGTGCGAGAGTGTTAAATAGGGATGCCTGTCACTGTGGAATCCAAGCCTTTTGGGCATTGCACTCCCGACGAGCACCAAACTCAGCTCGCATTTGCAGATAAGAATTTAAGAACATAAGAAGAGCCCTGCTGGATCAGACCAAAGGTCCATCTAGTCCAGCACTCTGTTCACACAGTGGCCAACCAGCCATCGGCCAAGGACCAACAAGGCAGGACATGGTGCAACAGCACCCACCCGCCCATGTTCCCCAGCAACTGGTGCACACAGATAAAGCCGCAACGCTTTTCTCGAAACCCAGAAACTTTTCTGTGTTTTTTTTTTTTTTTTAAAAAAATGTAAATAGAAATGTGTGTAAATTGTGAGGTGCAATTTGTGGGATTTACACAAATTTCAGCCATAGATTGCATAATTTTCACACATTTTGGCTGCAATTTGCAGCTGCAATTATTATTATTATTATTATTATTATTATTATTATTATTATTTATATAGCACCATCAATGTACATGGTGCTGTACAGATAACACAGTAAATAGCAAGACCCTGCCGCATAGGCTTACAATCTAATAAGTTGTAGTAAACAATAAAGAGGGAAGGAGAATGCAAACAGGCACAGGGAAGTGTAAACAGGCACCGGGTAGGGTGAAGCTAACAGTGTAGAGTCAGAACAAACTCAATATTTGAAGGCTATAGGGAAAAGAAAAGTTTTTAGCTGAGTTTTAAAAGCAGTGATTGAGTTTGTAGTTCTCAAGTGTTCTGGAAGAGCGTTCCAGGCGTAAGGGGCAGCAGAAGAAAAAGGACGAAGCCGAGTAAGGGAAGTGGAGGTCCTTGGGCAGGCGAGAAGCATGGCATCAGAGGAGCGGAGAGCACGAGCGGGGCGATAGTGTGAGATGAGAGAGGAGAGATAGGCAGGAGCTAGACCGTGAAGAGCTTTGAAGGTCAGCAGGAGAAGTTTATATTGGATTCTGGAGTGAGTTGGAAGCCAATGAAGAGATTTCAGAAGTGGAGTGACATGGTCAGAGCGGCGGGCCAAGAAGATGATCTTAGCGGCAGAGTGGTGGACAGAGACCAGCGGACTGATGTGAGACGAAGGAAGGCCAGAGAGAAGAAGGTTGCAGTAGTCCAACCGAGAGATAACCAGTGCGTGAACGAGAGTCTTGGCAGAAGAGACAGACAAAAATGGTCGAATCCTGGCAATATTATACAGGAAGAAACGACAGGATTGCCCTCTGAAATTTGTGCACGCTTTTATTTACATCGATTTTAAAAACTTGTGAAAAATCCACTAGGTTGGCCCCACTCAATGCAGATCATGTCAGGCCAGCTTGCTGGGGAAAGAACTGAAGTTTGGGGTGATGAGCTGATGAAAGCTTGGCTAGCTTTCCCCGGATGAATTCCTCCACCATCCCTGGCATTAAGTAAGCGTTGCATACAGGAGCACCGCCTAACTTTGAGAGCGCCCCAAGCAAGTTTCTTTCCTGGCCCCACTGCCACCGTCCCGTCCCCGCCGTGTCCACCCCATGTTGTATGGAGAGCGCCTGGCATCTCCGGTTATTGCTGGGAACAACCCCATTCTCACACCCTGGGGAGTGGTTCTCAATCAGGGTAGACAGTCTTGAGCAAGAAGGACGAATATTCCTATTGGCCCCTTCAAATGCCCTTGGCTGTCTGAGCAACAAAACTTGCCTGTCGCCACATTACCTTCTTCATCCTTCTCCTCCAGATCCCCACAGTGTACCTCATGACCTTCCTGGATGCCCTGGAGGCCGGCTATGGGAAGTACAAGAACCCTTACCATAACCAGATCCATGCTGCCGATGTCACCCAGACTGTACACTGCTTCCTGCTTCGCACCGGCATGGTGGTAAGGGTTGCCATGTGGACTAGCCACTTCAACGGATGTTCCATCTGCCAGGTCTCTAGCTGTGGAGCATTTGCACTGCATACCTACAAAGCTATTCTGCTATTCTGGGTCTAAGCAGGATGGGGAAATTCTGCAGAAACCAGGGTTATTAATCTAATGCACCTAGCTTAAAACATATGATTTTTTAGTCAACCCACATAGGGCAGTCTTCGATCACAGGAATGAGAGATACATATTATTTCTGGCCCTAATCCTGCTTTATGGAAACTCTGGTGAAAATCCATATTTTAATCATAGACATAAACAACATAGTGGGCTCCCCTGGTTTAGCACAATGGAAAAAATTCAGTAGGCACAGGATCACAAAACCAGTTTCTTCTTCCCCCACCATCTTCCTCCTCTTCTGCTGCAGCATTTTATTTCTGTTAGAAGCCATGTGCCTTTAATAGGTGTATGACAGGCAGAAGTTCAACAGGTAAATCTTCTGGTATGTGGATGGTTGTAATGGGGGAAAATGTCTGCTTTTGTTACGCAGCTGCTAAAAACAGTAGCAAAGAAAATGCAATCCTCTTTCTTTTCGTTCTCTCCTGGGAAAGTGACAGCCTGAGCTGCCTCCTGCAGCATGCTTTATACCACTTTCTACCCTAGCTGCATTCACACAGCCATCACTAACCATGATCAATTTCAGAGGTGAAGCTGGGCTAGGCAGGATCTACACTACTGCTTTATAGTGGTATTGAAGTGCACTGACAACTGTTAGGGCCCATGACATATATACACCAAGCAGGATATAGCACTATGAAAGCAGTATATGGTATGTGTCAATGGGCCGCAACAGTTGTCAGTGCACTTCAATACCGCTATAAAGCAGTAGTGTGGCTCCTGCCTTTTATATACCGCTTTCATACCACTTTCATAGTGCTGTATCTTGCTTGGTGTAGATCTGGCCTTACTCTCTTGCAGGAGGAATAACAAAGACCCTTGTGGCACCATAAAGACTGACAGATTTGTTTATTCATCTAATGTATAGGCCAACTTTATTTTATTGTTATTTTTTAATAATATTTTGGTGTTTCCCTCCATGATTGCCAAGTTGAAGTTTGATAACAATGCCAAGATTAAGGTAGATAAAAATACAAACACTGAAAACGTATTTTAAAACTGGGGGTTACAGATAAAAACAGAGAGCGGTGTTAACTGTTACAAGCTTGGTGGGCATTATTGTCTTCACTGGCCATATAAAGCAGGGGTGGGCAGAATGTAGATCGCCAGATGTTTCAGACTTCAAGGCCCAGAAGTCTCTGCCAGCATGGCCAGTGGTCAGAAATGCTAGGAATTGAGGGCTAAGCTATCTGAGACCTGCTTTCTGCTAACCCCTGGTCTAAAGGACACTAAGGAGGAGACTAACTTAAATTGGCCTCCCATAAACTGGGGACCTGCTGCTGTTATGAGTTAGGAGGCCCTGTTATGAGTGCCTCCCAACCTCACCACTCTAGGAGATGGGACATGCAACAGGGCCTCAGAGGATGAGCTCAAAGTTCAGGTAGGTTTATATGGGAGGAGATGGTCTTTCAGATCCCTGGCCCAAAGCCATTTAGAGCTTTATTTCCTGTCTCTCCCCACTACACAGCACTGCCTGGCGGAAATTGAGGTCCTGGCCATTGTCTTTGCAGCCGCAATCCACGACTATGAGCACACGGGTACCACCAACAGCTTCCACATTCAAACCAAGTGAGTAATAATGCCCAAAGGGAGTGATTGTGAAGAATGGGAGATGTGTGTGAGTTTGGGTGACCATCTGGAAAGGAGGACAGGGCCCCTGGATCTTTCACAGTTGTCTAGAGAAGGGAATTTCAGCAGGTGTCCTTTGTATGCATGCAGCACCTGGTGAAATTCCCTCTTCATCACAACAGTGAAAGCTGCAGGAGCCCTGCCCTCTTGACCAGACGCAATGGGGGTTATCAGCCAGCTTTCTCCAGCCTGGTGCCTTTCAGCATTCCTTACCATTGTCTGTGCTGGCTGGGACAGATGAGTTGAAGTCCAAAACATCTGGAGGGCACCAGGTTGGGAAAGGCTGTGATAATCCATTTGCTTATAAAGGGCCATAGCTCAGAGGTAAGGCACATGCTTTGCATGCAGAAGGTTGCAGGTTCAGTTCTGGGCATCTCCAGGAAAGATGTCTTCCAAGACCCCAGAGAGCTCCTCTCTGTCGGAGTAGTTGATGCTACTCTTGTCAAGTAGTCTGAACTGTATAAGTCAGCTTGAAAGTATCCAGAGTCTCCACTCTCTTCATTCAATTAAGGTCCATGTTTTTCCTAATTTAACAAGTCTTTCAAATGGTGACCCAGCTTTTCTTGCTCTGGTTTAGAAGCTGCTGCTTCCTTTCCTCTAGGACCACTAGGTTTCGCAAGGATGTATCTTAGACCACCCTTGTGTCACTGATGTTCTTGGATTCCTGTTGCCCCCAGCCAGCCTGGCCAGGGGTCAAGGATTACGGGAGATGTAGTCCAAGAATATTTGGGGATGCGAGGTTCAGAAAGGCTGCTTTTGACATGCCTTTGCTAACCCTACAGTCTACAGTTTCACTTTGGAGCAGGGAGATGCGTTCACCTGATTCCCCCAAACCAGACTGTCTGGACATGCCCTTGGAATCACCGAGCTTCTCTAAATGAGCGATTTATAGCACACTCGTGATTGGCCACTCACGGATGTTTGTGGCTTCATGACACAACGTCATCAGCGTCCAGGCCCCTCCCGTGCTATCCCCTGGAAATTGTGGGTTTAAAACCCCCCAGAGATAATGTGGGAATATCCGGGAAGTCGCACCATCTCCCAGTGTGTAATCTCGACGTTGTGCTATAATTACACCACTAGATGGCAGTGTCTCATTAAAGTGAATTGAGCATATGGAGCAAGCAGATAGAGGAAGTATTCAAGTATGCAATTTCAAAACCACGTGGCCGCCCGTGTAATGGCGCCGCTCACATCCCAGAAAGAAAGTGGATGCAGAAAGCTACGGTAAGGCAGTGTGATTTTTAAAAAAATGTAGAGGAGCTCGTCATTACTGTCCCATTACTGCTTCTGAATTGTACCATTTCCCTCCCTCCCAGGTCAGACACGGCCATTTTGTACAATGATCGTTCTGTGCTGGAGAACCACCATATCAGTGCCGTCTTCCGTATGATGCAGGAAGAAGAGATGAACATCCTCGTCAACCTGACCAAGGACGAATTTGTGTGAGGCCTTCTCCACTCCCTGTTCACCCATAAAGAAAAGATAGTGCTCTCTCTAGCTGATGAAGACATGGCCCAGAAATGGGGGCGTAGGGTTGGACCCAGGCATCGGAGGGAGAATCAAGCAAATTGTTTGCCAATTCTGCCCTCAGCTCAAGTGGGGAAGGTGGGGAACACAGCTGTACAGCCCTAGACATGTTAACTTAGTTGGAAGGAAGTCCCACAAAGTTCAGTGGGGCTCACTCCCAAGTATAGCCTCCCCGAACCGGTTTCCTTTAGATGGTTTGGACCACCCAGCATTCCTGATCATTGGCCATACTAGATGTAGCTGATGGGATTTCAAGTATCAAGCATCTGGGAGGCTCCAGGTTGGGGAAGGCTGCACTTCTAAATTGGATTTAAGTTTGCAGCCTTAATTATTTTGATTTAAGTTCAGACACGCTTACATGGGACTCCCACTGATCACTCATCGGGTCCACAGGTTCGTTCCAGCTATCTTGAAATACGTTATACCAGAGGTGGGGAACATGTGGCCTTCCAGATGTTGGTGGACTGCAATTCCCATCAGCCCTAGTGAGTACAGCCAATGGTGAGGGATGATGGAACTTGCAGTCTAACAGCAGCTGGAGGGCCAAACTTTGCTCAGCCCAGTTCTACATGCTGTGCAATGTTTGGCCCTCCAGCTGGTGTTACACAGCAACTTCCATCATCCCTCAGTACTGGCTGTGCTGACTAGGTTTGTTGGGAATTGTAGTCCACCAGCTGCTTCCAGACCATTCACAGGGTCCACATTTGGTCTCCGTGTCTCTTATATTTATTAAAGATGATGACGGGAACTTTCTGATGACCTGGAATCCCAGAACACATCGCTTGTTTGCATAGCAGCGAATGCATGAGTTTTTGGCAGAATTCATGCAATCAGCAGATGGAGTAGCAAAATTGTTCCTGGGCTTTATTATTTTAGACTGCAGATCTAAAAAAAACCCTCTTCCAAACCCATGAAGGTCTTTCCAGACAACCCATTTATAGCAGAAATGGGGAACCTGTGGCCTTCAAAATGTTGTTGGATTCCGACTCACATCATCCCCAGTCAGCATGGTTGAGGATAATGGGAGTTATAGTCCAGCAACATCTGAGGGACCCCACCCGACTTACCCTTCCCTACAGAAATTAGCCTGTTTGAATCAGAAGGAGGGTCTCGAACTGGGCTGTTCCTCCCTCCCTGCCCTTCGGCTTGGATTGTTGACATTCCCAGATGATCCGCTCGCCAAGGCAGGGAAATCCTCACCTTGCTCCCACACGGGCCGTGCTATTCCACATTGCCGTTCTGATTGTGCTGGTTCTCAGGGGTGCTTGCCTCCTCCTCACATGGTGAGAGCTCATCAATGGATGTCTGGTTAGTGATCCCTGCGGAAGGAAGGCAGCCATTAGAAGCAGGGAAATGATGGGCAGAGAAAATCTTCCAAAGCTCAAGCAGCAGGGAAGGTGCAGGGAAAATGCACCCAGGGTGGCCATATGGAAAGGAGGACAGGGCTCCTGTGTCGTCAACAGTTGTATTGAAAACCGTATTTCCGCAGGTGTGATTTGTAGGCATGCAGCACCTGGTGAAATTCCCTCTTCATCACAACAGTTAAAGCTGCAGGAGCCCTGCCTTCTTGACCAGATACAAAAGAGGGCAGGGCTCCTGTTGTGATGAAGAGGGAATTTTCACCAGGTGCTGCATGCATACAAATGACACCTGCTGAAATTCCCTTTTCTATATAAGATACAGGAGTCCTGCCCTCCTTTTCATATGGTCACCCTAGTGAACCGACAGTGGCTGATGAAAAGGCAGGTCTTGGAAAAATTTCTGAAGGAAAGTGGGTGGGATATGCCTTAACGAAGAGAGAGGAAGAGATGATTCAGTTTCCAGGAAAGGCATGACAGAAGCGGGGCCTTTTCCATGGTGATTCCCCCTTCCAGTAAGCTTTGCCTTGAGGACCTTGCCCACTAGGCAAGATGGAAATTTAATTTAAATTAAATAATAATGATGATGACGATGAAGATGATGGCAGCGGCAGCAGCAAGGGGAGTGTGTGAAGCTGGCAGAGGCCTGACAGCTCTATTGCTGTAAAGTAGGAGTTGGGAACCTGTGGACTTCTGGATGTTGTTTAAATACAAGTCCCATCATTCCTGAACACCAGTCATGCCAGCTAGGGATGGTGGGAGTTGGAGTCCAACATTACCCGGAGGGCCACAGGGCTCCTGTGTCTTTAACACTTGTGTAGAAAAGGGAATTTCACCAGGTGTGATTTGTAGGCATGCAGCGCCTGGTGAAATCCCCTCTTCATCACAGCGCCCTTTTTGTATTTGATCAAGAGGGCAGGGCTCTTGCAGCTTTAACTGTTGTGATGAAGAGGGAATTTCACCTGGTGCTGCATGCATCCAAACGACACCTGGTGAAATTCCCTTTTCTGGACAACTGTTCAAGATACAGGAGCCCTGTCCTCCTTTTCATAGGGTCACCCTAATCTGGAAGCACCTGTTATCTTTTGTGGAAGAAATAGCGTGAAAGTAAGGGGAGTAAGGTTTTGAATCACGCAGAATTTTTCTCCAAGCTGAGCGGATCAGGGCACAACAGTTGCATTGATGGTGACTGATTGAATCCATCCATCTGCTCAACAGTGGCAATTAAAAAAAATGTGATAGAGGTCGGCAAACTCCCTCTGTTAAACATATTGCAGTTGCCAAGGCCTTTCTGGGAGGATTGAAGTTACAAAGGCTTCCCCAGCAGCAAAAGTGCCAGTGAGAGGATAAACCATGTCTGGGAATATATATCAAGTAGAAGTAAGGGCGTTTGTGTGAGTCTAAGGCTTTGATCCCAGAGCCACTTACCTAGGAGTAAGTACCACTGAACCCAATAGGATAGCGTAGACATGAAGAGGCTTGCAATGTAATACCGTTTGAGTCTCTCAGAGCCCTCGTGGGGGCAGGCTAAAAGAAATAATTGTCATTATTAGAGGTAATTTTGAAAGCACATCACGGCACTGAAATTACTTACCACTCAGGGATCTTTGATGTCTGCATCTTCCTGGAACAGAGGTGTTTCTTTGAGGTCTGTGAAGGTCTCCAATGACAATCAGCTCAAATCTGGCCCTTTGTGGTAACCAAACGGACAGGCCCTTCTTTTTTTCCCAAGCAACAGGGGCCCTTCCTCAGTGTATCCGCAAGGGATGTGTGGAGAGAATTGTGGCAAAAGTTAAATACACCGGAAGACAAGTGTGTGTGTGTGTGTGTGTGTGTGTGTGTGACCGTGACAGTGACCATCTTTCTCTCTCTCTTTCTCTCCGTGCGGCACAGGGAGCTCCGGTCGCTTGTGATCGAAATGGTTCTAGCTACGGACATGTCCTGCCACTTCCAGCAAGTCAAGTCCATGAAAACCTCCTTACAGCAGCTTGAGCGGTAAGTGGCAGAAGGAGGAAGGAGCCGGCGGGTTAGAAAGCTGGGGCTGTGCACAAAGATAGGCGGGTGGGCTGACCTGACACAGTTCAGGCTTGGAGTGGCGAAGGGGATTTGGCATGGAGGGACGCATGTGACATAGACCGGGTTGTCCAGAGGAGGGGAGGCAGGGCCAGGGGAACTTGAGCCCTGATTTGCCTTGTCTTCTCAAAAGAACTGCATTGCTGTAGGCCAGGGAAAGCCAACTGGCAGCATGCTTGTTTGGATTGATCCTATATTTCCGGCACTTGTTGTGAATACATGCGTGGGGTTCTGATGTTCATCTTCTCAGTGGTATTTTCCCCCTTTGCCCTCACTGCCTGAGGAACATAGGAAGCAGCCTTATACGGAGTCAGATCCTTGGTCCATCTAGCCCAGTATTGTCAATGCAGACTGGCAGGGGTTTTCGAGGGTTTCAGCCAGGATTCCTTCCTCCCCCTACCTGGAGTTGCAGGGGATCGAACCTGGGACCTTCCGCGTGCAAAGCATGCACTCTACCACGTTCATAGCATCATAGAATAGTAGGGTTGGAATGGGCCTATAAGGCCATCGAGTCCAACCCCTTGCTCAATGCTGGAATCCACCTTAAAGCATACCTAACAGGTGGTTGTCCAGCTGTCTCTTGAAGGCCTCTAGTGTGGGAGAGCCCATGAACTCCCTAGGTCATTGGATCCATCGTCATACTGCTCTAACAGGAAGTTTTTCCTGATGTCCAGCCGGAATCTGGCTTCCTGTAACTTGAGGCCAATATTCCATGTCCTGCACTCTGGGAGGATCGAGAAGAGATCCTGGCCCTCCTCTGTGTGACAACCTTTCAAGTATTTGAGAGTGCTATCATGTCTCCCCTCAGTCTCCTGATCATCCTCATTGACCTCCTCTGAACCCCTTCCAGCTTACCTGCATCCTTCCTGAAGTGTTGTGCCCAGAACTGGACACAGTACTCAAGATGAGGCCTAACCAGTTCCGAATAGAGGGGATAGAGATCCTAGCCCTCCTCTGTGTGACAACTTTTCAAGTATTTGAAGAGTGCTATCATGGACCCTCCCTGATTCATAGTCCTCGGCCTCATTTAGCCCACACTGCCCTCTATTGCTGGTGGCGACCTACATGGTTTTAGCCTAGCGGTGGGCAACGTCTATGGCCCTGAGGGACCCATGGGTACTTGGGTTGTATGTGTGAACACACATGAAGCATATGCACATGTGCGCACACATTCACAAAACATTCATTTGTGCAGGCATGTGCAAAGCATACACACACTTGCACAAAGTAGACATGTACTTGTATGCGCACACAAAGCATACCCAGAAAGCATACACAAAGTATCTAACCCCAGCCTCATAAAAAGAATGCTGGTTGTCTTAACATTTTGCTCCTGGGGACCTGTGAGAAGTGCTCTGGTCTGCTCTCACAGGGCTCTATATGATGCAGGAACAGGCCCTGTGACCCTCCTGCACCATACAGCTGACTCTGTTGAGCTGGATATTGGCAACTCTATGTTGCAAGGAGGGTGACAGAGCATTCTTTTGAAACATAGAGCCTTGTGAGAGCAGGAATAGAGAGTCTCTCACAAGTTCCTGAGGAGAGAGGTAAGGTCACAATCCGCATTCTTTTCTGTGATAAAGCAGCGGTGATTCTGTGGGGCCAGGAGAGGAAGGGGGGAAGAGGGGGAAAGAAGCATGACAGCCCCAGAAATATGTTTAAAATTAGCGATGGTTGCAGCAGCTGCCGCTTCTTGCATTAGTTGTGAGAGTGGGGGGTGGGGTGGAGAGGGCATTTCAGCAGCAACACATACCCTTGTGGGGCCTCAAGAAAGGTCTTGGGGGCTGCATTCAGCTTGTTGTTTGTGCCTTGCCCACCTGTGTTTTAGCCAATGAGATTACAGGGTCAGGTCTGACATCCTGTGGGGATGGATGCTCATAAACAAAAGCACCATGGCCAATCAAATTAAACAAGGCGTGCTGTCAAATGTGATCAAGGTCAGCGAAGGAGGAGGAAGCAGAGGGGGGAAATGGTAGGGGAAGCGACAGCAGGAGTTGCCAGAAGACCAAAAGGCCGAAGAACAGCACTGAAACAATATGACCATTTGGTGTGGTGGGCAAATTTTTGGTTGTGCTGAATGGTCTTTGCCTTTTTTGCATTACTCACAACGGTTGATCCCAGCCAGTCAGGGAATACGTATAGAATGTGATGACATCGCAAAGCAAGCGAACCAATCAGATTTGGCCGTGTGCTGATGTCACTGAGAGCAAACAAAGTCAGTTCAGAGGAAGGGCAATGCGTCTTTAATAGGCGAACACGTTTGAGGCAAGGAGTGAAAAAGCACCCAAAGGAACAGTGGGAGGGGGACTTTTGTTTTTACATTGTTGAATATGTTCATACAGAATTTCAGCCGAGTTCTGTTGGTAGCTTGTCCTTATAGGGTAAACTCTGTGTTCTGCAGTCTTGTGGCTTTTCAGAAAGTGCTGCTTTTGTGGGAGTGGTTTCAGTGGGAGGGACAAAGTGCCTTCCCAGTACAGACTAAGGAATGGAAATCAGGAGAATACCAGTGCAGAAACAATGATGGGGAAGGCCTGGACTGGAAATGTTTTGTTCAGCCCAACAGCATTTGGGTCATGCTATTTTTTCAGGGTTTCTGGTGTACAACAGCAAAGGTATCCACAGATATTTTGTTGGCTTACTAGCTAGCCATTATTTGGGGTTCCTGGTCTCATCTGGCATGGGGAAGAAGCAAGGTCATCACTCATCTGTGCGGGGTTTGGAGCAGACATTTCCCCCGCTGCTTGGAAGGGAATTCTGCTGTTCTTTACCTGCTCAAAAGCTGCAGTGGACCTGAGATCTCTGCTGTAGGGATCTGTGTGGTGCCAGGCTGGATGCACTTGCCCCTGGATCTGTGCATGCCTATCAAAGTAGTCTATAGGTACCAGTGGTGGGTGTACTGAGAATGGGTGTGCTGAATGGTGTTGCAGCTCAGTGGCAACTCACCTGCTTTGCGTGCAGAAGCTCCCAGGGCTCAACCTTTGACAGCTCCTGGTGGGACTAGGAAACAACCCTGCCTGTCAGTGTGGACAATACTGGGCTAGATGGACCAAGGGTCTAACTCAGGCCTCAGCTAGATGAGGGGATCGTCGCCCTGGTTTACACACAGCATGTGACATCGCGGCTGCCATTTTTTTCTTTTAAAGGAGACAGAGCGCACGAGCGCTCATGCACAGAAGGTAAGTGTTGTTGGTTTTTTTTTTTTAAAAAAAATCCCCACTCCCCCACCCCACCCCCAATGGGCACATTGCTCCTCAGGAGCTCTGTGCCCCTTGTGTGGCTCCCGGCTCCTCAGGGTTACTCACAAGGAGCTGGGAGAAACCGCGACGCCCGGCCACACGTTCCGCGGTCTTGGGATCAGCCCAGGACTGCAGAAAAACCGGGCTAGAAGGGTAGGGCAAAATCATGGGGAAATGGAGGGATCATCCCTTCCTGCCTCCGGGATCCCCTGTGCGTCATCTGGACACACAGGGTGATCCTGGGGCGATCCCCGGGATAAGCCCTTTTCTAGCCATGGCTTCAGTATAAGGCAGTTTCCCATGTTCCTATGGATGGTGGGTTGTATGTCCATATTTTTGTTATGCCGGAGGAAGAAGATCCGACCCTGTTCTCACGATCTCCATGTTGCTGCCTTTCCAGAATCGACAAGTCAAAAGCGCTCTCCTTGCTGCTTCATGCAGCTGACATCAGCCACCCCACCAAGCAATGGACAGTGCACTCCCGGTGGACCAAAGCCCTCATGGAAGAGTTCTTCCGACAGGTATGCCTGGTGATCCGAGGTCTGCTTCTTGAATGATATTCTATGCTCAGGTACAGATTCCCAAGCACAAAGCAAACACACAGACGACTGGAGTATGAAATGAGTGGGGGTGGGGCCATGCATGTAATCTTACGTTCTTCCCTTTGAAGTATTTGCTAGCAAGAAAGGATTCTTCCCACTCTCGCCCTCCTTCCACCGCTTTGTCTTTCAAATCTGTGAAATGGGCGTGTGCCTGTCTTGTATACTTGAACGCAGTGCACAAGCACTTTGAAACCAGGAGCGCAAAACAATATGTGGGAACCATCCCTTGGAGCAGCCTTCCCCAACTTGGTGCTCTCCAGATGTGTTGGGCTACAACATCCATCACTCCCTAGTGAGCATGCACATCTGGACCAGTATCTGGATGCAGTGGTGGGTTGGATGAGGTCAGTAAGCTGGGGTTGAATCCTGACGAGGCAGAGGCACTCTGGATAGTTGGTTCGCCTGTCTGGGAATTAGGGGTTCTCCTTCATGGTCTCTGTGCATCACACATACGGGCTCTGCGCCTGCGCTGAGCTAACAGTCGGAACTTCTAAAGCCGAGAACGTTGATTTTGGCGGGAACCCCTCCCCCACCATCGAGTGCGCATGCACCGCGGGTTCCCGCCTCAGTTTTTCTTCAACCGCCTTGCTGGCAACACGTACGGGACTTCGCTCCAACACTTACCGGAAAAATCCTTTTGAGAACGTTCGTTTATCCTCTTCTTCTCCTTCTTCCAGCTTCTCCTTCAACTTCCTCACTCTTTCTATATATATATAAAAAAATCTTGTTAATTAATATACTTCAAAATCTGCCTAATCTTCTTTTCCTACTTCTTTTATTGCGTATGGCACTAAAAGCCCCTTTCAGAAAGTGCGTCAAGTGCCGCAGCAAACTGCCACCCGCAGACGGCCACTCCTTATGTTTGCTGTGTCTGGGAGAGTCACACGTGATTGAATCTTGTGCCCATTGCATGAGTTTCTCCAAACAAACTCGACGAAATCGCTCAGACCGACTAAAAGCTATCCTTTGGAAGAACGCCTTGCTCGCAGTCGATAGACCACTGACAATGGCTACGGAAGCACCAACAAATCCCTCCTCCTCACCGTGACGACGCCGACTCGAGGAGTGCGACAAGACGTGAAAAGCCTCCAAAGAAGCCGAAAGAGAAAAAATCGGCCATGGAAAAAATGCAGGCAAAAAAGAGGAAACTCGCTACCTCTAAGCACGAGGCAAAAAAGGCAAAAAGATCGGGGGTCGCTCACACATCCCCAACGTCTTCCGTTTCATCATTGCGTCCATTACAGCCTCCTACGACACCGACCCCATCGATGTCGAGACGTGACCGAGGAGACGCACAACTATCTACAGGGGAGGGCACCCCTCCATACCGAAGAGAACCCACTCCTACACAAAGTCATCGTTCGACCTCGAAGCACGGGTCCGTTTCAGGACACAATCGACCAAACACTGCCTCTCTCTCAGAGGGAGAAATCCAAGACTTGTCCCCTTCGGGACCAATAATTGTGATAGACCTGCCACAGCAGCAGTCTCCCAGGCAGGCAGTGTATAGCCCTAACCCTTCCATGACGTCGAATAGATCTAGACATAACTCTTACGATTCCAGATCCAGATCCCCATTAAGAGAGAGAAGCTGGATCAGATCTTCAGCATGGTCCATCCCATTGAATCAACAGCAAATGCATGATTCGTATCATCCCTTTGATCCCATCGCCGACAACCGATCGCGTTCCTCGACTCCACATTGACGCCCGCCGGCTACAATTACCCAACAACTTGATCAACCGCCGCCAGTACCACCTCGCGGTAGTTCATTGATGCACAAACCTACAGCAATAGCATCGGTAGTATCCTCCTTTGAGGATCGCCCACTTCCAGCTCCTCCAATCTCTCAGACAAGGAACCAGGACGACCGTGCTTCTTACCCTTCAGAATCAGAGGACGATTATGTCTCTGATGCAACATCGATGTCATCTCCGCAACCGTCGATACCATCACCTATCGAGGCAGTAGAAACACCTGAAGGTTCCTCACCATCTCAGGACACCTTCCATTTCACAGATCAGATCTTGAGAATGGCGCAATCGTTGGGAATTCAAACTCACCAACCCATTGAAAAAATCGAAGACCCAGTTTTCGATGCCATTTATACTGAGGCAACAGCTCCGGTATCCATCCCGTTTCTCCCTACTCTATTGCAAACGGCAAAACTCTCATGGAAGGCTCCAGCTACAATGGCCCCGACATCGAGAAAACTCGAATCAATGTACCGTATACAAGACAAGGACATTGGCTTCCTTTTTACACATCCCAAGCCAAACTCCATAATCGTAGAATCCTCCCAAGGAAAGTCACAAAGGACACATGCTTCACCATCGGACAAAGAAGGCAGACGCCTGGACCTCATGGGCCGTAGAATCTATTCCTCTGCAGCGCTCGGCTTTAAAGTGGCAAACTACCAGGCCACCATGGCGCGCCGTCAACTTTTCCTTTGGGAAAAAATAGCCTCCCTGTGTGACTATTTACCAGAGGAAAAAAGGGAACTCGCCCATGTCTTCCAAGATGAAGCCATACGCCTATCCCAGTTACAAATCAGCACTACCAGACACCAGGTCGGCTGCGACGCAAAAGCCATGGTTGCGGCTGTCGCCGTCATGCCTGGTTACGTTCCGCATCGATCACACCTGAAGCCAGATCCCGCATCGAGGACCTTCCTTTCAATGGCGAGGGTTTATTCAGTAAGGATACAGATGAGATGATGGATTCAATACAGAAGGCAAAGACGACGGCAAAGAAAATGGGTTTATCCCAATTTCAACCTCACACGTTCAAAAATAGATATTGGAATAGAGTTTTTCCTCAAAACAAACAATACTCCGATCGCTCTCAATGACAGACTCCTCAGTACCGTCAGAAAAAAACAGCTGCCACATCAGCGATTTAGACAATCCCGGGGAAAACCTGACTCCGCCTCCAAGCGGAGGCTTTGACTCCAAGTTTCGCACCACCCTACACGTCTCATCATACAACTTCAATCACCGCCTCCAACCATTCATCACCAATTGGGAACACATAACCTCAGACGCTTGGGTGCTAAAAATTATTCGAGAGGGCTACAAGCTAGAATTCAAAACATCCCCACTTGTCGGTATCGTAAAAAGAACAACCCCCTCTCTACCATTATCAAAGGGAATCGCCGCACTCTTGAACAAAAAAGCAATTGCAAGAGTATATCCCAATATAAACAACAGCTTCCTATCAAGATATTTTACAGTTCCGAAGACAGACGGAACTCTTCGCCCCATCCTAGACCTCAGAAATCTCAATCGCCACATAAGAGTCAAAAAATTCCGTATGGTCACACTATCTACCATACTCCCACTTCTACAACAAAACATGTGGTTCGCATCAATAGACTTGAAGGACGCGTATTTTCATATAACGATTCACCCTGCACATCGGCGCTTCCTCAGGTTCCTCGTGGGAGAAAAAATGTACCAGTTTCCAGTCCTGCCTTTCGGCTTAGCAACGGCACCAAGAGTTTTTACGAAATGCGTTGCAGTCATCTGTGCCCACCTCAGGAAAAAGGGTATACAAATCTACCCATACCTGGACGACAGGTTAATAGCGTCCCCTACTCGCTCCTCCCTTCTAGTATCACTAAGAGAGGTCATCCATACCGTCGGATCACTGGGATTTTACATCAACCTCGAAAAATCACAACTTCATCCAAGTCAGACAATATAGTTCATAGGCGCTACCATCGACTCCACAACGGCAAGAGCTTATCTACCCTCCGACAGGGTACACAAAATTATGGCCTTGGCACGACGAATTTCCAAAGCTAGGACAACAGCCTTCCAAATTCAACGTCTCCTAGGGCATATGGCCACCACCGTGTCAGTAGTACGGTGGGCGAGACTCCATATGAGGCCCTTACAGAACTGGTTCATAAGATCGTTCCCGAACACTACCAACGCCAGGAACTTCGATCTCACCATTCCCCCAAGAATAAGACTATCCCTCTCTTGATGGCAGAACATACACAACCTCAACCAAGGAATACCATTTGTACAAACGCCTCCAGTGTACACCCTCACCACAGACGCGTCAACGTTCGGCTGGGGTGCCCACTATGCACACCTCCAAACTCAAGACGGCTGTCATGTGGCACCTGAACAAAGAGGGAGGAACCCGGTCCTCACCACTGATTCGAAAGACAACCCAAATCCTCAAATGGTGCATACCACGAAAGATCCAGATAACGGCGATACACATACCAGGGCGGGACAATATCCTAGCAGACACACTCAGCAGGAAGATAACGACACCGCACGAATGGGAAATGGACCGTCCAAATTGCTTCAACTCTTCAGAACATGCGGCCAACCAGCTATAGACTTATTCGCCACATCCCACAACGCAGTCCTTCAACGGTACTGCTCCAAAGGAGGCATAGGAACGAACTCGAAAGGAGACGCATTCCAAATCAACTGGAATCACCTCCCTTTTTATGCTTTCCCTCCAATTCCATTGATAACTCGGACTGTGCACAAAATAATGACAGACAAAGCCAAGGGAATACTAATCACCCCATGGTGGCCCAGGCAACCCTGGTTTGCTCCCCTTCTCAATCTGTCCCACAGTCAGTTCATACACTTACCGACCTCGAAAACTCTCATAACTCAACACCAAGGAACGACCCGTCACCCAGACTTACAGTTGTTACGCCTAACAGCATGGATCATCCAGTAGTAAATCAAGAATTACCTGAAGAAATAACAGCAATCCTACAAGCAGCTAGAAAGCCCCCGACACAAAAAGCGTACACCGCAAAATGAAATAGCTTCCTTCGGTTCGCTACTGAGGAACACTTCGATCCACATGACAATTCTATTCAAGGAATTCTAGCCTTCCTTAACATATTGTTTAAAAGGGGCCTTAAGCTTACATCACTCAAGGTGTACCTTGCTGCAATCTCTGCAAAGCGATCGACAGTAGACGGCTACTCAGTTTTCTCACATCCCCTTGTACGACAATTTCTTCGGGGAGTTAACAACTTGGCCCCTCCACTGAAAGACTTCACTCCACATTGGAGCTTATCTGTGGTCCTGAAAGCTCTTCTCGACAAACCTTTCGAGCCCCTCGCTACTGTAGACCTGAGGCTCCTCACGTTAAAGGTCGTTTTCCTAATAGCTATCCCAACGGCACGAAGAGCTAGCAAACTAGCAGCTCTGCGCATCGATCCACCCTTCCTTGTGTTCCACAACGACAGAGCCGTTCTCCGGACAGACCCCAACTTCCGTCCGAAAGTAATTTCAGAATTCCATATCAATCAGGATATAATCTTACCATCCTTTTTTCCATCTCCGACCTCACCACTAGAAAGGACTCTACACACCCTCGATGTCCGCAGAGCCTTAGCCTTCTACAAGGATAGAACAGCCCCACATCGAAAGACGCAACAGCTGTTTATATGCTATGGTGGCCCTAAAAAAGGCCTACCAGTTTCATCCCAAAGGCTTGCTACGTGGGTCGTACAGACTATTAAACTAGCGTACGAGACCCAACACCTCCAGTTGTCACAGCCAATTCGTTCCCATTCGACTAGGGGAATAGCGGCATCAACAGCCTTTACAAGGGGTGTCTCCATCCCAGAGATCTGCAGGGCGGCGACATGGTCCAGGTCCACTACGTTCGCTACCCATTACAAACTCGATACCAGAGCCAGACGTGACTCCAATTTCGGCAGAGCGGTTCTCTCTGCAATTCTCCAGTCATGACAGCCGACACCGACCCGCCTCCGGTAAGTCAGCTTGCTAATCTCCCATATGTGTGATGCACAGAGACCACGAAGAAGAAAGACAGGTTGCTTACCTGTAACCGTAGTTCTTCGAGTGGTCATCTGTGCATTCACACAACCCCCCACCATCCCCTCTTCGGTGTCGACAGCTTCGGCATCGATAGAGGCACTATCTCCTAGGATCTGGGACCAGCAAGTCGGTCTCGGAAACTGAGGAGATAGGCGGGAACCCGCGGTGCATGCGCACTCGATGGTGGGGGAGGGGTTCCCACCAAAATCAACGTTCTCAGCTTTAGAAGTTCCGACTGTTAGCTCAGCGCAGGCGCAGAGCCCATATGTGTGAATGCACAGATGACCACTCGAAGAACTCCTGTTACAGGTAAGCAACCTGTCTTTTCCTGTTCTGGATGGAGTTGCGCTCCCTCTCCGAAGGAGCAGCTGCATAGCTTCTAGATCATAGAATCATAGAATAGTAGAGTTGGAAGGGGCCTATAAGGCCATTGAGTTCAACCCCCTGCTCAGTGCAGGAATCCACCTCAACGCATCCCTGACAGATGGCTGTGCAGCTGCCTCTCGAATGCCTCTAGTGTGGGAGAGCCCATGAACTCCCTAGGTCATTGGATCCATCGTCATACTGCTCTAACAGGAAGTTTTTCCTGATGTCCAGCCGGAATCTGGCTTCCTGTAACTTGAGGCCAATATTCCATGTCCTGCACTCTGGGAGGATCGAGAAGAGATCCTGGCCCTCCTCTGTGTGACAACCTTTCAAGTATTTGAGAGTGCTATCATGTCTCCCCTCAGTCTCCTGATCATCCTCATTGACCTCCTCTGAACCCCTTCCAGCTTACCTGCATCCTTCCTGAAGTGTGGTGCCCAGAACTGGAAACAGTACTCAAGATGAGGCCTAACCAGTTCCGAATAGAGGGGAACCCATACTTTGCACGATTTGGAAGCTCCTAGATCCGTCAATGGAATGCATAAGTGGCCTACATAGTGAGGAGTGCTTTTTTCCACGCTTTGGCTTGTTCACCAGCTACAGCCATTCCTGAACAGAGATAGCCTGGCCATGGTGATCTGATCACTGGTAACCTTCATCTTGGATGAGCGCTTCACATGGGGCTGCTTTTGAGACTGGCCCAGAAGCTGTGGCTATTGCAAGATGCTGTGGCTAGGCTGTTGAGTGGGACAGCCAACCAGGAAGATACGACCATAGTTCTGAAGGAGTTGTACTGGGTGCCAATAAGATACCAAGCCAGGTTCGAGGTGCTTGTGGGGACACATAAAACCCTACACGGCTTCGGATCTGGCTATCTGATGGAGCACCTGGTCATGTACCTGCCTGGATATTAAAATGTAGTGGGATGTCCTCTTAACGGTACCACATTTGCTTGGGGTTCGATACACGGCAACGCGCGCGCGAGTGCCCTCGATACAGGCATGATCATGAAACTCCCTCCTTGCTCATATACAGCCAGTGCCAGATCTTAAAAGCTTTCAGAACCAACTAAAGACCTATTTGTTCACCCAGGCTTTTGATTGAATCTGTGTCGCTGCGTCTTGTAAACTGTTTTTTATCTGTGTTTCTCTCCTCCCCTGTTTTAATGTTGCCTTGGTTGATGCTGTATGATTTTATGGTGCTTTATTGACTTTGTATGCTGCTTTGGGATAGTTTTATAACGAAAAGCGGGTAATAACGTGTATCAATCCATCAGTCGGGAAGGCACCGGGCTGGTGAAGGTTGCTGTAGAGATTGCTGAATGGAGCAAAAAGTATATTGAGAAAGGAGGACTAGGATGCAGGGCAATAAACTGGGAGTTGTGTTAAGCAAAGAACTTTCACCCCTTGACTGGAAACCCTGCCCTGATGGTCCTCAGGCAATGTATTTTAGAAAACGAGATGTTGCCCTTGTTTTCATTCCACACCCCCATGAGGACTAGAAACTTGATATTGCTTCACTTCCTACAGGGGGACAAGGAGGCTGAACTGGGATTGCCTTTCTCCCCGCTGTGTGATCGCACGTCCACACTGGTGGCTCAGTCCCAGATTGGTGAGTTGCACAAATCGGGGACGTATTCTGTGGTGGGGCCCTCCCTGACTGCCTCTTCGTTCCCTACCTGGGATTTACAGGGTTCTCTGCCAGCCCTGCCCCCCTCTAACCCCAGACTGAACTGTCCTTCCCTGCCCTTTGCAGATCATCCCTCTCAGTGGAGCTTCACGGGGCTCAGGGGAGGCAGGTAGGGGTCCGCAGCTCTGTTGCTAACACCCCTTCCCTTCCGCAGGCTTCATTGACTTCATCGTGGAGCCCACTTTTCAAGTTCTGACAGATGTGGCGGAGAAGATGGTGATTCCTTTGGCGGAGGAAGGCTCCAAGAACAAATCCGCCAGCCAGAGCAGGTTTGCACATAGAGAGGAGGGACAGGGAGTGCAGCGGCATGGCGATGCAGTGGAGATCCACTGCCAGAGGGAGGCCTCCCTCTTGGGTGTCCTTTCCGGCTTCCTGAGTTCCCAGCTTTCTGTCCCACTTATGTATGTTGGATAGGGTGACCATATGGAAAGGAGGACAGGGCTCCTGTACCTTTAACAATTGTATAGAAAAGGGAATTTCTGCAGGTATGCATGCAGCACCTGGTGAAATGCCCTCTTCATCACAACACCCTTTTTGTATGGTCAAGAGGGCAGGGCCATAGGGCAGGGTGTTTTGTATTTTGTTTTATTTTGTTCTGCACAGCACCATGAAAATTGATGGCGCTATATAAATAAATATTAATAATAATAATAGCAGGGCTGCTGCAGCTTTAAATGTTGTGATGAAGAAGGCTTTTCAGCAGGTGCTGCATGCAGTCAAATGACACCTACTGAATTCCCCTTTTCTATACTACTGTTATAGATACAGGAGCCCTGTCCTCCTTTTCATATGGTCACCCTAAGGTTGGAGGAATCCACCCAGGAGGTGAAGCTGGCTGATCTTTCATCAGCTTGTTATCCTGCGGGCATTGAGTCGGGCCAGTTCATGGATTTCCCATTTTTAAAAAATGTATTTGCGTAAATAGAAATGTGCGCAAATCACAGCTGCAGTTTGCGTAATTCATTCAAATTTCGGTCATAATTTGCATAAATTGCAGCTGCGGTTTGTGCATATTTCTATTTCCACCAAACAAACAAATCCGGAGGGAGTTCCTGGATTTTGGGACAACCCCTACGACTCGGTCCACAAATATGTTGAGCTTTCATTGCTAGTTTTTACTGTGAACTTTTATTGTTTTTGACTGATATTTTACTGTCTGTGGTTTTATTGCTTTTACTGCCTATGCTTTTATTGCTTTAATGTATGGTTCTAAGCCGCCTTGGGAGGGCTTCTGCCCTGAGAGGCGGCGAAGAAGAAATGTTTGAAATAAATCAATAAAAGTGTCTCTCAGTGGGGAAGAGCTGGCAGGTCTGTGGCTCTTTGGAAGGAAGGAGGCAGCTCCCTCTGGGGTCTTCCCCTCCGCCTCTCTCCCGGCGAGTTCCGGGCTCTGCGGAGCGGCTCCTTCCTTGCGTGGTGCCTGCTTGTCAGGGATGGAAGCGAGGACCAAAGGGTCCCCGCGTCAGTCTGCGAGATCAAACGGAACCTTTCAAGAGGCCAGCTCTGAGGACAGCATCTGTGTCGCTCAACTCCCAGGAGGCAAGATCCAAGCGGTGCTGCCGGCGGCAAAGCTGGGCTTCGCGTAGGCGGGGGCCCTTTGTAGCTGGAAATGGCCTTTTTGCGTGTGGCGCAGTGGGGAGGGCTGTTGTTCTCCAGGCACTGCGTTTAGTCCTGAACTTGCTCGGAAGTCCCTGAGGCAGAAACACTCATCAGGCACTCCCCAGGCAAGGGAACGTGGTTTTCCCTCACTCCTGGCCATTATTAGCTGCCCCCCCCAACTGCGATTACACCCTCCCCCCTGGGCTGGATATTAAAGAGTTTTTAAAAACTCTTTAATAGTTTTTAAAAACTATTTATTTATTTATTTATTTATTATCTCTGGGCAGTTTACAATTAAAAGCGCAATATACAAAATCAAGATTAAAAACTTTAAACTTTTTAAAACTGTCATATAAAACCGGAATAAGTTATAGTCCAGGGGAAAGCTTGTCAAAAAAGACGTGTTTTCAAGGAGGCGTTTTTGAAGGGTGTTACATTCTTCAAAGGCCTCCGGACAGAATCTCTCCATCCCCGCAGAACGAAAGTGAGACGTCTAAAATAATTTAAAACATGCAATACAAGATACCAGTATTTTTTTTTTTTTTAAGGGAGTGTTGAATTTCTTTCATCCCGGAGGCCAAATTCCATTTTGGAGAAGCTTGGGATGGGGCATTCCAGTGGGCGGGTGGAGCCGAAAGCAAAATAGGGTGGGGTCAAAGTACGGAAAATACCAGCCTATTTTAGCTTGAAGCTCTTTGCTGTAGACGAAACCTTCGGAGAGGCATTTCAGTCCCTGGGGAAAAATCTGGGGTGGGTGGGGGGAACTACCAAACAATCAGTGATGGAAGGAAAGTGGGTGGGGCCACAGGAAAGGGGTGTGGTCATCGAGGGAACTCCAGAAAGCCAAATTGGAACCACTGGAGGGCTGGATTTTGCCCCTGGGCCTGGGGCTCTGTACCCCTGGGCTATGCAGAGGAAAGGTGTTCAGGGTCTTTCCCATTGAACTTAGAGAATGCAAAATAGAGGCAGGTCCAAATGTGTTTGCTGAATGAGGATCTGGGATTGTGGGAATGTCAAGTGAACCGCCCAGAGAGCTCCGGCTATTGGGCAGTATAGAAATGTAATAAATAAATAAATAAATAAATAAATAAGTGGACATCCAGCCTGTGAATGACCTGTGGACAAATGGGCCGGTGGTGGGTGGGGTGGGATCAGCCAGACATACCAACCAGTCTCCTTATAGGCCAGCTAATCAGATGGTGCCCCCTTAACCTTCTGGATCAGCTTTGCTCACTGCTCTGGGCAGCTAGGACATCTTCTAGCTTTCTCTTCTCTGCTATGCCTTTGCCCCCCACTTCACAGGTCTGCCACCTGGTTCCACTTTCCCAATATGTTTAGTTCCAGCTGAACTAAGCTGCACAAATAGCAACAGCTTTTGGTTGAGTCCTGCCTGTTCTGGTAGGGTTGGATCCAGATTTATGTTGGAATAACTGCACTGGCAGACAAGAACTTCCCTCTCCCTTCCTTCCCACGGCAGCTCCTTCAGCTCCTTGGAAATGCCACACCGAGAGTCAGGGGACCCTCCCGAAGGGGGTGAGCTGTGGGGAGGGCAGAAGGGCGGATCCCCAAAGATTGGGCAGGGGGACCTTTGCTTTTTCGCACAGAAGACAGGTTCCGGATCCAAGCTTTACATTTCGATTTGCAGGGTGGGATGGGAAAGTTATATTTTTGAATGATTGATTCCTTGTTTTGTTTTAAAAGCCCAAATTCTTTTCATGTAGAAAGTTAGCACTTTGTGCAGTGGGGAGATTCTAGCATAGCCCTCTCCCTAATGTGCTAGTATTCTACATGCATGGATTTTTAAAGGAGCATTCGGAAATATAAAATCTACCTGCAATCTGTAGAAGTACATTCCTGGACATGTAGACATGTGGATGAGGCCTTAATAGTCAAACTAATCTTGGTGGGATAAGTTAATCATGAGATGATTCTAGCATGCCAGTTTCCCCTGGCCAGTATTTCCCCCTGGAGTTTCTTCCCAAGAAGAGAGAGCAAGCTGGGTGGTATGGAATCTCACCAAATAAAATTTCTTCTTGGTGAAGTCTCGGTGAATATGTTTTGCTCATGCTTGGGGCTGATTGATCACTCTATTTTGGTATAAAGGGGGAGCCTGTCTACAGGTCAAACTGACTGGAATTATTGGTTTGGGTCCAGTCTTAACCGTGCTTATGTCCTAGCTGTGTCTCTCACTCCCACAGTTCCCATTGGCGTCAGCCCTCAGTGGATGAGCATGCCGAACTGGGAGACATCAACGCTGACATCAACAGCTTCCGTTCCACCTGGACAAAGTACATCCAAGAGAACAAACAGAAGTGGAAGGAGCGAGCGGCCAGTGGTATGGGTGGACAGTGGGGCAGAGGGTTCTTGCTGGAATTTAACAGCCTTGGAGACATTCTCCCAGCCGTCTTTGTAAAGAGACTGTACTCAATGCCACCCCTTCCCAAAGGAAACAAGTTTTGGGTCTCCAACCCAGGTCTGTGCCGGCAGTGTGTAATTAGTCCAAAGCCTCTTCTTGGCTGACTTCCCCTTGTTATCTTTATAGCAGGCGTGGGAAACTTGTGGCCCTCCGGGTAATGTTGGACTCCAACTCCCACCATCCCTAGCTGGCATGACTGGTGTTCAGGAATGATGGGAGTTGTATTTAAACAACATCCAGAAGTCCACAGGTTCCCAACTCCTACTTTACAGCAATAGAGCTGTCAGGCCTCTGCCAGCTTCACACACTCCCCTTGCTGCTGCCGCTGCCATCATCTTCATCGTCATCATCATTATTATTTAATTTAAATTAAATTTCCATCTTGCCTAGTGGGCAAGGTCCTCAAGGCAAAGCTTACTGGAAGGGGGAGTCACCATGGAAAAGGCCCCGCTTCTGTCATGCCTTTCCTGGAAACTGAATCATCTCTTCCTCTCTCTTCATTAAGGCATATCCCACCCACTTTCCTTCAGAAATCTTTCCAAGACCTGCCTTTTCATCAGCCACTGTCGGTTCACTAGGGTGACCATATGAAAAGGAGGACAGGACTCCTGTATCTTATATAGAAAAGGGAATTTCAGTAGGTGTCATTTGTATGCATGCAGCACCTGGTGAAAATTCCCTCTTCATCACAACAGGAGCCCTGCCCTCTTTTGTATCTGGTCAAGAAGGCAGGGCTCCTGCAGCTTTAACTGTTGTGATGAAGAGGGAATTTCACCAGGTGCTGCATGCCTACAAATCACACCTGCGGAAATACGGTTTTCAATACAACTGTTGAAGACACAGGAGCCCTGTCCTCCTTTCCATATGGCCACCCTGGGTGCATTTTCCCTGCACCTTCCCTGCTGCTTGAGCTTTGGAAGATTGGCTTTGGCATCTCTGTCCATCGTTTCCCTGCTTCTAATGGCTGCCTTCCTTCCGCAGGGATCACTAACCAGACATCCATTGATGAGCTCTCACCATGTGAGGAGGAGGCAAGCACCCCTGAGAACCAGCACAATCAGAACGGCAATGTGGAATAGCACGGCCCGTGTGGGAGCAAGGTGAGGATTTCCCTGCCTTGGCGAGCGGATCATCTGGGAATGTCAACAATCCAAGCCGAAGGGCAGGGAGGGAGGAACAGCCCAGTTCGAGACCCTCCTTCTGATTCAAACAGGCTAATTTCTGGAGGGAGGGATTAAAAATGGAGGCACCTTAAATCATGGCAAAAGGTTCCTTGCTCCTGCTCTGAGGCGAACCCAAACGCTCAGTGTTCTTGCTCTCCTTTGAAATCATTTGCATTTCCTCCTCCTCCTCCTCTTCCCCTCTGCCCCACAATAGCTATCCAGCCCACAACCCTGAGCCTGGCCCATGATCCTGTTTGCCTTTTATCTTGCCAGGTGCCCGACGCAATTTACTCCAAAGTCTTCGATACCATCGACTCAGCACCATCTGCACAGGGAGGGAGCCCGCCTCCACCCCAGCTCGAGAAGGGTGTGACATGAATGCGACCATCAATACTACTAGTAATAATATTAATAATGATAAATGCAAGCGTTACCGAGTCAACGATGTCGACATCACACAGCACCCACTGCCTGCCCCATCCCTGAGTTGGAGAACGAGAGAGAGAGAGAGAGAGAGAGAGAGAGAGAGAGACCCTCGTGTCACCCCTGTGTCACCAATCACTAATGGGCAAATGGCCCCCATGGCCCTAAGGACTGTCGTAGCCCTCCTCCCCCCACCCCCGCTGCGCCAAACAGCCCCCTGGGTAAGGCTTCTCACTGCCAAACCAGCAAAGCTACTGCCGAGGCAATTACGGCAGCTGGTTTTAAATATATATATATATATTGGCTGCCATTGCACTTTGGGTGAAGAGAACGTCAAGGGGGTTATTGATCTTGACAGGTGGGTGGGTGTGATGGGTGGGTGGGTGGATGGATTCCTCACTAGCCTAGGAGGTGGACTGAACCAACGGAGACCCAGAAGACTCCCCTCGCTTATGAAACTACCCCTGAGGGTCTCTTCCAGGAGCAGGTTTCTCAAGGCCTCTCACGATCCCGGCCTCTTGCGTGAATAAACGTAGGCCTTGTACTTTGCCCGCCATCTTGTTAAACCAGGACCGGTCAGCCTCTCTCAACTTCTCCAGCTTTAAAACAGATTGGCTCAGCTCTACAGTGTGTCAAATCTCACCCCTCCTGAACAATGGTTTATGTGATAACTGGGTGCTTTAAAAATGGGGAAAAAACCCACCACCACCATTCTGGGGCGATGTAGTGCTAGCCAAGTTGCACCTGGTAACACCATTCATTGTTGCCCGCTCCTACCAAACGTGGCACCTTTTGAGAGATTCAAGCATCTGCTGGGAAGTGGCAGGCAACATCTCTTTGGCCCCAGTCTGGGGGGAGGAGCTAAACCGCACTCCCACCTCCCGCCTGTAGAGGATGTGCAATATGGATGCCACATGGCTAGGCCTTGTACTAGCCAGTTGTTCTGCAGATGCTGGGTCTTGGAGAATAGGAGGTTCACAGATGGCCATAGGCCACGCACACCTTCTGCAGAACATTGCCTTGATCTGTGCATTCTTGGGCTGAGAACGTAAGTTCTCTTCACTATGGTCATGGATGATGAACCTTTTGGGGGGAGCCTGTCTGTCTATGTGACTGACGAGCATGTGTGTGTGTGTGTTTATGCACGTTACTGCATGGGACGGAGTTCAGGGCATGGAGGAGCAGGCCCACCGCAGGCTTAGCTTTGAGGAGGGTGAAGGGGCAATTCTGAGACAGGCAACCCAGCAACAGGGAGAGCCCGAAGGTTTTGCGGGGCAGGAGCACCAAGGTTTAATGTGAGCCGGAACTGGTGGTCTGCTTGTTTTTTTGAGCATTAGGGCTCAGTTAAGTAATAAGTAAACAACATACCTCTAACCAAGGGCAGGTTGTCTTTCTCTCAAACTGCAGATCACTCCCCAATCTCTGAAATGGGAAGTTAACGTCTTCCAGGTCAGAGGATTGGCTTCTAGCATCTCTTTTTCTTTTAGAATGAAACATGAGTTCAGAACAGAATCATGGCTTTGGCATAACCAGCCAATAGAATAGTAGAGTTGGAAGGTGCCTACAAGGCCATCGAGTCCAACCCCTGTTCAGTACAAGAATCCACCTTAAAGCCTACCTGACAGATGGCTGTCCAGCTGTCTCTTGAATGCCTCTAGTGTGGGAGAGCCCACGGCCTCCCTGGGTCATTGGTTCCATTGTCATACTGCTCTAACAGTCAGGACGTTTTTTCTGATGTCCAGCCGGAATCTGGCTTCTTGTAAATTGAGCCCATTATTATGTAAACGGGACATCTCTTGCAACATACGAGACTGAGGAGCATTGACGGGGTTATTCCAGGGGCAGGCAACCTGGTGCCCTGCAGATGTTCTGAGCTACAACTCCCATCAGCCCCAATGCCAGTGGTCAGGGGTGATGGGAGTTGTAGTTAAAATATCTGGGGAGGCACCAGGGCTGGTGTTAAGGGGCCAGGCTAGTCAGTTCCCAACCTGGGGATGCCTTTCGTCAGGAATGTTTGAACCAAGCCTATGTTCACACCACTTCTGGCTCTTCACGTGTGCTCACATACAGCACAAGGCAACACAGCAGCTAGAGCTGGGGCCCTGGGAGCTGGTGGGAGCTGCCAAACATTAAGTAATGACACAGTACATGTGGGTGGAGAGGCAAATCGGCTTCATGGTGAGGCAAGCCCGAGACCCTTCAGCACTTGCTCAACCTGTGCCTGGATGCAGTCAGCCCATATTCTCAATATGGCCCATATGACTTGGCATATGCATTCGGACAAGGCATGACTCTGAGAAGCTCTGTCTTGGGCTGCACTTCGGAGTCCTAAAAAGCGCATGGTTCAGCCTCAAGAGGCCCATGCAACTTTAGAAGGCTGTTGAGGGAATCACGACTGAATGCACCCCAAAACAAAACCCCTCTACTTATGGAAAACTAGGGTGTCAGGGAAGGGGGTTGCAGTGTATCCTTTTCCTTAACATGCATGTTTTCCAAGTGCAAGGATCTATGTTTATCATCTCCTTGCACTTAGAAAATAAGATTAGGAAAACGGATACGACAAAACCCTCTCAGATGGAGGAGCATTTGACTGTGTCATTGGCCCTCCCACCTGCAAACTGAAGTGCTATGGAGCCAAATGGGTTGTACCCAGTGCTTTTGCTGGTACAGGCTGGGTGAGGGTCTTTCACTAGGAGAATGGTAGAAAAGGCAAAATGATCTCATCTATTAAATCGGATGGTCAAAAACCACTGCAAGTTTTGATGCTTACATGGTTCTTTAGCTACAGGGGGAAGACCATGTGGCGAGTCAGATGAAAGGTGTTCTTCCTGCATTTGCACATTTGGCTGCTTGATTCAGGTGCTCCGAGAACAAAAGGGAAGGCAAGGTGCATTGGTTGATATTTTAAGAAGACCCGGGAGCAATCATATGGGGATGCCTATTGGCATTGACTAGCTCTGTTGGGAGCAGAAAAAAGAGTGTCTGTAGTCAAGAGATGCACTTGGGTTGCTAGATGAGAGCCATTTCTGAGCTGGTGAGGGCGTAGAACACCTTCTATCGGGGTGTGTGTGGGGGGGGGCATTGGGAGTCCAACACATCCGGAGGGCACCAGGTTGGGGAAAAGTGGTGAAGGAAGAGTGGAACATTCTGGAGCTTCTGGCAGGACAGGATGTCTGTTTCCGTTTCTTCAAATGGAGGGAACATCCATTTGTCTGCCCCAGCCTGAAATTTGTTAGGTCATCACAGGATTGCATTTTTCAGGCTTCATTTTCCCATTTGGAATGGATCCATGCGGAGAATTTGCCGTGTTGTCTAAGGCTAGGACGGGTGGGTGGGTGCAGAACCTCAGGCTGGGGAGGGGGCAAACCCAGCCCTCCTGGAGCCCCAATCTGATCCTCCAGGATCTCCCGGAAGGCCCCCCCTCTTCCCCCCCCGGTCATTTGATGGTATTCTGTCTTTTGTGTGCCTTTCCCCCCTCTATTCTAAAAAGCTGGGATGCCTCTCCCGAGTTACTTGGCAGGAAGACCTTTAAGATACAATAAGATGGAATTTTGGTCCTGCCCACAGCTGGAATGTGCCCCCCCCCCCGACAGCTTCTCCGAAATGGAGTTTGGCCCTTGGTCCATAAGAGGTCCTGCACCCCTGAGCTGTGTTGTCTTGGCTAATGTTTTGAATGCTCCCCCCGAGGCTGACACGGCGGACGAAGAATTGTCAAGGGTTTGGAGTCATCTTTGCCCTGGCTGCCATTTTTCTAAGTGACCAATCCCCACCCCGCCCCTCCCCAGAAACGACTTGTTGCTGATCTCATCTCCAGCCTCCTTGTCCTCCCACTCCTGGCCCCCACAACTTTGTAAATACCCCTTTGTCAAAACATTTGGTCCGTGGAACTCTGTATATGTATTTGTACCTCGGACATACTTTTTCTACCATGCAGTAACTTCTTCTTTTTTGTTGTTGTTCTGTTTCTTGATCTCAAATTCTTATTATAACAGCTCCATACTCCAATGCAGATTTCCAAAATTATGCGCATGTAAAAGAAACTTATCAAATAAAAGGAAAGGAATGAACAGCGACAAAAAATAAATAAATAAAAGGAGGAGGGAAAAAAAAATGAGACACAAATCGCTCGAGTCCTGCTTTTGTGTTCATCGGAAATGCCATAGAGTGTCCTTGCAGGTGGGGTTGGACTGATCTGTCTGTTTCTGCACATGTTCAATCATGGGTTTGTTCTGTCTACACTTTAATCCAGGAGTAAAAAAGAAAGAAAAATGTGCACAAAAAAATCTATGTAAGATACATATTTTTGAATGCATTTTCTCCCCAAAGACGCACTTTTAAAACAGATTTTGAACTACATCGCAAGGTTCGTCAGAACGTGAAAATCGGATGTTTTGATCTTCGTGTCCAATCTGTTCGTATCAGAATGTGCAAATATTGAATTCTGCAAGCATCCCTGCTTGCAAGAAGCAGTGGTTAGCAAGAGCGGGGACGAGAAAGAGGAGGAAAAGGTGTTTTTAAAACACCAATTGATGTGTGCCTTATGGCTGGAGTGGAACAGTGGAGGGGTGGTAGTACTGGAAACAGCTACTGGAATGCAGCCCATCCAGACCCCCGACTTTCCAGTTAGCAGATGCCCAAGTTCAATGTGACAGTATGTATGTGGCAGTGACCAACCGGAACGGGCAACACTCCAGTGGCAATGCTGGTTTTGGAGAAAGAACTCGATAAACTTATCAAAGTATGGGTATAGATTCATCATTTCCAGGCTCTGAGATGCACTTTAGAAAGTTCCAGGACTTACAAAAGACAGTCACGATCCCCTCCTGGAGCCTTCCTGCTGAGCTTGTTTGACACAAAATAACATCTCACCTCCACCACCTTCCATTTGGTGAAACAAACAAGTCAGGATGCCTCTTTTTTTTTTGCTGCTCAGGATCAGGAAACCAATTTCCTGCATGTTTCCCTCACCCCTGGGGCTTTCAATAAAGCTGTGAACGTGCAAAGGAAAGGATTAACGTGATGCCATTTCAACTTCCTGTATGAAATTGAAAGCTAGCATTGGGCACGATTCTCCGTGGATGCAGATACAGGCATTGCTCTACTCCTGCATCTCTGCAGTGTGTGGCTGGTTCAACCAGTGCTGACATTTAGTGTTCCATTTAGGGCTCATCTACATCAAGCAATATATTCGACTATGAAAGAGCAGCTACTGGTTTATAGTGGTATTGAAGTGCACTGCAGGATCTACACGACTGCTTTATAGTGGTACTGAAATGCACTGACAACTGTTGGGGGCCAGGACACATCTACACCAAGCAGTTGTACTATGAAAGCACACCAAGCACTATGAAAGTGGTATGAAAGCAGTATGTGGTCTGTGTCAATGGGCCCCAACAGTTGTCAGTGCACTTCAACACCGCTATAAAGCAGTAGTGTGGCTTCTGCTTTTTTATATACTGCTTTCATAGTGCAATATCCTGTTGGTGTAGATGAGCCCAAAGTCTCCACAGCACCAATGGGGGATTGTACTAGGATTCTTTGATCTCTAGGCTCCTCTCCCGTTTCTTTTGGTTTGCTTGCCCTGTCAGGCAGATTCTCCTCTGCCTTTATTTTTTGTACACAATTTCCAAATGAGATACTGCCTAAAACACCCCTGCTATTTGCACCCTGTGTGAATGTTGTTAGATCTTACAGAAGAGAAAGCACAGATTTTGCGTTCACATTTAACCACTTTAACCAGCCACTTGCAAGCAAGGCCGGCATAAGCCTTTAACAAAGGGGTGGGGAACGTGTAGCCCTCCAGTTGTTTGTGAACTTCAACTCCCATCAGCCCCGGCTAACATGGGGGTTGCAGCCAAACATCTGGCAGACCACAGGTTGCCCAGCCCCACCATAGGAGATTAGCTATGATTCTTAAGTTTCACCATTGTTACTTTTACAGCAATACAGCTTTCTTAAACCTGATGCTCTCCAGATGTTTTATACAATTCCCAGCATGCCTGACCATTGGCCATGCTAGCTGGGGCTGATGTGAATTGAAGTCCGAAACATCTTGGGTGGGTGGGCGTTAGGTTGAGGAAAGCTGGTAGAGAAATTCTTACAACTGAATTCTACACGTGTTTTCTTGGAAGCAATTCTGACTGCGCTCAATGGGTCTCTCTCACAGGTAAGTGTGCAAAGGCGTGCAGCCTTAATTGCCCTTAGAGTGGCATAAAGCAGTCCTACAGGTAACTGCACAACAGTATTTGAGAATACCCAGGAAATAGAGGCTGTATGTGCGCATGTGTAGAGCTTCAAGCGGTCAATGTGCAATTGTGGTATATTCCCAACAAAAGGAATATGCAAAGAGCAGAAGCCTCTGTCAAATGGTTCACCAAGAGAGCTCTCCTACGAAGATGGAACATTGTTCTTATTAGGTGGGTTTTAATTTCAGAAGCCTTCGTATTCATGTGTGATCTTCATGGTTTATTTCCTAATACTGAGACAGGTGCTGGCTTTTGCTGTTGAGTCCGTAGCAGTGGTGTTTACTGCAGACTGATGGGCAGTGTTGTAGACCAAGAAAAAGGAAGTTCATCCCTGAATGCATTTTGAATGCAGAGGCTGAAAGACTGACCGTCGCTGTGCTGTCTTGTGCACAGCGCTCAACACTACACAAACCGCCTTAGGCAATGCAGTGATTTGGGAACTCGCAAAGCAAAGATGACCCGTTTAATAAAAGAAGCAGGATTCACATGTGTGGTGGGGGTTAGGGTGGGACAGAGTCCAGAACTGTGGTCCAGATATGTAAAACTCTGGCAATGATTCAAGGATACATAATGGATGACAAACAGGCAGATGGACTTCTGTGATCTCCTAGACATGTAGCCAGGTTGTGGCCACCTCTTTTGGCTGGGCTATTTTGTTAACAATGGCACAGTGCCAGGCCACTCTCAAGAGCTGCTGAACAACTATCTGCGTTTCGCTCCTTGTAGTAGGCTGCATCCAATTAGTTCCTGTACTGAGCCAAGAAAGCCTTGACTATGTTTTCTATTGTATAAGACAGATGGTCAAGTTGTGGCCCTCCAAATAGTTTGGCCTACAACTCCCACAGCCCAAGGCCAGCATAGCCAGTGGTGAGAGCTGATGGCAGCTGTAGGTCAAAACATCTGGAGGGCCACAAGTTGCCCACTCCTGGTATAACAGGAAACTTTAAAACACTTAGGACCATCTCAAGACATTTTGCTGCCTGAGGTGAAGAACAAGGCAGAGCCCTTCCTATTCCATGTACAAAAGCTGACAGGATGGCAGTTGAATCTTTCTTCAACATTGGCAATGGGGCAGCATCCTCCACATCTGATGGCAGCAGGCTTTCTTAGTGGGCATAGGGCAGGCCACTTGGGCTACAGTTCTCTCCTACAACACTTGGCTGCTGCCCCCTCCCAGCAGCGGCCATCTGAGGCGACTGCCTCAGTCTACTTAACAGTAGGGCCGGCCCTAAAAATACTGATAGCATGTTTAGCATGAAGAGGAAAGATAGGCAGCTGTTTTTAGCAGTTGCTACTGTGTTATAAAGAGCTACTCTTGTATCCCAGAAAACAAGTGTACCAATTTTTCATGCGTGACACCTATCGGAGGTTATGCACACACTCATGAGGCCTGTGGGTGGTTTTCAGGGGAGGCAAACTCATTGCTCTCCTCTCAGAAGGCACTGCTGTATGGCACTACTCCCAAAGTTCGGGCAGCTCAGCCAGATGGGAACAATGGTGGTGGTGGGGGTGTATCAGAAAGGACATGTAGAACCTGCCATTTGTCTGGATTTCTCTCGCTTGACAGGCAGGAAGGTTTGAGGAGGGTGGATGACTAAAGGTATTTCTTGTACTATGACACTGGAATAAGTGAGTGCCTGAAGAGTAACCATAGCAACTAATAGGGCCCGAGCCCTGAAGAAAAGCAGAAAAGACTCCCTTACTTAGGCACCTATTTCCTCCTTTGTTCCCTTCTAGAACTGTGGGGTTTTCCAGCATGCACTAAGCCATGATTACAGTAGAGAGCAATAGAAGGTCCAGAAAGCAACAGGCGGCTATGAAAACACCATCGTAGAGTACCGAGAACTGAGCCTCGGGAAATAAAATCTTCTAGCCAGTGGCCTAGATCTCTCCCACAGCACATGGAACATGAGGTATGCGACGTCAGACTGCAAGTGGAAGCTTGTATGATTGAATGCTTCTCTATGCAATGCCACCATATACATATATAGCACAGAGGAAAAGCTACTTTCTATATATTTTTTTTATATAGGCAAAGAATTGTTTTTTGCATGGTAGAGAGTCTTCAGGTATGCAAACCAACACCTGCAGTCTAACGTTAGGACCGTTTTAAGGGGTACAAGATGGAGGTTCCTCCAGCTATGATAAAAACTTTCTAGTGCTCCAGGCTGAATCATGTTCTCCTTCACACTTGTGACCTGATCCCAAACCCAACATTGAACAGACCCCACCCCCCTCACTGATCGGCCTTGGGGCCATTTCATTTAAAAAAAAAGAAAGAAGGAAAACATTACAAACACCTGAACAGCCATTGAAATCTTAAAAAAACACAATCATTTAAAAAGGAAAGAGAGAAAACAGCTGTGTGATATTCCGTCCAGTAGGCCCAAGCCCCGTCTGTGTTTGGATGCCTGAAGGGGAGCATCACCTACAGAGGAACAAAAAAATAAAAGTGTCCTGAATGGTTTTTTTTAGACAGCAAAGATATTTGTTTCAGAGTGGAGCTGCATTTTTTCAAGAGGAAGCATTCACCAGATGCTGTAGTTGCATTCTGCATTGCAGACTATGCACAGAGCAAAGAGTTTGCACCAGACGACCCCCAGGATTCCTTCCATCTCTAAAATTCTCTCATTCTAAGGCTGTGTTCAGACAACACGATAGTCAATGGTGGAATAATAATCAACTTGACAGTTGTTTATCTAGGGGGCACTCCCCACATGACATGATAATAATCAACCGTGGTGTGGATTAGGATCAGCATTGCGTTGACTATTAGTCCACGCTGAGTTGATTCACTCATCCTCCGCCCTCTCTCCCCTGTCTGTCCTCCCGCTAATATCCCATCAGCCATTGCTGCCGAACATCTATCCTGACCGCTGGACTACAGTGGCAGCCACCGCTTTGACCGCTCTTGCCTTGCGACTCTGGCTGACGAAATAACCAATGCTGGCCGAGGAAATAACCAATGGTGCCCTCCACACAACATAACCCATGGTGGGGTAAATAAACAACTGTTGACTATTTAAAGCACCTTTGGTTATTGTGTTGCCTGAACCCAGTCTGAGAGTTTAATCCTGTGATGGCTTATCGATAAGGTTGCTTGACACTTATCTCAGTTGTTGTTTTTCTTTTAAACTCTGCTCAGTACCCATTTCTGTTCTGTTCTTGCCTCACTATCCAAAAAAGGACTTTATTCATTTATTTATTACATTTATATCCTGCCTTTTTTCCTCTGGTGTACTTAATCCTCCTCTCCATTTTATCCTCACAACAACAACCCTGTGAGGTGGGTTGGGCTGAGAGTTTGTGACTGGCCCAAAGTCACCCAGTGGGCTTCCATGGCCGAGTGGGGACTAGAACCCGGATCTCCTGAATCCAAGTCCAACACTCTAGCCAGTACACCACATTGGCTCTCAGAAATGGAAAAGATGCGGAACAAGGTAATAGCAAGTTTCAAGAGAGGGCAGCTGAAGGGAAAGTACTAAGTACATCAGATACAGGGCTGGAATATTTTCCCTCCCTTGCTCAGGGAGGCATATCAATGGAATGGGAAAGCTTTGGATCCCACTGGAGTGCAGAGGAGGAACTGGAGGTTTTTGCAGCTGCAATAAAGAGGCCTCTGGAGCAGACCTACCTTTCGCCCTCTGGGGAGAGGGAGCCTCACAATAACTGAAGGCCCTTGGTATGCTCTTCCCAGAGACCACAGGATCGCTTGAAAATTGCCCCCTGATTAATATGGAAGGTGAGTTAATCTCCTCCCTCAATAAACCATGATTACTGCATGATGCCGGTTGTCAGAGTTTCCAGCTCTGCCTGCCTGCCAGCAATCTCTTCTGGTGCTGCTAGACCTTGTGTATATGGTGTAAGAGGATACATATTGCTGCATATAGAGAGAGGCTAGGAATGTATGGGAATTTTGTTTATTTTCACAAATCATGCAAACGTGTCCAATTTGCAACCCCAAACATGAGCAGAAGAGCACGTTCTCCAAAAACGCTCTCAAATTTTCAAATCTGTGTTCACACTAGAAAAAAAAGAAGTGCATTTTCACACTTTACTCTTTGTGTGTGTGGGGGGGGGACGCATGTTTTTGGTGCACTTTTTAGAAGATGCGCATTTTCTGCATTTGAAATGTGTGCTTTCTCCGTTCAAAACAAAGGGGGAAAGGGTGCAAACAAATGTAAGAAAAGAGGCGAGGCGAGCTTCAAATTGGTGTTTGGAGAATCCGGGCAATTGGAAAAAATCACTTGTCTGCCCTTCCCTAAGCTGGGCACACCTGTATGTAGGAGTTGGGAACTCATGTCAAGTCTGCATCAAGCTCATGTGCCTTTCTTCTCTGGGGCCAACTTTATACTTTTATTTTAGATGCCCACCACGGCACACAAAGAATGCTGCTTTCAGCTTCGATTAAGCTCAGGTTTGAGTGAAGCAGCTGCACTTTCCCTTTGACAAGCTTGATCGCAAACGAACTAATCTAAGCTGAAAGGAGAACTAATTGAAGTCGCAGTGAGACTTCATAATCCCAGTGTCCACCCAGGGAAACTGATAACACGCAGAGCTGACTAAAACGTGCGCGCACGCACGCACGCACACACACACACACACACACACACACACACACACACACTCACATGCGCGACATGCAAACGATTTTTAAAACCACTTTCAGGACTGGCAGCTGCAATTGGCAGCTGCCTGGATGGTGTCAGAAGTGATATGAAAACTTCTGACATCTGTGACATTTCTGTCTGCAAGATGGCTCATTCACACATGCAAGTCACTGGTGAGCAATTTGTGGCCCCACCAAATGTTTGACCTTCAGCTCCCATCAGCCCTACTCAGCCTAGCCAATGGTGAGGGATCATGGGCCACAAGTTGCCCACCCCTGCTTTAATCTGAACCTTGCCCTTGAACCTGCTTTCACTTTCAAGTGAACGTGTGAACAGAAGAATCCCAGAACTGGTTCATATGGCAGAATCTTCATGAGGCTATTACATCTTGTTTGTCAGATACTAACAAATAAATACTGACTACCCTGAACTCATTCCCTATGAATAAAAAGCTCAAGGGAAAGCATGTATTTCCCCCCTCCACTCTAATGGCATTGGCTGCTACTAGAGTGGAAGGGGAAAGTATGCAATTTCCCCAGCGTTGGGGAAATCGCATTTCTCCCTCCCCTCCCCTGTGCCAATCCTTAAAGGCCCTCTTAAAACCTTAAGGCCCTGATTGGCGCACAGGGGTTGGGGAAGCAAAACACACTTTCCAGGACCTCCGGAAAGTGCGCAATTCCCCTGGCACACCATTAGCTCCCCGAGAGTTCTCCAGTTCCTATTCCTGCATTTTACATTAATGTAAACTAGACTGATCTGTCGTGCACCACGTGCACGTCCATTCCCCTGCACCTGGGTCAACCTGTCTACAAGTTGGCTCTCTCCAGCCATATGGAATTCCTGCATGCAGCAGAATCATGCGAGGATTCCTCATGCACCAAAGGAAGTACTGTGCATTTGCTCTTCTTTTCGATGCGCAGAGGGATCGTGATGTGCCCATGGGCCATGCAATGTCCCTAGTTGCCTGGGCAAATGTTTCCAACACAAAATACTAGATTTTGAACTACATTGCAAGGTTCGTCAGAGTGTGAAGTTTGATGGATAGCTACATCCCAATCTTTGTGTCCAATCTATTTGTATCAGGATCCGTAAATATGGAATTCCGCAAGCACCCCTGCTTGCAAGAGGCAGTGGCGAAGGGGAAAAGGAAGAAAGGTGTTTTCAAAACACCAAATGACGTGCCTTGTGGCTGGAGTGGATCAGCGGAGCGGTGTATTACTGGGAACAACTATTGGAACACAATAGCAAATGGATTTCTGAGCGAATGGATGATATTGGCTAGTACCTTAACCCGTACTATTTAGGAAAAATAAAAAAACAAGCAGGGGCTGGATCCTGATTTAAGCTAGATCACCTGTGTTGGCAGGACTTCCCCACCCCTCCTTCTCATGGCAACCCCTTCAAACTCCTGAAAATGCACACAGAGAGTTAGGAGACCCTGCTGCATGTAGGGGGTTCCCCAAAAATTGGGCAGAGAGACCTTCCGTGAGTGGAGACCTTTCTCTTGTGGAAGGCAGATCCTGGATCCACCCCAATGTTTTAAGCAAATGGGATGCTTTATCCCCCCCCCCCCAAAAAATCTTTTCCAGTAGCAGTGAAAAGTCCTCTCCCCTTTAGATGATTTATCTTTTAAAAGGTGGGGGTTAGCAAACGTGTTTCTCTATTCAGAGTGAGGGGCAATGCTGCTCCAACAACACGTCTCTCATTTGCAATCAACTCCATTTAACTTGGTGATTTTACACATAGTGAAGTCTGATTTGCTACACGGGGTGTGGGTGTGTGACCTCACTGGTTGGTGATCGCATAAGGAAGGTAAAAGAAGACCTAACCCAGGGGGAAAACAAAATAACAAAATTCGGAAGCCGAAACCGATCAGAGAAACAGCATCTATGAATGGTCATAAAAGAGATGAACATCCTCAACATGCTTTTTTGGGTGGGTGGGTGGGTGGACGAACACCAAGACTACTTTCAAGCCCCTTAACCCAAACTTTCAGCACAGCCCGTTTTAAGGCACCTCCGATAAGCCGGTGCTCTGCAGATGTGTCGGACTACAAGTTCTCTAATCCCCAATCAGGTATGGGCTGGCTGGAGGTTACGGGACTTGGGAGTCCAACACTTTTGGAGGGCGCTGAGTTGGGGAAGGCTGTTCTGTGACCTTTTCCTGCAATACTATTCCCAAAAAGGAAAACCTGGAGGAAAACCGACATCTGCTTTAACCTGAGAACTGGTAAAATATCCTCTTGGTTTATTCCAGGCAGAGCTGAGCTTGCTTATTTCCCTTCCTTTAACTTCCTCCCCTACCAGCCTAATACTTGCAGTGGTACATACTCCTTGGCCAGTCTCTCCTTCCCCACACAGCTCTCCGGTGGTATATGGATGCCTTGCTTCTCTGAGGACAAGTCAGGCCTCACGTTGCCAGGTCTCTCCGCGCAGCCAACGCCCGTGACTCTTCCTTCTGCACAAAACAATGGCCAAAAAGACGTCCATGAGGAAACAGGGAGGGTGGGGGGGGGATTTCTAATGCATTCACGACAGTGAAATGTCAAGCTTGGCACATGATAAAGTATTCAGATTTTTTTTTTTAAAAAAAAAACTAACAAACATAAATCCAAAGAAAGCTGTCAAAAACAGCTCCTGAGAAATCTCTCCAAACTGGGTCAACAGAGGAAAAGCGCACCAGATGAGGTTCTCTGTTAATAAGCAAACCGGGTTAGATGTAATTCCCGCTACAGATATGCACGGAGAGGTTGCCAACCGGCTGTAATTGATCAAGAAGGATTGGAGGGGTGGTTATAATCATAATAGGTAGCGCACGGGAAATGCGAAACCCAGTGTGCTGCGACAATCCTAATCCTGCCCAGCCCCAAATCGGTAATAGTCGCACGTGCAGCTAGAACTTGAGCATGTGCACGCTCCCCTATGTATGCCAATGGCAGAAGTTTGTCTGTTTTTTCTTTTCTATTAGGAATATTAACAAAACAGACCCCCCCCCCCAAAAAAAGAAACATGAAAAGGAAAACCAAAACAAAAATCCCCATTACCTATATAGGAATATCATCATTTTTTTCCATCAGGTATACTGTTCGTTTAAAAAAAATAAGGAGGGTGGGTAGAGGGAGTTATGTATAGGTTTCAAGAAAAGCAGACCATATAGCCATATTTATCCACTTGCAAGTTGTGCCTATATAACACCTGTTCAAATGTTGATAGTGTTATTATTATTATTATTTATTTATATAGCACCATCAATGTACACTACACTACAATGTAGTGTTAAGTCCTCAATCCATTGCATTATGGGAGGTGAGCATTTGTCCTTCCAATGTGATTGTATAAGTCTTTTGGCTGTCGTAAGGGCTCTGAAAATCCATTTGCAGTGACCATGTGTTAACTCCCAAGAAGCCGGTAGGTAGTTTAAGAGGACATATACATCGTTCCACACTGAAGATTGTTCCAGTACAAAGTTTATCCTTATAGTAACCTCCTCCCAAAAGGAGGCAACTACTGGGCATTGCCAAAACATATGAATTAAAGAAGCATTAGGTGCATTACATCTCCGACAGTTATGTAAGTTAGACAGACCCTTATTAAAAAGGGGTTGTGGAATCCAATAAACAAGGTTGTTTTGCTGAATAAGACGTAGCCTAAGTTCCATAGAAGCTTCAGATACAGACTCTAAGGCAGCAATGGCAGTGGTAGCTTCAGACGCAGAGCCCTTTAGTGCCTGCAGAACTGTTCCCCCTGTGAAAGTGAATGGAGTACCCTTGGGGAGCTCCATCTGAGCACTGCAGCCTCCATACCCACACCCACACAAAAGCTCACTAAAATATCTTAATGCTCCTAATTAAGTCTACAGCAGGGGTGGAAAACCTATGGCCCTCCAGATGTGGTTGTACCCCAACTCCCATCAGCCTCAACCCCAATGGCTAGGGATGATGGGAGTTGTAGTCCAACATCTGTAGGGCCGCACGTTCCCTATCCCTGCTCTACCGTGTACCAGTGATTTATTTAAAGTACTTATATGCCGCCTTTCAGGGCAGAGCCTCCAAAGGTAGTTGGTAATGATCTCACAAAAGGTAATTATCTTACGAAAGATAATTAGCTTCATCCGTCCAGCAGGGGGATTGCACTTCCTGGTGATTTACAGTCACATTTCCGAAGTGGAAAAGCTTCAATGGTTGCAGCTTTTTAGCTTGGGGAAAAGGGCAGAGAGTAGGACAGTGGCTTATTACATTCTATGTGGCAGAGAGAGACAGAGCGAAAGGGGGGAAAGTAACTTTAATTTTGAATTGTTAATATTTGATCATGAGATTCATAGGTTTGTGAAATATGCACTTTTACCGATTATAATTGCATGCAAGTTTGGTGTTACATAACAGCCTAAGGATTTTACTTTGTCATTTATGCATAAATTCTAGCTATTGACTGGACGGCTGTGATATCAGGGCTGTTCAGATGAGCTCTCTTCATGCATTTTTCCAATGCTTGATGGGTGGGGGAATAGGAACATAACCAAACCCCCACCCCACCAGTCCCATCTACATATCTCCTGGTCTTCCACACGTCCACATGTTGAACAGAACACTGTGCATACAGTTGGCGAAGTGGATACAAAGAGCTTGTGAACAACCCCAATCTGGAATGTTCACAAACATTCCAGTTTTGGAAGAGGAAGGATCAGTCATAGGTGTTTGAAAATAAGTGCAGGTAGTCTGAGAGGGAACATATTGCATTGGTTGGGTGGAAACCACATAGTCTGCTTATTCTTGGAAGGAATGGGGGGAGGGCCACAGAAGCAGAGATGATGGGAATTGGTAAAGAGTGTAGGACTGAAGCATTGAGTAGTGAAAGGTGTAACGACCTGAGACGGTGAGAGAATGAAGGGACAATCAGCTAAGAAGTCAGGGTGAGTGAAAAAGTTGAAGGTGTCAGAAGGAGGAGCCCAGGGATCTCATAGAAAACATAACAAAAATCACCCAAGGCCAAAGAGCAGGAAGGTTGTGTGTGTTGTGTGTGGGAATGGTGAAAAGGCAGGAAGCACATGAGCCAAGGAGAATCCACAACTGCGCTCAGGGGAAAGGTGGGTCAGCATCCAGAGAGTTATGGGCCAAGCTCTGCATTTCCAAAATCTGTGGTGCCACAGAGAAGCTATGGGAATACCCTCCCGACAGAGCAAGAGAGAGGAAAAGTGCACGTGCATGGGGATGGGGCGTGCATACCTAGGAACAATTGCACCAGACCTCTATTCTGTGGCTTATATGTGCTACTCTATAAGCAATGACAAAGGAAAGAAAGTCCCGGCACCTTTTCTGGAGAAGCAATAACAGCTTCCCCTTTTTGAATTGCGTTCACTCTTTCAAAAGGATCAAAGGGAAACAGGTCTCTAATCCTTGCAAAAGAAATTCAGGACAAAACAATAAAATAAAAATGACATCCAAGAAAATGTGGTTTATTACAGGGGGAATGAATGGCCTCCAAACATGACAATGTTGTTGTTTGTGGTGTGTTGCTTTGTTGCAGTGCCACACGTTACTGGGCTAGTTTGTATTATGTAGGGTCAGCCTACATAATAAGGGTGGTTTTGTTTTGTTTTGCTGCCGTAGGCAAATAAAAAATTGGCATTTAAGCGGAACCGCATAACAATACCATATTCAATTATTAGTTTTTTCAATTTCAAGCTTTGTAATTTAAACTTGCACACTATTATGCTGCACACAACTTAATCTGGATTAAATCCTACGCCCACACACTGCCCCATATACACATTTTCCAGGTCGCTCATCATTTACGTATATTTGAATCACCATTTTGAGTATAAGCATGGATGGAAACGTGAACTACTAATCCACCTCACCCTCCATTTTTTAAGGGTCCTGATTGTGAGGACAAGTCCTCCGGCCAAGATCTGCCGCGTTCCAAAATCGAGATGGGTGACTTGAACCTTTGATTATATTACTGGGGAGGTACAGAAACAATGCACGTAGACCAGAGGATCACTGCAGGGCCGTCGGCTCAGTGGTAGAGCAACTGTTTTGCATGGAGAAGGTCCAAGGGTCTCATTCATTACAAGGCAGCTTCCTATGTCCCTATACATCGTTCCTTCCCTCCCACCCTCTCTCTCACACAGACCTGGTTCACACCTAACAACTCACAGTACGGGTTGACCATGGGTTGTTGCTGAATCATGGGTTGTCGTTATGTGTGAACCCTGCACTGTGGTTTAACTAAAGGTCGTTAATCATGAACAACCCAGAATTCATAACCTTAGATTGTTCATGGTTAACTAGTTAAACATAGGGCCTGTTCAGACAACATGCTAAGCCATGTTTAGGCGGCCAGCCCTTTTGCAGCAAATGGTTAGTGAGCATATTTAAACCGTGGTTATGTAGCCACTCTGGTTAGGAATGGTTCATACGACATGCTAAGTTATGGTCCACTTGACATGCTAAGCCATAATGTTTAGCTCAAAATGCTTGACCACTGTGGCTTAGTGTGTCGTTTGAACAGGATCACAGTGCGGAGTTTGCACGAAACGACAACCCATGATTCAACAACAACCTGCAATTCAATGTCAGTTCCGAGTTTAAAAAAACATCAGGTTTTTGTTGTTGTTGCGCAAGGAAGGCCAGAAGGGGCAGAAGGGGTGCGGGAGGCAGACGACGTGATGTGAGGGACCTGAGCAAACTCCATGAGTGCCCAGTGACGAGTGTGCAATAAAACGCTTGTCCGATGGAGCTTTAAATTTTCTTTCCCCCCTCCTCCCTCCCAATCCCCTTTCCTTTTGTGTCATAGTTTTTTTGGGATTTTTTAGATTGTAATCCTGTGGGCAGGGACTGTCTTAAGAAATGTTTTTGTAAGCTGCCTTGAGAGCCTTTTTTGGCTAAAGGGTGGGATAAAAGTGCTAAAATAAATAAATAAAAATAAATAATAATGAGAACGAGGAGGAGGCGCAAGAGCAGCTGGTGACAATGGTGGTGAGAAGACAGACTCACTGAGGGAGGGATCCATGGAAGGTGTCTTGCCCATTTGCCCGCCAAAACCTGGAGCCGGCACTTCAACCATGAGATGGTGGTGCCCCCGGAAGTTGCCTAGTCTGCCTCTATGGTTGGCCTGGCCTGGGCTTAACTGTTTTTATTGTTACAGCTTCTGCTTGAATGGCAACCTGACCTAGCACACGCCTCATAAACGGAGGGTCTCAGTCATGGAGGAGAGGAAAACGCACATGGCTTGAGCTTAGTTACCCCAGGGCAGCGGCTTGTTCTTTTGGCGATTTCACTGCCACTTTTAATAATACAGAACAAGAACACCCACTTTCCCTCCTCCATGAAAGGCCACAGCTGCTTTAAGACCCATGTGGGGCGCATGCCACTTTGCAGGGCACATTCGCGCTATGAATATTTGACAAGGGGCTCTTGTTCAAAAGGACATTTCTGATAAATTATTGATCAAGACAGGAAGGGATCAAAATGCTTCCCTCTGGGAAGAAAACTCTCTCTCTCTCTCTCTCTCTCTCTCTCTCTCTCTCACACACACACACACACACACACACACAGTTAGGAAAGGGGTGGGTTTAAAATATGTTGATAATCTCACAGGCTTTGGTTAAAGAAAGCTTGGCTGTCATCATGAGCTATGGCCACTAGAGGCTAATGGTTTGTCTCCTTATTAGCCAAAGGATCATGCTTTAGGCGTGAGTTTGCATTCACAGCTGCTGCAGTGGAGGAGGAAGGTGGAGTGAGCGGCTACATACATGGGCTATCTACAGCAGCACTGTGGCAACACACAGCTAGGTTCCATGTGGAGCTATATCGATCTATCTACGTGGAGTATTGCATCCTGTTCTGGGCACCACACTTCAAGAAGGATGCAGACGAGCTGGAGCGTGTTCAGAGGAGGGCAACCAGGATGATCAGGGGTCTGGAAACAAAGCCCTATGAAGAGAGACTGAAAGAACTGGGCAGGTTTAGCCTGGAGAAGAGAAGATTGAGGGGAGGCATGAGAGCACTCTTCAAATACTTAAAAGGTTGTCACGCAGAGGAGGGCCAGGATCTCTTCTCGATCCTCCCAGAGTGCAGGACACGGAATAAGGGGCTCAAGTTACAGGAAGCCAGATTCCGGCTGGACATCAGGAAAAGCTTCCTGACTGTTAGAGCAGAACGACAATGGAACCAGTTACCTAGGGAGGTTGTGGGCTACACTGGGAGCATTCAAGAGGCAGCTGGACAACCACCTGGCAGGGATGCTTTAAAGTGGATTCCTGCATTGAACAGGGGGTTGGACTTGATGGCCTTATAGGCCCTGTCCAACTCTACTATTCTATGATTCTATGATCTCTCTATCAATAAGTTCTCGGGTTTACTCTTAGCATCTTATCATAGCCAAGGTGGTGCTTTGCAGATGAAGGGCTGAGGCTGCACAGATAGGAAAAGGCCCAGCTCTCAATGTCCCCCATTCAGTTCTATGGGACATGGTAAACATACCAATGTAGGATATCGCAAGGAAGGAGAAAATCCCAAACTTCACTCTGAACATTGTGACCACTGCGGTGAAGTTTTAGGGATGGATGGATCAGGTTACTTCCAGCTCATGTAATCATCATCATCATCTGCATGAACATTTGCATTTAAATATGTATATAGATATGTTGTTTTGAACGTATTTTCTCACAAAATGCACATTTATATTTTATCTCAAACTACATCTTTCTAAATGCGTTTTATTTGAAGACACGAATTTTAAACACACATTTCGGTACCTATTTGGAGCTGAGAACAGCCTCGCAAAATTCTGAGAAGAGCGGGATCTGAAGGATCCTTAATGTTCCGATCTGCACATTAGCCTGGGTGGCGCAGGTCAGAGCAGGTCACATCAGAATCATCAAAGATCAAATTCCCCCAGCCTCCCTACTGCCCCACTTGTGTCCCTCTGTGCACCTTTTTATTCACTTCTTGCCATACAAGCGAATGGTCGCCATCTGTTTGTTCAGGGAAACATGAAGCCCTGAACTTGGGGCTGTGTTGTCAACAAAAGCTGCCCACCCACCCACTCCCACCACACAGAATGGGTGGCCCAAAGGGGGCTCCCAAGGCATTGGGGAGGGGGTAAAGACAGACTCTGCCTGATAGGAAAAGATTTTTTTTCCACCTCTGGGGAAGTCAGAAATGAGGGAGGGTAGACACAGATTTTACCCACGTATTGTGGACTTGTCCAGAGGTCCAAGGTTATTGGAGGTAAGTAGTTCAATAGATACACAATAACGGGAAACAATACAGGATGTGATATATTTTCTACCTTGCTAAATTATTTGCTAGACGTTATTGAAAAGACTGTTAAGGATTTGATTATAAATTTATTAATCGCTGCCAGAATTGTACGGGCAAGATGCTCAGAAAATGTTAGAACTTCAACACCTAGAGAATGGGGGACTTAAGGCTGCAGAAATTGCCTGAATAGATAAATTAATAGATAGAGTGGACAGCAGAAATGACTGTACCTTGAACTCTTAATTTTACTCTCCTTTTTTTTTAAAAAAAATATGGAACCCCTTTATCGCTATCTGGAACAACAATTTTGTACTTAGTAGGTCGGATAATTACGGATTTAGCATTTGAAATTACAATAAAAAATAAAAAGGAGCAAAGAAAATGAAATGGGACATGACATTTCCATGGCGACACCTGCAGGACTGTTTCATGTATTAGGCAACCTGGTGCCATTCAGATTTTGGACTACAACTCGCATCATCCCTTACTATTGACCATACTGGCTGGGACTGATGGGACTTACAGTTCAGCAAAATCTGATAGGCACCAAGTTGCCTACCCTGCTTAAAATAAAAAGACTTTTTTAAAAAAATATCCCCAGGCTTTTCAGTTTTAAAGATTGTGTTAAGTGAGTTCTTAGATCTTATACAAATGAAACCAGAAGCCTTTCTACTGGGGTTAATGGACAATGAACTGAAAGAGAAGGGGGGAACTTTGTTCTTGTATATGACAACGGCAGCGAGACTATTGTATGCACAGAAGTGGAAAAATGAAATAACACCAACCATGGAAGAATACATACTGAAGATATTCGAGTTAGCGGAAATGGCAAAATCGGCAGCGATAATGAGAGATAAATCAACAGTCTCATTTATATGTGAATGGAAACTTCTGATAGAATTTTTGCAAGGAATAGAGAAAAATGATGTATTTGTCTGTGGATTAAGTGTATGAGAAATAGTTAACTTGGAAGAAAGAAATGAATTTGATTATTGTGTTAAACGTATTAACAAGGAGAGAATATAATTTACATCTCTGATGTGCAGAGAGCTGAAAACATACCTTAACCTTGGTTTATGTATTTCCCTTTTTCTTTGATTTTCTTTCTTATTATTTTTTTTGGGTTTTTTTTTCTTTCCTTGTGTGTTCATTTCCCTTAGATGTAATGTCTTTATGCAATGCTTTTATGTCATATATGGTTATGAAACAATAAAAAAAGTGTTGTTGTTTTTAAACAACAACAACACGTGAGTTCTTAGATCTTTGCAATGGTGTTGGGTTCCTACTTCAGATTTAAGCTGGCGGCTTTTATACTATGTTTTACTATGTGATTGTATTTTGTGGTTCTCAGTTTTGTTTTGTCAGCTGCCCAGAGAGCTTTGGCTGATGGGTAGTATAGAAAAGATTAATTAATTAAGTAAATGAATAGATATGGTTCCCCTCCAAATAATTGAGGAAAAAGAGGGGAAAAGCACCACAAAAAGGCTATAAGAAAAAGAGGCTACTAGCTCTGGTGCTAAGAAATGTCAAAAGAACTATCTTTATTTTTATCCGAAATTTAAAAATTCAAAAATGTCCAAAAAAAACCGTTCAAGTTTGATTGAAAGTTTTTTTGGAACATTTTTAAAATTTTTATATTTCGGATAAAAATAAAGAAATTTCTTTTGACGTTTCTTAGCACCAGAGCTAGTAGCCTCTTTTTCTTGTATCCCTTTCAAATAAATCATGCCTAGCTTACTGCACCAACTTGGGATTAAAAGAAACCTTCCATTTTCGGGCAAGGGTTGGCATCTCCAAGTAGGCTGGGCCAATTGTGACAAACGCCCTTTGTAAACGGAAGCATACTCACGTTCCTCTGGGCCGGAGTGCTCATCCTCCTGGGACTCCAGCTGGGCGTGCGCTTGCGCCAAAGGGCAACTCCCGGGACTGTGGCCAGGGTCTGAGTTGGCATGAGGGCAGCAGCTTGGACTGTGAGGCTCCTGGCTGCCGGTGCTGACATCTTCCTCGTCTGCCTGCTGCTTGCACAGATGGTGTTCCACCATCAGCTGGAGCTCTGAATAGGGTGAGGTCGGGAAAGAAACCCAGACAAATTACGAACTTTGAGTGGGGTATCCTATGTACAAGTTTCTTCTTCTTCTTTTTGAAGTTCAGTTGTAAAAAGAAAGTTGCTATCCCTCATGGAGGAACATTCAGCTATCCCTAGGCAGAATACGCTGATGACTTGGAAACTAAATGAGAGGCACAGCAGAGATGGGAGGATCTGTATTCTAAACTGCTTCCTGTCCCTCACCGTGCTTCCTATGTCAAGGCTCAAGGCTATTATCACCCCTTACCTGACCCAAAGTCAATTGCTCTTTCTTCCTAATTGTCATGTGGTTACTGACGTTGAATCTGGGTCGCCAAACCTGTTTCCTGGACTGTGGAATTTCCCCATCGTCACAAATTCATCCGTTCTAGTTCTGGAAACTGGTCCTGTGACTTTTAATTTAATATAATTTAATTTTTTTATACTGAACTCGGCTTGCCTCTGAAACAGATCCTGCTGCCCCGTCCCAGCCTGACAGATATCAGTCTGACAGTTACATTCTGCAATACACAATGCTCTGCAGTGCTTAAAAAAATGTAGGCAAATTGCAGAGAAAGTAAAGCAATATAAAAGATTAAATGGTTCAATGGAAAATTCATGAGGAGAGATAGTGGTGGGCTGGTCACACAACACACTAATCCATTTTCTGCAGGGTGGCTTGTTGACCACACAACCTCCTTCTCTCTGGCCTCCCCTCGTCTCACATCAGTCCGCTGGTCTCTGTCCACCACTCTGCCGCTAAGATCATCTTCCTGGCCCGCCGCTCTGACCATGTCACTCCGCTTCTGAAATCTCTTCATTGGCTTCCAATTCACTCCAGAATCCAATATAAACTTCTCCTGTTGACCTTCAAAGCTTTTCACGGTCTAGCTCCTGCCTATCTCTCCTCTCTCATCTCACACTATTGCCCCGCTCGTGCTCTTCGCTCCTCTGATGCCATGCTTCTCGCCTGCCCAAGGACCTCCACTTCCCTTACTCGGCTTCATCCTTTTTCCTCTGCTGCCCCTCATGCCTGGAACGCTCTTCCAGAACACTTGAGAACTACCAACTCAAACACAGCTTTTAAAACTCAGCTAAAAACTTTTCTTTTCCCTATAGCTTTTAAACTTTGAGTTTGTTCTGACTCTATACTGTTAGCTTCACCCTACCCGGTGCCTGTCTACACTTCCCTGTGCCTGTTTGCATTCTCTTTCCCTCCTTATTGTTTACTACAACTTTATTAGATTGTAAGCCTATGCGGCAGGGTCTTGCTATTTACTGTGTGGTCTGTGCAGCACCATGTACATCGATGGTGCTATATAAATAAATAATAATAATAATAAAAGAGAAACCATGAGTTCTCAAAGTGGTCTGTTCCAGAAAAATAACCCACATTGCATGATTAACAAGCCACCCTGCAGAAAATGTCCTGGGTTCTAACAACATGCTAACCCATGGTTCAACAAACAACCCACAGGTCAACAACCCACACTCCACCAGAGAATAGTTTACAAAGTTGTCAATGAGATATAAAACTAAATAATCTTAGAGCTGATCCACAACCTCAGAATAATCACATCACACCTTCGTGGGGACTCTACCATATTAGACATGGTGGGTCGGTGAGTGGGGGGAATGTAAATGTGAACTTTCCCTTATGTTAAAAACACAGCAACAAATCATCACTGTAAGGTAGTGTTGGGGCGAAAATCCACTTGGCTGCCATTAATACAGCGGGGCAAAATATGTGATTTCCCCAGCCTCGGGGAAATTGCGTTTCTCCACCTCCCGCCTTTAAGGCACCCATCGGCAGGGAGGCGAATATGATTTCCCCAAGGCTGGGGCTGGGGAAATTGTGTATTTCCCCCCTCCACTCTGGCCTTGGGGTGCATATTTTACCCCACCCTTAAAGGCCCTCTTAAAACCTTGCATTAAAACTTGCATTAAAAGGGCCTTTAAGGCCCCATATGGCAGGGCAGCGGAGTGCACTTTGGGGGGCCTTCAGAAACTGTGCAATTCCTCAGCTCGCCAGCCCTAGCATTTCCCCAGCCCCAGCTTTGGAACAAGACCGGACGAGCAGGCCGTGGCAAACACAGGGGAGGTGAGCCCCCCACAAGTTCTCCAGTCCCCACTGCAAGGAGATACCAGGGAAAAAGTTAGGCTAGACTTGAGTTTCCCTCCTCCCTGCTAATTTTCTAAATGCAGCAATTTCTCATGCCAATATGCAATTCCCCAGCTCCAGCCTAAATTGGTACAGTCCCAACAGAGGACGATTATTCCACGGATGGCGATTGGCTCCAAGTCTCAGAGGTCCTGGAACTCTGCCATGATTAAACATTTGTGAAAAGAGGTTAGACATAACATCTGGCAGGGGCTGTTTACATGCCAGCGGGCCTTGCTTAAGTCCAGTTGGAGGGGAATGGAATGGATTTGATGACCTTTGAAGGTACCTTCCAGCCCGATAATTCTACCCTACTCATTTAGAAATAAATCCTAAGCTCTTTTAACGAACAAGTCATTAATCACAGGATGGCATTTCTGGTACACTGCCAGGTTAAGGGACAGAGAGCAAGCATGTACCTTTAAGAACAGACAATCCATCCGTGGGTCTTCCATGCTATTAACAGGAAGATGTACCAAGTGCTGGTCTGCAGAGGCCAGACAAAATTTGCACTTGCTACAGACCTTGCCGTCTTCTGATAGAGAGGCAGGGTTTTGCAATGACGCCATGTTGCAATTCGGAGATGCTCCAAGCACTGCCAAAGTGCAGCAAGACCGGGGGTGAGGATGGAAAGGGCGCAAGCCCATCCCACCCTGCAGTGGGCCTCACTGAGTGAAACACCCCCCCCATTCTTCCCCAGAGGGCGTGGGATCTCCCCGACATCGTGCTGAGCTTTTCTGAGGCTTGGAAAGCAGCGGGACAGCTCCAAAGTCAACACACGGTCAGGGGGTGGGATTCCACTCCTTCCCAGGGAAGGGTTGGGGGCTCTCATCAAATCAAAAAATGCCCCACTAGCTAGTGGGAAGCTCCATCATGGGTCCCTGGCCTTCTATGTAGTCCACCGGTCCCTAGCCTGGACACGTTGTTACCTTTCATGGTGGGCGTGGTGCGGGAGACCTTCTTCCTCTGCCTTGGTGACATCGACAGCCCTGGCTGCAAAGGGAGGAAAGGTGAGAATCCCCAAAGAGAGTCCATACGTAAGCGCTCAGGCAAAACAACAGCATCAAATCTGGATCTCGCCAGTTGAGGAATGAAAGAAGATGCTAAGTGATGGGAAGCAGGGCCATTCCACCTCCCCTGCTAAAAAGACCAGCTCATAGAGTCATAGAATCATAGAATAGCAGAGTTGGAAGGGGCCTACAAGGCCATCGGGTCCAACCCCCTGCTCAATGCAGGAATCCACCCTAAAGCATCCCTGACAGATGCTTGTCCAGCTGCCTCTTGAAGGCCTCTAGTGTGGGAGAGCCCACAACCTCCCTAGGTAGCTGATTCCACCGTCGCACTGCTCTAACAGTCAGGAAGTTTTTCCTGATGTCCAGCTGGAATCTGGCTTCCTTTAACTTGAGCCCGTTATTCTGTGTCCTGCACTCTGGGAGGATCGAGAAGAGATCCTGGCCCTCCTCTGTGTGACAACCTTTTAAGTATTTGAAGAGTGCTATCATGTCTCCCCTCAATCTTCTCTTCTCCAGGCTAAACATGCCCAGTTCTTTCAGTCTCTCTTCATAGGGCTTTGAAGAGCCCTTTGAAGAGCCCTCCTCAGGCTCCTCCCTCAACTGTCACCTGGGGGTTGAAAAAAACACTTGTATTGTTCCTCTTCCCTCCCGATTCCTTTTTCCTTTTGTGCCGTGTAAGCCTGTGGGTTACTTGTTTTTACTGGGAGCCTTTTTGGCTGAGGAGTGGGACAAAAATGCTACAAATAAATAAAACAAATATTAACCAGGGTAGTCACTCTCCTCTGATGAGCACACACAGGGCTAGGAAGTACTACCACTTGATAGACACATAACTTTGGTCAACATGGCATCAATCCAGCCCCTCCCCACCTCACTGTCTTTCCCCTCCAAGGTTTGCATCATTCATCCAATCCTGTGGAGCAACAGCAGGCAACTTACAGCTAGAGAAATGTTGGCTTTTTGTTACTGACATGCCTTGTTCCTCTTCCCTCCCTATCCCTTCTTCCCTTTGTAGCAATGGTAGGCAACATACAGCTAGACATTCACTGGGATTTTGTTACTGGAGTGCCTCCTGTGTGTGAGAGAGGCCAGGGCACGTACCTTCAGCAGAGGATTGGGGAGACGGTCTTCATCAATTTCTGGATTACAAGAACAGGACAGGGAAAAGAGAGAGAAAGAGCAATAAGTCCACACAGAAGCAGGTGCATAAACATGCCATCTTCAAAGGGACAACGTTTTGGCACACTTTGGAGAGGCAACTGCCCTTGATCAGAGATGGGGAAGGCCAAAATGCCCCAAAACATCAACCTATTTTAGCTTTGACGCGCTTACTGCCCATAACTAAGTCTTAGGGGAGGCATATTAATGGGAGAAGACCCTGCGCAAAAAATGCAATGGGAGAAATCCCTGTGGATGTGGTGATGGCCACCAATTCGGTTGACTTTAAAAGGGTAAAGGACAAATTCCTGGAGGAGAAGTCTATAAAAACATAAGTGCCATGCTGGATCAGACCAAGGGTCGAACTAGTCCAACACTCTGTTCACAGCTTTCGACCAGGGAACTCCAAGTAGGCCATGGTGCAACAGCATCCTCCCACCCATGTTCCCCGGCAACTGGTGTATACAAGCTTAATGCCTTTGATACTGGAGGTAGCACATGGGTACTAGCCCTGATGGTTATGTGCTACCTCCAGTAACAGAGGTAGTAAGCCTATATACACCAGCTGTTAGGGAACATGGGTTAGGGTATTTGGTTGTGGGAGAATCCTGGATGGGGTTGGAGGTTGGGGTGGCTGTGAAGAAAATGTAGACATCTACAGTAATGGAAAATAAGGAGGAATTGAGCAAGGGAGATATACTTGTTAGTGACCAAAGAGTCACTTCCATCCAGTATTAGAGGCAGTAAGCCTGTATACACCAGTTGCTGGGGAACCTGGGCGGGAGGGTACTGTTGCACCATGTTCTGCTTGTTCAACCCTGGCCGATGACTGCTTGGCCCCTGTGTGAACAGAGTGCTGGACTAGATGGACCCTTGGTCTGATCCAGCAGGGCTCCTCTTATGTTCTTATTATCCTGTTTGGTTTTCCCCCCCCCCTCTTATAATATTAGAACCGAAAAGGGGTCATCCCATGAAGTTGATTGGTGGGAGATTCAGGACAGATAAAATGGACTTCTTCATACAGCACACAGCTAAACCATGGAACTCGCTACCACAAGATGTAGTGACGGCCACCCATTTGGATGGCTTTACAAGGCACTTAGACAAATTCTTGCAGGAAGAGGCTATCAGTGGCTACTAATCCTGATGGCTCTGTGCTGCCTTCAGCATTTGAGGCAGTAAGCCTATGTACACCAGTTGCTGGGGAACATGGGCAGGAGGGTGCTGTTGCACCGTGTCCTGCTTGTGGGTCCCTGATCAACAGCTGATCGGCTACTGTGTGAACAGAGTTCTGGACTAGATGGACCCTTGGTCTGATCCAGCAGGGCTCTTCTTAAATTCTTATTTTCTTAACTCTAACGTGTCAGATTGGAACCCTAGGCAGGCAAAATGGGGTCTCTAGCAACAGCACGACCTCCCCAGCAAAAAAACAGAACAAAATAATGACTAAGGTTCCCAGAATTGAAGTAAGCCAGATGGTACACTTGTACTTTTATGTGCAGGTCATTTCAGTGTTTGATGCATGGATACCAAAAGGAATGGTCTCTGTTCCTCAACCACCATTTTGCACCTTATTCCGCGTGGTGGACCCTCCCCCAGCCCGCCCCAAAGTAGTTTCCACAAACATAAATCTGCTTATGCCTTAGGTAGACTACTTCCAAAAGCAAAGGCATGCAGTTTTCTCCATCAGAAAATGATTTGCCTATCAAAGAGCCAGTGTGGTGTAGTGGATAGAGTGTTGGACTGGGAGTCAGAAGATCCGGGTTCTAGTCCCCACTCGGCCACTGGGTGACTTTGGGCCAGTCACAGACGCTCAGCCCAACCCACCTCACAGGGTTGTTGTCGTGAGGACAGAGTAGAGAGGAGGATTATGTATGCCACCTTGGGTTCCTTGCAGGAAAAAAGGCGGGATATAAACGCAGTAATAAATAAATAAATAAAATAAAATAAATCAGGTACAAGACATTAATACCAAGCAACACCAACCCTTGGCCTGCTCTATTACACACCTACATGTACACAAACAGCCATCTGTCCCCAAGGTATGAAGAATGCGGGGCTGGTTCACAGAATGGCTCCAAGCAACACAGTCAGCTTTCCCACAGGAAAGCATGTGTGTGCAGAAAACCACAGCATGCAAACTGAGCCCTTCACTGGTGCCATGTTGGAGGCTGCCTGAGGCTATTTCCATGTGCACCACTGCAGCCGTCAGTATCACCTCTGGGGAGTTGCAACTTTTATCTGACAAGAGCACAATCACTATGTTTGGAGCTCCTCAGACTGTCAGGGTGCATCGTCCATCCATAATCTGGTTATAATGGCGGCGGCTCCTTGACATCCAAATTGTTCTTTTTAATGGATTTGATTGCCACCTCTTAAAATGAATTTCAGAATTTCATTATTATTTTTATTGTTGTGTTTTATTGTGCTTTTACTGTTCTATTTTATTGGGAACTGCTTTGGGAGTAGGGCTTCCAATCGATCCAAAAGGAAGATTCCCCCCCCCCCATTTCCCAGATCTGGCCTTCTCCTTGATCGAAAACAGGGTGGAAAACTTGTGACCCCCCCAGATATTGCTGGACTTCAACTCCCCTCATTGCTGCCCATTAGCAATACTGGCTGGGGCTGATGGGTGTTGCCGTCCAAGAACGTCTGGAGGACCATACATTCCCCAACCCTTAATTTAAAGAAAATTCAGCCAGTGAAAATTATCTATATCTATCTTCTGGGAAGTGCCAAAGGAATTGTTGTGTTTGTGCACTGAGAATAAAGCCATTGGTTCTACATTGCCTCTTCGTTTGCCCTCAGTGACATCAACACTGAATCATTCTGACGTCATCCTGTTCACACAACATGGCCTCACAAATGGTTGTGGCTGCCTGTGGGACTGTGCCCAGGAAGATGACGACCCAATTTTATTTTTTACAAAAGGAGCTGAAACAGACCAAGGAAACAGCAGCAACTGACATGATCAAAAAATGAACATTCTTCTTATTAAGGGGGTGGTTTGGGGAAGCGTCTCCCCCTGCACCCCTCTGCAAAGTACTACCTTTGCTGTGAAAAGCTAAAAAGGTAAACATCTGAGCACAGTTTTATATATTCCACACTCGGTGAAGGGGACCTAATTTGGAGCATCTCTGTCACCCAAGGAACATAACAAGGTGTTGCCATGGGAACTAGAATTCTGCTGGGCTTCCCCGTCCTCAACTCCGGTGAGCCAAAAACCCATTCCGAAAGGATCCTCAAAGTTCCCAGCTCCGAATCCTGCTCTAACCAACCAACCAACCTCTCAGTCTCCGTGCAGGACTGCATGGATCATATAGAACAGATGGGAACCTGGGAAGAGTGTAGTGAGGAGGCCTAACCCCCAAATTGGAGACTTGGCCACAAACCATTTGACCACATCTATACCGTGCAGCTTTGATTTAATGCCCCCCCATCCCAAAACACACATGATCCCTGTAAGTTTTCAGACTCAACTACAAATATATCTTTCCAAGGGTATGCAGGCTCGGAGGGGATGACTGAAAATCTTTGTGAGCTTGAATCAGGCCAAACAGAACCTCTTACGACACTGTGCAATTGCAATATTAAGCAAATCTGCCAAAGGAAGCAATGTAAATACTTCAATATTGTCCGGTGGGGGGAGGGGAATTGGGGGACGCAAACCAGATTATACAGGAAGTGCAAATGCATTTCAACCGGTGGTGGTGGGATCAGAAGTAGGAGCATGGTGCATGAGGAAGGGGTTTAACCCTTTCCCCCATGCTGTCGTCCAGGTGAAAACCACTCCTTCCCCAAAGCTGCTATTTTTGTCCCCTCCCCATCCCAACCCAATTGGGAGGGATGCTGCCATTGGTGCCAAAGAGAGACTTTTAGCACAGAGAAGGGAGCATGCAGATTTAGTGGCACAGGGGAGGTGAATGGCAGCTATATTAAGGACACATAGGGAGCTGTAGGGGCGCTTCACCTGCAGAGGAATCTCCGTCTCCTTGGCACTTCACAATCGGGGAGCATTGCTAGACCTGGGCTTAGGGTGGATTGTGAATTGCCCTCCAAAAGAGGCCATGCATCACCACAAGAAAAGAGGGTCAAGAAGAGGCCCCCGATTTCCCACGCTGGGTTCAAATGGGATATTTTTGGTTGAGGTTGCATGCCGTCTGAAGCCCCCTTAAGATGGGTTTAGAAATTACGGGTTGTGTATTGCTTCAGCTCTGCGTCTGAATCCCAAGCCGAAGTGGGGCAATTCAGACTGATCCCGTGCAAACACGGAGATGGTCGTTGAAGACCGCCATTGTGCGCAATGTAGATCTACAAGACAGAGATCCCGTCTTTGGTAAGAATGGTGCCTCCCATCGAGGAAGTGGGTGGCTGCCAGGCACAAGAAGTTGGATCAGAGGGTAAGTGAGCATGGCTAGGAGGGGGGGGCAGGAGGTCACTGTGCCGGATTTGGGGGCTCGTGGAGTGAGCACAGGGAGGGGGTTGGATTAGGGTGCCCACAATCTCTCTTGGCCTTGCACCTGGTGGTTCTGGATCAGGCTGGGCCAGCCCTGAATCGGCCTCTGAAGTGGGCGGGATGTGTGTGTCTGCACACAGCCCTATTAGCAATCATGGGGTGGGGGAAATGCAACATAGAGACGTCTCATCACATAGCGCTTTGGTTAAAGATGATGTTGCTGATAGGGTGGCCAGTTGTGAATCATCAAAAAAGAGGGCAAAAGAGGATGCTGAATTGCATAAAATTTGCATATGCTAATTTATACATATAGATGCAAATCTGGAAATGATCATTCTAATTTAATTAGAAGTATATACACCTCACCATAGAGCGGAAGGCTGCAACCAGCTGCCCTGTGTGCCTTTCTCCTATGGACTTGGGCTCTGATGCTTTTAAACAAAATAAAGCCATCTTTTTATTTTTTTGAAACACTCTTTTAAAGGACATTGTGTGTATATGATTCACCTTTTTTCACATTCAGCGTTAAAAAGAAATGGAAACTTTAATTTAAGAAGTTGCAAAACTGGCACTGACAAGGAGTGGCAGAAAGGAACCTGTCTTGGTGACATCACAGGTGCCAACCAATCAGTGACCACAGCAGCCTGTTATTGGCCTCAAATTTGCAGAATGCCAGCCCTCCTGTGCAGAATTCTGCCCTGGAAAAGAAATAAGTCTGTTTTTTAGACTGAATGCAAAGAAGGAGTTTCTACCACAAGATGTAGCAATGGTCACCAATTTGGATGACTTTAAAAGGGGGTTGGGTAAATTCCTCGAGGAGAAGGCCAACAATGGCAACTAGTCCTGATGGGTTAACTCCAGTGTCAGAGGCAGTAAGCCTATCTATCTATCTATCTATCTATCTATCTATCTATCTATCTATCTATCTACCTACCTACCTACCTATCATAGAATCATAGAATAGCAGAGTTGGAAGGGGCCTACAAGGCCATTGAGTCTAACCCCCTGCTCAATGTGTGATGATATATATATATATATATATATATATATATATATATATATATATATCTCACTCACACACACACACCCCAGTCGCTGGGGAGCATGGGTGGGGGACGTTGTTTCACCGTGTCCTGCTTGTGGATTCCTGGTTGACAGCTGATTTGCCACTGTATGAACAGAGTGCTTGACTAGACAGACCCTTGATCTGATCTAGCAGGGCTCTTCTTATGTTCTTAAAGCAGCCCTCCTGCCTTACTAATGCTATGTCTGTCTTCAGCCTCAGGACTTAGCTAGACCTACCTTCTATCCCACAACGGAGGAGGGAAGATCTTGCGTTGTGATTAATGTGAGATCCCACCTCCGTTTACACGCAAGGCGTGACAACCTCAGGAGGGGAGGTGTTGCGCCCGCCATAAATTTTTTTAAAGAAGATGGTAAGGTTTTTTTTAATTTTTAACTTAATTTCCCCGCTCCCCCCACCCCCCCAGATGGGTGCAGCGCTCCTGAGGAGCGCTGTGCTTCGTTGTGCAGCTCCTGGCTCCATGCGAATAATCGCGCAGAGCTGGCTCAAGCTGCGGCAACGGGCCACATGTTCCGCAGTCTTGGGCTCAGCCCGGAACCGTGGAAAAAGTGGGCCCAAAGTGGAGGGCGAGATCCCGGGACAAGGGAGGGATCATCTCTCCCTGATCCTGGGATCCCCTGTGCATCATGTGGATGCAGTCTAGCTAAGGCCTATGTCTCCCAAGGACCCAACCCTGAATCGATGATCTCAGTTTAGCTTTGATAATTGCTCCTTAGAAAACAAAGCCTCTGTTTACATGCAGGCTGTCTGAAGTCTGACTTCATATTTTACGCTAGTGCAGTGGGAGCTCAGGGCACCATTCAATATTTATGCGCGCTGAAATGGCAGCTCCGTATGGTGGAGGATTCATTTTTCCCCCCTCTTGCTTCCCATTTAACTCTCACACCCATTTTCTTCTTTTCTGCTGTGCTGGCTGTTGGGTCTCGGTGGAAAGGATGGCTTGGAATGCACAAAAAGGAGTGTGGAATTTTCTTGGCTCGCAAATTATCTCTGCTCCATTTGAAGATCAAACCCAGGTGCCGGCTGGCAGAAGGTAAGGGGGAGGCTGCGTCGTGTCGGGCGATGAAGTTAAAAAAACCAAACCAAACACCACTCAACGTGATCGTAACCAGAGCACGACACTGTGCATGTGTTGTGTGCATACATGTGGCAGTGCAGTTTTGTGTTTTTCTCAGGCACAAAGAGACTTTTGCTTCCGAAGCAGTGGATATATTACAAAGCAAGTTTAACCTATATCTTATTTGCACAGGGCAGGATCTACTCTATTCATTACACCGTTGTTTAAGTGCATGTTGCGTCCTCCCTTGCTACGTTACAAAATGCAACTTGAGCCCAGTGAATCGAAATACCTTTTCTTCTATCGTTTTACCCCGGCACACTCTTCTTTAGAACGTTCTTCATTATGCTCAAACCGGCTCTGAAGTAAACCTCCTTCTTCCGGTGACTCTGAGCTAGACCTGCCGGGATAAGCCGGCAGGGAGGTGGGGCGACGCGTAGGGACGAGGGAAGCCCTGCAGCGTCTTAAAGGGGCCACGTGCGCCCCGAAAGATAAGCGGTTTTTTAAAAAAATTAAGCCTCTGTCCCCTCTTTCACCGCCCTCCCTCCCCCTCCCCCTCGTCGCGTTGTGCCAGCTCTCCCTCCTCTAGAAAAGCCCTCACTTGTCCTAATCAGGAAGCAAAGACCATGGTCACGAGACATGACTTTGAAAGACGGCATTGAATACAACGAAAGGTTGGGGCACATTGTTAGTTTTAAAACGATTTTAACAGAAAGTGGAACGGTTTTAAAAGTCAGAAGAAACGTAACAACAGCAGCATCACGTGACTGCTGACGTCATCTCTGCCAACTTGTTACGTTTCATCTAGACAAGTGTAGACGGGCTCCAGGTCTTTTGAGGCAGGGCACAGCGCGTGGCCTCCTTCAACCCTACTAGCAATGTTCTCAAAAGAGCATTCCTGGCAGGACAACCTAACTCAGGACAACTGACACCCGTAACGATTAATGCGTTCACCCACCCCAGCTTGTTAATACAGGCACAATAATATCAACTTCGTCTTAACTTTGGAGAATTATGGGAAAGGAACTAAATATCATTTGTTGTCACAAAGGGCCCATAAAGAAAATCGCCAAGCAGCCAATGGATTCCACCCATATTTTTTCCTGGAAAGTAAAGGGGGGAAATTCTAAATGTACTACCATCTGTCAATATCTAGACTTGATGTCATTTTCTTTTCTTTTTGAGTCTGTATGTGTAATTATCACCTGGCAAGCTGGAGCTGGCTTCCCCCACAAACTGCCTGGCAATTGTATGTCATGATCCAAATGTTCGTGGTTGTACTTTCCCTGATGGCGACTACGTGGCTCATGTTACCTTTAAAAAGGCCAGTGTGGTGTAGTGGCTAAAGGGTTGGATTAAGAGTCGGGAGTTCCGGGTTCTAGTCCCCACTCGGCCATGGAAACCCACTGGGTGGCTTTGGGCCAGTCACAGACTCTCTGCCCAACCCACCTCACAGGATTGTTGTTGTGAGGATAAATGGAGCAGAGGAGGATGGTTATGTATGCTGCCTTGGGTTCCTTGGAAGAAAAAAAGGTGGGATATAAATGTAATAAATAAATAAAAAGGAAACCCATCCCAAGACCACTTTGTTCTTCTAGAGAAAGGTTCAGACATTCTGTTGCCATTTTTGTTGTTCCTTTGCTAACCATCTCATTCCATCATACCTGGGAAGACTACTTCACTGGCTGGGGCGATTCCAGTAAAGCTGGGATGGACTACAACTCCTATCATCCTTGATCATGCTTGCCAGGGCTGATGGGAACTGAGTCCCGAGTTGCCCACCCCCGCTTAACCAGCCTGGGGGCTTAGTACAGGGAGAGACGGCCTCTGCCATATGTTGGGACCAGTGGGATTTAAGATGCTAAGCAATAATACCTTGAATTAGGCCTGGGGGCTTCCTGGCAAGCCAGTGCAGTTGCCATAAGACTGGCGAAATACGCTCTCACTTCATTCATCCTAGGTATGTTGTGCCAGGCAATATGTAATTAGCCTGGGTTTGTTTTTGTATGTTTTTGTGGTTTAAAACTGTATATTTTTGTGATTTTAAATTTTTGCATATTGTTTTTAAGTGTTTTTATCCTATGTAAACTCCCTAGAGAGCCTCAGCTATGGGGCAGTATACAAATGATGATGATGTTGATGATGATAATAATAATAATAATCCTCTGCAATCCTGTCTCAAATAAAATCCCACTCCCCTTAATGCGTGGACCACTTTCCCCCAGTGTTGGGATGCTCTGCCAACATCACCTGCGGCTTTGCCAGAATTCACCTTCAATTTATTTAATCTCATTTACTCACTCACGGTCTCCACACACTGGTTTGGAATCAGACGGTTACTCCTGGATGCTTGGTTAAAGAAACAGAGAGAGCAGTTCCATCAGGTATTGTGGTCCCAAGCCGTGTAAGGACCTGCGCCCACCCAATGTATGGACTTCAATTCCCATCAGCCCCAGTCAACATGATCAAAAGTGAGGACTGCTGGGAGTTGTAGTCCACAACGTCTAGAATGCAAGAAGTTGGGGAAGTCTGCTTTGGAACCTGCCTTGCTCTTTGAAGAGTAGCTGCGGCAGTGGCCGGAAGATACTTTTAGCAGCTTCACTTACTGTGCAGACTCTTCCTGGGGCAGAAGGATCTTGCCAGATGCATTTGTAACCGTGAGAGACTGCTGCAGTGCACCTCTTTATAAGGGGTGTGTGTGTGTGCCCTCGGAGAGGGCTTGTGCATGGCAACTGCACTGGCTTGCCAGGAAGCCCCCAGGCCTAATTCAAGGTATTATTGCTTAGCATCTTAAATCCCACTGGTCCCAACATACGGTAGAGGCCGTCTCTCCCTGTATTAAGCCCCCAGGCTGGTTAAGCAGGGGTGGGCAATCCTGTGCTCCAGTTCCCATCAGCCCTGGCAAGCATGATCAGGAATGATAGGAGTTGTAGTCCACCCCAGCTTTACTGGAATCGCCCCAGCCAGTGAAGTAGTCTTCCCAGGGATGATGGAATGAGATTGTTAGCAAAGGAACAACAAAAATGGCAACAGAATGTCTGAACCTTTCTCTAGAAGAACAAGGTGGTCTTGGGATGGGTTTCCTTTTTATTTATTTATTACATTTATATCCCGCCTTTTTTTCCTCCAAGGAACCCAAGGCGGCATACATAATCCTCCTCCGCTCCATTTTATCCTCACAACAACAATCCTGTGAGGTGGGTTGTGCTGAGAGTCTGTGACTGGTGCCTCTCCCGACATGAACCTACCCATACACTGTGCTCAACATCCAAGGTCCTCCTCCAGGTGCCTACTCTGAGGGACGCTCCGAGGACGGCAACAAGAAAGAGGGCCTTTTCTGTGGTGGCCCCCGAAATTGTGGAACGATCTCCCTGAAGAGGCCTGCCCGGTGCCGCCACTGTTATCTTGTTGGTGCCATGTCAAGACTTTTCTCTCCTCCCAGGCTCAGTTATGGGCTATGTTGGTATTTTGGCATCACCCCTTTTGCCTCTGGCCCCTCTCCTATGCATCCCCTGAGAACTTCTTTGAAACTGAATTCAGCCCTTGGGCTGAAAGAGGTTGGACACCCATGATCTATGTGGTGTCAAAAGCCATGGAGAGAGTAATCCTATGGTCCCTGGGTGAGCATCCTGGGGACCATAGGATGACTCCGAAAACTCCTTGAGGTCAGACATAGCACCCCAGCTTTGGAAAGGTGAGTCAGAGATAAACCCCACATCCCCTTGAAGCCGGTGCAGAGAGGACCACGTCAGCAGACCTCAGAGGGGCATGTTCTGATGGGCGGAGAGGGCAGGAGAACAGAGAGACCAGGAAATGATTTATCCTCAGCTCCTTCACCCTCCTTTCCTCTAAAGCATTTTTGCTAGATGGGCAGAAAAGTCCATCTAGCAAAAATGTAGGGGATTGAAGGACGTGGAGGCAAAAATTGCTTCTGCTGTTCGAGCAGGGCATAGGCATCTGGGAAGCCTCCGAGAAGCGAGGGCACGATTGACAGGATTGTGCCCTAAGAGGTCTAATGGAAGCAACAGACAGGCATTGTCCCTGACAACTTCCAGGGGCAGATCATCTACCAAGGCCACTAAGACCGGGCATGTCTACACCATAAGGTGTAGAGCAGACGGGGAACAATCCCGGACTTACCTGCTTCCAGGATCATCCCTGGCCATCTAAACAGAATTGTGATATCCAGAAATGGAAAAGGGACGTCACGCCATTGCAGCCACCATTTTTTTTAAAAAAAAAGACAGGAGCTGGAGCACATTTGTGCTCCAGAGAAAAATTAAGTTAACCCCCCCCGCTCCGCCACCCCCAATGTCCCTGGACTCCCCCCAGCTCAGCTCCTTCCCTCTGCTGAGCCCTGCTATTTGCAGGGAGGAGGGAAGAAGCCAGGACGGGCGCCCACACTGGTCCTTGGGATCATCCCGGGGGTGCAGGAAAAACTGGGGAAAAAGTGGTCCCAGAAATCTCGTGGAAATAGAGGGATCATCCCTGCCTGCTCCGGGGATCTCCTGTGCATCATGTGGATGCACAGGGACGATCCGGGGACGATCCCAGGGAGAGGGCATGGTGTAGACATGCCCTCCGTCTCAGTCCCACGACCAGGCTGAGACACAAATCAAAAAGGATCCCGGAAGAATGCCCAGAAATTGTTAAACTCGCTATGTTACTACATGCTCAGCTTACTTTCCTAAAAAGGAAAGGCTAGACCAGTGCCTTTAGTTAAAAGAATATAACATCCAGGATCGCTGTAATTAACTTAAAACACAAGAAGCCCAAATCAAATTACAGGAGGGAGGTGGGGGTTTTGTGCTTTTTAAGAGTCTGCACTTCATCCAATTTACTTATGAGACTGGCAGTGTTCCAGAATTCAGTTTTAAAGGCAGAATTGTCTTGGGATAAAATCAAATCTACTAATCAAGCTTCCTCTTATGGAGAGGTTTGTGTTATCTTTAATCCCATCCTGTCCCAGTACACAGTCCTGCCTCCTTTTAGGAATACAGACGCCTTAATTGGAAAGTAGGAGGCGGCAGCTCACTATGGCAAAGGAATTCAAAGTTTTGGAGCAGCTAATGTATAACCGTAGGCACAGAAGTGACTTGAAGCAGGTCATTGAGATCTATATAATTGGAAGCTGGTAAAAAGAAAATTACCAACCATTCACAAACTGTCTGTACACAAAACAAGTCACAGTGAAAAGCAGGCATGCTGCAAAATGGTGCGTGCAGATCAAATAGATGACTCAAGCAAATGAGCTTGAGATGACTCAAGTGAGTGAGCCAAGCTGCACTTTGTAGAAGTAAGCCTACACAAAGAGCCAGCTCTGCCCTTTAAGAGGGTCCAGGAGCAGTAAGAAGATCACAATGCCCTCTCTCTCATTCAGTTCCGTTTCCAAACTTCAGCTCTCTTGGGAACTCTGTTCCAGTGGGGATCACCAGATGCCTTTGGAAAAGCAGTTTCAAAGATGGTATGTGGGACCCTGCAGTCTCCAAGGACCTGATCAGGTGAGGTTCTAGGCACAGTAACCAATATTTTGTACTTGTCACTTTCCATGTCTCCAAGAAGGATATTTTTTCCTGGCTGATGAAACGCTCTCTCAGTGGTTACAGTTTTCTCCTTTCTCAGGAGAAGCCTTCCTTAGAGGGATTAACAAATAAAAAGACGCCTCTCCATTGTGTTCTTGAAAGAGCAACATGGCTGCAAAGCAGTGAGTAAATGAGACTGAACAATGGCTGGAGAAATGAGCTTTGTTCACCTGGCAGCTCCAGGGAAACTGCATATCCTTGAGATGAAAGAGCTTTAATTTATGCAGCTAGAGGAATTCAACTGCTTCCCTCTAGTAAGTAATTTAAAAATAGCAATAATGCTAATCCCCCCACAGGTAAAAAACAAACAAACCCACAGGTAATTTCTGTTGATGTGATCTCAGACAAACATTCAGAACTTTTTCTCCAGTAGCGTGGAAAGGGAGCTAAAGGCATGCCACAGCCCAGGCTGTATCGGACCTTCTAATTTAGGATGCAAAGGAATTTTGTAGTATCAGGACTTCCATTTGCTGCCAGGAGCAGCTGAAGGAATATACTTCCTCCTGTTTATCCTCACACTCCCCTAATACTGATTATATAAATATCCAACACCTAGAAAAATATGTCTGAAAGAATTAAAGAGCAAGAATGGGATACATGAACGCCCAGAGGAATTCTGAAGGGAAAGGAACACTTAAAGATACGTGAGCATGTAACAAAATCCCCAAGGGGTGGGGAATCTGTGACCCTCCAGCTGTTGTTGGACTCCAATTTCCATCAGCCCCAGTCAGCATGGCCAATGATCAGGGGTGATGGGAGTTGCAGTTGAACCACATCTGGAGGACACAAGTTCCCCATCCCTACTTTAAGGCTATCAGAGGATGACCTGCTTAGAGCTCCCTCCATTTTAAAATGGAGCTGCAGCATCAATCAAATGTTTTACTTCATGCTGATTTTAACCATCTTAAAAAGACATTCCCAATTTATCAGGTATTTCTGCCAATTTCCCCTAACCTCCTCCTTTGGGTCCAATAGCATTTTGTATTTTTGAGTTCAAAGCTGCTCACAGTAGCTTCCTTCACCACTTATCCTTCCCTCAGGTTCCTGTTTCTCCGTCCAAGGCACTCTTCCTTCAGCCGCCTAACCCCACAGAGCTCCTGGTACTTCTTGCCAGTCCTCAATATGCCCCATAAAGCTTATCCCTGTCCCTAGGACCTGTGTTTTAATCTCAGCAATTAGAATGTTATTTTATTTATTTATTTTATTTAAGGATTGTTATGCCGCCATTCAGCCAAAAAAGGCTCTCACGTGGCTTACGAAAGTATTTCTTGACAGTCCCTGCCCACAGGCTTACAATCTAAAAGACATGACACAAAAGGAAAGGGGATTGGGAGGGAGGAGGAGGAGGGGGGAAAGGAAAGGAAATTCAGGCACTACAATCTTAGTTGCAAAGTTCAGCAGTTACAGTTGACAGCAGGAGGGAGGGGGCTCTCAGCTGGAGCTGGACCCAGGCACGGTGGAGAGGTGCCTGGCTGCTGCTTCTTCCCTCACTGGTGGCCTCTGCAGAGACAGTTGACAGCAGGAGGGAGGGGGCTCTCAGCTGAAGCTGGACCCAGGCACGGTGGAGAGGTGCCTGGCTGCTGCTTCCTCCCTCACTGGTGGCCTCTGCAGTGACAGTTGACAGCAGGAGGGAGGGGTCTCTCAGCTGGAGCTGGACCCAGGCACGGTGGAGAGGTGCCTGGCTGCTGCTTCCTCCCTCACTGGTGGCCTCTCCAGAGACAGAATGTTAGTAGACATGCCATGTCACGTCAGGCCACCCACCCTTCCAATTAGTATGAGAGGCTGCACGACACAATACAAAGTGTTTGGATTAGGGCACCATGGGAAAAAAAATGGTGTTCCTTTCCAGCTTGTGAAGAGCAGAGGAGAATATCTTGTGAAAAATATCCTTCATAGATTGTCAAAACAAATCTCCCTTTTAGATGAGTCTAAAGCACATTTCCTCAAAGAAACAAGCATCATAACTTTGTTCCATAAGGACTCCACCATAAGAACAGAAGAAGTGCCCTGATGCTGGATCAGAGCAAGGGTCCATCTAGTTCAGCAGTTCACACAGGGGCCAACCAGCCATCGGCCAGGGATGAACAAGCAGGACATGGTGCGACAGCACCCTCCCACCCATGTTCCCCAGCAACTGGTGCACACAGGCTTACTGCCTCAAATACTTGAGATAGCACACAACCATCAGGGCTAGTAGCCATTGATAGCCTTTGCCTCCAGGAAGTTATCCAACCCCCTTTTAAAGCCATCCAAATTGGTGGCCATCACTACACTACACTACTAATTGGAACACCAATTTCCTACTTTGGGCCAGCCGGCTCTGAGGATTTCGGAAACACGCTGCGTTGTGAGGAGCATTCCTCTGAAGCATAGAGGGACTCATTCATATTTGATCATTCAAGAGAGGTTGCTTTTAAGAAGCCTGTCGTGCTCAGGAGAATGTCACTGCTTATTCGTCAGCTTGCCGGTATCGTGACTGGGGGCAGCAAAGCGATCTTTACATCATGGATTGATCTAAGACGTCTTCAGAGGATGAGCAAACGTAGGCATCCTGGCCATCACGTCCAAGGGTGGGTCTGGATCAACACCCATTTCAATGGGAGCTAAGTTGAGGTCCATTCCCAATTTTGAGCCAGCTATAAGTTAATCTAATGGCCAAGTCTCATCTGAAAGTGCCACCAAAGGTGGACTTCTCCATCCTCTGTTTCCCCTCCCCCCACACACCTGGAGACTTTAAAAGCAAGTGTGGAGCGGCAGTTTGGGAGGCGCTGCTTCAGGGGGGAGAGATGCTATTCTAACCAAGTTATTTTTTCTTATGTGTCCTCTATTTTACTGCAAACTTGTATTTAGTATATTTTTGAATATTGTTGGGATATTGTTGTTTAGTATTTTGTTAAATATTGCTGTAGTATATTGATGAATCTTTTTGTGTTATTTCTGTTGTGAACTTGTATTTAGTAGATTATTGCATTTAGTAGATTATTGTATTTATTGTATTGTAAACTGCTGATCTACTTTATTTTACAGTATGTATAGCACTTTGGAATAAAGTGGTATATAAAATAATAATAATAATAATAATAATAATAATAATTCCTGTCATTCCCAGCCAGCATAGCATGGTGGCTAGGAATGATGGGATTTAAAGTCCAACACATCTGAAGGGCCACCAAGCTGGAGAAGGCTGACTTAGGCCTTAGCTAGACCTAAGATTTATCCCGGGATCGTCCTGGGGTCATCCCTGTTCATCTAAATGACACACAGGGGATCCTGGGAGCAGGCAGGGAAGACCCCGGGACGATCCCAGGTCAAACCTTAGGTCTAGCTAAGGCCTTAGTGGCCAAGTATCACCTGAACAGACCTTATGAGTCCCAGCAAAATTCCCGGGTACCTACTATTAGCTAGATTCCATGACCTTCCAAATGTGGAGTGAGAAGCTCTAGATTCTTCTTAGCTCATCTTCTCAATGGTCACTTCTGGTGTCGGGGGCTTATTTTCTGATAGCAATATACCACTGACTTGCTGGCCAACTCCCTGCTCCCAGCGTACTTGCCAAATCAACAATCTGCCATGACAACTTCCTAAAAATTCAGACAGGCAAGGAAGCACAGAGCTACACAGGTCAGACAGCGGTCAATTATCTGGCATGCCAGAAAAGCTGACAAATGCAGCCCTGGGACGGAGACTGTCAAGTCTGGTGCAGGCCAGCTGCAACTGTGGGAAATTGACAGGGCAGGAAAATGGGCAGGGAGGCTGCACAGACAATGAGAATGGTTTCTTGCGATGCTTTCTGCTTACCACCACCACGAAACAGGACGGTTTCCTCTTTGGTTGGTTCAGCCAAATATTCCTGATTTTGTCTTAGGACAGTCACCCATGAAGGATTTTCACTGTGTACTTTCTGGAATGCCCCACCTACGTTTATCAACTCATGTGCAGGAACAAATGGAGACAGGGTAGACCATTTTGATGGCAATTACATACTGAGGGGAGACATAGGCACTTTCTACACCTAAGTATTATCCCAGGCAAATGGAGAGATTGTCCCTGCCTGCTCCTGGGATCCCCCGTGTGTCATTTGGATGCACAGGGATGATCCTGGGACGATCCCAGGAAAAAAGGCAGGTGTAGAAACGGCTGTACACACACCTGCCATCAGCCAAAGGAGGGAAGCCAAGGAACCAAAAGATGTAATACTTGCCAGGTCCTGCCAAGGATGGATATACTGGGATCAGAACAACACTAGGGGGCAAATATGAACTGAGTGGAAACAAACAAAGACCATGACACAGCTATGGTGAATATTCTCCAGTTTTGGTTTTCTGGTTGAAACATGGACATTTCAGGGGGTAGCAGAATTCCCTCCCCCCGCCCCCAAATGCTTTGTGTGAATATTCAGTTGCCGTACCTTGACAAGCACCATTGTTTTCCTGTCTGTTGTTTCTCTCCCCCACCCCCCAGATGAATCACATGAGCAATCCCAGCCAACCAATAAGGAATCCATCCGTGAATGGCATGACGTCAAATCATTACAGAACCAATGAAATGTGGCTACGTGAAGACATCCCTGGGGAATTTGAGAATGTCAGCATTGCTTCCTGGATTGATCACATGGGTGATTCCACCTAATCAGGGATTGTGGAGTAAATGGAAAGATGTCGTAATGCTATCTAGCCAATCAGATCTGGCTAGGTGATAACGTCACAAAAGGGCATGAAGGCAACTGGTAGAGACAGCAAACAAGTGCAATGTAGATTTAGGTGCCTATTGTCACAAGACATGTCAACAACAGTGATAAAAGGGGAGGGGTTTCTTTTGGCACGGTCAAAAATGGTTGAGGATAACTGTGAGCAGTTTTGGCCCAGCTGTACTTCTTATGAAAGCCAGTGAGATAAGATGACCCCATTTCCTACATTTTGAGAAAGCAAAGACCTACGGGGAGCACTTGAAAATGAGGACATGGGATAGTACAGCTGCTGAAGAGGAGCACAGCTGGGAGCTTCGTCTTCATCTTTCCAAAATGGGATGTCACACAGAGATGACTCAAACATATCCCAACATATTTTAGCCTGAAGCGATTACTGACAGTAACTAAGGCGGTTTCTACACCTGCCTTTTTTCCAGGGATCGTCCCAGGATCATCGCTGTGCATGCAAGTGACACACAGCGGATCCCAGGAGCAGGCAGAGACGATCCCTCCATTTTCCTAGGATAATCCTTAGGTGTAGAAAGGGTCTTGGCCTTAAGAGATACATTTCAACCTTTTAGAATGGGGGTGGAGGGGAAACTGCACAAAGGCCAGGATAGGGGTGGAGCCATATGGGGAACCCCAGAGGGCCATATTTGGCCCGTGGGCCTGAGGTTCAACATCTCTAACAAAAATGATCATTGATAACGCAAAGCACATTCAGAGGATATGATTGAAAATGGCTCAATCCTTCCCCTTCCCGTCATTTTCTGCTTTCCCAGCTTGGAGGCAGGGGGCAGGGGTGGGGGCAAGGGATTCTGAGCCGACAAAAGTCAGGAAGGAAAAGGGTAAAGCAATGCCTTTCCCCACCACCACCCTTTCCCACTCTTGAGCGCAGTCTCCTAGTAAGGCGGCTTTGCATTTAAAAACCAGGCCTTTGGGAGAAAGGGGTTGTGCAACTGTGCGTCATCATGTGCAATTTGAGCCTTTAAGTCTATTGCTGGAATTGGAGGATGCAAAGCCAGAAAAGAATTAAAACAAAACACTTGAGCCATTTGTTGCCATTAGCATCTCAGCCTATCATCTTGTTCTAGGCCTCACGAAAAGCAGGGTATGAGAAATCCAAGCCATTGTGCTCCCTAAAGAATATAGCATGGATGAGGAACCATGAACAAAAAATAGCCTAGGATGGGTGAAATTCCATAAACGAAACCTGCCCTATATACTACAGCTGGGGGCTTGGCTCAGTGCCCCTATGTTTTCTACTGTACTCTGAATCTCAACCCATATGGTGCTAGCCAGAGCCTGCTCCAGGCTTGTTAAGACCCTTGGCGTTGTGACCTCTGTGGACGCCCCCTGCGCTTGACGGTCTCCACCCAAGTAGGTTTACCTGGCAGAGTTGCGGTTCAAATGTCCCCAAATGCCCCGCAGTGATGCTACATCAGACACCCCAGAGCATTGTGGGGAATTTAAAATGGTGGCACCAGTGTTGCAGTAGAGCCAGGTCAGAAAATTTCCAAAACCTCCACCACCACTATCATCACCTTTGCTGTTAAGGACACTTAGGGGCCCCCTTGTGATGTGAAAGAGCTGCAGTGTGTGCTTTCTCTGTGCCACTCCAGTCACATCAGAACCCACATCAGTGGAGTCCACAGTGTGGTTCCATCCCACAACAGGGTCCATCCCACAGGACACGTGGGCTCCACCCACAAGGATTCCGCTGCAACTGGAGCATTAGAGGAAGGACAGCAGCAGCCACCAAGCCACTGGCTACAGCAGGGGTAGGGGACCCTACCAGATGATGATAGACTACAACTCCCATCACCTCTGACCACTGGCTATGCTGAGTGGGGTTGATGGCTGTTAGAGTCTAATAACATCTGGTGGTGGTTCCCCACCCCCGGAACTAAAATAACGTTGGAAAGGGCCTTCTGTAGCATCAATAGTTCACTGGCATCTAGCTCCCAGAAAAAGATGCAGAAAGAACAGACCAGTAGCAACAGCTTTGGGCGGGGGGGGGGGGGGGGGGGGTTGGAAAAGAACTTTTGCAATATGAGATGCTCTCTTCAGTGTGCATGACAGACAGAGGTTCGCATAGGCTGGGGAAGCCTTCCCCAATTTGGTGCCCTCCAGATGTTCTGGATGTCAAATCCCATCAGCCCCAGCAAGCATGACCAATGGCCAGAAATAGTGTGAGTTACCATCCAAAGCTTCTAGAGGGTATCATTTTGGGGAAAGCTGGACTAGGGTACCATCAATAGGATGGTTCAATAGCACATGACAGAGAAACTCTTTATGTTCTATTGTATACCATGACCCAAAGGCCTCCCCAGGAATGACAGAATGGCAGAAATGGCAGAAAACTAGAGGAAGACTCCAATTTATGCATCAAGCCATGTTCCTGGTCTCACCTGGAGATGACTGGTCACTGCTCAGGACCAAGGTAGCGGGAGTCGGGCGACGTCTTCGGATCTATAGAAAAAGAGGGAGGCGGCAAGAGTTAGCCACTCATAATCAGATTCATTGGAACACTTGAACATGGTCTGAAGGCACCTGAGGCAGCCACCTTGCTGAAGCTAAGCAGGTCTGGGTCTGGTCAGTGCTTGGAGGGGAGACCACCTGAGAACCACATGAAGCCTCCCTGAGCCGCAATGGAAGACAGGTGGGATATAAATGTAATTAATGTAATTAATGAGACACAATAAATGTAATTAATGAGACACAACCTGTCACTGAATGGACCACAACTACAAAGCCACCTTTTCCATTAGAGATTGAATACATTAGTTCAGTAGTTTTGCTCCCCATGCTTTATCCTCACCACAACCCTGTGAGGTAGGTTGGACTGACAGCTTCATGATTTGAACCTGGGTCTCCCTAATCTAGCCTTCCCCACGTCGACGCTCTCCAGATGTGTTCAAGTACAACTCCCATCACCCCATCAAGTACAACTCCCATCACCCCCAGGCGATGGCCAATGGCCATTCTGGCTTGGTGTGTGTGATGGGAGTTGTATTCCAACAGATCTGGTGGATATTAGATTGGGGAAGGCTATTGCGACCAGGTTGCCAATGGTGTACAACTATCCAGGTAGAGCCACCACCACCGCCATCACGGAAAATGACATACAGTCACCTGAAGCTACTGCCAGTGATGGAGATGGGACTTCATTGGAAATGCAACTTCATCTTCAAAGGCTGCCAAGACATATAAGTAGCTCTGGAACCATTTTCCAAAGTCCCAACCTACCATTTTGAGTTTTCACTCTCGAAGTCTTTATCAAGGCAGAGGAAAGCAGCCACAGATCAGAGAGCAGAATCCAGACCTGGAAGCAAAAGCTGACGGCTTATAGTTTGGGGTCTGACAGAGGGAAGGGGCTCCAAAGTGAAGGAGGATCCTCCTTCTTCGGATTATGGGTATTCAGTTTTACTGTGGTTCCCCCACCCCATACACCTTCATTTCCTAACATTGCTTTCAAGCTTGACTCCTGACTCCTTGATTGCTTTGGCTGTCACAAACTGGACATTCTCTTCCAGGCCTGACTCAAATGCTCATTTGGCCTCTGAAAACCCTAGACAGATTGGATCCTTCATTTATTTTCAGAAGATACACCTCTAAAATCCTTTACCAGCCCTTCTCCAACCAGCTGGTCATCCCTGTCCATTGACCATGCTGCCTAGGGCTGAAGGGAGTTGTAGTACCAACTATCTGGAGGGCCCCACATTGGGGAAAGCTGCCTTGTACAGCTTAGGGCCAGAGTAACTCTGTCTCCCTCATGAAACTGCCCACACACTGAAACCATCTAGTGAGCACCTTCTCTGAGCTCCCTCACTGGCCTTCTCTCTGGTGGCACCTCAATTGTGAAACACCCACACTAGTTCTGCATGCTTGGTGCCAACCCCAATGTCCTTCAGGCATTAGGTGAAAACATCTCTTTTCACTCTGGCATTTTAAAATCAGTAGTTGTGATTCAATGCTACCCACTGAGATTTAAATATATGTTTTTTAGTCCAATTTTGGAGTGTTTTCTCATCCGTGGTAGGTTTTAGTTTTGGGTTGTTTCTAGCTTCTGTAAATCATTTCCATTTGTAGTTGGGTGCATATATTATCCACTAAAGCCACCTTTAACTAAAATCTGGAGAAACATGGTATACCTTTGTTTAAAATAAATAAATATCTCCGGAACACTACTTGCTATATGAGTGCACCAGGAATGGCCCTGGTCAAAATTGTCCGCCGCAATTCAAAACTGGCTTCCAATTCACTCCAGAATCCAATATAAACTTCTCCTGCTGACCTTCAAAGCTCTTCACGGTCTAGCTCCTGCCTATCTCTCCTCTCTCATCTCACACTATCGCCCCGCTCGTGCTCTCCGCTCCTCTGATGCCATGCTTCTCGCCTGCCCAAGGACCTCCACTTCCCTTACTCGGCTCCGTCCTTTTTCGTCTGCTGCCCCTTACGCCTGGAACGCTCTTCCAGAACACTTGAGAACTACAAACTCAATCACAGCTTTTAAAACTCAGCTAAAAACTTTTCTTTTCCCTATAGCCTTCAAATATTGAGTTTGTTCTGACTGTATACTGTTAGCTTCACCCTACCCGGTGCCTGTTTACACTTCCCTGTGCCTGTTTGCATTCTCCTTCCCTCTTTATTGTTTACTACAACTTATTAGATTGTAAGCCTATGCGGCAGGGTCTTGCTATTTACTGTGTAATCTGTACAGCACCATGTACATTGATGGTGCTATATAAATAAATAAATAAATAAATAAATATTAATAATAATAATAATAATAATAATAATAATAATAATAATAATAGAAAACCTTTCCCCCAATTGTACATCCTGGCCGACCTTTCTCAGATTTTAATACCTAGACAGAGATTTTGCGATGATTTAAAAAATGTTTTTGTATGCATTGTTACAGAGATATTATTGAAACGCTTGAAATGTGCTGTTGCACTGAAATACTCATTATTTTATGTATTGTTGGTACTGTTTGTTTACCTTGCATATCATGAGCCATCTTGGGAACAATTTCCTTTGTGGAAAGGCACACAACGTATAAATTAAAGTCTAAGCTTATCTAATCTAATTTGCAAACAGACATTCAAGGAGGCCTATTTAGGAAGGATTTTATGAGGGAGGCAGCACTCACATCACTAACTCTGGTGAGGACTTCTGGAGGGTTTGGAGCACGATCTTTATGGCCTTTGCAAGCACACCAATGCTTCTACAAGGCCTAGCGCAGCCAAAAGCAGCCAAGGTATTTGTGCTAGAGGTGGGGGAGAAATTTGTTCAATTCGCATTTTAATGTGAATTTACTTAATTTTACACTTTTGAAGCAATACGCAAACCAAAACTCAGTGGCTCAGTTCAGACAGCCCGTTCCTCAATGGTGATCTTAGAACTCCATGGTTGAGATTTTACACCACAACTGAGAAACGTGTTGTCTGGCGGGAAAACTCCACGCAAGAGTGGAGGTTTTCTTGGAAAACACTCCACGCAGAATATCCACGCTATGCAGAGGAGAGTTCCTGCACAACCGTTGTGTTGCATGTTGTGTTGCGGGCTCCATGGAGTTTTCCGTTGTGTTGCATTTTCCCACTGGCTACAGAGTTCCCTCGCAAGAGCGTCAAAAAGAGCGAGTCTCGCTCTAGGAGAGCTGCTGGGATTGTTTCCCCCCCCCCCAGCAATGACTGATGGGATACCATTGGGAGGACTGAGGGAGGAGAGAGGGTGGAGGAACTGTCAATCAAACATCTCCATGGAGTTAGAACATGTTGTGTGGGAAGTACCCCTAAAAACTCGACCGTTGAGTGGAATTTTCATACCGCGTTGACTAACATGTTATCTGAACTGAGCCAGTATCTTTAGAAATGTGTACGTCTCCAAATTTTGTAATGGGAGTTCTCCAATAAAAAGAACTGCATACAAATGCATATATAAGGGGAAGCAAGGGTATAAAATGCATTGTATTAGGAAAATCGCTTGCAAAAAAATGTGTGTATCAGGCAAACCCATGGATTAGGAGAAATGTGCACAAAAATGCTTAAGAATTTTCATCTGGGGTTTAAAGAAATATATATCTCAACAGTCGAGTCAAACTGAACCTGAGATGGGAAAAATGAGAAATGCGGAGAAACAGAAGTGGAAATATTTGTCCATCCCTAATTTGCACTTTGTTTTCTCTGCTGCCTCCAAGCACCTATCTGGGCAGGAAATGGGAAAGATCCATATCACAACAGTAGGGGTATCTGATGCCCAAGTGAGAAGTAGTGCTCTTTGCATTTTAAAAGTGTCCTATTAAGATCATCCTGAGCCCTCCCCAAACCGAGAGCTGCAACTTGTCAGAAACCACGTAGGGCTCATCTACACTAAGCAGGATATTCCACTATGAAAGTGGTATGAAAGCAGCATATAAAAGGCAGGAGCCACACTACTGCTTTATAGCGGTATTGAAGTGCACTGACAACTGTTGGGGCCCATTGTCACAGACTTTATACTGCTTTCATACCACTTTCATAGTGTTATATCCTGCTTGGTGTAGATGTGTCATGTAGGTGACCATATGCAAAGGAGGACAGGGCTCCTGTATCTTTAACAGTTGTATTGAAAAGGGAATTTCAGCAGGTGTCATTTGTATATGTGGAAAACCTGGTGAAATTGCCTCTTCATCACAACAGCTAAAGCTGCAGGCGCCCTGCCCTCTTTTAAATCTGGGCACTCTAGTATAGCTCCTGCAGCTTTAACTGTTGTGATGAAGAGGAAATTTCACCAGGTTCTCCATATATACAAATGACACCTGCTGAAATTCCCTTGACTATACAACTGCAGGAGCCCTGCCCTCTTTTAAATCTGGTCACTCTAGTATAGCTCCTGCACCTTTAACTGTGGTGATGAAGAGGGAATTTCACCAGGTTCTCCATATATACAAATGACACCTGCTGAAATTCCCTTTTCTATGCAACTGCAGGTGCCCTGCCCTCTTTTAAATCTGGTCACTCTAGTATAGCTCCTGCAGCTTTAACTGTTGTGATGAAGAGGAAATTTCACCAGGTTCTCCATATATACAAATGACCCCTGCTGAAATTCCCTTGACTATACAACTGTTAAAGATACAGGAGCCCTGTTCTCCTTTTCATATGGTCACCCTAGTGCCATGGGCCCCAACAGTTGTCAGTGCACTTCAGTACCACTATAAAGCAGTTGTGTGGCTCCTGCATTTTATATACCGCTTCCATACCACTTTCATAGTGGAATATCCTGCTTGGTGTAGATGAGCCCCTAGTCTCCCTTCAGAGAGCAACAAAGCTTGGTTTCCCCAAAGAGAAGGAATGGCCATTATTCCAATTTGTAGTATAGCTGTACCCTGAAAAATGAGGCCCAGTCTCAGCATGTTCCCTGACTGGCACTCGAGGACTGTGTTATCCCCAACCTTAAGGATACCTCCCTGCCTGGCCCTTAAAATCTGAAGACAGCAGCCCATCCCCGACTCAGCATTAAGCTGACGGTGGCAAAACCAGATCAAGCTTTCCTCCTCTCCCTGTCTGTCTCTCCTGCTCCCTGTCGCCTGTGGAAAATAGCTGGTAAATGCCGAGGAAAATGGCAACCAACATACCAGCCGCTTATCACCGCCAGAATCGCTGTAGCTTTCCCATTAAGAGAGCTTCTGCAGTCGTCAGGAGGTGCGAATTACACAATTCCCTTTAGGGACAGCCCACGCCATACATACATACATGTGTGTGTGTGTGTGTGTGTGTGTGTAGCAGAGCTAGACAGCCTCCCTCAATCCTGTCTCTGCCATTTGATGGCATTTAATTCTGGCTGCTGTAGATTCTGTCTAAACAGCAAGCTAATAGTACAGCCTGTTTTAGAGGGGTCCCCAGTCCCCCACTCTACTAACCCCCCCAAAAAAAACTGTTAAATGCCCATAGCTGCCAGAAAGAGACATTTATTCATTCTTCTTATTATTATTTGCTACATTTTTAATAAACAAATTTCCAAAATCATTTAATAAAACAATACACCATAAATAATAAATACTTTAAATAAATAATAAACAAGTTCAAATAATAAATAATTTAAATAATATATAGCTATTAATAAGTAATACATAATTTATTAATTATTATATTTATTAATACATAATTTATTAATTATTGTATTTATTAAATTTCTTAGGGAGCAATCCCATCGAGTATTGTGTCATGCTCTGTCGACTGTTTCACATGGCTACAGAGTTGCAAGGCAAGAGTGGCAGAAACTCTTGCCCAGCGGGGTTCTATAGGCATGTGTCAGCCATCCCAGGAAGTGCATGAGCAGGCCTATCCAGTGGAATTTTAAGATGTTTTTAAAATGTTTTTAAGGATGTTTTTAACAATGTATATTATGTTTTAATTGAGTATTATGTATTTTATCGTTTATTGTTGTTCCCCGCCTCGATCAAAATGGAGAGGCGAGAAATAATAATAATAATAATAATAATAATAATAATAATAATAATAATAATGGGAAGCCGCCAATTGGCTTCCAGGGACTTGCACATGCCATCCCTGGGTGGGGCGCTATGATTGGTGGCGCCCCACACGTTCCCAAGGATGTACACATCTCTTCGTGCCCCTGCCTCGAGATCTCCTTTCATCCCCTTAAGCCGATATCCAAATGGATCACAGGGGTGCGGGGCGGGTGAAGGATGTCTCCTGCAGCTGGACAGGTAACATCAAACAGCAGGAGATATTGGGGTGGGGCCTGCTGGAGATGCTTGGTGCCCCTCTCTCATTCACCAGAAACTGGTGGCGAATGGGGACAGGGGATGCTAGGATCCCCTGCCGTTCTCAAGCTTCAGAATGGCAGGAGATCCTAGAGTTCCCCGTTCCTGTCCCCATTCACCACTACTTCTGGTGAATGAGGGCAGGGCAGAGGGGGATGCTCTCCTGAAAGCTGCAGGAGGCGCGTTCTTCTCCGGCCCACCCTTGTTCACCATTTGTGGATATGGGGCATAAGACGATGTTCTCATGAAAGGCTGTCAGAAAAGCATTCTTCTCTGCCAGGCCCCATATCCACAAATGACAAATGAGTGGGGGTGGGCTCCTCCTGACAGCGTGTCAGGAGAGCATCCTCCTCCACCTTGTCCTTGTTCACCATAAAGTGGTGTCAGATGGGGAGGGGACATTAGGCTCTCCTGACACTCTTAAGCTTGAGAGCGGCAGGAGATCCTAGCATGGCCCCATTCGCCACCACTTTCCCATGGAAGAAGACGCAGGAGAGCCACTGGAGAAGGGGCGAGTGGCGGCGAAAGCAGCTTGGCGGCAGCTCTCCTCCATCTTCCTCCACCCCCTCTGCCCTCCCCACTGAATGGCGGCGCTGGTTCCCACTTTCCATATCGGGATGCTGTGGAGAAAGATGCAGGAGAGCTTCCCGCTCTCGCCTGTGTCTTTCTCCACGGCATCCTGATATGGAAAGTGGGAACCAGCGCCGCCATTCAGTGGGGAGGGCGGAGAGGGGGTGGGGGAGAGCAGTGGTCAACCATATGTTAATAGTCAACTCTATGGTTGACTATTACCATGTCACGTTAGGGGTACCCCCAAATAGTCATCTGTGGAGTTGACTATTAACACATGGTTGACTATTGTGTCATCCAAACATGGCCTTTGATAGCCTCCTCCTCCTCCTCCAGGAATTTATCCAACCCCTTTTTGAAGCCATCCAAATTGGTGGCCATCACCACATCTTGTGGTAGCCAATTCCATAGTTTAACTATGCGCTGTGTGAAGAAGTCCTTCCTTTTATCTGTCCTGAATCTCCCACCAGTCAGCTTCATGGGATGACCCCTTTGGGTTCTAGTATTATGACTGAGGGACAAGTTTGCATTGTCCCTATGAAGCCTCCAGAATGCTGTCAGACAATTTTCACACAAGTTTTCCCAAAATAAGATTCAACTGTCTCTTGCTGGAACCCCAGTTCATGCGACCCAAATGTCAGCTGTAAGGGGCACCTATAAGCTGGTTAATCAGAACACAAAAACAGCTGAAGGAGCGGGGCAGAGAGTTCACGTCTCCTGATTGTAAGAACTGGTGTAGTAATGCGGGCTCAAGTGAGGAAGTCTCCAGTTATTTCGGTGGGCGAGTCGAGGTAAGCTAATTTCTCATAGCTTCAGTCTTTCATCTGAAATACAAACTTCAGAGTACTGGCCTATCTTACAGGGTTGCTGGAAGGACTACAACAATACAACCTATGCCGTAGGTGGTCAGACTTCAGACTTGCAGGATCTACTTATCATTTTACTAGAACCTTGAAATCCATCAACTAGAGCCTGGGGCAAAAGACATACACTTAGAAGTAAAGGGCAGGGTGCCTCTGAGCACATTCTGAGCCTAGGATTTTGTTTTTTGTACCAGAACTGAACAAAGCTCACAGTCCCTCCAACACCCAACACACACAAAAATGCAATCCCACTTACTTCATTTTGGCAGTCTATTTTAGGGGAGAAGGAAATCATTTTTGTTGTTTCCATTGTTCAACAAATGGGAGTTGGAAATGTTTGTCGATCTGCTTCAAATCACACAGAGATCTAGCAACAGATTACAATCTACCTCCTTCCCACTCTTTCCTGGTGTAGGTCCTGCCCTTTAAATATGCTTAAGCACTCTGTGACTGCTAAGCATCATCATCATCATTATTGTTGTTGTTGTTATTGTTGTTATTGTCTCTTTCTTGCTCATGGTGGTTTTTCTAGATGGACGTGACAGGCATTGCCAAGTCATGCTGTCTTTTACAGATTCAGGAATTTCCTGACAAATGAGCATGTTTTAATTATGACTGCTTTCTGGATGGTGGTGTGGATGTATTTCGGTAGGCCCAGTTTCTGAAGGTTTTCTAGTTGTTTGATGTGATGCCGGTGACTGATGTGACTAATGGAATAATAGCGACCTTTTCCTGTCACCATAGTTCTTTGACTTCCATGGCCAGTGGTGTATATTTTTCTCTCTTTTCCTCTTCCTTTTCAACAACTTTTTTGTCGTTCGGTATTGCTATGTCGATGAGGTATGTGTTTTTTTTTCTTTTTTGTCTGTGACTGTTATGTCTGGTTGGTTGCAAGATATTGTTTTGTCAGTATGAATTGTTCTGTCCCAGTATATTTTATGATCTGCATTTTCCAAGATTGTTTCGAGTGAGTATGTATAGTATGGTATAGGTTGTTTGATAAGGTTGAATTTGATGGCCAGTTGTTGGTGAATTATTTTTGCAGCTGTATTGTGTTGTTGTTGTTGTTGTTAGCTTGGATCCGAAGGAGCATGAATAGAACGAACTTGTGTAGGTGACTACCACCTCCGCCTCCTGACCTCTGCATGTCCGCCCCACCTCAATCTCCTCAGAGAGTGAGATCAGTGAGGAATAAGGTATGAGAGGCTGAATCAGTAAAAACCTGGTGGACTGCCAAAAAATTGGGCAGAGGCACTTATTGCATGAGCTGTGCTTCACTCATTCTACTTAGAATCCAGGACAGTTTCTACAGTAAGTGTGTTGAACCCCTTTTGGCCTGATGGTTGAATTCAATATTGGGAGAAGTTCTCAGGGGCTGCATTCCAGTGGAAGGCAAGACTAAAGGCAAAACAGGGCAGGACCAAAATACCAGCATATTTAGCTTAAAGCTCTTACTACCAGGAATGACGTCTTAGGAGAGACAGTTCAACTTTTTAAGAAGGGGGGGGGGAATGTGCAAAAGTTGGGAAGCCATCTAATAATCAGCAGACAGAGGAAAGGAGGCATGGCCCTTTGGGGAAACACCAGGCAGGCTGAATATGTTTGCGTCCCAGTTCAAGAGGGAATGCAGCCCCCAGTTTCAAAGAGAAAAGATAACCACTGAAAGAAAACAAGGATGAATTACAGACAAGTACAGCCCAGCTAGGGGGGATCCATGAAGAAAGACGATCCTCTTTTGCTCTACTTCAACAGCCACACCTTGCAGATTCACGCACATTCATTAGTGCTCTCTTATGCACGCACATGTTCTTCCTGCATGCATGAGTGAGAATGACACCCTCCTCCGATTTGTCCTTTTCTGTGCCTGCGTTCCGACAGCTACGACGACAAAGGAGGGCGCTTATATAACCAGAGCACATTATTTTGGGTTTGGGTTTGTTCAGGCTGCCCAACGATTAGAAAAACTTGAGTCGATTACTGATCAATCAGTAAAACTGTCCACTGATTAAATCAAATGGACACATTTCAAAAGACACCAGTATAGGTGCTTACTTGGGATTGCCTACTTGAGATACTGCAGGAAGTCAAAAGTGATTGATTCAACAAACGCCACCCCACAACGCTAATTAGTGTCACACATCTAGAAAGAGAGGCAAGGACTCCCAAGGCCATCTCAAGGTATTTTGGCACCCTAGGTGAAGCACAGTTTCGGCAGACCCCTCCTCCCCCACTCATTGATTGTCACATGGCAGGTGACAGTCAACTGGATACGTTTGACTGGCCCTAAGACATTCAGGACTTTAAAACATGATAAGTGGCACTTTGGATTGGACCTGGAATCAGACCAGAAGCCAGCGGAGCTGTTGCAAGATGTGGGTATCACATCTTCCTGAGAAGAGACTCCAGTCAAAATGGAGCCATGTTCTGCATAGTGTGGAAGATAAGTGGGGCTTTTTTCTCCCTCTCTCATAATATTACAACCTAATGGGATCATCACATGAAGCCAACTGGTGGGAGCGTCAGGACAAATAAAAGGAAGGGCTTCACACAGCGCATGGTTAAAAGTACGGAGTTCGCTACCACAAGATGGAATGAGGGCCACCAATTTCGATGGTTTTAAAATCATGGAGGAAAAGGCTATCAATGGCTACTAGTCCTGATGGCTCTATGCTACCTCCAGTATGGGAGGCACCATGCCTACATACACCAGTTGTGGGGGAACATGAGCAGGAGGATATTGTTGCCCTCACATCCTTCTTGTGGGTTTCCCAGAGGCAGCTGGTTGGCCACTGTGTGAACAGAATCCTGGACTAGATGGACCGTTGGTCTGGTCCAGCATGTTTTTAATGGAGCCACCTGTCTGGACATTTCAAAAAAGATCACCACACAGAGTGCACTGAAGTAATCCTATCTTGGTGTTTTGTATTAAACCATGGCCAGATCCACATTCCAGACAGGACACGGCTGGCACACTAGCCCACATTGGGGTATAAGAGGGGTTCAGACATGCTGAGTCAACAGAGTATCACTGGGTTGGGAAACTTTACACCAGGGGTATGAATGGGCACATTTGGCAATTCGCGAAATGGTCCATTGAATCATGGCTGCCATGGGAGGCATGGCAAAGGACAAGTAAGCCCTGCCCAAAAGTCTGAGTATAAAGCAGAAGTGGGGGGAGTTCTGGGCCCCAACACACTATGGGCACAATTCTGTTGGGATGCCCATCAGTCTACAAACTTGGAGGCTAACAGGAATTCCATGCAGAGTGGGAGGATTGTGGAGGCAATCTTGGCCTCCATACTCCCCCTGCTCTGCATTTTTGCTATTTCGCCCATGTAGTCAAGGCTTTGTGGAGCAGCAGGGAAGGAGGCTCGGGAGGTTCCGAGGATCCTTCATGAGCTGGCCTCCCCAGTGCCCTCCCCTCTCCATCCACAGAACTACCCCCTTCACCTCTTCTCCATGCCAGCTGTGAGGGCGAGGGGGCAAGGGGAGCTCGGACTCCTTGGGTCCAAGGTTGGAGTACCGTCTCTGACCTTGGATCCAGAAATCCAAACTATCCTATACCCCCCCACCCAAGTTACTATCTAGGGGCCATAGGATTGCTTTCTAAGCAACTCCTTTTAGGCCACAGCTTCCAGCACCAGCAGACAGCTGCCAGCAAGATCTTATTGTAAAAAGAGGGGGTAGGGCACCTGGGCAGGAAGGTGCCCGCAGGCACGATGTTGCCTACCCTGCTTTACACCAACCTGAAAAAGAAAACCCAAAAGGATTGCATCAATCGAGGCAGCCCTTTCCAGCAGGATGCCACACAGAGCTGTAAAGCAGCTGCTGAGGGAGGTAAAACCTGCCCACCCCCTCTCTCTCCTGGCACCAGGCTGCACTTGATACGATCAGAGAGTTAAATACACCAAGGTGCTTAATGTCTATGCTGTGTTGTGTGTGTGTGTGGCAAGGGGAGGCTGGCAGTGGGGAGAGCGGTGTGCAGTTAAGTGCTGCTAAGCATTAAATGATTAATTAATTATACTCTCTCTCTCTTTCTCTCTCTAAAGTGCTTTAGAGATGAAATGCGCTATGTTAGAGCTATTAATAATGCTCCCGCATTCACGGAAGCTAGCGGAACGGGGGCCTGGTACATACGCCAGCAAACGCAGGAGATTATAAATAAATGCAGCCATCCCCGGAGCGTCTAGACTTATGACACGTAATTAGCCCATGTATTTTGTTAAGAGTCAATATTGTAACTTGAAAATGCAGATGATGATCGGTTTTGCTTTAAAAAGCTGGCTCGGGAGTTGCATCATACCAACGGGATGCCTGGGGGCATTCCAGAAGAGGCTGTCCTGAGAACCTTTTCTCTCCATGGTGACCAAAGGAGCCCCTTGATTGGGCTTCAATCTGAGATGGTTTCAGATCACCCCACACTTTTCATTTCTGAGCAGATGACTAAGGCCCGCATGCATTTTGCCAGGGGCGTTGCCCATGCTTTTGTCTAAGCACAAACATAAGGGAGGTTGTGGGCTCCCCCACACGAGAGGCCTTCAAGAGGCACTGGTATGCTTTATGCTGGATTCCTGCATTGAGCAGGGGGTTGGACTCAATAGCCTTATAGGCCCCTTCCAACTCTACTATTCTATGATTCTATGATAAGAACATCAGAAGAGCCCAGATGCTGGATCAGACCTAGGGTCCATCTAGTACAGTATTCTGTTCACACAGTGAACAGATGCCCATGGGAAGCCCACGAGCAGGACATGAGTGCAACAGCACCCTCCCACCCAAGTTTTCCAGCAACTGGTGTACACACATACACTTCCTGTGATACTGGAGGTAGAACACAGCTATCAGGAGGAGTAGCCATTGATCGCCTTTTACTCCAGGAATTTGTCTAACTTAGGGTGACCATATGAAAAGGAGGACAGGGCTACTGTATCTTTAATAGTTGTATTGAAAAGGGAATTTCAGCAGATGTCATTTGTACGTATGGGGAACCTGTGGAAATTTCCTCTTCATCACAACAGTTAAAGCCGCAGGAGCTATACTAGAGTGACCAGATTCAAAAGAGGGCAGGGCACCTGCAGCTTTAACTGTTGTGATGAAGAGGAAATTCCACCAGGTTTCCCATATATACAAATGACACCTGCTGAAATTTCCTTTTCAATACAACTGTTAAAGATACAGGAGCCCTGTCCTCCTTTCCATATGGTCACCCTAGTCTAACTCCCTTTTAAAGTCATCCAAACTGCACTATTTGAAGTGCTGGGAGTCTTGCCTCCCTCTAATCTAGTGCCTTCCAGACGTTTTGGACCGCAACTCCCAGAATTCCTGACCTCTGGCCATGTTGGCCAGGAGCTGATGGTAGTTGAAAGTCCAAAATCCCCTCCCTCCAGCATCTAATTAATTAAACTATCTCATGGCCGCCTTTCAAGCCAGAAGCCCTCCCAAGGCGGCTTACGGCAATGAAATATATAAAAACAGTTAAAACGTTAAAAGTGGTAAAAACCTGAACACAATAAAATGGCAATAACAACAATAATAAAGCCAACAACAACAACAGGAACAGGAACACCAGCTGTCACATCAAGGTAAAATAATATGCTTTCGAGGCCTCCTTAAAAGCCTGCAATGACAAAACGGATAGAAGTAGCCACCCCAAATTTGCCACCTAAGCATAGATCCTTCGTCGGTGACACTCACAGCTCAGAACTGCTTGCCAGCATGTCAGGCTCTATTTTAGAACTTGTCTTGACTTGATGCAAAGTGGTGAAATGAGACAGGGGTCCCTTTGGTACACAGGGAAGGAAAGAGAGCCAAGCACTTCATCCGTTTAGCTGACCCAGATCACACTGCTCTTCCCCACCCCACCCCATCGCCCCACTTCTCCAGTTTTCTTTGCAGGCTGCAGGAAGAAAGTCTGCATGAAAGGAGCCATCAGCCTCTCTCTCTCTCTCTCTCTCTCCCTCCCACACCAATCCTCCCTCCACCCCGCACCCACCCCGCACACCGTTGCAAATTAATTGTAATTGAAGAGGAATCACTGCTTTGGGATGGAGCTGGGTGTGTGTGCAAATGAATGGAAGAATTTATCCTATTTGAAGCAATTCAGTTGAGAAATTAATCGCCTGGCTTGGCTTTCAGTGAGATTGACACGAATCCCTGCAAATTCCGTCTAAATTTGTGTCAGGTCTCCCGGTCCCTCAGGCAAGCACACATTCTGGCAAAGTGACACAGGACACCAAAATAAGTGAGATTCTTCATAACAGGAAATCCTACAGCTTAATGGTTACATACTTCAGATATTATATAGCTGATGGTCAGTATAAGTGCCAAACAATTGCAGAACAGTCAAAAGCTAGGCCATAGCTAGACAGGGCAATATCCCAGGGATCACCTCTGTGCATTCACATGATGCACAGAGGATCCCAGGAGCAGAGAAGGATGATCCCTCCATTGCCCTGGGATTTTGCCCTACCCTTCTAGCCCTGTTTTTCTGAAGTCCCAGGCTGATCCCAAGACCGTGGAACGTGTGGCCAGGCGTTGCGGGTTGTCCTGGCTTCTCGCAAGTAACCGGGAGGAGACGGGAGACGGGCATGGGACACAGAGTTCCTCAGGAGCTCTGTGCCCATTGAGGGTGGGGTGGGGCGAGGTTTTTGTTTTTTTTAAAAAAAAAATACTTTCAATTTTCTCACAAGTGCTCATGCTCTCCTTCTCGTTTAAAAAATAAATTCAAAATGGCAGCTGCAATGTCGTGCGCCGCGTGTAGACCATAAAATCACGAGATCGTCACCCTACTACCCCCCTCATCTAGCTGAGGCCCTAATCACTACTACCGCGATGAGATCCCACTCAATGTGGTTTCCCTGTTGCCATCTCCACGGTTCTGAACACAAGGGAAGGTCAATCCATACATGGGTTCCAAACCTGGACAAGGGAGGGGGATGATTCCAGACATGGTCCCTCAAGCAATCAAAGGAGCAACTTCTTGAAAGGCCTAACAAACCATCCAACGAGAGCTAGTCCAACCTCGGATCATACGGTGGTAACTCAAAGGCATCATGGTCAAGACTTAAACAAGATCATGGGGAAAGGTACACCCTCAAATGCGAAGAATTCCATGCTACAGATTTCACCCGGCCAACTCTTTGCCACATGAGTCCAGGAGGGAAGGTCCAACAATCAATGATCAAAGTCTGTCTGCCAGTGCACTGAGCTGAAAACAAACAAAAAACACACACAATCCACAGCAAACGAGAGTTCAAGTCCATGAAAAGCTTCACAGTACTTTTCATGGCAAGTTCTTAGTAATCCAATGTTCCACTTAGGAGTGAGCAAATGCTGAGCGCCCCCAGAGTCTCAGACGATGATGGAGCCAAACAGGGAGGTTTTCCAGGAATGCAGAGCAGATGTTCCTAGCAAAGGCTCTTCACCTTTGCACCAGGTTAAAAAGGGAAGCATAGGCCTCTTCCAGACTACTTGACAGACAGGGGCTTTGGCCTTTCAGCAATGCTCCTGTCCAAAGAGAGCAGCACTGCTCAGCACACCAAGACGACGCTTCAGCCTGGGCGACCCTTCTGCAAACCCTCACCCTTTCCCTGTCAATTTCTCACAGACACCTTCTCTACTGAGGCCAAGGCAAGCAGGTGTCTTGCGGGGAGTAGAGGCACTCCCACAACTCTGCTCTGAGAACATTGACAGAGATCAGTTCACACAGATTGTAACGCCCCAGAGACGGATCAGGTCCAAAGCCTTCCAGACTACTTCTAATTCAATCTTAGCTAAAAGGTACAAGCCTTAACTATTCCTGACCATTTACATACATAGATTGAAATCCACATATGCGCACTGTATGCAGATTTGTGTCCTATGAGCTTGGGCCCCCAAACTAGCAATGCTCCCTATCATGCTGAAAGGCTGAAGTGGTGCGATTGGTGCCCAGACCGGCTCTGCCCTCCCGAGAAACTAGAAGGGCACCGAGATCTCATTTGCTCAAAGCCTATCAAGTTTCACCATGGCACGAAGTACGGCCTTGCGTTCTGCTGCAAATTCAGGAGCTCACGGGAGGCCTGCATGTTCCCTGTTCAGAGTCCCACTGCTTTCACTTCCAATATCTTAGTTGCACTGGGAAAGGAGAGGCTGATGAATTGCTCTGGAAAGGCAACCTGAACAAGATAACCACATGCACCGATGGAACACATGACTCACGCCTTCTATGCGTATGCACAAATTGTACTGATCTCTTTAGTCTTCACCTTCCTAGGCCTCAAATCATTCCAGAATTTTAAACAACGTTTTGCATCTAGACTTTCTCCTTAAAATCTGTGCCTCTGCCATCAGCCAGGAATCAAGAGCTGCAGGGAGGTTGCTCCCCCTGCTCCCCAGGAAGAAAAAATCAGCAAGGGAGAGACCAACCTGGCTCTTTACACTGGCCAAAACACAGCAGCAGCAGCAGCAGCAGCATGGGACTTGCTTCGCCTCACCTCCCCCCCTCACTATAGCCAGAAAGAATGTTTACAAGAACATCTTAAGTAAGAACTAGTGCCTGAGTTTGTGTTTTTCCTTCTCCCTCCCAATCCCTTTCCCTCTTGTATCATGTCCCTTAGGGCATGGCTAGACAAGGGGGGTGGACGGCGAAGATCTTGTGATTTTATGATCGCAAGATTGTCAGCTTCGTCTACATGCGGCATTGCGGCCATCATTTTGTGTTTTTTTTGTTTTTAAAGGAAAAGGAGCGCATGAGCTCTGTGCCCTCCCCCCCCACCACACCACCCCAATGGGCACAGAGCTCCTGAGGAGCTCCATGCCCGGTGCCCAGTTCCTCACGAGGAGCCAGGACAACCCGCGACACCTGGCCACACTTTCTGCGGTCTTTCCCAAGACCGCGGAAAAAAGCAGGGGGGAAAGGGCCTGCCGATATCCCGGGCCAAGGGAGGGATCATCCCTCCTTGCTCAGGGATGCCCTGTGCATCATGTGGATGCACAGGGATGATCCCGGGGCGATCACCGGGATATCGCCTGGTCTAGCCATGGCCTTAGATTGTAAACCTAAGGGCAGGGGCTGTGTTATAACTGGCCTTTGTAAGCCACTGTGTTATTACTGGCCTTTGTAAGCTGCAGTTGTTGTTTTTTCCAGCTGAAAAGTGGGGTAAAGATGTTTTCCATAAATACAGCAGCAGCATCCAAAAAAGTCTTATGATAACTTTGGAATCATAAGGTATGTGTCAGAACGTTTGCTCTCTACGTGCATTTCGCAATTGCAGTTAAATAAAGGCATCTCAAAATCTATTTTTTTCTTCAAGCATCCATGGAAAATGCTTAGAAAAAAGCCTCATTTCTCCCCACCAGGTTTCCCCACAAAAAAATCTTTAAAAAGGGGGTGGGTGCGTGAAGGACAGCCTGCCCCCTGCCTATATTCCCAGCTATTTCACCTTTGCAAAAGGGAAGGTGGTAACTAGAGATAGGAACAGGTCAACAGAGGCAGGGGAGGTTCTGGCTGCCTCTCACTAGATGGAAGCAACGCTCCTGTATATGCTCAGAGATGTCACTTCCGATCGAGGAAGCACGGGGCTTGTAGTTTCTCCTGCCTCCCAAACGGAAGTGGAAGCAAAGGGAGCTACAAATCCCAAGCTCCCTGGCAGGAAGCAACGTTTCTGAGCACACTCAGAAGCATCATCTCCAGTTTACGAGTTGTCCCCTCTGCACATAGGAAACTAGATACATACATACATTTTATTATGCGGTCACAGACCCAATAGAAACAATACCGATAACAAAAGAGGCTGGTGTAGAGTTGTAGTCCAACATCATCTGCAGGGCCACAAAATGCCCACCCCTGTAATGGTCCTTAGTTACAAAGTTCTTGTAAGTGTATTCAATATGCCCCTCTGGTGTTGACTAGCTCTCTTCTTTAATCTGGCCCTGAATGTTTGGAAGGGGGTAAGTTAAGCATCTAAAATGTGTGTGTGTTGTGGGGAAATTTATTTATTTTTTAAAAAAACTTCCATAAAATGCTAATATGGACTTAGAAACCTGGGATTTATTATGCGAAACAGTAAAATGCTAAATTTCACAATGCAAGGTCACAGGCACCTGGTGTGTGACATCATTTGACACTGTGCACACAACACTAATGATACAGTTTGGCTCCCACTGAAAGTGTACACATAATGGAGAAAAACCAATATTTATGAATAATTGAGTAACCTGTGAGTTGCAGAACACAATGAAGAGCACCAGAACAGAATGGGAGATTATTATTTTCAACAAAAAACGACCCGAGTTGCAAACCAGGATCCCCAAGCCAAAAACAAACCATTAATAAGGCTAGTGGATTATTACTATTATTTTTAAAAGTATGTGTGCCTATAATATAAAAAACAAATTACGTTGTGTAATAAAACATACATAAACATGCATATGTACTCAAAACAAAAGTTGCCCAACAAGCAAAAGAAACTGTTGCAATACAGACCCCATTACATGGGATTTTAAAGCATGCAACAAGATTTAACGGATGGCCTGAGAATTTGTATGGCTCAGTCACAAAGGAAGAAGGCTTTTGCAAGGCAATCCAGGCTGGTTGTTCCTGGACTGTGCCACTCAGGCTGAAGATGGGGGTGGGGGGGTTTGCATGCTGGAACCCTGTCCCATGGAGGAGGCAAGGAACCTTCCTCTAGAAAACAAGATGCCCGGGAATGGGATTATAGCTTGGTCTTCTAGATTGTTTTTATGGGTGGGGGAAGAGTGTTCAATTTTGTAACTCCTCCTACCCAACCTGACTACAGTGGTATGCTCTAGGAACAGTTCCCTCTTCCCGCCCTATCCCTTTTTCTTAGTGTGTCATGTCCTTTCTGATTTAAACCTGCAGGCAGGGCCTGCCTTACTTTTACTAATTTATTTTTATTTATTCATTATTGCATTTATATCCTATCTTTTTTTCTCCAAGGAAGCCAAGGCAGCGTACATAATGTCCCTCCTCTCCATTTTGTCCTCACAACAACAGCCCTGTGAGGTAGGTTGGGCTGAGAGTCTGTGACTGGCCCAAAGTCACCCAGTGGGCTCCATGGCTGAGTGGGGACTAGAACCCGGATCTCCTGACTCCCAGTCCAACAGCCGCTCCGGAGTCATTTTTCTAGACTGAACATGACCGGTGCCAAAGTCCTGCTTTTACCTTGCCTACCTTGGAAGGCCTCCTGTGTATTCCCTTCCCTCTGACCCCCTTGTCCATACAAACATGACAGTGCAGATCTAGGGTGGCCATATGGAAAAGAGGACAGGGGCTCCTGTATCTTTAACAGTTGTCTAGAAAAGGGAATTTCAGCAGGTGCCATTTGTATGCATGCAGCACCTGGTGAAATTCCCTCATTATCACAACAGTTAAAGCTGCAGGAGCCCTGCACAAGTGACCAGATATAAAAGAAGGCAGGGCTCCTTCAGCTTCAACTGTTGTGATGAAGAGGGAATTTCACCAGGTGCTGCATGCATACAAATGGCACCTGCTGAAATTCCCTCTTCATTACAACTGTTAAAGATACAGAAGCCCCTGTCCTCTTTTCCATATGGTCACCCTAGATCACATTCCACCACCTGTAATATACAGAAATAGTCAAGGATGCATTCTCTCAGGCTACCAGAGGGGGCAATAAAGAGCACTACCCACTGTGGTAAAGAAAGTACTGAAAGGCTGAATAAAGAGGTTGTTATTACAAAGACAAAATGGTGTTGGCGTGTTTATAAGAGACCAGAGATAGAACGCTCCCCAAGGCACCAAAACGCACAAACCTGGGAGTCCGTGTTACACAGATACTCAGACATGTGCACCTTGTGTTTGGGATCATGCAACTTTCCAAAGAGGCTAATAATCTTTGTCTTGTGGTGTGCATGTGTGTAGGAGTGCTTTATTCATCTGCATGGTTATAACCACAGCAGTATCCTTGTTTCCTCTCCTATGGGGCCTGGGTGTGTATGGGGTGCATTTCTCCTTTTGTTAGGCTAGTTGCTATGGAAACCCAGGTTTTGAATTTCAAACACAATTAAAAAAAAAAAAGGTTACCTCCAAAAAGGAATATACATAACATTATTATATAACGTCTTCCCTGTCCCCTTTTCTTTGCAAAAAAAGAAAAGAAAAGAAAAAAGATATATAGAGTATAGGAAATCAAGAAATATTGTTCATCATCTATCTGGATATTCTTACCATCAATCTGTCTCAGCCGTCATTCTTCATAAGCATACAGGGCCCCAGTCTGGATTGGGGCCACTATGCATGGGTTGGGGAGCGTTAAACCTCCTCTCCAGTCACTTGTTTTCTGAAATTCATCCCCCATGCACGGCTAAACAAAGAAGATTGGGGGACCGGGGGGTGGGGATGGGGGATGGGGACCTTTCCATTGCTACCAATGGAAGCTTTCTTTCTTTGTTTAGCCCCTGCACAGGGCGAGGATTTTTTTTTTTTTTAAAAAGAAAAGCAGAGGGGGGCATTAAACCTTTCTGTATTCCTCCACAGTGAACACAATCGAGATTTGGACTCTACGCGTTTGTGAGTAAAATAAAAGAGACCGTCAGCTGCACTCCATCATCATCATCATCATCATCATTAGTATACCGCCCCATAGCCAAAGCTCTCTGGGCGATTTACATAGGATAAAAACACTTAAAAACAATATACAAATATTTTAAACCACAAAAACATACAATATACACATACATTTAAAACCACTATAACAACTTTTTAAAAAAACCTATGAGCCTAAAAAAACCCAGACCGAGGCTCATCACATATCGCTAGATATTATTTTTTCAATTTAATTTTTCAAAGTAATGATGAACATCATCATTATTATTATTATTATTATTATTATTATTAATAATAATAATAATATTTATTTATATAGCACCATCAATGTACATGGTGCTGTACAGAGTAAAACAGTAAATAGCAAGGCCCTGCCACATAGGCTTACAATCTAATAAAATCATAGTAAAACAATAAGGAGGGGAAGAGAATGCCAACAGGCACAGGGTAGGGTAAGCAGGCACAGGGTAGGGTAAAACTAACAGTAGAAAGTCCGCACAACATCAAGTTTTAAAAGCTTTAGGAAAAAGAAAAGTTTTTAGTTGAGCTTTAAAAGCTGCGATTGAACTTGTAGTTCTCAAATGTTCTGGAAGAGCGTTCCAGGCGTAAGGGGCAGCAGAAGAAAATGGACGAAGCCGAGCAAGGGAAGGAGAGACCCTTGGGCAAGCGAGAAACATGGCGTCAGAGGAGCGAAGAGCACGAGCGGGGCAATAGTGTGAGATGAGAGAGGAGAGATAGGAAGGAGCTAGACCGTGAAAAGCTTTGAAGGTTAACAGGAGAAGTTTATATTGAATTCTGAAGTGAACAGTAACAAACCCAAATACAGCACATGTGAGTTGATTTCTTTACAGTCTTTTTGATCACTCAGGATCTCTGTTTGGTATAAGCAAGCTTATCTGATAACGTTGTCGCTCCTCCTCCTAATAGATCACAACACTGAGTTCCATGCGTCTTAGGAGGCGGTTGTGCATTCGTCTCTGAATTAACAGATTCAATGGATACCACATATAACGTGTCAATTTCAACCTGGCCTCTTTGTACCTGGAGATGTTTAGTGAGTATAAGGTAGCTTGACCCAAACATAGGGGCGGTGAACCAACTCTTCCTTCATCTGTGATGCCCAGGGTACAGATCAGCAACTCCCTCCACAACAGCTTTTCAGCCCCCTCCCTTGCTCTGCCCGTATCTCTTTACTACATCCACATCAACCAGAAAGACGGCTGATGGTGTGCAGAGCAAGCAAAACACCCGGCTGTTTTTAGGCCCCCTAAAGGGAAATATGGGGCAAAGGAGCCCACCTTCTCTCCCACCACTTGCAGCAACGATCAATCCATGCCTGTGGCTCCCTCAGCAACAATGACCCACTTGGGACACTTCCCAGCTGCTGCAGGCTCCAGAGGTCAAAGCTGATGCAGAAGTGGTCATCAGTCCTGCTTTCAGCCTAGTGTCCTTTTCAGATGTTCTCCTCACACAAGGGGAGAGGAGGAGGAAAGAGAGGCTCCCCGGTGGCTCCCCACTCCCTGCATTGGGGAGAAGATTCTTGTAAAGGGGAAGCCTATTGCATGTGCATATGCCCCACCCCAATTGCACGGGATTCCAAATCACAGGCAGAGCCTACAGCAAGGTTCTTCTTAATAGATGTTCCCCCTGCCCATGTGTGGACAGCTGGTGGGTGGTGGTAGGGTGGAATGAGCATAGCCCTACTCTCTCACACATTATTTTAAAGGTGAAGCTAGCCGTCTGGTCCCCCACCAACCACTTTTTTTCCTTTGGGGTAAGTTCGAGGAGCCCAATCTGCATGGGGACACTAGCCTGGGAGGAGTGGAGCTTTTGTCCTTATCCCCCTACCCCCATGCTAGTGTTCCTTTCTGCCGTTAATCCAGATCCGGGGCAGGGGGGGCTTTGCATGCAATCTATATAGCCCCATAGTGATCCATTCGCTTTAGTAGATCATGGTTTGGCAATATTATGCAAACGGAAGGCCTCAGGGGCGTTGCAAGGAACAAGTAGTGTGTGTGTGTGTGTGTGTGAGTGTGTTGTGGAAGAGACCATATCCACCCCCATCTTCCACTGCCAATGCCCTCCTCAATCATTTTTAAACTGCTGCCGCCCAGTATGGTCAGAGAATAAGCACCCTTCCTCCAGATGCCTTGGATTACAACTCCCATAATCCCCCAGACAGCATAGCTGGCTAGTTATGTCTTTTGGGTCCAAGAGTTAGAAGCTTATTGGATGGCCGTAAGGAAGCCATTATCTCATAGCTGGTGGGGGACTATGGGAGTTGTAGTCCTACACATCTGGAGGGGGGCAATTTGGGGAAGTCTGGACTAGAGACTTCAATAGGACTCAATAGGATCCAATAGGACTCAAGCGTGATTAGGGTTTTCCAATTGGGCCCAATGAGCAGACCGTACGCCCCAGGCTTGCTTTCGGCTCCTTACAGGCAGCGTTCCCATCGATGGGTGAACCCGGGCCAGTTAGTCACTTTTCGCCAGAAAATATATTTGGAATGTGGATGAAAGGAAGGATGTAGGAGGGAACGCTCCAAGACAACAAGTGAGTTTCAGAGGCTCTTTCAAGGGAGACTTCTGACAACAGGTGACGCCTCAAAAGTTCCTAGATTGCTCCTAGACATTTTGATGAGCGATCAAATGCAGAGTGAAAGCAGGGGCAAAACAGGGAAGAAGCAAGCTCTGACAAACGGAAAGTGAGGGTGTGGGTGCCTTAAGTTTCTCAATCCCTCCCAAGCAAAGAAAGTTTCTTAGAAGTTCAGGAACCAATAATTGGATGCCTGCATTACTGGACTTCGGGGGGGGGGGGAAGCTACTAGGGAATCTGTCTTGAGCCTGGAGACTTCCAGATGTATTAGACTACAACTCCCATCAACCCCAAGCAGGCAGGAAGGCAGCCCTAGGAAGCCTGGGCAGCTCAGGAAAAGAATGAGCCCTGATAAAGAGTGATGCGGTTGGATTAGCCAAAGTCTCTTGGAAGACAACAATAAGAAAAACACAGAAGGGAAGGACACACATACAGGAGGGGTGTTGAACTGAATTAAATCCTGTGTTTCATAAACACTGGCTTCAAATTCCAGGTCCAGCGACACCCCTGAGGCATAAACAGAGTGATATCTCCTGCTCCTATACGGAATGGAATGGGACAGGATGTTCCTGCTCCCCTGGCTGCCGTTACGGGAAACAGCTGGTGGCCACAGTCACCGTCGGTGCCATACGCCACACCTCGCTCGGCAACTGAATGGGTGCTTCAGATCTCCACGGCCTGAGCTCCCACCCCCAGGCAAGAACAGTAATCTCCCCCTCCTCCCAGCCCCCACCAAACAGGAAGACCTAATTGGAGCCACATGGCTTTTGGCTCAATACAAGGCCGAGGCATCTATCCAACTTCCGCCACTCTCGGAGGGAGACATGGAAGAGCACAGCTCCTTCAGGTCTCTTCCAGCTTAAGGCCAATTGCGAAGACAAAATGAGCACACTGAGGGCACCTCCTCCACGCAGTTGCAGAGGGTATAGTTCCATAACAGGGAAGGGCTGTATGAAGGATGTCCCTCATTCTATCCCTGAGAAGTACGGGGAATCTTGGTGGGGGTGGGGGTAGGGGGGGCTACAGCCAGCCGGAGAGCAAACAGCACTGGGCTAAATAGAGGAATATTCATTTATTTGTTTTCTATCCCACTTTTCTGCCCCCACCCCCAAAAGAAAGCTCAAAGTGCACAATCCAGGATATTCCAGAATTCCCCCACACATATCCTATACCCAAAGTCAGCCTCCCCACAAAGTTGGGCAAGCTTAGATGTGTTATATTACAGCACCCATCATCCCCAGCCAGCATGGCCAATGGCACAGGGTGGGAGCTTGCACGGCTCCAAGTCATTGCTGGGGAGATGCTATGAATAGCCCTCCGACCTCTTCTTTCTGGAGGAACAGCTCCAATACCCTGAGCCACGGGCGCCTTGGCCTTTCAGCCAATATCAAATTTACTTTTAGCTCCTTCAGTAACGCAAGGTTAAGAGAAAGGATACGAGATTAGGTTTCCTCCTGGCTTGGAGCTGAAGCTTGGGGGTGGGGTGGGGGGAGGCCATAGCAATGGTTCCCCTCCCTTCTCCAACAACCGATTTGCACCGCATGAAGTAAAACTGATGCGCTTGTTTCCTTTAGAAAAGGGCCGGGGTCAAAGGGCGACGCAAGCCCCAGTTTGTCCCATTCATTAAGAACAGGAGGGAAGAGGCAGCAGTTTTAGAAATACATGTGGATAGTCGATAAAAAGCGAAGGCTCGCATGTGTGAGATATATCCTTTCATTCTCTCTTTCACGTTTGCATCTTGCACAACGCTCAGAGAGGAGCTCCCAGAGACTTCATTGTACCTTCACAACAATATTGTAAGTCTATTTAACTTACAGTAATTAGTTCTAAATTTGCATCTATGCAAATGCCATGCAAATCAGTGTCCACTTTTTTTGGGGGGGGGCAGCATTTCCTCTCTCTTTTTTGGCAATGTGGCCGCTCAACCCCACCACCTTCTTCTGCTAGAATCATAAAACTGGCCACAAAACGCTAACACGTAAAATGCTCTGAAATTCCACTGTGATCACATCAATTGAGCACACGGAATTCCTTCCTGAGCCGTCGTGGTATTCAATTTGTAAAAAGAACAGCACCATCCCTTTCCACATTGCCTAACCCACAAGGGTTGTCATGCGTTCTACTTTACAGAGGACAGTCCTCAATTTGATATATTGCATTTTAATTTAAAATTATAGCCACTTCCTAAATTTGCCTTTACACATATAAATCAACATATACAGATTTCATGCATGTAGGTGTCCTCTTTTGGTCTTGTTTGGCACGGGGGTCGGTGGCATCCATACGCAGCCATTGTGCTTCTCAGGCATGTGCTTCGCTTTTTGACAGTATTATTTTGGTGCTCAGAACCCAAAGGATGTTTTCAGCATTTCAATGCTCCAGGTTTTGGGAACGTCTTTAGCAGGGAGGAGCCAGCCTCTGCTTCCTGCACCTCCCCCCCCCCAAAAAGAACAAATTGCTGGCTCTGGCCTTTTACAGAACCATGTTATCAGTCAGTGCCAAACACATTGAAATTCTGGACCGAGGTAACCCAGATTCATTCTGTGGACAGCGTGATCCTGTTCAGATGAGACGCTAAGCCATGGTAGTTAAGCATTTTTAGCTAAACATTATGGCTTAGCGTGTTGTGTGAAGCATGACTTAGCATGTTGTGTGACTCATACCTAACATTGGTGGCTACAAAACCACAATTTAAACATGCTTACTAACCATTTGTTGCAAAAGGGTTAGCGGCCTAACCATGGTTTAGCATGTCTGAACAGGCTTAGTAAGATGCAGAAGTTAAGCACATTTGGCTGAGCTTCCTAACCCAGACTAAGAGGTCCCACTTACATGGAGCACTTGCGCACATTAAGCTACTCTCATGTAGGGATAGGCAAACTCCCCCACGTCCTGTTTGTGCTCTGCTCGTCGGACTCCCGCTGGTCGCCTGACCCTGGTGTGCATATGGGACGAGCCACCAGATGGTCTGCGGGCGCCCGGCAAGAGCTGGCATCTTTTTGGGGGGGGCTATGAGCTGCGATTTGCACAAATTTGCGGATGGGAATATCCATGGAAATTGTGATTTGCGCAATTCGCAGCCATAAATAGTGTAATTTTAAAGGACCATTTACACCTGCACCTTTAGGAAAATTGACAATTTACAACCACCATTTTGCGCAAACTGATTTTCGTAAATGTTCCTAGCCATGAATTTGTGCAAATCAGGAAACCATGGGCTTGCCTGTCTTGGTACATGCCGAGTTGAACCAGCTCAGGAATCAACAAGCTGGCATCTGGGGGGCCAAGCTGGCAAAAACTGGTCAACCTCCATCCCTAAAACGGATTCCTCCAATATCCCTACTCATATATAGGTGTCACTTTTCAGCGTCCGCCACTCAATGCATGGGCATTGGAGAGACCAAACTAGTGGCCTGTAGGACATCAGGGGCAGTTGTGGGACGCCACTCCCCACTAGCTGGACATGCAAGGTATGTGCGGATAATCATGGTTAGGGCTTCCAAGATCCAGCTTTTCTACGAACATAGAATTTGTCGCAAGGATTGTAGGAATTGCAACAGGGGTCAAAAATGAACTGGGAACTCACCATTTAAAGCTCTCAACACAAGGGTGGGCAGAAGACAGATTGGAATCTACTCAATTGGGACATGAGTGAATCAAAGCAGATCTGCAAGAGTTTCCAAGTCTCTATTTTTAACACCCACATAGCTACTGCTTGCAAAACCCAACAAAGAACCAACAAATGAAATCACACAACAGGCAATTTGGTCCTTAATTAGCCACTGCCAAGCACCCCCATTCCACTTCGCCCAGGGATAACGGAAGTTGCAGAAGGGGCCAGACACATTTGCTTTTTAAGTTGAAAAGCTGCAATTCTGAAAATACTGAATACTGTATCAACACCATGCTGTTTTATTTGTCTTATTTTCCTTTCCTTTTCAAATCCCCCTTCCACTCCCCTTTCCCCCATTCTTTTATTTTCTTCCTTTTTAAAAAAATATATAATATCACAATAAGCAAATTAGCAGATGCAAATGTGTTAAATATAAATTGGCAGGATCTACACTACTGCTTATAACGGTTTATAATGGTTATGACAACTGTTCGGGCCCAGGCCACATTACATATACAGTTTTCATACTGTTTTTAAAGTGTTATATCCTGCTTGGTGTAGATCGGCCCATGGTTTAATATATAAGGCACAGAACTTAAGACATAGAATCATAGAATAGCAGAGCTGGAAGGGGCCTACAAGGCCATCGAGTCCAACCCCCTGCTCAGTGCAGGAATCCACCCTAAAGCATCCCTATTAGCCACTGGCTAGCATGGCTGCAGGCTGCGGGATTGCACAGGTTTCTGGTTCAAACTGGGGTGGCATTCTGGACGAAAGCCCAAAGCAAAACGAAAGGGGCAGGGGTAAAAAGCTCATTTTAAAAAATTAATTTCTGTATCGTTACATTTATATCCCTTTCTCTCTTCTTCTTCTTCTTCTTCTTCTTCTTCTTCTTCTTCTTCTTCTTCTTCTTCTTCTTCTTCTTCTTCTTCTTCTTCCAAGGAATCCATGGGTCCTCTTCCTTCTCTCCATTTTACCCTCACAACCCTGTGAGGTAGGATAGGCTGAGAGTCAGTCAGTCAGCCACCCAGTGAGTTTCCATGGCTGAATGAGGACTAGAACCCAGGTCTCTTGGGTCCCAATCCGACACTCTAACCAAGTGGGTGGGGACGGGGGCTCTGGGGAGAGGAGGATTTTCATCATTTGTCTTAAACCATCAATTATATAATTGGGGAGGATGGAGGGGACTTCTTTGATGGTTAATCCCCCCATCTCAATAAGGCCCTCTTAATAAACAATAAATTACACAAAAAAGAGCACCGAAACCTGCACTTGGTATGAAGCTTTGCACACGCGCTGAACCATGGAGCATATGCCTAATGTTCACAGTATTCACTCTTGCAAAACTTGTCCAAATATAAAGCCTCAGGGTATGACAGATGTACAAGAAACCTACATTGTTGAACAATTTTAGGCTAAAGATTATGTTGTTTTCTCACATCCAACAAGGCTCTGAAAACCTTTATCTGTTGAACTGAATTGTGTACTAATATTCTCTCTCTCTCTCTCTCTCTCTTGCACATGCACACACACACACACACACACACACACACACACACATATACAAAGCCCCTCTTGAAACTCTTCCCTTTTCTGAATCTGAATCAATTAAAGCTACAGGGCCAGGGAACTAGAAACCTCACTAGGCACTTAGGAGATGGCCTTATGACACCCATGTTCATCTGCATGGGCACGTCGATGACAAGAGTCCCTGGGAACATATGTGGAAAGCATCTTGACATTTCCCTAAGGGTCGGTGGGTGGAGGAGGGAGTGGAGAAAACGTTGCCAGAGACTCCCGATACCATGAAAGCTCTTGACACAATAAAGCTGTCAGTGTTGAAAAGGTGCTACAAGACCTCTTGTTGTATTTGCTGCAATGAGCTAAACAGCCTACCCTCCCCCCTTGGAATGTTCACCATTTGTGAGTTTCACCACGATTTCATAGAATCATAGAATCATAGAATAGCAGAGTTGGAAGGGGCCTACAAGGCCATCGAGTCCAACCCCCTGCTCAATGCAGGAATCCACCCTAAAGCATCCCTGACAGATGGTTGTCCAGCTGCCTCTTGAAGGCCTCTAGTGTGGGAGAGCCCACAACCTCCCTAGGTAGCTGATTCCACCGTCGCACTGCTCTAACAGTCAGGAAGTTTTTCCTGATGTCCAGCCGGAATTTCTTGGACTCTAGTAGCATGTAAGTCATATCGAGCAGGGCAGATGTCAAAGGTTGGCATGGTTGGGCACTTGTTGAGGCCGAGACGCGTAAGGTGGGGTTGGGGGCACTGCAGTCCCTTGGAATCTCCAGGTGCTGGTGCTTCTCGTCGCCTTTGTTGGTTCAATTATTCCAAAACAATTCCAAAACAATTATTCCAATTTGGAGACCTGGCTCTGTCTTGATGAGGACCAGGATATAAGTGGAGGCTTTTGCCCAGCATGACCATGCTGGTGCCCCCCTCCCCCATGCACACACCTGGATATCTACTTCCACCTCTGGCTTTCTGACAAGCAGGATCAAGTTGAACAAATGATACCTACTGCGCCCTTCCACATCGCCACTCGGGCTGTCCAAAATCCATGGATTCATTTAAGCTGAAGCTACTTGTAACAGCTCAGTTTTGCTGCCATGGCAGTGGTTCTCATAATATCTAACAAGCAGCCATAGCTCAGATGGGAGTCAGGAATGGAAGCCTCTCACGCACAAAACGTGTATGGGCGACACCTGTTCTTCGAGAAAGCAACGCTGGCTGTGATTATCACTTCCCTGTCCTCATTTCTCCTCTGCATTCTGTTTGTTTATTCTGTAATAGCCTCTCCTGTCCTAGCTTCTGAAGCAACATGTGCTTGTAAACAGACCATAGGTTTTATAATAATGATGATGATGATGATGTTCAGTCTCACAATGGATCCAACTGGGCCCATTGCCGCAACTTAAAACACATTCAGCAATGCCCATTACTTGGATAGGTGGTGACGGGAGGGATGGCGGGTAATGAGCAATGCACTGGAATTGTGTTTCTGTGGACGAGTTTGTTGCAACAGGGATGTTGTGAAGATACCAGGGGTGGCAGGAGGCAGACATCCATCCATGTGCGCTACCAAGAGTTCTGTAAAGGAAGTGTAGGGGCTCAACGTGGAGAGCCAGTGTGGTGTAGTGGCTAAAGTGTTGGACTGGGAATCGGGAGATCTGGGTTCTAGACCCCACTTGGCCATGGAAACCCACTGAGTGACTTTGGGCCAGTCACAGACTCTCAGCCCAACCCACCTCCCAGGGTTGTTGTTTGAGGATAAAATGGAGAGAAGGAAGATTATGTTTGCCACCTTGGATTCCTTGGAGGAAAAAAGGCAGGATATAAATGCAATTAATTAATTAATTAAAATAATTTGTATAGAGTGAGGGGCAAAGAATTAACCAGGCATTAAAGGCTTCTTCTTCTTCTTTTTTTTACTGGAAGTCCTTCTTAGTCCCCCTCCACACATACATGCCCTGGCAACTCCTAAAATTTACCAGTCATTGCCCACATTTACCCGTCAGGCTGGTTGGGAGCATGCTGGCCACGATGTCATGTGCCACAAAGGACCTCACAACACAGCCAAGGGGCAGGAAAGCCCCCGTGAAGACAGCTCCCCTGATAAACCACCCTTTCCACCCAGATCTAGCAAGAGCATCCTGCACACCTTGACTTTCTGCTAGAAGGGGGTGGGGCTCAATGCTGTTATGAATGCCTTGCCCCTCCAGGCCCGTAGGCAGCCTAACAGTTCTGGGGGCCTCCCAAAAAGTAGAGGGGCAGTTCACCTGGTGTGCAGGTCTTTTAAAGACAAAATTGGAAACTGCTTTTTAATTATTTGTTTGTAAAAAATGAGGGGAGGACAGAGAAAATTTAGGGAGGGAGGACCTCCCCCGTAGCCCACCCATGGCTATGGGTCCGTGCTCCTGTCAGTCTCAATCGCTCTCTCTCTCTCTGTGCCTCTCTTTCTATCACTCCTAAAGCCCTATTCCTTGATGCATTTCCACCTTTGTGCTGCAAAGCGCCTGTTTGGCAACTGGAATGCCGCTGCTGCTCCCGGCTGCTATTTTTAGACCCATTTCCGACATTGATTGGCAATTACCAGAGAGGCCAATCATCACAACAGGGGCGCCCGAGCTGGCCTGCCAGAGCTCATGCGTGCGCACACGCGTGTAACGGGAGGCAGAAATGAACAGTCTTGACCGGCTCAGATGCTGCACCGGGAAGGTGGTTTGGCAGGATGGGACTCAAAGGCTGCTGGTCAACACGACCGCGCAAAGCGTATCATGACCTCAGTGCTGTCAGGCAAATGGCAACTAAACACGTCCCCTGCCAAAGAAAGGTGCAACTCAAAAGGAGGAGAAAAGGCGAAGAAAAGACTGGTGTAATTAGTGAAACAAATTCAGTCTAATCAATGCTCTTTAATTTAGTAATAATCCAATTATAAACAAACTAATTAACTCATTAACCAAATCCTCTCTCTTGCACACAAGTCAGGCAAAAAGCTCTTTAACCTGCTCGTTCTCCCTGCTTGAGCTGCAATACAATCTCTGGCAGAATTCTGCATCTCACGAAGTCCCTGTGTCTTGCTTGCACTGGAGATCTGTCAGGCAGCAGGGTGGGGGAACTTGCGACCTTCCAGATGCTGTTAGCTCCAATTCCCATCAGCCCCTAGCCAGCATGGCTAATAGTCAGGGATGATAGGAGTTAGAGCCCAAGAGCATTTGGAGAGCACTGGGTGGGTTGCGAAAGGCTGGATTAGAATATTGAGATGAGGATTGGGGGAGACCCAGGCTCAAATCCTCACTCAGCCATGGGAGTCACTTTGGACCAGTCACCATTTCTCAGTCTTCCAAACATCCCAAGGTCATGGTGAGGATAAAATGGAAAGGAAGAGGTGAGCTTCCTGAAGGACGTGCAGGGCAAAAATGTAAGATGCACATACAGAGAGATCTATTCATTTCATGGTATATGACACAGTCTTTAACTCTCCAAAGCAGGACAGGCAACGTGGTGCCCTCCAGATGTTTTGGACTACAAGCCCCACACGCCTCAGCCAGCATAGCCAAGAATAATGGAAACGATAGTCTAAAATGACTGGAAGGCACTGGGTTGCCTACTCCTGCTCCAAAGCAACATCTTACAGTGCAATCCTATACTCAGAAGTCCTGTTGTATTCAATGGCTCCTACTTCTAGGTATGTGGGTATAGGACTGCAGCCTCAATGACACCAAGAGCCATAAGACACAACACTCAATAGATATCTCACATGTTCCTAAAAAGAATTTCATGATCTTCATGGTATCTAGTCTCAGCTCCAGATGAGAAACCCCCTATCCAATGCAAACTGTCATGTTCAAAGCTGCAGAACCTCAGGGCAGGCACAAGAAATTTTGCTGCATGAGGCATGGCAGCAAATTGCACAATCCTTCCCTGAATCAAAATGCACAGTATTATCATTACCATGATCATTTACATTTATATACCACCCTAGGGCTGGTCAACTTATTTTGGCATTGAAGGCAGAAAATGGCACAAGTGAATCATCCCCACCCCTTCCTTGGCAGTAAAAATGCAACAAAAATCAACCAATTAGCTGCCTGAGGCAGTGGCTGCATTCTATCTCATACTAGGATTCTACCTCATACTCGGAGATTGGCAACCAGGGAGAGGGCCTTTTCAGTGGTGGCCCCTCAATTATGGAATGATCTCCCCAACGAGGCTCGCCTGGTGCCGTTATCTTTTTGGCACCAGGTCAAGACTTTTCTCTTCTCCCAGGCATTTAACAGCATTTGCTGAGTTTTTTAACTGACCCCAGAATAGTTGTTTTAAATGAATATTGTCTATTTTTGTTTGTATTTTATGCTTTTTATGCTTTTAAAATGTGTATATTTGTTTTTAATGTTCACTGTTTTTAACTTTTGTAAACCGCCCAGAGAGCTTCAGCTATGGAGTGGTATATTAATGTGATAAATAATAATAATAATAATAATAATAATAATAATAATAATAATAGGGTCTGGCCTTGCTGAACTAGGGATGTGGAAATCAGCAAAATGTGAGCTCTTTGGGGTTCTCTACCTTGAAGCTCATTCTGACTCATGTCCGCATCAGATCGTGAACTCCCCCCCCACCTTTTTTTGGTGAAAATGGCGAAGTATGTGGGTGTGTACTTGGTTGTACGTGCAAAAGTATGCAATTTTCTTCCATCGATTAAAGTGTGTTTGTGCACACTTAACCCCCCAAAAAGTTGGGAATTTTTCATGCATATTTTTTAATTTACACATTTTTTCATTCCCATTTCAGTCCTCCATGAACAGCATCGCAACCTCCGGAATGTATAAGCTTTGACCTCAGATCATGTTCACATCTGCACTCAGGTTCATGAGGTAGGAACAGGGCTAAATTGTGCTCATTCTGAGGCTTCATTGGTTGTTTTACAAGCAACAGTGTGTTGTCAGGTAACGGCATGTAAACGGGGCCTTTTCAGAGGTGGCACCCACCCTGTGGAACACTCTCACTGATGATTTGAGAGGTGTAAACTGTGACAATCTTTGAACGCCTCTTGAAAATATGTTGGTTCCCTCAGGCTTTCATGGCCAAGTAATCGACATGGACACATTCTGTTTTTGCTGGTTTTGTTGTAATGTTTTTATTTTATAATTATTTTGTGCTGTTTTTATATTGGTTTTTATATTGTACTGTATGGGGTTTAATGTAAACCACTTGGAGATGTTAGGCAGTATAGAAGCAGCTTTAATCAGCACCACACTGGAACAAATTTCTCATACATCCCTATGTGGAACCTGGCAAGAGCAGAGTGTCAACAACAGAAACCCAGCTGAGACCCCAGCTCCATTTATTATGGACGCGGCCACACAAGCGGAGCCCAAAGGAGGAGGCAGAAACAGCCACTTGTGGTCACCTTGCAAATCAATTAAGACTGCGCTGACACCACATCCAAACCAAAGTGTTTATGGCTGGAGACAGACAGCATTAATTTTAGAGAGGGTTTGGAAGGGGGCATCATTGCCTGTGGTGCATATAACTATTGCAGCATCAGCTCTAGGAAACAGGGATTTTTTTGTACTGCTCCAGAAACCTGTTTGACTAGAGGTGACAAGGGGACAAAACAAAGAGTCACTATGCCATTGGTGACCATTGCCCCACCACGCCATTTTGACCTCTCTAAAATAAACATCGGTGCTTCCAGCTGAGGCTTTTATTATGCAATCACCCCGCACCGTTCTCATACTTTTGGGGGGTAAGTGAGTCCAGACGTTGCTGTCTTCAATTGGTAGCCCTCTCGTGTTTCCTCACCATAAACTTTAGTCAAGGAAGAAAAGATAGAATAGCTGCACCATGCCTTCTGAAGCACCCTTTGTCTCTAGGGGCAGGACAAAACACCTGTCGGCTACTGAAGGCAGTTTGGGAACAAGACAGGGCTATGGGGGTAGAGAATAGCCACTGAAAACTGGCTTATAATGGGCCAGATAACAAGCTAAGCCATGGTTAGACAGCTAACCCTCTTGCTGCAAGTGGTTAGTGCTTTATGTAGCCACCATGGTTAGGAATGGTTCACATGACATGCTAAGTCATGGCTCACATGACATGCCAAGCCAGTGTGGTGTAGTGGCTAAAGTGTTGGACTGGGAGTTGGGAGATCCAGGTTGTAGTCCCCACTCGGCCATGGAAACCCACTGGGTGACTTTGGGCCAGTCACAGACTCCCAGCCCAACCTACCTCACAGGGTTGTTGTTGTGAGGATAAAATGGAAAGGAGGAGGATTATGTACGCCGCCTTGAGTTCCTTAACAGGAAAAAAGGTGGAATATAAATGCAATAAATAATAATAATAATAATAATAATAATAATAATAATAATAATAATAATATCCCAAACTCTTAAGCATCGTGGTTTAGTGTGTTGTCTGAACAGGGCAACTGAGTCAGACCATTGGTCCATCTAGGCCAGCATTGTTGTTACTGACTGGCAGCAGCTCTCCAGGGATTCAGGGAGGACTCTTTCCTAGCCCTACCTGGAGATGCAAGGAATTGAACCTGGGACCTTCTGCATGCAAAGCAGGGGCTCTGTCCCTGAGCTACAGGCCCATCCCTGGAAAAGGACATCTGCCTGATGATACTCCGGAGAGCAGCTGCTGCTCGTCAGAACAGAACCTTGGCCAGCAACAAGTTCTACCGGAGGGCCACTTGAGGAGAGGGCTGGGCAAGGAGTCTCATCCTTAGACCCTGAACTGGGCTACCAGCAGCAATTCCTGTTGCTACATTGCTAGTAGGCTGGCAACTAGGAGAGCAGCAGAGGGCAGATTCGGCTCTGGAACTCCACTTGCTGATCCTTAGAACAGATGCAATCCACGTGTCTATGTTGTGTTGGGTGGGCTCTCTTCTATGGAAGCCTTGGGTCTGGCTGTCCTCGGGGAGTTGGTGATGGACCCCGTGTTGACTTCAGATTTCATTTTAAGGCATTAACATTTAATACATTAATATTATTAACTGCCTTATATACTGAGTCAGACCTCTGGTCCAGTATATGATTTTGTTCTGACTTTATACTGTTAGTTTTACCCTACCCAGTGCCTGTTTACCCTACCCTGTGCCTGTTTGCATTCTCTTCCCCTCCTTATTGTTTTATTATGATGTTATTAGAATGTAAGCCTATGCGGCAGGGTCTTGCTATTTACTGTTTTACTCTGTACAGCACCATGTACATTGATGGTGATATATAAATAAATAAATAAATAAATAAATAAATAATATTGTCAACACTGACTGGTAGCAACTCTATAGGGTTTCAGGCAGGATTCTTTCCAGTACTCCTGGAGACGCTGGGGATTGAACTGTGGACCTTTCACATTCAAGGCAGGGGCTCCACCACTGAACTACAGCTCTCTCCCAATAGGCAAGAACAGAAAGGAAGTACCAAGTATATGCAAAGTCAGACTATTTGCCCATCCAATGTAGGTCTTCCTACTCAGACTGGCAGGAGCTTTGCAGGTTTCCTAACTGATGCAGATCCTTCCCAACACAAGCTGCAGGATCCTTTTAACTGGAGATGTCAAGGATTGAACCTGGCAGGACCTTCAACCCGCATGTGCTCTACCACTTTGCCATGACCGCTCCCCAGTAGGAACCAATAGGGAGAGCACTGGTCCATCTAGCCATCTCCCCTGACTGACAGCAGCTCTTCAAGGTATCAAGCAGACATAAGTCTTTTAATTGAAGGTGTCCTTTCAAGGGGAGCTGCCAAGGATTGGATCTGGGGCCTTCTGCATGCAAAGTGAGTCCTCCATCACCGACCATATGGGACTGGGAGGGTTCAACAGTGAGTGAAGACGTTGTGAAACTATTGCAAGTTGTTTCTCTGGACGACAAGAAGAGGGCAGCACATCGATTCAAACAAACACAAATGAATCAATCAGTTAATGCCCAAACTAAATACCGCAAAAGGACTGCCGGTGTGCTGCGATAAACAACAGCCATGTCCAGCCATAGCAGACACTGCCTGTCCCAACTTCACATGATGTGCTGCTCTGGCATTCCCTCCTTCCAATCAGCCTCTGCAAGGGAGGGTAATTCTATTGGGCTGTGAGTGGATCACCCCATCACTCCCAATGTGGACACACAGCAGAGTTTCACACACCACCACCACCTCCCAAAATACCCAGTGGTAGGTCGCTGATGCACTTTTGCATGAGTCTGTGTTCTGGGTTTGGAAGCACAATGTTACTGTGTGCTTCCAATCCCCTGTGATTTTAAAAAGGACGCGAGTCAAAGGCTTATTTCTTGTCTCAGATGGACAAAGTGAGTCTCCATTGCCGGGGTCTCTGTGTAGCAAGAGAGAGATGTTGTAGCATTCCTGGCTGGGCCTGTTGGGTGCCTCCTTGCTTGTAGTCGTGGGATCCAGTTTTTCCTCCTCTATATTGCTTGCCACAAAAGTAAATATGCCCCAAGGTGCTCCCACCAAAGGAAAACATCAGATCAAGAACATCCTCAGTCTAAGGTGTTAAATGAAATCCACTTCTCACCCACCCCCACCCCACAATCAAAATGGGGCACAACAGATGTTTGAAGCAATCACTCTCGCTATGACCCATCGTATAATCTCTTTAACATCCCGATCACAAGATCCACGAGACACCAAGAAGTGAAGAAACCGCTATTGTTTTTATTTTAATCACTGACCTTAGCTGCTAGCACCAAAAGCCTCTGGATTTCTGGGAATCTTTTCTTCCAAGAATCCTCACTCGGAGGTCACAGTCATGCCACCACTGTGCCTTCCCCCACAACCTCATACACATCCGCTTCCTGCTACTGCTGGACATTCTTACGTACACTGCTCTCAAGCGAAGCCAGAAATGCCTGATTCTCTGCTCCTCGGCCCTCACCCCATCAGCTAGCTGAAACTCTTTTTCTGTCTCTCCCTAATATTAGCTAAAGCATGTCTACATGAAGGGTTTGCCCTGGGGCGGCTTCGCAGTAGGGGCACATCATCTACATGACGCAGCCGCCATTGCGAAGCCATCCGGGGGCAAACCCCGGAAACGCCGCTGAAGAAAAGTCGGGCACTTATCCCGTCTTTTTTGGCAGTGCAGGCTTGTCACAGCCCATGGCGCCCTCTGATTGGTCTCCATGGGCTGGATAGGGATGGGGGTGCCCCTGCACCTCTGTAAAAGTAAAAGAAATAAAAACAGAGGGGAGGGAGGAGAGGAATGGGGCCGTTCTTCCCCCTTTTAAATTTTATTATCCACACCTGCGTAACTACAGATAATAAAAATAAGAAGAAATCAGGGGGGAGGAACAGGCAGACAGAGGGAGGAGAGGTGGCTCGCCCGGAGACCCTTTCCTCGCGTCCTCCTCTGGCTGCCTCGTTCCTTCCCCCACCCCATTTTTAAAATTTGTATTATTTGTAGCTGCGCAGCTGTGCACATACAGACAATAAAATAAAAAGGGGATTTTTTTTTTTACTTTTACAGGGTGGGAAAGTTCGCACTTGCATTCCTTCCTGTGCAAATGCTGGGAAGGAACGCAAGTGCGGGAGCACGGTGCCTCATAGCGCCAAAGTGCCACCGTCAAGACGGGGGCCTAAGTCTTGTTCTGTTTTAATCCACTTTTTTAAAAAAGAAAAAGCTCCGAACTCTTTACTCAATTGCTTGGGAATCTGTGCCCCCTCTACTTTTCTATCCCTGGAACCTCTCCCTCTGCTCTCAAATCTGTTTCTTGGTTGCACCAATTGTAGTATCCCTCAGGCATAGGGACCATACGGGTGAGCTTACCTGCTCAGCCTGCCACTTGCCCCTAGACTACCAGGCAGTAACTTCAGAGTCTTTTCCTTGCTGGATTCTTTTATTACTAAAACCTCCTAGAACAGTGACACACCAAACTCCCTCAGCAAGGCCCACAACACCAACTGGAAGAAACAGAGGCTCCGCCCAGGCCTTCGAGGAGGACCTGGAGACTTTAATTACTTGGTACTCCCAAAATCTGCTCTCTTCCCTATCTAGATCACTCCACCCTGAACACCTCTAAGTGGACCTTATTCCTACCTGTCTCCCCTCTGCTTTCCCCTTTCCCCCATTATTTCCCCCACCCCATGTATTTTCCAAGCCATTTCTACAAACCCTTGCTAGGATCAGTGTCTATGGCATTTGAGGCTTGTATTTAGCCCTGTCGGTGACAGTTCTCATTTAAAGGCTTGTAAAATAAACAGCTTAACTTTTTCTTATGCTTTAATCCTTAATAAACAGCATATTGTGCTTTCTAAATCTTTATCTCTGACCTCCTTATTCCTAACACCAGGATGCAAAATTTCAAGTCACGCAGAGGGATTTGAAAGCTAAAAGACCCCTTAGACCATCCTTCCCTAGCCTGGTTCTCTCCAGATGTTTTGGACTTCAATTCCCATCAACCCAACCAGCATTGCCAATGCAGGAATGCTAGGAACTACAGCCCAACTTATTTGAAGGGCACCAGGTTGGGGAAGGTTGCTTTACATGTTTGTTCAGGTTGGGGGTTGGACTTGACGGCCTTATAGGCCCCTTCCAACTGTACTATTCTATGATTCTAATTGTGCACACATGGAAATCAACCAGCACATGGTAACTCATGCAGAAACAAAGTGGGTGGGCTCTTCTGAGAGCAGGGAATTATTTTGCACTCTTAAGAGTAAGCCCTTTCTAGTGTATGAAATGTGATTTCTGTTATTAATTGAAGGCTACCAGATTTTTGAGAAACCCCAAAATAGACTTCAGGTGGCTTTCAGAGGATGCACGTCAAGAACTATTTCAGTAGGTAATGTAAGGGCTGCTCCTGCTTTCTGCCCAGATCCCCAATGGCATCTCAGGCCCTTTCTACCCCTAAGGAGTATCCCAGGAAAATGAAGGGATTGTCCCTGCCTGCTCCTGGGATCCCCTGTGTGTCATTTGGATGCACTGGGACGATCCTGGGATGATCCCGGGGGGAAAAGGCAAGTGTAGAAATGGCCTCAGACTTTTCCAAATATTTCTCATTCTTAGGAACTTGGGATTTTCCTAGCTCTAGAAACATATTCTATTTTTAAAAAGCTGTTTAACATCAGGAAGAGAGGAAATGTACATACTACCAGACTTGGGAGGGTGGACTAGGAAGGATAAGATGTGTAAGCAGTAGTGCAGGACCCCATAATGGAGGGAAAATGGGGGGAAATAAATGGATTGTAGCCTATATGCCAGAGGCTGTGTGTTGGGGCTTGAGTTATAGGAATGAGAGGGGACAAGGCTCAAACCACTGAGAATAGATGATACTTACTAAAATCTCTGGGAGACCTTTACAATAGTCGTGAATTGAGGGCTGATTGTGGTCACTGGGTTATTATTATAGCAAAGGACTCTGTACATGTTCAGGTGCTGAGGTGCATCCTTCTTCCACAATCACATCACATGTGCCAGGAGAACGGAACCTTTGCTCTGTAATAGGTTCTGGGGCTAAACCCTGGTGAGCCTTGGCTCAGATTAAACCCTGCTGGCCCCTGTTCTTTTAAGGACAAAACACAAACAAATACGAAGCCGCTCACAGAATCATCTGACCAAAAGGAACCACCAGCAAGAGCTTCCTGAGCGCAACTAATATAATGATGAGCTCAGCTGTTTGTGGCGCATCCCTCGGAGACATTCAGATGCCCTTCCTCGCTCAACGAGATGCAGAGCAAACAAAAATGTGCTAGGCAGGGCACAGGGGCTCAGCATGCAGCCGTCACTCCCCCACCCCAGATTCCTGCTAGAAAAGCCGATGCCCCCCCCCCACCTCCAGTCAGTGCTGAGGCCAGCTGGAGAAGGGGGATGTGAACAGGGGACATATTCAAGGAGATGTGATATTGTTTCCCTCGGTGCTCCGCGCACAGCCACAGCGATGTTGGGAAACGAAGCTGGGTCCGGTGGGGTTTCGTTCTGTCCTCAGCTTAACTCCTCTCTCTCCTCGGGTTCCTGTCAACAGCTCTGCCATTCTCTCCTCATGAGAAGCTCTAGGAGAAACCACACAGGCCAAGTATGGCATAGAGACCGTTTTCAGAAGTCTGGCAGGGGATGAGGCAGAGAGATATTTTATGTTGCTCTTGACATTGGATGGAACTGTTCTGGATGGGAAACACAGCCTGGCTCTTGTCTAGACTGTAGAATCACCTTCCTCAGCCAAATGATGCCCTCTGGATACCTTGGTCTGTAACTCTTATAATACTTAGCCAGCAAGGCCAATGGTCACAAATGCACTGGAGTCCTCCATAAGAAGTTAATTTGAAACAGAATACAACCCCCACCCCCAAAAAACATTATTCAACTCAAGCTAGACATGACTAAATTCTATTGAAAACACTGGGACTTAAACTTAGGCCACAGCTAGACCTAAGGTTTATCCTGGGATCATCCAGGGTTCGCCCCTGCCTGAGCACTGGATCCCCTGTGTGTCACCTAGATGAACAGGTTTGACCCCTGGACGATCCAGGGATAAACCTTAGGTCTAGCTATGGCCTTAGTTGCAACAACCTTGTTCCAGCAAGGGGAAGCACTGTGGCACAGTTTTGTTTATGTCTGAGGTTTGTTCAGGTGTATTGAGGAGGGCAGGCGACAGGAACTAAGGAACAAAATGAAGGAGAAAGTTTGGTCAAGAGAAGAGCCCGGCTCATGGCTTGTTTCACAAAACAGCCCTATCTTTCTCGAGAAATTTCTCTTGGCCTGGGCCTCTGGATTCTGAAATGCGGGGAGAAACAGAAATGGTTGCTATGGTGACCAGGCCTTGACCAAGCAAGGAGACAATGGACCAGTATTGGGAAGGTACAAAGTTGGATACTGCCAATGGCGTTGTGCCCAGAATGTACCCTGATAAGACCCTAGGATCATGTCAGTTGCCCCAAGACAAAGGGAAGTTGTTTCTGGGAAGCAAAGAAAGTTGTGCAATGTGCCCCCCACCCGCCCCACCATCTGCCATCAACCAATACAGAATCACATTTTCGTTATACGGTGTGTGTAGACAGAACCAGAGAGCAGGAAAGGTTTTTGGGAAACAGAGAGAAACCTCTTCTTCACTGGACTCCATCTTATCGTCAGCTCTTTCACACATATGTGTGAGTTCCTCCCCCTGCACCTGCATGCCTTGTGTGTGCTGAAACTTATCTTTCTTTTTTGGAACACAGTGAGTTGGAAGCTTTGCTTTTAGATTGAATTATGTTTGCCTGCAGCATTTTTTTTTTTTTTTTACCATGGATTAGGTTTTTCTGTGCTGGGTTTTCCCTACAAACATTTGCACACCTCGGACTAATCTTGTTACTTTTTGGTGTGTGTGTGCTTACTTCTCCAATATCAGAATATTTCCTTGTGATTTTTACACAGAACTAGTTTTTTCCTGGCCTGTGGAAATTTCCTAGGTTTTTGTTTTATTTTCTCTTACACACACACTTTTCTTTTTCATGTACCTCCCTGGATTGATTTTCGATTTGGATTTCATCTTGAACCCTGGAACTTCCATCTAGGACCACGCGAGCCTGTCTCCTCTGCTTGAGGTAAGTAGCTATAAGACTTTGTTCCCCAATCTTTTGGCCCAACTGCTATACAGCTGGGATTGTAGTATGTTTAACTAGGAAACTGGTGGAAGAGTAGGAGCCATTGTAGGCTTTTATAAAGGGCTAGCTTTAGCTAATTTTGCATGTTGTAAGCCTTGTATATAAGAGTCACTTCAAACTTTAATCCAAGTCGCTTGACACTGTACTTTTCATTTAATCACTGCATAATCCTTTCTCTGAAATTCATTTATTTTTCTCTGATTTTTTGTGTGTGGACTGTGTGTTTATCTCATAAACCTATTTCTCTGCTATGGTTTAAGTAAATCTTTCAACTGTATTGCACCTGTAAATAATCTTAGGTCATCTCTGGTTAAACCCTCTCACCCCCCGGGAAAAATTAAAAAAACTCATTTTCACCAGGTTCAGTCCCTAGCTTCTCCAAGCAGGATTAGCAAAAAGCCTCCTTTCTCAAACTGTGGAGAGACACGGCTACATATTGAGCTAGGATGGACCAATGCTCCGACACAATATTAGGCAAGTTCCTGCATTCAGTGGTACTTAACCACATTTTGAACAGTGGGTCTTGGCATGGATATCATTAGCATCATGTGAAAAAGCTGTCTAAAACAGAACTGTTTGGGGTGGAATCCAATGCATGTTTAGAAAGAAAAAAGTCCTACAACTCTCAGCATGCCTTAGCCAAAACCATTGGTTTGAGTGGCACGGTCAGCTGGCATATGCTGGCAAGTTCTAGCATCTTTTCCTGGCTAAACATGCATAGGATTCCGCATTTAGAGAAGGAGGAACAAAACAATAGAAAGGGGGTTGTGAGGGGTGGGGATAGTGGAGGCTGAAAGGATCAGGAAATTACTTTAAACTGTCCAAGCCATATTGCATATGATATTTTATAATTTGGTTTTATAAGTATCAGTGCTTAAATAACATATAGACATTTGAATGACTTTCATACATTAGCTTTGCCAAGTGCCTGCCAGTCATTACAGCATTTTGCATTAATTGGTCAGAGCACTGAAAGGTCTGGAGGAGGTATATGAGAGCCAGTGTAGTGTAGTGGCTAAGGTGTTGGACTGGGAGTCAAGAGATCCTGGGTTCTAGTCCCCACTCGGCCATGGAAACCCACTAGGTGACTTTGGGCCATTCGCACACTCTCAGCCCAACCTACCTCACAGGGTTGCTGTTGTGAGGATAAAATGGAGAGGAGGAGAAGGAGGAGGATTATGTACACCGCCTTGGGTTCCTTGGAGGAAAAAAAGGCACGATATAAATGCATGTGGGTAAAATACAGCCTTCACACATCCCTCCCCTCAAACGTGTCCATAAGGGCTAGAAACTTGATTTTTTTAAATTTATTTTTTAAAATAGCAATGGCTGGATATTCAAAGGGGAGGCTTGGAAGATTCCAATAACACCACTCCCCATTTGCTACAGCCCCAGATCTGAGGTTTAGCACATACTGGGGTTCCAGTAAAGAAAAGGTGAATCAGCATTTTTTTTGTCTATACTGAAGGCAGCACTATTTCTTTTGCCACATAGGCAGCCAAAGAAAGATGAAGATAAGCAGCAGAGCCTGCTAGGTCACTGACCTCATCAGGTTTGTTTGTCATGTTAGCTTTTCTTCTGCTCGTGCCTTTGCTACATTGACTAACGCTGCCACAGCCATTGTTCATTCCTGGCACTTACGTGGCTCATCATAGATAAAAAAACGTTCTCTCTGATGGGAGCACGTAAAACCATTGGTTTGAGAGGTCTGGTTAATGAGATACACTCATCTGACTCCCCTGTGCCTTTAAAGCAGCCCTTTCATTTGTTGCAGCTTGTCAATATGTTTACAACTCCTAGGAACCCTTTCCACTCTACCCCTTGGCCTTTCATTCCAGGATATTGCATAGCCCTGAAATATGACCTTCCCTGCTATTCCAGACCCAAAGGAGGGGTTTGCCAGCTATTTTGCAACAGTTGGGTGTCCTCATGCTGGAAGCGCAATCACTCCCTGCCCAAAATGAATCTGGTTTCCTAGAGGGCACAAACAAGTGTCCTATATTTAGGGATGTGCACACTTTCAGATAAATTTAGGAAGAATTATGCACCAAAAAATCTTAGCTCTATTTGCATTCATTTGGTTATTTTGCATAAATGGAAGGGTACAGAGATCTTTGCAGGGGGGGGGTAAAACCCCTTTTAACCACAAAACCCCCCTACTCAGCTGTCTATTCGGATGGAGAAACATCTCATACATAAGTATTGTAACTATCTACCCTTTGCTAATCTCCCCTTTCTGGGCTCAAGTGGGCAACGGCCATACAACTCCAGACATTCTTGAACAACATGGATTATCTGGATACATTTCAATCTGGTTTCCGTCCTGGAAAGTGCCTTGGTTATTGTGATAGATGACCTATGCCAGGAGGAAGACAGGAGGGCTGTGGCCCTGCTCATTCTCCAGGATGGCTCAGAAGATTTCCTAACAACTGCAATGCTCTGTTGGTGCATAGCATAGTGACAGTGCACCTGCCTTGCATGCAGAAGGTTCCAGGTTCAATACCCGGTATCTCCAGGTTGGGTAGGAAAAACTTCTGCCTCAAACTATGGAAAGCCACTGCTGCCAGTCAGTGTAGCTATTACTGGGCTAGATGAACCAAGGGTATGACTAAGTATAAGGCAACTTTCTGTGTTCCTATGAACTTGTGCTATGGTGTTCTACAGGACTATATTTCATCTCTCATGCAGTTCAACATGAAACCCAAGCAAGGTCAGCTAGTGATTTGGAAGTAGGTATCATCAGGACACTGACACACCCACGTCTCTTTCCCTTTTTCATCCGATTCAGATGAGGCAGTAGATGTGTTGAATTAATAATGGATTGGATAAAGACAAATGCATTGAGGCTCGATCCAGACAAGGTAGAGGTACAGGTGATCGGTGGTTTCTCTAATATGGAAGGTGGTGTTCAGTCTGTTCTAGCTATGTGTTACACCATCGATAAAGCTTGGGAGTGTTGCTAGATCCAGTCCAGTCTTTATTTATTTATTTATTTCATTTTTATTCCACCCAATAGCTGAAGCTCTCTGGGTGGTTCACAAAAATTAAAACCATAATAAAACAACCAACAGGTTAAAAACATAAATACAAAATACAGTATAAAAAGCACAACCAGGATAAAACCACGCAGCAAAACTGATATAAGATTAAAATACAGAGTTAGAACAGTAAAATTTAAGTTAAAATTTAAGTTAACTTTTGATGCTCAAGCCAATCAGTAGCACAGAGCACTTTTCAACACCTACAGTTAATATGCCACCTGCAACCCCCTTCTGGACTGAGTAATCCCAGACAAAGTTTTTATAGTACCATCATCCTGCCTAATTCATAGAATTTTATGGGGCATCTAGACTGTGGCTGGTTTCACACACCAGGCTAACCCACCAAGGGTTATCGTGTTTTGTCTGAATGCAGCATGTTTTCCACAGGGTGGCTTGTTAACTATGCAGCATGTTTTCCACAGGGTGGCTTGTTAACTATGCAGTGTGGTTTATTTTTCTTGAAAAAGCCACCTTGAGAACCCATGGCTTGTTGTTGGGTTGTTCAGAGTGGTTAACAAGCCATACTGTATGGTTAATGAGCAACTCTGTAGAAAATACACTGCATTCAGACAACACAATAACACACCCTGCAGAACAAGTGCTCTGTTCAGAAAACCCGATAACCATTGGTTCAACTACAACCCACGCTGGTTGGGTTAACATGTTGTGTGAACCTAGCCCATGTCATCGTCCAACCATTATCCTCCTGTGTTTTCCCATAGCTTCCCAGGCTATGACACTTTAACGTGCTGGATGATAAGCCATGACAGTTAAAACTTGCTAGAAATTAAATTTATTGACTGGATATAGGCCAGGCACTTTCTCCTAGTATGCCCCAAATCAAGATTGCCCATGGTTCTCTGTTGAAACAAAAGAAAGCAACGAGGAAAAAACATCTCAATTCCAGGAAGCAAGAAAGAAAAAGAAATCACATAATACTACAAATTCTGTGATACAGTATGTGGCCACCAGATCAATTAGCAACAGAGACAAAGAGAGGTTTGCCCCTCTTTGGTGGGATCTGGATAACTGCTGCTTGAATTATAGGAGTCGGGGTGCAGGGTAATAAAATCTAAAAGCCCAACCCATTGACTCTCTCCAGTTTCACCAAATTGTGCCCCCATAGTAGGCTTTAAAAACAAGGCCAGTACAAAAGGTAAGTTGACTAGGCTTCCTCTGTTCCCTCCACCCCCCTCCGGTAATTCAAGCACTGTGGATGAACCTGGTCAGGATGAGACCTACCCTCTTTCCCTATTCCTCAGCAGTCACCTTTAAGGGTTCTGTCCCTTCCTTATGCATGATGGCCAGTATCCAACTGGGGTCTTCCAAGCATGGCCAGCCCCATTGGCCCCCATCCTGCAAATGGCCCCTACTGCTTGCATGACAGCAGTTTTAAATGAAAAGATGGTGCTATTACTCACTTGGGATAGGATACGCTATAAAAATAAATAAATGTACCCATTCTTTTTTGGCAGCACGTAAATACTTTATAAATGCCAATAAAATTTGTGCTTTTAACCTGTTGGTTGTTTTATTATGGTTTGAATTTTTGTGAACCGTCCAGAGAGCTTCGGCTATTGGGCAGTATAAAAATGTAATAAATAAAATAAAATAAATAATAAATAAAATTACCTGTGAATTCAACTCAACTAGCTGCAACCACCACAACTGTTCTCTGGTAAATTAAATCCAGACGGGCCAGTTCACACATGCATGATGACTGCAGGATCAAGGATAAGTGCGGCATCTCAGATCAGTCACCATTTCAATAGAGTCAGTTAACACATTTACATGTGAGTCACCAAGCGCTGAGTAATCAAGCAGTGAGAAAGCAAATGATGCGTACAGATGTAGTCACCGGCCCTGCACTTCCAGCAAATGCTCCCACCTGGGATGTCACTGGAAGCTGGAACTGTCCAAGGCAACAAGATCATCACTACCTATTGGGAGCCATGTGTCTTTATCCATCCAGTGAGACAACTTTAGGGCAGCCGCTCAGCCTAACCTACTTACAGGGTAGCCGTGAGGATGAAATGGAGAGGAGGATCGTGCACATTTCCTTGGGCTCCTTGAAGGAAAGGCAAGATAGAAATGTAACAAATAAATAAGCAAATTGGGCAACTGCAGGTTGTAGGGGAGTGAGTAGTGTGGTCAGGGACTGGGGTCAACCACTGTGCAAAGCCAAGCAGAGTAGTGGCCATAAAAGGCCATCTCCCGTTGTATTACCTAGTTTGGCTTCCCAATCCTTGCAGGGACTGAATCCAGGACCATCTATGTGCAAAACAAGAGCGATGGGCCTTGCTCATAGGCGCCCTGATATCTCCAGGTAGAATTCATTTGAACAACAATGGCATCCAGATCAGGCTCAAACTCAAGGAGCTTTGATTTCCCTAGAGATAGAAGCATTTGGAAAATTTTGCAGGTCAGTGTGCAGGGCTGTCTGTTTGATGGCTTCTCTTCAAAACTCTCCCTAACACAGCTTTCCCCAACCCAGTGACCTGCAGTTGTTCTGGACTACAAGCCTCATCATCCCCAGCATTGCCCATCTGGTTGGGGTTGATGAGAGCTGAAATTCAAGGCATCTGGAGGGAACCAGGTTGATGAGGGCTACCTTCATGATATCATCCCCGCCTATAGGAGAAGTAGTAGAAATAAACTTCAACCAACTGTTGCTGCCACTGATGTATTTTTATTTATTTCATTTATATCCCACCATTTTTCCTCCAAGGAACCCAAGGTGGTGTACATAATTCCCTTCCTCTCCATTTTATCCTCACAACAACAACCCTGTGAGGTAGGTTGGGCTGAGAGTCTGTGACTGGCCCAAAGTCCCTCAGTGGGTTTCCATGGCTGAGTGGAGACTAGATCTCAGTTCTCCCAACTCCCAGTCCAACACCTTAGCAACTACACCACACTGGCTGCTCCTGATTTGTCCTTGCAAGGAAGCAGGTGAAGAAGCGAGGCGGGATAACCTTCCATGGTCTTCATTTTGGACACAGCGTCACAATCTAAACTCAACCACTACGCAGAAAAGAAATCACTTTGTTCCCAGTGCAGGTTCAAGTTATTTTGCAGCAGGGGCATTGTTAGGCCTGGGCCCACAGGGACTCAGCCCCGAAACTATTTCCCAGGGCCCAGAGTGCCCACTGATGCCAATAGAACAAGTATTTTCTAATCTTAATTTTCATACAGGAGGCAATTTTCAAGGGGGATTGCAGCTGGGGAGAGGAGGGGTTAACTGCTTCCTCCCCACATGCTGCAACACCTCCCCACACACAACTGCCTCCCTGCATGCTAATTCAGTTTAGGATCTGAAGCAGGGTGCAAATTAACTGATTTTATCTGAGATTATTTGGAAGAGAAATTAATTGGCTGCTTTTGCCTCCTGTGAAATTTAAATAAATCCTGGTAATTGTCTCTAAGTTTGCATATACAGATGAGCCTCCACCCCCCAGTCTTTTCAGAGCCTAGCAACACCCCTGTTTTATGGCCCCAGGCAGATTAGCTTTGCTGCCCCCTGCACTCCCCACCCTTCTTATATGCAGCAATGGGGCTTTCCAAGTGTATTGGCCTCCCAGGAGTGTTCCAAGTGTAACTCCCATTCTTTGATCATTACAAGTGAATGGAGCCAAGTGAAAGGACACAACCAGTGTTTGGCAGTAACTTCCATATTAGCAAAAGGACGGGATAAAAGACAGGGTTCGCGATTGGAAAAATTAACCCCAACCCATCTCAGATCATGTTATCCCAAGGAAGGATGATCTTGTACCTAGACCTTAGTTCCAGAACTTGGACTTCTGCTGTCACAGGGAGCCACCTGAAATGCTTACTGGGTTGGGTTGTTTGTTCCTCTTCCCCATAGAGCTATTATTCTCCTACAACCCACAGGTCAGCCCGACTTGTACTTCCTAGCTACTCTAATACAACTCCACAATGCAATGAGTACCAATAGGTTGCTAGATGCTCTATAACATCCTTCCCAACCTGGTGCCCTCCAGATGTATTTATTTATTTTTGCATTTATATCCCACCCTTTTTTCCTCCAAGGAACCCAAGGTGGTGTACATAATTCCCCTCTTCTCCATTTTATCCTCACAACAACAACCCTGTGAGGTGGGTTGGGCTAAGAGTCTGTGACTGGCCCAAAGTCACCCAATGACTTTGTATGGCTGAGCGGGGACTAGAACCCAGATCTCCGAACTCCCAGTCCAACACCCTAGCCACTATACTACACTGGCTCTCAGTGTTGGACTACAATTCCCAACACCTCCAGCCAGCCAATGGCCATGCTGGCTGAGGATGATGGGAGTTGTAAACCAAGGCATCTAGAGGCCACCGGGTTGGGGAAGTCTGCTGTAAAGAATGTAGAACAAAAATATTTTTACTTCTTAACATCTATGTACCACCTTATCTGCTCAACATTCATCAGTGAGGAATACATATCCCAAGGACCTTGAGGTTTCTTGGATATTAAGATGCTATGGGGTGATAGGAAACTGGGGTTTTCTGGGTTCTCCCATTGGGAGATATGGTTGCCAACTGACCGGGGAAACACACATACACACACACACACACTTATGAATCTTTTAAAAGCAGCTGTATCTGCAGATATCAGCAAGTGAAGCTTTTCATGGCAAGGAAATAAGCATGTTCACCTCCTATGTCTTCAGAGCAAACTACTATGAAAGGCACACGAGCAGAGAGAATGGTGGACCAGGACCTTGAACACTTTTCAAAATTGTGCAGAAGAGCAAATTTCGGCAGAGATTGAAGTCACAGGAGCCCTGTCCTGAACACTGCATTTTACACTTTCCATGGCACAATTTCTCCCAGAGCAAACCTCGACAGATCCCAGAGCTATACTGCACACTCTCACTCCTGGCGGAATCTGAATGGCGTTCCCCATTTTTCAGCACACTTCCAATAAAATGGCACGTCAGTCATCCACCGACATCCACGCTACAGCGACATCCACACTACAACACCAGGAAGCCACCTAGGGCTAATAAACTAGCCTCTAACTGCACAAGACATTTCGTGAGCTGTCCCTGCCTGCTGGCAAAACATCTTAAGAAGCAATGGCAATGTCGCCTGCCCAGAGAATCCCAGTTCCCTATCACCCCATAGCATCTCAATACCCAAGAATCCTCAATTTCACAAGGCAAGTCTTCACAACAATAAGATGCCCTTAAACGAGCGACTGGCAACACCCCCAAAATTGACCCGCTCCCTCCAACGCTCCGGATTTCTTAAATGACCTACATATAACCGAACTGACCAAATGACAGGCATGCCAAAACAACACACCCACAAGGGACAGCCACCTACACCCCCCCCCAAGGACTCACCCAGGCAGAGCCCCCCACAGGAGCCCAGGTCATGCATGACCCGTTGTAATATGTGTGGATCTGGGCTCATCAGAAGCATGGTAGCGGGTGAGCAGGAAGAGAATGGCCAAGCTTAATAGAAAACCCAATTCACGACCACCCGCAAGGGGAGGCTCTTTTCTTGGGGAAATCACCTGGCCAAAGAAGGTCTTATCCAGGAAGGTGATGGGTGCCCAGATATAAGAGGACCGCATCCCTCCCCCCCCCTTCTGCATTTCCGTTCCGCCCAAATCATGAAGAAAGCAAGTGGGCCACCGGGCGGGGTGTAGGTGGGTGGGAAGGAGGGAAAGCAGCAATTGCCAAAACGAGAGGAGCCGGGGAGGTCACACACGTTCAGAACGGGGAAAGCCCCTTTTTAACTCTGGACGGTGATTCAATGCAGGAAGGTATTCTTCACATGCTCAGAGGCGCTCCTAAACACACTTCCCCAGTGGAGGTGGGGGGACGGTGGAGGAGAAAGAGGACTTGCTCCAGGGCAAGATCAGGGGGCTACCACACGACGTTATATTATATTATTATTATTATTATTATTATTATTATTATTAGCCCAGTGAAGCTTAAAAAAACAGGTCCCGGGGCTAAGCCCTGGCTGGGCTTGATCGCCTCTCCAACTCCGACGGGGTCGGGAGGGGGAGAGAACATCCCCAAACACCGAACAAAGCTTAGCCGGCGTCCGCCCCCGCTGCCGCCCACCTGCTCCGCCGCCTCTGGGTCGAGATGAGGCTCCAGCAGCGGCACCGTGAACTGGATCTTGCGGGGACTGTTGGGCTCCATGTCCCGGAGCGTCCGGGAAGCAGGCAGGATCTCCTCGGCGCCTCCTGCTCAGCCGCGCTGGGTGGCTCGCTGCACCTCGGCGCCCTCCTTCGCCTTCTCGCAGGTTGCTCAGTCCGCTCTGCGTGCGCCCTGCCGCTCTCCTTCCCACCCAGCGCGCTGGCTCGCTGGCTCGCCAGCTCGCTCCCTCCCAGACGCCCTCCGCGCCAGGAGCGCTGCGATTGGCTGTGCGGGCTTGCCTGCTCTGCCTCCCACGCCCTCCGACGCACCCGCGCGGCGCCGGGGAGAAGAACCACACGCGGGCGCACCGAATCCGGAGCAGAGTCCTGGGAAAGGCCCGACGAAGAGGCGAGGAAAACGCGGACGCGCCAACCGGCCCCCAGCCCCTTTGTGACTTTAACTTGCCCATAAGGTGCTTTTGGGGCTCGGGTGCTAGATCAGATCAGGTGTCTTATCGAATAAGTCCGTAATCCTACATCCCCTTACTTGGGGCTAAACCCCGTTGGGATAGGTGGCGCGTCAAGGGTATTTCAAAACTTTGTTGTTTGTTTGTTTGCTGCATTTATATCACACCTTTTCCTCCAAGAAGCCCGAGGTGGCCTACATGATCTGGGGCGGTGCTAAAAGGCGACGGGATGGGCAAGCGTCTCCTCAAACGAGCTCGCCACCCCACTCGCTCCCCCCCCAATTGCTGGAGTCTTGTCATTACTTGAAGGAAAGGCACTGTTCACATGTATGAGGGCATTCATATTTTATCATTTCTGTAGCTCTTATACAGTTCAGATGATGATGATGATGATGATGATGATGATTATTATTATTATTAACATTTGTATACTGCCCAATAGCTGAAGCTCTCTGAAGTGTTTAGGAGCGCCTCTTCTCGATCCTCCCAGAGTGCAGGACACGGAATAATGGACTCAAGTTAAAGGAAGCCAGATTCCAGCTGGACATCAGGAAAAACTTCCTGACTGTTAGAGCAGTGCGACAATGGAATCAGTTACCTAGGGAGGTTGTGGGCTCTCCCACACTAGAGGCCTTCAAGAGGCAGCTGGACAAGCATCTGTCGGGGATGCTTTAGGGTGGATTCCTGCATTGAGCAGGGGGTTGGGCTCGATGGCCTTGTAGGCCCCTTCCAACTCTGCTATTCTATGATTCTATGATTCTATGGGCGGTTTACAGAAGATTAAAACAGCTAAAAGCAATATACAACATTTTAAACTACAAAAACATACAACATACACAGAAACACAGATTTAAAACAACTATAAGCAACTTTAAAAACAAATATAGGAACAGTAAAGCTCATCACATATTTCTAAATGCCTAGGAAAAGAGAAAAGTTTTAACCTGGTGCCAAAAAGATAATGTTGGTGCCAGGTGGGCCTCGTCGGGGAGATTTTTGTATAATTGAGGGGCCACCACAGACAAGGCCCTCTCCCTTATTGCTGTCCTCCGAGCTTCCCTTGGAGTAGGCGCCCGGAGAAGGACTTTAGATGTTGAACGTAGTGTACAGGTAGGTTCATGTTGGGAAAAGCGTTCCGTCAGGTATTGTGGTCCTGAGCCATGTGAGGAGCACCATGAAATGGGCTCGTAAATGTAACGGCAGCCAATGCAGCTCATGACCCAACAAAGATTGCACATTTTGCAGCTACTGACATACACTCCAAGATGCCAACAGATCAGTGGTAATCCACTGAGTGGAAAGGGGAATCATCTGACGTGCAGGAGAAAGAAGTAACTTGATTTATTATTTATATACAGCGTGTCTAATAGTAGAAAAGAAAAGAAATTCTAACCCATGAATTAACATTTTTCAAAATTAAAATTAAATTCCCCTTCTGTGGTGTAGGTGTAAAGTAACCATTTCCCCATTTATTTCAGAAATAATAGGATGGAAGTGTTAATGTGAAATAAACCATTATTTCTCTTTCAGAGATCTTAACGTATGAGACTTTGCTGCTTCTGTGCCCACATGATCCTCATCCTCCTTTTCATTTTATCCTCACAAGGTTAGGCTGAGCATCAGTGACTGCTCAAATTCACCCAGTGAGCTTCATGGCTGAGTGGGGACTTGAACCCAAGTCTCCCCTGTCCTATTTCAACCCTCTGACCACTACACCACTCTGGCTTTTCAGGCTACCTGAAAGACTGCCTTATCTCATACGAGTGTGCCTGATCCTTAAGACCTTCTGGAGAGGCCCTTCTTTGGTGGCAATGTGAGATTAGGGCCTTTTTGGTGGCTGCTCCCAGACTGTGGAACTCCATCCCATGGGAGATTAGGGTTGTGTCCTTACCTCCTGATTCTCCCCAAAACCCACAGCATTGCTGCTGCAAAGCAACAGCAATGAAGGTACACTGCAGCAGCAACAGCTGAGAAAGCTACTCCTTATTCAACGTGAGCACCGTATCGAGGTGGTGAGGCTCCAGCCCCTCTGCGTCCAAGTCCCACTACTTCCACTGAGATTTAAGCCTAGACCCACGACATACAGGGGTTACCGCTTACTGGGTGCCTGGGATGCTTCCTTCTCCCCCACATTACTCCGGTAATTCCCCAGCACCACCCCTAATTTTTGTGCTGTGTGATGTCTCATCATCCAGCTTGAACTTACACAATGAAGAGTAACCCTCAGCAAGGTAGAAGGCTGTGATGGGTGAATGGGAAGCGTCGCCACATTGATTTGCATCGGAGCAATTGCAAAAATCGCAGTAAAATGACACCAAAAAATCACAGTTTTGGGGAGAAACCCTGACATGGCTGCGAGTTGCCAGCTGCGTCATAAAAACAACACAGCGCCACTGCGCAGCCACGATGGTACGTATAGGACATATCAATAAGCCCTAGGTTCACCCCCTCTCTGCTGTCATTTGGCCAGCAAACAAAGACCACCTTTGGCCTATAAGTGGATCTGATGGCTTGGGTGTTGTTTTTATTTTGTAACTGTTATTTTTAATCATATTTTCATGTTTTTGTAAGCTGCCTTGGGTGCCATTTTTTTGGTAGAAAGGCAGGGTATAAATCAAATAAGGACATTGGCCACACACCTTGATCTTCTGGGTTTTGCTGTCTGACAATAAGACAGAAACTACCAAGCTCCCCACCCCTGACAGGTCAGAATCCCCTATGCCACACTTCTGGACCCAACAAACATCAGGATTCCACCACTTCACCTGCCAAAACCTTGCTGGGATCCATCCACTGGCAGAGCAAAACTGGGCCTGGCCCAGGCCAGATATTTTTAAGAACACATTTACCAGGCCTGACTGGGGCAAGTCTTTTTAAAATGTAAATATAGGATCTAGAGCAACGACCACTAATATCAGGTGATTGAGACAAATGTACCCTGCATGGATAAGCTGCACACAAAACCTGAAACACACTCAGTCTCAATGAGAAGTACACAATGCACAGATATGGTGAAGAACCACCCACAGAAACTTCAAACTTGCAGCAGATTCACACATTCTGAAGAGGGCACAGCATAGCAGAGACAAGGGCTGGAAGAAAAATATATAACACATGCTCACACACACACCATTTAGGAATGATGCACAGAGATCATAGAACTAACTCTCTCTCTCTCTCTCTCTCACACACACACACACACACACCATTTAGGAATGATGCACAGAGACCATAGAAAACACCCCCCCTCTCTCTCTCTCACACACACACACATGCTGACCATACCAGCTGTGCACAAAGAGAAGCACACCGAAGATAAAGGATAGCAATGAGAAAAACAACTGAGAGTGTGAGATTATTATTTTTTTAGATATGCACATTCATCTCTTGTTTTCTTTACACATAATTACTGTAAACAAGGGGTGGGCAGAAGGTAGATCTCCAGATGTTTTGGACTTCGCATTAATAAGTGCACTACAAAATAAAATATTCAGGAGATAAATCGCTGCTGCAGTGTGACTCTCTTTGCCTAGATTCGAATCTATGAAAATTTGGGTTTGTATTCAATGAGGAACAATCCCATTGTCGTATAGACGGGGGCCTGGGCCCCAACAGTTTTCAAAGCATTATAAAGCAGTAGTGTAAATCCTGCCTAGAATAACAATACTGACCTGCCTTAAAGCATTTTAAGGAGTACAGAATTCGTGGGTGCTTCCAGGTGAGGCTTTTATTGTGCAACCACAACTCTGCCTCATTCAGAAAATTTTAGGGAAGGTTTCCAGATGACATCATCTTCCACTTGTAAACCTCCCATGTTTTCCCACCCCTGTTCTGCAATCACATTGCTAGCACCAGTCACCATGGACCATTATTATTATTATTATTATTTATTTATTTATTTATTTATTTATTTATATAGCACCATCAATGTACATGGTGCTGTACAGAGTAAAACAGTAAATAGCAAGGCCCTGCTGCATAGGCTTACAATCTAATAAAATCATAGTAAAACAATAAGGAGGGGAAGAGAATGCCAACAGGCACAGGGTAGGGTAAGCAGGCACAGGGTAGGGTAAAACTAACAGTAGAAAGTCCGCACAACATCAAGTTTTAAAAGCTTTAGGAAAAAGAAAAGTTTTTAGTTGAGCTTTAAAAGCTGCGATTGAACTTGTAGTTCTCAAATGTTCTGGAAGAGCGTTCCAGGCGTAAGGGGCAGCAGAAGAAAATGGACGAAGCCGAGCAAGGGAAGTAGAGGCCCTTGGGCAGGCGAGAAACATGGCATCAGAGGAGCGAAGAGCACGAGTGGGGCAATAGTGTGAGATGAGAGAGGAGAGATAGGAAGGAGCTAGACCGTGAAAAGCTTTGAAGGTTAACAGGAGAAGTTTATATTGGATTCTGAAGTGAATTGGAAGCCAATGAAGAGATTTCAGAAGCGGAGTAACATGGTCAGAGTGGCGAGCCAAGAAGATGATCTTTGCGGCAGAGTGGTGAACAGAAACCAACGGACTGATGTGAGAAGAAGGAAGGCCAGAGAGAAGAAGGTTGCAGTAGTCCAACCGTGAAATAACCAGCGCATGAACAAGCGTCTTGGCAGAAGAGACAGACAAAAATGATCGAATCCTGGCAATATTATACAGGAAAAAACGACAAGATTTAGCTACTGCCTCAATATGAGGAATAAAGGAGAGCGAGGAGTCAAATATAAAGCCAAGGCTACGAGCTTCCTTGACCGGAGTAAGCGTAACATCATTGACAGTAAGAGAGAATGAGAGATGAGGAGAAGGTTTAGGAGGAACTTAGGGCGTTGCTAGACCTACCGGGTGTTCCGTCGTTGAGGAGCGGTGAAAGCGGCTTTTCCCGTTCAGCCGTGACGCCTCATGCTCCACACCTGCCTTCGATTTGTGGCGGAAGTTTGCGCCGGTTGTGCTGCTGCCGCCGCGAGCACAGTTGCGCAGCCACACCGGCCTGATTGCCGCGGCTTTTTTTTTCGCTCGCTGCACGGTTTGCGCACGTCCGAAAGACCGCAAACTTGCGCAGCCGTCAGCGATGCCGCCGCCGGCCCTGGCGGCGGCAGCGGCGGCAGTGCCAGTGCCAGCTGAAGTGCTGCTGGTGCTGTTGAGAGTCAACATTGATGCGCTCACTTCCTGATGGGGGTCGTGGCGGGTGTCATATGACCCGAGGTCAATCGTCTGCATGGCCACTCTGTGCCTACATCTCCCATCATGCCTCTGAGGTGTCGGTGGCGATGACCGCCTCTGTGCCCTGTGCCCCATCCCAAGGAGCCAACCCACATCTGGCCGTAGCCATGGCAGCAGCCCACAAACAGCTCTGCCCTCTGCCAGCCTGGTACCCACACTAACAGGCAGCGTACAGCACCGCCATTATGCGGCCACGGTAGCTGCCCACCGCAAGGAGTCACCAGCCACTTTTCCGGTCCTCCGGTCCTGCGCAAACTGTCACTGGGGAAATAAAAAAAAACCACTAGAACAGGCGCATATCCCCCACCCATCCCCCACACACCCCAGCAGCACACTAGCCACTTTTCCGTTCCTCCGTTCCTGCGCAAACTATCAGTGGGTGAGTAAAAAAAAAAAGACGCTCCGCCGCGCTGCCCCAGCTGGCAGACTGCACGCAAATGGCGGAGGCGGCTTGACCGAAGCCGCTGACCACTCCCCCTTAGCACGCCTTTTCCTGCCCAGTGCGGACCGCAGTGACCTCACATCCTCCCACACGTACTCCAAATTACCGCGGGACGGCAGGAAAAGGCGCCCTAAAACTCACTTTTTTAAAGTCGGGAGAAAGAGGCTTCGCCGCAGGATAACGGCGGATCCTCGTGAACGTCATCTGGAAGCCTCGACGTGACTGCGGAAGGTAACGCGCGCTAGAGCCTCGTCTAGTAACGCCCTTAGTCTCATCTTGGTCCCATTTGGAACTGGGTGGCTGGCAGTGGGTGGGATATTTGCTTCAAGCAGTGAACGACATCGATTGGTGATGGCTCATTTCTAACGGTTTGTTTTCACACATTCAGATGACTGAGTTCATCAGACAACAGCTGGCACTGACAGTTATTTAAAGACGTGTGTGTGTGGTGTGAACCCTGAGATATTAGAAAGTAGAACACACACACACCCATCACCTACCTACCTACACACACACACACACACACTGCAAAGCAAAGCCATGAAGCCTAGGACAACCACACAGGTGATCTCTTTCCATAAGAATAACAACTGCAAAGGCAGTTCCAAATTTGCATCAATAAATGCTGAATTGTGCGACCTGTACAAATTATGCAAATAGAGCAGATTTTCCTTTATTTTGCATAATTTATGCTGGTTTGCCAGTCATGGGGAGGGGCAAAGGGCTATGGGCACTGAAGCCTTGCTCTCAAACACTTATTCAGCCTTTTGAGTTTTTAACCAGGCATCACTTACAGACTTTCAAGTACATCAGCACAGCCCTATGAACTAAAAGCTTGCTTCTAGGGAGGGAGGGAGGAAGGAAGAGCTAAGGTTCCTAGCAAGTTGAATTCTATGCCCAGTACCACATCCTGCACTCCCCCCGCCCGCCCACCCCCAGCTCCCTTGAAATTGCAATATACACACACAATCTTGTCCATAATGTACAAGAAAAGGGGCTGGCATTCAGTCATAAGCTGCCTTTAAAAAAAAAAAAGTCTCAGGTTCAATTGTTAACATCACTCCAAATCTAGGGTGACAGATGCAATCACACTTGTAAATTGTGTCACCACACCTCAAAAAGGATATTGTAGCTTTTTTTTTTTTACCCAGTGCAGACTTTGGGGCTCTTAACTTTTGCCCACTTTGGACTCCAGAGGGTTCAAAATGACTGGGAAAATATTTGTAGGAACATCATGGAAAAGATGCAGACTAGATGGTGGGGAAATGTGTATAACATGCATAGAATAAATTTTGTTTTCCAGTTTTTGCTTAAGGAAAAAATAGCTGCTAATGCCACTAGGCCTGCTCACATCGACATTTCCTCCATTTAGCCTGCTGTGAGAAACTATGCAACAGTCAGACAATGCACTATTGGGGTGTAATTGGTAACAAAAAACATAATTAATGGAAATATCAACGTATTTTCCTAATTTGGCAGCATTGAAGAAAACATGTATACAAAATAAAAATAAAATGAACATGCCCAGCTGTTTATTATTATTAGTATTAGTATTAGTATTAGTATTAGTATTAGTATTAGTATCCTGCCTTTTGCCCAATACTGGGCCTCAAGGCAGCCTTGCAAAGTTTACAACATACATTGGGGGGAAAAACATTTTTAAAAACACAACAAAATTATAAGTCATTAACATACACAGGTGCGGGCAGATTATTCTACAAAGGCCTGCTGGAACAAACAAGTTTTAGCCTGCTTCCAAAAGCCCATCAAGAAGGAAGCCAGTCTAGCTTCCCAGGGAAGAGAGTTCCAAAGCACTGGAGCAGCCACCGAGAAGGCCCTCCCCCATGTTCCCACCAAGTGCACCTGTGAAGATGATGGGACTGAAAGAAGGGCTTCTCCAGAAGATCTTAAAGCACGGGCAGGCTCATAAGGGAGAATACGGTCTTTCAAATAACCTGGAGTCTGGATGAATTATCCAGGGAAATACTACCCTTGCAATGTGTATAACTGTTTACATTTTAGCTCAGGTTTTAGCAAGTGTTTCCTATCAAAATCTGTTTTACTTGCTCCATTTCAAAATCATAACATCCTATTCAAAGCCAATCTCATAAGATATAACATCAGTCACAAATTGCAGGGTTAGAAAACTTTTTCTCCTTGTTCTCACATTTCTGGCATGGGTATGCCTATCAATGCAGGGAAGCCTAGAGGCATGACAGTGACTCCTTTCTCCTTGAGATTTCACCTGCTTGCAGCTATGATGTGTTCCCTTCGGTATATCAGCTGGACTTTGTGTTCTAAATGGGTTGGGAGTGGACTCACTGTTGCAAGGTTGGGGAACTTGTAGCCCTCTAGATGTTAGACTACAACTCCCATCATCCCTGGCTATTGTCCATGCTAGTTGGGGCTGATAATAGTTGAGGTCTAACAACATCTGAAGAGCCATAGATTCCCCACCAGTGCCCTGCTGGATCATAGCTTCACCTAAGGTGGGTGGCAACAAAGACACTACCATCATACAATTAAATGCTGACCTGGTTGCCCAAATGCCTGTCTGAGCTGAAGGTGGGTCCTGGGTTTGAAAAGACTACTGTTCTAAATGCCAATCCTGGCCAACAGGTGAAGGAAAGTGAAATGGTGACCACTTCATTACAGAAGCTTGATAGTTTGCTGTGCTGGTGTAAAGCATAACACACTGGTGTCATATTCCAATCCAGAAATTAGGACAAGGCCATGCAGAACATCCTATGTTGGGGAACATCAACATTGGGTGATGAAGCTTGACTGAATAAGGTAGGTCGATTCTTGTAGTCTGAAGCTTTTCCCAAAATTGATGAAAGAATCAAGGAACGCTTTATTTTCACATGCCATGGCAAATGCCCTTTGTCTTTCCTTGAATTACACCCTTTCAATGGATGGAACCCAGAAAGAGAAGTATATAGCTTGCAGCCTACAGCTAGAGACATGTGCAAATCAATGACATGGGGGCCTCGATCGATGCCCAGTGAAAAGATGTATAAATGATTGGCAATTGTGACTTGAGATGAATGCTTCTGGGGTAGAATCCAATGAAGCTATCAGCTAAACTGGGAGGGGGGAATTTCCCCTTCCCCCTGCAGCTCACCACACCCTTGAAAGTCTCTCCAGAGCAGATATACTGGGGAAGGGGGGGCGGGCAGGCTACAAGGGAGAGGAGATAGGAAGAAAGTTTTGTCGCTTGAATGGCCATCCAATCATGCAATGTTGGATTCCCCTGTATGATTGCAACACCAGTATCAAAGCTCCCGATTTTTTTTTTTTTTTTAACTTTCTGATGATTCTTGACAGCATGTTGCACATAAAGAATTATTTTTGTGCCACATTTTTCAGGGTCACAGCTTAAATCAACAATAGTTTTGTCTGTGACTGATCACTCAGGCTGTGGCAGTCCTTTCTATGTGCTACGTTAAGCATGAAGTCCTCACCTGTGGCTTGCAAAGTTCATGCCTCCAAATAGAGCATAAGAAGTTCGGAAGAGAATCTTTGTTCTTCCCATCACATTTCCCCCACCCCACCCTGAGCAGTAGGGTTTTGTTTGCTTGTTCCTGCTCAAATATTTTTATAGCTTGTGAACTATGTGCTACTCGGGGGGGGGGGCATTCCACATTCTTTATTGTCATATCAAGATGCTGGTCTGTATGAAAATCCAAGGCATCAGCAGTCGGGGGGACATTTGTATTTTTGTTGCAGTTTTAACCATATACAGTCAACTTTGTATTTCCAAGCTCACCAAGAGCTTTTCAACATGAAGCTGTTAATCGCTATATCTTCTTTCAGGTTTGTCTCAGAATGAAGATCCAAGGTCTACACAAAGAGATTTTCTTTTCCTGCTTTTCCACTACATACCCTCTAGATGGTGCTGTGCTATAGCAGAATATCATAAATAGTAGTTCTTTCACTTTTAGAAATAATACCGCATTTTCCCTGCTCTAAAACAACAAAAACAACAGGAAAGTGGTCTGAAAAAAGAGAAGCAAAATTGAAGGGTCGTATCCCAAAAACCTGTAAACAACCATGAGTAAAGAATCATGGGCACACAATTAATGCCTCGTGTAGAAAAGTTCCAATTGTTGAAGGAACAACACACAATTCTTCAATGACAGCCATTTCATCAATAGACAGAAGAAGATCAAGAGAAGGTGGATAGCTGGTTTATGGCAGAGTATCACAATGCCAGCAAGAGAGTAGGGAACTTAAGAGCAGCCTTCCCAAACTTGGTGCCCTCTGGATATATTGGATTGCAACTCCCATCCTTACCTTTCAGCATAGCCAATGGTCAGGAATTCAGGGAGTTATAGTCCAAAACATCTGGATGGCACCAGGTTGGGGAAGGCTGCTTAAAAGTATGATGAAATTTCTCTGAGATTGGATTTCCTACAGTGGCCTATTACTAAAAGTTTAAAGGGGCCTGTAGCTCAGTCAGTGGTAGATCATCTGCTTTGCATGCAGAACATCCCAAGTTCAACCCCCAGTATCTTCAGTTAGGGCAGGAAAAAATCCTGCCTGAAATCCTGGGGAGCCACTGCCAGTCAGTGTCGACAGTACTGGTCTAGATGGACCAATGGTCTGAGTATAAAGCAGCTTCCTGCGTTCCTATGGAAATCATTTTTTTGCCACTCTGAAGAGTTATGTCTCTGTTAGGACTGTTAGCTGCTTATTATTTACTGCTTTCAAATGATCACGGAACTCTTTGCAAGACTTTTTAGCAACAGGCCAAAGCAGAAGGCACAAATGTGGTTTGACAATGTGCACTGGGTGTGAAGACAAAAACAAAGGAGCGCACCAGTTAAATTGACAAGAATTCCCCATATCCATTTCATGGAAATCTTTGGTTGTGGGAGAATCCTGGATGGGATTGGAGGTTGGGGTGGCTCTGAAGAAAATGTAGACATGTACAGTAATGGAAAAAAAGGAGGAATTGGGCAAAGGAGATATCCCTGTTAGTGACCAAAGAGACAGTTCCATCCAGTATCAGAGGCAGTAAGCCTGCATACACCAGTTGCCTATGGCCTGCTTGTGGGTCTCTGGTCGACAGCTGGTTGGCCACTGCGTGAACAGAATGCTGGACTAGATGGACCCTTGGTCTGATGCAGCAAGGCTCTTCTTATGTTCTTAGGCAGGAGAAGCAAAAATGTGAGGAAAGCAGCCACTTCCCCAAACGCGTATATGGAGAGAGAAAAAGGTGTATGCAGAATTAAAAACTAAAAACAACTTCAGATAGAACCCATCTGCTCATAGGCAGCACAAGGAAATGCAACTAGTGCAGGAACTTTGAGATGCGATTGTGGAATCCACCTTCCTGGATACTCATTAGTCGGTTAAAAGACTTGATACAGGGGCCTTTAAACTGCAACTCTGGCCATAGCTAGACCTAAGGTTTATCCCTGGATCGTCCAGGGATCAAACTTGTTCATCTAGGTGACACACAGGGGATCCAGTGCTCAAGCAGGGGCGAGCCCTGGATGATCCCAGGATAAACCTTCGGTCTAGCTGTGGCCTTAGTCTCACAAGCATGCCAATAGAAGGAAAGAAACTGAAAAAGCACTTTGAAGGCTGCAGCCTTATGCACGCTTCCTCGGGAGTGAGCCACATCGAACTCAATGGGCCTTTGTAATAAATGAGCTTAGAGGTGCACAATGTGTGGCATGGCATGTATGAGGTGAGTCTACATCGGCTGTGCGGATCAGGCTGCAGCCCTGTGCACACTTTCCTGGAAGTACGCCCCACTGTATATAATGGGATGTACTTCTGAGTAAACATGCACAGGATTGCACTGCAAAGGTCTATTTTTTTTTTACTTGTCCCAGAAAGGCAAGGATGAAGTGAGACATTGGAACACCACACAGGCTGGGTGCTTTATTCGTGACTTCTTCCAATGCTCCCCCACCTTCTCCCCCTTGCTTTTTCAAAGGAATGCAAACTGAAAGCCCTTTTAATTCTACTGGAAATGCTGCATTTTAAAGTGCTGCAAAAACCCAGGGCAAACTCACTCTGACCCGGCGCAACGCACATGCCCCCGAGAGATAATGTAGCATCTGTGAATCAGCTATGATGTACGCAGGCAAGCATCCCCCGGGTCTCAGCCCACAGACATTACTAATCCTGCCTCCTCTGCCTGCCGCCCCCTTTCACGGCTTTGTTATGCAGTGTCTTCCTCAGGCAGCAAACATATGGCCTGGCAGTATGCCGGAGTCTCCCTGGCAAAGGTTTGTCCCCCTTCCCTGCTGCTTTCACCCCATGGACTGTAGTTGAGGGCTCAACTTCCAAATGTGCACTGCATCACAGGTTCCCCACCTGCAGATCCAACTGGTAATGACAGCTCCAGGGAGCCAGTCTTGGCTCTGATTCTGCTCTGATCCAAGTGATGCATCAGGAATAAGCAACAACAGCTACTTCTTCATCTCAGCAATACTACAAACGAGAAAGATCTTGGAATTGTTGTAGATCACAAGCTGAATATGAGCCAACAGTGCGATATGGCTGCAAGAAAGGCAAATGCTATTTTGGGCTGCATTAATAGAAGTATAGCTTCCAAATCACGTGGGGTACTGGTTCCTCTCTATTCGGCCCTGGTTAGGCCTCATCTAGAGTATTGCGTCCAGTTCTGGGCTCCACAATTCAAGAAGGATGCAGACAAGCTGGAGCGTGTTCAGAAGAGGGCAACCAGGATGATCAGAGGTCTAGAAACAAAGCCCTATGAAGAGAGACTGAAAGAACTGGGCATGTTTAGCCTGGAGAAGAGAAGATTGAGGGGAGACATGATAGCACTCTTCAAATACTTAAAAGGTTGTCACACAGAGGAGGGCCAGGATCTCTTCTTGATCCTCCCAGAGTGCAGGACACGGAATAACGGGCTCAAGTTAAAGGAAGCCAGATTCCGGCTGGACATCAGGAAAAACTTCCTGACTGTTAGAGCAGTGCGACAATGGAATCAGCTACCTAGGGAGGTTGTGGGCTCTCCCACACTAGAGGCCTTCAAGAGGCAGCTGGACAACCATCTGTCAGGGATGCTTTAGGGTGGATTCCTGCATTGAGCAGGGGGTTGGACTCGATGGCCTTGTAGGCCCCTTCCAACTCTGCTATTCTATGATTCTATGATTCTATGATCTGGAGACTCTACAGAGCCCTGGAATCCCCACCACAGCCACCACAACCACTTTAATTTGTATGCTGTTTTTCCCACAGATTGTTCCCAAAGCCTTAGGGTGACCATATGGAAAGGAAGACAGGACTCCTGTATCTTCAACAGTTGTATAGAAAAGTAAATTTCAGCAGGTGTCATTTGTGCACATGCAGCACCTGGTGAAATTCCCTCTTCATCACAACAGTTAAAGCTACACTAGCTATACTAGAGTGACCAGCTACAAAAGAGGACAGGGCTCCTGAAGTTTTAATGGTCGTGATGAAGAGGATATTTCATCAGGTGCTGTATGCATACAAATGACAACTGCTGAAAGTCCGTTTTCTACACAAAGGGACAGGAGCCCTATCTTCCTTTTCATTTGGCCACCCTACTAAATCAGAATAGCAATAAACACACACACACACATACCCCAACAACGACACACACACCCCAACTCAAAATGCCTATCAGCACACTGGTTGCAATTATGCATCATTACAATAATAACCCCTCTTATTGGGTCATTAGCCTTTCTCTTACTGGCTTCCCCTAATGTATTCTTTGAGCCCTCCTGTTTGGGATCAATGACAGAATCTAGTCCCAGTCTCCTTCATGGGCCTGGCACTGAGTTATTTCACCAGTCAGGGTAGATTGGGGTAGGCAGCCTGGTTCCTTCTAAATGTTTTGGACTACAACTCCCACAATCTCTGGCCGTTGGCCATGCTGGCTGGGGCTTATGTGAATCACAGTCTAAAGCCTTTGGCTGACACCAGGTTGCCAACCTTTGGTGTAGGTCATCCTGAGCTAGTTGGACCCACTGTCTGATTTGGTAGAAAGCAGTTTCCCATGTTTCTAAGAATCCAAACTGCCGTATGAAGTGGTATGGAGGAATTCTTCTTGACATTGCACCTGCAATATTTCGCTCTGCAAGGACAGGGAAAATCACAAATCCAAACACTCATGAAGGTGGAAAAAGGACACATTGTTGCAGTTTTAACCATATACAGTCAACTTTGTATTTCCAAGCTCACCAAGAGCTTTTCAACATGAAGCTGTTAATCGCTATATCTTCTTTCAGGTTTGTCTCAGAATGAAGATCCAAGGTCTACACAAAGAGATTTTCTTTTCCTGCTTTTCCACTACATACCCTCTAGATGGTGCTGTGCTATAGCAGAATATCATAAATAGTAGTTCTTTCACTTTTAGAAATAATACCCCATTTCCCCTGCTCTAAAACGACAAAAACAACAGGAAAGTGGTCTGAAAAAACAGAAGCAAAATTGAAGGATCGTATCCCCCAAACCTGTAAACAACCATGAGTAAAGAATCATGGGCACACAATTAATGCCTCGTGTAGAAAAGTTCCAATTGTTGAAGGAACAACACACAATTCTTCAATGACAGCCATTTCATCAATAGACAGAAGACGATCAAGAGGAGGTGGATAGCTGGTTTATGGCAGCCCTCCTGTTTGGGATCAATGACAGAATCCAGTCCCAGTCTCCTTCATGGGCCTGGCACTGAGTTATTTCACCAGTCAGGGTAGATTGGGGTAGGCAGCCTGGTTCCTTCTAAATGTTTTGGACTACAACTCCCACAATCTCTGGCCATTGGCCATGCTGGCTGGGGCTTATGTGAATCACAGTCTAAAGCCTTTGGCTGGCACCAGGTTGCCAACCTTTGGTGTAGGTCATCCTGAGCTAGTTGGACCCACTGTCTGATTTGGTAGAAGGCAGTTTCCCATGTTTCTAAGAATCCAAACTGCCGTATGAAGTGGTATGGAGGAATTCTTCTTGACATTGCACCTGCAATATTTCGCTCTGCAAGGACAGGGAAAATCACAAATCCAAACACTCATGAAGGTGGAAAAAGGACACATTGTTGCAGTTTTAACCATATACAGTCAACTTTGTATTTCCAAGCTCACCAAGAGCTTTTCAACATGAAGCTGTTAATCGCTATATCTTCTTTCAGGTTTGTCTCAGAATGAAGATCCAAGGTCTACACAAAGAGATTTTCTTTTCCTGCTTTTCCACTACATACCCTCTAGATGGTGCTGTGCTATAGCAGAATATCATAAATAGTAGTTCTTTCACTTTTAGAAATAATACCCCATTTCCCCTGCTCTAAAACAACAAAAACAACAGGAAAGTGGTCTGAAAAAACAGAAGCAAAATTGAAGGATCGTATCCCCCAAACCTGTAAACAACCATGAGTAAAGAATCATGGGCACACAATTAATGCTTCGTGTAGAAAAGTTCCAATTGTTGAAGGAACAACACACAATTCTTCAATGACAGCCATTTCATCAATAGACAGAAGACGATCAAGAGGAGGTGGATAGCTGGTTTATGGCAGCCCTCCTGTTTGGGATCAATGACAGAATCCAGTCCCAGTCTCCTTCATGGGCCTGGCACTGAGTTATTTCACCAGTCAGGGTAGATTGGGGTAGGCAGCCTGGTTCCTTCTAAATGTTTTGGACTACAACTCCCACAATCTCTGGCCGTTGGCCATGCTGGCTGGGGCTTATGTGAATCACAGTCTAAAGCCTTTGGCTGGCACCAGGTTGCCAACCTTTGGTGTAGGTCATCCTGAGCTAGTTGGACCCACTGTCTGATTTGGTAGAAGGCAGTTTCCCATGTTTCTAAGAATCCAAACTGCCGTATGAAGTGGTATGGAGGAATTCTTCTTGACATTGCACCTGCAATATTTCGCTCTGCAAGGACAGGGAAAATCACAAATCCAAACACTCATGAAGGTGGAAAAAGGACACATTGTTGCAGTTTTAACCATATACAGTCAACTTTGTATTTCCAAGCTCACCAAGAGCTTTTCAACATGAAGCTGTTAATCGCTATATCTTCTTTCAGGTTTGTCTCAGAATGAAGATCCAAGGTCTACACAAAGAGATTTTCTTTTCCTGCTTTTCCACTACATACCCTCTAGATGGTGCTGTGCTATAGCAGAATATCATAAATAGTAGTTCTTTCACTTTTAGAAATAATACCCCATTTCCCCTGCTCTAAAACGACAAAAACAACAGGAAAGTGGTCTGAAAAAACAGAAGCAAAATTGAAGGATCGTATCCCCCAAACCTGTAAACAACCATGAGTAAAGAATCATGGGCACACAATTAATGCCTCGTGTAGAAAAGTTCCAATTGTTGAAGGAACAACACACAATTCTTCAATGACAGCCATTTCATCAATAGACAGAAGACGATCAAGAGGAGGTGGATAGCTGGTTTATGGCAGCCCTCCTGTTTGGGATCAATGACAGAATCCAGTCCCAGTCTCCTTCATGGGCCTGGCACTGAGTTATTTCACCAGTCAGGGTAGATTGGGGTAGGCAGCCTGGTTCCTTCTAAATGTTTTGGACTACAACTCCCACAATCTCTGGCCGTTGGCCATGCTGGCTGGGGCTTATGTGAATCACAGTCTAAAGCCTTTGGCTGGCACCAGGTTGCCAACCTTTGGTGTAGGTCATCCTGAGCTAGTTGGACCCACTGTCTGATTTGGTAGAAGGCAGTTTCCCATGTTTCTAAGAATCCAAACTGCCGTATGAAGTGGTATGGAGGAATTCTTCTTGACATTGCACCTGCAATATTTCGCTCTGCAAGGACAGGGAAAATCACAAATCCAAACACTCATGAAGGTGGAAAAAGGACACATGGAGCCTTTCTACACAAGGCATTTATTGTGCGCTCATCATTGCATGTTTGTAGTGGCAGTTTGTAGTGCCTTCCATAACATCGCCATCCTCTCCTGTTCTTTGCAGCCATTATAGTGGGGTGGTTCCCCGCCCCATGAAGAAAATTTGGTATTTCTTTTAATGGTGGCATGAAACCCTGTGTATTTGTGCAATTCCATTATACCAACAGTGCCACCTAGTGGTGTGCAATGGGACATATAGAAAAGCAGAGAAAGAAAAATCCCAGGAAAAAAAACATATGTAATGGAGTGGCAGGTTAAAAGCCTAATGTAGAAAAGGCTTTGTATTGTGTGTTTTCATATGGTTTCTAAGATTCCATCTCACTTTAGGGCAGAGGAGTTCCCAAAGTTTTTGGAATACAACCCCCATCACCCCCAATGGTTAGGCATGTTGGGAATTTTAGCCAAACAACATCTGGTGAACCAAGGCTAGGAACCACTGCTTGTCAGCACTAAGAAACAAAAACTAGGATAGGGTTGTGGGGATGAGGAGGGCAGGCTATGCAAGTAGGGTCAGGCTTGGTGGTGTCTATGACTCCCATTAAGCTCTATGGGATAAATTAAACAAGCAGTAACCTTGTTCACAGTTGAGGGGTGGGTGGGGAAATTTGTGACTCTCCCCAGGATTAGTGGGCATCAGCCTAATTTTGAAAGCCCTCTGCATGTGATCAGTTCAATCGTATGGCAAGAGCATCCCTTCCCAGGCAGCCAGCTGGGCAGTGGAGGCTGGTGGCCCCTATGTCAGTGGTGCAGTGATTCTGGTCTGGGTTTCTGTTAGAACAGTGGTTCCCAAACTTTTTCAGGTAACCGCCCCCTTGGTTCCACAAACTCATGCCCACTGCCCCCTACCCTACCCTATAAAAATCATTATTCAGAATAGCTGTTTTCAACGACCCACTAAGGAAGATAATAACAATAAAATTCAAAACAGTAACAATTAATTGAATATTTATTCAAAATCCGAAGCACCCGCCGCAGGCTTGCCGAGGGAGGGAGGGAAAAGAGAGCGAATGCCTCTGTTTTGTAGCCAGCGTGGTGGGGCACACCAAGCAGGGTTTGTCTCTTCATTAGCGTTTTGGTTCTTTTGAAACATTTCAATTCACCGTTAAACGGACTCTTCTTAAACGGTATTAATACATATGTGGATTCTTCCCCTATATGGCTTGGGACCAAACGACCTTCTCCCTTAAAAATGTCCCTGGGTTTTAAAACCTTCTGGAGAGGCACTTCTCGGAAAATACCACCTCGAGTGCCCCCCTGCTGTCCCCTTGCCTCTTAACGCCCCCTATGCAATCCCACCGCCCCCAAGGGGGCAGTACCGCCCACTTTGGGAACCACTGAGTTAGAACCACTCAGACCTCTAAAGGAGCTATCCAAGGTGCTGAACCTAGTTTGTGGATAGGGTTCAGCTACTTGGATAGCTCTTTCAGACTGGTTCTGACTGAAACCCAGAGTGTATACGCATCCCCACTGACAGAGGAGCCATCAGCCTTCACTGCTGATGGGTGGGAAAGAAGAGGGAGAGAAAGGGAAAAGGGGGTGACAGAAAGAGAAAAAGAAAAGAGGCAACACACCCACGTTTTCCTCTTGCCCTGCCTGCTCCTGGCTTTGGCTACAGCTCACATGTGCCCCCCGACAGATTACCTATGCAGAAATGCTATCCTTGAAAGAAAAAGAATGTTGCCCTCTGCCACGTGCAGCCCTTACCTTAGAGTGGACCCCTGAACTTTCTCCATAGACGTGAATAGATGGAATAATGACCAGCATTTGCTAGGCAGCCTCCCCCAACCTGGTGGCGTCCTCTGGATGTTTTGAACTTCATCAGCGCCAGCCAGCATGGCGAATGGCCAGGAATGTTGGGCATTATAGTCCCAAACATCTGGAGGTCACCAGGTTGAGGGAGGCTGTGCTGGGGGGATACTGGTGAGAAAGAGTTATGCTTTGTGAGCTCAATATTGCTGATTAGGCCTTCATTTCCCCAATGATGCAACGGATTTCAGCATAAGCTTCATGCAGGGAAATAAGGACACCATCCTGATTTGACAGCAAGCTATAAATTCCAAGATGCCTGAAAAAGACAGAGATCAGCTAGATCACTAGCTGGAAATCATTAGTGTCTATGCCATAGACTCTACTGTGTTGCAAGCCCCTTGTATGACCCCCCAAAATATTAAAAATTGCACCCTGTGTACTCAAACCTCTGCATCTAAAGCTATAATCATATGTATAATTACTTGACATGTACTTTTATGTTCTAGTGAGTGTTATAATTTTTAATATATTTGTAATAATGTACATTATTTTAAAATAATTTATCTTTGTTTTGTTTTAAGCCATTAAGGAAGGCCATATAGGCTAAAATGCAATTGACTTTGCTTAGAGATCATTGTGCCAAAAATTCTTTCCTCTCTTATTTCCATGTGCATCCAGCAAAGAGTAATTTGAACCACTATTCCATCATTTTCATCTTATGGACTAGATATTGACTTTTTTCATTCCTACATAGCCAGTGCTGGGCTATGAGAATTTGGCATACATTATTTTGCACTGAACACAATTGTCCTTTTAAAAAAAATTATTATCATTCTTATCTTTTAAATATTTGGGGATCACACGCCCAATTTAAATAAAATTTGTGCCCTGCATTTATTAGTGTTTTTAAAATGGTATTACCGTATTTCTTCGATTGTAAGATGCCATCGATTGTAAGACACACACTAATTTCAGTACCACCAACAGAAAAAAAGCTTTGGTTTTAAGAAAAATAATCACACCCGCAATTCTAAGAAGCACCCCGTTTTTAGAGATGTTTATATGGGAAAAAAGTGTGTCTTAGAATCGAAGAAATATGGTAATATTGTTATACCTGTGACTTTTTCTGTTGCTGACTATTTGACATGCCAGCCTAGAAGCTTCCCTAGGTATTGGCTGAATAGGATGTTAAACAAGGAGCTAGGACCCACCAGCTGAAGTCCCACCTTAGCCTGAACTCACTGGCTTTGCCATTGAGGATCCACCAGGCTGTGGTTTTGAAGATCAAGAACAATCCTTTCCTTCTATTTCCTATGTATCACTAACCATGGTTTGCTGTGGTTCTGCTTAATGAAACGGGAGTCAGTAACCACAGCACGAAGTGTGCTAAGCATAGTTTAGCAATCTGGGCGACAGCCAGTGGAGGCTGGTGGCTCCAATTTCAGTGGAGCTGCGAATCCTTTCTGGGATTTAGTCATAAGCAGCCAGAACTCTAAAGGAGCTATCTAAAGTGCTGATCCTGACCCCCACCACCATCTATGGTTAGTGCTAAGCAGGAAATGGGAGAGGGAATCAACATACAAGGGAGAAGGAGGTAGTGTGGAAGTCTACAACTTTTTTCTGATCATCTGAATTGAGCCACTGGGCCAGCTAAACAATTTGCTTTCTTTATCAGACTCAGTGAGCCATCTATAAAATGGGATTTTAAAGCATCTCCTGGCTGAGGAGGGTCGTGAGGATGTATGCAATAAAGACTGTATGGCATTATGTATTGGAAGAAGGTGGTGGTTAGAAGGTAGATGAGGATCTATTGGAAGTCACTGAATGGTTTGTAGCAGAGCAGTAAGGCTTTCAGCTCCCAATAGTTTAATGTTGCAACAGCATTGTTAACTGCAAAAAGGCTCCACCCCTCTTAATTAGGTTTCTAGAACCCTTGATCTGTAGTAACTGAGCTAGACTTCCACTTGCATGGCCATCCCAGAGTGCCCGACTCATGTGGTAATTGGCTCCTCCCACCTGAACCACAATTTTTAGGGTGACCATATGGAAAAGAGGACAGGGCTCCTGTATCTTTGGCAGTTGTATAGAAAAGGGAATTTCAGCAGGTGTCATTTGTATGCATGCAGCACCTGGTGAAATTCCCTCTTCATCACAACAGTTAAAGCTACAGGAGCCCTGCCCTCTTTTATAGCTGGTCACTCTAGTATAGCTCCTGCAGCTTTAACTGTTGTGATGAAGAGAGAATTTCACCAGGTGCTGCATGCATATAAATGACATCTGCTGAAATTCCCTTTTCTACACAACTGTTAAAGATACAGGAGACCTGTCTTCCTTTTCATAGGGTCACCCTAGTCAGTAGCCCATGCCAATATGGAACTTGAGTCAAACATGTGCCTTCTTAGGATTGCCGCCTGGCCAGAAACAAAACTGCATGGCCTGCTCCTGTGCCTTTATTGGCAGTGTGGTGTGCAGGAATCAGCAAGTTGAGAGCTTTTTTTATGGCATGGAACGAAACAGTATTGCCTGCTCTCTCATTAACATTTATATACCTCCTTATCTGCCAAAGAGCATTCTAATTGCTACATACCAAATGACTATTAAAGGTTCTGCTCCAGGAACTAGTCCAACCCTATGTGATCTCTTAGAGATCAAATTTGACAGAGGCTGGAAACTGGGTTAGCAAGTAGGGGTTCCCCAAACCATCCCTGGAAGTCCACTTTAAGAAGAACGTAGGACTAGGTGGATTGATACCATTCTCAACCCACATTCCCTAAAGTTGCCTGTGAGTGAGAGCTGTTGCTACAGATTACCCTTCTGCCACACCTCTTTTGCTTCCAGGATGGCAATCAAGGGGAGAAAGGGGACAGCTGGGCATACCTCATGGGGCTGGATTTACCTGAGGGGGGGGGCATACACTGCTGATCCCTAGTGTGTGTGTGTGTGTGTGTGTGCGTGCACACCGGGAGAGTTGGGATAGCAAGTTGTCAACTGGAAACAGAGGGGAAAGATCTGGAGAGGCATTGCCTACCTGTGTGTTGGCTGCTGTATTTTTGCTTAATGCCCCTGCTGTCTTTGTAAATAGCTTGTAGCAGAGTGTAAAATCTCTTCCAGTCCAGTTTGGAGAGACTTTGGGGGGCTGCATTTCAGCAATGCATGAGGCTGATGGCTAAGAACACCAGCACATCTCAGCTTAAAGCTCTTACTGCTAATAAGTCAATCTTAGGAAGGGCATTTCAATATTTTAGAATGAGGGGAAAAAACCTGCCAAAAAAAAAGAAAAGAAAAAAAGCTGGGAATCTACCAAATGATCAGTGATTGGGGTGGGGGTGGGGAAGTGAGCATGGGCGTTCGAGGAGCCCCAGAGCACCAGATTTGACCACCGGGCCTGAAATTTTGCATCCCTGTGCGAAAGGATCCTTCCAGCTGGAGATGCCAGTGATTGAAGCTGGTGGGACCATCCACATGCATGCGCTCTACCACTATGGGGAGGAACAGGGAAGAGGAGGCACATGAGCTGGGAAATCACCAAATGATTGGTGGTTGGAGGAAAGGGGGTGAGGCCATCTGGAGGGCTGGATTGGGATCCCAGACAGGCCAAACTTTGTCCCTGTGCCTAAGGTTTTGCACGCCTGGCTTATATACCCCAGAAGTCCTCTCTCTAATACACATACACTCTCTCTGTCTCTTCCTCCCTCCCTCCCTCTCTCACACATCAATCTGACCTTGTAAAGGCCACCTTGAATAGGGATGTATGACAAGCACAATCATACCCACATTCTATGCTGAACTCTGGTCTCTAAGCTTCAAAATACTCAGCTGCTTCTCTGAATGCTGAGGTGGAGCTGTGGTTGCCAAGATGGTTGCCAAGGCCATCTTGGTCCTGGTGAAGGCAGTGCACGATCATATCCTCACAGTGCCCACTTGTAATCACACTTCCAATGCCAATCCAGACACTCCACACCCTGCTGCCTCCTACTTCCATCTTGTCACAAGTTCTGTAGAGATGGGGACGGGGGAGGAACAACTTTAGGGTGGCCATATGGAAAGGAGGACAGGGCTCCTGTATCTTTTAACAGTTGTAGAGAAAAGGGAATTTCAGCAGCTGTGATTGGTATGCATGCAGCACCTGGTGACATTGCCTCTTCATCACAACAGTTCAAGCTGCAGGAGCCCTGCCCTCTTTTGTATCTGGTCAAGAGGGTGGGACTCCTGCAGCTTTAGTTGTTGTGATGAAGAGGGAATTTCACCAAGTTCTCCATATATACAAATGACACCTGCTGGAATTCCCTTTTCTATGCAACGGTTAATAATACAGGAGCCCTGTCCTCCTTTTCATATGGTCACCCTAAACAACCTACCATTCTCCCCGCCTAACTCCTTGGCAAATGTTGAGAAGGGGAAAGTCTCTTGCAGCAGGGTCAGGGCACCTGTGGTCCTCCAGACATTGTTGGCTTACACTTCCCATCATCCCTGACCATTCATCATGCTAGCTGAGGATGATGGAGATTGATTCCAATGACATCTGGAGGGCTGCAAATTCACACACACCCAATCTAGCATCTGGCTGGGATCCTGCAGGATGTCACAGTCCCCCCCCTCCATCCCAAAATCTCTTGCCTCCCCTTCTTGCCAGGCATCCAACTCATCAAAAACCTTTCAGTGGAACAATTTCTTCCATTCCACCCCCCACCCTGCCTCCCCCGCAGAAAGAATTTCTTGCTTGAAAGCTTTAGAAGCTGCTCTGAATGGGATGAATTTCATTTTCCTACACAAGGCTCTTCGCATCAGCTTCAGATTTCTGGTCTTAAAGTTCTGCCTGTGTCTTCCTGGCAGCTCCATCTTCTTCTGTGTCCTGACTTGCTCTCCTGGTTCATCACACTCTCCTTATCTCCTTCTCCCAGGCCTGTCTCCATGGGCAAACTACATATGGCATTAAAATGCATGGTCTGTGCTTGGATTTATTTTTAAATGGGAGCCACGAGATGTTGCTGAGGGGCTGGGGGGTGAGTTCTGGATCGGGACCACAGTATGTGTATATGTGGTCCTGATGGGATTCACCATGCAAAGCTGCTAATTGCCCCAGAAGAAAAGCTGATATTGATGCCAAGAGCAACCACCCACCAGGGGCAAATACCTGCTTTGGAGTGGGGGAGTTGATTTTTCAACAGGATCGTGGCTTTAGGGTTAAAGTCCTCTGGCCCTGCTGTGGCCCTCCTCAGGGTGGCCAGGTGAAAAGGAAGGAAAGAAAGAACAGGGCTATTGCACCTAGTTATGTAGAAGAGCAGATTTCAGGAAGTGTGACTTGCGCGGCAAGCTACGCCTGCCGAAATTCTCTCTTCTACACAACTCTGAAAGGTGCTGGAGCCTGAGCCTCTTTCTTAATCTGGCAAACCAACACCTCCCCCACCCCAGCTCCTTTAAAAAGCAAAAAAGGGGCAACTGCAAAGCATGCATTTAATGTAATGTCTTGTTCGGCCCTGTGTCTTCAGCATCTTCCTATGCTTGGAGCAGTTACCTTCTGCACGTCCCTCTTCTAGAAAGGGTGGGGTTGAGGGAGGGCATTGGACTCACATTATTCCCGTGGTCCACCAGATGTTGTTGACTCCAACTCCCATGATCCTTGGACTGCTGATTGTTGGGAATTGGAGTCCAACAACATCTGGAGGCCCACAGGTTCCCCACCTTCCTCCTCATATACTATACACTCTTTCAGGAACAGCAACATTGGTTCAACGTTAGTGGTTATTGGTAGATGCCCATCAAAACTGCCCACATACTACGGGCTGGATCTAGGATCTGCCTTCTACAAGAAGAAGGGCTCTGCTTGAGGAAGGGCTCTACTCACGGAAGGTCACTCTAGCCAATTTTTTTGTGGATCCCCTCTCCCTCCACACCACATTTCACCCCATTCATCAGGATCTCCTGCTTCTCTGTGCAGCAATTTCAGGGGGCTGGACTAGGTGCCATGGGAAGGAGGAGACAGAGAAGTCACATCTGGCATCAAAAGTTGGGATGGTCGGGCAGCTGCCGTGGGTCCATGCTACGCCAGGGCTTACTGACCACAGCTTCTGGACTTGCTCCTGCTCTTCAGCACTACAATCTTCCTGTTCTCCCGCCTCTCGCTCTGGCCCAAATAAAAGTGATGATGAGAAGGAGCAGCAGTAAATGCCACTGCCCACTTGCTCACTGGTGCTAGATTGACACTACTGCTTTATAGTGGCATCGGAGTGTACTACAATTCCTGTGATGCCACACCATTGGCTATGCAGGCAAAGGATGATGGGAATTGAAGGCCAAAACTTCTGTAGGTTGCAAGTTGCCCACCACCTGCTCTGGATAATCTCAGCTAGTGTCTGCCTATTGGGAATTAGGTGCACCTTCCTTGTCCAAAAACATGGCTTCCTGTCAATCCTAAATCTTGGCTTTGCCGATTGACCACTGCAGAGATTATGATGGAAATGCCTCAAAAGGGTCTGAGTCCTATCTTTGTTTATATCGATTCTAAGGGCCACATTAGAAGTGGCATTTGTCATGTGGTTTGGCCTGGCCTGGCTGATTTTTCTCCAATAAAGAGCTGATGTGTGCAGGGTGGGGGGTGTTAGAGGTGGAGAGAATCCCCTCCATTTATTTCATTTATTACATTTATTACAGTTGGTTGTTTTATGATGGTTTTAATTTTTGTGAACCGCCCAGAGAGCTTCGGCTATTGGGCGGTATAAAAATGTAATAAATAAATAAATAAATAAATAAATTTCTCTTCTGCCCAATAGCCAAAGTTCTCTGGGCAGTTTACAGAGATTTAAGCCCTTAAAAATACAACATTGTGCATAATATAAAAACTATTTACATACAAAGATAAACTATTACATACAAAGACAACACACACCCCGATTTATTTTTTTTAACAATAAGGAATTCCAAATTAAAAACCTTATCAGATGCAGCCAAATTCCTGAGAGTAGGGAAGGTCTTGCCCAAAAGATAAAAATGTTGGTGCCAGGCAGTCTTCACTGGGGAGATCGTTCCATAATCAGGGGGCCACCACAGAGAAGGCCCTCTCCATTGTTGCCACCCTCCAAGCCTCTCTCAGAGGAGGCACTTGGAGGAGTACCTTAGATAATGAGCATAGTACATGGTAGGTTCTTTCTGGGAGAGGCACTCCATCAGTTATTGGGGATGGCTGGTGTTTTACTGCTGTATTTACGGGCTATTCAGAAGCATCACTGCCTGACCACCATTGGAAACAGGATACTGGATAAGAGGGAGTTAGTTTCACTGCTGCAGAGTTTTCTTTATGTTTCTTTCACTTAGGGAAGTGTCAAAAACACACTATTTCCTTTCACCCAGTGAGGGCCTATAAAACAGTGAAAATTTTGTGCCTTGAACTTTGTTCTAAACTTCAAGAGCTTTCAACCTGTCGTGAAGAAAACTGTTTCCTGGCGACTTAAAAACCAAATTTATAGCTGCCTGGAGAAAGCCGGGGAAACAGTGGCTCCCATTCAGTTTATCTCATTTTCTTAATGCCTTTATAACTGCCTGTTTGGCTTTTTCAAGGTATTGATTTACAGAGGGAAAAGCCAGTTAATCTGCAAGGAGACTCAAAGGTCTACACAGATCTCTGCAAGGGGAATAAGCGAAGGCTAGTGGCAAGAAAAACAGGGAGCTCAACTATAGCTATTAAGCAATGGTTTGGGTTCGATAGCTTTGAGCCTGTTGGTGTGTTAACGGAGATCAGAATACAGCCTATGTTGAAGTGGGCATTGTGTGCAAGGGCAGAATTGCCAACTGATCAGAAAAAAGCAGTCTGCTCTGCTCTTGTGCTTTTCAGAGAAAAGATGCACAGAAATCATTCGCGAAGAAGCTTCTTCACACAGCAGGCAGAGAGGTGTTATCACTTGCTCTTTTCTGCAAAACCAGCTGCTTTTCAAGGCACAGCTACAGTGGCCAACTGAAAATTTGGCAATCCTAGGCTACATTCCAGAAAAAGGAGAGGGGATTTCCCCACACCCTACTGTCCTTCCCAAGGTTTGTTTCCCCCCCCCTTCACTCATAAAGGTGAAGGGAGGGGATATCCTGATGAGCTGGATATTTCTATAAGTACCGACTAGAAATGTCAGAGAAAGCTTTTCACGGTCTAGCTCCTTCCTATCTCTCCTCTCTCATCTCACACTATTGCCCCGCTCGTGCTCTTCGCTCCTCTGATGCCATGTTTCTCACCTGCCCAAGGGCCTCTACTTCCCTTGCTCGGCTCCGTCCATTTTCTTCTGCTGCCCCTTACGCCTGCAACGCTCTTCCAGAACATTTGAGAACTACAAGTTCAATCGCAGCTTTTAAAGCTCAACTAAAAACTTTTCTTTTTCCTAAAGCTTTTAAAACTTGATGTTGTGCAGACTTTATACTGTTAGTTTTACCCTACCCAGTGCCTGTTTACCCTACCCTGTGCCTGTTTGCATTCTCTTCCCCTCTTTATTGTTTTACTATGATTTTATTAGATTGTAAGCCTATGCGGCAGAGTCTTGCTATTTACTGTTTTACTCTGTACAGCACCATGTACATTGATGGTGCTAAATAAATAAATAAATAAATAAATAATAATAATAATAATAATAATAATAATAATAAATCTGCAATGGATTCAAATGAGTTCAGATTTCTATGAATCCAACCTGCGGCTTCTGCAATGATCTGGCTTTTTCTGAGTTGCAAGGACTTGGAGAATTTTTTTTTAACACTTTGGGGGAATTTAGTGCGAATAAGTACTTGCACAAGGGGAATGAAACTTTCATACATCCTTAAGAAACATCGTCTTGTGTTAATGAGCGGATGACAGAGCGAAAGACCCCAAATAATCCATGAAACACAGACAGAATGGATTTAACAAAACCTGCATGTCCCTAGTAGTGACGGGGGGGAGGGGAGTTTGGCGCTGCATCCCTTGAAAACCCCATGCTTTACCTAACCCAGGGTGGCATCTGGTAATCCTGACGCCGAGGAGGGAGTGCGAGTGTCGGGTTTTGGGGGGCCATTTGGGGACTGGAGCCACCTCTGCCATCTTCCAGGTGGAAGGTGACCAATTTCAGGTTGCCTTCCACCAGGCACCACCCAGCCATGCCTCCGCTGCGGCTCTGGAGTGAGGCTTTGGGACTGTCTTGTGAATCCTTGCCTTGCTCCGGAGAAAAAAGCCATGGTAAATCCTTAACTTTTTTCCTCTGCAGCTTCAACGGAAAGCCATGGACGGGTGCGCGATTGCAGCATCGTCATATAATCGATGCCATGCCGCTGTATACCCACCCGGGGGCTTTCCAAGGATTTCGGCAGCCCCTGGGTCAGGGCAATCTTAGAGGGCAGCTACTCCCATGGAACAGTGCTCACAAGGGCAGTTGCACAATTGCCACCTCTGTGCTGGGCCTGCTTTTGTGCCCGCCAGCAGCCTGCCTGACACACAAGGGTGGTGCTTCCCCATTCCATGCTAGGAAACGCTGCACCTGGGCAAGCCGAGCGTTGTGTCTCTCCTTATGACCGACGGAAGGGCATGCTTCTGTGTCTAGCTTTTGATAAACCAGAAAGCAAAAGACAACCTTGGATTGGTTTGAACTTTGGCCACTCTAGAGCAGCTTTCCCAGGCCTCTGGATGCTTTGGACTACAAGCCTCATCAGTCCAAGCCAGGATGTCCAATGGTCAAGGATGATGGGAGTTGTGGTCCAAAACATCCGGAGGGCACCAGGTTGGGGAAAGCTGCCCTAGAATGAAAAGCTTCACAGACTTTAGGGAGGGGCCTGGCTCAGTGGCAGGGCCCCTGCTTTGCATGAAGAAGGGCCCAGGTTTTAGCACTGGCATCTCCAGGTAGGGCTAGGAAAGAATCCTGCCTGAAACCCTACAGAGCTGCTGCCGGTCTATGGGCCTGTTCAGACAACACGCAAAGCCATGGTTAGGCCGCTAACCCTTTTGCAACAAATGGTTCGTGAGCGTGTTTAAACCGTGGTTATGCTTAGGAATGGTTCACACGACACACTAAGTCATGGTTCACATGACATGCTAAGCCATAATGTTTAGCTCAAAATGCTTAACCACCGTAGCTTAGCATGACATGCCTGAACAGGTTCAGTGCAGCCAATACTGGCCTAGATGGACCAAAGGTCTGACTTAGAATAAGGACTTTCCTATGTTCCTACAAACTTGCTATCATGTTCTGCAGGGATATATGTCATCTCCCATGCAGTTTAACATGAAACCTGAGCAAAGTCAGCTAGGGATTTGGAGGTATGTATCGCCAGGGTGCTGACACACCTGGCTCTCTTTCTCTTTTTCATATTCTCTCTTTGGCCACAGCTAGACCTAAGGTTTATCCTGGGATCATTCAGGGTTTGCCCCTGCCTGAGCACTGGATCCCCTGTGTGTCACCTAGATGAACAGGTTTGACCCCTGGATGATCCAGGGATAAACCTTAGGTCTAGCTATGGCCTTTGTCTCAATCTCTGTGTCACACACTGGATGGGCTGTAGAGTGGAGAGGGGATGTAGCTCAGTAGTAGAGCCCTTGCTTTACATGCAGAAGGTCCCAGGTTCGATCCCTGGCATCTACAGGTAGGGCTGGGAATGAATCCTGCCTGAAACCCTGGAGACCCATTGCTGCCAGTCAGTGCTGCCAATACTGGGCTAAATGAATGGATGGTCTGACTCAGTATAAGGCAGCTTCCTATGTTCCATCCTGGGGTGGGGTGGGGCATTAGAGGTGATTACAAGGTAATGTCAAATATTCACATTAAAAATAACAATTTGACCCCCTCCCTCTGAGTTAAAAGCTTAACCTTGAATGCTCTCCCTGCTGATATTTGACACCCACTGGTGAGACGCTCCCTGCTTGTTGCTCTCTGCAAAATACAGCTAGCATTTAGTTATCCCTGGGATGGCTCTGGCACTGTCCCAGGCCACAGTGGTATCCTTTCCATAGCTGGTGTCAATAAACATGCGGAGAGCTGAGCACCAAACAGCATGCACCAAGCAGTCAACAATCAATCAGCAGGGAGCTGGCAAGCGCCTTCCTACAGCTGTGCATGGGAGCTCCCCCCATCCTTTCAGGGCGTGAATGTCAGCCATGTGACTCTGCAGGCCTCCGTGAGGCTCCCGTTGCTGCTGCAGCAGCAGTAAAGGTGTGCTGGCCTTGGGCATGGCTGGGTTCATGCGTAGAGGGATGGGGCACCCCGTCAGAGCCAATGTTTGCAGAGAGAGCTGGGTGGAGAAGGTGGCCAGTGCATTTGCAAACAGGAGCCCTGACGTCTGCAGTTGCCAGTACAAAGGGCAGGGATAGGAGCATCCTCTCTGCACGGCTGGCCCCCCTGACCTTGCCTGCCTCTGTTCTAGCAAGCAACGGGGTCATTATCCCCCCTGCTCTGCCTCACGCGGCAGAAAATATGCCGCTGGCATGTGTCTTCTGATATGAGCGGGCGCAGGAGGAGGAGAGGTGCAGGGAGAAGGCACATGCTACTGAGAATCTTAAAATGAGATCTGAAGGCACCACGGGAAACATTACCTGAGGACAGCCAGGACAGCCAAGCCCAAGCCAGCCAGGATCTCTTCTCAATCCTCCCAGAGTGCAGGACACGGAATAACGGGCTCAAGTTAGCCAGATTCCAGCTGGACATCAGGAAAAACTTCCTAACTGTTAGAGCAGTATGACAATGGAACCAGTTACCTAGGAAGATTGTGGGCTCTCCCACACTAGAGGCATTCAAGAGGCAGCTGGACAACCATCTGTCAGGGATGCTTTAGGGTGGATTCCTGCATTGAGCAGGGGGTTGGACTCGATGGCCTTGTAGGCCCCTTCCAACTCTGCTCTTCTATGATTCTATGATTCTAAGGCTTCCACAGAGCCAGCCCAACACACCATAGATGCATGGGTTGGGTCGATTCTAAGGATTGGCAAGTGGAAGTCCAGGGCCAAATCTGCCCTCTGCTACATTCCAAATTGCCAGCCTACTGGCAATGTGGTGACAGGAATTGCTGGCAGTCCAGGGTTTAAGGACGAGAGCCCTGGCACAGCCCTCTCCACCCTCTTCCCCAAAGTGGACCTCCTGTAGAAATTGTTGCTGATCAAGGTTCTGTTCTGACTGGCAGCTGCTCTCCAGAGGATCATCAGGCAGAGGAGTTTCTCCCCCCAAGGAAAGGCCTGTAGCTCAGTGGTAGAAACTCTGCTTTGCTTGCAGGAAGTCCCAGGTTCAGTTCCTGGCATCTCCAGACAGGGTAGGAAAAAATCCTGCCTGAGACCCTGGAGAGCTGCTGCCAGTCAGTGTAGGCAATACTGGGTTAGATATGGACCAATGGTATAAGGCAGCTACCTATGTTTCAGCCAAGGTTGTAGAGGAATGTTTTGGGAAGTACAACTCAAACTGTCTAAGTCTTTATATACACTGCTGTGTGTATTCCATACAATTAATGAATATTGAAATTCTGCACTAAAGCAATTTTGAGCTTGAAAGTATACATTATGCAAGTTTATTAAAACATTTGCCTTCTTCCCCCCCCCTTTTCTTACTGTGTACAATGTGTACAATTTATTCTGGCTATTCAGCATATTTAATGTTGTTTTTATTAACCACAGGGGTGGTGGTGGGGAGAACTACACTGGGCACTGAAATTTCATCTTCAGCCAATGGAAATCTTACCTAGTTAACGCTCTGAGATTCACAACCATAAGGGCTAGAAATATACTTCTTGAAAAGAAAAGAGCAGAGAGTCACAGGAAGCTGAATTTTACATTCAGTACTGCATTCTGTGGGTTAACTTCATGCCTGTAGAGTGCTTGCAGGCATATGCCCCTAAAGCCACAATCAGAATTGTGACTGGAAGACAGTTGAGAGCAATGGTACAAGCTGGAGCAATATCTCCCAAATTCTGGTACAGGTCACACAGTCAACACAAGAAATCACATCAGGACCTTGGATAGCACGTGGCAGGAGGTGCTGGCTGGGGTATTCCCCCATAAAGAGCTGTTGTCTCAGCAGAGAACTGCAGTCAATTGAGGCCTTAAGAAGGTTGGCAGAGACTTTCAGTAGCTCCACCCCTGCTGGATGCTGACTACAGTTCTTAAATGACCAATGTCTGTTTCTGCAGTCCCATGTTCCTGCGTGGCTGAGGGAGAGGAAAAGTTTCGGGGGAGTTATTCTCAGAGTTGAGTCCTCAACCTGGAAAACCACAGGAGGGGGCAGCAAGGGGTGGGGTGACACATAACCTGTCTGAATCTGAGTCCTTGGGGGGTAATGCAGAGCCCCTGAACCAGGAGACATGACAGGAACAATCCAAAAGGAAGTCCAGAGACCAGAAGCGAAGGAGGACAGGGCAGCTTTACACTGAATATTTCTGTAGAAAGAGGGAGCATTTTTGTAGGTGCAGCTTGTCCAGCCAGGGTGACAAAAGCTGAACCTGCTAATATTCCCTTTTCTGCGCATACAACTAAAAGTGCAGCAGCCCTGGTGGCCTTTGCATCTGACGTGAACATAGTGGTACTATTGGTCTGGAAAAATGCTGTTAGGGCTAGGTGCCTCTTTTTATAAAGCAGGGGTGGGGAGCTTATGCCCCTTTAGCTGTTGTTGGACTCCAACCAATGGTGAGGGATGATGGGATTGTAGTCCAGCAACATTTATTTATTTATTTATTTATTTATTTATTTATTTATTTATTTAAAACATTTGTATCTCACCCTATATCATTAGGATCTCAGGGTGGCATACAGATAAAAGCATACAGTATAAAACAATAAACATACACAGCTAAAAACAAATTAAACCATAAACCAAGTTAAAACAATATATAATTTGAAGGGCCAAAGTGTCCCCACCTGCTTTCACACTCAAAGGGCCCAATGCATGGGAAACCTCAGTGCCAACGACCTCTACAATGCAGTCAGATTGCCTGCTGTGGTTAGGTGCAACGGGGTGTCGGCTGACTTAGGTTTAATTCAGAGCCATGTAACTTGTGACCTACTAAGACAAACGGGACACCCGCCATATATGGCAACTCCCAAGGGCTCAATAACCTCCCTGGTTTTGTAGCTTGCCAAGGACTGCAAAAACAAGGGTGGGTGTGTTTGCGTTAAGAACCTGGATAAGCACAGAATATGGCTGGTGGGCAGCATTCAGTTTGATTGGGTCATACGTTGGGTAGATGTGGCTTAATTAATATTGGGGTGTTGTTGTTTTTCCAGTTCTGAGGATGACATCCTTGTGGGAAGTTAGGACTGAAAATTTATGTATGTATTTATTTCTTACATTTATATACCACCCCATAGCCTCTGGACTGATCCTGCAGGGCTTTTCTTATGTTCGCATGTAAAAGACAAATAATAAGTGTTCCCTTCATGCCCTGTAAGTAGACTAGAGGAACTAGTTGTATTTGCCATGCTTGTGACCTTCCAGAAGCATTTGACTAGCTGTTTTTGGAAACAGACCATCAGAGCAGATGGGCCCTTAATCTGATCCATAAAGGTGGTGCTTATGCTCTCTTACTAATGTGCATAGGCGTGCACAAGGGGTGTGCCAGGTGTGCCCAGGCACACCCTAATGTCTCAAGCAAAAAGTGCCGAATGGAGGGGGGCATTGAGTAGGGATCCAGGTGCACTGGGAACTGTACTCTGGCTGCTCTGCTGCTGCTGCTGCTGCCTCCCCTGGCAGCACGCCGTTGCTCCAGGCAGAAGGAGCGAAAAGGAATCACTCTTCTGGGAGCCTCTGTGTGCCTGAGCCACACTTCAAAGAAGCCAGGAGGTGGTGCCCCAAAGGCTAATATCACTTCATAAGCCCCTTCTCTGGCCAGTATCACTATAAAGCCCCACCAATGCTGAGGCTTGAGGAACATCTCTTCATTCCCCACACATGTAATGTCCCTCCCATGGTCAGGCAAGCTGAACGCGGAGTAGGACATCAGTGTTCACAGTGTTTTATAAATAGATGAATAAAAATAATAGCCTTTACGAATGAATATTCAATGAATGTTGGCCTTTAAAAAAATTACCTGGATGCACACCCGAATGAAATGTGCTGTGCACACCTATGCTAATGTGCCTGTATTAGTGATGGTGTGTGCATTTGTGTGTATGGGGGGAGGGAGAAAGGGGGCTCTGATGAAACCCCAGAGCTCCACACTTTGATTCCTCCAATTTTATCCAAAGCATGCCCTGTGTGTACCCGTCCAAAATCAGTAGCAAAGGGGAGCATCACAGAAGGTCTGGGAAGCAGCCTCTTCTGCCCACCCCACCCCTCATAATTTGAGCACTGCAATATGCTGGACCTCTATGGGATATTTCACTTCCGTACCCCCCGCTCCAAACAAAACAAAACAAAAAGTCAGGGAAAAGGGAGCAATTCTGTTTTTCCCTTTGGTTGTGAAATAAAAAAAGGAAAAGAAAGTTCAGAAAACAAACTAAATCATGTGGAAGGCTGTCAAAGTATGAAATGGAAAATAACTATTTGAACCACTCTTTTCTCTAGTCTGGGTTTTTGTTTTCCAAAGCACAGCAAGAGACCAGCACCAGAATAAGGGGATCTTTTCCAAATATATATCCCACCCCCACCCCCGCCGCCTTCTCCCTCTCTCACACACAAATATCTTTATCAGCCAGTTCTGCATTGCTCCTAGAAAAGTTTAAGAACCAGGATGCAAAGACACAAACTCCTCTAACTCCACAGACCTGATTGGGGGTGGAAACTTTCTGGGAAACCTCCTTTTGCAGAGTCTGTAACGTTTGAGCCACCTGTCAGCTTAAATAAAGCCCTGACTTCTGAGTCATGGCCCATCCTTTCCAAGAAGCTTTATTCTTTGCCTGGCCTCCCCGAGTTACTTTGGATGGGGGAAGATCTCATCATCACAGGCAATGGATGGTTGCCCCACCGTAAGAAATAAAAATAAATGTTGCAGTTATCTTTCCCCTTTGGCTCTTTTGCAGACCATAGTAGGCATGGTCCCTTTTTCTGGCAACATAGTAAGCTTACAATTTGATGTCTAGAACGTTATTGACAAAATAGAAAGTAAGCTGCAACCAGCACCTAACGCTCCACTCCATCAAACACGTGCAGCCTGCTCCTAACCATATTTACTTGGACTAATTCCCAGTCTGGCATTCGTAGGTTTGAATGTTCTGTTCTCACCCAAGCCCATTTTCAGAACCAAAGTTCAGCCATGGAAGAAATAAAGAGATGCTATAGAAGAGACTTCCCTAAGCATGTGCTAAGTGCCTTTCCAGAATCATGGAGTGGCCACAAACAGCTCCTACAGTGCACTATAAACATCGAACCTTAATACAATTTCACATTTTAAATTAATGGGAATAGTTGTCAAATGCTTCTCTTTTGTATACAGCAGCGTTTCCAGTGTGGGCAAACCGTTGGGGTCCATAGGTTGGACATGGATTGGGCTAAAGCCCGGAGTGAGTAGGGCCAGAGTCAAAAGAGGTCAATGGAGGCTGGTGGCTCTGATTTCAGTGGGGCTGGCAATCCATTCTGGGGTTGAGTCAGAACCAACCAGAATTGTAAAGGAGCTATCCAAGGTGCTGAACCTATTTTTGGGGATCTACAGCCCTACCGAAACCAAAGCCACCAGCCTCCTTTGCAGTGGGTCACTCCTTTTCTCTTTCTGCCAGAGATCTGAACCAAATACATGTAGAAGACCACATGAAATTAGACCTAGGGCTCCAGGTTGTGTATCCCCGGTTTATATAACGATTAAACTAGGATCTATGCTTTTGTGCCCATGTCTTATTTACTAAAAGCACTTTTTCCAAGTGTTGACATATTAAAAATGGTTTATGGCTCTTGGACCTTCTGCTAAAATCTGATTTCATTTCCCAATCTTTGTGGCTAAACACAACAGATCCTTCTCCCTCCTACCTTCTCTCTGCACTGATTTGTGCTGTTTTCCTTCCAGACCATTAGTTATTTTCCAAGTGTTTCATCCAGTTCAATTCAGATTTATTCCTTCAGCTGTAAGGCAGCTGACCATGGGCACAGTGGGCAATGCTAACAGCATCTCAGCAGGGATGCTCAGATATGCAGTCCGACTTATGATTTCCAACTGTTTCCAGCACTGGCTGTTATCTGCCCATGTTGGGCTCCTTTCATCCCAGCGTCTTGTTTGGCTACATGGAGAGTATGTCGGCACTCCTGGACTCAAGCATGTAGCCTTCAACATAAGAGCACAGCAGACTGAATAAAGACCCTCTTTGTTGTTTGTTTCCCAGATCCAAGGTCAGTTGTATTTCCTAGTCTTGGATCCTTGCAGGAGCCTAAAAGGCCTTTGCTTCTTTCTGGTTCAGGTGCCAAATAGAGAACTGCTTCCATTAAGCACTGGATGAATGTTAAAACCCTACTCTGAACATGCAGGAAATGTCTGTGCCAAGATTTTCACAGGGTGCAATAGGCACCCAGTGCCCACCATTTACTGCTCAGGCCTTCCATTTTCACTTGTCTACCATTTGTCCCAACTTGGAAGACAGGAATCAAGCCATTACTAGAGCAGCTGGCAGAGTCTACACAGTATGAGCATATGAAGTTGTGTTGTACGAGACAAGCTATGGATGCATATGGCCTTATATTGTCTACTTCAACTGGCAGTCTGCTTCAGCTCTCAGGCAGAGATCCTTCCCAGTGCTGGTGCCTGAGATCTTTATAACTGGAAATGGTAGGGATTAAATTTGGGACCTTTTGTATGCAAAACAAGGGCTTTAGCCATGCCTCCTTTTCCCTAAAGGTGTGGCTTCCTGTCTTCCAGAGATTGACCAGAAGCTGATCAAGAACCTCATACACACACAGCAAAAATTCTGCCTGGCCTATGAGGAAAGTGATTTTTTTTTTTAAAAAAAATTGTACTGGTTTTCCTTTCAGGACCAAAGACAGCTCCATGACAGGAGCCAAGTTGCTCCATCAAGACCAAGAGCTACACTGAGCTTTTACACCAGCCTTTCCCAAACTGTGTCCCACCAGATTGGGTGGCCTACAACTTTCATCATCCCTAACCATTAGTCATGCTGGTTGGGGATGATGGAAGCTCTAGGCGGCAACACTTGGAGGGTCCTAATTTGGGGAAGGCTGCCAAATATTCTTGATCTCTGAATGTGCCCTGAAACCTCAATGGGGAGTTGACAAGCACCTAAAGGTGATGTGATTTGGCTTGGACCCTTGCACTTCTATCCTGCTCATTAACAGACATTAATGTTTAGTGATACTTTACTAATACACTGAGCAAGGGGCCTTGGGCAGCAAGTGCTCTGGCTTACCAGATTCCACTAGAAGTTGTCTACAACTCTCATCATCCCTAACCATTAGACATGCTGGCTGGGGATGACAGAAGCTCTAGGCAACAACAGCTGGAGGGACCCAGCTTAGGGAAGGCTGCTTCTTTACCAGGTGTTCTTAGTTGTTGGCTTCAAGGTCCAAGAGCAACGTCAAGTTCTCCAGCTCTTGGGCCATTCCCGTTTCCAGGTCAAGCTTCAGCCAACTGTGGGTGCATGGAGGCCCTAAGATGCTACACACTCTGCACCTGCAATGATGCAGGGTATCATAGCCACTGAAAGGCCACCTTCTCCCATATGAGCCCACCCAGGTTTTATTATCTTTGGGAGAGGGCCTTCTCTTGGCTTCACTGCAAACAGAGGCCTGCTTGGTGGGGACGTGACAGAGGGGCTACCTGGCGGCCAGTGCCAGGCTCCAGAACTTCCTGTTGAGGGAAGCTATGCCGGCCCCTTGTCTGTTGCCCTTCTGCTGATAGGCAAAGAAATATTTATCCAGGCATCCTTTGGCATATAAACTGACTTGTTGCTGTCTGAAGGGGATTTGAACAGGTTGGGCACTGCCAATTTCTTTCGATAGCTGGTTTTTAATTGTGCTTTTAGTTGATCACTTTTAATGTTATGTTTTCATTTTGTTTTTAATCCGTACTTTATTGTGAGTCACCTTCAGTGCCATTTTTGGTTAGAAAGCCAGGATAGGAATGAAAGAAAATAGAGAATATTCTTCAAATAGAATATCTTTATTACAATCAGGATTGTGCTCGTGCAGTTGTCACCTTTGCGAACAAATATACCACCAGCAGAATCTATGGAGAAAAACAAAAAATTGCGGAATTTAATATCTTTGTCAGCAGATATTTTAATAACAGGACTATCGTGCCTCTACTTTATAAGGATCCACAAAATACCTTGCACTGTAAAACTGATACTTTAATAATTTTAGAGACTTCACCAACAAAGGACTCTTGGAAAAGAGACCAACAGACTACATGTACCATTGAAAAAGACTGTGATGAATTTCCCACTATAGAAGAAAAAAGCTTGGAAGCTCGTAGCCTTGGCTTTATATTTGACTCCTCGCTCTCCTTTCTTCCTCATATTGAGGCAGTAGCTACATCTTGTCATTTTTTCCTGTATAATATTGCCAGGATTCGATCATTTTTGTCTGTCCCTTCTGCCAAGACGCTTGTTCATGCGCTGGTTATTTCACGGTTGGACTACTGCAACCTTCTTCTCTCTGGCCTTCCGTCTTCTCACATCAGTCCGTTGGTTTCTGTTCACCACTCTGCCACAAAGATCATCTTCTTGGCTCGCCGCTCTGACCATGTTACTCCGCTTCTGAAATCTCTTCATTGGCTTCCAATTCACTTCAGAATCCAATATAAACTTCTCCTGTTAACCTTCAAAGCTTTTCACGGTCTAGCTCCTTCCTATCTCTCCTCTCTCATCTCACACTATTGCCCCGCTCGTGCTCTTCGCTCCTCTGATGCCATGTTTCTCGCCTGCCCAAGGCCTCTACCTCCCTTGCTCGGCTTCGTCCATTTTCTTCTGCTGCCCCTTACGCCTGGAACGCTCTTCCAGAACATTTGAGAAGTACAAGTTCAATCGCAGCTTTTACAGCTCAACTAAAAACTTTTCTTTTTCCTAAAGCTTTTAAAACTTGATGTTGTGCGGACTTTATACTGTTAGTTTTACCCTACCCTGTGCCTGCTTACCCTACCCTGTGCCTGTTGGCATTCTATGTGGCAGGGCCTTGCTATTTACTGTTTTACTCTGTACAGCACCATGTACATTGATGGTGCTATATAAATAAATAATAATAATAATAATAATAATAATAATAATAATAATAATAATAATAATGAGCTCTTTTGCGGCACTCCCATGCCACTCCCAGGATGATATTATAAAAAATTTAACCCAGCTACGAAACACACTCATCAATATACAGCATCCCAAGAAACATGGTTTCGTTCTCACCAGGCAGAGGCATGCGGGAAATGAGATACAAGAGATTGAAAATAACCTCTCAAATACAACAGACCAAAAAAAGGAGGAACAAACTCCACCTAAAAAATACAATTTCGCTGGTTCAACAGCGCCTGCTATAACCGTTGATGAATGGTTACAAAGAAGAACCCTCACTCCGGATGAAATTGGCCAGCCAGACATCGCCCCTGCAACCAAGCTCACCTCCACCAATAGACAGAATCCAAACTTCAAGATAGGGGGAGGGTCTGTATATCTGGACAAAGAGGGCAAGATCAACGAAATTGTCGAGCCGGAGTGACTCAAAGAGAAGCAATCCAACTCTCTCTGCCCTAACTTCAGTACTAATCTTTCGACAAACCCGCCTTTGATTGAATTAACACTCTCCTTGCTGGACCCTGTCAAAAAAGAAAAAGTAATAAGAGATAATTGTATACAATCACGGCCAATTAACGGTACTCCACCCAGCTATCCAATTGTTCCACATTTAAAAGTGGTTAGTTTAAATGTCAATGGTCTGGGCACAATGGTTAAACGCTCTCGCATGGAATCCCTACTCCGAAAAGAACACCCAGATTTGATTATGCTGCAAGAAACACATCAAAAGAAAAGCATAAACCCGGGCCCTATACTACAAGGTTCCTGGCTAGGCACCCAACATACAGCCCCAGGAACCTCTAAGGCCTGTGGAGTTGCCCTTCTTACTTCTAAAAATAGTCCTATTGTATTTCTAGATACACTCGTGGATGCAGAAGGCAGATTCATCTTTGCCAATGGTTCCTGGGGGCCTATCATCATTACGATGGCCTCAATCTATGCCCCTAACAGAGGTCAAGCTGATTTCATTATAAAAACTCTTTAAAAACTCCTGATATTTAAGAAAGGACACCTGAGAATAGGTGGGGACTTCAACTTATGTCTTGACAACTTTATAGACAGATGCCCCCCTCAGCATTTAGATCAAAGGAGGGCCAAAGAATACAGGATTTTCTTGATGATATGGGTTTGGTTGATGTCTGGCGCCTGCAAGGAGTTTACATTCCTTTCATGCAGACATCATTCATTCTCACGAATAGACTACTTTCTAACATCTCAAGATGTATTCCATCTAATCTACAAGACCTCTATTGGCCCTAGATTGGTATCTGATCATGCAATGGTGTCCATGGCCCTGGCAAGGCAGCTTAAACAGAAGCCTAGATTTTGGCGCTTTCGTCCAATTTTAGCAACCAACGCCAAGGCCAAATCCAACTTGCAAACAGCGATTAACAATTATTTCATGGATAACGACATAATCGATGCTGGACCTCACTTAATATGGGACGCAATGAAGGTGACCCTCCGGGGACATTGCCTGAGTGAGCAGGGCCGTCTTTGTAAAGCCAGGGACACTACGAGGAAGAGTCTTAGAGAAGAAATAAAGAGACTGGAGTCAGATTTAAAGATCTCCCCTAAACAAGAGATATATGATAAACTTCAATTAAAACACCATGAGTTTAACCAACTAGAGACTGAAGCTATTCACATCAAACTCACTAGGGTCAGGGCCACCTACTATGAATTTGGCAACCGGTCTTCCAAGCTATTGGCCCATGCGCTATCTAAAAAGAAAAACAAGGCCCAGATCAAGGAAATCCGCTCAGTCTCAGGCAAGCTATACTCGGATAGAGAGGATATAACAGAAGAATTTGCAAAATTCTATGCCTCCTTATACAACTCAGATGCACCTACTATAACAGATATTGCATCTTATATAGACCAGATACCTCTTAATAAACTTTCAACAGAACATAGGGCTTACCTGGATAGCCCTTTCTCAGTAGAAGAAATCAATGAAGCAATTAAAAACTTAAAAAAGGGGAAAAGCCCCGGTCCTGACGGCTTTAGTGCAGAATTCTACATGGCTTTTAGAGAGCAACTCATCCCCTGGCTGCACCGTTTATTCGTAGCAATCCAGGAGGGTAGCCAGATTCCAGAGTCTTGGAAGATCTCTAAAATAGTGGTGGTCCCCAAGCAAGGCAGAGATCCAATAAAAATGGAGTCTTATAGACCCATTGCCTTGATAAATGTAGATGCCAAACTTTTTACAGCAGTCTTGGTTGCAAGACTCAACACATTTATAGCTTCCTATATCAATCCAGATCAAACCGGTTTTATACCAAGACGCAGTGCAGCTGACTCAATACGAAGAGTCATTAATATAGTTCAATATTGCCACACGACCAAACAACCAGCAACACTTATCTCTCTCGACGCTTTCAAAGCCTTTGATTGCGTTGAGTGGTGCTTCCTAAAAGAACTCTTAGAAGCCATGTCCTTGGGCTCTAAGTTCAAGAATATCATAAACCAGCTCTATTCTACTTCCATCGCTTCAGTAGGGGTCAATGGGCTTGACTCTCGTCCCATATGACTCTCTCGAGGTACCAAACAGGGATGCCCATTATCTCCCCTCCTTTTTGCTATAATAATAGAAAGTCTTGCCTCCAAAATAAGAACCAACAAAGATATAAAGGGCATATACATCCAGGGAGCAGAACATAAAATAAATCTTTATGCTGATGACATGCTTCTTATGCTCAGCAACGCTTCTAGAGGCCTATCTCAACTACTATGTGAGCTAGAAGCCTTTAAAAAGGTCTCAGGTCTCGATATTAATAAAGAAAAATCTTATAAAAGTCATAAAAAAGTCTTAAGACTCAGATTCAGTAGTGGGATGGATTTTCGCCCTCTCTCCCCCTTTGAGCATTTATGTGTGAGATCCAAAGGGAAAGATAAAGGCGTGACCTCAGCAATTTATGACCTATTGCTTGAGAAGGGCGGTGGCTTCTCCCTGGCTCTGAGGAGCATATGGGAAACTGATCTACATATACAGATTGAAGATATAAAATGGAAACAAATTTGGATAAATCCCCCCCTCCGAACAATATCGTCCCGCATACAGGAGTCAGCCCTCAAGGTTATATTAAGATGGTATATAACTCCAATTCAACTCTCGCATGCAACAACTTCAATCTCCCCACTGTGTTGGAGAGGATGCGATGAAAAGGGCTTTTACTTACACATGTGGTGGGAGTGAAAGGCCCTGAAGCAGTTCTGGGAAACTTTCTTCAATATAATTTCTAAGGCCACTGATCAGATAATCTTTCCAGAACCAAGCCTGGCCCTGCTGTCCCTGCCCAGCACTCTAAACCCCTCCCTTACCCATAAAGAATTGGTATTTATCCTCCTTACGGCAGCTCGTTTAGAAATCGCCGAACACTGGAAGGATCCAAAGGGCCCTACACTCACTGGATGGAAAGGGAAAGTGTGGGATATAGCCTGCTCTGAAAAATTAACCTACCACCGCAGAGTCTCGTCGGGCCAACTTAGCTATGACCCATTCAATGAAATATGGTCTCCTTTTCTCAATTACATCAATGGTACAGATGTGGCATCCAACTCTGGTTTTACAAATCTTCCTCTGACCACAGTAAATTGAAGGAAACAAGCTCGGTTCAGCATCTACAGAAATCATGTTTGTGTATTTATTAGAAACGCTGTCTGACTTGTATGTTTTTATATATATATTTAACTTTTTAAAAACTGCTTTGTTAAATAGAGTTTAATAAATAAATATTAAAAAAAAGGGATGAAAGAAATAAATGGATTGGGGCAGGTCATGATGTATTATGGCTAGGAATGGTGGAGGAATCTGTCTGGGGGAGTGGGGGGGACGACATGGCTTGACAAAGCTCGACCCCCCCCCACCCCACCCCAGACTTTGCTTTCCCATGAGCTTGCCTGACTTGATCTGCATCACAGATTTCCAGTTTTTGTTTTATTTGTATAAAACCTTATTTGTACGTCATCCTCAGGCATCCTTCTCTGTGACCTCCTGCCAAAGGAAGTGAGGCAGGTGGCTACCAGGAGGAGGGCCTTCTCTGCTGTGGCACCCTGGCTGTGGAATGAGTTCCCTAAGGAGGTTCGCTTGGCACCTACATTGTATTCTTTTAGATGCCAGGTGAAGACCTTTTTATTCTCCCAGTATTTTAACAGTCTATTAATTAATTTTAACTTCGCTGTTTTAAATTTGTATTTTAAATTTGTATTTTTGCATCGCTGCTGTTTTTATCTTGGTTGAGCTTTTATATTGTATTTTATATTATGGATTTATACTGTTGTTTTATACTTTGAATTGCCTTAATTTTGTAAACCGCCCAGAGAGCTTCGGCTATTGGGCGGCATATAAATGCAATAAATAAATAAATAAATAAATAGCAATTGACACAAATTGTGGCTGCAATTTGCACAAATCGCACAAATTTCAGCCATATTTTATGTACAAATTGTGCAAATTGCGGCCAAAATTTGTCTATTTTGTAAAAACAACAACAACGCCCCCCCCCAAAGGAAACCTGAAAAAGTTTCTAGAGTTTGGGAGCACCCCCACCCCAGCTTGGGTGACAAGCCAAGTGAGGTGCATCACAGAAAGGACTGAATTTCCTGGTGACAGACGTCCCTAATCATGGCTAGCAAGGATCACTTCATGCACTCCCCCTTATTTCTTTCCTTACCGTGACTTTAGCTGCAAGACAGGACCACCGTAAGAAACCTTTCATAACCTAAATGCAATGGAGTTCTGGCTTGCAGCCTCTTTACATCTGAGTCAGAGGCAAGATCAGTCTTTAAAGGTTGGTTCTGCCTCTTGGCAGCTTCAGCAGCCCACTCTGGTGTTCAGGTGCATGCTGCCTTCAGTAAATGGATCCTGGTGTGGCTCAAATAACAGTAAACAATTCTGTGGAAAAGGTCAGGATGGATAACAAATTTAGAGGTACAAAAGGTAAAGGCAGGTGATTACAGAAATAAGCAACATAACAAAACCAACCAGCACTACAAAGAGCGTATGACAAAATCCCCTTCCTCATCTTAAGCCTGGGTTCTCCAAAGGATCGCCTGCAGGGCCTGGTGGTGCCAAAACACCTGTTTAGGCACCACCAGACTCATAGGAACATAGGAAGATGCCTCTTACTGAGTCAGTCGATTGGTCCATCTTACCCAGTATTGTCAACATGGACTGGCAGTGATGGCTTCAAGCATGAGTTGATCCTGCCGTACCTGGAGATGAACTTAAGTCCTTCTGCATGCAAAGTCTGTGCTCTACCTGCTTCTGGGTTCCTCGTCAATAGCTGGTTGGACACTGTATGAACAGAGTGCTGGACTAGATGGACCCTTGGTCTGTTCCAGCATAGCTCTTCTCCTGACCTACAGCCCCTGACCCTCTTGATTTTTATTAAAGTTTTTTTTTAAATTAAAAAGAAAACTGGGAAACTTGTATCCTGCAAAGCAAAGGGCTGGCTTCTGGTACCATCTTAATTTGGGCTCAAAAGAGTGGTTTTGGAGCTCATCTCTGCCTTGTGCTTCTGTTTCTTGGGAAAGTTACTTTTCTTTTTCTTTTACTCTCCAGTTTGCCTTCTGGGAAATGAATAGGATTCCCCCCCCCGCTTTACCAGCCCTGTCTACCATGGCAGCCATTTTATGAACAGGCAAGCCCCCCACCATGGCAGCCATTTTGTGGGAATGCCCACAACATAGTCTCAAAATTCCAAAGGTGACCACTGACCCAAAAAGGTTGGGGATCCCTTTTAAGCTATGGACCATTTGAGACATTATTTCATAGCAAACCAGGGTTTGACACTAAGTATACACTTGACAGGAAACTGCTGTCACTGCTAGTTTGTAAGATATATGTATTTCCCAGCCTCTGAATGAGATATACATCTATCTCATTTAAATGTTATATTTTATGGATTGTTGCCAATATTAGTCCTACTTAGACTAGACCCATTGAAATGAATGGGGCTTAAGTTAAACTATCATTGGATACCATCCTGGGTGTCTACTTAGAGGACTCTATGTTGTGCTTCTAAAAGTTTAATGTAGGAAATTCTGTTTCTAGCTCAGCAGTGTGGGATAGGTTGGTAATAATTTTAATTCAAAGAATTAGATGGAACCAGAAGGCCATCTAGTGGGGAAAATGGGCCATATGAACAGGGCACTTTTTTATGCATTACAAATGATGACACGTAGGCCATAGCTAGACCTAAGTTTTATCCCTGGATCTTCCAGGGGTCAAAACTGTTCATCTAGGTGACACACAGGGGATCCAGTGCTCAGGCAGGGGCGAACTCTGGATGATCCCAGGATAAACCTTAGGTCTAGCTGTGGCCTAAGAGCCAGTTCACACATGCTCCTTTATTGCTCATTGACTGCAGTATCAAAAGATTACTTGCATTAATGAATAAACTACCACGATCAATTATTCCCAATAAAGTTTCTACATCAGCAGATACCACCTCACATGCAAAGTTATTTCCCCCTAATGGAGACTGTTACTACATTCAGCTGAGAGTTCTTTGAGATGCAGTCAAATTATTTACAAAAATCTGGTGGATCCATCTCGTGTTTGGGTCACGTGGCTGCTTAAATCTAAGCACCATTCAAAATGTAGACCCCACCAATGTTCATGTTGTTATCAGCAGCTTGGCAATGAAAATACGCAGATGAAGGTTGAATTGCAAACTGAGCACCTGCCATCCAGTCACGGCTCCAGGTTTTTGAGGACCTTTGAACAAGACCCCTCCCTCATTATTATTATTATTATTATTATTATTATTATTATTATTATTATTTATTTATTTATTTATTTATATAGCACCATCAATGTACATGGTGCTGTACAGAGTAAAACAGTAAATAGCAAGACCCTGCCGCATAGGCTTACAATCTAATAAAATCATAGTAAAACAATAAGGAGGGGAAGAGAATGCAAACAGGTACAGGGTAGGGTAAGCAGGCACAGGGTAGGGTAAAACTAACAGTATAAAGTCTGCACAACATCAAGTTTTAAAAGCTTTAGGAAAAAGAAAAGTTTTTAGTTGAGCTTTAAAAGCTGCGGTAGAACTTGTAGTTCCCAAATGTTCTGGAAGAGCGTTCCAGGCGTAAGGGGCAGCAGAAGAGAATGGACGAAGCCGAGCAAGGGAAGTAGAGGCCCTTGGGCAGGCGAGAAACATGGCATCAGAGAAGCGAAGAGCACGAGCGGGGCAATAGTGTGAGATGAGAGAGGAGTGAGTTAACCTTCTCACAACCATTGTCACGAGCTGTTCTTGCTCCTTATCCACTTTCTCATCAGTATGATACTTATTTCTCATAGTATAGAGATGTACGAGAATTTCATTCCAGTTGGCAAGACACCCAGACTTGCCCTGTTTGCAACCTTGAACCCAGCCAATGATGTGGAGCAAGGGTGGAGAAACATACAGTGTTGTGATGTTAGGGCATGAACAAGTTCTATGTGGGGTTACAGACGGGAAGCAGCTAGACATGTGACTGTTGTTTTGGGTGGCTACACATGCATATTGTAATGTCTAGTAGGGGCTGTGTTTATGTGCTCTGGGTGGGTGTGCGGTAGCCCTGAGTCAGTTATATGACGCAGCAGCCACCTCGAAGCCACCGTGGGGCTTCCCTGCGAAGCTCTGCATTTAAAATGTCAGGAACCTACTGCAACTTTTTAGGCTGGCGTGAGGTGAACATGGCTCTTCTGCCACCTAACCTTGCTCCAGCATCAGTGCAGAGGCATTCCTGGGTATGAGGCAACTCCTGATTGGTTGCTGGAGGCAGAGGGTGGGCCAGAGAGCTGCATGGCCTCTGGGAAATCCCATGCCCTCTCTCTGCATCAGGATTATCTGCCGCCACCCTGCTGCCGAGAAAGTGCAGGTTTTGCAAAAGGCGGTGGCAACCTGGTGCCATATAGGCAGCCCCCTAGACTTAGACAATATGACCTTAGACACCTGCTTCAAGAACCCTGGCTTTGCCAGCCAAATCTCCCTGGCTTTGTGAGCCATTGATTTGAGAGGGCGTTCTGGGTTAGTAGGTACACTGCCCTCGGTAAGGCTTGCTGTGCCTCTGTTCAAGAGGGCCCAATGATAAATGCGTTTGACTTTCATGCAACCCAATCTGGCACAGTTAATGCGATTGCACGTCACGGAAGGAGACTATTTGAGATAAAATGTGGTGAGAGGAGGAGGAGGAGGAGAGCTACAGCAACCTCCTGAGGCAGAAAGAAATGCTAAGCCAACAGTGGGAACAAAGAGGGAAATCATCTGACTGTGAGGCTGTAATCTCTCTTTCCGTGCTGAAAATCAAAGGGAGAATTGTGGGGTGGGATATCAAAGAAACCCATTCTTTTCTCTGCCAGGTTCCCCTGGGAAGAAAGCTCTTCTCAGCCCTGTGCCTTACAAGGACCTTAGACCCCGAAAATCATGGGGGATCACCCTGTACACTCTCAGTTCCACACACTGATGGTTGCAGCCCTGGGCTAGAGCCCTTTGGAAGGGCAGGGGAGGTAGGGAACATTTTTTCCTATTATGTGATGATGCCTCAGTTGTTGCTTGTCCTATAGCCAGTAACAAAGATGGCTGCAGGACAGGGGTGTCAAACCTCTTTCAGGCCAAGGGCCAAATTCAATTTCAGAGAAGCTCTCGGGTTCCACATTCCAATGGAGGTGGTAGTGGTGGTGGTGGGGCCTGAAAGCAAAAAGGGAGAGGTCCAAAGCGCCAACAATACCAGCATCCTATATTATTTATATATTTATTTATTTATTTATTTATTTATTATTTATTTAGAATATGTATATACCGCTCCCCATTGAAAAATTTCAGAGCGGCGTACAAGATAAAATGAAAATAAAAACAGAATAAAACAGTTAAAACAAAATTTAAAAGAAGCCAAAACAGAGATTCAAGGCTGCATATTCAAGGCTTCTTGGAATAAAGATGTTTTCAGGAGGCACCGAAAGGAGTACAAGGTTGGAGCCTGCCTGACCTCCAGAGGCAGGGAATTCCACAGGAGGGGAGCCACCACGCTGAAGGCTCTTCCCCTGGTGGATTCCAGTTGGAGGATGGATCTATGTGGAACCATCAGGAGCATGCCCTCGGATGACCTCAGTGACCGGGCAGGTTGATAAGGGAGAAGGCTATAAAGCTTATACTGTCAGTAACTAAGCCTTAGGGAGGGCATTTTATCCTTTCAGGTAGGGAGAAAACCTACAAGTCTAATAAATGAATGGCAGTCAGGGAAACGGGTTTGGCCTGTAGGAGGGGGCGTGGCTATCCAGAGAACCCTGGAGGGCTGGATTGAAACTCCCCAAGTGGGCCAGATTCTGCACATGGGCCTGAGGGCCAACGCTCCTGTTTTAGGAGCAACTCCCCCTCTGAACTATGCAAGTAATCCTTTATGGGGAGGGGAAACCCATCCACAACAGGTTGAACTCTACCTCCATGGTTTGTTAAGCCACCTTCCAACAGTAGGATGTTTGCATACACACAGAGGCTGAGTTCGGACAACACGCTAATCAATGGCTGTTTCCCATTTTGTTCCCTACCTAGGATGACTATATGAAAAGGAGGACAGGGCTTCTGTATCTTTAACAGTTGCCTAGAAAGGGGAATTTCAGCAGGTGTTATTTGTATATATGGAGAAGCTGGTAAAATTTCCTCTTCATCACAACAGTTAAAGCTGCAGGGGCTATATTAGAGTGACCAGATTTAAAAGAGGGCAGGGCACCTGCAGCTTTAACTGGTGTGATGAAGAGGAAATTTCACTGGGTTCTCCATATATACAAATGACCTGCTCAAATTTCCTTTTCAATACAACTGTTAAAGATACAGGGAGCCTTGTCCTCCTTTTCATATGGTCACCCTAGTTCAAGTAATCATTTGAGATGGAAAGTGGACAGAGGGACATGTTCTCCTTGGCAGAGGGGGCACACTTTGTGACATCATCCTAATTGCATTCTATGGAGTAATGTGTGTTGCTTGCTTTGTCATTTCAAAGTCTTGTTATTCTAGGTGACCATGTGAAAAGGAGGACAAGGCTCCCTGTATCTTTAACAGTTGTATTGAAAAGAAAATTTGAGCAGGTGTCATATGGAGAACCTGGTGAAATTTCCTCTTCATCACAACAGTTAAAGCTGCAGGTTCCCTGCCGTCTTTTAAATCTGGTCACTCTAGTATAGCTCCTGCACCTTTAATTGTTGTGATGAAGAGGAAATTTCACCAGGTTCCTTTTCTATGCAACTATTAAAGAGACAGGACCCCTGTCCTCCTTTTCATATGGTCACCCTAGTTATTCTCTACAATTTTTTGAACCATGTATAGTGGTACCACATTCTGTTATTTGGCTTGGGAATGATTTCAGAGACAACAACCCATATACATTAATTCCTGAAGCCCAAAACACTCAGGTGGGATTTACAAAGCCAGTATTGAGAGGGGTGTGTCTATACAGACACTGTTTTCTCTCCTGGTCAAGTGACTCACAGAAACACCTGTTTAGGTAAGAGAAATGAACTAGTCAGATGGAGATGGAGTGGGAATGGCTCTCCCATATTAAGCTCACTTAAACCACCATGACTACAGTGATAAAATGGAGTTGGCCAGCTCAAGTGCTGATCTGTTTGCCACTGCCTCATCACCTGCTGCTCCCTGGGTGGTCATTTGCACCCCACGCAGGGCTACGTAGTGCTGGACTTTGCCCCAAGGTCTAACCATAATAACTACACCACTGGCTCTCTCTGCCCCGGTAAGGTAGGATTATTACTCTGCAGCCAATGGAATGAACTATACAACCCCCATTCAGAGCTGAAATTTCTTAAGCTAAAGAATTTAGGTGAAAAACTGTATTGGGAAAACCAGGAAGGGTTCTTTAGTCTTTAGAATGGTTTCAAAACAAACAAAGTTCTCCAAGGGAGGATATGAAGTCCCTGCCTTTGTAAATGAAAACAATAGGCTTTAGAGATAAACATTTTCCAGGAACTGGTAGAGTACTTCTGGTCTTGCTTAAAAACAGGGGAGTAGAATTTAATGAACTTTTAATAATGTTGTTGTTAAAAGATGCTTATAAATTATTTTAATAAAACTGCATCATATACTAGCTTATTAATAAAAATGACATATCAGAACAAATGTAAAACCATGATCATAAACGTACCTAACCACGATTGTGCATAACATTTACATAGAACTTTGGAGTGTTCAAAGCACTCCATGTGATTTGTTATCTGTTACCCTTACAACAACCTTATAACTTAGGGAGGCTAGTCCATTCAAAATCCCACTGATTCCAAAGGGTATCCTCTAAGCATGGCTAAGTCTGGATCCAACCCAATCAATGTTTAGCCTGGAGAAGAGAAGATTGAGAGGAGACATGATAGCACTCTTCAAATACTTAAAGGGTTGTCACACAGAGGAGGGCCAGGATCTATTCTCGATCCTCCCAGAGTGCAGGACACGGAATAACGGGCTCAAGTTAAAGGAAGCCAGATTCCAGCTGGACATCAGGAAAAACTTCCTGACTGTTAGAGCAGTGCGACAGTGGAATCAGTTACCTAGGGAGGTTGTGGGCTCTCCCACACTAGAGGCATTCAAGAGGCAGCTGGACAACCATCTGTCAGGGATGCTTTAGGATGGATTCCTGCATTGAGCAAGGGGTTGGACTCGATGGCCTTGTAGGCCCCTTCCAACTCTGCTATTCTATGATTCTATGATTCTATGAATTTCAAACACGCATGTCAATGTGCAGTTGTTAAAAAGCATTAAAACATGCATTGGTCAGCAAACTGCACTGTGCTTTAGGTGCAGCTATTGAATGTGAGTGTTTGAAAATAAGGAAATAAAATAACACACACAAAAGATAAACTTTTTAAAAATACTTGGGGCATGATCCTTCTTGGTGTGAGAGAAGCAGTGACTGCACTCAGTAGAGCTCTGTTTTGCACCCTCCTCCTCAGTGTGCATGCATAAGTGTGCATAGAAGCAGAGCATTAGGACAAGTGTCAGGACCCACAGGGCCGCAAGCGTCACCACTTCTTTATTAGTGGGGATGCAACCTCATCTGTCACGCCACCTCAGACTTCCCTGTTCTCCCGAAGCAGGGTTGCAATTCACACTGGCTGGTGGGTGGATGAATTCCCCCAGCTACAATATATTGCTTCCTGCTGTAATGCAGGGGGGTGGCCTAGTCTTGAATGGGCAATTAAGGCCCATCAGATTTACAAAAGACGTTCTCCTTGCAGATGAACATTGCTAGAGCTGGTTCCTAGATATGGATCAAGGAAGCTGCCTGCACTTTTGGACTCTCCTTGGAAGGGTGGCCACAGGGACTGTCATGATGAGCGTCTGCCCTTCAAAATATAGCACGATAACACTGATGAGAAGTCTCTGCGCATGCATTTCCACATTGCCGTCTAGCATTTCCTCTCTGGGCATTGCAAATTACTCAGGTTGGAACATAGGAAGCTGCCTTATATGGAGTCCGAACCTTGGTCTGTCTACCTAGTATTGTCAAGACTGACTGGAAGCAATGGCTGTCCAGGATTTCAACCAGGATTCTTTCCTTGCCCTACCTAGAAAAGCCGGGGATTGAACCTTCTGCATGCAAAGCATGTGCTCTATCACACTGATCTCATTCTGGATCTCAAGTAACTTGTATGGGATGTGGAAGGAAGGATTTCCACAGATCTCTTATTCCTCAGAGTGCTCTGGTGTTGTTTTTGTGCTCAAGGGAGGGGGGAACCTCACTTTCCACCTTGCGCATAGTATCTTCCCACTGGGACATTAGAAGATTGACCTTGGACAATTAGAGGACTATCGAAATTAGCTACTATTAAGCAGGGGGCGTAGCAGTTTTGCAATCGAGTAGTATATTCCTTTTCTTCTGCCGCTCCCAGACTGTGGAAGGGCCTGCCGGAGGAGATTCATCAGCTTAATGCTCTCTCTGAGTTTAAGACAGCTGTAAAGACTAGTCTCTTCTGGCAGGCCTACCCAGATGAATTTTAAACCTAAGAATTTTAAGATGCTATGATTGTTATTTTAATATTATATTGGCTTTATATGCTCTTTTAACTAATTTTGTTTATTATATTTTATTTAGTGTTGTTCCCCGCCTCGATCCAGAGGGAGAGGCAGGTAATTAATAATAATAATAATAATAATAATAATAATAATAATAATAATAATAAATGTGGCAGCAGTGGAGGCCAACGGCTCCAGTGTCAGAGGGGCTGTGAGTTTCAGTCAGAACTCTAAAGGCACTATCCAAAGTGCTGAACCCTATCCCCCAAATAGGTTCAGCAGTTTGGATAGCGCCTTGACTGGTTCTGAAACCCAGAGTGGATTTACAACCCCACTTGACATTAGAGCCAACAGCCTCTCCTGTATGCTAGGGAAGGAGGGTGGACTATGCAACTTCTAAAGGAAAGGCTAAATTCATCTGGTGCTGTGTTCTATAATGTAGGTATGGTCGGTGATATCATGGTTGTAGTCCAAATGATTTGGAAGGCACCAGGCTGCCTCCCCTAGGTATAAAGCATTTTTGTATAATGGGGGCAGGGAGAATAACTCCAGAGCCACTCCACATTAATTGATCTCTTTACATCCTATTGTTTTTCTGGGGAGCTGAAGGCAACATACATGTAAGGGTCTTCCCTATCTCCCATCCAGGAAGCGTCCAACCCCAGATCTGTGTAGCTTTAGCAAAGCTGACTTCATCATATGCCTTCAGGCTATACCTCTGGCTGGGAGGCAGCGACTTCACCCCAAAACAGAAGCCAATTCCAGTTTACGTATATTTGCAGTTTCATCACTAATTCATGCATCGTTTTTGGAGTGTTTTGTCTGGCTGGCTGGCTGACTAACTAGGTCAGCATGTTTCTTGAAAACAACTGGGCTGAAAACATGTCATCTTTCTGAGCCAGGAAGGGAGAAGGCGGCTTAGGAGGATATGATGATTTCTTCTATTTCATCTCCCATTTCCCTTGCACCTCCCCTGGGAGCACCAGCCTTGGTGCGAAACAAAACCTTGAACAAGTTGGCTGGTGTCTAGAGCAGCCTTCCCCAACCTGGTGCCTTTCTGATGTTCTGGACTTCAACTTATTATCTTATGTGAACTGCCCAGAGAGCTTTGGCTTTGGGGCGGTATACAAATGCAATAAATAAATAAAATAAATAAACTTCCATCAGCCTCAGCCACCCTGGCCAACAATCAAGAATGATGGGAGCTGTAGTCCAAAACACCAGGAGGGTTGGTCTACAGCAGGGATGTGCAACTCCCCAGCCCCACCATTTATTGGGGGGGGGGAAATCAACCATGCAAGGCCAAACCACATGACAAACATCACTTCCAATGTGACCGTTAGAACTGATATCAGCAGGTTTAGGACTCTGACCCTATAGTGGCATTCCCATCACAAATATCCACAGTGATCAGGGATGCCAAGGTGGGTACATGAACATGAACACATCTCTCCCTCTCTCTTCCTCCTTCTCTCCCTCCCTCTCTTTCTCTCTCCCTCTCTCTTCTTCCTTCTCTCTCCCCTCCCCTCTCTTTCTCTCTTCTCTCTCCCCCTCTGTCTCCCTCCCTCCCCCTCTCTCTCGCACACTTCTTCCCTCTCTCCCTTTCCTTTTTCTCCCTCCCTCCTTCCTTCTCTCCCTCCCTCCTTACCCCTCTCTCCCCTTTCAATCCCCTACTCCTATTACTCTCCCTCTCCCTCCCTATTGCTCTCCCTTTCTCTCCCTCTGTCTTTCTCTCTTACATTCTTTCCCCCTCCTCGCTCCCCCTCTCCTTTCTTTCTCTCTAACCTCTTTCCTTTCTCTCCCCATTTCTCTCCTTTTCTCTCCTCAGTCTTTCCCCCCATTTTTCTCTTTGGGCATGTCTACACCATGCCTTATCTCGGGGATCGCCCCAGGATCATCCCTGTGCATCCATGTGATGCACAGGGGATCCCGGTGGGCAGGGAGGAATGATCCCTCCATTTCCCCAGGATAACCAGGTTGGCTTTTAGCCTGTTTTCCCCATGGTCTCGAGATCGTCCCGAGACTGCAGGAGGTGTGGGCGGCCATCCCAGTTTCATCCTGGCTCCTCGCAAGTAAATGTAAGGAGCCGGGAACGAGGCACAGGGCACGGAACTCCTCAAGTGCTCCATGCCCATTGGGGGTTGGGAGGGGAGGGGGTGGGAGCTTCAAAAAAACCCCTTACTTTTGCGATGGAGCGCAAGTGCACTTCAGGTCTTCTCCTTTTAAAAAAATGGCAGGCGTGACGCCCTCCTTCCTCCCGGAATGCCATGCACAACATGTGAACACAAGGGGAGGATCTCACGGTCAGCATATCGCGAGATCCTCCCCCCTCTGCCAGGCGGTGTAGACATGCCCTTTGTCTCCCTCCCATCCTCACTTTGTCTCTCTCCCTTTCTCTCCCACACTATCTCCCCATTTCTCTCTCTCCTTTTTCATTCTCTCTCCCCCTCTTTCTCCTCACTCTCTCTCATACTACATGAATGCGTGAATACATAAAACACAACAAACTATCATAAATAAATTAAATCCTAAAACATGAATTAAAACAATAAATTGACAGCAGATAAAACCTTTTAGCTCAACAAAAGGTTTAAAAATAAATAAAACATGGGTTGTTTCATGATCTATCCATCCCCACCACCTTAATATTGAAATATGAGCAACTGTATCTTTTACAGGGGCCTGGAGTCCCCAACTTTTCAACTGGGCTTCATAATTGTGCCTGGAGCAGCCACAAATAACAATTCTGCCCACCCCACCCACCGGCCATGCAAAGCTCCATCTGCTGATGTCTGCCAACCAAGCTGCAGGTATAGAGTCTCAGCTGCAGGTATAGAGTCTCTTCTGGTCAGCTGGCAACCCTAAAGAGGCCCTAGGCTTAGGTTTTGAGCATCTGGTGTCACCTCTGATGCTCCTATTTTGGCCTCTGGAAAAAACTGTGTTCCATGGAGAGCACAGAACATACGTCTGTCTGCTCACGCCAGGTTCCTGTCAGGACAAGGGGATGGAAAAAGAACATTGAATCCCTTGGAGAGAATCTGAATCAAGGATGCTGTCTTGCCGCTGGCCTGTGTCCCACAATTCATGGCAACACCTTGCTCTGCTAAGCCACGAACTCCTTGTCTGCCAGAGATTCCAAGAAAGCATTGGACAGATGGAGGTGGTGACTGCAGTGTGGCCAGGAGCATTGATCCGTTGTGTTGCGAAGTTCAGTGCATGATAGAGGAAGGGCTGCAGACCTGAACAGTTCCATGCCAGGTAGCGCTTTGCATGAACATGCAAAGCATTGCCTGGCATGAAGATACATCAATAGCATGTGTGTGTGGGCAGGGAGGGACACCCTTCCATTCTTGCTTTCTAACTTGCCATGCAGGTGTTCAGAAGCATGACATGATCTTGGTGCAGAAAACTGAAATCTGGGGCTTCTGCTTTCCAGCTCAGTAGCTGAACCAGTAGGGTCTGGCCCTGCCATGTGACAGGAGGATCTGTTTTAGGCAGCAGCATGGGTGAGTGGTGGGATAGATGATGGGATGGCAAAAACTGGCATCCAAATGGCACAGCAAGTTAAAAAGACCTGGACCTAGTGGGAGAGGGGTGGGTGGGTGAGGAGTGCCATTTGGGCTCAGCTTCTGGCAGCAAAATGCCTTGAGCTGGTACTGTGAGCCAGCAAAGGAGCCCCCTAGGCCAGAGATGGCCAAAGGTACATGGGACCTCCTGGTAGATCTTTGGGCGATTTGCAATAGATCAGCGAGGATTTCTGAGTGGCAGTTGTTTTACAATAGTAACACAACTAGCTCTCCCTGTCTCCCAAATGAGGTTACAAAAATAATGCTTGGGGAAAAATTAGGAGTGGATTTGTGTGCAAAAGGACTGCTGAACTGGGTTCTGGAACTGATTGCAAATTGCTGGACTGACTGAACATGTGCTCAGAGGCACCCCACTTTTTTTTACTTCTTTCTTTCTTTCTTTCTTTCTTTCTTTCTTTCTTTCTTTCTTTCTTTCTTCCTTCCTTCCTTCCTTCCTTCCTTCCTTCCTTCCTTCCTTTATTTATTTATTTCATTTCTATACCGCCCAATAGCCGGAGCTTTCTGGGCGGTTCACAAAAATTAAAACCATAATAAAACAACCAACAGTTTAAAAACACAAATACAAAATGCAGTATAAAAAGCACAACCAGGATAAAACCACGCAGCAAAAATTGATATAAGATTAAAACACCGAGTTAGAACAGTAAAATTTAAATTTAAGTTAAAATTAAGTGTTAAAATACTGAGAGAATAAAAAGGTCTTCAGCTGGCGATGAAAGGAGTATAGTGTAGGCGCCACACGGACCTCTCTGGGGAGCTCATTCCACAGCCGGGGTGCCACAGCGGAGAAAGCCCTCCTCCTAGTAGCCACCTGCCTCACTTCCTTTGGCAGGGGCTCACAGAAAAGGGCCCCTGTAGATGATCTTAAGGTCTGGGCAGGTACATATGGGAGGAGGCGTTCCTTCAAATAACCTGGTCCCAAACTGTTTAGGACTTTGAATGTCAATACCAGCTCTTTGAATCGGGCCTGGACCTGGACTGACAGCCAATGAAGTTGTAAAAGGACCCCGCCCCGCCTATAGTCCGCTCCGCTCCGCTGTGGAGCTCCGGATCCGGATCGGAGCTCCGCTTTTCCCCTCATAGGCTTGCATTGAAATCCAAAAAAGTATACAACTTTTTTTCTGTTAAAGTTAGAAACCTCAAGTTTGGCACCATGACACCTCATGGACTTATACACATGCATGCCAAGACTCAAGCCAATCCAAGTGTCCCCTGATTTTTGGGGAATTTTTGAAAATTGGACACCCCATTTTCAGACATGGACTGTTCTCCGACAATTTGACAGATAAAAAAATTGGAAGTGGGCACCCTCACAGATACCATCTAGATCCACAATCATGCCAAGTTTCAAGCAAATCCCATCATCCCCTGATTTTTGGCGGGGCTTTAACCCCTAACGCACCACCCATAACCCCAATTCACACCCCTTTCGATATCTCTGTCAATTTTCATGTTAGAAACCTCAAACTCAGCACCATGATAGATTATCCATGGATACATATGCATGCCAAGACTCAAGCCAATCCCATCATCCCCTGATTTTTGGGGAATTTATGAAAATCAGACACCCCATTTTCAGACATGGACTGTTCTCTGACATTTTGAAAAATAATTTTTTTTGAAGTGGGCACCCTCACAGATGCCATCTAGATCCACATTCATGCCAAGTTTCAAGCAAATCCCATCATCCCCTGATTTTTGGCGGGGCTTAAACCTTTTAACTCACCCCAAATCAAGTCCCATGCTAGAACTACGTCAATTTTCACGTTAGAAACCTCAAACTCGGCACCATGATAGATTATCCATGGATACACATGCATGCCAAGACTCAAGCCAATCCCATCATCTCCTGATTTTTGGGGAATTTATGAAAATCGGACACCCCAGTATCTCAGGGATTTAAAGCTGCAGACAGCTCAATGGGGTCATTTCAAAGTAAATCCCAACATGCCATGAATTGGGGAGTAGAGATAAACCTATATGAATCTTCTTCCACACTTGAAAAATTGATTTGGAACTTCCAAAAGTCTAAGTGAGTGCAGGAAGGACTTCTCCCCTGAGTCAAAGCAAGACACACACAAACCATCCCTGCGAGGCGGGCAGGGGAGGAGGGAGGGAAGGCAGGCAGGCAGCAGACATTTCTGGGGGCATAAGGAAGTGAGGCAAGGATAGTTTCAAAGCCAGTAATGCAAACCATCCCTGTGAGGTGGGAGCAGCACAGAGAGATGCCTTTTCTTTTGCATCCCATAACTAGGAGGCTAGGAGGATGAGAGTAAAGCTTTGTGATCCTTGCTTCGGAGTTGATTGACAGCACTGTGTTCACAGCCATTACTAAACAACAAAATAATAATGATAATAGCAGTACTAATTAATATTAATAGCAACAACAACAACAACAACAATAAGGAGTTGAACCACAATGAAAGCCTGCCTGACTTCACTGAAGAGGAAAAACCAGGAGAGCTTGGGCTATGGGGTATAAATATAAAATGGAATAAATAAATAAATAAATAAATAAATAAATAAAGGAGGGGTGGAATTAAAAGCAGCAGTGTTGCTGAAAAAACAACAAGAAGAATTTTTTTAAAAAGGCTATATCTGTCTTTTACCAGTAAGAGGGAAGTGGATGTGCCCAGGGGGAGGGGGAACTGTGCAAATTTTGACTGGCCCTGTCTAGGGACCAGTCTTTAAGAAGCGACCTGCCACTTCAACTCATGATAGGCATTAGTCTCCACTGGTTAACCTTTGGAGGATTCTGATTACCCTCCAATGGCAGGAGTGTGCACTGGGGATGTCCACATGCCCTAGGGGACCTCATCCCCTTGCACCACATCTATTCAGTTGTTCACCAAGGTTAGGGTGGGTAGCAGTGCTGTGTTTCCTATCTGTTATTTATTTGCTTAGTATATGATTTCAGGTTGTGTTTGTGCATTTGGTGGGGCTACTGGGTTAAAAAAACACTGGGAAAAGTCCATTCAGACTAAGAAAGAGAAGTTTCCCAGGATCCCAAGTTACTTACTAGTATCCCGTTTTGCCTATCCCCTCCTCCAACTTTGGGATCATGTGATCATGACTCTGCCTCTTAGCACTTCAAAAAGGTACCTCTCCTGCTTTTTTTACCTTATTTTTTAAAAAAATTATAGCAAGCGAACCGCACCACACAGAGAGCTGAGAGTAGGCTCAAAATGACCCCCAGCCATGACTCTCTAAGCACAAGAAGTTTCAGAAAGATAGCTTAAAAAACAACACAGTTATCCCCTATTCTTTTCCGCAATGCAATCCTATGGGCTAAATTTTCCAAAATGGCGATCGGATCTCGCCGCGAAAAGAGAAGCGCTCCACCTATGGGCACTTCCCTTTGCCATGCTTCTAAGGGTCTGCGGTCCGCTTCTACTCTGCCTTTGGGCAAGGCGGAGCAGGCCAATTCGCTTCTGATTCTCTGATTCTGATCGGAGTGGAGCACACCTCTACATATGAGGCAAGTGATTCTCATTTTATAAACAGAGAACTAAGGCTGAGCATGACCTGTCCAAGGCTAATAAAGTAGCTCAGGGTAGAGTGGAAACATCAGTTCAAGTTTTGGGGTCTAGTCAGGGGATCAATTCAGTTAGGAATTAAAGACATTCATAATCTTTGGGGTGAAGATAATGAAAGTTGGACATGGCTTACATGTACCCCTAGCATCATCTCATTCAGGTTGTTTGGGCTGCTGCATTTCAAAAACACAGAACTGTAAGCCCATCTAACGGAATGTTGCCAGCAATGACTAGCAGCAGCACTCTGGGGTATGAGACCTGCCTAGTCCTACCTGGAGAAGCAAGGGATTGAATCTGGGGCCTTCTGCATACAAAGCAGGTTCTCTGCCGCTGAGCCACGACACTTACCCCCCAAAAAAGGTTAGTGTGCAGTGGTCTTCCCTATTCTGGTGCCCTTCAGCTGTTTTGGACTGCAAATCCCATATGCATCACTTGCTGGAGGATTATGAGAGTTGTAATCCAACACATCTGGAGGGCACCAGGTTGTGGAAGGCTAGCCGAGAGCAGAGAAGGAACAGGAAATACATATCGAGGCCCCCTCTGGTTACTGCCATCACTCAGCAGCTCATTACACTTTTCCTCACTGCTGAGCGCCGGATGTGGGCCACCGTTTGAGGTTTTGCAAGTAAAGAAACACACACGCACACTCGGACGAATGCGAAAGTTTCCTCTTGAAAACAGATCGGCTTCCTCCATTCTCTGCTGATGCAGAGATGGTGAGGTCGGGAGGGGAGGGGGCCATGGCCAGGCAAGAGTGCTTGTTAGTGCCACACCCGGTAGGCAGGATGGATGGGACCTCTTCAGGGAGGGAAGCCAACTCTCCCAGTGGGCCTTCCCAAGACCCGACGTGCTCTTCCTAGCGCCAGGTAAGCGGCAGCCCCTGAAGAATTCTGTGGCCTGCCGGAGACTCGGCATCTGCTTTGGGGGGGTTGGGTGGAGAAGGGGCTACATACCTCCGATGGCATGGTTTAAACAGAAGAAAGGGGGAGATGTAGAGGAGGTGCAGAATCGGAACATGAGGCATTGGGGCAGAACAATAAGGTGAGACTAGGGCAGGGCTGAGCAGCCATGAAGCTTGAAAGATCTGGTTTGTATTTCTCCAGAAGCCAGAGGTCCACCAACCAATAGTTGCTTAAGAAGGAGGACATACTAAGATTAAGGCACAGGGTGCCCCTGAGCACTGCTCAACCCAGGGTTCTATTCATTTATTACTTTTATTTTTATTTTTAACATGTATAAATATAACAGAATCAACAGTTCAAACCTCTGAGCAGTGCCTTCCGTGAGCCATGCCTTTCACACCCCAGTCCCCTCTGGGATCCTCCACACCAAGTGTTTTTTTTCCCAGCAACCTAATTGTGTGTGTGTGTGTGTGTGTGTGTGTGTGTGTATGTGTGTGAAGCTATTTAGTTGTTGCTGTTGTTAGAAAATGTAGAGTCAGAACTCTTTGCCAATCTGCTGCAAGTCGCCTAGAGATCTATCACGAGATCCCGATCAACCGTTTATCCGCCGCTGGACTAGGGGATGCAACCAAGATAACACTGTGGATGGGGCTTAGAGACACAAAAGGGCTGTTCGCACAACATCCTAACCCATTGGTTAGTGTGTTGTCTGAACTCAGGGCATTTCCTCCAGGGTGGCTTGTTAACCATGCACTGTGGTTTGTTAACCACCCAGAACAACTCAACAACCATGGGTAGTCAAGGTGGCTCGCTTGAGAAAAATAAGCCACACTGCATGGTTAACAAGCTAACCTGCGGAAAATGTCCTGGGTTCAAAGAGCATGTTCAAGAACAACCCACACTCAACAATTGTGTTAGTGTGTTGTGTGAAGTGGATTGTATAGGGGCTCTGTGCACGGGAACGGCTGGAGATTTCCTGATGTCCAGCTGGACATCAGGAAAAACTTCCTGACTGTTAGAGCAGTACGACAATGGAATCAGTTACTTAGGGAGGTTGTGGGCTCTCCCACACTAGAGGCATTCAAGAGGCAGCTGGACAAGCATCTGTCAGGGATGCTTTAGGGTGGATTCCTGCATTGAGCAGGGGGTTGGACTCGATGGCCTTGTAGGCCCCTTCCAACTCTGCTATTCTATGATTCTATGATTTAAAAATGTTTTCCCCTGTTTTGAGGCCAAGGTGTATTATACAACAACTTTTCAATGCAGGACTGTTTAGTAGTACTGTATCATTCACCTCATTAATGACTGATAAATGAAGTTACAGAGAAGATGATAACAAAGTGCCAATAGTCCTACAATTGCTCCCCCCCCCCAAAGATAAGGTCAAAAAATACATACAATTTAAATGATATAATGTTAGAAAGGGCGACTTTTAAAAATATTGTTTCCAAAAGTATATGTGTCACAATATCAAATAAAAACAGAATTGTATAACCTACAAATGGTGTTCTTTAAAATTTATACTAATATAAGAAGAGACACATTATAGTGTGAAACTGAGAGAGGGAGATCCTGTTTCCCCGAAAGTAAGACATCCCCCGAAAATAAGACGTACTTCCAGTTTTGCCTCTCACTGTAATATAAGCCATCCCCCCGAAAATAAGACCTTTTTTGTTGTACAACAATAAATGTGTACCGTATTCTTCTTCATGGAAAAATAAGACATCCCCTGAAAATAAGACCTAGCGCATCTTTGGGAGCAAAAATTAATATAAGACACTGTCATATTTTCAGGGAAACAGGGTATATATAATAAAAATATTTAAAAACTACAAATAGGCCAAATGTGTTTCAACTTTTCATCTTGTCAGTGGCCTTGGCAAATGTCGAAGTAAAAACATGAGAAATCAACAATTGCGCTGACAAGAGTCTCAACAAAATAATTATGTTTTTAAAAAGGCAACCGATACCCACCACTACTATGGCTTGAGCTATAATTAAAAATTCTTTAATTGAGGAGTTGAATATGTATCCATATATCTTTGGCAGACATTCATTCTAGGTTGCCTATGTGTTGGATACAACGTTTTTAATATTTGAACTTTTCAACGTATCATTTTAATTGTATATGTTTTTTCACCTCACCTTTGGTTATAGACATTTGTAGTTCCCGAGACCCACATTTTTAGCATTATACCCTTCCCAGGGTGGTGAGAAGTCCCAGGAGGGCACTGCTGCCCAGGCTTGGCTTCCTTTGGATGAGAGAGGACTAGAAACATCATGGTGTCTTTGACATATTTGCTTTATGTGCCAAGCCAGACATAGAGCATAAATGGAAGTAAAGAGGTAATCATGCTGGGTGGTAGATCTGCTTTTTCTATAGTTGTGTTCTGACCTGGTTGGCTGGAGTTTGCCCACGTTCTAGCTGATGCCCACTTGAATGATTAGCTAGCCTGCATCTCCCCTCTCCAGTCATATTTAAAGCAAGCTGGCTGGGAATGATGGGCATGCAGAATGATGGGACACACAGTCCAAAGCAACTGCAGGACATTAGGCTGGGGAAGGGTGAACTAGACCCTACCCTACGTCAATTCCCCAGAGAGAGGCTCTGCCCGAACTCCAGGGTCTTTCACCTTCAGTCAGGGCTCTGCTCTCTCAAGCCTTAGTTAGACCTACCTTTTGTTCCGGGGAGAGGCGGGGAGACCTCGCGTTGCAATTAACGCGATATCTCACCCTCGTTTACACATAAGGCGCAACAATCTCAGGAAGAGAGGCGTTGCACCCGCCATTTTTTAAATTTTCTTAAAGGAGACGGAGCACATGGACACTCATGCACAAAGGTAAGGTGTTTTTTATTTTATTTTACCTACTTTCCCCACTCCCCCACCCTACCCCTGATGGGCACAGCGCTCCTGAGGAGCGCTGCACCCCATGCGCAGCTCCCAGCTCTGCGCAAGTAATCGCGCGGAGCTGGGTAAACCTGTGGTAACGGGCCACATGCTTCAAGACTGTGGGAAAAGTGGGGCCCAAAGGGTAGGGCTGTATCCCGGGGCAAGGGAGGGATTATCCCTCCTTGATCCCGGGATCCCCTGTGCATCATGTGGATGCACAGGGACGATCCCGGGGTTCGCCCTGGGTTACAGCTTGGTCTACCTAAGGCCTCAGTCTCTCCTCTGCTCTAGCTCCCAAATACCTGTTCATTTGTGTCCTGAGCTCTGGACACAAATGAATTCTGGACTCTGCCTCATTCCTATGTGTGACTTCACATGGAGAAGCTTTAACGTTCTTTCTTTGAAGGACCTCTCCTCCTATGGGTGTCATTTCAGGGACAAGGAAAGAGCAAGAGGGGGAGGCCTCTAAATGCATCCCCAAACAGAAGAGAAGATATTTGCAGGTGCCTGAAGAAACATTATTTTAATGACCAACGCATTTTGTAAAGTAATTTCCCTCTCCAGGGGCTGCTTATCTTCTTCGAAATACGCTGCAGGAAATCTTGCCAACGCTTCCTCTGTTTCAAAATGCTCCTGTGCAGCCCCAGAGGAAGGCAATTCCTTTCCCAAAATGCATTGGGCTTAATAAAATGGTTTTTTTCAGTGAATATTTTTTGTTCTATTTTGGGACCATTTCATGGTCCCTGACCCATTTGCACCCTTCATCTAGTCATCATCCCACCTTACCATAGCCATGAAATAGCTTTATGAAAACAGAAGTTCATGGGGACTGCTGCATGGAGGAAGGAAAAAAAAGCTTCCCATGTCATTCCAACAATTTCCAAACACAAAACAGGTCTGTTTTCAAGTGGCTGTTTTGCAACGTAAGAATTGGATCCATGCCCACCTGACAGTACCTTAGGGCTGATTCACATGTGCATGCTTAGTATTATTGCTGTCAACTCTTTCCTCCATCATGGGGGTTGAGGTGACACATTTGGGGTCTCCAATCCAGGCATAAGAACAGAAGAAGAGCCTGGCTGGATAAGACCAAGGGTCCAGTCCAGCATTCTGTTCACACAGTGGCCAACCAGCTGCCTAGGGGAAGCAGGATACGAGTGCAAAAGCTGCTGTACACAGCCTTTGATATTGGAGGTAGCATAGAACCACCAAGGCTTGTCACCATTGATGGCTTATCCTCCATGAATTCGTCACTACATCTTGTGGAAGTGAATTCCACTGACCTGACCTAGAGGTGCAGAGAGATCGCTGGGTCACATGCCTTTATGCTAGCCTTTCTCAACCTGGTGTTGTACTACAATTCCCATCACCCCAGCCAGCAGCCTGGGGATGATGGAATTGCAGTCCAACACATTTGGAGGGCCGCAGCTTGGGGAAAGCTGCTTTTCATGAAGTCCTGGGTCAAATGCAAAACACACCCACAATATGAACACCTAATCAAAAAATAAGGTTGTCTTTGGTTTTTAAACTGAACTTGCTCCACATGCAAACATGAAAGCAGGTGGCCTGCTTTCCCCTCATGGGTTAGGAAACACTCCTTTGGCTACATTTCTGTATAATAGGCTGCAGTGAAGGGCCCAGGGGCTGGCCTAGCTGTGGAGAACATTGCTAATTTTAAAGGAGAAGTTGCCAATGGCACCTCTTATTTCTTTTATTCAAAGCATTTCTATCCTGCTCCTCAGTCAAAAGTCTCACAGCTACTTCAAGGGATCAAGCATCAGACATTCCCTCAGGCACACAGTCTAAAAAGTCTTGATGATCCACAAAGTAACTGTTGTAGGGAGAACCAGGGTAGTGTAGAGGTTAGAGTGTTGGACTGGGGCCTAATCTACACCAAGCAGGATATAGCACTATGAAAGTGGTATGCAAGCGGTATAAGGTCTGTGTCAATGGGCCCCAACAGTTCCCAGTGCACTTCAACACCTCTATAAAGCAGTAGTGTGGCTCCTGCCTTTTATGTACGGCTTTCATACTGCAGTATCCTGCTTGGTGTAGATCAGGCATGGGACTCTGGAGATCCCGGTTCTAATCCCTACTTGGCCTTGAAGCTCACTGGGGCCACAGCTAGACCTAAGGTTTATCCTGGGATCATCCAGGATTCTCCCCTGCCTGAGCACTGGGTCCCCTGTGTGTCACCTAGATGAACAGGTTTGACCCCTGGATGATCCAGGGATAAACCTTAGGTCTAGCTATTGCCTGGGTGAGTTTAGGCCAGTCACTGACTCTCAGATTACTCTACCTCACAAGGTTGTTGTGAGGATAAAATGGAGAGTAGGAGGAATCACATAAACTGCCCTGAGTTCCTTGCAAGAGGAAAAAAGGCAGGAATAAATGCAATAAATAAATAAATAAATGGGAGGGAGGGAGGGAGGGAAGAGGGAAGAAAAAATACATGATGGCAATGCTTGATTCAGCTTCCCAGATGGACATCAAGCAGGATATAACATGTTGAAAGCATTTTGAAAACCGTATAGGGAATGTGTCGTGGGCCCCGACAGTTATAAACCATTATAAAGCAGTAGTGTAGAAGCTGGCTTGGCCACTAGGATTTTCTTCTCACCAATCAAGCTATGACTGAGGGCCGAATGAGTTGTTTTCCACTTTTGGCATGTAATATGTTTAGGGTGGGTCTTATCTGGTGGAGGATGAAGGGTTAAAGCCTCCACCTCTCACCCAATCTAGCTCCCCCCCCCCCACCTAACTGGCTATTTTTAAAATAATAGTAAAATCAAGCATGGCACCAGGGCAAGCTCTGTGACAAATGCTATGTCTAACACAACCTCTCAACTCACCCCCCTCTGAGTGTTGCGGCCTTTACCGTCAGCCAGCTGATCTTGACTCAAACGGCCAGCAGGAAACGAGGCTCTCGAAGCTTTGAGTGGTACTTGAGATAATGACACTGACTGTCACTCTCCTTGAAGTGAGGAAAACACCTTCCATTATTTCATAGGGGAGGAGGCGATTCATGAGTACTAGTTAAAATGGCTATATATTACCTCCAATATTAGAGGCAGTATAGCCTCTGAATGCCAGTGGCTGAGGAACATGAGCAGATGGGTGTAATTGCACTCATGTCTGGCTGTGGGCTTCCAGTGGGTTTCCATGGCTGAGTGGGGACTAGAACTCGGATCTCCCAACTCCCAGTCCAACACCTTAGCCACTCCACCACATTGGCTATTTATGATTATGCAATGCTCTCACACTAGTATTCAAGCCTGTTCTGTGACATGAGGCTTATCCAAAGCATTCCTACTGCCCAGGAAGTACTGTCCTGCTGCCACAATGAGGGTGCCTTGGGCACTCCTATGACCTGGTTCACACATCATGACAACTCACCATGGTGGATCATCCAAGGTGAGTTGTCATGTTGGGTGAACCCAGTGCAGTTGCTACAAAGTTACTATTTTTCATGACTGAGAACCCATGGCTTTTTAGAGTTGTTGATACCCATGGTGGCTCATCGTGTTGTCCAAATTCAGATTTGTGGAAATTACACAAACTATGGCTGAAACTGGGCCAAATTGAAGTCAAAATTGTGGTTGCAAATTTCTGGTCACGTAAATTTTAAAAAACTGGAAACCTTTCCTGGATTTTGGGAAAAACTTGTGGCTCAGATCACAAATGCAGGCCAAGTTCAGGGTGCCACAGAAATCCAGTGAACCCCAAAAGGGCTAGATTTCCAGGCAACGGAATCCCTAATGATTCTTTTAAAATGTACTTTTAATGTGTTTTTATTCTGTCTTTATTCTATTTTATTTTGTCCACCGCTCTGAAATTCTGAATGGGGAGCGGTATATAAATATTGTAAATATATAAATTAATTAATGTCAATTCAAGTGTGTGTCTGATTTTAATTTGAAGGGTGGGGGAGAGGAGGACACTGTGCCACAGGTATCAGAAGGCAGGTAAACTGATTTGCAACTGACACAATCAGTAATGCTGCCGCATCAAGCATCCTGAGATCTCAGCTCCCTGCCCTTCTGTTTCTCCCTAGGTTCTCAACAGCTATGGACAATTTCACCTCGTGGCTGAGCCAATCCTCCTGGGAGCGGCGGCACGCATGGGCCAAGCAGAGGTGCAGGTGGCACAACGTGGCTTCGGAAGAGGAGGGACCCCATGCTTCATCGGAACTGCAGCCCCCATACTTGGAGAATGCTTTCTTACAAGGTGGGACAGCTGCACATGTGCACACGGAATCCGACACACCCACTGGCTTTCTTAATACGTGTCCCTCCCCATAACACCTATTTGGGTATGAAATGCATTCATGGAGTGGATGTGATCCCCATTCATGGGAATGGGAAGCCAGTGGTTTGATACACATGGGAGCTGTCTCAGTGTGAAAAGGAAAGGAAGGAAATAACCCTGTTTTTAGACTAGCAGGGCCCGTGGTAAGTCCAAACGGATGTTTCCGCTCCACAGTTGACATCAGGGGAGAGAGGGTGTCTAAAAGTTTGATGCAGAAGCTAGCTGTGCATGGTGCTGATTGGCTAGCCCCTGTGATGTCACCTTCTTCATTCGTCACCTTCATTCGTCACCTGTTCATTCATCACCTTCTTGATTTTTAAAAGATGAAAGCATAAATCTAGTGCTTAAAAAAAAAAAAGGTGACCTCAAATCATGCAGAGTGTTGGGGAGGGAGGAGGTAATGCCGACAGCTGAACTACCATTTGATTTGTTGGTATGCATGATTGTCATTTCAGTTGTCCAACTCACCCACCCCCTAATGTCTTGTAAAGCAGCAGTTTCTGCAGCCGAATCTCTCCCCACTGCCTGAGTTCGATCCCAGCGGAAGCTGGTTTCAGGCAGCCGGCTCGGGTCGACTCAGCCTTCCATCCTTCCGAGGTTGGTAAAATGAGTACCCAGTTAGCTGGGGGAAAGGTAATAACGGCCGGGGAAGGCATGGGGCAACCTGGCTGGGGCTGATGGGAGTTGGAGTCCAACCTCATCCAGGCACAGCTTCGACATCATAGCCCTTGGCACCAGAGACAGTTGTAAGAAGGGATTCCAGGGACTTCCCAGGGTAGTTATGCGCTCTGCCTCTGAGCTGTGGCCTTCCTCATGTGCTCAGTCACTCTTGAGTCATTTTGCTCTCTCCTCCACTCCTACCTTCCTTCTCCCCTCTCTCACTTTCTCATGATTTCTACAGCAAGTGCGGGGAAATGGGTCGAGCAGCGGTGTTTTTCAGAGTGAGAAACAAAGCCTCTTTGGCATGCCGGAACTAATATTAGTTCCGTGTACATTGATGGTGCTATATAAATAAATAAATAAATAAATAAATAAATAAATAATAATAATAATAATAATAGTGACGAAACCAAAACAAGTGTCTTCCCTGAAAACAAACGCACTCCCACGTGGATTTTCAAGACAGCATTTCCCTACGGTTCTAATTAGGTAGGACGGCAGTGCAATGTGCTTGTCAGAACAGGGGCTGTGTGCCAAAAACACACACGCCACAAACAAAAATTTTTTACAGCAGAAACATGGCCTGTTGGAAAGGTATGGTGGACTGGAGTCTTGTGTTGCTTTACCCTCCAAATTGTTTATCTCAGCTGCTCACGTCCCCAGTCTTTGCTTAATTTTGACCTCAGTGCCTAGTAGAAAAAAACCCACTGGGGTGAGGAAGTTTCTGGAGGAAACCACGGATGGGATGGGGTGGGGAGGGTCACAACCCCGTTCCCACGAGTCGTTTCTTGTAAACCACCCAGAGAGCTTCGGCTATGGAGTAGTACATAAATATAACAACAACAACTGTATAGAAAAGTGAATTTCAGCAAGTGTGATTGGTGAAATTCCCTCTTCATCACAACAGTTAGAGCTGCAGGAGCCCTGCCCTCTTGACCAGATACAAAAAGGGCAAGGTTCTTGCAACTTTAACTGTTGTGTTGAAGAGGGAATTTCACCAGGTGCTGCATGCGTACAAATGACACCTGCTGGAATTCCCTTTTCTCTACAGCTGTTAAAGATACAGGAGCCCTGTCCTCCTTTCCATATTGTCACCCTAGGGGGGAGGGTTGAGCACCCCCCCCCACCGCTCACTGCTTGTCCTCTGCAAATTCTCCCTCCCCTCCCCCCACAACATTTTGCATGCTAGTAGTTAACACAGTGTCATCCCCACTTCAACTTTTGCCTTGCTTTCTGAGAGGATGGGTGTTCTTTAAGGAACGTGGGTTCCCTCATTTCCTCAGCAAGGAGAAAGGTGGCCCAAAGTAAGAGATTCCCCATGACTCATAATAACTCCATTGGTTTTTCTTTTACATATACCTTGCACATGGGAAGGGAGTGAGCTGGATCAGGGCATCATGTAAGTCAGGGAAAGGAAACCTGGTGCCACTCAGATATTTTGGACTACAACTACCATAAGTCCCAGCCAGGATGGCCAATGGTCAGACATTGTAGATGAAAACATCTGGAGGGCCCTGGGTTGCCCAACTCTGGTGTAGAGAAAGGGGTGCCGTTAAGCCTTTATCACTGCCATGGTCCCAATTTGGATTGGGACCCCCACTCCCTGTGCTGCCCGATTGCAATGGGAGGAACGCACCCTTTGCAAATTTTATTTATTTAGTTTGCATTTTGCCTTACTAAGAAGAAAAATGGCATTTAAAGTGGCTTGCAATCACAAATCAGAAGAAATACATTTGAAAAATGTTGAGGAACAGCAGCAGCAATGAATTGAAACACGTTTCTTTTTGACATGTTTCAAGCAGGGAGCTCATCCAGGAAGATTGAGAGCTGGCTGGAGGAATGCAGGTGAGTCTACCAGAGGGAGGGCACATGAGTCACGGAGGTGGCAGATTTGGGGATTAAGGCTACTAAACTGCTAAAGGGTCCAGAAGCAACATTTTCGTTTCCAGAAATAAGAACTTGTTGACACATCTCCACGGATTGCATCATCTCTCATTAATGAATGCCTCTTGGGGAAATTTCGAGCTGATTTCCATTGAGAGCCATTGTCATGTCACTACAGTTGGACCTTGGGGCTGAGGTCCAGGGTTCTGCAGCTTGGGGGTGGAGGTGGTAGCAAATGACCACCTACAGCAGCCTTCCCCAACCTGGTGCCATCCAGATATGCTGAACTTCAACTCCCATAATTCCCAGGCTGCATAGCCAATGGCCATGTAGGCTGGGAATTATAGGAGTTGAATTCTGGCAATTCTGGAGAGTACCAGGGTAGTTGCGTGTGTCAAAATAAGAAATTTCCAGATGTGGCATTGAATCAGTGATGGTTTATTCACACACGCATCTGTGAATCAAGCCCAAGACAAAACTGAAAGGGTTCCACCTACCTCACTTCAAATGGTGGAACAGGACCGGCATCAAGGTTAGGCATGACTGGGCTCCTGCCGAGGGCCCACACTCCATTGCCAAGAGCCTCCTGGACTTGCTCCTCCTCTTCACCATTGCAACCTGCTTGGTTGTTTGCCTTTCATTCTGGCCCAGACAGAAGTGATGCTAAGAAGGAGGAGCAGGAGAAACCGCCCCCTCCCTGCCTCTTTGCTCTCTGGCTGTCTGCCTGTCGAGCAAGCAGGTGGTGGTGATAATGACGGGCAAGAACAGATGGGACCATGGTGGTGAGAAGATAGACTCCCTGACCAAGGAGGGAGCCCATTGAGGGTGTCTTGCCCAAGGGCCTACAAAAGCTTGGAGATAATAATAATAATAATAATAATAATAATAATAATAATAATAATATTTTGATCGAGGTGGGGAACAACTGTAACATGCTCTATGTGGGGCTGCCTTTGAAGAGTGTTCGGAAACTCCAGCTGGTTCAAAGAGCTGCAGCCAGATTGTTGACCGGGGCTGGTTACATGGATCACACAACTCCCCTGTTAAAACAGCTCCACTGGCTTCCAGTCTGTTTCCGGGCACAATTCAAAGTGCTGGTTATGACCTATAAAGCCCTATATGGCTCGGGTCCAGGTTATTTGAAAGACCGTATTCTCCCTTATGAGCCTGCCCATGCTTTGAGATCTTCTGGAGAAGGCCTTCTTTCAGTCCCACCATCTTCACAGGCGCGCTTGGTGGGAACATGTGAGAGGGCCTTCTCGGTGGCTGCTCCAGTGCTCTGGAACTCTCTTCTTGGGGAAGCTAGGCTGGCTCCCTCCTTGATGGGCTTTTGCAAGCAGGCTAAAACTTTTTTGTTCCAGCAGGCCTTTGGAGAATATTCTGGCCCTCCATCTATGTTAATGTCTTATAATTTTGTTGTGTATTTTAAACGTTTATGGTTTTGTCGTCCCCCCCCCCCAATGTATGTTTTATACTTTGTAAGGCTGCCTTGAGGCCCAGCATTGGGCAAAAGGCAGGATACTACTACTACTACTACTAATAATAATAATAATAATAATATACATAAAACTGAATTAAGATCATAATATTAGGCTGACGATACGAAAAGGAGGACAGGGCTCCTGTATCTTTAACAGTAATGTAGAAAAGGGAATTGCAGCAGGTGTCAATTGAAGTGAGTGAAATGCCCTCTCCATCACAACAGTTAAAGCTACACTAGCTATAGTAGAGTGGCCAGATACAAAAGAGGGCAGGGCTTCTGCAGCTTTAACTGTGTTGATGAAGAGAGAATTTCACCCTCTTCAATTGACACTTGTTGAAATTCCCTTTTCTATATTACAGTTAAAGATACAGGAGCCCTGTCCTCCTTTTCATATGGTCACCCTACTAATATACATTGTAAAAACATCCTAAAAACATCCTGAAATTCCCCTGGATGGGCCTGCCGGAAGAGTAATATGTTGGAGGAACCCAGATCAGAGCCTCGGAGTCTGATTTTAATCCCCTGGCAAGTTCAAATGGGAAAAGGTGGGCCTTCAAGTGCCCTGTAGAGCCAAACCAGCACTTGGAATTGCTCTCAGAAGCCAGAAGATCTTTTCTCACAAGAAACTCCATAAAACACTTCGGTGTTTCAGTGTTAAATAGGTCCAGTCACACAACTGCAGGTGTTTTCACATGGTCTGGCAAATATAGTAATCTTAGGGATGGCTCTCAGAAGAAGAGTCAAGTGCTCTGTTCCATCATGTGCTAAATGTGGCACAGGAAACTACAGATCACGTGAGTGACACAAATCACACAGGAGCCCACACCACATCCTCCCTGGCTTATATCCCTGCATCCTGGCAAGCGATTACACTGGCAATCCGCTGAGGAAGGAAGGTCATAGGGTTGGGGTTTTGTCTGTTTTGTTTAAGCATCAAAAGAAAATAGGGTTCCTTCTGTTGTGCTTGCTTCTATACAATGCAAGCGACCAAAACTATGGGACTTGAATCCTGATGTGGGGCTGATGCAGCAAAGGCAGAATATGGAATTGCCTGATGTGAAAACATAAACATGAATTACATAGAAATATTGGGTGGGTGCGGGAAGGTGGCTTTCCTCACATTGTGTTCAGTTATAGAACATTACACCAGTACAATTATAGAGCATTACGCCAGTCATTTTCCAGCTTCACTGGCTGCCAGTCCAGGTCTGGGAAGGTTTCAAAGTGCTGGTATGAACATTCAAAGCCCTAAATGTCTTGGGGACAGGTTATCTGAAGGAACGCCTCCTTCCATATGTGCCTGCCCAGACCCTGAAATCATCTTCAGTGGGTCCTTGTTCATGAGCCCCTGCCAAAGGAAGTGAGGCAGATGGCTACCAGGAGAAGGGCCTTTTCTGCTGTGGCACCCCAGTTGAGAAATGCCTATGTTGTGCTCTTGTGAAGACCATTTTATTTTCCCAGCATTTTAGCATTATAGTCTTTTAGCTTTGCTGTTTTAAATCTGTATTTTAAATCTCTGCATTGCTGCTGGGTTTTATTATGGTTGTACTTTTATAGTGTGTTTTTATATTGTGGTTTACTTTAAATTGTACTTTATGGTTTTAATTATTGTGAGCCCCCCAGAGAGCTTTAGTTATTAGGTGGTATAGAAATGCAATGACTGAATGACTGAAACACTCGTTTGCCCTCACCAGGGTTTCATTTTCATCTTCAGGCCTCAGTCTTTTCCCTCTAGTAATCTGGGATAGGGTGACCATATTTGGGAAACCAAAAAAGCGGACACCTAGTGTTTGTGTGGGGAAGCAGCTTTCTGAGTCCTGCAAAAAGTACGTTATTCCCCCGCCACCTTAAAGAACCCGATTGGAGTGGAGGAGGGGAAAGGATTTCATTCTGCACCACCACCATCCACTCCAATTGGGGCCTTTTCTATAATGTCCACGAATGACCCACTTTCCCCTTTAAGACCTCAATTGGAGCTCGGGGTGGGGGAATGATGTGCCTCAAGAAAGCATGTCACTCCCTCCTGCCATGCTAATGGCAGCCTTAAAGGGGAAGGTGTGTCATTCCAGGACATTATTGAAAATTATAGAAAATCCCCCCTGACACCATGGAAAGAACAAAAACCAGGACAAATCCGGGGAAATCCTGACAGTTGGTCACCCTAATCTGGGACATATGAAACAATAATAAAATAACTGGCTCTTGAGCATGTACAGAGTGCTTCTCTCTTGCCATGCATTACTACACCCTATCCCCACATGTTAAGGATTAAGGAACGGGGTCTTTGAGTGCAGAGGGCAGCGATTTCTGACAGGCTTGGTCTCCTGTATATCCCCTTTTAGAAATTAAGCACTGAGCTATGATAGTAACTTACATACATTTACTGAGGAACAGAGGCCTTACTAGGCCTTAAAAGTTCCAGATCCATTGGGTGGAGGAGGTTAGTATGTGGCAGAGGTGACTCACTCCTGGCAGAGGGCATCTCCACCCTACCCTAACCCTGGCCAATCGGAAGCTCCAGTTACATGTGGAAAGCTGTGCAGGTGTAGCTGTCAGCATGGGTCAGGGATAGCTTTGGAACTGCTAGATTTAACCCCCCTTCCCCCCACCTCCCAGAGAAGCCTCAGGATCAGGTCCTTCAATGTCCTGGAGCTGGCCTAGTTTATTCCCCCCTGAAATCAATGGTGGAGGGATTAAAAAACAACTGCTGGAACAAAGAGGAAAAACAACTGCTTGGAACAAAGAGGAAAAACACACACCACTCACTTCCTGCTTGGCCAACGTGAGCTGGCAAGACTTCACTGCTCTGCTCACTTCTATTAGGATTGCTCTGCCCATCTCCTCTGCAGTGATGTCGTGGAACCAGGTCTCACAGGGATGTAGTCTTGACACTTTTTTTTTTATTAGCAGGGACTCTGATGTCATCTGCCACCCCCCTCTGCAATCCTCAGAGTTGAGTAGCTGGGGTGGGTGGTGGAAAGGAAAGGAAAGGAATTTTCCTGGCAGCAATCTATTGTCCTCTGTTGCAATCCCAAGTATTTTGGGGTGGCCTTATCTTGAATGGGCAATTAAGACTCATTAGCTTTACTTTATCTCCGGAACATTCTCCTGATGTTCACGATCGTATCTCGGCATGTCTTTCAGATATCTCAGCTTGGCTGCTTCATCGTCGTTTGAAACTTAATATGGCAAAGACTGAATTGCTTGTTTTTCCTCCTAAACCTTCTCCTCATCTCTCATTCTCTCTTACTGTCAATGATGTTATGCTTACTCCGGTCAAGGAAGCTCGTAGTCTTGGCTTTATATTTGACTCCTCGCTCTCCTTTATTCCTCATATTGAGGCAGTAGCTAAATCTTGTCGTTTTTTCCTGTATAATATTGCCAGGATTCGATCATTTTTGTCTGTCTCTTCTGCCAAGACGCTTGTTCATGCACTGGTTATTTCTCGGTTGGACTACTGCAACCTTCTTCTCTCTGGCCTTCCTTCTTCTCACATCAGTCCGTTGGTTTCTGTTCACCACTCTGCCGCAAAGATCATCTTCTTGGCTCGCCGGTCTGACCATGTTACTCCACTTCTGAAATCTCTTCATTGGCTTCCAATTCACTTCAGAATCCAATATAAACTTCTCCTGTTAACCTTCAAAGCTTTTCACGGTCTAGCTCCTTCCTATCTCTCCTCTCTCATCTCACACTATTGCCCCCCTCGTGCTCTTCGCTCCTCTGATGCCATGTTTCTCGCCTGCCCAAGGGCCTCTACTTCCCTTGCTCGGCTTCGTCCATTCTCTTCTGCTGCCCCTTACGCCTGGAACGCTCTTCCAGAACATTTGAGAACTACAAGTTCAATCGCAGCTTTTAAAGCTCAACTAAAAACTTTTCTTTTTCCTAAAGCTTTTAAAACTTGATGTTGTGCGGACTTTATACTGTTAGTTTTACCCTACCCTGTGCCTGCTTACCCTACCCTGTGCCTGTTTGCATTCTCTTCCCCTCCTTATTGTTTTACTATGATTTTATTAGATTGTAAGCCTATGCGGCAGGGCCTTGCTATTTACTGTTTTACTCTGTACAGCACCATGTACACTGATGGTGCTATATAAATAAATAATAATAATAATAATAATAATAATAATAATAATAATAATAATAATAATACTTGCTTTCAGAGGAGATGAAAACAGCTGGGACTGGTTTGTTGATAGGGATTAACACACCTGCCTGCATTGTTTAGACTTTCTTTGTGTGGCTATGGGGCCTGAGTCAGTATTTTTGCTGGAATGGATATTAGTTCTTTAGGATGTGATCCTATGCATGTTCAGACAGTAAAAAAATCCTATAGTTCCCAGCACTAGGAATTCTAGAATATTTTTCTGTCTAAATGTGGATAGGATTGCATCCCCCCTTTTTTGCTAGCAAATTATCATAGCGCTTTTAGGCATGTCTTCTCAGAAGCAAATCCCATCCAATCGAATGAGACTAGGGCCAGATCTACACCAAGCAGGATACAGCACTATGAAAGTGGTTTGAAAAGGGCATATGGAAGGTGTCATGGGCCCCAACAGTTGTCAGTGCACTTCAATACCATTTTAAAGCAATACTGTAGATCCTTGAGTTTTGAAAACCTGACAGTAGTGATATATTACTCACTGAATAAGGAAAAAGATTTGTGGGATCAAAATGTAAAACTGTTTCTAGATAGGTATCCTTTGAAGTCAACATTTCAAGAATTTTGGACAGCCAATAGTCACCCCCCACCCTCTTTAAAAAACATATTTGAGAAAAGCAACTTATTCATGTCATGTGTTTTCACATGTGACCCACAAGGGGGAGCAATTGTCTAAAGTGAAAGCAGTGTGCACACTTGGAGATGTCTCTTTTCTGTTTGGCATAGCAACTTGGTTGTTCCTGTACTTCATGGAACGCACAATTGCTTAAACTCTACGGAAAGTAATTGGCACCTCCCTGTCGTCCTGAAGAGTCTGTTCCCACATAATGTGTGTGTACATACAAGGCTTGATTAAGGTGGTTGGAGGCCTGGGACTATTCCAATTATACAACCACCCACCAAATGAACACATACAGGGGGAAATTTAACAAAATACACATTTTTTGGCATGCATTTTAATCTAAAATATGTATTTTGGAATATATTTTTCCTAGCCAAGAACTGTATCACCAAATTCAGAACAGTGCAAAAATTGAACGAAAACTGTTAACCAAAACAACCAAAATAACGAAACCAATACTAAATAGTTATAAAATACAACTGAAAGATAAGTGTTGCAGGGGGAACCAGTGTGGTGTAGTGGCTGGAGTGTTGGACTGGAACTGGGGGGAGGCCCATGTTATAGGCCAGATATACACCAAGCAGGATATGACACTTTGAAAACAGTTTTTAAACTGTATATGTAGTGTATGTCCTGGGTCCCAGCAATTGTCACTAGTGTTATAAACCATTTTAAAGCAGTAGTGTAGAACCTGTCTCCACTTGGCCATGAAGCTCACTGAGTGACTTTGGGCCAGTCCCTGACTCTCAGACTAATCTACCTCACAGGGTTGTTGTGAGGATAAAATAGAGAGGAGAAGGATTATGCAAGCTGCCCTAGATTCCTTGCAAGAGGAAAAAAGGTGGGATATAAGTGTGACAAATAGAAAAATCAGGTCAGTTGACTTAAAAGTGTGGACCAAACAAAACTCTCCACCATTCATAATTCCCCCGCTTACTTCAACATGACAAGACAGCCTTGCTTTGTTTCTGGTCCTCCTTCTCATTCTCCTGAGTAGGGCTCTAGGCTTTTGCCCCAAAGTCCTGATGACTTCACTGACTCTACTCATTAAGACTCCAGAAGGTTTGCCATTCTTAATAAATAAAGTGAATATGGAGCCAAGGCAAGAGAACTGGCCAAGAACTAGATAAATACAAAATGGGTGTCTGGTAGTCAGGAAAAACTACAATGTCCTGGCCATTTAGGATCTTTTAAAACAGGATTGCATTTTTTTTTAAAAAAAGCTTTATTTCTTCCTTATATTTTTTTTGCTAAAGCTGGGGCCATTAGTTACAATAGTTACAAAAGCAGCTTATTCAAACTTAACCCACTAGGGGGAGCAATTGTAAAATTCAGAATAAAACGAGTATACTACTTACTGTGATTTTCATGTCCAGATGTTTTCATTTTTTCACTCTACTCTGGATGCTAATATTCAGCCTTTGCTCTATTCCGCTGTCCATCACTGGACCTAACAAAAATTGATGGGCTCCACTTCTGAAGCAGCAAGCAGTACTCCCCTCAGCAATAACTAGTGTTGCCTTTTCCCTGGAATCATCTGGGAATGTCAGTACATAGCACTCTATCCAAGGTGCTGAACCCTATCCCCCAAATGGGTCCACACCTTGGATAGCTCCTTTAGAGTTTTGACTGGTTGTGACTGAAACCCGAAGCAGATTCACTGCCGATCTGACCCTGGAGCCGCTAATCTCCACTGACGGTAACCCTTCTTTGCAAGATTGTTTGGGCGTCTATTTCAAAACCAAGAGGCTGCATTTTATAAGACTTCTCTGGGCATTACATATTGAACTGATGCAGGCAGTTCAATATGTAATGGCTAAAGTGTTGGACTGAGAGTTGGGAGATCCAGGTTCTAGTCTCCACTCGGCCATGGAGGCCCTCTGGGTGACTTTGGGCCAGTCACAGACTCTCAGCCCAGCCTACCTCACAGGGTTGTTGTGAGATGGAGAGGAGGAGGATTATGTATGCTACCTTGGGTTCCTTGGAGGAAAAAAAGTGGGATATAAATGCAATAATAAAAATAGACACTGCTGGAGCTTTTGCCCAGCTAACTGTATGAATGATTTCAGCCATGTGGATCCTGATAAATTGGGTATTATGTTATAATGTACCCAAACCAGTGTGGTTTGGGTACATTATAACATGAGTGGATCTGAGGCTGGAGTTGGCAGAGGAGAAGACAGGCAGGATGGGTTGAGGCCATGGTGAAGAGAGGAAGGAACAGTGGGCAGTTCTCATCTGGGTGTAAAATTTAGATGCTGATGAAAAAAAGTATGGGACAATTTATAGGGAACAGAGTCAAGAGTTGGCAATAAATCAATAAATCAACCAATAAATATAAACTAAACACACTTACATGGAGTGGGCAGAAGAGGTGGCCAAATCAGGGTGGATATGCAACTGTTCAACTCATCAACGCCTCTTTGGCCAGATGGGAATGCTCTAACTTATTTAATGACAAAATCTAGAGGACTCCACTTTAAGGGCCGGTGTTGCTGGGACGGACCTGGTTGTTTGTGATGTTGCAGCTATCAGAGGATGGTGAAATAATAGAGGTCAGTGATACAGCTGTAATGACGGAGATTTTGGTTCTGGCTTTCAGCTCTTCAGCAGAGCCCATCCCAGAAGGCATCATGGCCCCTGCTGCCTATGGTAAGTGCCACCTTTCCATCTCTTCTCTCATTGGCTGTGTCTGCTTTCCTGACTCTCAAGGAAGGTGAGCTAAGGCTTGGACACTCCCAGGTTGTAGGGAGACTCAGGTCAACCTACATGTGAGGCTCAGTTGTGTCATTCCCCAGTTTGTTTTTAACTGAAAAGCAGCTACTGGAGGTCCCAATCCTGAGCAGAACAGGGAAAGGAGAAGGATGCACAACAACGCTTTTTGCTGGGGATTTTCTTCCATTCAAAATCACCAAACCAGCTGCTTTTATGACCACAGGGGGAAAGATACAGGTCGCTGTATTCCTTCCCAGGCCATAGATGGGAAAGACACCTGCAGGTGAAATTTAATTTGAGTGGACAAATGGCAGGAAGGGAGAGGATTAAAGAGCCTCTTCCCTACTCGTGCTCAAGATTACAACCGCCCACAAGTGGCCAGTCCAGCATGCAGCAGCATGATCTCCCAATATTGCTCTCATTTCAAAGCTCTTAAAAACATCATCTATGGGCTCATCTACACCAAGCAGGATATTCACTTTGGAAGTGGTATGGAAGCGGTATATAAAAGGAAGGAGCCACACTACTGCTTTATAGCAGTATTGAAGTGCACTGACTACTGTTGGGGCCCATTGACACAGACCATATACTGCTTTCATACCACTTTCATAGTGTTATAACCTGCTTGGTGTAGATGTGTCATGGGCCCCAACAGTTGTCAGTGCACTTCAGTACCGCTATAAAGCAGTAGTGTGGCTCCTGCCTTTTATATGCCACTTTCATACTGCTTTCATAGTGGAATATCCTGCTTGGTGTAGATGAGCCCATCATCATCTTCATCATCATCATTGTCAACGTCCTGTTTTCTCCAACAGAATCCACATTCTGTGACACAAAAAATGGAGTCCTGTAACTTGCATGAATTGGGATTTCAGCAGACGATTGCTGAAAAGGTTTAAGTATAGTAAAGAATAAGGGCTAGAAACCTGACTTTTTAAAAAAGAAAGGAAAAGAAAAAAGACTACAGATCTTAAGAACATGAATTCTGCACTCAGTGTCACATTCTTTGGCTTTTCTGTGCTTCTGCAGAATCGTTACACACACACACACACAGCCTGTCTACGAAAGTGTGTTGTTTCATGCCCCTCATAAAGCTTCATAGAGAAAACCCTTCGGCCTCTTGACCTTGGGTCAGCCCCTTTTGAGCTTCTGGATGCTTGGATTTCTCTCTCTGGTGACTGTCGATTTGTTGCGCTTTTGCTATTTTGTAGGATCCTGCAGCAACCGAACCAGCTTTGAAGATGATCTTAGCCTGGGAGCAGAAGGTAAGTGGTGAGAGCTGTTGCAAATGAACAGGCCTTTCTCTCTCAAGTGGCAGGAAAGCTCCCCTGGTGGCCCTGCTTTGCTGTTGTCCTCCAGGGGGTTTCAGGATAGCACTGTGCTTGCCTCACTGCATTCAGTGAGTGGCAGACAAGAGGCAATAGGAATACAACAGTTTGGAAGACAATCTGAGGAAAGTGTTGTTGTTTTTCAGTTCAACAGGATCCTTGGATTTGCCATGTTGCAACTAGGGATGGGGGAATAACTCACCACATTACACACTTTTGAACCAGTACTTGAACCAAAACCCAGTTATCCTTGGAAATTCACACTTCTCCAAATTTTGCAAGGTGTAAAAGGATGCTTTTCTTACAGAAAGGAATGTTAAGATGCATTATATTAGGAAACATAATTCCAAAAATGTATATACGTTAGTCAAGAATGCATACGAAACCACATGTATTAGGAGAAATGTTATGAACTTTCAGGGAAACACTATCGAAAAAAATCCTCAAAGTTTGGGATGCACCAAACTTCAGGCTGGAGAATTTCTTGAAGTTTGTGCCAAACCCAGGAGAATTATTGTCTTTGCCACTGAATTTGCCCCCCAAAAGCAATTTCTTTTTTGTTAGATTGAATGAGAATACTCCAGCTTTGGGCAAAACGCAGAATACTACTACTACTACTACTACTACTACTACTACTAATGGTCAAAAAAGTTGGGGGAGAAATTTTCAGCACAGCACTATTAAAAATACCATATCAAACCAAAATATGTTACAGCCCAGGGAAAACCTGTGCGAAAAGATGTTTTCAGGAGGTGTTTAAAGGATGTTACAGGAACACAGGATACTGCCTTATAAGCAAACAGCCCTCCTCTGTGGTTGGGTATTGTTTTGGGCTCAGAAGAGCCTTTCAATATTACATTAATTCATTTCTTATGGTATGCAAACAGTTCTTTTTTGCGCAGTATCAAACCCCAGCACAAGATCTGGTCATTACTGGCTGAAGGCAAAGCGATGCTGCAATTTCACCACGCAAGTGTGGATTTTAGTATTGAATGAAGAATTTGGTATACTGAAAATACTTGACCTTAGTTTAAAGTTTCTAGCACTTATGGTGGCAAGGGTCATCTGTATTATTCCAACCTAAGGATGTCTTGCTTAGCTTGCTTGCAAATTAGTTGAGGCCGGTTAGGCAGCAAGGTGTTGGGTCTAATATGTCTAGGGACTTGTATTTGGCAACGTTTATCTTGGTAAAGCTGCTAATATCTTATTGAGTTTGACTTGCAAGGTTGACCTCAACTGCAACACACCGCAGCTCAGGTTTAGCAAAATGTATCTTAATTTGCAACAACGTCAAGGAGGTCTGGGAAGGAGCTCTGCTTTGATCTAACTGTTCAGTATTCTCAAAGGCTTGTAAAGGAGTCAAGATTGTCATTCCCCCCTCCCCCAACTAAGTTTGCTCGTCGGTGCTGGACAGCTCAGCAATATTAGTGACGGCAAAACTAGCTAGAACAAAGAAAGGAGATCAGAGTTCAAAGTGAGAGGCTGAGAGAAGAGCCTTAAAATTGGATCTTTCCCATTGAAAATGGGAGGTGACAGATTTGGTCATTGCAGGGTTCTTGGTTGATATCTAGTTTCAGAGGAATCTGGTGTACGTTTTGCTCATGAGAGCTCCTTTCTCCTCCTTGCAGCGATGTTACTACTGGACAAAGACAGAGCCCAGCCCAGGTGAGAAACAGGCGTGAACGTTCCTTTTATACATTTTCGATGCTGGAGCAAACATTTTCTATAAATCTGAAATTCAGCAATATTTCAGGATTTAAATTTTTATTTATGGTTTTATACTGTTGTTTTATACTTTGAATGTTTTTAATTTTTGTGAACCGCCCAGAGAGCTCCAGCTATTGGGCGGTATAGAAATGTAATAAATAAATAAATAAATAAATAAATAAATATTTGTTTTAGAAAGTAAGCTTCTATTTGTTTCTCTCTGTGTGAAATTCCTTTTTAAGGGGTGCTTACAAAATAACCACTCTTAAGTCTTCAGAGATAAATAACTAGAGCTGTGCAGGCCCCCACCCACCCACTTTGGAGGCTGATTTCGAGCTTCTGAATTGGCCCCAACCTTCTTCAGATCTGGAAAAGCCAGGTGTGAGGCCAACTGGGAATCCATCGGACTCCCCACCCACTTGTCCCCCAAACCTGACAAGCCGCTGCCCCCACCCACATGCAGATCTGCCTGCTCATGCCTGTCAGCTGCCTGTCCTCGGTTGAGAGTGGCCCTTTTTAAGGAAGATGGTGGCTCTGTTTTCCCCTAGATCTAATCTTGAAAACTATGGTGGCTGTAAAAGGGAAATTTCTGGAACCTCCAATTGCACCCGACAAAGGTCTCCATTCACTGACTTTTTCAAAAAATGAAAACATTAGAAAACACGAGGCTGTCCTTCTTCCTCTCTTTTCCTAGCCTCTAGCCTTGCTCTTTCTCTTTCCTTTTCCTCTTCCCCTTTGCCTTGCTGTTTTCAGGTTATATTAACCCACTGTGGATGGGCAACAATTCCTTGATCTTTAAAGCAGAATTGGACAGGACAGCCCTTCAAATGGAGGATGCCTTCAGAGAAAGAATGCTTCTCTGGCAGCCCTTCAAACAGAGGAATGTCCTCTGTAAAAAAGGACACAGGGTCATCCTATGTTCCATATATCACACTTTAGCTGTTATGTCTGCCACCCAAGGAATCCTGGGAACAGTAGTTTGATGAAGGTGTTGGGGCTCCTTTGTTAGAGGTCCCTCACAAAGCTATAGTTCCCAGATTTTTCTGATGCTTTTTTTTAATAATGTGCTGCTTTTAATAATGTATTAAATGTTTTAATTAGTTATATGTATTTTATGGTATTTGCATTTCTGTTGTACCCCGCCTGAATCCAGAGGAAGAGGCAGGTAACAAATTATTATTATTATTATTATTATTATTATTATTATTATTATTATTATTATTATTATTTATTCCAACGGTGCTTTTGTGGCACACTAGATATGCCATTAGTGGGTGTTTCTTTCCAGGGCATGTATGTCTGGGCATCTCTTCACTGTCTTGTGTCTTCACTTCCATCACAGGTCCCAAAAAGGAACCCTCTGGCCTTCTCAGCATCTCAATATGGACCACAGCATGGCTTCCAGTGCCATCTCAGGCAGCACCAACAAGACCAGCTCAAGGTCAGGATGGGACATGTTCTGGGAGGGCTTGGGCTAGAGGGAAGGACTACCTAAATAAGCCATACACTAATGGCAGGAGACCCAGGTTCACATCCTGATACCGCCATGAAGCTTACTGCAAGTCTCCCTCTGTCAGTCTAATCTACCTCACAGGTGATGAAGAAAAGCAATTGCAGGGGTCTCTTGTCTCTTGTCAATGGGCCCCTGCTGGGATGTGGGCCTTTGGGAGATACCCACCCATGCCTACCTTTGGTGCCAGCTCTGGGTGGGCAGATAAAAGTAGGAAGGGAGAATTCCATGTACCTCCTGTGGTCTCGGGATCATCTGGCTTCTTCCCTCCTCCCCATGAGTAGCGGGAATCAGTAGAGGGAAGGAGCTGAGCTGGGAAGAATCAGGGTGGGTGGGAGAGTGGGAGCTATTCCCCCCCCAACTTATCTTTTGCTGGAGTGCGAGTGCTGTCCAGCTCCTGTAACTTTTTAAAAAAAGACCATCTCCACTCACGCTACATCCTTCCTCCCATCCCGGATGACACACTGGCCATTTGGACACGGGGGACGATCCAGGAAGGAGGTAAGTCTGGGATCGCCCCCCTCCCTCTGCGCCTGTATTATTTATTTATTTATTTATTACATTTTTATACCGCCCAATAGCCGAAGCTCTCTGGGCGGTTCACTAAAATTAAAACCAACAATTTAAAACACAAATACAACATACAATATAAAAAGCACAACCAGAATAAAACCACACAGCAAAAATTAATATAAGTTAAAATATGAGATGAAAACAACAAAGTTTAAATTTAAGTTAAATTAGGTGTTAAAATACTGAAAAAATAAAAAGGTCTTCAGCTGGCGATGGAAGGGAAACAATGTAGGTGCCAAGTGAACCTCTCTGGGGAGCTTGTTCCACAACCGGGGTGCCACAACAGAGAAAGCCCTCCTTCTAGTAGCCACCTGCCTCACTTCCTTTGGCAGAGGCTCACGGAGAAGGGCCCCTGTGGATGATCTTAATGTCTAGGCAGGTACATATGGGAGGAGGTGTTCCTTCAAATCACTTGGCCCCAAACCATTTAGGGCTTTGAATGTTAATACCAGCACTTTGTATGGTGTAGAAATGGCCTCTGTCAAAAACAACAAATGGAAAAAATTCAAATCACTGCATTGACATTTCCTGCCCCACCTCTACTCTTCTCCCTAGCATCTCAGAGGTTCTGGACCTCTGTGAAGTTGACGCTGAGACCATCCTTTGCAACCTGGGCTTCATGCAAGAAGAGAAGCAGGCTGCATCTTGGATCCCAGCTCGATTCTTCTCCACACCATCCCAGGCTCAGGGCATCAATTTCCAGCTCTTCCTGAGATCCCAGGTGCAACGGATCGAAATGGAGGACCCTTGCCTGATGTTGGCAAGTAGGTGTTGCACGCTTTCAGGATGAGTGGTTCTATAATAGTGATTTCTGTGGGTAATGCATGCCTCTTAGTCAAGAGAGAGACCATGGCTCAGTGGTCAATGGAAAGGGAGAATGGCCATCTCGGGTGCCTTGGAAGGCCCAGATTGGGACCCCAGGCTGGCTGGATTTGGCCCGCAAGCCTGAGGTTCAACACCCATGATCTAGAACCTCCTCCTCACCAGTGTCAAGTTGGGGTGGGCCTTTCTATCCAACCAATCCTTCCCCACCACCAACTTGTTGCTTTTCCCATGCTCTCTTGCCCCCTGGTGGCAGAGTGACATTGCCTATTAAAAGGGACCTAATGTTTGGTTATGTTCCCTGTCACAAAGGTAGGAGACCTGGAGGATCTCAGCTTTTTGGATGTATGTTTATTTTTTTCCTCTGACACTCATCTCTCTTCCTTTTGCAGCTCGGTTCAAGCAAGTGCAGACTCTGGCTGTAACAGCAGATGCTTTCTTCTGTCTCTATTCTTATGTATCTAAGACACCTGTGCAAAAGATCTCTCCTTCCCACTTCTTCTGGGCCTCACCAGAAATGCCTGAGTCCTGGAATGTTTCCTCCCAGCCCCAGGCTGTCACTCCTCTCCAGCGGCTGCAAAGAGCTGTTTCCAGGATGTGCTTGTACACCTCACCCCGAGAAGGAGGGAGCCCATGGGCCTCCAATGTGCCATCTCCCATGAGCCGCCTGGAACGGATCGTATGGGAAGTGATGAAAAAAGCTCAGAAAGACAGATTCCATTTCATTATGGAGGACATGGAGGAAGAGGAAGAGGGGGAGGAGGAGGAGGAAGAGGAGGCTCACATGGGGTCGACTGAAGGCCCCTTCTGCCACAGCAGAATGGGAAGTGCCTCTTCAAAGTCTACTGTAGTGGAAGTGACCCCTATGACTTCTCCCTGCTTCTGTTGTGAGGCTCCATCTCATTGCTGGGAAAATACACATATTATCCTGCCGGGACTGGAGCCCTGGCTTCCTCATTGCACAGGTGGGGCAAGACTGGACAGGCTTGACAATGTTAGCTATGAAGAACTATACCATTATGGAGGTTGTTCCTCACCAGTGGCCTCATCTCCAGATGAAAGCAAAATTAGCTAAAATGTATAGGGGTTCCTTGGGAGAGTGTTGGAAATGTGAAGAACAAGAAGGAATTTTCTACCATATGTGCTGCTCCTGTAAAAAAGCAAAATCTTTCTGGACCCAGATCCATTTGTTAATGCAATATATATATATATATATTAAAGACAAATTTACAAATGAAACCAGAATCATTCTTGTTGGGACTTATGGATGATCAACTTAAAGAAAAAAGGAGGAACACTCTTTTTGTACATGACAACAGCTGCAAGACTCGTCTTTGCGCAATACTGGAAAAACACACAAGTACCATCAACGGAGGAATGGCTGCTGACGGTTTTGGAGTTGGCAGAGATGGCTAAACTTAAGGCACTAGTAATAGAAAAATCAACAACCTCGTTTGTATTGGACTGGAAACATCTTATAGAATATTTGCAAGAGCTGGAAAAAAAGATTTATATGTCTGTGAATTTCACATATAATCTGTGCTCTTAATATACAATAATGTGCTGGCTAAAGTAAAGTAAAATGATATAAAGTTACGGTATTTAGGGAACTAACTAATAAGGATAGATAGCCCATATGTCTGCCATGAAGAATGCCTTAAATGGAATATGGCCTTATATGTTTTGTATGTGTGCTTTTACAAGTTGTATTGTATTGTATTGTTTGTTAAGTTTGTGAAGTTTTGTTTTGTTTTGTTCTGTAGAAAATAATAAAAATTGTGATATGCTGCCTAGGGCTGATGGGAATTACAGTCTAACAACCTCTGGAGGGCCACATGATGCCCACCACTGGTGTAGATGTTCAAACAGTGGAACAAGCTGAGCATGGAGGCTGTCCAGGGTTCTTCTTCTTCTTCTTCTTCTTCTTCTTCTTCTTCTTCTTCTTCTTCTTCTTCTTCTTCTTCTTCTTCTTCTTCTTCTTCTTCTTCTTCTTGGAATGGCACTTCTGAAGAATGTCTTTGGGATATTTTTGTGTACTGCCCAAAGAGCAGAGCTATCAAAAAATCCTCTTCTTATGACCCCAACCCAAAGCAAGTCATGAAGCAAAGGTGGAGGACCATTCTTTTATTCAACCCAGCAGCCAGGAAGGAGGAGGAGGAAAGGATCTGAATTGGAATTTAAAAGCACCCGCTGGAAAAGACACACAGCCCTCTTTTGTCATCAATACCACCCCTCAAACACACTTTCATCAGGAATACTGCCCCTTGAAAACATGCCCACAAAAAGATGGATGAAAATATACATTGAAGTTTGAGTGGTGTGCTTTCACATTACTGGAAGAACCGGACTTTCTGTGAGCCAAAAAAAAAAAAAAAAATCGCTAACGGGGGGAAAGAACCACAATCACAGCAGGACATGGTCAACGTCATCTGAGTCCTTTGTGTACAATGCACTGTGACAGCAGACTATAACGCTGGTGTGATGGCGCACTCTCTCTCTCTCTCTCTCTCTCTCTCTCTCTCTCTCTCTCTCTCTCTCAATTTCTTTCTTTCTTTCTTTCTTTCTTTTCTATTTAAATCACTTTATTGCAAAAAAAAGATACACAAATGAACTGAAACAACTGTTACAGATGGGAAATCTCTTCTTCTTCTTCTTCTTCTTCTTCTTCTTCTTCTTCTTCTTCTTCTTCTTCTTCTTCTTCTTCTTCAAAAAATGAAATGAAAATAAAATCATAACCAGTTCAAATATTAATACTTGGTGTGTGAAATAGAGAGCCTTATGGCAGGCTTCTTTTCATAATTACCTAGTCAATTTCAAATTGATCAATAGCACAATCTATTATCTCGCCAATTGCACAGCACATGAGTAAATCGAACAATCTCTTGCTGTTCACGAGTGAAATGCACTCTTTCAAATCCAGAGAGGATGATGTTGTGTAGACTAGCTTCAGAACTAAGGCTCAGCCAAGGCGATTTCAGTGGGCAAGGGCAGAAATAATAATCCCCCAGTGTTTGGAAGAGACTTCAGAGACATGCTGAAATGGTTTGCTTTTCTGGACAGCTTTTCCATTCTGACAAGTTACCATCTCTCCCCACTATCCCTACACCCCCATGAAAGAACAATTCAAGTGGTGGTGGAGCATCCCAGGAGTACCTCGGAAGAAGTGAGTCTGGTTCTACTGTCAGAAGGGAGATTCTAACAGCAGAGGGTGGAATGTGGTCGCAGAGCCTGAGCATGTTTTCAAACAACTTTCTGCCAGGAGCAGCATCAGGTGTCGATATGGTCAGGCATCTGTGGATATGCCAGGAGGGGGGCACTGAAAAGAGACCTCCTGACTGACTCTGCCCTCCTCTTCACCATTGCATCCTGTTTGTTCACCTGTTAAGGTCTTTGTTTTTCTTGAACTCAGGACATTTATTGTCTGTTTTATGCTTTATGGTCAGTTAATTGTTCTAAATTGCAATGGCCAATGTCTTGGTGCAAATAAAATTTGAGCTCTGAATGAGTGAGTCTGGTTCTACCAACAAAGGGGAGATTCTAACAGCAGAGGGTGGAATGTGGTCGCAGAGCCAGAGCATGTAATGGCAGATAGGACTGAACGGACACGGAGTGGGCAAGAAGTGAGATTACCACCAAAGTTTAAGGACTATGTTATGGGGTAGTGATAAAGAGATAAGATTGACATGTTAAGATTTAATTGAACAAAAGATATTGTTTTCATGGAGAAGGGGGGATGTGATATGTGAATGTATCTTTAAGAGGTCTGCAGCTGTTAGTTTCCAGGTCCTCCTCGAAGGCCTGGGTGGGGCTTCTGCTCTATGCTCTTCTAGGTGTGAGCTTTGAAGCAAGCAGTTTGATGTGGCTGCTCCTAGATGGTTTAACAATAAAGGACACCATCAAGAAACAGGCTTGGGAGTTATTGCTTGGTGGTCAAGGTCTGGGGCAAGTGGCAGGCGGAGCAGGTAAGCTCACCCCTTTGGTCCCTATGCCTGAGGGATACCACAGACACAGTGCAGCAGCACTCTCCCACCCATGTTTCCAAGCAACTGATATCTACAGCTTTAGTGTGATTCTGTCTCAGACAACTATGGTGGTGGGACGGAGGAGCAGCAGATGCCCGTACCTCTCTGGCTCTCTGTCCATCAACCAATGAAATGGAAGCAATGATGAGAAAGAAGAAGAGGAGCAAGAGGACCTGGAGACCATGGAGTTGAGAAGGTGATCACTGAGGGAGGGGCAAGTGGAGGTGTCTTGCTCATGCTACTTGAAAAATCAGAAGCAAGTACTGCTTTCTGCACACACTCAAGAACACACACACACACACGGTGAAATGAGTAACATTTTTTTAGGGAGGGTCAGAAATATGACTGAAATAAACTCCCCATTTTGTGCTCAGCGCTAGCATTCGCAGGACACTTTTGAGAGGTTTGGGTTAATCCTACGTAGTCCTTGAAATGAATGGGCCTTACATTAGACTAATGTTGCACAGCACTCTCTGTAACCAAGTAGTGAAATTTGGTGAATGCCTGGTGCCCCAGTTGGAGAGAGAGAGAGAGGCTGCTGGTATTGGGGATGAGGGAGGCCATGAAGCATCCACCCCTGGGGCATTGGGGCTGATCATTCCAGAAGACAGAATAGCATCACCGTTCCTGACCCTGGTCTTGTTTTCTGAAGAGTTCCCATATGGAGACACAGTCACACTTTTGGTGCGATATATGAAGGACAAGAGGTGGAAGAGTAAAATCAAGCATTGCCTCACACATTTTTTGATGTTGCTAATCTCTACTTTATTGTTTTTTGTCACTCTACTTTATTTCCAAATTTCCTGCACAGGGAACAAGCATATCAGGCTGGGTAAGGTATTCTGGACTCCCAAGTCTTAGGTGAGTGGAGGTTGTGAGGATATTGTTGCATATCTGGAATTGGAGAGAAAGATGTGTTAGACTCATCCATGGCTGATGCAGGACAGGAGTTTCTTTCTGGGACACAGGATCCATGATTCCCCCTGCATTTAAAAACCCTAGGCCACCAGCAAAAGAAGCTAGCCTGATGTCTAAAAAGAAACTTAGATATGCATTTATTTATTTATCTATTTATTTTAGATCCTGCTTTTTCACTAAAGATAGTGCTCAAGGTAGCAAATAAAAAATTGCACATAAAGTAACAGTGTTCTCATGAAAATGATTAAAGCCATCCAATAAATGCACAAGAGGAAATCAAGTGTTCTTTCCCTGTCACAGTGAAATGCCGCTTTCCCCTTGTTCTCTAAAAACTAATTGAGAGGGCTGTTTAGACATGGAAGTGAAACTGGACAGTTACATCATCATCTAAAAATTTGTGAACAGCTGTCAGTAGGGAATTACGAGCGCACGATGAATGCCTCATGTAGAAAAGCCCTTGGAGCAGCCACCAAGAAGGCCCTGTCTCATGTCCTGCCAAGTGTTCCCATAATTGGTCCTGCTCAATAGTCCATGAGATGCATTCTTTACTAGCTGAATTTTCTGAACACTTTTTGAAGGCAGCCCCTCACAGAGCACAGTGTAATAGCCCAAAAGGGAAGGAAACTCAAGAACTTTGGGGCCCATATAGTTTTCTCATCCATCCTCCCAGTTCTTGGAAGAGGGTTAGAAAGGAAAAGAAAAATACTCTGGGTGAACAAATGGCTACAAAGGTGATGCCAACATAAGGGATATGGATTCTGGGACCGTAGACTACACTACTTGGAAGATGGACTGCTGACTAGGCATGGGTAGAATGTGTTTGGCCACAGCATGACGAACTTTATACTTTATTAATAGAAGTATAGATTTCAAATCATGCGAGATGCTGGTTCCCCTCTATTCGGCACTGCTTAGGACTGCATCCAGTTCTGGTCACCACACTTCAAGAAGGATGCAGTCAAGCCGGACGGGGTTCAGAGGAGGGCAATGAGGATGATCAGGGCTCTAGAAACAAAGCCCTGTGAGGAGAGACTGAGGCCATAGCTAGACCTAAGGTTTATCCCTGGATCATCCAGGGATCAAACCTGTTCATCTAGGTGCCACACAGGGGATCCAGTGCTCAGGCAGGGGCGAACCCTGGATGATCCCAGGATAAACCTTAGGTCTAGCTGTGTCCTGAAAGAAGTGGGAAAGTCTAGCCTGGAGAAGAGACATTGCGGGGAGACATGATAGCTGTCAGGCATTTCTTTCCTGTCTTTTATCTTTTTTTTTAATTTTTTTATTCTATATCCCTCCCCATTCCCTCCGCACACTCGGTCGATCACGGAGTTTTCCTTCTTACATTTCTATAGACTTCTACCATTCCTTTTTCATGTAATCTATATATTTTTGCCACTCCATCCTGAAAGTATCTCTTTCTTTATCCCTCTTTGTGTTCTTAACTGCTGTGTCAACTTTTCGTTCCTTGCTCTGTCCCAGATTTTCTTTTCCCGCAGTGATCCTGTCAGCATCCCACCTGTCTTCCAATTGCTGGCTATTAATTGTCTTATGGCTTTCAACATAAACTGAATTAATGTGTTTTCTCTTAACACTCTATTTTCTTTAACATACATATGCAGTAAAGCTAGCACTGGTGTTCTACAAACCTCTTGTTCAGTAATGTTTCTTATCCCTTGAAAAACCTTGTCCGAAAACTTCCTGACCTTCCTACATTCCCATCACATATGAATTTGTGTCCCATTGATTTGACATCCCCTTCAGCACAAAGGTGATATACTGTTTACATTAAAACATACAAAGACGAAAAAGAGCTCCTACGATGGGAGAATTCTAGGGACTGCATGTCATGGTGTCCAGATGCCAAGTTAACATTTGTCAATGGGATTGCACTGAAAAGCAGGATTATTTACAAACCACCCCCTGCCCAAGGATGGATTTTAAATACCACCCCAGACACAGATCATATCCCAGCACAAACACACTATCAGATTATCTTCACACTCCATGCTGGCCCTGTCCCCAGTGAAAGAAAATCCATTAAGGAAGGAAAAAGCAGCATTTAAGTGCAATCCCTTTGCAGATATGGAGAGAAAATTACACGAATGAGGCACATTGGGAGGAATTGTCCCCTGACAAGATGGATAACGTTCTGGGGATTCCCCTGCTTTCTCTAGTGTTTGCCGCATGCCTTTTCTGCTCACTGGTTTGCACGTCAGAGCTAACAAACAAGCAGGGGATATCAAGCTGGAATCATTCTGAAAGTATTCCTGTGGAGGAAGACAGTTTATGGAAACCAGCCCTAAATGTCACAGATACCCGATCCTCTGCTTCTCCTCCTCCATGGCTCTCATGGGGGCCACCATAAAAGGGATCTTTCATCTACTTTGTGTTTTCTGAATGATCATTCCCACTGGGGTTCTAGTCTGCTTTTAGTGCTGCTGGTTTTTACTCTGGTTTAATTTTGCTTTAAATGAAAGGTTTTTATTTTATGTTTTCCTATTGTTATTGTAGTTTATGGTTTTACATTTTGTTTTGTGAACTGCCCAGAGAGCTTAGGCTATTGGGCAGTATAAAAATGTAATACATAAATAATACATACATAAATGGTGTGTGTGTGTGTGTGTGTGTGGGCTCTCTCCGCCCCCCTCCTAGGCCAGATTAACATTGTACTAGTGAACAGAACTCCATAGCCCAATATGCTTACGTGAGGAAAGGTCATGCGTAAGATCTTGACATTGTCCTAGAGAGAGGATAAGAGAAACGTCAGAGGTGGGCACTCCTGTATGTGGGAGTGGAGAACTCTGTTTCTCCTTCCAGGGGTTGATCTGGATTGCAGCCCTCTCTCCTTCTTCCATGGAAGTGAATAGACAATGATGTACCCTTTATTGTTTCTCAGCTAAAATTCTCCCATCATGCTCCTTTCACAGAAGCATCACGGCCTCCAATCCATTGTCCCCTCTCTAATGGAACCCCCTCATGTACTCAATGAAGGTGTGAAGAGGTGGCTGGAAAGCTTCTGCTGGCCACTGGCAAAGTGCCCTCTGGTTTGCCCCCTCCTCTTTCAGTGGGCCTTGGTGGGCTTCCCTGGCAGGGGAGGGTTTGCTCCGGTCAGTGTCAGATGGCTTATTCTAGCCATCGTTTTATTTTCCCAAACAGGCAGCCATAAAAAAAATGGTGGCAGCGAATGGAATGTTAGAGAACAGGACAGTCTAAGCAAAAATGGGGTACTGACAGGGCTGGTTCTAGTGCTAGGCCAACAGTGCTGCTACGTAGGGTGAAGAGGCAGTTGGGGCGCTGGAACCAAGCAGGAAAGAGCTGCAAATTCAGCTGCTCTCCCCATCCTGCTCCTCCTCCGGAAGTTTTTTTTCACTGGTGCAGCTGCTGGCGCCCCCCACTCGCTCGCTCGCTCGCTCTGTCGCTCACTCATGCAGCCGCTCCCTGCTCCTGGCTGCTCTGCCTGACCTCTTGGGACAGTTGCTGAACAAGGTGGGAGCAACAGCCATGCTTGGGTAAGGAAGGAGCACGTGGAGGAGGGCGGGCGGCAGAGCACCACAGCAGGCTAGCTCACTGGGTGAGGAACGGGGCTATTTCTGCCGTTATAAAAGGAGTAGGATTGTTCCAGAGCTGCAGACTGGGGTCCTCCCCCCTTCAGAGCTGCTGCCCTCCTCTCCTCATCAGCCATGCTGGTACTGTGATGTTTGGGAGAGAGAGAGAGAGAAGGTGTATGTCTGTGTGTGTTCTCTCCTCATCGCTGCCCCACTGCCCACCCAAGTCTGGACTCCAGCAAGATTGAGAAAGAAAAGAAAGGGTGGGGGGAGAGAGAGAGAAAACTGCAATGCCCCCCAGGACTTCCTGGCTAAGGCGGGTTCAGCAGCACCTTTTTCCAGAATGCTTGCTAAAACAATTCCTATCTGCCCTTGCTTATTTTAGGGTGTCCAACCCCCTTTTTTCAAGCCGTTCTTTTGGTAAACATGGTATGTGTGTATCTCGTGTCACCTTAAAAACAGAGCTGCAGCACAATCCAAAGTATGTCTACTCAGAAGTAAGCCCCACTGAGATCAATTGAGGTAAATGTGCATAGGATTCAGCCTGTAAAATAAGAGCGGGTGAAGGAAAGACAGGAGAAAAGGAATTGTAGAACTAGAATAGCAAGGTAACTGTGGGATATTTAACTATATTTAAAGACAATAAGTACAGTAAAATTAGTGCCCCTCTACTTCAGTCCCAATCCAATAAATGCAACAGTGAATCAGCCACACATTCTGCAGTCTCGGGCTCAGCCCGGGATGGTGGAAACATTAGTCTCATAGGGTAGAGCGAGATCTCAGGGCAAGGGAGGGATCATCCCTCCCTGATCCTGGGATCCCCAGTGCATCATGTGAACACACAGGGACGATCCCAGGGATCACCCCAGGATTTCCCCCCATGTAGCTATGGCCAGAGAGTCTCCTTCCAGGGGTTGATCTGCATTGCAGCCCTTTCTCCTTCTTCCATGGAAGTGAATAGACAACGGTGTGCCCTTTATTGTTTCTCGGCTAAATTTCCCCCATCATGCTCCTCTCACAGCAGCATCCCTGCCTGCAATCCACTGTTCCTCCCTAATGGAACCCCCTCAGGCACTCAATGAAGGTGTGAAGAGGTGGCGGGAATGCGTCTGCTGGCCACGGGCAAAGTGCCCTCTGGTTTGCCCCCTCCTCTTTCAGTGGGCCTTGGTGGGCTTCTCTGGAGAGGGGAGGTGGTGCTCCAGTTAGTGTCCGATGGTTCATTCTACCCACCCTTTTATTTTACCACTATGCCCCAGAAAGATGCTAGGTGGAAGGCATTGTGATTAGACTCACATGCCTTGCCCTGGCCAGAATGCTTGGCAGGAAGGATATTTTATTGGTGGGTGGGGCAGACATGAGCAGTGGGCCCTGTCAGGTGCTGGGCCCTTGGCAGCCGCACAAGGTCACAGAATGTTGGTGCTGGCCCTGCACAAGGAGGGTGAAAAGAGGGTCTGGAAGCCTTGCTGCTGGTCTCTGCCCTCCCCTTGTGTACCTGGCCCAGTGGTTCATGAAAGGAAAACCTCAATGGTTGTTTCCAGGTCTTCCAACAATTAAGGTTTTCTTTTCAGACTCAAGAGTGCTGGGGCCAGAACCAAAGCCAGATCTATACCAAGCAGGGTATAAAACTTTGAAACCAGTTTGAAAACAGTATATGGCGTGTGCCCTGGGCCAGAACAGTTCTCAAAACTGTTATAAACCCTTATAAAGCAGTAGTGTAGCTCCTGCCCTGCAGTGCCCCACAGCCATAAAATACCGGTGGCAGTGAATGGAATGTGAGAGAATGGGACTGTCCAAGCAAAAATGGGGCTACTGGGTGGGACAAATGGACTGTATATTACATTTTCCCTGAAGTCCCACTTCCCAGCATCCCCAGCATCCCTCCCACCCAGGGAAATGATGGTGGGAACTCTGCTGAGAAATAGTCAAGGTACTCACCACCCCCATATGCACGTGGTTCTAGAAAGCAAAATGGGAGAAATATCAGCACTTGTGGCTATGGTGGATCAAACTATTTTGCTGTCTTAGGCAAATGAACTCCTCCCACCCCGGTTTGTATCTGGGGTGGGGAACCATGAGATCCCTTCCCCAGGGCTTCTCCGGGTGCATTTTCTTATCGATATTCCATTCAAATGAATGGAACAAAGGAAACAGACACTTCCAATGAATGGAAGGGAAACTCCATAAAACCGTTTCTTAGAGTGAAGTGGACTATTCAAAGTGCTGTTACCCCATGTACTCCAGGAGAACATATTGGCCTTGAACAGCCTTCCACAACTCAGTGCCCTCTAGATGTGTTGGCCTACAACTTAAATCATCTCCAGCAAGCATGGGTGACATATCTGGAGAGCTCCATTTGGGGAATGTGGGACTGAACTTTGGCTCCTAAATGGCCCCCAAACTGATCTGAAACAAATATAAGATGGAAAGCAAAGCAATCCATAATAGCTATTCCATGGAATTCTATATTCAATCCAACTGGGTTTTTCTTTCAGGTTTCCAGCGTTCCCTCCTTGCATGCCAAAGAGGCAAGCAGGTTTTTGGCTACATTTGAAAATGTAAGAAACAAGGGGAAAATGTGGCTTGCTTCTTTGGCATTTGGAAGACTGTTCACAGAAACCTCTGGTCTGTCAGCATTTCTTCTTTTTGCCAGCACTGGCACCAGATCTCAGTGGTGGACCTTGTGCTTTTCATGCAGATGGACCCAGTTCAGTCTCTGCCATCTCCAGCTCAAAAGCTCAAGTCAAAGGTAAAGACTTGACTTGTGACCCTTTGACCCTGGAGAGGCCACTGCCAGTTCATGGTGATGAAACTGGGCTGGAGAGACCGACCATCTGTCTTGGTATAAGGTAGCTTCAGGTGTGTGTTGCCTCTTGGGTTCCTCCCCTTGTTGGTCCTAAGGCCAGTTGCTCCTCGGCCAGTCTTGGGCTTTCCCTAATTCTCCCACCACAGACAGGAGGGATCCAAATGTCAGTTACTTATGAGCAGATGCCAAGGCGAAGGCCATCCCCGCCAGCACAAGGAGGATCCAGACCTTCACGGTCACTGACGTGGAGAGAGATGCAGGGACCTCCACTAGCTCAAGACTGTTGAAGTTCCAAAGGCCTGTGGAGCCTGAATCCAGCCTCCCTTCCTTATGAAGGAATCACGCATCAGCTATTCCAAAGGGTAGGCTGATGTTGCATTTCCCCAAAGCTGTTCCTGGTAAGCATCCTTATAGCCCTGACATTACAGGCTTGGCTTTGGAAAAGTTCCTATTGGCCCAGCCTTATGTCGGAATGATTAGCCAAGCACTTTAACCAAGACCTACTGCAACAGAGTGTTCACTTGGAGTTAGTTTATGTGAGATCTTCCCCTCTTGCCAGAGTTCATACTGTCAATTAGCTTATAAGCTTATCGTGAGGCCAGTCCTGCAGGTTCTTAGTGCCATGTTGGCATTTAAAAATAACATCTGTTAACATGCTCAGTTTTATGAAGAAAAAGGATCCTGCACAACTTGGGTTCCATTTTTTCCTTTTTTTTACGTGTGGGGTGTATCTCTCATCCCCCCATCTCTTTCTTTTAAATCAGTTCACTGCAAAATAAAAAGTACATACATTCACTGAAACAACTGTTACAGATGGGAAAACTCTTCCCATCTGTAACGACCTCAGAGCAACAGGACATTGCGCTCACCATTTTTTAAACTTTTTCTTAAAGAGGAAGAGCGCCTGAATGCTCATGCATAGAAAGGTAGTTTTTTTTAAAATGTAAACTTAATTTTCCCCCTCCCCCCCACCCCCGATGGGTGCAGAGCTCCTGAGGAGCTCTGTGCCCTGTGCGCGGGTCCCGGCTGCTAAGTGGGTAGTATTAAGCCCTTCCATCCAGGCAGAAGGCTTTGAGTGCTCTGTTCTTAATTGTCTGAGGCCTCGTCTTGATGATGGCACATCAGTGCTGCGACCCCGCCCCCGACCCTCTGCATTTGCACTCCTTTATATCATCCACACATGAAGGAGCAGGAGTGCAGGGGTTCACAAGTGAAGAGGAATACCCTCCCCCTGTCTGGGCAGATGGCAACCAATCAGGATTTGCCATCTGCTCAGACACACCTCCAAAGCAGCTCCAAAGTGAGGTGATGGATGGCAAATGTGCATCTGAGCCTTGCTGATAGGAAAAAGTTTGGGTAAGTGACTGACTTTATTAAAACAAGCAGAGCTACAGGACTTTGCCTCAGGATGGCTTCTCAATGGCAGCTGCATCATGTAGATGACCTGCCGCCACTCCAAATGCACCCCAGGGCAAAACCTTCATCAAGACAAGCCCTGAGTTTCAATCCCTATGGATGCAGCCCTGTTGGTAGTGCTGAATTAGGGTTGCCACTTCTTTTTTTCCTTTTCCTTTTTTCTTTTGGATAGTTGCATCATCTTTAACGGCTATGTGGCAGGGAGGTACAACATGATCTTTTCCATGCTGCAAATAGCCTTTACCGGTTCTGTTTGGCTGGGTCAGATGGGTTTGTTCCTTCATTATTATTTTTAATCTGAGAACATGATGAGGGTTCATGGCTTGACTCAGAAGACTGCTTCTTAAGTTTATATAAACAGACCCCAGTTAAGAACATAAGAGGAGCTATGCTGGATGAGAGCAAGGGTCCAACTAGTCCAGCACTCTGTTCATACAGTTTCCAAGCAGCTGTTGACCAGGAACCCAGAAGCAGGTAGAGCACAGACTTTGAATGCAGAAGGACTTGAGTTCATCTCCAGGTATGGCAGGAACAACTCATGCTTGAAGCCATCGCTGCCAGGCCATGTTGACAATACTGGGTTAGATGGACCAATCGTCTGGCTCAAAGCTCCATCACACCTGCACATTTGCCCTGGCTTACCCTGGAATTATCCACCCGCATTTCCATAGGGTATGAAAGCTTGCGGACTTAAACCTGTGCGGTTGTATGTTCCAAGCATCTTTCCATCTTTCCTGTACCGGGGGCTGTGCGTCACTGTTATCCCACTGAGGTTTACTCTAACCTTGTTGTTTTCGCCATCACCTCTGCCCATTGATCTCCTATGTACCTCCCCCTTACAGTTTATTGTTTGATGGAAGGTGGAAGTTGGACAACTGCTCCTCCATTCCTCCTAAATGTCAGTTGGGTCTTGCACTGCTTTTTCATTGGAAGTAGCTTCTCTTGTGACTGAACAATTTTGGAAAAGAACTCTTTCTCCCCTAAGTACTGGCAATGTATAGTTGCAAGGCTTGGCTAACCATTTTCACCTGGAAGTTTAGGCACATTGCAAACATATCTTTTAATAAAACTCTTTCTGAAATCTCCAGCAGTGGTGTTTCTGGACCCACACATTCCCAGGTCAAAGCATCTATGCTGTTTTCAGCTCTGAACAGGTGGATGTGTGGGCAGAGGTGATTAATACCTCTGTGTTGTCATGGACAGATCATTTTCCAGTTAGGGTTAGTTAGTAAAACAGCTACTATCCACCCCTGCAGGGTTGGCGGACCTGTTAAGATGGTCCACCCTTGAAGTCTGATGGATCCTCTTGGATTCCAGATAGCCTTAGAGCAGTGGTTCTCAACCTTCCTAATGCCGCGACCCTTTAATACAGTTCCTCATGTTGTGGTGACCCCCAACCATAAAATTATTTTCGTTCTTCTCTACACGATCCATTGTCAAGGGATGGTTTGCTAATGAAAATAATACATAACAATAGCTTTAATAATACAAAAGATGATACTTGACATAGTTCAGTCAATACAGTTTCCTAAGACCTTCGGAAATATGTGTTTTCCGATGGTCTTAGGCGACCCCTGTGAAAGGGTCATTCAACCCCCAAAGGGGTCCCGACCCACAGGTTGAGAACCGCTGCCTTAGAGGTTTCTATGGCTGCTATCATCGACGATCCTGTTGAAGCCCTGGTCAATAGATAGAATAAAGACCTAACTAGAGCTATCGACATGATCACTCCCAACCATCCTTCTGACCCACTTCTAACCAGGCACCTAGGAATAGAGAAGATCTTAGGGAGCTGAAGCAGGAAGGACAATGACTAGAGCACCGAAGGAGGAAAACGCGACTCATATCCAACAAGACACGACATAGAGAAATATGCTTCCCGCCCAACCTGAAAGTTTGGGCGGGAAAGCAACGGTTGTGGGTTGGGAGGGGCTGGAAAGGAGCAAGAGCTCACATGGCTCAGTGTGCGAGCCTCGTGTGCTGGGGGCGGGGCCGCGGCTATAAAAGCCGCACCGCCCGAGGCTCGGCCTCTTTCTGTTTTTTGGCTGTCAGCACGGACAAAGAGACCAGTCTCTGCAGCAGCAGCAGCAAGAATCGGCAGCAGATTCGGCAGCTACGTGGCAGCCTCGGCGAGCGTCGTCGTCGGCCTCTTTCTTCTATTTCAGCTGGTTTGGAGGGAATAGGGTGGACGCTTGAAAGAGCCTGGGGGTTGTTGGGGGGGCTGCCTTCGGGTAGGCTTTTGCCTGGCCCCGGTCACTTTGGGAGTGGGCAGACCTTTATAATATACCTGCAGTGGGGAATACTTAGGGGGGGGGGAAATCACCCCCTTTTCTAGAGCCCATCTCTTCCCAGTTCCAGCCCCATTCTTAGCCAGCCCCCTCCTCACCTTCATAGTTTATTCTTCATATTCCCGTTCATTCTATTGTCCCTGTTCTACCCTTCTGCTTTGTGTGTGGCCCTCAGGGCCCATATTATTGATCTTTAGTGTGTTTGCCTGCAGTATTGGGCTTGGTCTCAAAAGCCTTGTGCCAGCCAGTTTGCTGAAGCTAAAGTGGGCTCCGGCTAACATTGGTTTAAAGGGATAATTTGAAAAGTTTAGTTTCACTTTTGGTTCCCAATCGTATTTTAGTTGATTCCCTCAGCGTTTTGTTTAGTTTCAATTTTTCTGGCCTAATTCTTGGTTTGTTTCTCCCAAACTGCAAGTTTTATTGCCCAGAATTATTTTAGGTGTAGCTGAATTGTGAATTTTACTTGATTCTATTCTATTTTATTTTATTTTATTTACTTACTTGCAGTTGGCAATTTTATTTTTATTTATTAATCTAATCTGGTTATTATTAGCTAATTGATTTAAATTCCAGTTTAATTGTAATTGAATTGAATTAATAAATTTTATTTTTAATTTTAATTTTAATTGTGTTTGCCCTGCAGTATTGGGCTGGGTCTCAAAAGCCTTTGAGCCAGCCAGTTTGCTGAAGCTAAGGTTGGCACCAGCTAGCATTGGTTTAAGTGATAATTTTGAAAAGTTTAGTTTCGCTTTTGGTTCTCCTCTTCATCTGACGATGAAGAATCTTCTATTATTATTATTTATTTATTTATTTATTTATATAGCACCATCAATGTACATGGTGCTGTACAGAGTAGAACGGTTGGTTTCAAGACCCTGCCGCATAGGCTTACATTCTTGGTCCTTGGTTTTACAACGCATTGCTGTTTTGGAGCGAGACAATGCAGCCCTCAAACAACAACTGAAAGCAAGGGATACAAAATACAGGGATTAATATGCAGAAGAGTAAAGAGCTAGTGATTTATCTGTAGTTACTTTTTCAGAACAATCTTCTGTAGTGCAAGCAGCAGACGTCACACAAGACGAGTCAACTTCAGTGCAAGCTTCTGAGGCTTCCCAAGTTACAGAACCTGCAGCGGTGGCTATGTCCACGTTGGCATCATCTGCAAGTTCCTCACGTAGTGAGTATCAGTGCACCACAGCAGGTCATACACCTTCACCAGTTGCACTTGGGGGAACGCCTCTGTGGGCCATGAGCCCATTCTGGCCTTTTCTAGTCCTAGTGAGCTAGGAGATACACAGGAAATAGAAACCCCTTTACAGGTAACCCCAGAAGCATGTATGTCTGTTTGGCAACCCAGACTCTCTTCTACCAGGCAAGCAGTTTCTGAGACCCAGACATCTGCAGCTCCTATTATTGAATGCACTGCTCCTGTGCCTATTAGAGCGTCGCAAACTATACAAACTGAATGGGAAACCAATAAAGAGGAGCCAAAGTGTGATCCTCATTCCTCTGTTAAAGGGTGTAATACCCCTTATAGAGCAATTTCTACGCCTATCGGATGTCATTTATTACATGCCACCAAAGGAAGATTAAGAAAGGCGAGTTTGTTGATCTGTCTCTCTCTTATTTAGAGAGGAAGAACAGAAAGACAAGGATAATAACAATGAAAGAAATCAGGAGCGCAGTAAGAAGAGAAAGGTTGAGAGAACCTGGGCCAACTGGTTGGCCGGATATATAATATTCATAAGAGTGGCTTTATTGAAGCACCCCGAAAAGGCAACAGTGTTAATTAAATATTTAGATATAATTTAGATGTTATACTGAATATGTAGGCCCAGCATGGCTTGGGTATGATGAGGCTTTTCAGATTGAAGGCCCAGTTTAACCCAGAAGTTAAATGGGATGTGAAAGAGCCAGATTTATGGCTATAATTTATGACCCCAGCTAAACCAATCTCTGGCGAAAGCTGATAGCGGGCATATTCTATCACGCCCGGATGGGGCCTTTCAGCATAAAGGGCATGACGAGCAATCGGTTCAACCCCGATTATTGTGCTGGGAGTTTAGCTCCAAGGGCACGTGTGCGCGGACACAGTGCAAGTTTAAGCACGAATGCTCTATTTGTGGTGGGTATCACCCATACTCTGGATGTCCCAAGATCAAAGACTCCAAGGGTGGAAGAGAATTCTGCCCTGGTAACAAGCCCAATGTATCCAGCCCTGTTATAAAGGGCCCCAGCCCAATTAAGATCCAGGAATTATCCTTAGCTTTACGCGATTATATACATCAGGATGTCGCGTCATTTCTTTTCGAGAGGTCTAGGTTTGGCCTTAGAATTTCTTTTCAGGGTCCTCCGATCCCAGTTTTTTCCAAGAATCAGGCTTCCATTAATGCAATGGAAGATCTGGTTCAGGGGGGTGGAATTCTAAAGGAAGTGATTGCAGGTAGGGTTTTAGACCCGTTTGTGCAACCTCCCCTGCCTCGTTCGAGGCTTTCTCACCTGGGCATTGTGCCAAGAAATCCCCGAGAGAATATCGATTGATTTGCTGGAATTCAGTAAGCAGTCTTGCAGTCTGCCCAGAGATAAGCTAAAATCTCTCAAAGACCTCTTAGAAACCATATCCAAGGCCCATAAGATCACTATGAGGCAACTTCAGGAGCTGGTAGGCTACATGAATTTTGCCTACAGAGTGATAGCACCTTGTAAGGCATCGTCCAGGCGATTATACGATGCGATGAACGGGGTCAAGTGACCCCTTCATCGCATACGGGTATTGGCCGAAATGAGAGTTGACCTGGAGGTATAGGCTTCTTTTTTGAACCAATTCAATGGCATTCCTTTTCGAGTGCTAACTTTCTTTTAGAAGTTCAGTTATAGGTGCACTCAGATGCGTCGGGGTCATATGGCTTTGGGGTGATCCTTAAGGAACGCTGGTGTGCTCAACAATGGCTAATAGGTTGGAGAGAGGAAGGCATCTGCCATGACTTGACCTTGCTGGAATTTTTTCCTATTGTCATAGCAGTCTGGCAGTGGGCTGACCTCCTTTCCAATTCATCCATACACTTTCTGTGTGATAACCAAGCCACAGTGCAGGTTGTCAATTCTATCTTCCAAAACAAGCGAGTAATGAGACTAGTCAGAGCTTGATGCTCCTTTGCCTCCAGTTTAATATCATATTTTATGCAAGGCATGTTCCCGGGCTGGATAATGGAATCGCTGACGCCTTGTCGCGCAACCAGATTTCCAGGTTCCAGGAATTGGCCCCAGCAGATAGATAGTTTCCAGATCCCATGCCCAAACACTTGTGGGATCTTGGGGGGACGAAGCGTTTGAAGCCATGAATAGGTCTGGGCCCCAGGTACCTGAGCGCTATAAGAGCGCGCAGGTAGGGAATTCCACGCATTTCTGATCTCCTCAGATTTAGCAGCTCAATGGCTTATTCCCATGGACCACATAATGCAGTTCCGCGTGGCTTCGCACAGTAGAGGCGTAGCCATCAGGACTTTGAAAGGGAAATTAGCAGGTTTGTCATTTGAGGCTAAGACTATGGGGTTCGACGGCACACACCTTGGACATTAGAATCAAGCGTATGCTGGAGGGCTGGGGCTAGAATTGCTCCAGCCCCTTCCGACAAACACAAGCCAATTACCCCGGATATACGGTTGGGACTACGTCAACAGTAGATAGCAATATGTTCATCACCTTATGAGCAGGATTTATTTCATGCCAGTGCCTTGATAATGTTTTTTGGTGTGTTCCGAGTTAGCGAGGTACTGGCATTCTCTATGAAAGACGTGTCTAACAAAGCTTTCAAATTAAGGACATTCAATTCTTGGGGACAAGATTAGGATTGCCCTTAGGCAATCTAAGTCAGATCAGAGAGCTAGAGGCACTAGTATAATAGCGTCTGCTAGATGTTCTGAAATTTGCCCAGTAGCAGCAATGAGAGCCTTGTTTACTAGAAGACTCGGCAGGGCTACCATTCCGACATGTGGACAAGTCCCCAGTGACCAAGTTCCAGTTTTGGTCTGTAGCCAAGAAGGCGTTACTGGCTATGGGACTAGATAATTGCCAATTTGGAACACACTCCTCCCAAATTGGAGCGGCATCTACAGCGGTAGTGGCCTGGGATGCCTGAAACAAAGATTCGGGCCATAGGTAGATGGCGTTCTAGAGCCTTCAAGACCTATGTGCGTTACTAATTGGATGTGGAATTAATAGTTTTTCATTTCCACCAGATTTTGAGTCAAGATGGGAACCTCCCCTGATTCTAATGTGAACACAGTGTGGTGTTCTGGGCCAGTCACAGAGCGTCTCAGACAGACATGGGTTCTTTGCTGAGGCTTGGACTGGCAGCCGCCGTTCACTGGGTTGGACGGCGAGGTTTGAGATGGAGAGGTCTATTTCACACTCTATCACAGTTTGAGTTTAAGTTTGGCCCTCCACAGGTGTTGGCGATTCACTCAAGATTGGAACCTCCCCTGATTCTAATGTGAACACAGTATGGTGTTCTGGGCCAGTCGCAGAGCGTCTCAGACAGGCATGGGTTCTTTGCTGAGGCTTGGACTGGCAGCCGCCGTTCACTGGGTTGGACGGCGAGGTTTGAGATGGGGAGGTCTATTTCATACTACCACAGTTTGAGGTTAAGTTTGGCCATCCACAGGTGTTGGTGATTCACCTGGGAGGCAATGATTTAGGCCTTCTAAAAGGAAAGGCCCTGATTATACAGGCTGAAGAGGATTTCAAATAGACTTGGAGACGATGGCCACTGTCGTGGATCGTCTGGTCTTGCATGTTGCCTCGGCGCCATTGGCGTGAGGGACATAATACCAAAGGTTTAAATAGGGCGGTTCACAAGGTGAACAGAGAAATTAGAATGTTTTGTGGGGAAAGTGGGGATGAGACATCCCGCACCCCGATATTGCACCGGACAGAACAGAGCTTTATAGGGCAGATGGGGTCCACCTTCCCGATGCAGGAAATGATATTTTCCTGCAGGATCTGAGTGTGGGACTGCGGGATTTTTTCCCTGGTCGGTGGGGGAAAGAGGACCTAAGCTGAGGCTTGGTCCCCTTTTGTGGCAGGAAGGTGCGGGAATCTAAACCCAGGACAGGGACGGTGAGCCCACTGGCACCCTGGGCGGTGAGCTGCATAGCCAGAGGACCTGCTCCTCGGGGTTGTGCGGCTTGCGAGTCAGGCTATGGCGTGCAGTTGGAGACCATACTGACTGCATCTACCCACTGTCCCTTATGGCAGTGGGCGGGGGGTGCAGTGGGATGGTCTCTCCACACTCTCAGAGTGTCGTACAGGCAGGGAGCCGGTGAAACGGCTTCTTGCCTGGAGAGTGGCTCGCCCTTTGGCAGGCAGTAGGCCTGAGCAGATGTGAGATTCCCGCACTGTCACACTCAGATCCGGGGAGGGTTGGATTAACAGAATTATTCAATAAAGAGGCCCTAGTTATACCCAATGCTCTGGTGTCTGTGTCTTCTTTCATGCGTCCTCCCTCACCCACAAATATGCTTCCCGCCCAACCTGAAAGTTTGGGCGGGAAAGCAACGGTTGTGGGTTGGGAGGGGCTGGAAAGGAGCAAGAGCTCACATGGCTCAGTGTGCGAGCCTCGTGTGCTGGGGGCGGGGCCGCGGCTATAAAAGCCGCACCGCCCGAGGCTCGGCCTCTTTCTGTTTTTTGGCTCCCTCCCTCCCGCCCGTTCCTAGTTTGGGATTAGCCAGCTGCTCCTTTTGGAAGGAGGGTTAAGTAGGAATTTTTCCCACAATGTGGTTTTCGCCTACTTCATACTAGGAGCGTTAGGGCGATCTGGGTTATAAGTAGGTTAATTTGTGAGCAGGAAGGTGCGGGAATCTAAACCCAGGACAGGGACGGTGAGCCCACTGGCACCCTGGGCGGTGAGCTGCATAGCCAGAGGACCTGCTCCTCGGGGTTGTGCGGCTTGCGAGTCAGGCTATGGCGTGCAGTTGGAGACCATACTGACTGCATCTACCCACTGTCCCTTATGGCAGTGGGCGGGGGGTGCAGTGGGATGGTCTCTCCACACTCTCAGAGTGTCGTACAGGCAGGGAGCCGGTGAAACGGCTTCTTGCCTGGAGAGTGGCTCGCCCTTTGGCAGGCAGTAGGCCTGAGCAGATGTGAGATTCCCGCACTGTCACACTCAGATCCGGGGAGGGTTGGATTAACAGAATTATTCAATAAAGAGGCCCTAGTTATACCCAATGCTCTGGTGTCTGTGTCTTCTTTCATGCGTCCTCCCTCACCCACAACATCTTCGTTCCTATGGGGTGGCAATACGTGCAGTGAAGAAAGCTTTTTTCTCTCTGCAAGCATTGCATCTGTGAATTCGCAACCAGCAGAAATGTTCAGGGTGGTGAGAGGTCTAACTTAGACACCTTCCTCCTGAAACCAATTTTAGAGCCTTCGGTAGTTCGCTGTGATGCCTTTAACAATCATTTCACAGATAAAATGTCTCGGATAAGAGCCAGCTTTGATGCCATCATTTTAGCAGAAGTTGACAATGGAGTGTCCAGCAACTCCAAAAGTAGGATTACACTAGATCAGTTCCAGTTGGACCTATCGATCCCTGTCCTTCATGGTGGTTGTCCAGGGTGGAGATGCAGTTAGACAACAACTACAGCATATTATTAATGCATGTCTCAGAGAGGGGAGTATTCCATCATGCTTAAAAGTGGTGGTAGTATGGCCACTTTTTAAAAAGCCCTCTCTGGACCCCCTGGACCATAATAATTACAGACCAGTATCAAATTTTCCATTTTTGGGCAGTGATCAAGAGGGCAGTTGCCTTCCAACTTCAAGCAGTCTTGGATGATGCAGATTTTTTAGACCCATTTCAAACCAGCTTCAAAGCAGATGATCTATGCCTGAGTATTGACAGGTTGAGTGTGTCCCTGCTGGTACTTTTAGACCTCACAGCGGCTTTCAATACCATTGACCATGCTATCCTTCTGGATTGCCTAAGGGGACTGGGAATCGGGGGCACTGTGCTTCAGCGGTTCCGGTCCTACCTCTCGGGATGGTTTCAGATGGTGATGCTTGGGGATAGCTGCTCCTCAAAGAAGGAGCTGCTGTGTGGTGTACCACAAGGTGCTATCCTACTCCCAATGCTATTTAATATTTACATGAAACTGCTGGGAGAGATCATCCGGAGGCATGGGGCAGGGTGCTATCAGTATACTGATGACACCCAAATATGTTTCTCTATGCCTTCAACAACAGCATCAGCTAACAATAGTGTGTCTACTCTGAATGAATGCTTAGCAGCGGTAATGGGCAGGATGAGGAAAAACAAACTGAAGCTGAATCCAGACAAGGCAGAGGTGCTTGCTGGCACAGGCCATAACCTGGGTTTGGAGGTGTGTAAACCAGTTCTGGATGGAGTTACACTCCCCTGAAAGACAGTGTTCACAGTTTTGGGGTCCTTCTAGATCCGTTGCTCCAAATGACAGCTCAGATAGATGTGACGGCCAGGAGTGCCTACTATCAGCTTTGGCTGATACGCCACCTGATCCCCTTCCTAGAGTCAATAGACCTTAGGACTGTAGTGCACGCGCTGGTAAGTTCAAGGCTCGACTTCTGCAATGCGCTCTACATAGGGCTACCTTTGTGCCTAGTCCGGAAACTTCAATTAGTTCAGAATATGGCCGTCAGGTTGGTCACCGGTACACCTAGGGGTGACCACATCACACCAGTTTTTAAAATCTCTTCACTGGTTGCCAATTAGTTTCCGGGGAAAGTATAAAGTTTTGGTTATCACCTTTAAAGCACTACATGGTTTGGGTCCAGGCTACCTGCAGGATTGCCTTCTCCCGTGCAATCTGCTCCGCACACTCGGGTCCTCTGGGAAGAATTTACTCCAGCCAACAAAAACAAGGCAGACAATTATTACCCAGAGGACCTTTCTTCTGCCGCTCCCAGTTCGTGGAATGGCTTGCCCAGAGAGATTCGTCAACTTAACAGTCTTCCAGGCAGGCCTACCCAGTTGAAGATTCCTTCTTAATAATATGCTGCTTTTAATAATCTATTAGTTTTAAATATTTTAATTAGTTATATGTATTTTATGGTGTTTGCATTTGTGTTGTACCCTGCCTCGATCCAGAGGGAGAAGCGGATAACAAATAAAATTAATTATTATTAATATCTCCCAGGATAGGGCTGGTGCCTCTTACAGCTTGTGTGAAACATTTCCAAATTAAGCAATACCTTTTGCTCCAGAGTGACTGCTTCTAAACCACATGCAAACGTTTACACATACATTAACTCATTAATCAACTACAACTACTATCAGCTGCCAGGGGAGGATGCAGTGTTTCCAGAGCACTTCTTTCCAGTTTGCTGTTTTAAGACTTAAAAAAGAAAGTTTCTGAGTGACCACACTATTAAAAATCAGTTCTATATGTGTTTACTCAAAGGTAAGCCTGCATGTAATTTTAGCAGTTGAAATCATTGGGATTTACTTTTGAGTAAGGGAATGAGCAGATCTGTAGTTTATCTACTTGAAGATGTACAGCCTTGAATGATCAAAGCAATGGAAGATCAATCCTATGATCCTTTGCACTGGTGGACTATGAGGAAAAGTGTTTAAGGGTAGTAGAATTAAAAATCATTAAAAACTCAAGGGATAACCCAATCTGATTCAAATTTGGTATGCTGAAAGCCCTATTTAAGAGCTATCACTGTGCCAATTTTGGCCTCATTATATTTATAAATGGGGGCGCTGCTGTCAAGGATGGTGCATTTTCTGCATTTCATTAAGGTGAAAATTAGGGGTGTGCACGGACCCCCCGATCCGCTTCTCTTCTAGATCCACAACTTCCAGATCGGGTCCGCTCTGATCCACCTATAGTCCGCTCTGGTTCGCTGCGAAGCTCCGGATCCGGATCGGAGCTCTGCTTTCCCCCCCCATAGGCTTGCATTGAAATCCAAAAAAGCATACAACTTTTTTTCTGTTAAGGTTAGAAACCTCAAATTTGGCACCATGACACCTCATGCATGTATACACATGCATGCCAAGACTCAAGCCAATCCAAGCCTCCCCTGATTTTTTGGGAATTTTTGAAAATCGGACACCCCATTTTTAGACATGGACTGTTCTCTGACATTTTGACAGATAAAAACTTGGAAGCAGGCACATCCGCATTCATGGCAAGTTTCAAGCAAATTCCATCATCCCCTGATTTTTTTTTGGGGGGGGGCTTTAACCTCTAACGCAGCAACCCTAACCCCAATTCACACACCCCTTTCTATATCTCTGTCAATTTTCATGTTAGAAACCTCAAGTTCAGCACCATAGCACCTCATGCATGTATACACATGCATGCCAAGACTCAAGCCAATCCAAGCCTCCCCTGATTTTTGGGGAATTTTTGAAAATCGGACACCCCAGTATCTCAGGGATTTAAAGCTGCAGACAGCTCAATGGGGCCATTTCAAAGGAAATCCCAACATGCCATGAATTGGGGAGTAGATAACACTAAATATGAATCTTCTTCCACATTTGAAAAATTGATTTGGAACTTCAAAAAGTCTAAGTGAGCGCAGGAAGGACTTGTCCCCTGAGATAAAGCAACACACACACAAACCATCCCTGCAAGGCGGGCAGGGGAGGAGGACAGGTGGGCAGAGAGCCAGGCAGAGATATGCTATAGATCTAGTATGGGGGAATCAGTCCTGGCAGATGCCCCACCACAGCAGCACCCGGGGGGCGGGAAGGCAGGCAGGCAGGCAGGCAGCAGGCATTTCTGGGGGCATAAGGAAATGAGGCAAGAATGGTTTGTTTCAAAGCCAGCAGTAAGTCATGCATTGCAAACCATCCCTGCGAGGTGGTCACAGAGGAGGAGGACAGGCAGGCAGAGAGCCAGGCAGAGATATGCCATAGATCTAGTATGGGGGGAGTCAGTCCCGGAAGATGCCCCACCACGGACTTGCCCATTTTATTTTCACAGCAGGAGAGAAGGCCTGCTTACTGGTGCCAGCCTGAGCCTTCCCTTGACCACCACTGCTTTCAGCATGCCTAGCCACAGACGTGCACCTGCTCCCTCTTCTCATGATGATAATAATATACTACTACTAATAATACTATTAATAATATATATTTGGGGAAATGGGACAAGTGTGTATGCTTTGCCCAAACTGGATTTGAAATGCTCAAACTGTATTGGCTTTTTTTGCACTTCACAAGCAGTGCACACAGCACACTCACACAATAACACACAGTCACACACACAGTCCAAGTAACACACACACACACACACACACACACACACACACACACACACAGAGAGAGAGAGAGAGAGAGAGAGAGAGAGAGAGAGAGAGAGAGAGAGAATATTTTTTTTTGTATTTTTTTGTATTTTTTTTTTATATAGAAGAAAGAAGGAAGATGAAACACAGTCAGGCTTTAAGAGGGGGAAGGGGGGAACCAACCAACCAACCAACCAAACACTCCAAAAATTAAAAATAAAGTTTATATCAAAGTAAGGGAAAAACACAGAGCAAACTAAGCAAACAGTCAGAAACAAGCAAACAAACACATACACAACCCAAGCTAAATCCTTATCTAATCTCCAACTCCAAACACAGCAGCAGCACCTATAACTAACTCCTCTCTCCACGAACGCCAACTCACAAAGAGACACAAAGCAGAAAGCTCTCAGGGTGGCTCTGCCTTAGTCCCCCCTCCAATGCTGGGATTGGAGGATGCTTCATGAGGTCATCACTTCTCATCAGGATTGGGAGTTGAATCTGCCTCTCAGCACTTCAAAAAGGTACCTCTCCCGCTTTTTTTACCCTATTTTTAAAAAAATTATAGCAAGCGAACCACACCACGCAGAGTGCTGAGAGTAGGCTCAAAATAACCCCCAGCCATGACTCTCTAAGCACACGAAATTTCAGAAAGATAGCTTTAAAAACAACACAGTTATCCCCTAATCTTTTCCACAATGCAATCTTATGGGCGAAATGATCCAAAATGGCGGGCGGATCACTCCACGAAAAGAGAAGCATTTCTCCTATGGCCGCTTCTCTTCACCATGCTTCTCCAGGACCCTGGTTCGCTTCTACTCCGCCTCTGGGCAAGGCGGATCAGGCCAATTCGCTTCTGATTTTCCAATTCTAAGCGGAGCGAAGCACATCCCTAGTGAAAATGCCTACTCAGGAGTAAGAACATAGAGTACAATGGGACTTCTTCTTGATCCAGAGGGATTGCTTATAACTCACATGCAAATTTAATCCATAGATTAATAGATTAATCAACTAAAACTCCTATCAGCTGCCAGTGGAGGTTGCATAGTGTTCCCCTTGTCATACACTTCCAATTGCATGAAAGACTGCTGGTGGTTATTCACAGTTGCATCCTGCTCATTTCAATTGGCTCAAACCCCCTCCATCTTTGAATACTGAGCTGAGGGAAGGTGGGAAGGAAGGGACGGCTTGGTTCTCTGGAGGGGGAGCCCGGTTGCAATCCTGCGCACACCTACTTCGGAGTAAGCAACATCAGAGCCTTGGAATGTGGGCGACTTGCAGCTCCATTTTATTGAAAAGGTGAGAGGGAAAGAGGAGGGGAGAGAAGCTATGTGTCTATGCAGCCAGCTTAGCACCTTGGTGGAAAACCAGCCCAGAGAGCATGTCAAGAAGCCCCTCCCAACCTCCTAGGGAATGAAGGTGAGGAACACTCTCCCTCAATCCCCACCCCTACAATGTTAGCAATGCATCCCCCTCTCACTCCACCCCAAAGCAAGTCATGAAGCAAAGGTGGAGGAAGGAAAGTACAACAGACCATTCTTTCATTCGATCCAGCAGCCAGGAAGCAGCAGGAGGAAAGGATTTGAATTTGAATTTAAAAGCACCCGCTGGAGAAAAGGTTTGCCCCTCCCTTTCATCATCAATACCATCCGTTGAGCACACTTTAATCAGCAATACCGCCCCTTGAAAACACACCCACAGAACATTGGATTGAAAACGATGGATGGAAATACACGTTGAAGTTTGAATGGTGTGCTTTCACATTACTGGAAGAACCGGACTTTCTGTGTGCCAAAAAATGTTTGCGAAAGAACCGCAATCACAGTAGGACATGGTTAGTGTCATCTGAGTCCTCTGCATACATTACCGTGACAGCAGACTATAATGCTGGTGTGATAGAGTTCTTTCTTTCTTTCTTTCTTTCTTTCTTTCTTTCTTTATCACTTTATTGCAAAAAAAAGTACACAAATGAACTGAAATGACTGCTAGATAGGAAATATCTTCTTCTTCTTCTTCTTCTTCTTCTTCTTCTTCTTCTTCTTCTTCTTCTTCTTCTTCTTCTCCTCCTCCTCCTCCTCCTCCTCCTCCTCCTCCTCCTCCTCTTCCTCCTCCTCCAAATAAAATAAAATAAAATCATAATCAGTGAAATAATCTTTAAGGCAAACACTCGGAGAGGTATGTGTGTGTGAGAGGACAAGATGTTATAACCCACTTTGAAGAGCATCCCCCACCTTTTCCAAAACACATTTACAGATGGGAAATCTCTTCTTCTAAAATAAATAAATAAATTGAAAGTAAAATCATAACCAGTTCAAATATTAATACTTGGTGTGTGAAATAGAGAACCTTATTGCAGGCTTCTTTTCGTAGGTAACTAGTCAATTATAAATCGATCAATAGTACAAACCCTTATCTGGCCAATTGCACAGCACATGAGTAAACCGAACAATCTCTTGCTGTTCATGAGTGAACTGTGCTCTGTCAAGTCCTGAGAGGATGATGTTGTGTAGACTAGCTTCAGAACTTAGTTTCAACCAAGGCTTTTTCAGCAAGAGGGCAAAGGAAAAAGTAATAATCCCCCAGTGTTCGGAAGAGACTTCAGAGACATACTGAAATGGTGTGCTTTTCTGGACAGCTTTGCCATTCTGACAGGTTACCATGGCTCCCCACTATCCCTACAGCCCCTTGAAAGAACAATTCAAGTGGTGCTGGAGCAGCCCAGCAGCAGCTCTGAAGGAGTGAGTCTAATTCTACATTTAGGGGGGAGATTCTACAAGCAGAGGGTGGAATGTGGTCACAGAGCCTGAGCATGTTTTCAAACAACTTTCTGCCAGGAACAGCATCAGGTGTTGGTATGGTCAGGCATCTGTGGATAGACCATATTCCAGGAGGGGGCACTGAAAAGAACCCACCTTACTGGCTCCACCCTCCTCTTCACCATTGCATCCTGTTTGTTCACCTGCTTATTATTCTAAGAATGTGAGAACATAATAAGGGCTCTGCTTGATCAGACCAGGGGTCCATTTAGACTTGCACATAGTTCCCTCATGAGCTAACCAGCTGTCAACCAGGGACCCACAAGCAGGAGACGGTGCAGCAGCCCCCTCCCACCCATGGTCCCCAGCAACTGGTATCTACCGCTTTAGTGCCATTCTGTCCCAGACAACTATGGTGATGAGAAGGAAGAGCAGTAGACGCCCGTACCTCCTTGGCTCTCTGTTCATCAAGCAACCAAATGGTTGCAATGAGGAGAAAGAGAAAGAGGCGCAAGAGGAGCTGGAGACCGTGGAGTTGAGAAGATGGAATCAATGAGGGAGGGGCAAGTGGAGGTGTCTTGCTGAAACTACTTCAAAAATCAGAAGCAAGTACTGCTTTCTGCACACACATAATGACACACATACACGCATACACACGGTGAAATAAGTCACATTTTTTTAGGGCAGGAGGTCAGAAATATGCCTGAAATAAACTCCCCATTTTGTGCTCAGTACTAGCATTCTCAGGACTCTTATGGGAGGTTTGGGTTAGTCCTACGTAGTCCTTCAAATGATGGGACTTATGTTAGACTAATGTTGTGCAGCACGCTCTGTAACCAAGTAGTGAAATTTGGTGAATGCTAGGTGCTCCAGTTGGAGAGAGAGAGAGAGGCTGCTGGTATTGGGGATGAGGGGGGCCATGAAGCATCCACCCCTGGGGCATTGGGGCTGATCATTCCAAAAGACAGAATAGCATCACCATTCCTGACCCTGGTCTTGTTTTCTGAAGAGTTCCCGTATGGAGACACAGTCACACTTTTGGTGCGATATATGAAGGACAAGAGGTGGAAGAGTAAAATCAAGCATTGCCTCACACATTTTTTGATGTTGCTAATCTCTACTTTATTGGTTTTTGTCACTCTACTTTATTTCCAAATTTCCTGCACAGGGAACAAGCATGTCAGGCTGGGTAAGGTATTCTGGACTCCCAAGTCTTAGGTGAGTGGAGGTTGTGAGGATATTGTTGCATATCTGGAATTGGAGAGAAAGATGTGTTAGACTCATCCATGGCTGATGCAGGACAGGAGTTCCTTTCAGGGAAACAGGATCCATGATTCCCCCCTTTATTTAAAAAGAAGTTTGCCTGATGTCTAAAAAGAAACTTAGGTATGCATTTATTTATTTATTTATTTATTTATTTATTTATTTATTTATTTATTTATTTTAGAACCTGCTTTTCCATTAAGTCTCCATGACCTCCATGACCCTCATGTGTTGCAGAGCGCAAAAGCAGCAGTTTCTGCAGCTGAAACTCTCCCCACGGCCTGAGTTCGATCACAGTGGAAGCTGGTTTCAGGCAACCGGCTTGAGTCGAATCAGCCTTCCATTCTCCCGAGGGCGGTACCCAGTTAGCTGGGGGAAAGGGAATAATGGCCGGGGAAGGCAACGGCAAACCACCCCGCTATAAGGCTTGCCAAGAAAATGTCAGCGGAAGCTGGTGTCCCTCCAAGAGTCTGTAATCACTCAGAGCTTGCACGAGAGGTTCCTTTCCTTTCCTTTCCTTTCCATTAAAGATAGTGCTCAAGGTAGCCAATTGGAAACTGCACATAAAATAAAAGTGTTATCAGGAAAACTTTTGAAGCCATCCCATAAATACACATGAGGAAATGAAGTGTTCTTTCCCTGTCACAGTGAAATGCCGCTTTCCTCTTGCTCTCTAAAATCTAATTGAGAGGGCTGGTTAGACATGGAAGTGAAACTGGACAGTTACATCATCATCTAAAAATCTGTGAACATCTGTCAGCAGGGAATGATGAGCTCATGATAAACTCCTCATGTAGAAAAGCCCTTGGAGCAGCAACCAATAAGACCCAGTCTCATGTCCTGCAAAGTGTTCCCATAACTGGCCCTGTTCAATAGTCCATTGGATACCTTCTTTACTAGTTGTATTTTCTGAACACTTTTTGAAGGCAGCCCCACACAGAGGGCATTGCAATAGCCCAAATGGCACAGCTCTACGGCATGTGCACTAAAAGCTATGTTGCATCATGCTACTCTACCTGGTAGTTCTTGAATGTGCTGTACAGAGAACTGAGTTTCACAAAGCTGGAGTGATTCCCCCACGACTGCATCTGACTCAGCTAGGTCTCCAGCATACATGCCATGTCAGCGAGCTCATCGAGGCCCAGGTCCTGAGTGGGTGATGTCTTCCCATTCATTGACCTGGCCTTTTGCCGCAGAGCCTACAACTCAGAGGGACGGTCACTCAGGCTCTCTAAACTGAGGCCAGAACATCTGGAGAGGCACATGTTTAGGGGGTTCCTGATGTGACTGGAAGGCGGTCTCTGTGTGCTGAATGCACAAAGATGCATGGAGCTCGTACGAAGGAAGAATTCCAGGGACTGCATGTCCTAGCGGGTGGATGGGATCTCTCTGCACACCTCCCAGTCCAGATTGACATTGTACTAGTGAACAGCACTTCATAGCCCAATATGTTTACATAAGGAAAAGGCATCTTCAAGATCTGAAGCTTGTTCTAGAGAGAGAACAAGAGAAGCGTCAGAGGTAGGCGCTCCTGTATGTGGGAGTGGAGAACTCTGTTTCTCCTTCCAGGGGTTTATCTGGACTGCAGCACTTCCTTCTCATCTTCCTCCTCTTCTTTCTCCTTCTCCTTCTTCCATAAAAGTGATGTACCCTTTAATGTTTCTCAGCTAAAATTCTCCCATCATGCTTCTCCCACAGCAGCATCCCTGCCTGCAACCCAGGCCATGGCTAGACCTAAGGTTTATCCCTGGATCGTCCAGGGGTCAAACCTGTTCATCTAGGTGACACACAGGGGATCCAGTGCTCAGGCAGGGGCGAACCCTGGATGATCCCAGGATAAACCTTAGGTCTAGCTGTGGCCCCAGTGTCCCATCCCTTATGGAATTCCCTCATGCAGTCAATGAAGGTGTGAGGTGGTGTTGGAAATTCTTCTGCTGGCCATGGGCAAAGTGCCCTTTGGTTTGCCCCCCACCCAGGAAATGATGGTGGGTGCCCTGCTGAGAAATAGTCAAGATACTCACCACCCTTGTCTTCCTCGCCTCCCGATCAGTATAATCCTAATAGCTGGAATTGGAGAGAAAGATGTGTTAGACTCATCCATGACCAATAACAACAACAACAACAATAATAATAATAATAATGTCCTGACCTTCCCACATTCCCATCACATTTGAATTTGTATCCCATTGATTTGACATCCTCGTGTGGCGCAGAGCGGTAAAACAGCAGTTTCTGCAGCTGAAACTCTCCCCACGGCCTGAGTTCAATCCTAGCGGAAGCTGGTTTCAGGCAGCCAGCTTGGGTCAACTCAGCCTTCCATTCTCCCGAGGTTGGTAAAATGAGTACCCAGTTAGCTGGGGGAAAGGGAATAACGGCCGGGGAAGGCAACGGCAAACCACCCCGCTATAAGGCCTGCCAAGAAAACATCAGCGAAAGCTGGTGTCCCTCCAAGAATCAGTAATGACTCAGTGCTTGCACAAGAGGTTCTTTTCCTTTCCTTAGCTAGACCTACCTGTTGTTGCGCAACGGAGGGGTGAAGATCTCATGATGTTTTTAGCATGAGATCCCCCCTCAGTTTACACGTGGCATGTGACACCCTCAGAGGGAGATGTGTTGCGCCCCCGCTTGATTTTGCTTTCTTAAAGGGGACGATGCGCACGAGTGCTCGTGCGCAAAAGGAAAGGGTTATTTTTTTTAAAAAAAGAAATTTCCCTGTGCCCCCCTCCCCCTCCCCATTGGATGCAGTGCTCGTAAGGAGATCTGCACCCCATGCGCGAGTCCCGGCTCTTCGCTAGCAACCGTGAGGAATAGGGACAAACCGTGACACCCGGCCACACATTCCGCAGTCTCAGACTCAGCACAGGACTGCGGAAACAATGGTCTCAATGAAATGAATTACTTATCTAAGCAATTATAAATTTGAATATATATATATATATATATATATATATATATATATATATATATTGCAGGATCTATAAAAATATCTGTAAGATCTCAAATTTATAATTACTTAGATAAGTAATTCATTTCATTGTACAGGTTGGTTCTTTTTCATGATTGAAAATAAATTGGGTTATAAAACCCAATTTATATAAGAAATGTTGTTTTAAAACATAACAGACTATATCGACGATGGGAGGTAGAGTGTTAAAAGATAAATAAAAGAAGTTATTTATACCGTGTTTTCTGTATGCATTTTCTGTAAGCTGGAGAGATTCTTCCATGACCTCATCTCACCCAGCTAGGTCTCCAGGATACATGCCATGTCAGTGAGCTCATCAAGGCCCAGGTCCTGAGAGGGTGATGTCTTCCCATTCATTGACCTGGCATTTTGCCGCAGAGCCTACAACTCAGAGGGACGGTCACTCAGGCTCTCTAAACTGAGGCCACAACATATGGAGAGGCACATGTTTAGGGGGATGCTGGTGACTGGAGGGCTGTCTCTGTGTGCTGAATGCACAGAGATGCATGAAGCTCATATGAAGGGACCATGTACATTGATGGTGCTATATAAATAAATAAATAAATAATAATAATAATAATAATAATAATAATAATAATAATGGAGAATTCCAGGGACTGCATGTCCTGGTGGGTGGGTGGGTGGAGGGGATGTCTCCGCACACCTCCCAGTCCAGATTGACATTGTACTAGTGAACAGCACTCCATAACTCAATATGTTTACATGAGGAAAAGGCATCTTCAAGATCTGCACCTTGTTCTAGAGAGAGAACAAGAGAAGTGTCAGAGGTGGGTGCTCCTGTATGTGGAAGTGGAGAACTCTGTTTCTCCTTCCAGGGGTTTATCTGGATTGCAGCCCTTCTTCTCCTATTCCTTACGGAACCACCTCATGCAGTCAATGAAGGTGTGATGTGGTGGTGGAAATACTTCTGCTGGCCATGGGCAAAGTGCCCTTTGGTTTGCCCCCCACCAGGAAATGATGGTGGGCACTCTGCAGAGAAATAGTCAAGATACTCACCATCCCCGTCTTTATCTCCGTCAGATGACTGAAATCTGATGAAATAAAGGAGTCAATAAATTCAAGAAGATCTGGAATTAAAGAGAAAGATGTGTTATACTCATCCGTGGCTAATAATAATAATTAGGGGTGTGCACGGTCCCCCCGCTCTGCTTCTCTTCCAGATCCGTGATTTGCGGATTGGGACGCTTCGCTCCGCCACCGCTCTGCCTATGTCTGCTCCGCCATGCTGCGGAGCTCCGGATCCGGATCGGAGCTCCGTTTCCCCCCCAGAGGCTTGCATTAAGCTAAAAAAGTATACAACTGTTTTTCTGTTAAAGTTAGAAACCTCAAGTTTGGCACCATGACACCTCATGGATGTATACACATGCACGCCAAGACTCAAGGCAGTCCCATCATCCCCTGATTTTTGGGGAATTTATGAAAATTGGGCACCCCATTTGCAGACGTGGACTGTTCTCTGACATTTGGACAGATAAAAAAAGGGAAGTGGGCACACTCACAGATGCCATCTAGACGCACAATCATGCCAAGGTACAAAGCAATCCCATCATCCCCTGATTTTTGGCGGAGCTTAAACCTGCAGACAGCTCAATGGGGCCATTTCAAAGGAAATCCCAAGATGCCATGAATTGGGGAGTAGAGATCAACCTAAATATGAATTTTCTTCCACACTTGAAAAATGGATTTGGAACTTCCAAAAGTCTAATTGAGCGCAGGAAGGACTTCTCCCCTGAGTCAAGGCCAGACACAAACCATCCCTGCGAGGCGGGCAGGGGAGGAGGGAGGGAAGGCAGGCAGGCAGCAGACATTTCAGGGGGCATAAGGAAGTGATCCAAGGATAAGCAAGTAATGCATATAAAATGGAATAAATAAATAAATAAATAAATAAATAAACAAAGGAGGGGTGGAATTAAAAGCAGCAGTGTTGCTGAATAAACAACAAGAAGAACTTTTTAAAAAAGGCTATATCTGTCTTTTACCAGTAAGAGGGTGGGTGGGTGGATGTGCCCAAAGGGGGAATCATCTGCCAATTTGACTGTTCTTGTCTAGGTACAAGTCTTTAAGAAGCAAACGCTCACTTCAACTCATGATAGGCATTGCTCCACCGGGTTACTCTTTGGAGGGCTCTGATGGCCCTCCAAGTACAGGAGAGTGAGGGCACGTCCACATGCCCTAGGGGAGCTCATCCCCTTGCACCACATCTATTCAGTTGTTCCCCGAAGTTAGGGTGGGTAGCATTGCTGTGTGTTTCCTGTCTGTTAGTATGATTTCAGGTTGTGTTTGTGCATTTGGTGGAGCTACTGTTTTAAAAAAACACTGGGAAAACTCCGTTCAGAGTAGAAAGAGAAGTTTCCCAGAATCCCAAGTTACCCATTTTGCCTATCCCCTCCTCCAACTTTGGGATCATGTGATCATGACTGGGAGTTGACTCTGCCCCTCAGCAATCGAAAAGGTAATCTTTTTCCCGCCTTTACCCTACTTTTTAAAAATTTTTAGCAAGCGAACTGCACCATGCAGAGAGCTGAGAGTAGGCTCAAAATGACCCCCAGCCATGACTCTCTAAGCACAAGAAGTTTCAGAAAGATAGCTTCAAAAACAACACAGTTATCCCCTTTTCTTTTTAACAATGCAATCCTATGGGCGAAATGTTTCAAAATGGCGATCGGATCGGTCCGCGGAAAGAGGATCACTCAGAAAATGGGCGCTTCTCTTCACCTTGCTTCTAGGGGTCCGCGGTCCGCTTCTACTCCGCCTTTGGGCAAGGCGGAGCAGGCCAATTCGCTTCTGATTCTCCGCATCTAATCGGAGCGGAGCACATGCCTAATAATAATAATAATAATAATAATAATAATAATAATAATAATAAATTTATTTCTTACCCGCCTCTCCTTTTAGATCGAGGCGGGGAACAACATTAGAACAGGAATCAATACATCTTAAAAATTCATGATTTAACATTGATCTGGATAGGCCTGCCGGAAAAGGCTAGTCTTTAAAGCTGCCTTAAAATCACATATAGAGTAAATTTTATGAATCTCCTCCGGCAGGCCATTCCACAATCTGGGGGCGACAGAAGAAAAGGTCCTCTGGGAAACTGATGTCAGCCTAGTTTTAGCTGACTGAAGTAAGTTCACTCCAGAGGACCTGAGTGTGCGGGGCGGACTATATGGGAGAAGGCGATCCCGCAAGTAACCTGGACCCAAACCTAATAATAATAATAATAATAATAATAATAATAATAATAATAATAATATATTTATTACCTGCCTCTCCGACTGGATCAAGGCGGGGAACAACAGCAAGTGTAAAATACATAAAATACTGTTTAAAAACATAGTATACACTGTTTAAAAACATCCTAAAAGCATACTAAATGTATCCTAAAATTCTACTGGATAGGCCTGCTGGAAGAGATCAGTCTTGATAGCTTTCTTGAATGCTAAAAGATTGTCTAGCTGACGATTCTTCTCTGGCAGGCTATTCCACAGTCTGGGAGCAGCAGAAGAGAAGATCCTCTGGGTAATGGTTGTGAGCCTAGTCTTTGCTGACTGAAGTAGACTCTACCCAGAGGACCTGAGTGTGCAGGGCAGATTGTATGGGAGAAGGCGATCCCACAGGTAGCCTGGACCCAAACTATGTAGGGCTTTAAAGGTGATTAACCAACACTTTATACTTCGCCTGGAAACTAATTGGCAGCCAGTGGTGCAGGACAGGAGTTCCTTTCTGAACCCATTATTCTCCCTGCATTTAAAATTCATAGGCCACCAGCAGAAGAAGCTAGCTTGATGTCTAAAAAGAAACTTAGGTAGGCATTTATTTATTTATTTTAGATCCTCATCTAAACATCTGTGAACAGCTATCAGTAGGGAATGATGAGCATACGATAAATGCCTCATGTGGAAAAGCTCTTGGAGCTGAATTTTCTGAACACTTTTTGAAGGCAGCCCCATGCAGAGTGCATTGCAGTAGTCCAAAAGGGAAGGAAACTCAAGAACTTTGGGGCCCAGACAGTGATCTCATCTGTCCTCCCAGTTCCTGGAAGAGGATTAGAAAGGGAAAGAAAAATGCTCTGGATGAATGACTGGCTACGAAGGTCGTGCCAACATGAGAAATTTGGATTCTGGCACCATAGGATATGCTACTTGGAAGATGGCCTGCTGGCAAGGGACGGGTTGCACCTCACAAGGGCTGGGAAGAATGTGTTTGGCCACAGCAGGAAGAACTTCAATAATAGGAATATAGATTCTTAATCATGCGAGTTGCTGGTTCCCATCTGTTTGGCATTGGTTAGGCCTCATTTTGAGTACCGCTTTCAGTTCTGGGCACCACAATTCAAGAAGGATGCAGACAAGCTGGAGCATGTTCAGAAGAGGGCAGTGAGGATGATCAGGGGTCTGGAAATAAAGCCTTGTGAGGAAGACTGAAAGAAGTGGGCATGTTTAGCATGCAGAAGAGAAGATTGAGGGAAGACATGATAGCTGTCAGGTATCTTTTTCTTTTCTTTTTAAAAAAATGCTTATTCTATATCCCTCTCCATTCCCTTCCCACACTTGGTCGATTACTGAGTTTTACTTCTTACATCTTTCATTTCTATAGGCTCCTGCCAAAGTCATTCATTTTAATTCCTTTTTCATGTAGTCTATTTATTTTTGCCACCCGTCCTGAAAGTATCTTTTTTCTTTATTCCTCTTTGTGTTCTTAACTGCTGTGTCAACTTTTTGTTTGTTGCTCTTTTCCATATTTTCTTTTTCCACTGTGATCTTGTCAGTATCCTACCTGTCTTCCAGTTGCTGACTATTTGCCTTGTGGCTGTCACCATAAACCCAATTAATATGTTTTCTCTTATCTCTCTACTTTCTTTAACGTACATATTCAGTAAAGCTAGCACTTGTGTTTTACAAACCTCTTGTTCCATAATGTTTCTTATTCCTTGAAAAACCTTGTCCGAAAACGTCCTGACCTTCCCACATTCCCATCACATTTGAATTTGTGTCCCATTGATTTGACATCCCCTTCAGCACAAAGTTGATGTATTGTTTTCATGAAAACATACAAAGACACAGAAGAGCTCGTACGATGGGAGAATTCCAGGGACTGCATGTCCTGGTAGGTGGGTGGGTGGACTCTCTCCATCACCCCCTCCCAGGCCAGATTAACATTGTACTAGTGAACAGCCCAAGATGCTTACCTGGGGAAAGGAGACCCTCAAGTTCTTCACGTTTTACTAGAGAGAAAAGAGAAACGTCAGAGGTGGGCACTCCTGTACGTGGGAGTGGAGAACTCTGGCCTTAGCTAGACCTACCTGTTATTGCGCAACGGAGGGGTGAAGATCTCATGATGTTTTTATCATGAGATCCCCCCTCAGTTTACACATGGCATGTGACACCCTCAGAGGGAGATGTGTTGCGCCCCCGCTTGATTTTGCTTTCTTAAAGGGGACGATGCGCACGAGTGCTCGTGCGCAAAGGGAAAGGGTTATTTTTTTTAAAAAAAGAAATTTCCCTGTGCCCCCCTCCCCCTCCCCATTGGATGCAGTGCTCGTAAGGAGCTCTGCACCCCATGCGCGAGTCCTGGCTCTTCGCTAGCAACCGTGAGGAATAGGGACAAACCGTGACACCTGGCCACACATTCCGCAGTCTCAGACTCAGCACAGGACTGCGGAAACAATGGTCTCAATGAAATGAATTACTTATCTAAGTAATTATAAATTTGAAATTATATATATATATATATATATATATATATATATATATATTGCAGGATCTATAAAAATATCTGTAAGATCTCAAATTTATAATTACTTAGATAAGTAATTCATTTCATTGTACAGGTTGGTTCTTTTTTATGATAGGGTAGAGACCAAAAAAAAACCCAATTTATATAAGAAATGTTGTTTTAAAACATAACAGACTATATCGACAATGGGAGGTAGAGTGTTAAAAGATAAATAAAAGAAGTTATTTATACCGTGTTTTCTGTATGTATTTTCTGTATGTGTTCTATTGCATGCATTTTGTTGGGGTTTTCTAATATTATTGCTGATGTTTTCTGCTGTGCTGGTTCATGACCGAAATAAACTAAACTGAACTGAATTGAAATTATTTATGACTATATAGCTGGGAACAGATTTAGGGAGTGGAGGAGAGTGCAGAGTTAATATAAATAATAGGGATGTGCTCCGCTCCGATTAGGAGCGTAGAAGCAGTAGCGGATTGGCCTGCTCCGCCTTACCCAGAGGCGGAGTAGGAGCGGACCGTGGACCCCCTAGAAGCAAGGCGAAGAGAAGCGACCATTTTTCGGAGCTCCGAGTTCAGGCGGAGCGCTCCGGTCGCCATCTTGAAAACATTTCGCCATAGGATTGCATTGCGGCAAATAATCGCGCATAACTACGTTGTTTTTGAAGCTATCGCTCTGGAAATTCTTGTGCTCAGAGAGTCGTGGATGGGGGTCATTTTGAGACCACTCTCACCTCTCTGCGTTGTCCGTGTCGCGTGCTAAATTTTTTTGAAAATCGGGTCAACCGCGCGGCTCAAACTGCGTTTCGGCTTTTCGCCCATAGGATTGCATTGAGGGAAAGAATCGGGGATAACTGGGGGGGGTTTAAGCTATCGTTCTGAAAATTCTTGTGCACAGAGAGTCGTGGATGGGGGTCATTTTGAGACTACTCTCAACTTTCTGCGTGCTGTGGTTCACGTGCAATGTTTTTGTGAAAATCGGGTCAACCGCACGGCTCAAACTGCGTTTTCGGCTTTTCGCCCATAGGATTGCATTGAGGGAAAGAATCGGGGATAACTGGGGGGGGGTTTAAGCTATCATTCTGAAAATTCTTGTGCACAGAGAGTCGTGGATGGGGGTCATTTTGAGACCACTCTCAACTTTCTGCATCATACGGGTCGCGGGCTAGAAGTTTTTAAAAAATCGGCGGGAAAAATGCCTTTTTCAAAGGGCTGAGGGGCAGAGTCAGCTCCCGGTCATGATGATCCCAAAGTTGGAGGAGGGCATAGGCAAAACAGGTAACTTGGGATTCTGGGAAACTTCTCTTTCTTCATCTGAACGGGCTTTTCCCCGTGTTTTTTAACACAGTAGCCCCACCAAATGCACAAACACAACCTGAAATCATATACTAAGCCAAGAATAAGAGATAGAAACACAGCACTGCTCCCCACCCTAACCTTGGTGAACAACTGAATCGATGTGGTGCAAGGGGATGAGCTCCCCTAGGGCATCTCATCGTGGACGTGCCCCCACTCTCTCCTGCACTGGAAGGCCATAGAGCCTTCCAAAGAGAGTAAAACGGTGGAGCAATGCCTATCATGAGTTGAAGTGAATGGTCACTTTTCAGTGGTGGAGCAATGCCTGTTCTGAGTCGAAGTGAGCGTTTTACTTCTTCTCGGAGCTGTTGGTGGCTGTCAGTGTCTTGAACTGGCAGCTACTTCCCCCTCCCCCGGGCACGTCCCCCTATTGCTGGTAAAAGACAGATATAGCCTTTTTAAAAAAATTCTTCTTGCTGTTTATTGAGCAACACTGCTTCTTTTAATTCCACCCCTCCTTTGTTTATTGATTGATTTATTCCATTTTATATGCATTACTGGCTTATCCTTGGCTCACTTCCTTATGCCCCCAGAAATGCCAGCTGCATGCCTGCCTGCCTTCCCTCCCTCCTCCCCTGCCCACCTCGCAGGGATGGTGTGTGTGGGGTGCCCGATTTTCAAAAATTCGCCAAAAATCAGGGGATGATGGGATTGCTTTGAAACTTGGCATGCGTGTGTATATCCCCATGAGGTGTCATGGTGCCAAACATGAGGTTTCTAACTTGAACAGAAAAAAAGTTGTATAATTTTTTAGCTTTCAATGCAAGCCTATGGGGGGGGGAAACGGAGCTCCGGATCCGGATCCGGAGCTCCGGGCGGAGCGGAGCGGAAGTGGGCGGAGCGGGGGCGGGGCGGAGCGGCCCGATCCGAAAAATGGCGGATCTGCAAGTGAAGCGGAGCGGGGGGTCCGTGCACACCCCTAATAAATAACTACACTTGCTGTAATGATAAAAAATACAAACTCAGTAAGCTATGAGTGTTTCCTCTAATACAAACGGTTGAGTTGATCATATCATGAGTAGGTTAGTCCAGTAGAAACTTAGTGTAAATGTCCATATATTGTATTAGACTATGAGTGTTGTTTCCTTTTATTTAATTTTAAGTTGGATGAACTTGTTTATAATGTAATATGACTGTATATACATTTTTCTTGAATGTCTTATAGCTCCTGATGAAGGATCCATAGATCCAAAACATTGAGCATTGTACAAGTTTGGTTTAAAGTTTTTAGAACATTTTTTATATTTTGAATAAGAAAAATAAAGAAAATTTTGACATTTCATAGCACCAGAGCTAGTCGCCTCTTTTTTCTACAGCTTTTTTGTGATGCTTTCACCCCTCTTTTTTCACAGCTACTGGATGGTACAAATGGACTGTACATTCCATCCCCACTGAAGACCCACTTCCCAGCATCCCCAGCATCCCTCCCCCCTAGGGAAATGATGGTGGGAACTCTGCTGCGAAATAGTCAAGATACTCACAACTCCTTGATCCATCTCCAAATGGTTCTAGAAAGGAAAATGGGAGAAGTATCAGCACCTGGGCCTATGGTGGATCAAGCTATTTTGCTGTCCTTGGCAAATGACTGTCCAAACAAAAATGGGGCTACTGGGAGGTACAAATGGGCTATACATTCCCCCTGAAGTCCCACTTACCAGATCCCACCCCACTAGGGAAATGATGGTTGGAACTCTGCTGAGAAATAGTCAATATACTCACCACCCCTGTCTCCATCTCCACCTGGTTCTAGAAAGGAAAGTGGGAAAAACATCAGTGCTTGTGGCTATGGTGGATCAAGCTATTTTGCTGTCCTTGGCAGATGAACTTCCCCCACCCCGGTTTGTATCTGGGGTGGGGAACCATGAGATTCCTTCCCCAGGGCATTTCTGGGTCCATTTTCTTATCCATATTCCATTCAAATGAATGGAACAAATGAAACAGTCACTTCCAATGAATGGAAGGGAAACTCCATAAAACCTTCTCTATGGGGAAAGAGGACTATTCAATGTGCTGTTATGCAAGAAGGACGCATTGGCCTTGAACAGCCTTCCACAATTCAATGCCTTCCAGATGTGTTGGCCTACAACTTTAATCATCTCAAGCAAGCATGGGTGATATATCTGGAGAGCTCCATTTGAAGAATGTGGGACTGAACTTTGGCTCCTAAACAGCCGCCAATCTGATCTCGAACAAATATAACGTGGAAAGCAAAGCAATCCATAAGAGCTATTCACTGGAATTCTATATTCAACCCAATTGGGTTCGTCCCCTTGTTGGTCCTAAGGCCAGTTGCTCCTCGGCCTGTGTTGGGCTTTTCCTAATTCTCCCACCACAGACAGTAGGGTGACCATATGAAAAGGAGGACAGGGTTCCTGTATCTTTAACAGCTGCATAGAAAAGGGAATTTCAGCAGGTGTCATTTGTATATATGGAGAACCTGGTGAAATTTCGTCTTCATCACAGCAGTTAAAGCTGCAGGAGCTATATTAGAGTGACCCGATTTAAAAGAGGGCAGGGCACCTGCAGCTTTAACTGTTGTGATGAAGAGGAAATTTCACCAGGTTGTCCATATATAGAAATGACACCTGCTGAAATTCCCTTTTCAATACAACTGTTAAAGATACAGGAGCCCTGTCCTCCTTTTCATATGGTCACCCTAACAGACAGAAGGGATCCAAATGGCAGTTACTTACGAGCAGACACCAAGGTGAAGGCCATAACCAGCAGCATAAGGAGGATTGAGACCTTCATGGTCACTGAAGCAGGTAGACGTACGGCGACCTTCACTGGCTCAAGACTGGTGGAGGGAAGTTCCAAAGACCTGTGGAGCCTGAATCCATCCTCCCTTCCTTATGAAGAAATGATGCACCAATCAGAACCAGTGCCCTTTTCTGAGAAAACATCACATTGCCACAAAGATGCAGGAATGCATGTAACCATGTGCACAAATTGACGTACAAGGCATAGGATTACACAGGATTAATCCTTGGCTACAAATCTCCCCTGCCTTTCAATCTGCTCCTCACTTCAGTGCAAGAATCTTAAAACAAACTGGGTCCAACAGTAACGAGGTTTGCTCCTGGATGGCTTCTCAATGGCAGCTGTATCACGTAGACAATCTGCCGCCACTCCAAATCCACCCCAGGGCAAAGCCCTCATCAAGACAAGCCCTGAGTATGAATCCCTGTGGATGCAGCCCTGTCGGTAGTGCTGAATTAGGGTTGCCACTTCTTTTTTTTCCTTTTCCTTTTTTCTTTTGGATAGTCGCGTCATCTTTAAGAGCTATGTGGCAGGGAGGTACAACATGATCTTTTCCATGTTGCATATAGCTGTACCTATTCAGTTTGGCTGGTGCAGATTCGTTTGTTCCTTCATTATTATTTTTAATCCGAGAACATGATGTGGGTCCGTGGCTTGACTCAGAAGACTGCTTCTTAAGTTTATATAAGCAGACCCCAGTTAAGGATGTAACAGTACATTCCGCCTGGGAACATAAAGCTATTGTTCTGGATAGATAAGATAGTCACACAGGAAACACCCTTGAAGACATTCTTGGTACGTGACATCTCGCTTGGTGTGCAATGGAGATTTTACAGTTCTGTTTAATGGAGGTGGTTCTGCTAACATTTCCCCCTTTAAAGCAATTTAAACCAAGCTTGCTAACTTCTTTAGATCATCTGTGGCTAAGGCTTCACAATACAATGTCATGTGGTACTTTGTCAAAAGCTTTGCTGAAGTCAAGATATATGACATCCACAGCATTCCCACAGTCCACAAGGGAGGTTATCCTATCAAAAAAGGAGATCAAATTAGTCTGACAGGATTTGTTCCTGACAAATCCATGTTGGCTTCTAGTAATCACTGAATTGATTTCAAGGTGTTTACAGATTGACTTCTTTATAATCTGCTCCAGAATTTTGCCCAGGGATGGAAGTCAGACTGACTGGTCTGTAGTTCCCAGTAGTTCCTCCTTTTTGCCCTTTTTGAAGATAAGGACAACGTTAGCCCTCCTCCAGTCGTCCGGCACCTCACCCGTCTTCCATGATTTTACAAAGATAATAGACAAGAGTTCTGAGAGTTCTTCTGCTAACTCCTTCATTACTCTTAGATACAGTTCATTGGGCCCTGGAGATTTAAACTCATTCAGGGAAATTAGGTGTTCTTTGACCATTTCTTTATCAATCTCAAACTGCAATCCTGCCTCCTCAACTTCTGCTTCACTTTTTCCAGGAGGGAGTCATAGACCCGCTTTTAGGAGAAGACCGAGGCAAAATAGGAATTGAGCACTTCAGCCTTTTCTTTGTTGTCTGTTATCAATTTACCTTCCTCATTAAGCAGTTGAACCACCCACTGATGATCTATTTAGATGGCTCACTAGTTAGTTATCCAATATGGAGTAGTTAAAAGAGGGATTTCTTGCATTGTATTTTGTTCCATTGTAATGATTTTTGTTTATCCTTGCTTTTTGCCTTCCCTGTGTTTTGTCTCTTGTGAAAAGTCTTGCAAAGTCTGTAATCCACCAGCAAATGTATTTGTATTAGGGATGTGCTCCGCTCCGATTAGGAGCGTAGAAGCAGTAGCGGATTGGCCTGCTCCGCCTTACCCAGAGGCGGAGTAGGAGCGGACCGTGGACCCCCTAGAAGCAAGGCGAAGAGAAGCGACCATTTTTCGGAGCTCCGAGTTCAGGCGGAGCGCTCCGGTCGCCATCTTGAAAACATTTCGCCATAGGATTGCATTGCGGCAAATAATCGCGCATAACTACGTTGTTTTTGAAGCTATCGCTCTGGAAATTCTTGTGCTCAGAGAGTCGTGGATGGGGGTCATTTTGAGACCACTCTCACCTCTCTGCGTTGTCCGTGTCGCGTGCTATATTTTTTTGAAAATCGGGTCAACCGCGCGGCTCAAACTGCGTTTTGGCTTTTCACCCATAGGATTGCATTGAGGGAAAGAATCGGGGATAACTGGGGGGGGGTTTAAGCTATCGTTCTGAAACTTCTTGTGCACAGAGAGTCGTGGATGGGGGTCATTTTGAGACTACTCTCAACTTTCTGCGTGCTGTGGTTCACGTGCAATGTTTTTGTGAAAATCGGGTCAACCGCGCGGCTCAAACTGCGTTTTCGGCTTTTCGCCCATAGAATTGCATTGAGGGAAAGAATCGGGGATAACTGGGGGGGGGTTAAGCTATCGTTCTGAAAATTCTTGTGCACAGAGAGTCGTGGATGGGGGTCATTTTGAGACCACTCTCAACTTTCTGCATCGTACGGGTCGCGGGCTAGAAGTTTTTAAAAAATCGGCGGGAAAAATACCTTTTTCAAAGGGCTGAGGGGCAGAGTCAGCTCCCGGTCATGATGATCCCAAAGTTGGAGGAGGGCATAGGCAAAACAGGTAACTTGGGATTCTGGGAAACTTCTCTTTCTTCATCTGAACGGGCTTTTCCCCGTGTTTTTTAACACAGTAGCCCCACCAAATGCACAAACACAACCTGAAATCATATACTAAGCCAAGAATAAGAGATAGAAACACAGCACTGCTCCCCACCCTAACCTTGGTGAACAACTGAATCGATGTGGTGCAAGGGGATGAGCTCCCCTAGGGCATCTCATCGTGGACGTGCCCCCACTCTCTCCTGCACTGGAAGGCCATAGAGCCTTCCAAAGAGAGTAAAACGGTGGAGCAATGCCTCTCATGAGTTGAAGTGAATGGTCACTTTTCAGTGGTGGAGCAATGCCTGTTCTGAGTCGAAGTGAGCGTTTTACTTCTTCTCGGAGCTGTGGCTGTCAGTGTCTTGAACTGGCAGCTACTTCCCCCTCCCCCGGGCACGTCCCCCTGTTGCTGGTAAAAGACAGATATAGCCTTTTAAAAAAAGTTCTTCTTGTTGTTTATTGAGCAACACTGCTGCTTTTAATTCCACCCCTCCTTTGTTTATTGATTGATTTATTCCATTTTATATGCATTACTGGCTTATCCTTGGCTCACTTCCTTATGCCCCCAGAAATGCCAGCTGCATGCCTGCCTGCCTTCCCTTCCTCCTCCCCTGCCCACCTCGCAGGGATGTTGTGTGTGGGGTGCCCAATTTTTAAAAATTTGCCAAAAATCAGGGGATGATGGGATTGCTTTGAAACTTGGCATGCGTGTGTATATCCCCATGAGGTGTCATGGTGCCAAACATGAGGTTTCTAACTTGAACAGAAAAAAAGTTGTATAATTTTTTAGCTTTCAATGCAAGCCTATGGGGGGGGGAAACGGAGCTCCGGATCCGGATCTGGAGCTCCGGGCGGAGCGGAGCGGAAGTGGGCGGAGCGGGGGCGGGGCGGAGCGGCCCGATCCGGAAAATGGCGGATCTGCAAGTGAAGCGGAGCGGGGGGTCCGTGCACACCCCTAATTTGTATTGTGCAATGGAGATTTACAGTTTCCTGTTAAAATGGAGGTGGTTCTGCTAACATTGACATAAGAGGAGCTATGCTGGATCAGAGCAAGGGTCCATCTAGTCCAGCACTCCGTTCATACAGTTTCCAAGCAGGTATCAACCAGGAACCCAGAAGCAGATAGAGCATAGACCTTGAATGCAGATAGGCTTGAGTTCATCTCCGGGTACAGCAGGAACAACTCATGCTTGAAGCCATTGCTGCCAGTCCATGTTGACCATACCGGGTTAGAAGGACAAATCATCTGGCTCAATACTCCATCACACCAGCACATTTGCCCTGGTTTACCCTCGAAACATTTGCCCTGGTTCCCCCCCCCCAAAAAAAATATTATCCTCTCTTTCTCTCTGTGCACTGTTAAGTGCAATAAGCATTCAAAATTTCAAATAAAGTTTGAGGCATTCCAGGAAAGTTTGGGCAAAGCATACACACTTGTCCCATTTCCCCAAATAATATATGCATTTATTATTACTATTATTATAATAATAATTATAAATATTATTATTTCATCATGAGAAAAGGCAGTAGGCACCCGTCTGTGGTTGGGCATGCTGAAAGCGGTGCTGGTCAAGGCAAGGCTGGAGCCAGTAAGTAGGCAGCCTCTCCTGTTGTGAAAATCAAACGGGCTAGTCCTTGGCTGGCTGCTCCTCAAGAGAAGCAGGAGAAGAAGCAGGCAGCTGCAGCCGCTTCTCCAACTTGCTCCCGGCATTCTCTTTTTGAGGGTGGGAAAAGTGCCCTTTGCAAGAGGCAGGCAGCAGCAGCAGCAGCATTAGAGCCGTTGTAGGAGGAGGAGGAGGAGGAGGAGGAGTATCCCCAACTCCTTCATTATTAATTGAACCCACGAGCCCGCTGATGGACCTATCTCCAGACCTCTTAGACGAGGTCCTCAGCACAGTGGAGGGGTAGGAGGAGGAGGTGGTGGTCCTCCAGAATGTGGGTGACAAGGAGCAGCAGCAGGCCGAGGCTCTCTCCCCAGTCTCATCCAACCCCTCTTCCGCTGTAACCCCTGTTTCTGTGGCGACACCGGAGAGCATAAGCGGGCAATTGGTGTCACCATGGAAGTGAAAGACAAGCATAGTGTGGGACCACTTTGAGGTGGGAGTGGATCCCTGCTTTGCTGTCTGTCGCAACTGTAAGGTCTCCCTAAGCAGGGGTTCAGCTACAGGGCATTATGGAACCAACAGCCTGAAGATGCATCTGCAGAGGCAGCACCATTCAGTTTTGCTGAGGAAAGAGGTGGGCACTTCCAAGGCAATTGGTTCCAGGGGAAAGCAGAAGGCTACTGCTGCTGCTGGAAGTCTAAGCTCTCCATCTAAGCTCTCCGTCCTAGAGGACTTGGGTTGGGGGAAGTATGGAGCCACAAGATGGCATTTTCCAATGCCCACCCAGATCACCACCTGCATCGGTGAGATGGTGGCATTGGATGACCAGCCATTCAGCCTCATTGACAACGCAGGCTTCAAGAGGTTGATGGCGCTTGTAAATCCATACTACAAGCTGCCGTATTGTTACACCCTTAGAAGGTGGGTGGTGCCTTCCCTGTATCGTTCGTGCTGGGAGTTAGTGCTGGGTCATCTGTGCCAGGCAGATACTAGGGGTGTGCACGGACCCCCGCTCCGCTTCACTTGCAGATCCGCAATTTTTGGATCGGGCCACTCCGCCCCGCCCCCGCTCCGCCCACTTCCGCTCCCCTCCACTCGGAGCTCCGGATCCGAGCTCCGTTTCCCCCCCATAGGGTTGCATTGAAAGCTAAAAAAGTAAACAACTTTTTTTCTGTTCAAGTTAGAAACCTCACGTTTGGCACCATGACACCTCATGGATGTATACACATGCACGCCAAGTTTCAAGGCAATCCCATCATCCCCTGATTTTTGGGGAATTTTTGAAAATCGGGCACCCCATTCACACCCCTTTCCATAGCTCCGTCAATTTGCATGTTAGAAACCTCAAACTCGGCACCAAGATTGTAAGCCTATGCGGCAGGGTCTTGCTATTTACTGTTTTACTCTGTACAGCACCATGTACACTGATGGTGCTATATAAATAATAATAATAATAATAATCCATGTGTCCACATGGACGCCAAGTTTCAAGGCAATCCCATTATCCCCTAATTTTGGGGGAATTTTTGAAAATCTGGCACCCCATTCACACCCCTTTCCATAGCTCTGTCAATTTGCATGTTAGAAACCTCAAACTTGCCACCATGAAAGCTTATCCATATGTCCACATGGACGCCAAGTTTCAAGGCCATCCCATCATCCCCTGATTTTTGGGGAATTTTTGAAAATCGGGCACCCCATTCACACCCCTTTCCATAGCTCCGTCAATTTGCACGTTAGAAACCTCAAACTCGCCACCATGAAAGCTTATCCAGGGATACATACGCACGCCAAGACTCAAGGCAGTCCCATCATCCCCTGATATTTGGGGAATTTATGAAAATCCAACACCCATTCACACCCCTTTTCAATAGCTCCATCAATTTGCACGTTAAAAAAAACCTCAAACTCACCACCATGACAGCTTATCCAGGGATACATATGCCGGACGCCGAGACTCAAGGCAGTCCCATCATCCCCTGTTTTTTGGCGGGGCTTAAACCTGCAAAATTTGGAACTTCCAAAACTCCAAGTGAGCGCAGGAAGGACTTCTCCCCTGAGTCAAAGCCACACACACACAACATCCCTGCGAGGTGGGCAGGGGAGGAGGAAGGGAAGGCAGGCAGGCATGCAGCTGGCATTTCTGGGGGCATAAGGAAGTGAGCCAAGGATAAGCCAGTAATGCATATAAAATGGAATAAATCAATCAATAAACAAAGGAGGGGTGGAATTAAAAGCAGCAGTGTTGCTCAATAAACAACAAGAAGAACTTTTTTTAAAAGGCTATATCTGTCTTTTACCAGCAATAGGGGGACGTGCCCGGGGGAGGGGGAAGTAGCTGCCAGTTCAAGACACTGACAGCCACAGCTCCGAGAAGAAGTAAAACGCTCACTTCGACTCAGAACAGGCATTGCTCCACCACTGAAAAGTGACCATTCACTTCAACTCATGAGAGGCATTGCTCCACCGTTTTACTCTCTTTGGAAGGCTCTATGGCCTTCCAGTGCAGGAGAGAGTGGGGGCACGTCCACGATGAGATGCCCTAGGGGAGCTCATCCCCTTGCACCACATCGATTCAGTTGTTCACCAAGGTTAGGGTGGGGAGCAGTGCTGTGTTTCTATCTCTTATTCTTGGCTTAGTATATGATTTCAGGTTGTGTTTGTGCATTTGGTGGGGCTACTGTGTTAAAAAACACGGGGAAAAGCCCGTTCAGATGAAGAAAGAGAAGTTTCCCAGAATCCCAAGTTACCTGTTTTGCCTATGCCCTCCTCCAACTTTGGGATCATCATGACCGGGAGCTGACTCTGCCCCTCAGCCCTTTGAAAAAGGTATTTTTCCCGCCGATTTTTTAAAAACTTCTAGCCCGCGACCCGTACGATGCAGAAAGTTGAGAGTGGTCTCAAAATGACCCCCATCCACGACTCTCTGTGCACAAGAATTTTCAGAATGATAGCTTAAACCCCCCCCCCAGTTATCCCCGATTCTTTCCCTCAATGCAATTCTATGGGCGAAAAGCCGAAAACGCAGTTTGAGCCGCGCGGTTGACCCGATTTTCACAAAAACATTGCACGTGAACCACAGCACGCAGAAAGTTGAGAGTAGTCTCAAAATGACCCCCATCCACGACTCTCTGTGCACAAGAAGTTTCAGAACGATAGCTTAAACCCCCCCCAAGTTATCCCCGATTCTTTCCCTCAATGCAATCCTATGGGCGAAAAGCCAAAATGCAGTTTGAGCCGCGCGGTTGACCCGATTTTCAAAAAAATATAGCACGCGACACGGACAACGCAGAGAGGTGAGAGTGGTCTCAAAATGACCCCCATCCAAGACTCTCTGAGCACAAGAATTTCCAGAGCGATAGCTTCAAAAACAACGTAGTTATGCGCGATTATTTGCCGCAATGCAATCCTATGGCGAAATGTTTTCAAGATGGCGACCGGAGCGCTCCGCCTGAACTCGGAGCTCTGAAAAATGGTCGCTTCTCTTCGCCTTGCTTCTAGGGGGTCCACGGTCCGCTCCTACTCCGCCTCTGGGTAAGGCGGAGCAGGCCAATCCGCTACTGCTTCTACGCTCCTAATCGGAGCGGAGCACATCCCTACTGTCAATTAGCTTATAAGCTTATCGTGAGGCCAGTCCTGCAGGTTCTTAGTGCCATGTTGGCATTTAAAAATAACATCTGTTAACATGCTCAGTTTTATGAAGAAAAAGGATCCTGCACAACTTGGGTTCCATTTTTTCCTTTTTTTTACGTGTGGGGTGTATCTCTCATCCCCCCATCTCTTTCTTTTAAATCAGTTCACTGCAAAATAAAAAGTACATACATTCACTGAAACAACTGTTACAGATGGGAAAACTCTTCCCATCTGTAACGACCTCAGAGCAACAGGACATTGCGCTCACCATTTTTTTTACTTTTTCTTAAAGAGGAAGAGCGCCTGAATGCTCATGCATAGAAAGGTAGTTTTTTTTAAAATGTAAACTTAATTTCCCCCCTCCCCCCCACCCCGATGGGTGCAGAGCTCCTGAGGAGCTCTGTGCCCTGTGCGCGGGTCCCGGCTACTAACTGGGTAGTATTAAGCCCTTCCATCCAGGCAGAAGGCTTTGAGTGCTCTGTTCTTAATTGTCTGAGGCCTCGTCTTGATGATGGCACATCAGTGCTGCGACCCCTACCCCGCCCCTCTGCATTTGCACTCCTTTATATCATCCACACATGAAGGAGCAGGAGTGCAGGGGTTCACAAGTGAAGAGGAATACCCTCCCCCTGTCTGGGCAGATGGCAACCAATCAGGATTTGCCATCTGCTCAGACACACCTCCAAAGCAGCTCCAAAGTGAGGTGATGGATGGCAAATGTGCATCTGAGCCTTGCTGATAGGAAAAAGTTTGGGTAAGTGACTGACTTTATTAAAACAAGCAGAGCTACAGGACTTTGCCTCAGGATGGCTTCTCAATGGCAGCTGCATCATGTAGATGACCTGCCGCCACTCCAAATGCACCCCAGGGCAAAACCTTCATCAAGACAAGCCCTGAGTTTCAATCCCTATGGATGCAGCCCTGTTGGTAGTGCTGAATTAGGGTTGCCACTTCTTTTTTTCCTTTTCCTTTTTTCTTTTGGATAGTTGCATCATCTTTAACGGCTATGTGGCAGGGAGGTACAACATGATCTTTTCCATGCTGCAAATAGCCTTTACCTGTTCTGTTTGGCTGGGTCAGATGGGTTTGTTCCTTCATTATTATTTTTAATCTGAGAACATGATGAGGGTTCATGGCTTGACTCAGAAGACTGCTTCTTAAGTTTATATAAACAGACCCCAGTTAAGAACATAAGAGGAGCTATGCTGGATGAGAGCAAGGGTCCAACTAGTCCAGCACTCTGTTCATACAGTTTCCAAGCAGCTGTTGACCAGGGACCCAGAAGCAGGTAGAGCACAGACTTTGAATGCAGAAGGACTTGAGTTCATCTCCAGGTATGGCAGGAACAACTCATGCTTGAAGCCATCGCTGCCAGGCCATGTTGACAATACTGGGTTAGATGGACCAATCGTCTGGCTCAAAGCTCCATCACACCTGCACATTTGCCCTGGCTTACCCTGGAATTATCCACCCGCATTTCCATAGGGTATGAAAGCTTGCGGACTTAAACCTGTGCGGTTGTATGTTCCAAGCATCTTTCCATCTTTCCTGTACCGGGGGCTGTGCGTCACTGTTATCCCACTGAGGTTTACTCTAACCTTGTTGTTTTCGCCATCACCTCTGCCCATTGATCTCCTATGTACCTCCCCCTTACAGTTTATTGTTTGATGGAAGGTGGAAGTTGGACAACTGCTCCTCCATTCCTCCTAAATGTCAGTTGGGTCTTGCACTGCTTTTTCATTGGAAGTAGCTTCTCTTGTGACTGAACAATTTTGGAAAAGAACTCTTTCTCCCCTAATTACTGGCAATGTATATTTGCAAGGCTTGGCTAACCATTTTCACCTGGAAGTTTAGGTACATTGCAAACATATCTTTTAATAAAACTCTTTCTGAAATCTCCAGCAGTGGTGTTTCTGGACCCACACATTCCCAGGTCAAAGCATCTATGCTGTTTTCAGCTCTGAAGAGGTGGATGTGTGGGCAGAGGTGATTAATACCTCTGTGTTGTCATGGACAGATCATTTTCCAGTTAGGGTTAGTTAGTAAAACAGCTACTATCCGCCCCTGCAGGGTTGGCGGACCTGTTAAGATGGTCCACCCTTGAAGTCTGATGGATCCTCTTGGATTCCAGATAGCCTTAGAGCAGTGGTTCTCAACCTTCCTAATGCCGCGACCCTTTAATACAGTTCCTCATGTTGTGGTGACCCCCAACCATAAAATTATTTTCGTTCTTCTCTACACGATCCATTGTCAAGGGATGGTTTGCTAATGAAAATAATACATAACAATAGCTTTAATAATACAAAAGATGATACATGACATAGTTCAGTCAATACAGTTTCCTAAGACCTTCGGAAATATGTGTTTTCCGATGGTCTTAGGCGACCCCTGTGAAAGGGTCATTCAACCCCCAAAGGGGTCCCGACCCACAGGTTGAGAACCGCTGCCTTAGAGGTTTCTATGGCTGCTATCATCGACGATCCTGTTGAAGCCCTGGTCAATAGATAGAATAAAGACCTAACTAGAGCTATCGACATGATCACTCCCAACCATCCTCTCTGACCCACTTCTAACGAGGCACCTAGGAATAGAGAAGATCTTAGGGAGCTGAAGCAGGAAGGACAACGACTAGAGCACCGAAGGAGGAAAACGCGACTCATATCCAACAAGACACGACATAGAGAACATCTTTGTTCCTATGGGGTGGCAATACGTGCAGTGAAGAAAGCTTTTTTCTCTCTGCAAGCATTGCATCTGTGAATTCGCAACCAGCAGAAATGTTCAGGGTGGTGAGAGGTCTAACTTAGACACCTTCCTCCTGAAACCAATTTTAGAGCCTTCGGTAGTTCGCTGTGATGCCTTTAACAATCATTTCACAGATAAAATGTCTCGGATAAGAGCCAGCTTTGATGCCATCATTTTAGCAGAAGTTGACAATGGAGTGTCCAGCAACTCCAAAAGTAGGATTACACTAGATCAGTTCCAGTTGGACCTATCGATCCCTGTCCTTCATGGTGGTTGTCCAGGGTGGAGATGCAGTTAGACAACAACTACAGCATATTATTAATGCATCTCTCAGAGAGGGGAGTATTCCACCATGCTTAAAAGTGGTGGTAGTATGGCCACTTTTTAAAAAGCCCTCTCTGGACCCCCTGGACCATAATAATTACAGACCAGTATCAAATTTTCCATTTTTGGGCAGTGATCAAGAGGGCAATTGCCTTCAAACTCCAAGCAGTCTTGGATGATGCAGATTTTTTAGACCCATTTCAAACCAGCTTCAAAGCAGATGATCTATGCCTGAGTATTGACAGGTTGAGTGTGTACCTGCTGGTACTTTTAGACCTCACAGCAGCTTTCAATACCATTGACCATGCTATCCTTCTGGATTGCCTAAGGGGACTGGGAATCAGGGGCATTGTGCTTCTGCGGTTCCGGTCCTACCTCTCGGGATGGTTTCAGATGGTGATGCTTGGGGATAGCTGCTCCTCAAAGAAGGAGCTGCTGTGTGGTGTACCACAAGGTGCTATCCTATTCCCAATGCTATTTAATATTTACATGAAACTGCTGGGAGAGATCATCCGGAGGCATGGGGCGGGGTGCTATCAGTACACTGATGACACCCAAATATGTTTCTCTATGCCTTCAACAACAGCATCAGCTAACAATAGTGTGTCTACTCTGAATGAATGCTTAGCAGCGGTAATGGGCAGGATGAAGAAAAATAAACTGAAGCTGAATCCAGACAAGGCAGAGGTGCTTGCTGGCACAGGCCATAACCTGGGTTTGGAGGTGTGTCAACCAGTTCTGGATGGAGTTACACTCCCCTGAAAGACAGTGTTCACAGCTTTGGGGTCCTTCTAGATCCGTTGCTCCAAATGACAGCTCAGATAGATGCGACGGCCAGGAGTGCCTACTATCAGCTTTGGCTGATACGCCACCTGATCCCCTTCCTAGAGTCAATAGACCTTAGGACTGTAGTGCATGCGCTGGGAACTTCAAGGCTCGACTTCTGCAATGCGCTCTACATAGGGCTACCTTTGTGCCTAGTCTGGAAACTTCAATTAGTTCAGAATATGGCCGTCAGGTTGGTCACCGGTACACCTAGGGGTGACCACATCACACCAGTTTTTAAAATCTCTTCACTGGTTGCCAATTAGTTTCCGGGGAAAGTATAAAGTTTTGGTTATCACCTTTAAAGCACTACATGGTTTGGGTCCAGGCTACCTGCAGGATTGCCTTCTCCCGTGCAATCTGCTCCGCACACTCGGGTCCTCTGGGAAGAATTTACTCCAGCCAACAAAAACAAGGCAGACAATTATTACCCAGAGGACCTTTCTTCTGCCGCTCCCAGTTCGTGGAATGGCTTGCCCAGAGAGATTCGTCAACTTAACAGTCTTCCAGGCAGGCCTACCCAGTTGAAGATTCCTTCTTAATAATATGCTGCTTTTAATAATCTATTAGTTTTAAATATTTTAATTAGTTATATGTATTTTATGGTGTTTGCATTTGTGTTGTACCCTGCCTCGATCCAGAGGGAGAAGCGGATAACAAATAAAATTAATTATTTTTAATATCTCCCAGGATAGGGCTGGTGCCTCTTACAGCTTGTGTGAAACATTTCCAAATTAAGCAATACCTTTTGCTCCAGAGTGACTGCTTCTAAACCACATGCAAATGTTTACACATACTTTAACTCATTAATCAACTACAACTACTATCAGCTGCCAGGGGAGGATGCAGTGTTTCCAGAGCACTTCTTTCCAGTTTGCTGTTTTAAGACTTAAAAAAGAAAGTTTCTGAGTGACCACACTATTAAAAATCAGTTCTATATGTGTTTACTCAAAGGTAAGCCTGCATGTAATTTTAGCAGTTGAAATCATTGGGATTTACTTTTGAGTAAGGGAATGAGCAGATCTGTAGTTTATCTACTTGAAGATGTACAGCCTTGAATGATCAAAGCAATGGAAGATCAATCCTATGATCCTTTGCACTGGTGGACTATGAGGGAAAGTGTTTAAGGGTGGTAGAATTAAAAATCATTAAAAACTCAAGGGATAACCCAATCTGATTCAAATTTGGTATGCTGAAAGCCCTATTTAAGAGCTATCACTGTGCCAATTTTGGCCTCATTATATTTATAAATGGGGGTGCTGCTGTCAAGGATGGTGCATTTTCTGCATTTCATTAAGGTGAAAATTAGGGGTGTGCACGGACCCCCCGATCCGCTTCTCTTCTAGATCCGCAACTTCCAGATCGGGTCCGCTCTGATCCACCTATAGTCCGCTCTGGTTTACTGCGAAGCTCCGGATCCAGATCGGAGCTCTGCTTTTCCCCCCCATAGGCTTGCATTGAAATCCAAAAAAGCATACAACTTTTTTTCTGTTAAGGTTAGAAACCTCAAATTCGGCACCATGACACCTCATGCACGTATACACATGCATGCCAAGACTCAAGCCAATCCAAGCCTCCCCTGATTTTTGGGGAATTTTTGAAAATCGGACACCCCATTTTCAGACATGGACTGTTCTCCGACATTTTGACAGATAAAAACTTGGAAGCAGGCACATCCACATTCATGGCAAGTTTCAAGCAAATTCCATCATCCCCTGATTTTTTTGGGGGGGGCTTTAACCTCTAACGCAGCAACCCTAACCCCAATTCACACACCCCTTTCTATATCTCTGTCAATTTTCATGTTAGAAACCTCAAGTTCAGCACCATGGCACCTCATGCACGTATACACATGCATGCCAAGACTCAAGCCAATCCAATTCTCCCCTGATTTTTGGGGAATTTTTGAAAATCGGACACCCCAATATCTCAGGGATTTAAAGCTGCAGACAGCTCAATGGGGCCATTTCAAAGGAAATCCCAACATGCCATGAATTGGGGAGTAGATAACCCTAAATATGAATCTTCTTCCACACTTGAAAAATTGATTTGGAACTTCAAAAAGTCTAAGTGAGCGCAGGAAGGACTTGTCCCCTGAGATAAAGCAACACACACACAAACCATCCCTGCAAGGCGGGCAGGGGAGGAGGACAGGTGGGCAGAGAGCCAGGCAGAGATATGCCATAGATCTAGTATGAGGGAATCAGTACTGGCAGATGCCCCACCACAGCAGCACCTGGGGGGCGGGAAGGCAGGCAGGCAGGCAGCAGGCATTTCTGGGGGCATAAGGAAATGAGGCAAGAATGGTTTGTTTCAAAGCCAGCAGTAAGTCATGCATTGCAAACCATCCCTGCGAGGCGGTCACAGAGGAGGAGGACAGGCGGGCAGAGAGCCAGGCAGAGATATGCCATAGATCTAGTATGGGGGAGTCAGTCCCGGAAGATGCCCCACCACGGACTTGCCCATTTGATTTTCACAGCAGGAGAGAAGGCCTGCTTACTGGTGCCAGCCGGAGCCTTCCCTTGACCACCACTGCTTTCAGCACGCCTAGCCACAGACGTGCACCTGCTCCCTCTTCTCATGATGATGATAATAATATAATACTACTACTAATACTATTAATAATATATATTTGGGGAAATGGGACAAGTGTGTATGCTTTGCCCAAACTGGATTTGAAATGCTCAAACTGTATTGGCTTTTTTTGCACTTCACAAGCAGTGCACACAGCACACTCACACAATAACACACAGTCACACACACAGTCCAAGTAACACACACACACACACACACACACACACACACACAGAGAGAGAGAGAGAGAGAGAGAGAGAGAGAGAGAGAGAGAAGAAATAGAGAATATTTTTTTTTGTATTTTTTTGTATTTTTTTTATATAGAAGAAAGAAGGAAGATGAAACACAGTCAGGCTTTAAGAGGGGGAAGGGGGGAACCAACCAAACAAACAAACACTCCAAAAATTAAAAATAAAGTTTATATCAAAGTAAGGGAAAAACACAGAGCAAACTAAGCAAACAGTCAGAAACAAGCAAACAAACACATACACAACCCAAGCTAAATCCTTATCTAATCTCCAACTCCAAACACAGCAGCAGCACCTATAACTAACTCCTCTCTCCACGAACGCCAACTCACAAAGAGACACAAAGCAGAAAGCTCTCAGGGTGGCTCTGCCTTAGTCCCCCCTCCAATGCTGGGATTGGAGGATGCTTCATGAGGTCATCACTTCTCATCAGGATTGGGAGTTGAATCTGCCTCTCAGCACTTCAAAAAGGTACCTCTCCCGCTTTTTTTACCCTATTTTTAAAAAAATTATAGCAAGTGAACCACACCACGCAGAGTGCTGAGAGTAGGCTCAAAATAACCCCCAGCCATGACTCTCTAAGCACACGAAATTTCAGAAAGATAGCTTTAAAAACAACACAGTTATCCCCTAATCTTTTCCACAATGCAATCTTATGGGCGAAATGATCCAAAATGGCGGGCGGATCACTCCACGAAAAGAGAAGCATTTCTCCTATGGCCGCTTCTCTTCACCATGCTTCTCCAGGACCCTGGTTCGCTTCTACTCCGCCTCTGGGCAAGGCGGATCAGGCCAATTTGCTTCTGATTTTCCAATTCTAAGCGGAGCAAAGCACATCCCTAGTGAAAATGCCTACTCAGGAGTAAGAACATAGAGTACAATGGGACTTCTTCTTGATCCAGAGGGATTGCTTATAACTCACATGCAAATTTAATCCATAGATTAATAGATTAATCAACTAAAACTCCTATCAGCTGCCAGTGGAGGTTGCATAGTGTTCCCCTTGTCATACACTTCCAATTGCATGAAAGACTGCTGGTGGTTATTCACAGTTGCATCCTGCTCATTTCAATTGGCTCGAACCCCCTCCATCTTTGAATACTGAGCTGAGGGAAGGTGGGAAGGAAGGGACGGCTTGGTTCTCTGGAGGGGGAGCCCGGTTGCAATCCTGCACACACCTACTTCGGAGTAAGCAACATCAGAGCCTTGGAATGTGGGCGACTTGCAGCTCCATTTTATTGAAAAGGTGAGAGGGAAAGAGGAGGGGAGAGAAGCTATGTGTCTATGCAGCCAGCTTAGCACCTTGGTGGAAAACCAGCCCAGAGAGCATGCCAAGAAGCCCCTCCCAACCTCCTAGGGAATGAAGGTGAGGAACACTCTCCCTCACTCCCCACCCCTACAATGTTAGCAATGCATCCCCCTCTCACTCCACCCCAAAGCAAGTCATGAAGCAAAGGTGGAGGAAGGAAAGTACAACAGACCATTCTTTCATTCGATCCAGCAGCCAGGAAGCAGCAGGAGGAAAAGATTTGAATTTGAATTTAAAAGTAGGGGTGTGATCCGCTCCGATTAGGAGCGTAGAAGCAGTAGCGGATTGGCCTGCTCCGCCTTACCCAGAGGCGGAGTAGGAGCGGACCGCGGACCCCCTAGAAGCAAGGCGAAGAGAAGCGCCCATTTTTCGGAGCTCCTAGTTCAGGCGGAGCGCTCCGGTCGCCATCTTGAAAACATTTCGCCATAGGATTGCATTGTGGCAAATAATCGCGCATAACTAGGTTGTTTTTGAAGCTATCGTTCTAGAAATTCTTGTGCTCAGAGAGTCGTGGATGGGGGTCATTTTGAGACCACTCTCACCTCTCTGCATTGTCTGGGTCGCGTGCTATATTTTTGTGAAAATCGGGTCAACCGCGCGGCTCAAACGGCGTTTTCGGCTTTTCGCCCATAGGATTGCATTGAGGGAAAGAATCGGGGATAACTGGGGGGGGGTTTAAGCTATCATTCTGAAAATTCTTATGCACAGAGAGTCGTGGATGGGGGTCATTTTGAGACTACTCTCAACTTTCTGCATCGTACGGGTCGCGCGCTAGAAGTTTTTAAAAAATCGGCGGGAAAAATACCTTTTTCAAAGGGCTGAGGGGCAGAGTCAGCTCCCGGTCATGATGATCCCAAAGTTGGAGGAGGGCATAGGCAAAACAGGTAACTTGGGATTCTGGGAAACTTCTCTTTCTTCATCTGAACTGGCTTTTCCCCGTGTTTTTTAACACAGTAGCCCCACCAAATGCACAAACACAACCTGAAATCATATACTAAGCCAAGAATAAGAGATAGAAACACAGCACTGCTCCCCACCCTAACCTTGGTGAACAACTGAATAGATGTGGTGCAAGGGGATGAGCTCCCCTAGGGCATCTCATCGTGGACGTGCCCCCACTCTCTCTTGCACTGGAAGGCCATTAGAGCCTTCCAAAGAGAGTAAAACGGTGGAGCAATGCCTATCATGAGTTGAAGTGAATGGTCACTTTTCAGTGGTGGAGCAATGCCTGTTATGAGTTGAAGTGAGCGTTTTACTTCTTCTCAGAGCTGTTGGTGGCTGTCTTGAACTGGCAGCTACTTCCCCCTCCCCCGGGCACGTCCCCCTATTGCTGGTAAAAGACAGATATAGCCTTTTTAAAAAAATTCTTCTTGCTGTTTATTGAGCAACACTGCTTCTTTTAATTCCACCCCTCCTTTGTTTATTGATTGATTTATTCCATTTTATATGCATTACTGGCTTATCCTTGATTCACTTCCTTATGCCCCCAGAAATGCCAGCTGCATGCCTGCCTGCCTTCCCTCCCTCCTCCCCTGCCCACCTCGCAGGGATGTTGTGTGTGGGGTGCCCGATTTTCAAAAATTCCCCAAAAATCAGGGGATGATGGGATTGCTTTGAAACTTGGCGTGCGTGTGTATATCCCCATGAGGTGTCATGGTGCCAAACATGAGGTTTCTAACTTGAACAGAAAAAAAGTTGTATAATTTTTTAGCTTTCAATGCAAGCCTATGGGGGGGGGGAAACGGAGCTCCGGATCCGGATCCGGAGCTCCGAGCGGAGCGGAGCGGAAGTGGGCGGAGCGGGGGCGGGGCGGAGCGGCCCGATCCGGAAAATGGCAGATCTGCAAGTGAAGCGGAGCGGGGGGTCCGTGCACACCCCTATTTAAAAGCACCCGCTGGAGAAAAGGTTTGCCCCTCCCTTTCATCATCAATACCATCCGTTGAGCACACTTTAATCAGCAATACCGCCCCTTGAAAACACACCCACAGAACATTGGATTGGAAACGATGGACGGAAATACACGTTGAAGTTTGAATGGTGTGCTTTCACATTACTGGAAGAACCGGACTTTCTGTGTGCCAAAAAATGTTTGCGAAAGAACTGCAATCACAGTAGGACATGGTTAGTGTCTTCTGAGTCCTCTGCATACATTACCGTGACAGCAGACTATAATGCTGGTGTGATAGAGTTCTTTCTTTCTTTCTTTCTTTCTTTCTTTCTTTCTTTCTTTCTTTCTTTCTTTTTTCTTTCTTTATCACTTTATTGCAAAAAAAAAAAGTACACAAATGAACTGAAATGACTGCTAGATAGGAAATATCTTCTTCTTCTTCTTCTTCTTCTTCTTCTTCTTCTTCTTCTTCTTCTTCTTCTTCTCCTCCTCCTCCTCCTCCTCCTCCTCTTCCTCTTCCTCCTCCAAATAAAATAAAATAAAATCATAATCAGTGAAATAATCTTTAAGGCAAACACTCGGAGAGGTATGTGTGTGTGAGAGGACAGGATGTTATAACCCACTTTGAAGAGCATCCCCCACCTTTTCCAAAACACATTTACAGATGGGAAATCTCTTCTTCTAAAATAAATAAATAAATTGAAAGTAAAATCATAACCAGTTCAAATATTAATACTTGGTGTGTGAAATAGAGAACCTTATTGCAGGCTTCTTTTCGTAGGTAACTAGTCAATTATAAATCGATCAATAGTACAAACCCTTATCTGGCCAATTGCACAGCACATGAGTAAACCGAACAATCTCTTGCTGTTCATGAGTGAACTGTGCTCTGTCAAGTCCTGAGAGGATGATGTTGTGTAGACTAGCTTCAGAACTTAGTTTCAACCAAGGCTTTTTCAGCAAGAGGGCAAAGGAAAAAGTAATAATCCCCCAGTGTTCGGAAGAGACTTCAGAGACATACTGAAATGGTGTGCTTTTCTGGACAGCTTTGCCATTCTGACAGGTTACCATGGCTCCCCACTATCCCTACAGCCCCTTGAAAGAACAATTCAAGTGGTGCTGGAGCAGCCCAGCAGCAGCTCTGAAGGAGTGAGTCTAATTCTACATTTAGGGGGGAGATTCTACAAGCAGAGGGTGGAATGTGGTCACAGAGCCTGAGCATGTTTTCAAACAACTTTCTGCCAGGAACAGCATCAGGTGTTGGTATGGTCAGGCATCTGTGGATAGACCATATTCCAGGAGGGGGCACTGAAAAGAACCCACCTTACTGGCTCCACCCTCCTCTTCACCATTGCATCCTGTTTGTTCACCTGCTTATTATTCTAAGAATGTGAGAACATAATAAGGGCTCTGCTTGATCAGACCAGGGGTCCATTTAGACTTGCACATAGTTCCCTCATGAGCTAACCAGCTGTCAACCAGGGACCCACAAGCAGGAGACGGTGCAGCAGCCCCCTCCCACCCATGGTCCCCAGCAACTGGTATCTACCGCTTTAGTGCCATTCTGTCCCAGACAACTATGGTGATGAGAAGGAAGAGCAGTAGACGCCCGTACCTCCTTGGCTCTCTGTTCATCAAGCAACCAAATGGTTGCAATGAGGAGAAAGAGAAAGAGGCGCAAGAGGAGCTGGAGACCGTGGAGTTGAGAAGATGGAATCAATGAGGGAGGGGCAAGTGGAGGTGTCTTGCTGAAACTACTTCAAAAATCAGAAGCAAGTACTGCTTTCTGCACACACATAATGACACACATACACGCATACACACGGTGAAATAAGTCACATTTTTTTAGGGCAGGAGGTCAGAAATATGCCTGAAATAAACTCCCCATTTTGTGCTCAGTACTAGCATTCTCAGGACTCTTATGGGAGGTTTGGGTTAGTCCTACGTAGTCCTTCAAATGATGGGACTTATGTTAGACTAATGTTGTGCAGCACGCTCTGTAACCAAGTAGTGAAATTTGGTGAATGCTAGGTGCTCCAGTTGGAGAGAGAGAGAGAGGCTGCTGGTATTGGGGATGAGGGGGGCCATGAAGCATCCACCCCTGGGGCATTGGGGCTGATCATTCCAAAAGACAGAATAGCATCACCATTCCTGACCCTGGTCTTGTTTTCTGAAGAGTTCCCATATGGAGACACAGTCACACTTTTGGTGCGATATATGAAGGACAAGAGGTGGAAGAGTAAAATCAAGCATTGCCTCACACATTTTTTGATGTTGCTAATCTCTACTTTATTGGTTTTTGTCACTCTACTTTATTTCCAAATTTCCTGCACAGGGAACAAGCATGTCAGGCTGGGTAAGGTATTCTGGACTCCCAAGTCTTAGGTGAGTGGAGGTTGTGAGGATATTGTTGCATATCTGGAATTGGAGAGAAAGATGTGTTAGACTCATCCATGGCTGATGCAGGACAGGAGTTCCTTTCAGGGAAACAGGATCCATGATTCCCCCCTTTATTTAAAAAGAAGTTAGCCTGATGTCTAAAAAGAAACTTAGGTATGCATTTATTTATTTATTTATTTATTTATTTATTTATTTATTTATTTATTTTAGAACCTGCTTTTCCATTAAGTCTCCATGACCTCCATGACCCTCATGTGTTGCAGAGCGCAAAAGCAGCAGTTTCTGCAGCTGAAACTCTCCCCACGGCCTGAGTTCGATCACAGTGGAAGCTGGTTTCAGGCAACCGGCTTGAGTCGAATCAGCCTTCCATTCTCCCGAGGGCGGTACCCAGTTAGCTGGGGGAAAGGGAATAATGGCCGGGGAAGGCAACGGCAAACCACCCCGCTATAAGGCTTGCCAAGAAAATGTCAGCGGAAGCTGGTGTCCCTCCAAGAGTCTGTAATCACTCAGAGCTTGCACGAGAGGTTCCTTTCCTTTCCTTTCCTTTCCATTAAAGATAGTGCTCAAGGTAGCCAATTGGAAACTGCACATAAAATAACAGTGTTATCAGGAAAACTTTTGAAGCCATCCCATAAATACACATGAGGAAATGAAGTGTTCTTTCCCTGTCACAGTGAAATGCCGCTTTCCTCTTGCTCTCTAAAATCTAATTGAGAGGGCTGGTTAGACATGGAAGTGAAACTGGACAGTTACATCATCATCTAAAAATCTGTGAACATCTGTCAGCAGGGAATGATGAGCTCATGATAAACTCCTCATGTAGAAAAGCCCTTGGAGCAGCAACCAATAAGACCCAGTCTCATGTCCTGCAAAGTGTTCCCATAACTGGCCCTGTTCAATAGTCCATTGGATACCTTCTTTACTAGTTGTATTTTCTGAACACTTTTTGAAGGCAGCCCCACACAGAGGGCATTGCAATAGCCCAAATGGCACAGCTCTACGGCATGTGCACTAAAAGCTATGTTGCATCATGCTACTCTACCTGGTAGTTCTTGAATGTGCTGTACAGAGAACTGAGTTTCACAAAGCTGGAGTGATTCCCCCACGACTGCATCTGACTCAGCTAGGTCTCCAGCATACATGCCATGTCAGCGAGCTCATCGAGGCCCAGGTCCTGAGTGGGTGATGTCTTCCCATTCATTGACCTGGCCTTTTGCCGCAGAGCCTACAACTCAGAGGGACGGTCACTCAGGCTCTCTAAACTGAGGCCAGAACATCTGGAGAGGCACATGTTTAGGGGGTTCCTGATGTGACTGGAAGGCGGTCTCTGTGTGCTGAATGCACAAAGATGCATGGAGCTCGTACGAAGGAAGAATTCCAGGGACTGCATGTCCTAGCGGGTGGATGGGATCTCTCTGCACACCTCCCAGTCCAGATTGACATTGTACTAGTGAACAGCACTTCATAGCCCAATATGTTTACATAAGGAAAAGGCATCTTCAAGATCTGAAGCTTGTTCTAGAGAGAGAACAAGAGAAGCGTCAGAGGTAGGCGCTCCTGTATGTGGGAGTGGAGAACTCTGTTTCTCCTTCCAGGGGTTTATCTGGACTGCAGCACTTCCTTCTCATCTTCCTCCTCTTCTTTCTCCTTCTCCTTCTTCCATAAAAGTGATGTACCCTTTAATGTTTCTCAGCTAAAATTCTCCCATCATGCTTCTCCCACAGCAGCATCCCTGCCTGCAACCCAGGCCATGGCTAGACCTAAGGTTTATCCCTGGATCGTCCAGGGGTCAAACCTGTTCATCTAGGTGACACACAGGGGATCCAGTGCTCAGGCAGGGGCGAACCCTGGATGATCCCAGGATAAACCTTAGGTCTAGCTGTGGCCCCAGTGTCCCATCCCTTATGGAATTCCCTCATGCAGTCAATGAAGGTGTGAGGTGGTGTTGGAAATTCTTCTGCTGGCCATGGGCAAAGTGCCCTTTGGTTTGCCCCCCACCCAGGAAATGATGGTGGGTGCCCTGCTGAGAAATAGTCAAGATACTCACCACCCTTGTCTTCCTCGCCTCCCGATCAGTATAATCCTAATAGCTGGAATTGGAGAGAAAGATGTGTTAGACTCATCCATGACCAATAACAACAACAACAACAATAATAATAATAATGTCCTGACCTTCCCACATTCCCATCACATTTGAATTTGTATCCCATTGATTTGACATCCTCGTGTGGCGCAGAGCGGTAAAACAGCAGTTTCTGCAGCTGAAACTCTCCCCACGGCCTGAGTTCAATCCTAGCGGAAGCTGGTTTCAGGCAGCCAGCTTGGGTCAACTCAGCCTTCCATTCTCCCGAGGTTGGTAAAATGAGTACCCAGTTAGCTGGGGGAAAGGGAATAACGGCCGGGGAAGGCAACGGCAAACCACCCCGCTATAAGGCCTGCCAAGAAAACATCAGCGAAAGCTGGTGTCCCTCCAAGAATCAGTAATGACTCAGTGCTTGCACAAGAGGTTCTTTTCCTTTCCTTAGCTAGACCTACCTGTTGTTGCGCAACGGAGGGGTGAAGATCTCATGATGTTTTTATCATGAGATCCCCCCTCAGTTTACACGTGGCATGTGACACCCTCAGAGGGAGATGTGTTGCGCCCCCGCTTGATTTTGCTTTCTTAAAGGGGACGATGCGCACGAGTGCTCGTGCGCAAAAGGAAAGGGTTATTTTTTTTAAAAAAAGAAATTTCCCTGTGCCCCCCTCCCCCTCCCCATTGGATGCAGTGCTCGTAAGGAGATCTGCACCCCATGCGCGAGTCCCGGCTCTTCGCTAGCAACCGTGAGGAATAGGGACAAACCGTGACACCCGGCCACACATTCCGCAGTCTCAGACTCAGCACAGGACTGCGGAAACAATGGTCTCAATGAAATGAATTACTTATCTAAGCAATTATAAATTTGAATATATATATATATATATATATATATATATATATTGCAGGATCTATAAAAATATCTGTAAGATCTCAAATTTATAATTACTTAGATAAGTAATTCATTTCATTGTACAGGTTGGTTCTTTTTCATGATTGAAAATAAATTGGGTTATAAAACCCAATTTATATAAGAAATGTTGTTTAAAAACATAACAGACTATATCGACGATGGGAGGTAGAGTGTTAAAAGATAAATAAAAGAAGTTATTTATACCGTGTTTTCTGTATGCATTTTCTGTAAGCTGGAGAGATTCTTCCATGACCTCATCTCACCCAGCTAGGTCTCCAGGATACATGCCATGTCAGTGAGCTCATCAAGGCCCAGGTCCTGAGAGGGTGATGTCTTCCCATTCATTGACCTGGCATTTTGCCGCAGAGCCTACAACTCAGAGGGACGGTCACTCAGGCTCTCTAAACTGAGGCCACAACATATGGAGAGGCACATGTTTAGGGGGATGCTGGTGACTGGAGGGCTGTCTCTGTGTGCTGAATGCACAGAGATGCATGAAGCTCATATGAAGGGACCATGTACATTGATGGTGCTATATAAATAAATAAATAAATAATAATAATAATAATAATAATAATAATAATAATAATAATAATGGAGAATTCCAGGGACTGCATGTCCTGGTGGGTGGGTGGGTGGGTGGAGGGGATGTCTCCGCACACCTCCCAGTCCAGATTGACATTGTACTAGTGAACAGCACTCCATAACTCAATATGTTTACATGAGGAAAAGGCATCTTCAAGATCTGCACCTTGTTCTAGAGAGAGAACAAGAGAAGTGTCAGAGGTGGGTGCTCCTGTATGTGGAAGTGGAGAACTCTGTTTCTCCTTCCAGGGGTTTATCTGGATTGCAGCCCTTCTTCTCCTATTCCTTACGGAACCACCTCATGCAGTCAATGAAGGTGTGATGTGGTGGTGGAAATACTTCTGCTGGCCATGGGCAAAGTGCCCTTTGGTTTGCCCCCCACCAGGAAATGATGGTGGGCACTCTGCAGAGAAATAGTCAAGATACTCACCATCCCCGTCTTTATCTCCGTCAGATGACTGAAATCTGATGAAATAAAGGAGTCAATAAATTCAAGAAGATCTGGAATTAAAGAGAAAGATGTGTTATACTCATCCGTGGCTAATAATAATAATTAGGGGTGTGCACGGTCCCCCCGCTCTGCTTCTCTTCCAGATCCGTGATTTGCGGATTGGGACGCTTCGCTCCGCCACCGCTCTGCCTATGTCTGCTCCGCCATGCTGCGGAGCTCCGGATCCGGATCGGAGCTCCGTTTCCCCCCCAGAGGCTTGCATTAAGCTAAAAAAGTATACAACTGTTTTTCTGTTAAAGTTAGAAACCTCAAGTTTGGCACCATGACACCTCATGGATGTATACACATGCACGCCAAGACTCAAGGCAGTCCCATCATCCCCTGATTTTTGGGGAATTTATGAAAATTGGGCACCCCATTTGCAGACGTGGACTGTTCTCTGACATTTGGACAGATAAAAAAAGGGAAGTGGGCACACTCACAGATGCCATCTAGACGCACAATCATGCCAAGGTACAAAGCAATCCCATCATCCCCTGATTTTTGGCGGAGCTTAAACCTGCAGACAGCTCAATGGGGCCATTTCAAAGGAAATCCCAAGATGCCATGAATTGGGGAGTAGAGATCAACCTAAATATGAATTTTCTTCCACACTTGAAAAATGGATTTGGAACTTCCAAAAGTCTAATTGAGCGCAGGAAGGACTTCTCCCCTGAGTCAAGGCCAGACACAAACCATCCCTGCGAGGCGGGCAGGGGAGGAGGGAGGGAAGGCAGGCAGGCAGCAGACATTTCAGGGGGCATAAGGAAGTGATCCAAGGATAAGCAAGTAATGCATATAAAATGGAATAAATAAATAAATAAATAAATAAATAAACAAAGGAGGGGTGGAATTAAAAGCAGCAGTGTTGCTGAATAAACAACAAGAAGAACTTTTTAAAAAAGGCTATATCTGTCTTTTACCAGTAAGAGGGTGGGTGGGTGGATGTGCCCAAAGGGGGAATCATCTGCCAATTTGACTGTTCTTGTCTAGGTACAAGTCTTTAAGAAGCAAACGCTCACTTCAACTCATGATAGGCATTGCTCCACCGGGTTACTCTTTGGAGGGCTCTGATGGCCCTCCAAGTACAGGAGAGTGAGGGCACGTCCACATGCCCTAGGGGAGCTCATCCCCTTGCACCACATCTATTCAGTTGTTCCCCGAAGTTAGGGTGGGTAGCATTGCTGTGTGTTTCCTGTCTGTTAGTATGATTTCAGGTTGTGTTTGTGCATTTGGTGGAGCTACTGTTTTAAAAAAACACTGGGAAAACTCCGTTCAGAGTAGAAAGAGAAGTTTCCCAGAATCCCAAGTTACCCATTTTGCCTATCCCCTCCTCCAACTTTGGGATCATGTGATCATGACTGGGAGTTGACTCTGCCCCTCAGCAATCGAAAAGGTAATCTTTTTCCCGCCTTTACCCTACTTTTTAAAAATTTTTAGCAAGCGAACTGCACCATGCAGAGAGCTGAGAGTAGGCTCAAAATGACCCCCAGCCATGACTCTCTAAGCACAAGAAGTTTCAGAAAGATAGCTTCAAAAACAACACAGTTATCCCCTTTTCTTTTTAACAATGCAATCCTATGGGCGAAATGTTTCAAAATGGCGATCGGATCGGTCCGCGGAAAGAGGATCACTCAGAAAATGGGCGCTTCTCTTCACCTTGCTTCTAGGGGTCCGCGGTCCGCTTCTACTCCGCCTTTGGGCAAGGCGGAGCAGGCCAATTCGCTTCTGATTCTCCGCATCTAATCGGAGCGGAGCACATGCCTAATAATAATAATAATAATAATAATAATAATAATAATAATAATAATAATAAATTTATTTCTTACCCGCCTCTCCTTTTAGATCGAGGCGGGGAACAACATTAGAACAGGAATCAATACATCTTAAAAATTCATGATTTAACATTGATCTGGATAGGCCTGCCGGAAAAGGCTAGTCTTTAAAGCTGCCTTAAAATCACATATAGAGTAAATTTTATGAATCTCCTCCGGCAGGCCATTCCACAATCTGGGGGCGACAGAAGAAAAGGTCCTCTGGGAAACTGATGTCAGCCTAGTTTTAGCTGACTGAAGTAAGTTCACTCCAGAGGACCTGAGTGTGCGGGGCGGACTATATGGGAGAAGGCGATCCCGCAAGTAACCTGGACCCAAACCTAATAATAATAATAATAATAATAATAATAATAATAATAATAATAATATATTTATTACCTGCCTCTCCGACTGGATCAAGGCGGGGAACAACAGCAAGTGTAAAATACATAAAATACTGTTTAAAAACATAGTATACACTGTTTAAAAACATCCTAAAAGCATACTAAATGTATCCTAAAATTCTACTGGATAGGCCTGCTGGAAGAGATCAGTCTTGATAGCTTTCTTGAATGCTAAAAGATTGTCTAGCTGACGATTCTTCTCTGGCAGGCTATTCCACAGTCTGGGAGCAGCAGAAGAGAAGATCCTCTGGGTAATGGTTGTGAGCCTAGTCTTTGCTGACTGAAGTAGACTCTACCCAGAGGACCTGAGTGTGCAGGGCAGATTGTATGGGAGAAGGCGATCCCACAGGTAGCCTGGACCCAAACTATGTAGGGCTTTAAAGGTGATTAACCAACACTTTATACTTCGCCTGGAAACTAATTGGCAGCCAGTGGTGCAGGACAGGAGTTCCTTTCTGAACCCATTATTCTCCCTGCATTTAAAATTCATAGGCCACCAGCAGAAGAAGCTAGCTTGATGTCTAAAAAGAAACTTAGGTAGGCATTTATTTATTTATTTTAGATCCTCATCTAAACATCTGTGAACAGCTATCAGTAGGGAATGATGAGCATACGATAAATGCCTCATGTAGAAAAGCTCTTGGAGCTGAATTTTCTGAACACTTTTTGAAGGCAGCCCCATGCAGAGTGCATTGCAGTAGTCCAAAAGGGAAGGAAACTCAAGAACTTTGGGGCCCAGACAGTGATCTCATCTGTCCTCCCAGTTCCTGGAAGAGGATTAGAAAGGGAAAGAAAAATGCTCTGGATGAATGACTGGCTACGAAGGTCGTGCCAACATGAGAAATTTGGATTCTGGCACCATAGGATATGCTACTTGGAAGATGGCCTGCTGGCAAGGGACGGGTTGCACCTCACAAGGGCTGGGAAGAATGTGTTTGGCCACAGCAGGAAGAACTTCAATAATAGGAATATAGATTCTTAATCATGCGAGTTGCTGGTTCCCATCTGTTTGGCATTGGTTAGGCCTCATTTTGAGTACCGCTTTCAGTTCTGGGCACCACAATTCAAGAAGGATGCAGACAAGCTGGAGCATGTTCAGAAGAGGGCAGTGAGGATGATCAGGGGTCTGGAAATAAAGCCTTGTGAGGAAGACTGAAAGAAGTGGGCATGTTTAGCATGCAGAAGAGAAGATTGAGGGAAGACATGATAGCTGTCAGGTATCTTTTTCTTTTCTTTTTTAAAAAATGCTTATTCTATATCCCTCTCCATTCCCTTCCCACACTTGGTCGATTACTGAGTTTTACTTCTTACATCTTTCATTTCTATAGGCTCCTGCCAAAGTCATTCATTTTAATTCCTTTTTCATGTAGTCTATTTATTTTTGCCACCCGTCCTGAAAGTATCTTTTTTCTTTATTCCTCTTTGTGTTCTTAACTGCTGTGTCAACTTTTTGTTTGTTGCTCTTTTCCATATTTTCTTTTTCCACTGTGATCTTGTCAGTATCCTACCTGTCTTCCAGTTGCTGACTATTTGCCTTGTGGCTGTCACCATAAACCCAATTAATATGTTTTCTCTTATCTCTCTACTTTCTTTAACGTACATATTCAGTAAAGCTAGCACTTGTGTTTTACAAACCTCTTGTTCCATAATGTTTCTTATTCCTTGAAAAACCTTGTCCGAAAACGTCCTGACCTTCCCACATTCCCATCACATTTGAATTTGTGTCCCATTGATTTGACATCCCCTTCAGCACAAAGTTGATGTATTGTTTTCAAGAAAACATACAAAGACACAGAAGAGCTCGTACGATGGGAGAATTCCAGGGACTGCATGTCCTGGTAGGTGGGTGGGTGGACTCTCTCCATCACCCCCTCCCAGGCCAGATTAACATTGTACTAGTGAACAGCCCAAGATGCTTCCCTGGGGAAAGGAGACCCTCAAGTTCTTCACGTTTTACTAGAGAGAAAAGAGAAACGTCAGAGGTGGGCACTCCTGTACGTGGGAGTGGAGAACTCTGGCCTTAGCTAGACCTACCTGTTATTGCGCAACGGAGGGGTGAAGATCTCATGATGTTTTTATCATGAGATCCCCCCTCAGTTTACACGTGGCATGTGACACCCTCAGAGGGAGATGTGTTGCGCCCCCGCTTGATTTTGCTTTCTTAAAGGGGACGATGCGCACGAGTGCTCGTGCGCAAAAGGAAAGGGTTATTTTTTTTAAAAAAAAGAAATTTCCCTGTGCCCCCCTCCCCCTCCCCATTGGATGCAGTGCTCGTAAGGAGCTCTGCACCCCATGCGCGAGTCCTGGCTCTTCGCTAGCAACCGTGAGGAATAGGGACAAACCGTGACACCCGGCCACACATTCCACAGTCTCAGACTCAGCACAGGACTGCGGAAACAATGGTCTCAATGAAATGAATTACTTATCTAAGTAATTATAAATTTGAATATATATATATATATATATATATATATATATATATATTGCAGGATCTATAAAAATATCTGTAAGATCTCAAATTTATAATTACTTAGATAAGTAATTCATTTCATTGTACAGGTTGGTTCTTTTTTATGATAGGGTAGAGACAAAAAAAAAACCCAATTTATATAAGAAATGTTGTTTTAAAACATAACAGACTATATCGACGATGGGAGGTAGAGTGTTAAAAGATAAATAAAAGAAGTTATTTATACCGTGTTTTCTGTATGTATTTTCTGTATGTGTTCTATTGCATGCATTTTGTTGGGGTTTTCTAATATTATTGCTGATGTTTTCTGCTGTGCTGGTCCATGACCGAAATAAACTAAACTGAACTGAATTGAAATTATTTATGACTATATAGCTGGGAACAGATTTAGGGAGTGGAGGAGAGTGCAGAGTTAATATAAATAACTACACTTGCTGTAATGATAAAAAATACAAACTCAGTAAGCTATGAGTGTTTCCTCTAATACAAACGGTTGAGTTGATCATATCATGAGTAGGTTAGTCCAGTAGAAACTTAGTGTAAATGTCCATATATTGTATTAGACTATGAGTGTTGTTTCCTTTTATTTAATTTTAAGTTGGATGAACTTGTTTATAATGTAATATGACTGTATATACATTTTTCTTGAATGTCTTATAGCTCCTGATGAAGGATCCATAGATCCAAAACATTGAGCATTGTACAAGTTTGGTTTAAAGTTTTTAGAACATTTTTTATATTTTGAATAAGAAAAATAAAGAAATTTTTGACATTTCATAGCACCAGAGCTAGTCGCCTCTTTTTTCTACAGCTTTTTTGTGATGCTTTCACCCCTCTTTTTTCACAGCTACTGGATGGTACAAATGGACTGTACATTCCATCCCCACTGAAGACCCACTTCCCAGCATCCCCAGCATCCCTCCCCCCTAGGGAAATGATGGTGGGAACTCTGCTGAGAAATAGTCAAGATACTCACAATTCCTTGATCCATCTCCAAATGGTTCTAGAAAGGAAAATGGGAGAAGTATCAGCACCTGGGCCTATGGTGGATCAAGCTATTTTGCTGTCCTTGGCAAATGACTGTCCAAGCAAAAACGGGGCTACTGGGAGGTACAAATGGGCTATACATTCCCCCTGAAGTCCCACTTCCCAGATCCCACCCCACTAGGGAAATGATGGTTGGAACTCTGCTGAGAAATAGTCAATATACTCACCACCCCTGTCTCCATCTCCACCTGGTTCTAGAAAGGAAAGTGGGAAAAACATCAGTGCTTGTGGCTATGGTGGATCAAGCTATTTTGCTGTCCTTGGCAGATGAACTTCCCCCACCCCGGTTTGTATCTGGGGTGGGGAACCATGAGATTCCTTCCCCAGGGCATTTCTGGGTCCATTTTCTTATCCATATTCCATTCAAATGAATGGAACAAATGAAACAGTCACTTCCAATGAATGGAAGGGAAACTCCATAAAACCTTCTCTATGGGGAAAGAGGACTATTCAAAGTGCTGTTACCCCATGTATGCAAGAAGGACGCATTGGCCTTGAACAGCCTTCCACAATTCAATGCCTTCCAGATGTGTTGGCCTACAACTTTAATCATCTCAAGCAAGCATGGGTGACATATCTGGAGAGCTCCATTTGAAGAATGTGGGACTGAACTTTGGCTCCTAAACAGCCGCCAATCCGATCTCGAACAAATATAACGTGGAAAGCAAAGCAATCCATAAGAGCTATTCACTGGAATTCTATATTCAACCCAATTGGGTTCGTCCCCTTGTTGGTCCTAAGGCCAGTTGCTCCTCAGCCTGTGTTGGGCTTTTCCTAATTCTCCCACCACAGACAGTAGGGTGACCATATGAAAAGGAGGACAGGGTTCCTGTATCTTTAACAGCTGCATAGAAAAGGGAATTTCAGCAGGTGTCATTTGTATATATGGAGAACCTGGTGAAATTTCGTCTTCATCACAGCAGTTAAAGCTGCAGGAGCTATATTAGAGTGACCCGATTTAAAAGAGGGCAGGGCACCTGCAGCTTTAACTGTTGTGATGAAGAGGAAATTTCACCAGGTTGTCCATATATAGAAATGACACCTGCTGAAATTCCCTTTTCAATACAACTGTTAAAGATACAGGAGCCCTGTCCTCCTTTTCATATGGTCACCCTAACAGACAGAAGGGATCCAAATGGCAGTTACTTACGAGCAGACACCAAGGTGAAGGCCATAACCAGCAGCATAAGGAGGATTGAGACCTTCATGGTCACTGAAGCAGGTAGACGTGCGGGGACCTTCACTGGCTCAAGACTGGTGGAGGGAAGTTCCAAAGACCTGTGGAGCCTGAATCCATCCTCCCTTCCTTATGAAGAAATGATACACCAATCAGAACCAGTGCCCTTTTCTGAGAAAACATCACATTGACACAAAGATGCAGGAATGCATGTAACCATGTGCACAAATTGACGTACAAGGCATAGGATTACACAGGATTAATCCTTGGCTACAAATCTCCCCTGCCTTTCAATCTGCTCCTCACTTCAGTGCAAGAATCTTAAAACAAACTGGGTCCAACAGTAACGAGGTTTGCTCCTGGATGGCTTCTCAATGGCAGCTGTATCACGTAGACAATCTGCCGCCACTCCAAATCCACCCCAGGGCAAAGCTCTCATCAAGACAAGCCCTGAGTATGAATCCCTGTGGATGCAGCCCTGTCGGTAGTGCTGAATTAGGGTTGCCACTTCTTTTTTTTCCTTTTCCTTTTTTCTTTTGGATAGTCGCGTCATCTTTAAGAGCTATGTGGCAGGGAGGTACAACATGATCTTTTCCATGTTGCATATAGCTGTACCTATTCAGTTTGGCTGGTGCAGATTAGTATGTTCCTTCATTATTATTTTTAATCCGAGAACATGATGTGGGTCCGTGGCTTGACTCAGAAGACTGCTTCTTAAGTTTATATAAGCAGACCCCAGTTAAGGATGTAACAGTACATTCTGCCTGGGAACATAAAGCTATTGTTCTGGATAGATAAGATAGTCACACAGGAAACACCCTTGAAGACATTCTTGGTACGTGACATCTCGCTTGGTGTGCAATGGAGATTTTACAGTTCTGTTTAATGGAGGTGGTTCTGCTAACATTTCCCCCTTTAAAGCAATTTAAACCAAGCTTGCTAACTTCTTTAGATCATCTGTGGCTAAGGCTTCACAATACAATGTCATGTGGTACTTTGTCAAAAGCTTTGCTGAAGTCAAGATATATGACATCCACAGCATTCCCACAGTCCACAAGGGAGGTTATCCTATCAAAAAAGGAGATCAAATTAGTCTGACAGGATTTGTTCCTGACAAATCCATGTTGGCTTCTAGTAATCACTGCATTGATTTCAAGGTGTTTACGGATTGACTTCTTTATAATCTGCTCCAGAATTTTGCCCAGGGATGGAAGTCAGACTGACTGGTCTGTAGTTCCCAGTAGTTCCTCCTTTTTGCCCTTTTTGAAGATAAGGACAACGTTAGCCCTCCTCCAGTCGTCCGGCACCTCACCCGTCTTCCATGATTTTACAAAGATAATAGACAAGAGTTCTGAGAGTTCTTCTGCTAACTCCTTCATTACTCTTAGATACAGTTCATTGGGCCCTGGAGATTTAAACTCATTCAGGGAAATTAGGTGTTCTTTGACCATTTCTTTATCAATCTCAAACTGCAATCCTGCCTCCTCAACTTCTGCTTCACTTTTTCCAGGAGGGAGTCATAGACCCGCTTTTAGGAGAAGACCGAGGCAAAATAGGAATTGAGCACTTCAGCCTTTTCTTTGTTGTCTGTTATCAATTTACCTTCCTCATTAAGCAGTTGAACCACCCACTGATGATCTATTTAGATGGCTCACTAGTTAGTTATCCAATATGGAGTAGTTAAAAGAGGGATTTCTTGCATTGTATTTTGTTCCATTGTAATGATTTTTGTTTATCCTTGCTTTTTGCCTTCCCTGTATTTTGTCTCTTGTGAAAAGTCTTGCAAAGTCTGTAATCCACCAGCAAATGTATTTGTATTGTGCAATGGAGATTTACAGTTTCCTGTTAAAATGGAGGTGGTTCTGCTAACATTGACATAAGAGGAGCTATGCTGGATCAGAGCAAGGGTCCATCTAGTCCAGCACTCCGTTCATACAGTTTCCAAGCAGGTATCAACCAGGAACCCAGAAGCAGGTAGAGCATAGACCTTGAATGCAGATAGGCTTGAGTTCATCTCCGGGTACAGCAGGAACAACTCATGCTTGAAGCCATTGCTGCCAGCCCATGTTGACCATACCGGGTTAGAAGGACCAATTATCTGGCTCAATACTCCATCACACCAGCACATTTGACCTGGTTTACCCTCGAAACATTTGCCCTGGTTCCCCCCCCCCCCAAAAAAAATTATCCTCTCTTTCTCTCTGTGCACTGTTAAGTGCAATAAGCATTCAAAATTTCAAATAAAGTTTGAGGCATTCCAAGAAAGTTTGGGCAAAGCATACACACTTGTCCCATTTCCCCAAATAATATATGCATTTATTATTACTATTATTATAATAATAATTATAAATATTATTATTTCATCATGAGAAAAGGCAGTAGGCACCCGTCTGTGGTTGGGCATGCTGAAAGCGGTGCTGGTCAAGGCAAGGCTGGAGCCAGTAAGTAGGCAGCCTCTCCTGTTGTGAAAATCAAACGGGCTAGTCCTTGGCTGGCTGCTCCTCAAGAGAAGCAGGAGAAGAAGCAGGCAGCTGCAGCCGCTTCTCCAACTTGCTCCCGGCATTCTCTTTTTGAGGGTGGGAAAAGTGCCCTTTGCAAGAGGCAGGCAGTAGCAGCAGCAGCATTAGAGCCGTTGTAGGAGGAGGAGGAGGAGGAGGAGGAGTATCCCCAACTCCTTCATTATTAATTGAACCCACGAGCCCGCTGATGGACCTATCTCCAGACCTCTTAGACGAGGTCCTCAGCACAGTGGAGGGGTAGGAGGAGGAGGTGGTGGTCCTCCAGAATGTGGGTGACAAGGAGCAGCAGCAGGCCGAGGCTCTCTCCCCAGTCTCATCCAACCCCTCTTCTGCTGTAACCCCTGTTTCTGTGGCGACACCGGAGAGCATAGGCGGGCAATTGGTGTCACCGTGGAAGTGAAAGACAAGCATAGTGTGGGACCACTTTGAGGTGGGAGTGGATCCCTGCTTTGCTGTCTGTCGCAACTGTAAGGTCTCCCTAAGCAGGGGTTCAGCTACAGGGCATTATGGAACCAACAGCCTGAAGATGCATCTGCAGAGGCAGCACCATTCAGTTTTGCTGAGGAAAGAGGTGGGCACTTCCAAGGCAATTGGTTCCAGGGGAAAGCAGAAGGCTACTGCTGCTGCTGGAAGTCTAAGCTCTCCATCTAAGCTCTCCGTCCTAGAGGACATGGGTTGGGGGAAGTATGGAGCCACAAGATGGCATTTTCCAATGCCCACCCAGATCACCACCTGCATCGGTGAGATGGTGGCATTGGATGACCAGCCATTCAGCCTCATTGACAACGCAGGCTTCAAGAGGTTGATGGTGCTTGTAAATCCATACTACAAGCTGCCGTATTGTTACACCCTTAGAAGGTGGGTGGTGCCTTCCCTGTATTGTTCGTGCTGGGAGTTAGTGCTGGGTCATCTGTGCCAGGCAGATACTAGGGGTGTGCACGGACCCCCGCTCCGCTTCACTTGCAGATCCGCAATTTTTGGATCGGGCCACTCCGCCCCGCCCCCGCTCCGCCCACTTCCGCTCCCCTCCACTCGGAGCTCCGGATCCGAGCTCCGTTTCCCCCCCATAGGGTTGCATTGAAAGCTAAAAAAGTAAACAACTTTTTTTCTGTTCAAGTTAGAAACCTCATGTTTGGCACCATGACACCTCATGGATGTATACACATGCACGCCAAGTTTCAAGGCAATCCCATCATCCCCTGATTTTTGGGGAATTTTTGAAAATCAGGCACCCCATTCACACCCCTTTCCATAGCTCCGTCAATTTGCATGTTAGAAACCTCAAACTCGGCACCAAGATTGTAAGCCTATGCGGCAGGGTCTTGCTATTTACTGTTTTACTCTGTACAGCACCATGTACACTGATGGTGCTATATAAATAATAATAATAATAATAATAATAATAATAATAATAATAATAATCCATGTGTCCACATGGACGCCAAGTTTCAAGGCAATCCCATTATCCCCTAATTTTGGGGGAATTTTTGAAAATCTGGCACCCCATTCACACCCCTTTCCATAGCTCTGTCAATTTGCATGTTAGAAACCTCAAACTTGCCACCATGAAAGCTTATCCATGTGTCCACATGGACGCCAAGTTTCAAGGCCATCCCATCATCCCCTGATTTTTGGGGAATTTTTGAAAATCGGGCACCCCATTCACACCCCTTTCCATAGCTCCGTCAATTTGCACGTTAGAAACCTCAAACTCGCCACCATGAAAGCTTATCCAGGGATACATACGCATGCCAAGACTCAAGGCAGTCCCATCATCCCCTGATATTTGGGGAATTTATGAAAATCCAACACCCATTCACACCCCTTTTCAATAGCTCCATCAATTTGCACGTTAAAAAAAAACCTCAAACTCACCACCATGACAGCTTATCCAGGGATACATACGCCGCACGCCGAGACTCAAGGCAGTCCCATCATCCCCTGTTTTTTGGCGGGGCTTAAACCTGCAAAATTTGGAACTTCCAAAACTCCAAGTGAGCGCAGGAAGGACTTCTCCCCTGAGTCAAAGCCACACACACACAACATCCCTGCAAGGTGGGCAGGGGAGGAGGGAGGGAAGGCAGGCAGGCATGCAGCTGGCATTTCTGGGGGCATAAGGAAGTGAGCCAAGGATAAGCCAGTAATGCATATAAAATGGAATAAATAAATAAATAAACAAAGGAGGGGTGGAATTAAAAGCAGCAGTGTTGCTGAATAAACAACAAGAAGAACTTTTTAAAAAAGGCTATATCTGTATTTTACCAGTAATAGGGGGACGTGCCCGGGGGAGAGGGGAGCAGCTGCCAGTTCAGCTCAAGAAAGCCATTGCTTCACCAAGAGTTCTGAGAAGTAAACGCTCACTTCAACTCATAATAGGCATTGCTCCACCACTAAGAAGTAAATGCTCACTTCGTGAGTGCTGTGTTTCTCTCTCTTATTATTGGCTTAGTATATGATTTCAGGTTGTGTTTGTGCATTTGGTGGGGCTACTGTGTTAAAAAACACTGGGAAAAGTCCGTTCAGATTAAGAAAGAGAAGTTTCCCAGAATCCCAAGTTACCCGTTTTGCCTATGCCCTCCTCCAACTTTGGGATCATCATGACCGGGAGCTGACTCTGCTCCTCAGCCCTTTGAAAAAGGTATTTTTCCCGCCGATTTTTTTTAAAATTCTAGCGCGCGACCCGCACCATGCAGAGAGGTGAGAGTAGTCTCAAAATGAGACTACTCTCAAAATGACCCCCATCCACGACTCTTTATGCACAAGAATTTTCAGAACGATAGCTTCAAAAACAACCCAGTTATCCATGATTATTTCCCGCAATGCAATCCTATGGGCGAAAACCACCGTTTGACCCGCGCTGTCCGTTTGTTTACCCGATTTTTAAAAAATTCTAGCACGCGACCCGCACGACGCAGAGAGGTGAGAGTAGTCTCAAAATGACCCCCATCCACGACTCTCTGAGCACAAGAATTTTCAGAACAATAGCTTCAAAAACAACCCAGTTATCCGCGATTATTTCCCGCAATGCAATCCTATGGGCGAAATGTTTTCAAAATGGCGACCGGAGCGGTCTGCCTGAAAGAGGAGCTCCGAAAAATGGTCGCTTCTCTTCGCCTTGCTTCTAGGGGTCCGTGGTTCGCTTCTACTCCGCCTCTGGGTAAGGCGGAGCAGGCCAATTCAGAACAGGCTAATCGGAGCGGAGCACATGCCTAGCAGATACACAGATGGTGCACTTCACCTCAGACATTTGGTCCAGCAAGGGCGGAGTGCATGCTTACCTGTCCTTGATGGCTCACTGGAGGGCAGTCATGGGGCAGGAAGCATCCAGCACTAAAGGGACTGGCAAGGAAGGCTACTGCTGGGCCCTCCTCCATATGCAAGTGATGGACTAGTGCCACACAGCAGTGGAGATTACAGAGGCCATGAACCACATAGTGGATGGGTGGGTAGCCAGGCAACAGCTCATCCATGGTTACATGGTCACAGACGGGGGAGCCAACACGTTGAATGCGGTGCGTGATGGTGGCTTTGAGGGCGTCTGCTTCATCGCATGGAATGGGCAGCAAGGCCAACCTCAGTCCCCTGGCCAGTATCCGTAACCTCCTGGAGAGCTTCAGAAAGGTGGCAGGGCATTTCCACCACAGTGTCAAGGGCAGTCAAATGCTGCGGGAGAAGCAGGAGGAGTTGAATCTCCCACAGCACAGGCTAGTGCAAGACGTGGTGACACACTGGAACTCCACCTTCCTCATGCTGGAGCATATGGTGGAACAACAGCGTGCCATCCACGATTTGTTCAGGGTCAGGGACAGTGGCCTACAGGCAGCACTGGGCAGTCAGCCGTGGAATGCCATGTCCCAGCTGGTGGTGGTCCTCAAGCCATTCCTTGAGGCCACCGAGACCCTGAGCACTAGCTCTGCCCTCCTCAGCCAGGTGATCCCTGTATGCAAGTATCTCCAGAAACAGATGGGCGGGTTTCTAGAGGCCAGGGATCCCATCACCGGGAAGCGCTTTGAGCCCGACGTACGCAAAGCGGTGACTAGGCTGAGGGATGGCCTGACGCGGAGGCTGGAGCCCATTCAGAAAGACAGGGTCTACATGTTGGCCACCATGTGCAACCCTCATCTGAAGGATGGGCATTGTGGGCCAAATTCCAGGCAGCACTTGGTGGAAATGCTCATGAGCCAAGTGTGGGTGGCACGGGCCAAGAAGGTGGGGGCAGAGTGAGGCAGAGGAGCAGGCCACCACTCCCTGCAGCAGCAGCAGCACCAGCAGCAGCCTCACCTGCATCCCTCCCAGAAGAAGCACAGGCCAGGGGTTTTGGGCAGAGGCTCTGCACGCTGCGGTTGGGCAGGGACCCGTGTAGCCACCGGCCAGGATGTCGCTGCAACCACCGTGCAGCGTTACCTGGCAGAGCCCATGGAGGACTGCTCCATGGAACGCTGGCCTACTGGTCATCCCACCACCAGATTTGGCCAGACCTGGCACGGGTGGCCATCGATCGACTGAGCTGCCCACCCACCAGTGTTCCAAGCGAGAGGGTGTTCTCTATGGCGGGCGACATAGTGACCCCTCACCGCTCTCGCTTGAAGCCGGACTTGGTGGAGCAGCTGTTCTTTCTGAAGGGCAATCTGCCCCTGCTGGGATACCCGACCCTCAAGCCCTGGGGGAAGTGACAGGCAGGCTCCCCTTCTTTGGTTGGCAGACTATATTTCAGGCAGGCAGGCAGGCAGGCAGGCCTTTTCTTTTTAAAAGTAATTACTATTCTTCTTATTATTATGATCATTATCCTTAGCATTTTTATTATTTATTTGCTCAGTTTCAATTCACAAAATCAACTCTGAATCATTCGATTCTTCTTTCAGAAAGGTGATGCCTTGCATCCCTCCCTTCTACTTCTTACATACAGGCAGGCTGTTATAATATTTCAATCTAATCAGGCAGGCTTTTCACTACTACCACAAGAGTCATAGGCAGGCTGAATCTTCCCCTAAAGCAGCACACTTCGTGCCTGGGTGGGCATCAGCATCACCATGAGCCTCTGCAGAAGCTGTAGGCAGAGTTTGGGATTGTGTGTGTGTCTGTGTGACTGTGTTTGCTTTGTTCACACTGCAGAAGCATACAAAAAGTGAGGGCAAAGCACCACACTACATGCCCATCACAACACAAATAATAATAATAATAATAATAATAATAATAATAATAATAATAATAAATTTATTTCTTACCCGCCTCTCCCTTTGGATCGAGGCGGGGAACAACATTACAACAGGAATCAATACATCTTAAAAATTCATAATTTAACATTGATCTGGATAGGCCTGCCGGAAAAGGCTAGTCTTTAAAGCTGCCTTAAAATCACACATAGTGTTAATTTTACGAATCTCCTCCGGTAGGCCATTCCACAATTTGGGGGTGACAGAAGAAAAGGTCCTTTGGGAAACTGATGTCAGCCTAGTTTTAGCTAACTGAAGTAAGTTCACCCCAGAGGACCTGAGTTTGTGGAGCGGACTATATGGGAGAAGCCGATCCCGCAGGTAACCTGGACCCAAACCATTTAGGGCTTTAAAGGTGATGACCAACACTTTGTACTTTGCCCGGAAACTAATTGGCAGCCAGTGGAGTGATTTTAATGTTGGTGTAATGCGGTCACCCCTAGGTGTACCAGTGACCAACCTGGCTGCCATATTTTGAACTAGTTGAAGTTTCCGAACTAGGTACAATGGTAGTCCTATGTAGAGCGCATTGCAGAAGTCAAGCCTTGAGGTTACCAGCGCGTGCACTACTGTCTTTAGCTCTTCTGACTCTAAGAAGGGGCGCAGTTGGCGTATCAGCCGAAGCTGATAGTAGGCACTCCTGGCCGTCGCATCTATCTGGGCTGTCATTTGGAGTGACGGATCCAGGAGCACCCCCAAACTGCGAACACAGTCTTTCAGGGGGAGTGTAGCCCCATTCAGAACTGGCTGACACACCTCCAAACCTAGGTCAGAGCCCTTGACAGCAAGCACCTCTATTTTGTCTGGATTCAGCTTCAGTTTGTTTTCCCTCATCCAGCCCATTACCGCCTCCAAGCATTCATTCAGAGGAGACACGCTATCCTTAGCTGATGCTGTTATCAAAGGCATAGAGAAATATATTTGGGTGTCATCAGCATACTGATAGCACCCCGTCCCATGCCTCCGGATGATCTCTCCCAGCGGTTTCATGTAGATATTAAACAGCATTGGGGATAGGATGGCACCTTGTGGTACGCCATACAACAGCTCCTTTTTTGAGGAGCAACTATCCCCAAGCATCACCATCTGGAATCTACCTGAGAGGTAGGACCGGAACCACTGGAGCACAGTGCCCCGGATTCCCAGACCTCTCAGCCGTTCCAGAAGGATACCATGGTCGATGGTATCGAAAGCCGCTGAAAGGTTCAAAAGCACCAGCAGGGACACCCCCCCCCCTGTCAATGCTCATGCGGAGATCATCCACTAAGGCGACCATAGCTGTCTCAACTCCGTATCCTGCCCTAAAGTCAGTTTGAAATGGGTCTAGAAAATCTGTATCATCCAAGACTGCTTGGAGTTGGAAGGCAACTGCCCTCTCAATCACCTTGCCCCAAAATGGAAGATTTGATACTGGTCTATAATTATTAAGGTCCAGGGGATCCAGGGAGGGCTTTTTGAGAAGCGGCCGTACCACTGCTTCTTTTAAACATGGTGGAAAACTCCCCTCCCTGAGAGATTAATTCACGATATGTTGTAGTTGTAGTCTAACTGCATCTCCTCCCTGGGCGACCAGCCAAGAAGGACAGGGATCGAGAGGACAAGTTGTCTTCCTTACTCGTCCAAGCAGCTTGTCCACATCATCAGTACTCACCAACTGAAACTGATCCAGCATAATCCTACTCACGGAGTTGCTGGACACTTCAGCTTCAGCTTCTGTTATAACGACGGCATCAAAATTGGCTCTTATCCGAGAGATTTTATCTGTGAAATGATCATTAAATGCATCACAGCAAACTACCGAAGGCTCTAAAACTGGGTTCAGGGGAGGAGGTGCCTGAGTTAGACCCCTCACCACTCTGCTGGAAGTGAATTCGCAGATGCAATGCGGTCAGAGAAGAAAGCTTTCTTCGCAGCACGTATTGTCACCCACCCCATAGGAACGAAGATGTTCTCTATGACGTGCCTTGTCGGATATGAGACGAGTTTTCCTCCATCGGCGCTCCAGTCGTCGACCTTCCCGCTTCAACTTCCTGAGATCTTCTGTGTACCAAGGTGCCCAATTGGAAGCAGGTCGGAGAGGACGTTTGGGGGCAATCGTGTCGATAGCCCTAGTTAGGTCTTGATTCCATCTATTGACCAGGGCTTCAACAGGATCGTCGACAATACCAGCCATAGCACCCTCTAAGGCTTTCTGGAATCTAAGAGGATCCATCAGCCTTCGAGGGCGGACCATCTTAATAGGTCCACCATCCCTGCAGGGACGGATGGTAGCCATGATATTAACCCTGACCAGAAAATGGTCTGTCCATGACAACGCAGAGGTATTTATCACCTCTGCCCACAGATCTGTCTGTTCGGAACTGAAAAATGTCATGTTTCTCATGGTCAGCTTTGTAGGGTGCTCCTGTCAGGGTCCTGGCTTTGAGAAGCTATCTCACAATGCAACTCGTGCCAGTTCTTGACTTCACCATTACTTTTGCTTTGCCACGTTGTTCAGCAACGGGACTGGGAGGTAGACTCCCGCAGTTCTCCCTTGGCTGTCCTTTGGAGGGTGCTGTGTGTGAATCTCAATTTCTCTGGGCAGAAGACACAGGGCACGTCCACTGTGCAACATAGGCCTTGTTGTTGTTGTTCTTCAACCTGAACGGGAGGGAGACTCCCGCAGCCCACTGGTTGCCCTTTTTAGGGTGTTGAGTGTGAATCTCTAGTTCTCTGGGCAGAAGACACAAGGCACATCCACTGTTCAACTTAGGCCTTGTTGCTGTAGCTTGGTTAGGTCTGTTGGTTAGGTCTGTTGGGTGATCATAATTCGGCTCCTGGCTTTGAGAAGCTACCTCACACTGCAACTCGTGCCAGTTATTGACTTCCCCATGACTTGGGCTTTGCCACATTGTTCAGCAATGGGAATGGCAGGTAGACTCCTACAGTCCTCCACTGCTTCTCCAAATCTGCGACTGCTCTTGACAGAAGACACGTGGCAGTTGCTTCGCTAAGCCTAGTTTCTCATGGTTAGGTCTGTTGGGTGCTCCTGTCTGGGCTCCTGGCTTTGAGAAGCTGTAGGGACGCCCATCTGTGGTGGGGTGAGGTGCAAGCAGGGGGCAAGGCAATGCCTGGCACCACCACCACCAGTAGCCAGGCTGCTTCTCCCGCTGTGAAAATCAAATGGGGTAGTCCTCGGCTCACTCTCCACAATGACTTCCCAGAAGTGTCTCCCTGCTGTGAATCCCTCACATCCCAACACAAACATCATGTTTCTCATGGTCAGCTCTGTTGGGTGCTCCTGTCTGGGTCCTGGCTTTGAGATGCTACCTCACACTTCAACTCGTGGCAGTCGTTGACTTCACCACAGCGACTACTTTGGTTTTGGGCAATTAGTTTTGCAACGGGAACAGGACTTAAGCTCCAGCAGTCCACTGGTTCTGCAAGTTGGGTGCTTGGCTCATTCTGCAAGTTCTGCAAGTTGGGTGCTCCTGTGCATCCTCAGCACAGTGGAGGTGGAGGAGGAGGAGGCGGTGATCCTCCAGGATGTGGGTGATGAGGAGCAGCAGCTGGCCGAGGCTCTCTCTCCCCAGTCTCATCCAACACCTCTTCCTCTGTAACCCCTCTTTCTGCTGCATCGCTGAGCGTAGTTCCTGACGGTCAGTTCAGTTGGGTCCTCCTGTCTGGAATCATGGTTCTGAGAAGCCACTTCACACTTCAACTCCTGCAACCCATTGACTCAAATTCTTCAAGCTCCCTTGACAGAAGATGAATGGCACATCGTCTAGATTCACGGCTTTGAGAAGCCACCTCACACTTCAATTCATGCAACTCATTGACTTCACCTGTGCTTTGGCAGTGGGCTGCTTTTTTGCAATGGGAACAGGAGGTAAACTCCAGCAGTCCACTCGTTGCCCTTTGGAGAATTAACTTAGCTCTTGACAGAAGATGAATGGCACATCCACTGTCTGGATTCATGGATTTGAGAAGCCACCTCAAACTTCAAGACTCCCCCAGAGATCTATGGCTTACGTGTGCAAGGTACCAGCTCCTCTGTGGCCACCTGCCAATGCCCGCCTCTCTGCCTGCCCGCCCGTTTGCCAGCCAATGCCTGCCTGACTGGGAGCCGTCCTTGTGAGGTAGCTGGATCTGCTGGGACTGACTACCCCAGAGATCTATGGCTTACCTGTGCAAGGTACCAGCTCCTCTTTGCCGACCTGCCAATGCCCGCCTCTCTGCCTGCCTGCCTGCCAGCCAGCCAGCCAATGCCTACCTCTCTGCCTGCCCGCCTGCCTGCCAGCCAATGCCCGCTTGCCTGGGAGCCATCCTTGTGAGGTAGCTGGATCTGCTGGGACTGACTACCCCAGAGATCTATGGCTTACCTGTGCAAGGTACCAGCTCCTCTGTGCCCGCCTGCCAATGCACACCTCTGTGTCTGGCTGCCTGCCAGCCAGCCCATGCCCACCTCTTTGCCTGCCTGCCTGCCAGCCAATGCCCGCCTGCCTGGGAGCCGTCCTTGTGAGGTAGCTGGATCTGCTGGGACTGACTCCCCCAGAGATCTATGGCTTACTTGTGCAAGGTACCAGCTCCTCTGTGCCCACCTGCCAATGCTCACCTCTGTGCCTGGCCACCTGCCTGCCAGCCAATGCCCGCCTGCCTGGGAGCTGTCCTTGTGAGGTAGCTGGATCTGCTGGGACTGACTCCCCCAGAGATCTATGGCGTACCCGTACAAGGTACCAGCTCCTTTGTGCCTGCCTGCCAATGCCCGCCTCTCTGCCTGCCTGCCTGCCAGCCACCACCCACAAATGATGGTGGATGATGGGACTTGTAGGCCAAAATCTGGAGGGCCAGAAGTTGATTGCCTGGAACTCCACTAATTGGGCAGTAGTAAGCCCTTACATCCAGGCAGAAGGCTTTGAGTGCTCAGCTCTTAACTTGGGCTGTGCACCAGCCCTCCAAACCCCTTCACGGCCTGATCTGGAACTTTCAGATTGTGCCCATACCGGTTGGCGCCAATCCGACCCTCTCCCGACCCGCTCTGGATCGGATCCCGGAGCATGATCCGAAGGGGCGGATTGTGATTCGCTCGCCATTTTGTCCCCCCTTTGCAGTTACTTGCCTCCACAGCGGATGGCATGTAAGTGGGGAAGGGGGAACAAAATGGGGGTGAATAAGCCCCTCCCCCTTACCTGGCTCCACCATCTACCACTGTATGGACTGCTGCGGCAGCAGGCGGCAGAGCCATGTAATGCCCCCCTCCCCCACTGCCACTTACCTGCCTCTGTTGTGGTCCAGTGCAGGCTTCAACTGAGGCACAGGCCTCAGTTGAAGCTACTGCCGGACCGCAACGGAGGAAGGTAAGCCCCCCTGCCCCCACCACTTACCTGCCTCTGTCGCTGTCCAGTGGTAGCTTTAACTGAGGCCGAGACCTTAAAGCGGTAGAGAAGGCCATGGCCTGCTCTTCTGGTTTGAGGCCTGGGCCGCAGTTGAAGCTGCTGCCAGACCGTAACAGAGGCAGGGAAGCCCCCTCCCCCTGCCACATTACCTGGCTCTGCCGCCGTTGCCACATGGACTGCACCGCCGCCAGGTAAGCCCACCTCCCCCCACACTTACCTTTTTTTTGGAGCTCTGGATCAAAGCGAAGGATCCACTTTGTCTTGATCCACTTCATCTTGATCCGCAGCTCCCCCTACCCGATTCATCTCCACCTTTGGCAGAGGCAAATCTGGCCGCTCTGGTATCACTTCTACCTTATGGAACAGAAGCAGAGCACAGCTCTACTCTTAATTGTTTAAGGCCTCACCTTGAGGCCTCAGACATGTGAAGGAGCATGAGTGCAGGGGTTCACAGGTGCGGAGGAGTGCCTGTGCACTGGGAAGTCTGTACCCTACCGCCTGTCTGGGCAGATGGCAACCAATCAGGGTTCACTGTCTGCTCAAATACAGCTCAGAAGCAGCTCAGAAGCGAGGTGACGGATAGCAAATGTGCATCTGAGCTTTGCTGATAGGAAAAAATCGGGGGAGATGACTGACTTTATTGAAGCAGAGCTATGGGGATTTGCCCCTGGATGGCTTCTCAATGGCAGCTGCATCATGTACATGACCTGTCGCCACTTCAAATCCACCCTGGGGCAAAGCCTTCATCAAGAAAAGCCCCGAGTTTGAATTCCTGTGGATGCAGCCCTGTCCGCAGTGCTGATTTATGGTTGCCATTTCTTTTTCTTTTTTCTTTTGGATAGATGCATCATTTTTAACAACTACGTGGCAAGGAGGTACAACATAATCTTCTCCATGCTGCAAAAATAGTTTTACCTAATCTGTTTGGCTGGTGCAGATGGGTTTGTTCCTTCATTATAATTTTTAATCCGAGAACATGATGAGGGTTCATGGCGTGACTCAGAAGACTGCTTCTTAAGTTTATATAAGCAGACCCCAGTTAAGGACATAAAAGGAGCTATGCTGGATCAGAGCAAGGGTCCATCTAGTCCAGCACTCCATTCATACAGTGTCCAAGCAGCTATCGACCAGGAACCCAGAAGCAGGTAGAGCACACAGACTTTGCATGCAGAAGGACTTGAGTTCATCTCCAGGTACAGCAGGAACAGCTCATGCTTGAAGCCATCTCAGCCAGTCCATGTTGACAGTACTGCGGGCAGCGCATCACAGTTATCCCACTGAGGTTTACTTTCACCTTGTTGTTTTTGCCATCACCTCTGCCCATTGATCTCCTATGTACCTCCTCCTTGTAGTTTTTTATTTGTTGGAAGTTGGAAGTTGGACAACTGCCCCTTCATTCATCCGTACCCACAGCCGGGTCTTGCACTGTTTTTTTCATTTGGAGTAACTTCCCTTGTTACTGAACAGTTTTGGAAAAGAACTCTTTCTCCCCTAAGTACTGGAAAAGTATATTTGCAAGGCTTGGCTAACCATTTCCACCTGGAGGCTTAGGGACATTGCATACATAGCTTTTAATAAAACTCTTTCTGAAATCTCCAGCAGTGGTGTATCTTAGGGCTGTGATCCGCTTCTCCTTGGATCGGAGAAGCAGAAGTGGATAGGGGTGATCCGCCTCCGCTAAAGGCAGAGGAGAAGTGGATCAGAGGGGCTAGCGGAGCATGGCGAAGAGAAGCAACCACAAGTGGAGTGCTCCGCTTTTTGTGGAGTGCTCTGCCTACTATTTAGGATGTTTTCCCCCATAGGATTGCATTGCAGAAAAGATTAGCGGATAACTTTTTTGTTTTTAAAATTACCTCCTTGAAACCCACTGTGCTTTGAGAGTCATGGATGGGGGTCATTTTGAGCCAATTTTCAGCACAAAAATGTAATAAATAAATAAATAAATAAATAAATAAAAGCACTTTGCATGCTGCGGTTTGCTTGCTATTAATTTGTTTAGAATGTTAAAAACAGGCCGAGTTGCAGGCCCATATGCACACAAACCCTTGCCCCTCCTGAGAGTGTCCCCCTTGGGAATAGTTCCCAAGAAGGCACCGGGAGAATACCAGCTGATCCATAACCTTTCCAATCTGCATGGAGAATCCATTAATGATGCTATTCCGCAGGAGCTGTGTAACGTGCACTATGCCTCCTTCGACAGTGCCGTCCGCATGGCATTACCTGGATGGCTTTCTTTTTGTGGGTCCTGCCAACTCAGATCAATGTCAAAAGTACATGACTGAATTTAAAATGTTGGCAGATGAGCTAGGTGTCCCACTGGCCCATGAAAAATGTTAAGCCCTTAATCAGTTTTGTCCTTTTGGGGCATACAGCTGGACTCCGTATCCCCGTGCTGTAGCCTGCCAGGGGATAAATGAGATACCCTGACCAGTCTGATGTCTCTAGCTCACTCTGATCACAAGCTCACCCTCTTGCAGCTCCAGGAATTAGTCAGCCAACTTAATTTCGCTTGTCGGGTGATAGTTCCCAAGCGTGCCTTCTCCCGGCGTCTTTGTGATGCCATGAAGGGGTCAAAGCGCCCTCTCCATCGCATATGTTTTTCAGCTGAAATAAGAGTGGACCTTAAGGTATGGGATGGGTTCCTGTAACAATTCAATGGGATTTCCTTCTGTAGGCGGGAGCTGTTACTGGAGGCCCAACTCCAGGTACATTCTAATTAGGGATGTGCTCTGCTCCGATTAGAATCAGAGAATCAGATGCAAATTGGCCTGCTTCGCCTTGCCCAGAGGCAGAGTAGAAACGGACCGCGGACCCTTAGAAGCATGGCAAAGAGAAGCGGCCATAGGAGAAGCACTTCTCTTTTCGCAGAGCGATCCGCCCGCCATTTTGGATAATTTTGCCCATAGGATTGCATTGCGGAAAAGATTAAGGCATAACTGTGTTGTTTTTAAAGCTATCTTTCTGAAATTTCTTGTGCTTAGAGAGTTATGGCTGGGAGTCATTTTGGGCCTACTCTCAGCACTCTGCGTCGCTATAATTTTTTAAAAAAATTGGGTAAAAAAAGCGGGAGAGGTACCTTTTTGAAGTGCTGAGAGGCAGATTCATGATCACATGATCCCCAAGTTGGAGGAGGGGATAGGCAAAACGGGATGCTAGTAACTTGGGATACTGGGAAACTTCTCTTTCTTAGTCTGAACAGACTTTTCCCAGTGTTTTTTAAAACAGTAGCCCCACCAAATGCACAAACACAACCTGAAATCATATACTAAGCAAATAAATAACAGATAGGAAACACAGCACTGCTACCCACCCTAACCTTGGTGAACAATTGATGTTATTTTACTATACTAAAAAGGAAGAAAAGGAGTGGGAAGGGAATGTTACAGATTTGAAAAGTAAAGAAAAAAATATTTAAGTTTTAATAATATTTTAATAATATTTAAGTTTTAATAATCTTATCATCTAAAGCAATTGGGCTTGGAATGGCGAAGAAGTGATGTGACCTTTGGTGCTGTAGACGGAGAGGTAAAGAATAAATCATTTTGCGAAGTGTAAAGGACAATTAGGCTGAAAGAAAGGGGGGGAGAAGAAATTCCCCTTAAGAACTGTTTGCTTAAGAACTTCTGACGGAGCGCTTTTTTGGAAAGGGGAACTTGTCTGAAGAAAGCTAGCGTCAGAAGATTGATGGGCTACCCCCACCTAACTAATTACTATTAAATTACAGCAATAATCCTCTGTCGGACACAGCATTGTTTTGGTTAAGTGAAGTTAAGAGCAGCCCGTGAATAAAGTGATTTATGCCACCCAAGAAGGATTTATCGGTGAAGCTGAAGTGGCAAAGGTTACAAGCTTCAAACAACACAGTTTCTCATCTTCAAAAAGTAGCGGAACAACAAGATAACAAACAAGAGCAGAAAAAAGAAAGAAAGATCCTAAAATGGCCACCAAAGTTGGCTCAGAGCCAGATATACAGCCAGTTTCTATGGAACAAATGATGGCCCTTTTAAAAGGAGTCAAGGAGGCGATTTTCACCAAGATTGAAGATGAAGTTGGGAAAACAAATAAACATGTGGATGATCTGGTGGCAGAGATGGCTAAGAGAGATAAGCAAATGAGCTCTTTTAAGTCAGAAGTAGATCAGATGGGAAAGCAAGTTAAGCAGGTCAAGAAGATCCAGGAGGAGCAGGAGGTGAAATTTAATGAGCATGAGAAAAGGTTGATATCTTTGGAAGATAATTCTAGAAGATCAACACTGCGTTTTCGCAATTTGGTTGAAAAAAAAGGGGAGGACCTCAGAAAGACCCTCCCAAGCTGGCTCAAAGAATTGGCTCCAACCCTGGAATTAAGGGAAGAAGAAGTGGAGCATGTCCATAGGGTTGGAGGCTACAGAGGAGGCTCAACTCCTAGAGATGTCTTGTTGAAATTTTCAAATTATTACAAAAAAGAGCAGTTGATTTGGGAGCTGAGAGTGTTGGGAGAGCTGAAGTTCCAAGGAGTTCCAGTGCAGGTTTTTAATGACTTGTGTCAACAAACTTTGGATTTGAGGCGCAGTTTTAAGTCCATAACAGCGGAATTGAAGAAGAGGGAGATACCCTATGCTTGGGGATATCCATTTTTTCTGTGTTTTACATATAAGGAGAAAAATTACAAAGTTTTTTCTTTTCAGCAAGGCATGGAGCTTTTTGAGAATTTAGGCATGGGTCTATGATAAGATGTCAGCGATGATGATGAGGAAGAAGGAGGCGCAGTAGGGGGTGGGGTGTAAACTGGTTAATACTCTGGTGATAAGTAGTATAATTATATTAGATGCCTTACTGTTTCTGTGTTCCTGGATCACCTTCCCCCCCCCAAGGGTTAACAATTATGGCTGGAGTGTTAGACTTCCGGGGAAGCAATGGGGGAAAAAGAAATGGGAGGGAGGGTGGGGGGAGGGAGTTGGGAAGAGGGGTGGGAGGGAAGGGTATGATTGGGGTTTTATGTTTTTATGTATATAAAT